>NC_055991.1:121314010-122538176 GCF_018446385.1 Zingiber officinale | reverse complement strand
CTACTCCACCACTATTATTACAATAAATTGTAATAATCTTTAGATAAACCAGAAAATCATATCTAAGTCTATCTTGAGGTTATTGAGTCATTCAACTTTTATGACTACCTCAGAGGTTTGCCATATACTCAGCTTCTATGGTGGAATCCAGAAAAACACCTATACTTATCACTCTTCCATAGTTATGACTTTACCTTCTAAAGTAAACACAAAACCCTGAGGTTGACTTACTATTGTCCCTATCCGACTGGAAGTCAAAATCCGTGCAACCCACAGGGACCAAAATAACTGCCTTGTAAGCTAACATATAATCTCTAGTGCCTCTAAGGTACTTCAATATATGCTTTATCATCAGTTCCAATATCCTTGTCCAGATTACTTGATATTGCTAACTATGCCCTTGGCAAAATAGATTTCGATCTACATAAGCATACATTAGGCTTACAAATGAGCATAAATCGCTTCATTTCCTTTATCTCGATGTCTACGAGACATTTCTTTAGATAAAGTTACTCCATGCTAAAAGGTAAGAAACCTTTCTTGGAGTTTTGCATGCTAAAACAAGCAAGGATTTTTTCTATGAAGCTTGGGATAAGTAAAATATTCTTTCTTGCGATCCCTTATTACTTTGATCTCAAGAATATATACATTCTCTCAATTCCTTCATATGAATTGCTTGGACAACCATACCCTTACTTCCGACAACATTTTGATATTGTTTCAACTACAAAAATGTTATCTACATATAGTACAAGAAATACCACCACGTTTCCATCACACTTTTGTATACAAGACTTCTTTAAATAAATCCATAGTCTCGGATTATTTTGATAAACGGATGTTCCAAGACCTTGAAGCTTTGCTTCAGTCCATAGACTGATTGAGCTTGCACACAAGATGCTCTTTGCCCTTTGCAATGAACTCTTCTGGTTACTTTATATGGATGCTTTCTTCAAGACTTCCATTAAGGAATGCTGTCTTGACATCCACTTGCCAAATAGATAAAAGAATCCAGATAGACTTAAGAATGACTACCAGTGAAAAAGTTTCCTTTTTCATCAAGCCTTGCTTTGAAAGTTTCCACCTTCCTGTCTATCCATCTTTTCCTATTATAGACCTATTTTTACCCAATGGCTTTTACACCATCTGGTGATTCTACAAGCTTCCAGATTTTATTAGAATACTTATATTCTAATTCTGTATTCATTGCTCTTTGCCAAGATGCTGCATCTTTATTTTGGAGTGCTTCATCATATTTCCAGGATCAGACTCATGTTCATTTGGGATCAAGTCCAAAAACTTTCCCAAAACATGAATCCTTTTGGTTGTTTGACAACCCTCCCACTACGATGATGTACTTATCTATAATTGTGTACGTGTTGCAGTTTCTTGTGACATTTCATCTTGTACAGTTGGTACTAGATTAGACATGTCCTTTATAATTTCTTTAAGAACAAATTTACTTATGGGCTTGTGGTTTATTACATAGTCCTTTTCTAAAATCGATCATTGATGCTAACAATGACCTTCTGATTTTTAAGACTATAAACCTACTTTCATTTCTCTAGGATAACTTACAATTAAGTGAATTCCTATCCAACTTATCATTGTCTCTTTTCAGCATATGTGTTGGACTACCCGAATCCGAATATGCTTCAAAATAGGCTTATGCCTATTTAGCAATTCTATATGAGTAGAGAGTTCTGACTTTGGAAGGTACTATGTTCACTTCTGTTTCTAGAGTATATCCTTAAAATGAATTTGGTAATTTTCCAAATAACTCATCATCGATCTACTTATTTCCATAAGAGTCCTATACCTTCCTTTTTTCTACACCATTCTGTAGGGGTGTACCAGGTGCAGTTAGTTTGGATTGAATCCCTACTTTTGATAAGTGACTCCTAAATTCTCCCAAGAGGTACTTGCCACTACGATCTCACCGTAGTGTCTTGATACTTTTACATTGACGTTTCTCCGCATCAGCCTTGTACTCTTTGAACTAATCAAAGTACTTAGTCTTGCGGCACATTAAGTAAATGTATTTGTATCTTGAATAGTTATCTATAAAATAGATGAAATATTCGATACTACCTCTTACCTGGATAGTCATAGGATCACACAAATCAGAATGAACCAACTCCAACATATCTTTGGTTCCATACCCCTTAGACTTAAAAGCTTCTTGTTATTTTTCTTCCAAGTAAGACTCGCAGGTTGGAAAGATTTCCACTACTAATGAACCCAAAAGTTCATCAGCTACCAATGAATCCTACTTAAGTTAATATAACCTAGCTTTAGATGCCAAAGATATAATTGGTTCATTTCCGAAGGTTGCTTTCTCTTAAAGTTAGAAGATGTGTTACTAATTTCCATTTGTTACATTGTGGGAGTTATTGGATTATAAATTGTCAACCAACATACCAGAATAGATAACTTCCCTATTCTTCTTGATAACAACTTTGTTATCAAAATAGACACAATATCTATTCTATAATAGTTTAGAAACTGAAATCAGGTTCTTTCTAAACTTAGTATGTAAAGACAATTTCTAATAATCCATATTTTATTCCTATTAGAGAATAAACCTCTCCCATTGCAACAACTGCTATTTTTGCAGTAATACCCATGTGGATGGTGTTTTTATTTTCATTTAGTTGTCGGGTTTCCTGGAACCCTTTAATGAATTGCAGACATGATTAATGGCATCTGTATCTACACTCCAGGTTCTGGTAGATAACACCACTAGACATGTTTCAACTATTGAATTAAATACACCTAAATTGTTCTTAGTTCTAAGAAGACAGTCTACCTTAATGTCCAAGTCCTATTTCCAATCATTACAATTGGGACTACTAAGTCTTTTCTATAGTATAACAACTAGGGGATTGACATACATTTTAAATCCTAAGAATCACAAAAATATTTGGTCAAGATCAATTCTTTTAAAATCCCTATGAATTTTGTATGCCACGATAGTGTGGACGTATACAAAATCAAAAAAGAGATTTTATCCATTAATTTTATTATCTCGTCAACTTTACTTTATGACGAATAAAATTAATAGTTGATCTGTCTTTGATCAAATATTTGGTCAAAACTTTTTGAATTTAAAATAACATTGATTCCTCGAACAATATTATTTAAATTCACCAACACCTCAAACACCGTGAATTTTGCATGCCACGATAGTGTGGACGTATACAAAATTTAAACATTTGTAAGAGGAGGATTTTACCCATTAATTATCTTGTCAATAAATCTTTATGACAAAATAAAATTACCTCAAACACCGTTGAATTTTCTATGCCACGATAGTGTGGACGTATACAAAATCAAACATTTGTAAGAGGAGTTTTTAATTTTATTATCTTGTCAACCTATTTATTTGACAAATTAATAGTTGGTTTTCTTCGATCACACAAATAATAGCAGTGACTCCGATGGGGAGGATACTATTAGACGTGCCTAAGTGTATACCATTACTTGACACTAAGTCCATTAATAAGATTGTGCCCCTTCCGATGGGGAAGATCACACGCTCTTAATTAACTTCCTATAGTCATCCAAAATGGAAGTTTAAGCTAGTGATCTGCAAACAAGCTCATCACTCAGAGTCAACGCGCAAGCTTGTTGCATCACTTATAAACCAGTAATGGAGACCGTGGAATTTATTTAAAAAATAAATCCCTCTTCCACTTAGTTATTTAAAGTGAGGAATTTTGACTATGCTAGCCTACTTAGCATGCATACTAACAAGCACACACAACACAGCATAAAAAGCAATAAATAGAAAAACTAATTTTCAACTATTATGGCTTTTATCTATTTTTGTCCTCCGTGTGTCGCCAACCCTAGCTGCTGCCATCTTTGGCCACCGCCACCGGGTCTAGTTGTCGCATCCATCTTGCTCCTTGTTCTGCTACGCCTCTGGTCCTCAAAAGGTTCCACGCCTTGCAAGATTCGATCCGCGACATAAATAGAATTTTACATTTTTCGATCCTATATTCCTCGAAGGAATGTACATGTAAACTAGATCAAACATAAAATAAAATTTACATCCATCGATCCTATATTCCATAAAAGGAATGTACATGTAACTAGATAAAAAAATAAAATCCTAATAAAACTAAATACAGCTCCTGCTGTATTTTATAATACAATCTGTTAGTGCGGTTAGCACTAACAATTTAACCCAGGTTTTGATGAATGACAAATAGGTTAAGTTAGTTTTGTTGTTGTCTGACACTTTGATCGAGTGTGCAGGAGAAGTCCAGCTAGGTCGACGAGCTGACCGGATAGCTGGCGAGAAGTCCAAGCGGGTCGACGGACTGACCGGACGCTTGGCGAGAAGTCCAGCTAGGTCGACGGGCTGACCGGATAGCTGGCGAGAAGTCCAAGCGGGTCGACGGGCTGACCGGACGCTTGGCAAGAAGTCCAGACGGGTCGACGGGCTGACCGCGCAGGTAAGTGAGGTAAGTCACCGAGGAGAGAGGACGCGGTCCCGGGAAGGGGACATTAGGCGTCGATCCGACTTAGATCCATTTCGGATGTCTAAGTCGAGATCGTGACTAGATTCCGGTCTCGGAAAGACGGAATCTAAGTCATACTCTTTTATCTATCTGCTGAACTTTAACTCGGCCGACAACTGCTTTACATTTCGGATATACATTTGCCTGACTAACTTTGTTTCAGAAAAGGGAGTTTTCGAACAAGGTAGTCCGGCGCTGAGGTCGGCACCGGAAGGATCCGGCGCCGAAGGTGAATTCTATCCACCAAGTCGCCGCCACGTGGAGCATCTCGATTTGAGCGATACGTCACATTCCAGGCGCTCAGCGGAGCAACATATAAAAGAAGCCCAGGCAGGAGCTTCGGATCAATCAATCAAGCGAGAACTCTTCTACTGCTGGTCTTCTCTACTGCGACGCCAATAAAGCTCCGACACTACGCTCCGTTCTTTTCCCTTTTTGTCGGTATTTGTTTTTCAGTTTCATTAACATTCCCTGTACGGTTCTTTTGTAATCATTATTCCGAATTGCTAGTGATTGCCCAACGAAAATGGTCATGGACCACGGGCCTTCGAGTAGGAGTCGTCACAGGCTCCGAACGAAGTAAAAAACAACTGTGTTCATTTACTTTTCCGCTGCGTATTTATACTCTTGTTTTTTGAATCGATATTCACCCCCCCTCTATCGAATCTAACGGTCCTACAAGTGGTATCAGAGCAGGTACCGTTCTGATTTGGTGCAACCACCAATCAGACAGGGGGTGAATTTTTTTTGTTTTTGTTCGATAATTAATTTTAAAACTGGTGTTTCGTTAACTTATCTAAATAATTTAAATTAGTGCAACACGAATCTAGATTTTTTTTTCTCTTCCCGCACTACTAATCCAAGACCAAGTCTTGGGATATGTTTTTGGTTATTTACCTGTGCACAGAATGTCCCAAAAACAAGGATTCAGCACAGTGCGACCTCCACTCTTCAACGGGGACGACTTCCCTTACTGGAAGAAGCGCATGGAGGTCTACCTCAAAACAGACTTCGACCAGTGGATGAGCATTACGAAACCTTACAAAATTCCAGTGGACAACGCCGGGAATCTAGTGGATCCTGAAGACTGGACAGCAGATCTCAAGAAAAAGCATCAACAGAAAATAAAGCTATCAACACTCTACAGTGCGGATTGACAAGAGAAGAACTAAACAGAGTCGGTTCACACAAAAACGCTAAAGAGCTATGGGACAAGCTGATCGAACTGCACGAGGGAACGAGCGACGCTAAGGTAACAAAATGAGACCTGCTTCTAAATAAAATTTTTAATATAAAAATGCAGGAAGGAAAAACAGCAAATCAACTACACGCGAGGATCAAGGACATCCTCAACGGGCTTCATGCGATAGGCCACCAAATGGAGAACAGAGACTTAATAAGGTACGCGTTAAACGCCTTTCCACGTAATAGTTTGTGGGCATCAATAGTGGATGCCTACAAAATTTCCAAGAATCTTTCTAACTTAAAATTAGACGAGCTGTTTTGTGAATTAGAATTACACGAACAAACTAATGCTGGAGCCGAGAAAGGTATAGCTCTATTTGCAGGTTCCTCCAAAGAAAAGAAAAGCAAACCTGAACTTGAAGAAGACTCCGATCAAGATTCTGAAGACGAAGAACACCTGGTGAACTTGGTAAGAAAGATGTTCACTAGGAGAAAGAGGAGCTTCAGCAAAAAGGACCTTCAAAAGATCAGCTCTCCCTCAGAACAAAAGAACGTGACTTGCTACGGCTGCAACAAAAAGGGACATTACAAGAACGAATGCCCAAAACTGAAGTTCGACAAACCAAAGCCAACCAAAAAGAAAGCACTCAAAGCAACGTGGGACGACTCCTCGGACGAATCGGAGGAAGAAGAGCAGAAACATCAGAGCCACCTCGCACTGATGGTCCGCGAAGCCGAAACTGAAAATGAGTCGGAAGATGAAGACGGGTCCGAACCCGAAACAAGCCACGAGTCCGTACTCGTTTCCGAAGGCTCGAATGAGGTATATTTTAATTTAAACAAAAAGTTTTTTAGAATCATTTCTTGTTTAAATAGTAAATTAACCAAAGTAGAAAATGAAAACAAATTACTTCTTGAGGAAAATCAAAACCTCAAGGAACAATTAAAAAATTCGAATCCAACTCAAGATCTAATACTTGAGGAGGAGAATTTATCATTGAAAAATGAAATAAACAATTTAAAGGAGATGTTAGAAAAATTCACAACAAGATCAAAAAATTTAGACCTAATCCTAAATAATCAAAAAGCATGTTATAATAAAACCGGACTAGGATATAAGTCGAATTCAAATAAAACCTTCAAATCATTAATAACCCAATACAAGTCAACCAATCTAGCTTGGGTTCCGAAAGCGTGTCTGACCACGCAAGTAGGACTTAATCAATATTATATACCTAAAGAAAAAATACATTATATAAAATTGAATAAACCAAACCAAAATCCAAAATACAAACCTAAATCAAATTCAAAATCTAAACAGTTTAAAAAACAACAAAATTATCACCAAGTTAACTATAACTATAAAAAGAATCGACACAAGCCTAAAATCAAAAATTAAATTAATGGCCAATAATTCAGGGGGAGGCTCCAGAATAGCTGGCACCTCCAAAACTAACTAACCCGGCAGAGTAATTAGAATTAGAGATCAAGTTTAACTTGAATCATGATACTGGAGAAGTTTTTGGATGATAGTACGTTAGGGAAGCTTGGGCATCGCATGTCTAGAAAGATATGGCTTCGATCTGGTGCATTTGGCCAAGTGGAACTGACCGAAGCTACCCTTAAATGTATCCTAATCAGTTAGACCAAGATTTAGTACTAAGCTCCGTGGATAGGACTATTCGGAAAATCTCGAAAGGTTGGTTACTTCTAATGACGTCCATGTGACTCACCAAGCTTAGAAATTTATCCGAAGAATGCCTATTTGTGGAGACCAAAGCTAAATCTGAATCTAACTCAAGTTAAACCAAAACTCCATGAAAAAAAAAATTATCTAATTTCATCTCACAAAATCATAGGATTCCTTGATTGATAATATAGATCGGGTGAGATGAATAAGGTTTAAATTTTAAAACTTAAAAATTAATTTCAAAATTCTAATTTTAAACTTAAAAATTATTTTCAAAATTTTAAACTTAAAAATTAATTTCAAAATTCTAATTTTAAATGTTAATTTTAACTTAAAAATTAATTTCAAAATGTTAATTTTAAACTTAAAAATTAATTTCAAAATTCTAATTTTAAACTTAAAAATTATTTTCAAAATTTTAAACTTAAAAAATTAATTTCAAAATTCTAATTTTAAACTTAAAAATTATTTTCAAAATTTTAAACTTAAAAAATTAATTTCAAAATTCTAATTTTAAACTTAAAAATTATTTTCAGAATTTTAAACTTAAAAATTATTTTCAGAATTTTAAAATTAAAAATTATTTTCAGAATTTTAAACTTAAAAATTATTTTCAAAATTTTAAACTTAAAAATTAATTTCAAAATTCTAATTTTAAACTTAAAAATTATTTTCAAAATTTTAAACTTAAAAATTAATTTCAAAATTTTAATTTTAACTTAAAAATTAATTTCAAAATGTTAATTTTAAACTTAAAAATTAATTTCAAAAATTTTAATTTTAACTTAAAAATTAATTTCAAAATATTAATTTTAACTTAAAAATTAATTTCAAAATTTTAATTTTAACTTAAAAATTAATTTCAAAATTTTAAACTAATTTCAAAATTCTAATTTTAAACTTAAAAAATTAATTTCAAAATTCTAATTTTAAACTTAAAAATTATTTTCAAAATTTTAAACTTAAAAAATTAATTTCAAAATTCTAATTTTAAACTTAAAAATTATTTTCAGAATTTTAAACTTAAAAATTATTTTTAGAATTTTAAACTTAAAAATTATTTTCAGAATTTTAAACTTAAAAATTATTTTCAAAATTTTAAACTTAAAAAATATTTTCAAACTTAAAAATTAATTTCAAAATTTTAATTTTAACTTAAAAATTAATTTCAAAATGTTAATTTTAAACTTAAAAATTAATTTCAAAAATTTTAATTTTAACTTAAAAATTAATTTCAAAATATTAATTTTAACTTAAAAATTAATTTCAAAATTTTAATTTTAAACTTAAAAATTATTTTCAAAATTTTAAACTAATTTCAAAATTCTAATTTTAAACTTAAAAAATTAATTTCAAAATTCTAACCTTAAAAAATTATTTTAAACTTAAAACTTAACTTCAAACCTAATTTCCAAAAAAAAAAAAAACCAGGGGCGGGCGCCCCTCCGAGCGCCCGGAGTCCCCTATAAATAAGGGGCAGCAGGCGCCCCCAATCTTTGCACCACTAATTCTCACTTTTGCCAAGGTTAACTCTGAACCTCAGTGCGAAAGTACTCTAAATCTAAATTTACTTGCGGTGAAGATGCTGTTGCGATTCAACCGAGGTCGTCAAATCTATATTTTTTGATGGCTCCTCGGTAAAAATTCTTCCCCTCTCTGAAAATTTTATTAGAATTTGTCTTCTCAATCTTTTCTTAGAATATTCTTTTATTTATATACAGTAGGAAACGAACAAATACTGGTGCTGGACCCTTCAATGCTAGTACAGACCCTAGGTTTCCCACAGATGAACTTAGGATTAAGTTTGAGTCAACCATGTATAAGGCCATTAGGACTACCTGCATAGATAGATCGTTCTTTTTAAGGTCATGTCCCTCCGCTTTAGAGGTTATAGGCCACTATAACTTAAGGAACCTTGTCGAATGTACCAGTCCAATAAACATAAGTCTGTGTGCCGAATTTTGCAATAACCTAGTGAAAGTAGACGATCTCACCTATACCACTAGGGCAGCAGGCACTGATATCGTATTTTCCCCTACAACTATCCGAGAGTTTTTAGAGTTGCGTCCATCTACTTGCTCCTTTTTGTGCTATCCTCCGAGGGATCTACCATTCGAAGATCCCTACTCACATATTACTCTCGATACGATTTATTCGTATTTTTTCGTGGGAGAGAGAGATCCCACTGTGACACAGTTTAGGTCAGTAGAACTTCGGGTCCAGGACTACGCTCTTTATAGGGTTGTAGTCCTTTGCATTTTACCACTGACTACTCGGGACATCGCTGTGATGCGCCCATTCCATTCGTTCTTACTTTATGCCCTAATTCATAGGTTAGACATTGACATCAGCCTACATATCTTCTCCACCATTATCTACTCAGCTGGATTCGTGACTGATAGTCGAGTCCATATGCCATTTGGTCACATTCTGACAGCCTATATGTCCTCGTTGCACATTGATATCACTAGAGGAGACATTGCCCATATGACCGAGTTTGATGTTATAGCCGCTCGGAACTTTTCCCTAGCCAATATCTAGATAGATAGAGATGACGGGACTATGTCTTGGCGGAGGGGGGCACAGCACCAGCCCGATCCAGACGCACAGGTGGACGAGTTCATGCTCGCACTATTTCCAGAGGAAGCCGCTCCGGCTCCACCACCGCCCCCAGCTCGAGCACCACGTCACGCTCATCGCTCTCTAGCCGACCGTATGACCGGACTAGAGAGAGCTATGGTGAGTCTCCAGCAGGAGAACTTTGACTTTCATCGGGACATTCGGCGAGAGGTAGCCGAGTTACGAGCTGCCGGGGATACCCGACACACTGAGCTGATGGCGCTTCTCCGATCCTTGGGGTCTGGACCACCCCCTTCATCTTCTCAGTAGATCTAGTTATGACTCACTTCTGTAGCTACACTACCTGTAAATTATTTTGGATCTATCTAGTGATATTTCAGACTTACATTGAAAATGTTCTATCTTGATAGGCTAGGATCTTTCAAAAATACTTTCAAAAATGATTTTACCAACTTATAAGTCAAATTTGTTTGTTTTCAAAACTTTCCATTTTTAGATTTTCAAAAACAGTTTTGGCCTTAGACTAGTTTTGAATCCTTAGAAAGCATGTACCCATAGGACTAGTTTTTGAGCATCTCACCAACACCTTAGGTTTACCTTGCTTGTGTTTGACAAACATAGAAAGGGGTGAGATGCATAGGCCAACTGTCTAGACTTGAGATGCTTATTTCAGTGCATCAGCATAAGTCTGGACATTAAATACAATTCAGATATTAATCAGATTAAAGTTCATCAGTCAAGTCAAACACTGACTGGTTATAATTAACTTAATCTGACTAACCAAGTGAAAGCTACTATCTTCTGATAGTTAGTTAGTACCTAATTGGTTAGACAGCTGGTTAAAGATAAATGTCAAGTTCAGGGGGAGAAATTGATGTGTGTTTGAAAAATGTTTTTTTTACATCTATGTTAAAACTAACTTATTTAAAAAAAAAAAAAACTAGTTTTCAAAAAGTTAAATTTACCTAAGTTTAATCCCACCTAATTTTTTAAACCTGATTTTAAAAGTTGAATATTGTAAATTTAAACTTATTCAGTTTTGTAACATATGCTTGAAAAATCAACTTTCAGTTTGGTTTTGAAAATTTGAAGTTGAAAATTTATTTTTTTTTTAAAAAAAAGGTAAATTTGAAGAACCTGATTTAAAAATTTTTTTTACACACTTGAAAAGTTAAACTTGATTAACTTTGAATTTATACTTTTCAAAATTCAACTTGTCTCCCCCAAGTCAACTTGACTATTTTGTTAACTTGGTGTTAAAAATTGTACTTTTATCTCTTAATTTTTGAACCAAACTTAGATATGTTTCAAAATCTGATTACTTTTTACAGTAACTCTACACTATGATTGTTTACCCTTGCTTATTTTTGATGAATGCCAAAGGGGGAGGGTTAGGTGGTTAAGTTAGCTAAACCAATTTGAAAAATTCAAACTAACTTTAAAAACCACATAAATGCATGTTGTTTCTTGCATATGTTTTCACTAACTTAACTAGGTTGTCATTCCATCAAAAAGGGGGAGATTGTTGGTGCGGTTAGCACTAACGATTTAACCCAGGTTTTGATGAATGACAAATAGGTTAAGTTAGTTTTGTTGTTGTCTGACACTTTGATCGAGTGTGCAGGAGAAGTCCAGACAGGTCGACGGGCTGACCGGATGTCTGGCACGAAGTCCAAGCGGGTCGACGGGCTGACCGGACGCTTGGCGAGAAGTCCAGCTAGGTCGACGGGCTGACCGGATAGTTGGCGAGAAGTCCAAGCGGGTCGACGGGCTGACCGGACGCTTGGCGAGAAGTCCAGACGGGTCGACGGGCTGACCGGACGTCTGGCAGGTAAGTGAGGTAAGTCACTGGAGGGGAGTGACTGTGAGGACGCGTTCCCGGGAAGGGGACATTAGGCGTCGATCCGACTTAGATCCATTTGGATGTCTAAGTCGAGATCGTGACTAGATTCCGTCTCGGAAAGACGGAATCTAAGTCATACTCTTTTATCTATCTGTTGAACTTACTGTGCTGACAATCTGCTTTACAGGATATACATTTGCCTCGGACTAACTTTGTTTTGCAGAAAAGGAGTTTTCGAACAGAAGGCGCTCGAGGTCCAAGCGCCGAGGTCCGCACCTAAGGATCCGCCTGTAATTCTATCCAGCCAAGTCGTCGCCACATGGAGCATCTCGATTTGAGCAGATTCGTCACATGCTTAAGGAATCAAGCGCAAGATATAAAAGAAGCCCCAGACAGGAGCTTCAGATTAATCAATCAAGCTGAGAACTCTTCTACTGCTGGTCTTGCTGCTCGACGCTCAGTGCGACGCCAACAAAGCTCCGACACTACGCTCCGTTCTTTTCCCTTTTTGTCGGTATTTATTTTTCAGTTTCATTAGCATTCCCTGTACGGTTCTTTTGTAATCATTATTCCAAATTGCTAGTGATTGCCCAACGAAAGTGGTCAAGGACCACGGGCCTTCGAGTAGGAGTAGTCACAGGCTCCGAACGAAGTAAAAAACAACTGTGTTCATTTACTTTTCCGCTACGTATTTATACTCTTGTTTTTCGAATTGATATTCACCCCCCCCTCTATCGAATCTAACGGTCCTACACAATCTTGCACATATAATAAAATGCCCTTGACATGTCCAAAGGTCCAATCACACACATAATACCTATAAGCCATAAAAGTTGGATCCTGCATCCACAAAGTTAGCACATCCTACTATTAACCTGCCTAAATTATGTATGACATGTGCATAATTAATCTAATACCAAATACACAGAGGCAAAACCCTAGCTCTGATACCAATTGTTGGTTGCTACTCGGAAAACCTAATGGTTCCACTGTACAAAAATTTTGTACAAAGGTTTGAACCTTTTCCTAGCTACCATGTGTTCTTTTAAATTAAACTCGGATCGCTTGCGGAACTTAACACGTTTGATCCTAAGTTTAATTTATTTGTTCTTTTAGGTTTAGACTTGGATCTCCTGCGGAACTTAACACTTTCGATCCAAATCACCTAGGTTATTAATTCTATTAAATATTAATTTCCAAAATTGGCTTCTAGTACTGACGTGTCGAGGCACATGACCTTCTTGGATATGGGAGCAACCACCCCCGACTAGACAAAGCCTTTTAAGGAAAGTTAATATTTAATTTCCTTAAATAACTTTAGGTCAACCGAAAAGAACAATCAAATCACAAGGAAAAGAAAAAACAAAAGAACACAACATCGAAAACAAATTCGAAATACTAGAATCGCATGTCTCTTGTATTCGGTATTTTTACAAAGAAATAAAACTAACATGATGCGGAAAAACATTACTAGTTATACCTTTCTTTTGAAGACAAAGACCTCTTGATCTTCTACCGTATTCCTCTTCTAACCTCGGACGTTGTGTGGGCAACGATCTTCCGAGATGAGAACCACCTTTCCACCTTCCTTCTTTCTTCTAGATTTCGGCCACAATAAATTTCTTCAAGGATGAAGAATTTCGGCCACCACCAATGCTCCAAGGGATGCTAGAGACGAGGCTTGCTTTCTCTTCTTCTTCTCCTTCCTTGATCCGGCCACAAACAAGAGCTCCACCAAGAAGATAGGTTTCGGCCAACAAGAGGAGAGCAGAGAAATAGGGCCGGCCACCAAAACCAAGGAAGAGAGGGAGGAAAAGAATAGAGGTTGTTCACCCATGAAGGCTCCTCCACCTCCTCTTTTATAATCCTTGGTCTTGGCAAATAAGGAAACTTTAATAAAAACTTCCTTAATTCTATTTCCATGAAAAGGAAAAATTTATTTTAATTAAAAATAATTTTTCTTCTCATTATTATAATGGCCGGCCACACCAAATCTCCAAACAAATAAAAATTTTAAACACAAATTAAAACTTCCTTATTTGCTTCCGGAAAATTTTATAAAAAATTTCTCCAATAATTTTATCCCTTCATGATTGGTTAATAAAAAGGAAATTTTATAAATTAAATCTTTCTTTAAACATGTGGATAATTTTCGTAAAGTTATCTCTAAAAATTAAAATCTCCTTTCAATCTACAAATAAGGAAAGATATCAAATCTTTTCTTAATCTTTTGTAGACACTAATAAAAGAGAATTATTAATTTTAAACTTTCTTTTAAATCATGAACATGGTTAAAAGGAAAGTTTTTACCAAAATTAAAATCAACCTTTTAATCTACAAATAAGGAAAGAGATTTAGTTCTTCTCTCAATCTTTTGTAGAATCTTATAAAAGGAAAGATTTAAATTTTTAAACTCTCTTTTAAATCATGTTATCCACATAAGAAAAATTTAAAAAATAAAAATCCTTTTATTTTAATTTGGGCCGGCCACACCAAGCTTGAACCCAAGCTAGGGCCGGCCACCTTGAAGCACCCATGAACCAAACTTTGGCCGGCCCTTGCTTGGTCTCCAAGCTAGCTAGGCCGGCCCCTATGGGATGGGTAAGAAGGTGGGTATTGGTGGGTATAGTACTCTATAATTAAGAGGCTACGATAGAGACCGAGAGGAGGAATTGGTTTTAGTCTCCCGATAAAATTAAGCATCCCGTGTTCGCCCCGAACACACAACTTAATTTTATCAATAATAATTCATTCCACTAGAGAACTATTATTGAACTACCGCATCAATCCCAAATTACATTTTGGGCTCCTTCTTATTATGTGTGTGTTAGTCTCCCTGTGTTTAAGATGTTGAATGTCCACTAATTAAGTGAGTTACTGACAACTCATTTAATTAATATCTTAGTCCAAAAGTAGTACCACTCAACCTTATCATCATGTCGGACTAAGTCCACCTGCAGGGTTTAACATGACAATCCTTATGAGCTCCTCTTGGGGACATTCTCAACCTTGATTACTAGGACACAATTTCCTTCTATAATCAACAACACACACTATAAGTGATATCATTTCCCAACTTACCGGGCTTATTGATTTATCGAACTAAATCTCACCCATTGATAAATTAAAGAAATAAATATCAAATATATGTGCTTGTTATTATATTAGGATTAAGAGCACATACTTCCATAATAACTGAGGTCTTTGTTCCTTTATAAAGTCAGTATAAAAAGAAACGACATCTAATGGTCCTACTCAATACACTCTAAGTGTACTAGTGTAATTATATAGTTAAGATAAACTAATACCTAATTACACTACGACCTTCCAATGGTTTGTTCCTTTTCATCTTGGTCGTGAGCTACTGTTTATAATTTATAAGGTACTGATAACATGATCATCTGCGTGTGACACCACACACCATGTTATCTACAATATAAATTAATTGAACAACTACATTTATCATAAATGTAGACATTTGACCAATGTGATTCTTATTTCTAGATAAATGTTTATACCAAAAGCTAGGCTTTTAGTATATATCGTAACAATCCCCCACTTATACTAAAAGACTAAGCTGCCATATCTGCTACCATACATTTGTTTCCCAACCCTTCAACATGCCGATCAAAAGCTCTTGCCTTAAGGGCCTTAGTGAAAAGATTTATAGGTCATCATCTGATGTAATCTAGGTAGCAACAACTTTTCCTCGTTTATACGATTTCTCGTAATGGGTGGTACTTGCGCTCTATTGTGTTTACTTGACTTATAGACTCATGATTTCTTCGAGTTTGCTACTGCACCACTATTATTACAATAAATTGTAATAATCTTTGGACAAACCATAAAATCATATCTAAGTCTATCTTGAGGTTATTGAGTCATTCAGCTTTTATGACTACCTCAGATGTTTGCCATATACTCAGCTTCTATGGTGGAATCCAGAAAAACACCTATGCTTATCACTCTTCCATAGTTATGACTTTACCTCCTAAAGTAAACACAAAACCCCGAGGTTGACTTACTATTGTCCCTATCCAACTGGAAGTCAAAATCCGTGCAACCCACAGGGACCAAAATAACTGCCTTGTAAGCTAGCATATAATCTCTAGTGCCTCTAAGGTACTTCAATATATGCTTTACTGCAGTCCAATGTCCTTGTCCAGGATTACTTTGATATCTGCTAACTATGCCCTTGGCAAAACAGATTTCTGATCTCGTGCATAGCATACATTAGGCTTCCGATAGCCGAAGCATAAAGAACTGTCTTCATTTCTTCTATCTCCTTTGATGTCTACGGAGACATTTCTTTACAAGCATAAATGGGCCGACGATGAGAGAGGTCGCCAAATGGGGCGAAGCATAAAGAACTGCTAGGGGTGGAAAGTCCTAGTCATCTCACTTGGTTACCAGGATTCATTAACTCTAATACTTAAGCCTGGAGGTTTAGAGTTCGAATCCTGGGGGAGGTAAAAATCCACTGACCAGGGGTGGAAAGTCCTAGTGAGTAATGGCACGGCCAAGGGTTGTCGGTCGACGACATTAGAGGTCGCCAAATGGGCCGACGACATAAGTGCCGACGGTCGACGACATGAGAGGTCGCCAAATGGGTCGCCAAATGGGTCAAGAGGGCCGGGTCGTTACAATAAAAAGGCGCCTTTTATTGTAACTACCCGGCCCTCTTGGCCCATTTGGCGACCCATTTGGCGGTATCTTGGGCGGCCCAACTGGCGGCCAAGGGTCGTCGGCCCACTTGGCTACCAGGATTCATAAACTCTAGTACTTAGCCTGGAGGTCTAGAGTTCGAATCCTGGGAAAGGCAAAAATCCACTGGCCAGGGGTGAGAAGTCCTAGTGAGTAACGACACGGCCGAGGGTCGTCGGTCGACGACATAAGGGGTCACCAGTTGGGCCGCCCAAGGTACCGCCAAGGGGCCGCCAAATGGGCCGCTAGTTGGGCCGCCCAAGGGACCGAGGGGCCGGGTCGTTACAGGACCGGCGACTATAAACCTCCCGGCCCGAAAATCGTCGAGCGGTGACGTTAAATCCCAGAGTCGGACCGGCGACTATAAACCCCCCGACCCGAAGACCGTTGAGAGGTGACGTTAAATCCCAGAGTCAGACCGGCGACTATAAACCCCCCGGCCCGAAGACCATCGAGCGACGACGTTAAATCTCAGAGTCGGACTGGCGACTATAAATCCCTCGGCCCGAAGACCGTCAAGTGGCAACGTTAAATCCCAAAGTCAGACCGGCGACTATAAACCCCCCGGCCCAAAGACCGTCGAGCGGCGACGTTAAATCCCAGAGTCGGACCGGCGACTATAAACCCCCTGGCCTGAAGACTACCGAACGTCGCTCGGAAAGAAGGCGTTCGAAGAAGTAACATCAATAGAAGCAGAGTTTTATATTGACTCGTCACACAAAAAATACACAGAATTAGGCTAAAAGTTATATAACAGCGGATAATATTAACCCACGGAACGGCAAGCTTACAGATGAAACTTCAAAATATAAAGACAGAGACAAGCTAAAGACGCTTCTCACTCCAGGACATCAAAAATAGGCTCGGGAATGGTTTCCAGCAGTCCAGCCAGATCTTTGGGGGGGGGGGATAGAGTGTTAGTTAGAGTCCTAGAGCCAATAATTTGATGATTGTATTATGGACTTGTTGTATCATATTATTATATTAATAAAGGCATTTGTTTTGGTTATTATGCTTACTTGTATTGGTGCCAAATAAACTAAGTATAATAGCGTCCTTGAGTAGAGGGTTCTTACCTATATCAATCGATTAGTTGAACCGATAGTGAGATGATATAAGGAACACTACTCTTAATCATTCCTAGTCGAGTATTAACATTCAGGGACAATGTTAATGCGACGAGACTAGCATGTAGGTCAACTCGATGACTTGATCTCACAAGTCATGGATATAGAGATATCAAGTTGACACATGGGTATGCATTGGAGAATGTATACTGAATGACCCGCCATGAGAAAGTATCATGGATCGTTATATGAGTGTCATATACTTTCTCATGTGGCTATTAATATGACTACTAGTCCTTGGACCTGAAGTCACCATGGATCCCTACATAAGGAGTTACGTACTTTGGCTTCGTCAAACGTCACCCGTAACTGGGTGGACTATAAAGGCGATTATTGGGTATGTAACAAATTATACAGAGGGATGTGAGTGATGTAGATAGAATCTATCCCTCCTATATAACAGGAGCGACATCGATATTCTTGATAGAGTGAGACCACGAAGTGCATGGCCATGCCCAAATGAGTCAATATGAGATATTGAGCTCATTTGATTGAGTGAGTCTACTTGGAGTTCAAGATTTAGATTGATTAGAGGATGATATGGTCTATGCCTCACATTGATCAATTTAGATGTCTAGGATAGAAGGACAATGTCATATATTGTGAGGAGTCACAATTAGTAGTCACAAGGTGATGTTGGATCTCAACATTCTTGTAACTTGGGTAGTAATGATGTGTTGCTAGATACCGCTCATTACTTATGCTCCTAAATGGGTTTGGGGGCATTGCCAACGTTACAAGAACCTATAGGGTCACACACTAAGGATAATTAGATGGAGATTAAGTTCATATGATGAACCAAGAGGATTAGATTCATGTGATGAATCAAATTGGATTAAGAGTAATCCTAATTGAGCTAATTGAGTTGGACTCAAGTTGATTCATGTGTTCAATGAGTCTAATTTAGATTATGACTCATTAAAACAATTTAATTAAATGAATTAGATTCATTATATTAAGTTGGTTTGAATCAAATGGTTAGATTAGATCAATGATGAGAGAGATTTGGTTAAGTTTGACTTGACTTGAGAAGGAAGATGAAAGGTCAAGTTTGACTTGATCATTTGCCACCTCATTTGTGAGTTGGCATTAGGAGAACAAATGATGATGTGCCACATTATCAAGACTAGCACATGTGTGTGCCACCTCATGGAGGTTACAAACTCCCTATCAATGTAATGTGGCCGGCCACATTAAATGAGAAGGAGTTACACATGTGGCCGGCCACTTTTGTGAGTGAATGAAATTCATTTTCATTCAAGGCATTTTTTATTCCATCATCTTCTTCCTTAAGCTCTCAACCTTTCTCCCTCTCCTCTCTTGGCCGAACCTTACCAAGGTGCTAGCACACCTTTGTGTTAGGTTTCTCCACCTATTTTTTCGTGTGGATACTTCTAGAGGGTTGTACACTTGACAACCTCGAGATCCGGCATCACTTGGAAGAGCGGGATACGCGAAGGGCTTCACACCAAGGGTAAAGATCTTCTCTTAATGTAGATCTAGATTTAAGAAACTCGTACTTGTAAATTTTGTTTTATTTTACTTCACACGGATCCGGTGGCATGGGGGTTTCGGGGTTTCCGCGATGCTAAAAAGCAGTTTTCACGGCCCGAAAAACCCAACAGTGGTATCAGAGCCACATGCGAAGTCTTGTACGAGTTTACTTTATATTTTTATGAAAAATATCAGATCTGTAATATTCTGTAAATTTCCTATTTTTATAGTTTTTATGGGTATTTTTCTCATAGAAGTGAAGCACAAGTGTTTCGACACTTGTAGGCTTCGACTACTGAGAAGATTTTTCCGAAACGACAAGGTTTCACCCCAAATCTTTTTGGGACAGCGGGCTAAGGCACTTTAGGATCGCTAAGGAACACTCACGATGGTTAGATCGCGGGTAGGGGCGCTGCCCCTGGCCCCGCAAGGGGATTCGTTTCGCAATTGCGCCCGAAAACCCGCTAAACGGAACCGTCGAGAATTTTACTCATAAAATTGTAGTAAAAATTATAGAAAATACATAATTTAGAATTATATATTATTTTGTGATAGTCATGGCCCAAAAAGACCCAATCTGATTGGAAATGTGTTGTAATTCATAATACGGCCTGCGTGCTGTCATGTGATGTGCGTGTTGTATATTTGATTCGCGACCTGCGTGTCGTGCCTTTCTCTATTTTATATTCTTGTTGTAAATTAGTTTAGAATCAAATGTAACTCGAGTTTCAAATATTGTAATGTACAAAATTGGAGCGGTGGAAGGTCCACTCGAGACGGAGTTACGAGGAGGGAGCGAGCAACACAAGGTGGTCAAAGGAAGGAGTTTGAGAAGCTGTTGACCTTAGGTTGACCATCCGATCTTTTCATTGGCTTGAGAAGATCGTAGTAGGGTCATGACTAATCACAAATAATTTAATTAATTGCTTGAGTGTATGTGATGCATAATTAGTAATTAATTAGTGCCTAGCGATTAGATTAGATCTAAATCGTGTACAAGATGCAGCCTCTCGATTAGATTAGATCTCAATCGCGTCAACTCAAATGCCTACCGTGCCGTGATACCTATCACTACCTCGATCACATGTGTTGTTGAATCTGCCAAAGTAGAGCAACACATATTATCTTGGTAGGATACGGAGGGACAATCTTGGTCCCGCTTATCAACGTATGGGTGAGTACAACTCAATTAGATTGAGTAACTAGTTAACTCAATTGGATCGAGTTTAACTATAGGCATTTTCCAATGGTTGGTAGATAGGTCAAAATCATATTTATATTAATTCTTAGGCATATTAGCCAAAGCTAACTCGAGTTTTAATATAAATACGGATCTTGATCCTATAAACAAGAGTTGCATAGAGATGTAATTGGTAAATTGTTACCTACCGATCATACTAAGTCTTGGGCATTTTAGCCAAAGCTAACTCAAGGGTTAGTATGATGTGGATCTTGTCCCACATGAGTTATAGAATTCAGTGGGAGCATCATTTAGTTAAAGGCCTAATTAAATGATTTAAAAGAATATGATATTTATTTTCTGTATTTTTCTGTTGTAGATAACCATGACGTTGAATACGAACTCTTTCTCCCTGCGTTCTGTCCTTGAGAAGGACAAGCTCAATGGAGTAAATTTCCTGGACTGGTACAGGAACTTGAGAATAGTTCTCACCCAGGAACGTAAACTATACGTTCTGGAGCAGCCCATTCCGGAGGCTCCTCCTGCTAATGTCACGCGAGCTGACAAAGATGCTTATAAGAAGTATCAATATGACGCATTAGATGTGTCCTGTCTAATGCTCGCGACCATGAACTCTGAGCTTCATAAGCAATACGAGTTGATGGGTGCTTACGATATGGTTGAACATCTTCATCAACTGTATCAAGGACAAGCGCGACACGAGAGATTTGAGATTTCAAGGGCACTATTTCAGTGCAAGATGTCATATGGGGCTCCCGTAAGCCCATATGTTCTCAAAATGATTAGGTACATAGAAAACATACAGAGATTGGGGTTCCCACTTGGCCAAGAGCTGGCCACTGACCTGATCTTGCATTCCTTGCCGGATAGCAATAGTCAATTTGTTCTAAACTACAACATGAACGAAATTGACAAGCCACTGCCCGAGTTGCTTAGCATGTTAAGAACTGCTGAGCTGAACCTTAAGAAGGTTAAGCCCCACTCTATTCTGATGGTTCAGAAACACAAAGGCAAGGGCAAGCCCAAAGGCAAGGGAAAGTCCCAAGCCAAGGGCAAAGACAAGGCACTGAAGCCTAAAGGATGGTCGCCAAGGATGCTACCTACTTCTGTTGGAACCCCAATGTTGTTTTGGTGTGATCAACAAGTTAAGTTAGGTCCTGTGTGTTTCTAACATTGTGTCTAAGTGTGCAGGAGCTTAGGAGCACAGGTAGTCGAGCGAAAGACGCAGCTAGCGAGAAGGACGGCAGTCCGAGGGACGAGGTGCTGCGGAAGAGTACACCGGCGGACGAGAAGGAAGCATGCGGTGGTTCCGAGGGATGAAAGCCAGAGAGAAAGATTGTTCAGGGAGCAAGAGACGCAGCTAGCGAGAAGGACGGCACGCATTGCATCCGAGGGATGAAGACTGCGGATGAGTACGCCGGCGGACGAGAAAGAAACACGCGGCGATTCCGAGGGATGAGAAGCCGGAGGGAAGCCCGCTCGAGAAGACCAGAAGTTGGGTTCGGGTGAGCCCTTTTTCGGATGGCAGAGATCACCCAAGCGAGCGAATCCGGAGGAGAAGAACCGGACCGAGGCGGGACTGAACCAGAGAAGAGGTCCCGGACGAAAAAGTCAACACCTGTTGACTTTGGGCTCCGGGGCGCCCGGAGCCCTCCGGGGCGCTCGGAACCCTTTCAGGCGCCCGGACCCTAATTTTGACCAGAATCATGATTTACGCGATCTGAACGTTGGGGGATAAATTTTTATCCCCCAGGGCGCCCGGAACCCTTCCAGGCGCCTCGACCAAGGCTATAAATATAGCCTTGGTCCAGAAGCTTTTCATAAATTCAGAACTCAAGCATTTCTTTCAAACACTTGTACGCTCTCTGTAGTTAGCTTCTGTTTCCTGAGCTTCAACGTTGTAAGAGGCTTCTCTGCCTGAAGGAGATTGATAGTGTGATCATCTTTCTTGGATTAACAACCACCCCAGTTGTAAGCAAGTCAAATCCGGTGCCTCTCCTTTTCTTGCTTTTTCTTGTTTAAGTTAAATTTATGCAAGTGTTAGTTTAAGAGTTCGAGAAGGGTTGTTTTGTTTTTTATTTTACAGGGCTATTCAACCCCCGCTTCTAGCCGGCCCAACGGTCCTACAAGTGGTATCAGAGCTGAGACGCTTCAGGAGGACTAACCGCCGAACGAAGCAACGAGATGGCCGGATCTAACATCCACCCGCCAAAATTCGAGGGGGACTTTGCAAGCTGGAAAAAGCACATGGAGGTATTTTTTGGTACTGATTTCGATTTATTACTAACAATGGAACTCGGTTTTGAAGCTCCCGAGAACAAAGCGAAAAATCAATGGACAAAGAAAGAGCAGGCCGAGTATGTGGCAAACAAGAAAGCATAATTCCATCTGCTAAGCGTACTTCCGCCACAAGAACTCAACCGTGTCGGCACCTACAACTCGGCAAAGGAGCTTTGGGAGAAGTTGTTGGATCAAGATGCGCTAGAGGGGGGGGGTGAATACCGCTCGCGGCTATTTCGTTCGATTATCGGAATCGTAAAACGATCGTCGAGTAATTAAAGCAGCGGAATAAAAATAAGCAAACACACAAGAATACAGTCGTTTACTTCGTTCAGAGCCTAGATCGACTCCTACTCGAAGGCCCGTGATCCTTGATCACTTTCCGTGGGCAACAACTAAAATATCGTGAATAAGTATAAGTAGAAATAAGTACAACTGAAATTGAAATAATACCGACAACAGAATAATAATAAATGAAGCTTCGGGTCGTCGGCGACTACAACAGCACTTTAGAATCGAATCTTGAGCAACACACAGCAGAAGGAAAGCTTGTAAATTGTTGTTTCAGCTGCTGCCTCGACCCTTGCTTTTATACAGTGTTCAAGGTGCCTTAAACAAGCTCCAAGGTGCCTTGAAGCTGAATTCTATCCCGATCAATTCGCTGCGATAAGCCTTTGACTGCTGAGACCTGAAGGCGCCTTCAACGCCCTTCAAGGCGCCTTCAGGCTTCTGTTCAAGGCGCCTTGGCTTCCGCCAAGGAGCCTCCAAGCTGGTTTCACAGCCAGATCAGGTTTTGCACCCGAGGTGCCTCCAAACTCCATGGAGGCACCTCGGACACTGTTCATCCTGTTAGTTAGAGCCCTAGAGCCAATCATTTGATGATTGTATGGACTCATTGTATCATATTCTTGTATATTAATAAAGGCATTTGGATTTTGGTTATTATACTAACTTGTATTGGTGCCAAATAAACTAAGTATAATAATGTCCTTGAGTAGATGGTTCTCACCTATATCAATCGGTTAGTTGAACTGATAGTGAGATGATATAGGGAACACTACTCTTAATCATTCCTAGACGAGTATTAACATTCAGGGACAATGTTAATGCAATAAGACTAGCATGTAGGTCAACTCGATGACTTGATCTCACAAGTCATGGATATAGAGATATCAAGTTGACACATGGGTATACATTAGAGAATGTATACTGAATGACCCGCCATGAGAAAGTATCATGGATCGTTATATGAGTGTCATATACTTTCTCATGTGGCTATTAGTATGACTACTAGTCCTTAGACCTGAAGTCACCATAGATCCCTACATAAGGAGTTATGTACTTTGGTTTCGTCAAACGTCACCCGTAACTGGGTGGACTATAAAGGCGATTACTGGGTATATAACGAATTATGCAGAGGGATGTGAGTGATGTAGATGGGATCTATCCCTCCCATATGACGGGAGCGACATCGGTATTCTTGATAGAGTGAGACCACGAAGTGCATGGCCATGCCCAAATGAGTCAATATAGGATATTGAGCTCATTTGATTTAGTGAGTCTACTTGGAGTTCAAGATTTAGATTGGTCAGAGGATGACACGGTCTATGCCTCACTTTGATCAATCTAGATGTCTAGGATAGAAGGACACTTGTCATATTTTGTGAAGAGTCACAATTAGTAGTCACAAGGTGATGTCGGATCTCGACATTCTTGTAACTTGGGTAGTAATGATGTGTTGCTAGATACCGCTCATTACTTATGCTCCTAAATGGGTTTAGGGCATTGCCAACGTTACAAGAACCTATAGGGTCACACACTAAAGACAATTAGATGGAGATTTGGTTCATATGATGAACCAAGAGGATTAGATTCATTTGATGAATCAAATTGGATTAAGAGTAATCCTAATTGAGCTAACTTGAGTTGGACTCAAGTTGATTCATGTATTCAATGAGTCTAATTTAGATTATGACTCATTAAATCAACTTAATTTAATGAATTCGATTCATTATATTAAGTTGGCTTGAATCAAATGGTTAGATTAGATCAACCATGGAAGAGATTTGGTCAAGTTTGACTTGACTTGAGAGGAAGATTAAAAGTCAAGTTTGACTTGACTTTATGCCACCTCATTGGTGAGTTGGCATTGATGTGGACCAATGATGATGCACCACATCATCATGGTTGCCACCTCATGGGAGTTACTAGTGAGTGCCACCTCATGAAGGTTACATTCCCTCTTTGATGACAACTTAATGCATTAATGAGGGGGTTACATTTGGGAAATGTGGCCGGCCACAATTTGAATGAATATGGATTCATTTTCATTCAAGTGATAATAATTGTATCTTCTTCCTCTCAAGCTCTCCCTCTCCCTCTCCTCCTTGCTTGGCCGAATCTTACCAAGGTGCTAGCACACCTTTGTGTGAGGTTTTCTCCACCTACGTGTCCATGTGGATACTTCTAGAGGACCGACGCTTGACGGTCTAGAGATCCGGCAATTCCTTGGACGAGCGGGAACGCGAAAGGGCACGCTTCAAGGTATACTTCTTAACACATAGATCTAGGAGTAGATCTAGATATTTAAAAACTCGTACTCGTAATTTTCGTTCGGTTTTCCTTGCACAGATCTACGGCTTTGGGTGATTCGGGGTTTCCGCGACGTGAAAAGCGATTTTCGCGGCCCGAAAAACCCAACAGTGGTATCAGAGCCACGTGCAAGGCTTGTACGAGTTTAGTTTTATTTTTTTGAAAAATAAAAGATTCTGTGATTTTCTATAAATTTAAGTTTTTATAGGTTTTATGGGTAATTTTCCCGTAGAAGCGAAGCACAAGTGTCTCGGCACTTGTAGGCTTCGGCTACCGGAAAGATTTTTCCAAAACGACTTCGTTTCGCCCCCAAAAAAAATTTTTTGGGACAGCGGGCTTGGGTGCCATTAGATCGCTTAGGAGAAACTTGTGATGGTTAGATCGTGGGTAGGGGTACTGCCCCTAACCCCGCAAGGGGATTTGCTCCGCGATTGCACCCGAAATCGCTAAAACGAACCCGCCGGGAAGATTTTTCCGAAACGGCAATGTCTCGGCCCAGATCGTTTTGGGACAGCGGGTTTAGGCACTGTTGGATTGCAAAGGAACCCTCGCGATGGTTAGATCGCGGGTAGGGGCCCTGCCCCTGGCCCCGCAAGGGGATCCGTTCCGCGATTGCGCCCGAAACCGCTAAACGGGTCCGCCGGGAAATTTTACTCGTAAAAATTGTAAAAATTAATTTTAAAATTACAGAAAATTATGACAAATATATAATTTTGAATTATATATTAATTTTGTGATAGTCATGGCCCAAAACCCAATGTGATTGGATTGTGTTGTAATTCATAATACGGCCTACGTGCCGTTATGTGTTTGTGAGTGTTGTATTATATTCGTGACCTGCGCGTCGCACCTTCTCTTATATTCTTGTTGTAAATTAGATTTAGACTCGAATGTAATTCGAGTTTCAAATTGTAATGTACAAATTGGAGCGGTGGAGGGTCCACACGAGACGGAGTTCCGAGGTGGGCACGAGCAACACAAGGTGGTCAAAGGGAGAAGCTTGGAGAAGCTGTTGACCCTAGGTTGACTAGTCAATCTTCTCATTGGCTTGAGAAGATCATAGTAGGGCCATGACTAAATCACAAATAGATTAATTAATTGCTTGTGTATGTGATGCATATTTAATAAGTAGTTAATTAATTAGTGCCTTACGATTAGATTAGATATAAGTCGTGCACATGATGCAGCCTTGCGATTAGATTAGATCTAAGTCGTGCACAAGATGCATCCTTTTTTGATTAGATTAGATCTCAATCGACTCAACTCTAATGCTTAACCATGTCGTGATACCTATCACTACCTCGATCACATGTATTGTTAAATCTGCCAAAGCAGAGCAATACATATTATCTTGGTAGGGTACGGAGGGACAATCTTGGTCCCGCCTATCAACGCATGAGTGAATACAAACTCAATTAGATTGAGTATTCCTAGTTACTCGGTTGGATCGAGTCAACTATAGGCATTCTTCCAATAGTTGGAAAGGTAGGACAAAATCACGTTTATATTAACTCTCGGGCGTATTAGCCAAAGCTAACTTGAGTTTTAATATAAATATGGATCTTGATCCTATAAACAAGAGTTGCATAGAGATGTAATTGGTAATCGTTACCTACCGATCATACTAAGCCTTGGGCGTATTAGCCAAAGCTAACTCAAGGGTTAGTATGATGTGGATCTTGTCCCACAAGAATTATAGTGGGAGCATCATTTAGTTAAAGGCCTAATTAAATGATTTTAAAAGAATATGATATTTATTTCTGTAAATTTTCTATTGTAGATAACCATGACGTCGAACACGAATTCCTTCTCCCTGCGATCTGTCCTTGAGAAGGACAAGCTCAACGGAGCGAATTTCCTGGACTGGTACAGGAACTTGAGAATAGTTCTCACCCAGGAACGTAAACTGTACGTTCTGGAGCAGCCCATTCCGAAGGCTCCTCCTGCCAATGCCCCGCGAGTAGACAAAGATGCTTACAAGAAGCATCAAGACGACGCATTAGATGTGTCCTGTCTAATGCTCGCGACCATGAAAGCAACACGAGTTGATGGGCGCTTACGATATGGTTGAGCATCTTCGCCAACTATATCAGGGACAAGCGAGGCATGAGAGATTTGAGATCTTTAAGGCACTGTTTCAGTGCAAGATGTCAGACAGGGCTCCTGTAGGTCCTTATGTACTCAAGATGATTGGGTACATAGAGAACCTACAAAGACTGGGGTTCCCACTTGGCCAAGAGCTGGCCACTGACTTAATCTTGCAATCCTTACGGATAGCTATAGTCAATTCGTTCTGAACTATAACATGAACGAGATTGACAAGCCACTGCCCGAGCTCCTTAGTATGTTACGAACTGCTGAGGTTAACCTTAAGAAGGTTAAGCCCATTCGATGGTCCGAGCATAAGGGCAAAGGCAAGTCCAAAGGCAAGGAAAGTCCCAAGCCAAGGGCAAAGGCAAGGCATTGAAGCCTAAAGGAGGGTCGCCAAGAATGCTACCGCTTCCACCGCGGCACTGGAAGAGGAACTGCAAGGTATACTTGAGGATCTTAAGAAGAAGTGAAGTGAGACTTCCACTTGTATATATGTTATAGAAGTCAATCTATCTATTTCTACATCATGGGTATTAGATCTTGGATGTGCTTCTCACATTTGTACCGATGTGCGAGAAATAGCAGGGCATTGACAAAGGGCGAGGTGGACCTACGAGTAGGCAATGGAGCACGGGTTGCTGCTGTTGTTGTAGGGACTTACTGTTTTATCTCTGCCCTCTGGGCTTGTACTAGAGTTAATCGATTGTTGTTATGTGTCTGCATTAACTAAGAACATTATATCAGTTTCTTGTTTAGACAAGAAAGGTTTCTCGTTTACTATAAAGAACAAATGTTGTTCCGTCTACTTAAACGATATGTTCTATTGTAGTGCACCTCTGATAAACGGACTCTATATTCTAGACCTTGAAAGCCCTATCTATAACGTAAATACCAAGAGGTTCAAGTCTAATGACATGAACCAAACCTACCTTTGGCACTGTCGCTTAGGTCATATAAATGACAAGCGCTTATCCCAACTCCATAAGGATGGTTTGTTAGACTCATTTGATTTTGAATCATATGAGATATGCGAGTCATGCCTACGAGGCAAGATGACCAAGACTCACTTTAGTGGGCACAGCGAGAGAGCAACTGATTTGTTAGGACTCATACATAGTGATGTATGTGGCCCTTTCAATGTCGCTGCTAGAGGCAGTTATAGGTACTTCATCACATTTACTGATGACTTCAGTAGATATGGTTATGTGTACTTGATGACACATAAGTCCGAATCCTTTGAAAAGTTCAAAGAATTCAAGAATGAAGTATAGAACCAGCTTGGCAAGAGTATTAAAATACTTCGATCAGATCGAGGTGGTGAATACTTAAGCCATGAGTTTCGTGACTATTTAGCTGAGTGTGGGATTCTATCCCAACTCACTCCTCCTGGAACACCACAGTGGAATGGTGTATCCGAAAGGAGGAATCGTACCCTATTAGATATGGTACGATCTATGATGAGTCACACAGATCTTCCGACATACCTTTGGGGCTTTGCTCTAGACACGGCAGTTTTCATTCTCAACCGAGTTCCATCCAAGGCCGTGATAAAGACACCATATAGGATATGGACTGGGAGAGATGCCCAGGTGTCTTTCATGAGAATTTGGGGCTGTGAGGCTTATGTACGACGTCAAGTCTCAGACAAATTAGGACCCAAATCCGACAAGTGCTATTTCATTAGATATCCCAAGGAAACTAAGGGATATTACTTCTACATTCCCAATCAGCACAAGGTAGTTGTGGCAAAGACTGGGGTCTTTCTAGAAAGGGACTTTGTTTCTAGAAAGACTAGTGGGAGCGCGTTCGATCTTGAAGAAGTTCAAGATGCGAACAATAGCACTGATGCCTCGATGGAAATTGAACTGGAACCACAAAGTGTTGTGGATGATGTTCCACAAGGAGTTGAGGAACAACAACCAGTTCAAGTAGACATTCCTCTTCGTAGGTCTGATAGGGTACGTCGTCAGCCTGAGAGATACTCATTTCTCTTGTCTGACCATGATGACGTCGTGCTCATAGAGGATGAGCCTACCACCTATCAGGATGCTGTGATGAGACCAGATTCCGAGAAATGGCTAGAGGCCATGAGATCCGAGATGGAATCCATGTACACCAACCAAGTATGGACTTTGGTTGATCCACCTGAAGGGGTAAAACCCATTGGGTGCAAGTGGGTCTTTAAGAGAAAGACTGACATGGATGGACTTATCTATAAGGGTCGCTTGGTAGCTAAAGGTTTCAAGCAGATTCATGGTATTGACTATGATGAAACCTTTTCTCCAGTAGCGATGTTTAAGTCCATTCGGATCATGCTTGCTATTGCAGCCTACCATGACTATGAGATCTGGCAGATGGACGTCAAAACTACGTTTCTGAATGGAAACCTGCTCGAGGATGTGTACATGACACAACCTGAGGGTTTTTGTCGATCCACAGCATACTAGTAGAGTATGCAAGCTGCATAGGTCCATTTATGGACTAAAGCAAGCTTCTCGGAGCTGGAATCTTCGATTCGATGATGCAATCAAACAGTTTGGTTTCATCAAGAACGAAGATGAACCTTGTGTCTACAAGAAGGTTGTAGGGGACATAGTTGTCTTCCTCATATTGTATGTGGATGACATACTGCTCATTGGGAAGGACATCCCTATGCTTCAGTCTGTCGAGACCTGGCTAGGGAGTTGCTTCTCAATGAAGGACTTAGGTGAGACATCCCACATTCTAGGGATTCAGATCTATAGAGATAGATCTAAGAAATTGCTTGGCCTAAGTCAGAGTACATATATTGACAAGGTACTCCTTCGGTTTGCCATGCAGAACTCCAAGAAGGGATTTCTGATGTCACATGGCGTGAGTCTTTCAAAGACTCAAGGTCCCTCTTCTAGAGAGAGAGAGACCACATGGATCAGATCCCTTATGCCTCGGCCATAGGATCGATCATATACGCCATGTTATGTAGTCGACTGATGTCTCGTATGCTTTGAGCATGACGAGCAGATACCAGATCAGGTGAAAGTCATCGATAGCGGTCAAGAATATTCTTAAGTACTTGAGAAGGACTAAAGAATATTTCTTGATATATGGAGGCGATGATAGCTAGCCGTAAAGGGTTACAATGATGCTAGCTTCCAGACCGGCCAGGATGACTATAGATCGCAATTGGGGTTCGTATTTTGCATTGGTGGTGTCAGTTGGAAGAGTTGAAGCGGGATACATTAGCTGATTCTACAACGCCGAGTATATTGCTGCATCGGAGGCAAGGAAGTTTGGATCCGCAAGTTCATCATCGAACTTGGGGTGGTTCCTAGCATCACTGACCCAGTTGAGCTCTATTGTGACAACAATGGAGCTATAGCGCAGGCGAAGGAACCTCGTGGACTAAGCACATACTACGGCGCTTCCATCTCATTCGAGAGATTATCGATAGAGGAGATGTGAAGATTTGCAGAGTACCTACAGAGGCTAACATCGCAGATCCCTTGACCAAGGCTTTGGCACAGAAAAAGCATGATGGTCACACTAGGTCATTAGGCCTTAGAGCCTATACTGATTGGCACTAGTGCTAGTGGGAGATTGTTAGTTAGAGCCCTAGAGCCAATCATTTGATAATTGTATGGACTCATTGTATCATATTCTTGTATATTAATAAAGGCATTTGGATTTTGGTTATTATACTTACTTGTATTGGTGCCAAATAAACTAAGTATAATAATGTCCTTGAGTAGATGGTTCTCACCTATATCAATCGGTTAGTTGAATCGATAGTGAGATGATATAGGGAACACTACTCTTAATCATTCCTAATCGAGTATTAATATTCAGGGACAATGTTAATGCAATAAGACTAGCATGTAGGTCAACTCGATGACTTGATCTCACAAGTCATGGATATAGAGATATCAAGTTGACACATGGGTATACATTAGAGAATGTATACTGAATGACCCGCCATGAGAAAGTATCATGGATCGTTATATGAGTGTCATATACTTTCTCATGTGGCTATTAGTATGACTACTAGTCCTTAGACCTGAAGTCACCATGGTTCCCTACATAAGGAGTTATGTACTTTGGTTTCGTCAAACGTCACCCGTAACTGGGTGGACTATAAAGGCGATTACTGGGTATATAACGAATTATGCAGAGGGATGTGAGTGATGTAGATGGGATCTATCCCTCCCATATGACGGGAGCGACATCGGTATTCTTGATAGAGTGAGACCACGAAGTGCATGGCCATGCCCAAATGAGTCAATATAGGATATTGAGCTCATTTGATTTAGTGAGTCTACTTGGAGTTCAAGATTTAGATTGGTCAGAGGATGACACGGTCTATGCCTCACTTTGATCAATCTAGATGTCTAGGATAGAAGGACACTTGTCATATTTTGTGAAGAGTCACAATTAGTAGTCACAAGGTGATGTCGGATCTCGACATTCTTGTAACTTGGGTAGTAATGATGTGTTGCCAGATACCGCTCATTACTTATGCTCCTAAATGCGTTTAGGGCATTGCCAACGTTACAAGAACCTATAGGGTTACACACTAAGGACAATTAGATGGAGATTTGGTTCATATGATGAACCAAGAGGATTAGATTCATTTGATAAATCAAATTGGATTAAGAGTAATCCTAATTGGGCTAACTTGAGTTGGACTCAAGTTGATTCATGTATTCAATGAGTCTAATTTAGATTATGACTCATTAAATCAACTTAATTTAATGAATTCGATTCATTATATTAAGTTGGCTTGAATCAAATGGTTAGATTAGATCAACCATGGAAGAGATTTGGTCAAGTTTGACTTGACTTGAGAGGAAGATTAAAAGTCAAGTTTGACTTGACTTTATGCCACCTCATTGGTGAGTTGGCATTGATGTGGACCAATGATGATGCATCACATCATCATGGTTGCCACCTCATGGGAGTTACTAGTGAGTGCCACCTCATGGAGGTTACATTCCCTCTTTGATGACAACTTAATGCATTAATGAGGGGGTTACATTTGGGAAATGTGGCCGGCCACAATTTGAATGAATATGGATTCATTTTCATTCAAGTGATAATAATTGTATCTTCTTCCTCTCAAGCTCTCCCTCTCCCTCTCCTCCTTGCTTGGCCGAATCTTACCAAGGTGCTAGCACACCTTTGTGTGAGGTTTTCTCCACCTACGTGTCCGTGTGGATACTTCTAGAGGACCGACACTTGATGGTCTAGAGATCCGGTAATTCCTTGGACGAGCGGGAACGCGAAAGGGCACGCTTCAAGGTATACTTCTTAACACATAGATCTAGGAGTAGATCTAGATATTTAAAAACTCGTACTCGTAATTTTCGTTCGGTTTTCCTTGCACGGATCTACGACTTTGGGTGATTCGTGGTTTTCGTGACGCGAAAAGCGGTTTTCGCGGCCCGAAAAACCCAACACATCCGAGGGTAATTGTGCACTTTGGTCCCTGCAAGATATGTTAATCACAAAAACACCCTGCAGCACAAAGTTAGCATAAAACAACAGTATGAATATGATAAAGAATATTGTGACAGTCTCCAGACTGTCCGGGTCTAACTTCGGATTTCCAACCGGAAACCCTAGGTTGACCCGACGCCTACTGTTCCCTCTACGGGGAACGCGTCCTCACCTACTCCACTCAAGAGATTTACCTGTTGCCAGTGCGATCCTCCAGATCGACTGGACTTTTGCTCAGCACTCGACACTTCCGGACTTTCTGCTGGACATCCGCTTCCCGGCTAGTCCAGTCTTTCACCTGGTTCGCGACACCAGGACTTTCCACCTAGGGTTACCACCCCCTAAGACTTTTGCCTGAAGTCATCGACCTGCCATGACTTTCAGCATAGGGTTACCGCCCCCTATGACCTAGGGTTACCACCCCCTAGGGTTTTCCCTTTGCCTAACCGCAGCTAAGACTTTCCTGAAATACTTAAGCGAACTTGTTAGATCACAAAACACCTTAACTTTGAATCCTTTGTCATTATCAAAACACGAGTTCGATCGTCGGATGCTTCCCGCACCAACAATCTCCTCCTTTTTTATTATGACAACTCAAATTTAAAGTTAAGTAAATAGATATCAAATAACAAATAGATGAAAACATTTAAAGCAAGCTTAGCAATTTTGCTAAAGTAAACTCTATGAATTTAAAGTATAGCACCAAGTTTAGGCTCCCCCTTAACTGTTACTCCCCCTTTAATATTCATTATTTTAAATTTGAATTTTCTACTCTCATTTTTGAATTTGAATTTTACAATTATTTGAGTATTTGAATTTGCAATTTGCTACTCTCCCCCTTTGCCATATATCAAAAATAATCAAAAATAGTCATATGATTTTTAAAGAGGGATAACAAGATTTTGACAACACTTAACATTTTATAATTTTCATTTCTTACCTTTAGCTAAGTGAGAGGATGATGTTAGCTCTTTGGAAACTTAGTTAAAATTAGAAAACCACTAGAAGGTGGAGCCTTTTGATAGTCTTTAACTAAGTTGAAAAAGCTAGTTAAACTATATGTAGAGAAGTACTTGTTTAGATTTTGAAAATTTGTTAGTGAAATATTTGGAGCCAAGTGATTTTTAAGAAAACATTTTTGTGGGCTAAGTTTTAAAATTTTGAAAATAAATATTGGACCTTAGCTAAGCTCTTTACAAGTATTGTATTTTGAAAACTATAGCTTAGGTTAAAAAACTTAGCTTAATTTTAAACAATATTAAATTTTAGGTCAAGGAGGGAGTGGAGTAGCTAAAAATTTGGTTTAGGTTATTTAGTTGGTCCTTAAGTCCAAGCATGAGTTAAGTTCAATAGATTTCAAATTATCCAGTTTTACTTTTAAATGTATCAGAGCCCTAAAGATCACACGTGCTTAATCTGAAAACTGAGTATCCTTTTACCAATTGTCTAACCTTTAGCTACTTTCTGATTGCCTAGAGGGCAACAGCTTTCACTTGGTTAGTCAAGTTAAGTCAATTTGGTCTAGATAGATTTGACTAGAGCTGGAAAACTTGACTTGATTGATGTATATTACGTGTTTAACATCCAGACTCATATTGATGCACAGATATAAGCATTCTTAAGTCCAGGCTGTACCCTATGCATCTCACACCATTCTATGTCTTTCAAACACAATTAAGGTATACCTAGGTGTTTGTGAGATGTTCTAGCTTAAGTCTAGGGGTACATGATTTCTAGGGGGAAAGCCTAGGCTAAGTCCAATTTTTGAAACTTCTAAGAAATTGAAAATTTTGAAAATTATTTTTCCTAGAATTTTAAAAAGACATGTAAAAGCAAGATGATTAAGTAAAAACAAACACCTATTCTACCCAACACATTCCTATTTGCCTTCTAAGTGCACTGAACTCAAGTTCAGGTAAGGGTTTTGTAAATATGTCAGCTAGGTTTGATTTGGACTCAACATGGTTGAGTGCAATTTCACCCTTAGCGACGTGATACCTTACAAAATGGTGTTTTACCTCTATGTGTTTAGTCCTAGAATGGTGAATAGGATTTTTGGTCAGATTAATTGAGCTGATATTATCAATAAAGATTTTGTATTTTTATATTCTTGTTGATAGTTTTTTAATGTATGCATCATCCACAACAGTTGAGATGCACACTCTCCTAGGGCTATGTATTTAGCTTCTGTAGTAGATAAAGCAACACAATGTTGCTTTCTGCTTGACCAACTTACTAGGCATTGACCTAGAATTTGGCAGCTACTACTTGTACTTTTTATGTCTAATTTGCACCCGGCATAGTCCGAATCAGAATAGCCAAAAGAGGTCAAAGGTGCAAGTTCTAGGGTACCAAAGTCCTACATTTAAAGTGCCTTTAATGTACCTAAGTATTCTTTTAACGTATGTTAGGTGTGACTCTTTTGCACATGATTGGTATCTTGCGCACATACCTACTGCAAACAATATATCGGGTCGACTTACAGTTAGGTAAAGTAAGCTACCTATGGCACTCCTATAGTACTTTGGATCTACTGGTTTTCCTTCTGGGTCAGAGTCAATGTTGATGTTGGTTGCCATTGGAGTATTTATTATTTTTGAATTTTCCATGCAGAATTTTTTAATTAACTCCTTAGCATATTTGGTTTGATAAATGTAGATTCCATCTTTGGGTTGTGTTATTTGTAATCCTAAGAAAAAGTTGAGTTCCCCAACCATACTCATTTCAAATTCATTTTCCATTAATCTAACAAATTCTTTTAAAAACTTCGAGTTAGTTGAGCCAAAAATTATATCGTCAACATAGATTTGGGCTATAAAGATTTCTTTTTCTATAGTTTTTACAAATAGGGTTGGATCTATTTGTCCTTGGTTAAAGCCTTTGGATATTAAATAATTAGATAATCTTTCATACCATTCCCTAGGGGCTTGTTTTAGTCCATATAAAGCCTTTTTTAGTTTAAATACATGGTTTGGGTAGTCTAAGTCTTCAAATCCTGAGGGTTGGCTTACATAGACCTCTTCTTTAATAAATCCATTTAAGAAGGCTGACTTGACATCCATTTGATATAATTTAAATCCTTTATGGGCTGCATAGGCTAGCAACATCCTAATGGATTCGAGTCTAGCTACTGGTGCATATGTTTCATCATAGTCCAAACCTTCAACTTGGCTAAATCCTTTGGCCACTAGTCTAGCCTTATTTCTAACTATCTCACCCTGATCATCTAATTTATTCCTAAAAACCCATTTAGTGTCAATTATGGACTTATCTATGGGCTTAGGTACAAGTTCCCAGACTTGGTTTCTTTCGAATTATGCTAGCTCTTCCTGCATAGCAATGATCCAGTCTGGGTCGGGTAGGGCTTCTTCTATGGTCTTAGGCTCAATCTTTGAAATAAGGGCAATCTGACTAAGATTTCTATAGGAGGATCTAGTTCTGACTCCTAGGTTTGGGTCACCCAAAATTTGGTAAGGTGGGTGAGAAGTATTTACTCTAGATGGTCTTATATGTGGGTCAGAAACTGGTTCTTCTGGTTTATTAAGGTTAGGTTGGATTTCATCATCTTCTATAGTTCTTGGATTAATGTCAATATGTTCATTTATATTAGGTAGGTTGTTTTCTTCATCAAAGATTACATTAGTTGTTTCTTCCACTTTTAAGGTATTTTGATTATATACTCTAAAGGCCCTACTGGTTGAGGAGTATCCTAAAAATATTCCTTGGTTAGACTTGGGTGTAAATTTTCCTAAGTAATCTTTAGTATTTAAAATGTGAACTTTACAACCAAATACTTTTAAATAGTTTAGGTTGGGAATTTTATGGTAGTAAAGTTCATAAGGTGTTTTATTGTGAGGTTTATTAATTAAAATTCTGTTTTGAATATAATTTGCAGTATTTATTGCTTCAGCCCAAAATTGATGATTTAAATTATATTCGTTTAACATAGTCCTAGCGGCTTCTTGTAGTGTTCTATTTTTACGTTCCACTAGACCATTTTGTTGGGGGGTTCTAGGACATGAAAATTCATATTGGTATCCATCATCCAAAAACTTCACCAGTACTGTGGGTCAAGTTAAACCTAGCCCGTTTTAATCTAACCTTAATTACCCTACCGGGTAATCTACTCTTGTTTTACCCATTTTGGGTAGATTAAGTTCAGTTACCCAGTCGGGTAGTTCAGTTGGGGGTGCCAGCTATTCTGGATCTTCCATCTATATTTTATTGAATTCGAATTATTTTAAATTTTTAAGTGAATTTTTAATTTAAGTTTGAATTTCTAATTTTTGAATTTTGATTTAATTTTGAATTTTGAATTTGTAATTTCAATTTTGAATTTTAATTTAATTTCGAATTTTGAATTTGTAATTTGAATTTTGAATTTTTGAATTTTAATTTAATTTCGAATTTTGAGTTTGTAATTTGAATTTTGAATTTTTTGAATTTTAATTTTATTTCAAATTTTGATTTAAAATTTGAATTGTTTTCGTGTTTACTCCCCCTGGATCATAGCATCGATATGGTCTATCGAGGTAGTGTATTTGATCCTTCGGGACCCAGTATTAGCCAAGTCCAACTTGATTGACCAATTTGGACTTGGGGACCCATGCTTGGATTACCCTTCTATTTGGTTTGTTTATTAAGGATAAATAAGATTTATATTTCTTTTTAGTTTTATATCCTAGCCCTGCTCTATTGTAAACGGCTCTTTGTGTCCCAAGAATTAGGTCAAGATTCTTGGAGCCTAAAGAAAACCGTTCTAAGGTATTTTTTAAATCCTTGACCTGATTTTTCAAACTTGAATTTTCTTCCTCAAGTTTTTGAACATGAGTAGAATTTTCAGTCTGAACTTGATCAGGTAAGGATTTAGTGTTAGTCACTTTTTTAAGGACAGCTACTTCCTTTAGAAGTGATTTTATCTTAAGGTTTGACTTAGCTAACTTGCGTAATAAATAATTGACTAAATTATTAAGTCTAGGAATACTTACGGCGGAGTCTGGCCCTTCGGAAACGGATGCGGATCCGTGGCTTCTCTCGGACTCAGCCTCTGACTCGCTCTCGTTCTCGAATTCGTCGATCTGGTCCCGGCCATCAACGCGAGTAAACTCGTCTGATCGAGTTTGTCGTCGTCGTCCTCCAAAGAAGATTCATCCCACGTCGCCTTCAGGGCCTTCTTTCTTCTTTTCTTTTTTGCTTCCTTTTGGTTGGGGCAGTTGGCTTTGATGTGCCCCTTTTGGTTGCATCCGTAGCAGATTACTTCAAATTTTACCTTAGAACTCGGTTGGGCCTCCTTGGATTGTACCGCCTTCTTCAGGTCTTTCTTGTTGAAGCCCTTCTTCTTCTTGTAGAGCTTCTTCACGAGGTTCATGAGTTCGTTGGTCAGTTCGTCTTCTTCATCTTCTGAGTCAGGTTCGTCTTCTGATTCCGGTTCAGTTTTTCGCCGTAATCTTGGTTCCCTTGTTCGACTGGTACCTACAACCAAAGCAACCCCCTTCTCGGTTGGCTGTGCATTAGTCTGCTCGTGGAGTTCAAACTCAGAAAATAATTCATCTAATTTTAAACAAGACAAGTCCTTGGAGACTTTGTAGGCATCTACCATTGATGCCCACAATGTACTCATCGGAAATGAGTTTAGAGCATACCTTATGACGTCCCGATTCTCGACTTTCTGCCCGATCGCATGAAGAGAGTTGAGGATGTCTTGAATCCGAGTGTGGAGCGAACTCGGCGTCTCTCCTTCCTGCTTTTTTAGATTATACAGTTTATTAAATAACAAGTCACGCTTACTTACCTTGGTTTCTGAGGTGCCCTCGTGGAGTTCGATCAGCTTTTCCCAAAGCTCCTTTGCTGATGAGAATGGACCAGCTCTGTTGAGCTCCTCCTTGGTCAGCCCACACTGGAGGATGTAGGTTGCTTTGGCATCAGCTTCCACCTTCTTGATTGTGGTAGATTCCCATTTTTCGCAGGGTGTCGCCTTGCCGTCTTCGTCAGATGGGAGTAGTAGACCGGTCTTGATTATCATCCATGTATCGAATTGCGTCTTCAGGAAGGTTTTCATTCGCTCCTTCCAATATCCGAAGTCTTCTCTGGAGAAAAGTGGGGGGCGAACGGTGCTGAACCATTCTTGTTGGGCCATTTGTAATCTCGACCGTATATGAAAAAAAAAAAAGAAATGTGCGAAGACTAGGTCTTGGATTAGTAGTGTGGAAGTAAAGTAAAAAAAAAAGAACTAACTCGAGTGGTGTTGCACCAACTTCTAGCGAGATCGATATGACCGAAAAAAAACTGGAATATAGTAAGAATACTAATTTCAGTTGACTCCGAAAATAAAAAAATAAAAACACCACGAAAAATTGCGTGATTGGTGGTTGCACCAGATCAACACTACCCCGCTCTGATACCAATTGTTGAATTGAGATGCGCTAGAGGGGGGTGAATAACGCTCGCGGCTATTTCGTTCGATTATCGGAATCGTAAAACGATCGTCGAGTAATTAAAGCAGCGGAATAAAAATAAGCAAACACACAAGAACACAGTCGTTTACTTCGTTCGGAGCCTAGATCGACTCCTACTCGAAGGCCCGCGATCCTTGATCGCTTTCCGTGGGCAACAACTAAAATATCGTGAATAAGTACAAGTAGAAATAAGTACAACTGAAATTGAAATAATACCAACAATAGAATAATAATAAATGAAGCTTCGGGTCGTCGGCGACTGCAACAACACTTTAGAATCGACTCTTGAGCAGCACACAGCAGAAGGAAAGCTTGTAAATTGTTGTTTCAGTTGCTGCCTCGACCCCTGCTTCTATACAGTGTTCAAGGCGCCTTAAACAAGCTCCAAGATGCCTTGAAGCTGAATTCTATCCTGATCAGTTCGCTGCGATAAGCCTTTGACTGCTGCGACCTGAAGGCGCCTTCAACGCCCTTCAAGGCGCCTTCAGGCTTCTGTCCAAGGCGCCTTGGCTTCCTCCAAGGTGCCTCCAAGATGGTTTCGAAGCTAGATCAGGTTTTGCACCCGAGGCGCCTCCAAACTCCATGGAGGCGCCTTGAACACTGTTCATCCGAGGGTAATTGTACACTTTGGTCCCTGCAAGATATGTTAATCACAAAAACACCCTGCAGCACAAAGTTAGCATAAAACAACAGTATGAATATGATAAAGAATATTATGACAATCTCCGGACTGTCCGGGTCTAACTTCGGATTTCCAACCGGAAACCCTAGGTCGACCTGACGCCTACTGTTCCCTCTACGGGGAACGCGTCCTCACCTACTCCACTCAGGAGATTTACCTATTGCCAGTGCAATCCTCCAGATCGACTGGACTTTTGCTCAGCACTCGACGCTTCCGGACTTTCTGCTGGACATCCGCTTCTCGGCTAGTCCAGTCTTTCACCTGGTTCGCGACACCAGGACTTTCCACCTAGGGTTACCACCCCCTAGGACTTTTATCTGAAGCCATCGACCTGCCAAGACTTTCCGCATAGGGTTACCGCCCCCTATGACCTAGGGTTACCACCCCCTAGGGTTTTCCCTTTGCCTAATCGCAGCTAGGACTTTCCTGAAATACTCAAGCAGACTTGTTAGATCACAAAACACCTTAACTTTGAATCCTTTGCCATTATCAAAACACGAGTTCAATCGTCGGATGCTTCTCGCACCAACAGAAGTTCCTTGAGCTCCACGAAGGAACGTCCGAAGCCAAGCTCGTTAGACGAGATCTGCTTCGCAATCAGCTCACCAGCCTATGACTTGGGGAAGACGAGACAGTCGCACATCTGCACTCCAGAATAAAAGAAATCATCACCGGACTCACGAATCTCGGAGAAAAGGTAAGTAACCGAGATTCGCTCAGGTACGCGTTAAATTCATTTCCGAGAAATTTAAAATGGGCATCACTAGTGTAGGACCGTGATCGTTCGATAGAGGGGGGTGAATATCGATTCGAAAACTCGAGTGTAAAAGTACGCAGCGGAAAAGTAAATGAACACAATTGATTTTACTTCGTTCGGAGCCTGTGACGACTCCTACTCGAAGGCCCGTGGTTCTTGACCACTTTCGTTGGGCAATCACTAGCAATTCAAATGTGATTACAAAAAGAGTACAAGAAATGCTAATGAAACAAAGCACAAAGCTGTACCGACAGAAAAGAAAACTTAAGGAGCAAGGGCGCGTTGTCGGAGCTTTGTTAGCGTCGCTGGAGCACAAAGCAGCAAAGCAATCTGGAAATTCTAAGAGATGTGTATTTTTGAAGCTCCACCCCTGGGGCTTCTTTTATATGCTGCTCCGGGCGCCTGGATCCCTTCCGGGCGCCCTGGTGCGACGTAGCAAGTCCAGTCAGTGTAACGACCCGCCTCCTACTAACTAGCTGTGAGGTCGATCGTTACATTATGCTGTGCTAACTATTCCATGACCATTATTAAATCTAAGTGCGGAAGCTGTACTAATTAAAATTTTGCTAAACTATTATCATTTCTTGGTTCTACATGTGCTAAGGGGTGTAATCTAAACTATTCATGACATACATTACATCCCCCAATGGTCAAGGAACTTAACTAAGAGTTTCTTGCTGATATCAGGCCTCCCAATCGATCCACGGATCGATTGGAATGGCCGGATCGATCCATTGATCGATCCAGGTGGCTACTGTATGTGGAAGTCAGGTTGGATCGATCCAGTGATCGATCCAGCACGCTACTGTGCTCGGGCCAATATTCTGGATCGATCGGCTGATCGATCCAGACTGACCAATCGATCCCATAATCGATCCCAGAGCCTACTGTTCGCGACAGAATTTGCTGGATCGATCGGCTGATCGATCCAGAAGCCTACTGTTCGCGGTATGAACTCCCCAATCGATCGGCTGATCGATTGAGAAGCCTCCAATCGATCGACTGATCGATTGGGGTTTCTAATTTCATACCAGAACTCTGATTTCAGCACTGTTTCATGCCAACTTCATACACATGAGTTCTAACATGGCTATAAACATACTAACAATATTTAACTGACATTCTAAGCATGATTACTAACAATCTAAACAGGTCTTTCATGATTCATGCATCAAAATAACTAAAAATGTGGAAATAACGTTATATAAAACTAAAGTTTCAGTTTGCTAGTTTCTCTAAGATCTCTACTCCAGGTTCCTTCCACACACATCTTCATCATTGCATTGACCCCCAGCCTCCGCTAGTCCACCTTTCCTTTACCTTTATCTGCAGTATAAGGAAAAGAAGTATCTGTAAGCTTTCGCTTAGTAAGAAACCATATACCTCACTAAAACATGCAATCGATGCAAATCATGCTTTGAAAACAAGCTATTTGAAAAGAACATACTGAATATGCTAAACATGACATGGCATACAACACATAGAAATAAAACTAATCATAGCAATAGAACTAATCATGAATTATCATATTGTATCAACAGAAAACTAAACTGATATAAAACTGAGCTAAACTAATACTAATCTGACGCTAAAGCTGACTGAACTCACATGAGTAATTTGTGATGTTTGAAAACTATATTCATAAGTAGATTAAAATAATAATCAAGCTGCTGTTTGGGCCCGACAACTGTACTTTGCTGTGCGCGCATCCCTAACTAGACCCGGATTTGCAAGTCCCGAATTTAGTAGGTTTACTAGGTTAGCTGAACCTAGGGACGACTATGGGAGCCCAACCCAATGGATATCTAATCCTGTACAGTGCCACTGAAAAGTAAAATACTGAACATAGCTAATATTTCTTGTCTTGCTTTTACTAGGTTATCTAAACCTAGAACTAGGTTAGAGGCCACTGTGGGAGCCCACCCATTGGACATCTAGTCCTATAAAAGCTGTAGCAAGACCATATGAGCTGTAAAATGCTTTTATGGAATTTAGCTAGGCTATTAAAATGCCTAAGATGGCATTTACCTTAGCTAAACATTTAATCGAGCACTCGGTGTGCACTAATGCACACCCCGTGTGCCTAAAACCGCATATAATTAAACTAATGCCTAAAAATCATACGGAAGCTACTTATACTGCAGGTGAGGAGTTTCTTACTTCCTGTTCGTAATTTCTTACGATTCTAATCGTTAGGTTTTCCGGAGGAGAGATCTCTTCGACGATCTCCTCGCGTCTACGCGTTCCTTTCGCGGAGAGAAACGTCCTCGTGTCGGAGTCGTCGCCGGAAGGTGTCCTTGAAGCCCTAGGAGAGGAACCCTAAGTTTGTTCTTGTGGTTGGCGCCGAGAGAAGGAGAGGGAAAGGGAACGACGTGGCTAGGGTGAGAAGGAGGAAAAGTCACGTTCCAAAATAACTCTTCACTTATTAATTCCCTATTTATATTAAGTGGGTAATTCGGCCCAACTCTAATATAAATTTAATTGCCTTCCTTTCCTTTCAGCATGACCCTGCTGGGTTCAACTGGTTACTAGAATTATCCGTAAACCATAGGTCTCGGGTTCCATTCCCGCTTAGGCCGTTTTCGTTTTCTATTTGTTTTTGTTACTTCCGCTACTCTAAAAATTCTGTAAAAATATCCTAAAATTCCAGAAAAATCATAGAATATTTCTAAAATAGTTTTGAGAATTTTCGGGCATTACAATCCCCCATATCTTATAAAAAGTTCATCCTTGAACTTAGAATAACTCTGGGTACTTCTGTCTCATACTGGCTTCTGTCTCCCAAGTTGCCTCTTCTGTTGTGTGATTTTGCCAAATGACCTTTACTAATGGTACTTCCTTATTCCGCAATTTCTTAACTGCTCGATCTACTATCTAAGTAGGCCGACTGTCATAGCTAAGGTCTTCGCGGACTTGTACCAGCTGGGGCTCAATCACCTGGGTGGCATCTGAGATATGCTTCTTCAGCATAGAGACATGAAATACCTTATGAACAATTGACATTTCCTGAGGTAGCTCTAGCTCATATGCTACTTTGCCAACTCTTCTAGAGATAGGGTATGGTCCCACATATCTGGGACTTAGTTTGCCCTTCTTCCCAAAACGCATTACTCCCTTCATGGGAGCTACTCTGAGGAATACTGAATCCCCAACTGAGAACTCTAAAGGTCTGCGCCGTGTATCAGCATAGCTCTGAGCTGTCTCTATCCTCTGGCGGATCTGCTGTATAGCCGCTGTGGTATCTGCCACTAGGTCTGTCTGAAGTTCTAGTTCTTTCTGTTCACCACTCTCATACCAGCAGATTGGAGATCTACACCTCCGCCCATAGAGAGCCTCGTAAGGTGCCATGCATATGGTGGCCTGATAGCTGTTGTTGTATGCAAATTCTGATAAACTCAGATATTTGCACCAACTTCCTTTGAAGTCTAGGGCGCATGCTCGGAGCATATCTTCGAGTACCTGATTTACTCGCTCCGTCTGACCATCTGTCTGAGGATGGAAAGCTGTTCTGAACTTTAACTTCGTGCCCAACGCTGACTGTACACACTCCCAGAAGTGTGATGTGAACCTACTGTCTCTGTCTGAAATAATGGTTCGTGGGACTCCATGTAACCTGACAATCTCCTTGAGGTACAACTGAGCTAGTTGTTCCATGGAGTAGGATATTCTGATAGCTAAGAAGTGAGCTGATTTAGTCAACCTGTCGACTATTACCCAGATGGTATCAAAACCATTCGTGGTTCTGGGTAGTCCCACTATGAAATCCATAGAAATGTCTTCCCACTTCCATTCTGGAATCTGAATAGGCTGCAAAACTCCTCCTGGTCTCTGATGTTCTGCCTTAACCCTCTGACAGGTTAGGCAAGTGCTGACATAACGAGCGATGTCTCTCTTCATCCCGGGCCACCAAAAACGTTTATTCAAGTCCTGGTACATTTTAGTGGAGCCTGGATGCATCGCATAGGGAGTCTTGTGAGCCTCATCTAAAATCTTCCTTCTGAGTTCCTCCTGATCTGGAACGCATAATCTGTCACCAAAGTATAATGCCCCGCTATCTGATATTCTGCACTCTCCACCTTATGATTCTGCTATCCCTTGCTTGATTTTCTGAATTTCAGGATCCTGTTCCTGAGTTGTCTGAATGTCACCAAGCAAGGTAGACTCTAATGTCATAGTAGAGAGCTGTCCGACTATGAGTTCGAGACTGAAATCTGTGATCTCTTTCTGTAGGGCCGGTGACATGGCTGCTAGGGATAATAAGGTAGCATCGGACCTTCTGCTAAGTGCATCTGCTACCTTATTTGCCTTTCCTGGGTGGTAGAGGATGTCTATATCGTAGTCCTTGACCAGCTCTAGCCATCTGCGCTGTCGCATATTCAAATCCTTCTGAGTGAAGAAGTACTTCAGACTCTGATGATCTGTATACACTCTGCACTGAGCTCCATACAAGTAATGTCTCCAAATTTTGAGAGCGAACACCACTGCTGCAAGCTCAAGGTCATGAGTAGGATAGTTCTTCTCATAATCCTTGAGTTGTCTGGAGGCGTAGGCGATTACCTTGCCGTCTTGCATCAGCACTGCTCCTAGTCCCAACTTAGAGGCATCACTATAAATATCAAAGCTGTCTGTGTTCTCGGGTAGAGCTAGAATAGGTGCACTGATCAATCTTCTTTTTAACTCGCTGAAGCTGTTCTCACAGTCCTCTGTCCACTGATATTTCCTGTTCTTCCTGGTGAGAGCTGTCAGTGGGGAGGCTATCCTGGAGAAGTTCTCTACGAATTTTCTATAATAACCTGCTAATCCCAAAAAGCTCCTGATCTCACTGGCGTTCTTGGGTCTTTTCCAGTTACTCACAGCTTCTATTTTACTGGGGTATACCATAATACCATCCCTTGAGATGATGTGACCCAGGAAGGACACCTGATCTAACCAAAATTCACATTTTGTGAACTTGGCGTACAACTGGTTCTGTTGTAGGGTCTGCAGTACTATTTTCAGATGCTCTGCGTGTTCTTCCTGAGTTCCTGAATAGATAAGAATGTCATCAATAAAAACAATAACAAATCTATCTAGGTAGTCCCTGAATACTCTGTTCATGAGGTCCATAAAAGTGGCTGGAGCATTCGTCACGCCAAAGGGCATGACTACGAACTCGTAGTGTCCATATCTGGTCCTGAACGCTGTCTTGGGTATATCCCCTTCTTTAACTTTTACCTGATGATAACCTGATCTGAGGTCTATCTTAGAGAACACTGCTGCTCCCTTTAGCTGATCGAACAGGTCATCTATTCTGGGAAGAGGATATCTGTTCTTGATCGTGACTTGGTTTAATGCCCGGTAATCTATACACAGGCGCATGCTCCCGTCCTTTTTCTTCACGAACAATACAGGCGCTCCCCATGGTGAGTGACTAGGGCGTATGAAGCCTTTGTCAAGCAGCTCCTGTAGTTGCTCCTGAAGTTCTTTCAGTTTTGCTGGAGCCATGCGGTAAGGTGCCTTGGAGATAGGATTTGTACCGGGAATGAGTTCTATCTCAAATTCGATCTCCCTATCTGGTGCTAGGCCTGGTAACTCTTCAGGGAAGACTGCTGGGTAGTCACGTACGACTCAGACCTCTGCTAGATGTCGGTCCTTGTCCTGACCGGTACTGACCACATATGCTAAAAATCCCGTACATCCTGAATCCATTAATCTCTGTGCTTTCATAGCTGAGAGAAACTTCTTGGCCTTTCTCTTGGGTTCTCCGATGAACTCGAACTGTGCTTCTGCTTCAGGTTGGAATACGACTTTCTGCTTACGACACTCGATGGAAGCACCGTATCTGATCAAGAAGTCCGTTCCAAGGATGACATCGTAGTCAGTCATATTTAGTACTATCAGATCACAAAAGAGCTCTATGTTTGCTATAATGACTGGTACTGCTCTGAGCCAGTGCGTGGATGCCATAATTTCTCCTGAAGGTAAGGTCATCAGAAACTGTCTACTGAGTACCTCTAGAGGTCTTGCTAACTTCTCAGCAAATACCCTGGATATATAAGAATGGGTTGCCCCAGTATCGAATAATACAGTTGTACTTTGCTGTAAAATACTAATCTGACCTACAACAATTGTCGAGGCATTTGCTACGTCTTCTCTGGTTAAGGAGTAGATCCTTACATTCGTCATAGCTGGAGGGGCTTCTAGTCTGCCCTGGCTAATGTGTGGACCATCTAGAGCGGCCTGCATCTGATGTAACTGAGCCAGTTGGCCTCCATACTGAATCGGCTGTGGTGGAGGAAGACTAGTCTTGTTCGGGCACTGCTTAGCCATATGCCCTTCCTATCCACACTCAAAGCATCCTCGTGTGCCTTTACGACAAACTCCAGGGTGGAATTTCCCACAAGTAGCACACTTTGGATAACTTGGCTGTTTGCTAGCTGGCCCTCCTTTTGGGTAACTCCCTGGTTTACGCTTATTGCTGGAGTTCCCTTTCCAGTTGGAGCTGTGGCCCTGTTGTTTCTGAGCGCCTGAGCCTCCTTGCCCTTTTGGCTCTGAGAGGACTTGCTTCTGCTGTTTGATACTGTTTTGGTAGTGCTCGGTGGTCAGAGCACTGCTGACTAGTTCTTCGGTGGTTTGCGGCCTGTGAACGCCGCCAGCCACGTTCATTGCTATTTCCGGCCTCAGCATCTTGAGCATCAACCGGACTCTTTCTTTCTCTGTGCTGACTAGTTCAGGGCATAGACGAGCCAATCTATTGAATTTCTTCACGGCTTCCTCAACTGATAGGTTGCCTGACGAAACTCGGTGAACTCGTCGTAGTGGCGGTTGGTGACCCGTATGTGAAAGAATTCCTCAAAGAACTCCTTCTCGAAGTCTGCCCATGTCATCTGGTTTACTGGGCACTTCGCTCTAATTCTCTCCCACCACATGCGTGCATCTCCTGTCAGACAGAAGGAGGCGCACTTCACCTTCTCATGTTCTGGCCAGTCCAGAAGCTCCATCGTACTCTCCAGTGTTTTGAACCAGGCTTGGGCATCCCATGGTTCACTAGTACCTGAGAAGTTCTCAGGCTTTACTCTCTGCCACTGGATCAGATAGGCTTCTCTCTTTGCCTCTACTACTACTGGGGCTACTGGTGCTGTAGGCTGGACTGGTGGAACCTCTAAGACTACTGGCGTTGCCACGTTTGGTTCCGGGGTGACTGTGGGAGTATTTTGCTGATTAGCCTTTAAGGTGGCTATCTCCTGTTGCTGTTCAGCTAACTGCTGCTGTAACTGAGCCACTAATGCTGTCAGGTCTGGGGGAGGCACTGAACTGCCTGCCTCATGCTGGGGCTCAGTAGCTGGTGCCCTTCTAACTGGGCGTCCTTGTGCCATCCCTAGAGACATGGAGGACATACATGACTAACACAATCATAAGGGAGTAACTATTGTTATCATGTCAACTACTATCATGAACAAGCATGCTTTAGTCATATCTAAACATGAAACAAGAAACATAAAGAAAGTGAGAGATGTTCTTACTTGGAAGCTGCATGTTCAATGCTGATGTGTGTGTAGGAAGTATGGAACTGCTCTGATACCACTCTGTAACGACCCACCTTCTACTGACTAGGCTGTGATGCCGATCGTTACATTATGTTGTGCTAACTATTCCATGACCATCATTAAATCTAAGTGCGGAAGCTGTACTAATTAAAATTTTGCTAAACTATTATCATTTCTTGGTTCTACATGTGCTAAGGGGTGTAATCTAAACTATTCATGACATACATTACATCCCCCAATGGTCAAGGAACTTAACTAAGAGTTTCTTACTGATATCAGGCCTCCCAATCGATCCACGGATCGATTGGAATGGCCGGATCGATCCATTGATCGATCCAGGTGGCTACTGTATGCGGAAGTCAGGTTGGATCGATCCAGTGATCGATCCAGCACGCTACTGTGCTCGGGCCAATATTCTGGATCGATCGGCTGATCGATCCAGACTGACCAATCGATCCTGTGATCGATCCCAGAGCCTACTGTTCGCGATAGAATTTGCTGGACCGATCGGCTGATCGATCCAAAAACCTACTGTTCGCGGTACGAACTCTCCAATCGATCGGCTGATCGATTGAGAAGCCTCCAATCGATCGACCGATCGATCGGGGTTTCTGATTTCATACCAGAACTCTGATTTCAGCACTGTTTCATGCCAACTTCATACACATGAGTTCTAACATGGCTATAAACATACTAACAACATTTAACTGACATTCTAAGCATGATTACTAACAATCTAAATAGGTCTTTCATGATTCATGCATCAAAATAACTAAAAATGCGGAAATAACGTTATATAAAACTAAAGTTTCAGTTTGCTAGTTTCTCCAAGATCTCTACTCCAGGTTCCTTCCACACACATCTTCATCATTGCATTGACCCCCAGCCTCCGCTAGTCCACCTTTCCTTTACCTTTATCTGCAGTATAAGGAAAAGAAGTATCTATAAGCTTTCGCTTAGTAAGAAACCATCTACCTCACTAAAACATGCAATCGATGCAAATCATGCTTTGAAAACATGCTATTTGAAAAGAACATACTGAATATGCTAAACATGACATGGCATACAACACATAGAAATAAAACTAATCATAGCAATAGAACTAATCATGAATTATCATGTTGTTTCAACAGAAAACTAAACTGATATAAAACTAAGCTAAGCTAATACTAATCTGACGATAAAGCTGATTGAACTCACATGAGTAATTTATGATGTTTGAAAACTATATTCATAAGTAGATTAAAATAATAATGAAGCTGCTGTTTGGGCCCGGCAACTGTACTTTGCTGTGCGCGCATCCCTAACTAGACCCGGGTTTACAAGTCCCGAATTTAGTAGGGTTACTAGGTTAGCTGAACCTAGGGACGACTATGGGTGCCCAACCCAATGGATATCTAATCCTGTACAGTGCCACTGAAAAGTAAAATACTGAACATAGCTAATATTTCTTGTCTTGCTTTTACTAGGTTATCTAAACCTAGAACTAGGTTGTCTGAACCTAGAGGCGACTGTGGGAGCCCACCCATTGGACATCTAGTCCTATAAAAGCTGTAGCAAGACCATATGAGCTGTAAAATGCTTTTATGGCATTTATCTAGGCTATTAAAATGCCTAAGATGACATTTACCTGAGCTAAACATTTAATCGAGCACTCAGTGTGCACTAATGCACACCCTGTGTGCCTAAAACCGCATATAATTAAACTAATGCCTAAAAATCATACGGAAGCTACTTATACTGCAGGTGAGGGGTTTCTTACTTCCTGTTCATAATTTCTTACGATTCTAATCGCTAGGTTTTCCGGAGGAGAGATCTCTTCGACGATCTCCTCGCGTCTACGCGTTCCTTTCGCGGAGAGAAACGTCCTCGTGTCGGAGTCGTCGCCGGAAGGTGTCCTTGAAGCCCTAGGAGAGGAACCCTAAGTTTGTTCTTGTGGTTGGCGCCGAGAGAAGGAGAGGGAAAGGGAACGGCGTGGCTAGGGTGAGAAGGAGGAAAAGTCACGTTTCAAAATAACTCTTCACTTATTAATTCCCAATTTATATTAAGTGGGTAATTCGGCCCAACTCTAATATAAATTTAATTGCCTCCCTTTCCTTTCAGCATGGCCCTACTGGGTTCAACTAGTTACTAGAATTATCCGTAAACCATAGGTCTCGGGTTCCATTCCCGCTTAGGCCGTTTTCGTTTTCTATTTGTTTTTGTTACTTCCGCTACTCTAAAAATTCTGTAAAAATATCCTAAAATTCCAGAAAAATCATAGAATATTTCTAAAACAGTTTTGAGAATTTTGGGCGTTACAGTCAGGATGCTCCACGTGGCGAGGCGACGCAGAGGATAAAACTTGCCTCCGGGCGCCCGGACCACCTTTTTCCAGAGATTCCTTCTCCTGCAAAACAAGGTTAGTCCGAGGCAAAATATACCCTACAACACAGATTGTTAGCACAATGAATTAACAGAAAAAGTATGACTTAGATTCCGTCTTTCCGAGACCGGAATCTAGTCACGATCTCGACTTAGATATCCGAAATGGATCTAAGCCGGATCGACGCCTAATGTTCCCTTTCCGGGAACGCGTCCTCGCAATCACTCCCCTCCAGTGACTTACCTTACTTACCTGCCAGACGTCCGGTCAGCCCTTCGACCCGTCTGGACTTCTCGCCAGCTATCCGGTCAACCCGTCGACCTAGCTGGACTTCTTGCCAGACATCCGGTCAGCCCGTTGACCTGTCTGGACTTATCCTTCACACTCGATCAGAATGTTAGATCAACAATAAACCTAACTTAACCTATTTGTCATTCATCAAAACCTGGGTTAAATCGTTAGTGCTAACCACACCAACAATCTCCCCCTTTTTGATGGAATGACAACCTGGTTAAGTTAGTGAAGACATTTGCAAGAAAAAAACAGATAACATCATTATGTGGAGGTTTTTTAAGTTAGTTTGTATTTTCAATTGGTTTGGCTAACTTAACCCACCTAACCCTCCCCCTTTGGCATTCATCAAAAATAAGCATGTTGAAAGTAATAAAAATATAGACTTCAGACAAAGGAAGGAATTAGGTCAAGTTAATCTGGGGGAGTTAAACTTAGTAATTTATCTTTTGTAAAAGAGCTAAGTTTTGAGACAAGTTTAAAAGATCTATTTTTCAAAACTAGGTAAAATTGATTTTCTAAAACTGAGTTGGTAAAGGATTCAACTTTCAAGACTTAAGTACATAAAAGACTTGATTTATTTTAAAGCTAGTTTTAAAAAAAAATCCAGATTTAAAGGCTAAGTTTTGTGAAAAATAGCTAATTTTTTAAGTATAGCTTCTAAGGTTAAGGTTTAAGAATAAGTTCTAAATTTAAAAAAAAAAAATTAAAACAAGTTTCAATTCTTTTCAAACATAAGCAAAATTTCAAAACTAAGTTTTAACATATATTTCAAGATTTATTGAAGTTTAATTTTCAACACTAAGTTTGTAAAAGATTAAAAATTAAAAAGACTTAGTTTATAAACTTACGCTTAGTTTACAAAAATTAAGTAAAGTCAAATTCCCAGAACTAGATTTTAAATTCAATTTTCAAAACTATGTTAAATCTAATTTTGAAATTCAATAACTTAGGTTTCAAAAATAGGTTTAAGAAATTTTTAATAAAAATGTTTTGAAAAAACCGAAAAAAAATTTAATTGATTCCTCCCCCTGGACCTGACATTAAATCAAATGTCTAACCAGTTAGTTACTGACTGACTTATCAAAAGATAGCAACTTTCACTTGGTTAGTCAATTAAGATCAATCTTAACTTGATTAATATATATTTTATTTTTAACGCCCAGACTTATGTCGATGCACTGAAATAAGCATCTTAAGTCTTAGGCAAGTGGCCTATGCTGTAACAACCACCCTTCTTATAACTCTACTCTGAGGGTGACTATTACTTACTTAAACTCTACTTAACTGATGTTACTTACTCTAATATCAGAAATATTTAAAATCTATGAAAAAATAATCTGAGCATAAAACTCCATCATTTATTTTAGTTCTTACTACACTTTATAGCAAGCATGCATGGCAATTGCTATCAAGAAAAATTATAGAAGATTAATGCCTCTACTTGACAACAGCTAGCATACATGCAAGAAAGTAGTAATTCTTCTGCCACCAATTAAAACATCTCACTGCAATTTCGTAGTAACAAAATAAATTCAGCTACCTACAGCATATTAGAATTGAAATTGAGCATGCAATCTAACACTAAGCAGGCAACATAAAGTATCCGCTCTTGCATGTTTATATCCTCCACTACAGCAACCCAAGTCCCCTTTTCCCAGCAGCCCAGAGAAGAAGGAAAAAAAAACAATACAACTCCAGTCGAATTCCAAGAGTTCCAGCAAGCAACATAAATCACAAAGACAGGTAAACATTTCGGCAGTACTAAGAGGCATTTTCAGAACCAAGCAATGCAACCAAACTTATAACAAATCTCTATTTTTTTCTAATATTTTGAATAAAGAATCTAATTAAACTTTCAGTTATATCAAAGGAAAACAGCCACAGTACTTCCAAACCGAAACAGTTTTAGCAGTAACAGTTAATCCAGCTAAATGATAAGAAGAAAACAAAACTAGTAGTGTAAGGAAAACTAATCTCTAGCAACCTCTAACCAACTGCTCCAACACTTTTAGAATACCAATCTAAATTAACCCTTAATTGTTAGTAAGAGCCCTAGAGCCAATCATTTTTGATGATTGTATGGACTCATGTATATCATATTCTTGTATATTAATAAAGACATTTGTTTGGTTATTATACTTATTTGTATTAGTGCCAAATAGACTAAGTATAATAGCGTCCTTGAGTAGAAGGTTCATACCTATATCAATCGATTAGTTGAATCGATAGTGAGATGATATAGGGAACACTACTCTAAATCATTCCTAGTCGAGTATTAACATTCAGGGACAATGTTAATGCAATAAGACTAGCATGTAGGTCAGTTCGATGACTTGATCTCACAAGTCATGGATATAGAGATATCAAGCTGACACATGGATATACATTGGAGAATGTATACTGAATGACCCGCCATGAGAAAGTATCATGGATCATTATATGAGTGTCATATACTTTCTCATGTGGCTATTAGTATGACTATTAGTCCTTGGACCTGAAGTCACCATGGATCCCTACATAAGGAGTTATGTACTTTGGTTTCGTCAAACGTCACCCGTAACTGGGTGGACTATAAAGACGATTACTGGGTATGTAACGAATTATGCAGAGGGATGTGAGTGATGTAGATGGGATCTATCCCTCCCATATGACGGGAGCGACATCGCTATTCTTGATAGAGTGAGACCACTAAGTGCATGGCCATGCCCAAATGAGTCAACATTAGATGTTGAGCTCATTTGATCGAGTGAGTCTACTTGGAGTTCAAGATTTAGATTGATTAGAGGATGACACGGTCTATGCCTCACATTGATCAATCTAGATGTCTAGGATAGAAGGACAATGTCATATATTTTGTGAGGAGTCACAATTGGTAGTCACAAGGTGATGTCGGATCTCGACATTCTTGTAACTTGGGTAGTAATGATGTGTTGCTAGGTACCGCTCATTACTTATGCTCCTAAATGGGTTTAGGGCATTGCCAACGTTACAAGAACCTATAGGGTCACACACTAAGGACAATTAGATGGAGATTTGGTTCATATGATGAACCAAGAGGATTAGATTCATTTGATGAATCATATTGGATTAAGAGTAATCCAAATTGGGCTAATTGAGTTGGACTCAAGTTGATTCATGTATTCAATGAGTCTAATTTAGATTATGACTCATTAAATCAACTTAATTTAATGAATTAGATTCATTATATTAAGTTGGCTTGAATTATATGGTTGGATTAGATCAACCATGAGAAGATTTGATCAAGTTTGACTTGATTTGAGAGGAAGAGAAAAAGTCATGTTTGACTTGACTTTTTGCCACATCACTAGTGAGTTGGCAAGATGTGGACCAATAGGATTACTCCACATCACCAATGTGTGCCACCTCATGGAGGTTACAAGCCTCCATAGCATTTAATGTGACCGGCCCACATTAAATGAGGAGGTTACACTTGTTGCCATGTCATTTAGTGAGGTGGCAAGATGAATCCGGGTCCGACGAAGAAGAACCGACGAGCTTCCTCGCTCTACCAGTACTAGCAACCGTGGTGGAAACTGAGTCCGAGTATGAGTCAAAAACCGAGAGCGAATCCGAGACTGAGTCTGATCGAAGCCACGAATCCGCATTCGTTTCCGAAGGACCAAAATCCACTGTAAGTTCACTACTCGCAGAATTTCAATTAGATAACTTGCATGATTTATTACCTTACTTAATAAAAAAGTTGGCTAAATCCAACGTCTGGGTTAAGTCGCTCCAAAAGGAGGTAACTGTTGGAGCAATCCCAATGGTCTGCGGGACCATGTGTTTTGGTGTTTGGGCAAAGGGTTTAAGTTAGGTTTACCCTTGTTATTTGATATGTGTACTTGAGTTGTGCAGGACTGTAGGTGACACATATGACTCAGGTTGACGGCTTCGGGTCCGGTGAAGGATGGAGCATCCGAGGGACCATGGACAAGGCAGCGAGGACAAGGGCCGAGGGAAGCGACTTCGAGGCATACGCGAAGGATGGCATTGGGGACGAGCCGCGGGCTTGGATGCATCCGAGGGACGAGAGCCAAAGGAAGTAGGCTTGAAGGCAAGAGGTCAAGGCTACAAAGAAGAGTCAAATGAGTCGTGAGGGTACGAGTGCATGAGAGATTGTACTCGAAGTAAAATCCTAGTTTTAGGGTTTTAATGTAGCGCACTGTAGCAGTTACTGTAGCGCACTGTAGTAGTTACTGTAGCGTACTGTAGCAGTCAACTGGTGTATAGACCAGTCGACTGATGCACTGTAGCAGAGAGCCGTTGAGATAGCCGTTGGGCTGGCATCAGTCGACTGGTGCAAGGGCCAGTCGACTGGTAACGGGCAAATCAGGTTCTGATTTGTTCCAAGCTCTATAAGAAGGAGCTTGGTATGGCCGGCCAAGGTGACGAAATTAGACTTGGTTAAAGCCTAATTAGTAGTCATCTAGTGCTTTAGCAACCCAAGTGTTCTTGATCGAGTTGTGGCGAGGTTTCTCCACCGACAAGGAGGATTGTGCTAGCCGGAGTTTCCGGAGACTAATCCACCGACGGATTGAGGGATCGTCCACCTTACGGACAGCCGTGGAGTAGGAGCAAGTTATCTCCGAACCACGTAAACAATCGTGTTAGCGGTTTGCATTTCCATTCTTGTATTTAGTATTTAGCTTTCATATTCGTATTTGTATTCTTTGTATTCCGCTGTGCTAACGAATACATAGGAAGCTAACGATTTGGGGGTGCCGTCTATCCAACCCCCCCTTCAAGCCGGCCACCGATCCTCCAACAAGTGGTATCAGAGTGAGGACGCACTTCACTGGACTAACCGCCGAGAAGAGCAACACATATAAGAAGATGGCCGGGTTGATTGTCCCTCCAAAGTTTGAAGGAGGAAACCTTGGGGAGATCACATTTTGGATGATGAAGATGGAAACCTTCTTCAACACGGATTGGGACATAATGATGGTGGTCAAAGAGCCATTCAAAGTCCCAAAGGACAAGAAAGGAAAGAAGCTCCGACCACAACATTGGACGGAAGAGCAAACCTCACGATCGGAGGCAAACTCAAAGGTAATATCAATCTTAATAGATATATTGCCGTCTAATGTGATAAATGGTGTAGGTGAGTATAAGAATGCTCACGAGCTGTGGAGCAAAATAAAGAAGGTTCAATGGGAAGAACTCATGCCTACACAAGAAGAAGAAGAAAAAGAAAAATCCGAAGAAACGGATGAAGAAGCTCAAATAGAGAAGGATCAATCGGATGTGGAGACCAATTCAACATCAAAAGAAGAAGAGGAAGTGAATTTGGTCACATTTGAGGAGAAGGATGAAGAAATGTCATCCACTAGTGTGGATGAGGAGACATCCTCAATGATTGAAGAACAATCCAAGACAAGCGAAGAAGAAGAAGTCTTGGAAATCAACCTAGCAAGCACCTCCACCGAAGTCAAGTCAAAGGACCATATCATTTGCTTCGGTTGCCATGAGAAAGGACACTACAAGAGTAGATGTCCTATGGGTAAGAAAGAGGTAAATTCTAAACCCATTCAAGTTGATTTGAATACTAATGTGGGTTGTAGAAATGATGATGCCAAGAAGAAGAAGGAGAAGAAGCACATTAGATGCTTCACTTGTGGTGAAATAGGGCACTACCACACCAAATGCCCAAAGAAGAAAGAGCTCAAGAAGTTGGCGCATTTGAAGATGTGGGAGAAGAAGTGGAGGAAGAATGGAGGCTCATGTCAAGGGGGAGCTCCAAAGGTAAAGGGTAAGGTAAACCCTAATTTAAATTTGAAGTCAAATTTAAACTCCTCCATGCATGCTAGGAAAAATAATGTTAATCATTATATGCCCATGCAAAATTTTGGTTTTAAATATCATGATAGAAATAGGGTAAATGTAGATCATAACCCTAGGAGACCTATACATGATAGACCTAGACACGTTAAATTCTCATTACCTAAGGAGAAGAAGGTAATGGAGAACCAAGGCATTAATCCCAAGAAGGGGAGACACATGCCTAGGAAGGGTAGGTCTAGGAATGTCCAAGGTGGACATGTTGACTCTAGGGTTAGGAACCTAGAAAGGGAGAATCAAGCTTTGAAGGCAAAGCTTGATGGTTTAGAGAAATTCCTTAAGAGATTCACTATTGGATCTAAGGGATTAAGTATGGTGTTGGGGAGTCAAAAACCCAACAATGATAGATCGGGTTTGGGATACCGATCTAGTGTCTCCAAGGTCAAAAGGAGACCATGTGCTAAGGTGGCACATGATAAGGGCAAGGGAGAGTCATCCAAGGCAAATAAAAAGAAATATGCTAGGGTTGCATATGATTATGGCAAGGATGATATGTCCAAGGTCAAGAAGATAAGGAAATCTTCTAAGGGACATAATTGTAGTTTGGTCACAATAGATGAGTCACCTAGGGAGGTGACTAAGGTAAAGAGCTCTAGGGGGAGCTCCAAGAGTCAATTTGGGACCCATGGCCAATGGATCTCAGGTGGGTTCTACTTGGGGGTCTAGAGGAGCCATGGAGTGTGCCAAGTGGTTTAGAGACGGACTTGAGTCTCAAACCTAGGGAATTGGCACACATTGTTTGTGTTTCATGCAAGAAATATGACAATTGGAGTCATATTGCATGATAATTGGTTTTGGATGTATAGATGTCATACAAACCAATGCTAGGGATGCATTGTGGGTTGGCATGGGCAAATACATCAAGAGGAAGTCAAAACTAGGACTTTAGGTCAAGGCTCAATTGAACCATTTAGCTAGTTTTGGATTTTGTGTCAATCTTGGGATTGGTGATAGATACATTTTGTAATGTATTTTTCTCAAGTAGACAAGGGTACAATAGACCTCTCCACAAAATTTGGGAATTTTTGGAGGTCTAGGGAATTTCTGGTGCATTTCTGAAGGTGACCTGAAAAGGCTGATTTTTTCAGAAATAAGGTACCAGTCGACTGGTACAGATACCAGTCGACTGGTAACAGTGTTTTTGAGCACAGAATGGTTCTGTAAGCTCATTTTGACGAGGGCAGTCGACTGGTGCCGATACCAGTCGACTGGTAACAGTAGATTTCGACCACAGAATGCTTCTGTAAGGTTCTGTCGAAGGGGGCAGTCGACTGGCACTTGGGGCAATCGACTGATACCAGCTTGAAAGTGTTTTTTAGCACTGTTCTTGACCATGTCAACTCACTTAGATGTATGGGATCCATGGGGGATAGATACATGAGTTTAGGGTCAGTTTGGATGAGAAATTTTCAACAATTGGGATATTGTTGGAGAACTTTTTGGATGTTAGGCAAAGGGGGAGAATTAAGGTTTAGTTGGGAAAACCTTTAGTGACTTTGCGTAGGGGGAGCCTTGGGATAGGTTCTTAAAAAGCCCTGTGATAAAATCCTAGCTCAATGGGGAGCGTAGGTGTAGGGGGAGCCTTGTGATAGGTTCCAATTCTTGGTGCATTGTTTCGGCGGTTGTCAAGTGTGTAGCCTTGGCAACGTAAGTCCATTCGGCGGTTGCCAAGTGTGTAGCCTTGGCATCGTAAGTCCATTCGGCGGAGTAAGTCCAAGTGTGTAGCCTTGGCATCGTAAGTCCATTGTATTAGCATGTTTATTTGCTATTTGTTTTCCCTAACTTAAACGTATTGCCAAACACCAAAAAGGGGGAGATTGTTGGAGCAATCCCAATGGTCTGCGGGACCATGTGTTTTGGTGTTTGGGCAAAGGGTTTAAGTTAGGTTTACCCTTGTTATTTGATATGTGTACTTGAGTTATGCAGGACTGCAGGTGACACATATGACTCAGGTTGACGGCTTCGGGTCCGGTGAAGGATGGAGCATCCGAGGGACCATGGACAAGGCAGCGAGGACAAGGGCCGAGGGAAGCGACTTCGAGGCATACGCGAAGGATGGCATTGGGGACGAGCCGCGGGCTTGGATGCATCCGAGGGACGAGAGCCAAAGGAAGTAGGCTTGAAGGCAAGAGGTCAAGGCTGCAAAGAAGAGTCAAATGAGTCGTGAGGGTACGAGTGCATGAGAGATTGTACTCGAAGTAAAATCCTAGTTTTAGGGTTTTAATGTAGCGCACTGTAGCAGTTACTGTAGCGCACTGCAGCAGTCGACTGGTGTATGGACCAGTCGACTGATGCACTGTAGCAGAGAGCCGTTGAGATAGTCGTTGGGCTGGCATCAGTCGACTAGTGCAAGGGCCAGTCGACTGGTAACGGGCAAATCAGGTTCTGATTTGTTCCAAGCTCTATAAGAAGGAGCTTGGTATGGCCGGCCAAGGTGATGAAATTAGACTTGGTTAAAGCCTAATTAGTAGTCATCTAGTGCTCTAGCAATCCAAGTGTTCTTGATCGAGTTGTGGCGAGGTTTCTCCACCGACAAGGAGGATTGTGCTAGCCGGAGTTTCCGGAGACTAATCCACCGACGGATTGAGGGATCGTCCACCTTACGGACAGCCGTGGAGTAGGAGCAAGTTATCTCCGAACCACGTAAACAATCGTGTTAGCGGTTTGCATTTCCATTCTTGTATTTAGTATTTAGCTTTCATATTCGTATTTGTATTCTTTGTATTCCACTGTGCTAACGAATACATAGGAAGCTAACGATTTGGGGGTGCCGTCTATCCAACCCCCCCTTCAAGCCGGCCACCGATCCTCCAACAGTAACAACCCTTAAGGAAGCGACTGACTCGAGCTCTTTAACTGAGTCAGTTCAAATTGGAAGTTCAACTCAAGTCCAACAACTTGAGGAAGAAAATTCCAATTTGAAAGCTCAAATTAAAGAACTCAAGGACATGTTGGAGCGGTTCACCTTGGGCTCTAAGAATCTGGATCTGATTCTTGGAAAACAGCGAGCCGTTTACAACAAAACTGGACTTGGATTTAAAACTAAAATAAAATACAAATCATATTTATCGCTAGTTAATAGAAATAATAGAAAAATTGTCCAAGCATGGGTGCCAAAATCCAATTTGGTTAATCAAGTTGGAACTGGTCACTATTGGGTCCCCAAGGATCAAATCTATTACCTTGATAGACCATATCGAGGCTATGATCCAGGGGGAGCTAATAGAAAAACAATATTAAGAACATAATTCAAATTAATATTCAAATTAAATTTGAAGTTAAATTCAATATTAAAAATTCAATTAGATTCAAAATTAAATTCAATATTAAAAATTCAATTAGAAATTCAAAATTAAATTCAATATTCAAAATTCAATTAAAAATTTAAAATTAAAAGTAAATTTCAACTTATATTAAATAAAAATAGATGGAGGATCCAGACTCGCCGGCACCCCCAACTGAACTACCCGACAGGGTAACTGAACTTAATCTACCCGAAATGGGTAAAACAAGAGTAGATTACCCGGCAGGGTAATTAAGGTTAGATCAAAACGGGCTAGGTTTAACTTGACCCACAGTACTGGTGAAGTTTTTGGATGATAGTACGTTAGGGAAGCTTGGGCATCGCATGTCTAGGAAGATATGGCTTCGACCTGGTGCATTTGGCCAAGTGGAACTGACCGAAGCTACCCTTAAATGAATCCTAACTAGTTAGACCAAGGTTTAGTATTAAGCTCAATGGGTAGGACTATTTGGGAAACCTCGAAGGCATGGTTACTTTAATGAGTACCTTGTGACTCACCATAGCCCAGAAGTTTATCCAAAGAATGCTTACTTGTTGAACCCAAAGCTAAACCTGAATCTAACACAAAGTTAAACCAAACCCTTAAAGTGAACCTCAATTCATCTCACAACAATTATAGGGTTCCCTGATTGACAATTTTAGATCGAGTGAGATGACTAGGAAATTAAATTATTAAAATTGACTTAACTTAAATCAAGTTAATTAACAATTAAATTATTTTAACTTGAATTATTTTCAAATCTAAATTATTTTAAAACTCAGTTTCTAAATCATTCAAAATTGTCTAAAATTATTTTTCAAATTTAATTAACTTTAAAATTATTTTTCAAAATTATTTTAAATTCAATCCTTTGAAAAATCTTTCAAAATCATTTTAAAATCTTTTTAAACTTCATTTCAAAATTATTTGTAAAATCTTTTTAAACTTCATTTCAAAATTATTTGAAAAATCTTTTAAAACCTTGATTTCAAAAATCTTTGAAAAATCTTTCAAAATCATTTTAAAAATCTTTAAAAATCATTTGAAAAATCTTTTAAAAATCATTTTAAAATCTTTTTAAACTTCATTTCAAAATTATTTGTAAAATCTTTTTAAACTTCATTTCAAAATTATTTGAAAAATCTTTTAAAACCTTAATTTCAAAAATCTTTGAAAAATCTTTCAAAATCATTTGAAAAATCTTTAAAAATTATTTGAAAAATCTTTAAAAATCATTTGAAAAAACTTTTTAAACCTTCATTTCAAAATTATTTGAAAAATCTTTTAAACCTTCATTTCAAAAATCTTTGAAAAATCTTTCAAAATCATTTTAAAAATCTTTTTAACCTTAATTTCAAAAATCTTTGAAAAGTCTTTCAAAATCATTTTAAAAATCTTTCAAAATCATTTTAAAAATCTTTCAAAATCATTTTAAAATCTTTTGAAACTTCATTTCAAAATTATTTGAAAAATCTTTTTAAACTTAATTTCAAAATTATTTGAAAAATCTTTTTAAACTTCATTTCAAAATTATTTTAAAATCTTTTTAAACTTCATTTCAAAATTATTTGAAAAATCTTTTCAAACTTAATTTCAAAATTATTTGAAAAATCTTTTTAAACTTCATTTCAAAATTATTTTAAAATCTTTTTAAACTTCATTTCAAAATTATTTGAAAAATCTTTTTAAAAACTTATTTCAAAATCCTTTGAAAAATACTTGAAAAACTAGTTTCAAAATCCTTTGAAAAATACTTGAAAAACTTATTTCAAAATCCTTTGAAAAATACTTGAAAAAATTATTTCAAAATCCTTTGAAAAATACTTGAAAAACTTATTTCAAAATCCTTTGAAAAACTAGTTTCAAAATCCTTTGAAAAGAAAACTTGAAAAACTTATTTCAAAATCCTTTGAAAAATACTTGAAAAACTAGTTTCAAAATCCTTTGAAAAATACTTGAAAAACTTATTTCAAAATCCTTTGAAAAATACTTGAAAAACTAGTTTCAAAATCCTTTGAAAAATACTTGAAAAACTTATTTCAAAATCCTTTGAAAAATACTTGAAAAACTAACTTGAAAATCTTGCTCCCCTAAATTTACTAAACTTACAAGAATATGGAATTAGCCCTGAAGGAAATGGAGATTTGAAGTTTGAGCATGCTCATAATTTAGGGCTCTGATACCTAAACAAAACAATCTGGATAACTTAAAATCTATTTAACCTCATGCTTGGAATTAAAGACCAACTAAAATAAATAACCTAAATTAAACATTTAGTCACTCCCTCTTTATCAAAAAAAAAAAATCTAGCTAAGTTTTTCTAACTTTAGTTAGGTATGTCTGTCTAAAAACAACCAAGTCTCAAAAGTGGCTAAAGGCATCACTCGAAATCATCCATATATTAGCCTTCTTCTACCTTCTCTCAAAAAGATTGTTTTCTTAAAATCTTAAAACTTACTTTCAACTGATTTTTGATATATGGCAAAGGGAGAGAGTAGAAGAAAATTCAAAGAATTAAAGAATTAAGGAATTCAAAGAATTAAAGAATTAAAGAAAATTGAAAGAAATTCAAATTTTAAAAAGTGAGATTTTATTAAGGGGGAGTCTTTATATTAAGGGGGAGCTCTGCACTTAATTTAGCTCTGCACTTAATTTAGCTCTGCACTTAACTATCATTATGCTTGTATTTTCATGCTTATCTTTTAATGGCATTATTTTCTTAACTTTGAATTTTTGTTGCCATAATCAAAAAGGGGGAGATTGTTGGTGCAGGAAGCATCCGACGATCGAACCTAAGTTTTGATAATGGCAAAGGGATTCAAAGTTAAGATTCTCTGTTATCAAATATGTTGAATGAGTGTTTCAGGAAAGTCCTAACTGCGGTTAGGCAGGTGAAAACCCTAGGGGGTGGTAACCCTAGGTCCTAGGGGGTGGTAACCCTAGGTGGAGAAAAGTCCTAGCTGCGGTTAGGCAAAGGGAAAACCCTAGGGGGTGGTAACCCTAGGTCATAGGGGGTGGTAACCCTATGCGGAAAGTCTTGGCAGGTCGATGGCTTCAGGCAAAAGTCCTAGGGGGTGGTAACCCTAGGTGGAAAGTCCTGGTGTCGCGAACCAGGTGAAAGACTGGACTGGCCGGGAAGTGGATGTCCAGCAGAAAGTCCGGAAGCGTCGAGTGCTGAGCAAAAGTCCAGTCGATCTGGAGGATCGACTGGCAACAGGTAAATCTCCTGAGTGGAGTAGGTGAGGACGCGTTCCCCGCAGAGGGAACAGTAGGCGTCGGGTCGACCTAGGGTTTCCGGATGGAAATCCAAAGTCAGACTCGGACAGTCCGAAGACTGTCAATTATTACTTACTGTGTTTTATCAGATTCTAACACTGTCTTGCAGGGTATTTTGCTCGGACTAACCTTTGTTTGCAGGTGAGGAACCTGCTGGAAAAAGGCTGTCCGGGCGCCCGGGACCAAATTCTATCCCCTGCGCGACTTCGCCACGTGGAGCATCCTGGTTGGTTGGCCACGTCACACTCCAGGCGCCCGGAAGGGATCCAGGCGCCCGGAACCGCATATAAAAGGAGGGTTGAGGTGCAGCTTCAAAGTACAACGAATTCTAAGTGATCTTTCATCAACACGCTGCTCCAAAAGACGCTCCGAAGTGCTACTACAAGTGCCCGACGACCCGAAGCTTCAGAATTAGCATTTCTTGTTGTCGGTATAATTTTTGATAGCTTTTATTTGTACTCATAATTGTAATCTTTTAACGAGCTTATAGTTGTTGCCCACCGGAAGCGATCAAGGATCGCGGGCCTTCGAGTAGGAGTCGACTTAGGCTCCGAACGAAGTAAAATCGACCTATCTCTTTGTGTTGTCTCTTTATTTTATTTCCGCTTATTCCGCTGCACGTTTTAACTCCGATAGTTTTCCGATAATCGAACGAAATAGCCACGAGCGCTATTCACCCCCCCTCTAGCACGTCTCGATCCAACAGTTACAAGCCTCCATAGCTTTAATGTGACCGGCCTACATTAAATGAGGAGGTTACACTTGTTGCCATGTCATTTAGTGAGGTGGAAAGATGTGGACGAATAGTGTTGATCCACATCATCCTAGAGTGCCACCTCATGGGGGTTACAACTCTTAATGGTCTCCACATTAATTGGAATTAATGTGGGGAGTTACACCTCCAAGATGTGGCCGGCCACTCTAGTGGGGAATGAAAATATTCATTTTTCATTCAAGTGTGATTAAGTCATCTTCTTCCTCTAGAGCTCTCTCTTCTCCCTCTCCTCCTCTCTTGGCCGAACAAGACAAGGTGCTAGCACACCTTTGTTTGGTCTTCTCCATCAAGGATTGTTCGTGTGGATACTTCTAGAGGACCGTACACTTGACGGTCTAGAGATCCGGCACCTTGGACGAGCGGGAACGCGAAGGGCTTCGCTACAAGGGTAATGATCTTAACTTTAGTGTAGATCTAAAGTTTTACAAACTCGTACAAGAAAAAGGTTTTTCGAAAAGTTTTGTTTACGAATCTTTGCACGAGATCCATGGCTTTGGGTGACTCGGGGTTTCCGCGACGCGAAAAAGCGGTTTTCGCGGCCCGACGAACCCAACATTAACAATGCAAAATAACTCCAATCTAGCAGTAACAAAATAACATGTACACTCCTTTATTTTCCTAGCAGATAAAAGAATCTAAATGAGTCTCAACAATGTCCCAAGTCTTCCATAGTTCAGCCATCACACACCTTCACCATCACCACCTTGTCGCCTTTCTTTCATACCTGAGCTTTTCCTTTATCTGCAGTAGGAGGAAAGTAGTATCTATAAGCTAAAAGCTTAGTAAGTGCTATCTACTCACAAAAACTCGATAAGAAATGCATGTGCATAAAAGAAAGCAGGAAATGCCTATTCCACATGAAAGTAGCAACTAACACTAAATCATGCATCTCTAAAAGGAAACAATAGATTTAACTTGCCAAAATTGCAACTTAGATGAAAGAAACTGTTCCATTTGTTCCCCAACTTATACTCTTATACTTAAAAATAATAATCAACTTCTCTTGGGCCCGGCATTGTACCACTTAGCGCGCATTCTTAATAAGAATCGAGGTAGCTAATCCCGAAACTACTAAGATACTTCTAGGCCTTGTGCCTAGGGGCATCTTGGAGCCCATCCCTTGGACCTTGTGTCCGGTACATGCCCTTTAAAAGTAAAATACTTTTTATCTTTAAATACTTCTTATAATAAAATGCCTTGGCATTTATTTAAGCACTTAGTGTGCTTTGATTCTAAATTCTGGAATTCAGGATCAATTTGTGACCCTGGTCTTGCTTTGCTTGTACTTCTCACATATATACATTATGCAAGAGATTCTAAAACCATATGCCACTGATATATATCTGTATATATTCAAAACAAAACTCAACAGTAATTAAAAGACTACGTGGTCATAGGAATAAATTTGGTCAGGCCCACGGCAGCAACAGATTCCAAATAGCAAGCTTGTAAAACTAATTTATTTTTTGAATCTTAACAATTCTTTAATCATGCCGTGACTGGAAGGAAGCATAACTACTTAGACATGCTTGAAATGTAAGGTAAATACATCTAAATAAGCATGCTGTAACAATCAAGGAAAACCATCAAAAATTCTATCCGTGCTCTTAAAAAAAAACAACAAAAGGACTTGAACCAAAGCTCAAACCGAATTGCTAGAGCAAAGGTTGAAATCTAGACAATATGCTAGGATGAAGGGCTGCTCTTGTTCATTACACAACAACAAAAATGCAAACAAAACCCCGAAAGCTACTCCTACCGCAGGTGAGAAGCACTTACAGTGGTTTGCTTGGGCTTACAACCGAGAAAGAGATCTAGGGTTCGGATGAGGTGAAGGTCTCGGCGATCCCTTCCTATCCGCGTGTTCTCCTTGACGAGGAGACCACGAATCCGTGAACAACTCCCGGAAAGAAGTCCTCGCCGACCGCCAGAGACGAGCCCTAGCGTCGTCGCCCCTTTTCACCCGAGAGAGAAGAATCGCGCCGTCGGGAGAGAAATGGAGAGGAAAGGTTTTGGTTTAGGTCACGGGAAAAACACTTAACCCTTTATAACCTAGTTTTAATTTGATTCCAACTATGCTTTAATTTATTTCTCCCCATACTTAGTTAACAAAGCCCATATAGCTCAGCTGGTTGAGCCATGTCCGGTTGGATCAGGTTCAGCCGGAGGTCTTGGGTTCGAGTCTCACCTTCAACATTTTTTTTTTAAAAAAAACTTCTTTCTTTTTGTAACCCTACTAAACGACCTCCAAAAATTACGTAAAAATACTCTAAAAATTCCTAAAAATCTCTAGAATATTTTAAAAGTATTTCCAAATATTTTTATGGACTTTTAGAACTTGAAATAGAGAAAATTGGGTCGTTACAATTCCCCATACCTTATAAAAAGTTCATCCTCGAACTTAGAACAATTCTGGATACTTCTGTCTCATACTGTCCTCATGCTCCCAAGTGATTTCCTCGTGCTTCTGGTTCTGCCAGATGACCTTCACTAGTGGTACTTCTTTGTTTCTTAATCTCTTGACTGCTCTGTCCACTATCTGTGTAGGTCTGCTCTCGTAGCTAAGATCCTCTTGGATCTGCACTGACTGAGGCTGAATCACTTGGCTAGGGTCGTGGATACACTTCTTTAGCAAAGAGACATGAAATACATTATGTATTGCTGACATGTCTTGTGGTAAGTCCAGCCTGTAAGCTACTTTCCCAATCCTTTCTGTGATCAGGTAAGGTCCTACGTAACGAGGACTTAATTTGCCCTTCTTGCCAAATCTCATCACTCCCTTCATAGGAGCGACCTTGAGAAAAACTGAATCCCCTACTTGGAATTCAAGTGGCCTACGGCGTGTCTCAGCATAACTCTTCTGTCTACTCTGGGCAGTCTCAATTCTCTGTCTGATCTTCTGAATCGCCTGAGTAGTTTCATCTATCAGCTCTGTCTGAATGCCCAGCTCTACTTCCATCTCTCTTCTTTCACCTGCTTCTTGCCAGCAAATGGGTGATCTGCATTTCCTGCCATACAACGCCTCGTAAGGAGCCATCTTGATGGTGGCCTGATAGCTGTTGTTGTAGGCAAATTCAGCTAAGAACAGGTACTTGCACCAACTTCCCTTGAAATCTAGTGCACAAGCTCTGAGCATATCTTCTAGAACCTGATTTACTCGCTCTGTATGTCCATCAGTCTGAGGATGGAAGGCTGTGCTGAACTTGAGTTTGGTGCCTAGTGCAGTCTGAACACACTCCCAGAAGTGAGAGGTGAAGCGCCCATCTCTATCAGAAACAATAGATTTAGGAACTCCGTGAAGTCTGATCACCTCTTTAACATACAGCTGTGCCAACTGCTCTATAGAGTGGGACACCTTGATGGCTAGAAAATGGGCAGACTTGGTCAATCTATCCACTATTACCCATATTGCATCATATCCATTCGTAGTTCTTGGGAGACCTGTTATAAAGTCCATGGATCTAGCTTCCCACTTCCACTCTGGTATTGAAAGAGGTTGTAGCATCCCTCCTGGTCTCTGGTGTTCTACTTTGACTCTCTGGCATGTCAGGCAGGTACTGACATATTTAGCTACATCTCTTTTGAGTCCAGACCACCAGAACCTCTGTTTCAGATCTTGATACATCTTGGTGGAACCAGGATGCATAGAGTACGGTGTACTGTGAGCTTCTTCTAAAATTTTCTTTCTCAGCTCTTCATCATTGGGAATACAAAGGCGACTCCCCTGATAAAGAATTCCACTGTCTGATACTCAAAATTTAGAATTTTCTTCTTCTCGTATCCCTTGCTTGATCTTTTGGATATCTGGATCTTCACTTTGCTTCTTCTGTATATCCACAAGCAGGGTTGACTCTAGAGTCAATGCAGAGAGTTGCCCATAAATAATTTCAAGTCCGAAATCTGACAACTCCTTCTGTAGTGGCAGGGCTAATGATGACAAAGACATCAAGGATGCACTGGATTTTCTGCTTAATGCATCTGCCACTTTGTTAGCTTTACCTGGGTGATAGAGGATTTCACAGTCATAATCTTTGACCAACTCTAGCCACCTGCGCTGTCTCATGTTTAAGTCCTTCTGAGTGAAGAAGTATTTAAGACTCTGATGGTCTGTGAAGATTCTGCACTGGGCTCCATACAAGTAGTGTCGCCAGAGTTTCAGTGCAAAGACCACAGCTGCCAGCTCTAGATCATGAGTGGGATAGTTCTTCTCGTAGTCTTTGAGTTGCCTGGAAGCATAAGCTATAACTTTTCCTTCCTGCATGAGTACAGCTCCTAAGCCCATCTTGGAAGCATCACTATAGATGTCAAAACTCTTGTCACTCTCTGGAACAGTGAGCACTGGTCAGTCTCTTCTTGAGTTCTTGAAAACTTTGCTCACATTTATCTGACCATTCAAACTTCTTGTTCTTCCTGGTGAGGGCTGTAAGTGGAGAGGCTATTTTGGAGAAGTCTTCCACGAATTTCCTGTAGTACCCAGCTAAACCAAGGAAACTTCTGATCTCCCTGGCATTCTTGGGTCTCTTCCAGTTGCTGACCGCTTCTACTTTGGCTGGATCCACTTGAATGCCTTCTTTAGAAACGATATGCCCTAGAAACGTCACCTGCTCCAACCAGAACTCGCACTTTGAGAATTTAGCATAGAGTTGCTTTTGCTGAAGGGTCTGCAGGACTATTTTCAAGTGCGTGTCATGCTCCTCTGAAGTTCTGGAATAGACTAGAATTGTAACGACCCAGCCCTTTGGCCTCTTGGGCGACCCTTGTGGCGGCCCTTATGTCATCGGCCCATTTGGCGACCCTCGGGTCGTCGACCGTCGGCCCTTATGTCGTCGGCCCATTTGGCGACCTCTCATGTCGTCGACCGACGACCCTTGGCCGTGTCGTTACTCACTGGGACTTTCCACCCTTGGCAGTGGATTTTTGCCTCCCCCAGGATTCGAACTCTAAACCTCCAGGCTTAAGTATTAGAGTTTATGAATCCTAGTAAGCAATCACTCCATACTGCAATTAATAATAAAAGGCCAGGATTCATAAACTCTAATACTTAAGCCTGGAGGTTTAGAGTTCGAATCCTGGGGGAGGCAAAAATCCACTGGCCAGGGGTGAAAAGTCCTAGTGAGTAACGGCACGGCTAAAGGGTCGTCGGTCGACGACATGAGAGGTCGCCAAATGGGCCGACGACATAAGGGCCGCCAGTTGGGCCGCCACAAGGGCCGCCCAAGAGGCCAAAAGGGCCGGGTCGTTACAATAAACCCCTGGCCAGTTCGAATCCTGGGGGAGGCAAAAATCATCTCACTTGGTTACCAGGATTCATAAACTCTAATACTTAAGCCTGGAGGTCTAGAGTTCGAATCCTGGGGGAGGCAAAAATCCACTGGCCAGGGGTGGAAAGTCCTAGTGAGTAACGGCACGGCCAAGGGTCATCGGTCGACGACATGAGAGGTCGCCAAATGGGCCGACGACATAAGGGTAGATGGGTTCGATTCTGTAACGCCCCGGCCCTCTTGGCCCATTTGGCGGCCCATTTGGCGACCCTCGGGTCGTCGACCGTCGGTCCTTATGTCGTCGGCCCATTTGGCGACCTCTCATGTCGTCTACCGACAACCCTTGGCCGTGTCGTTACTCACTGGGACTTTCCACCCCTGGCAGTGGATTTTTGCCTCCCCCAGGATTCAAACTCTAAACCTCCAGGCTTAAGTATTAGAGTTTATGAATCCTGGTAACCAAGCGAGATCCGCCAAATGGGCCAAGAGGGCCGGGTCGTTACAGTTTTGGTGAGATGCTCAAAACTAGTCCTATGGGTGCATGTTCTCTAAGGATTTTGAACTAGTCTAAGGCTCAAAACTTCATTACGCTCAAATTGAGCTAGTTCTTCTTGCATAGCGATGATCCAATCTGGATCAAGTAGGGATTCAGTTACAGTTTTGGGTTTAATTTTTGAAATCAGGGAGATTTGACTCAGGTTCCTAAAAGATGATCTGGTTTGAACCCTTAGGTTTGGGTCACCAATTATTTGATCAGTTGGATGGTTAGGATTTACTCTTATAGTTCTAGGGGGTTCATTTTCTTGAGTGTGTTCATCTTCTTCATAGTCTAGGGATTGATTGGTTTCTTCAGAATTATTAATTTCAGTAGGTTGAAGTTGAGTTTGTCCTTGGGTTTCTTCAAATTTTACATTTGTGGTTTCCTCGATTTTTAGCGTAATTTTATTATATATTCTGTAACCCCTACTGTTTAGAGAATATCCTACAAAAATTCCATTTTCTACTTTAGAGGTGAATTTTCCTAAATGTTCTCTAGTATTTAGGATGAAGGCTGGACACCCAAATACTTTAAAATATTTTATGTTAGGTTGTTTGTTATAAAATATTTCAAAGAAGGTTTTATTATGTCTTTTATTTAATGTTGTTCTATTTTGCACATAGCAGGCTGTGCTAACAACTTCTGCCTAGAAATATTTAGGTAGGTTATATTCATTTAACATAGTTCTAGAGGCTTCTAGTAAGGTTCTATTTTTTCTTTCTACAATTCCATTTTGTTGGGGGGTTTTAGGACATGAAAATTCGTGATGGTAGCCATTTTCAAGACAGAATTTGTTAAAATTATGATTTTTAAATTCTCCCCCATTGTCACTCCTAATTCTTTTAATTTTAAGATCTTTTTCATTTTCAATTTGTTTGCAAAAGTTTGTAAAGATTTCAAAAGTTTCGTCTTTATGTTTTAAGAATTTTACCCAAGTAAACCTAGAATAATCATCTATTATGACTAAACAGTATAAGTTTCCATTTATGGATTTGACTCTATGGTAGTCAAATAGATCTAAGTGTAGAAGTTCTAATATTGAGTTGATTTGTGGCTGATTTATTGGTTTGTGAGTGGATTTAGTTTGTTTACCATGTTGACAAGCATTACATATGGTTGAATCTATGTTAGGTAATTTTGGTAAGCCTCTCACTAGTCCATTTAATTTGCTTATATTTCTAAAGTTGGTGTGAGACATTCTTCTATGCCATAACCATGTTTCTTCTTTTTGTGTTAAATAACACTTAATGGAAGAAGTGGTTAAGTTGATGGCATAGATGTTGTCTTTTCTAAAACCTTTTAGGCTTATGGTAGGATTGTCTAGATGTTTGATTAAACACTCTGTGGATAGAAATTTAACCTTATACCTAGTATCACATAATTGACTTATACTCAGAAGATTATATTTAAAATTTTCAACAAGTAAAACATTTGTAATTATAAAGTCTATTTTTAATTCAATATTACCTATACCAATTACCTTGAGTTTGCCGTTGTTTCCAAAGGCAACTGTTCCTAAGCTTTTGTAAGTGAGTTGAGTGAACTTGGTGTGATCTCCAGTCATATGTTTGGAGCAACCACTGTCCAAAATCCACTTGGTTTCCTACAGTAAGTAGGATTTAAAGTTAGTCTTTTTATTTTTGAGCAGGCATTATTTAAGTTAATTTTAAGTTTAAAATTAAAGTTTTGACATTAATTTTTAAGTTTAAAATTGAAATTTTGAGATTAATTTTTAAGTTTAAAATTAAAAATTTGAAATTAATTTTTAAGTTTAAAATTAAAATTTTGAAATTAATTTTTAAGTTTAAAATTAAAATTTTGAAATTAATTTTTAAGTTTAAAATTAAAATTTTGAAATTAATTTTTAAGTTTTAAAATTAAAATTTTGAAATTAATTTTTAAGTTTAAAATTAAAATTTTGAAATTAATTTTTAAGTTTTAAAAAATTTTGAAATTAATTTTTAAGTTTAAAAATTAAAATTTTGAAATTAATTTTTAAGTGAACAAATTTAAGCCTTATTCATCTCACCCGATCTATATTGTCAATCAGGGAATCCTATGATTTTGTCAGATGAAATTGGATTTTTAATTATAGAGTTTTGGTTTAACTTGTGTTAGATTCAGATTTAGTTTTGGTCTCCACAAATAGGCAATCTTCGGATAAACTTCTAAGCTTGGTGAGTCACATGGACGTCATTAGTAGTAACCAACCTTTCGAGGTTTTTCAAATAGTCCTATCCACGGAGCTTAGTACTAAATCTTGGTCTAACTGGTTAGGATTCATTTAAGGGTAGCTTCGGTCAGTTCCACTTGGCCAAATGCACCAGATCGAAATCATATCTTTCTAGACAAGCGATGCCCAAGCTTCCCTAACGTACTATCATCCAAAAACTTCACCAGTACCATGATTCAAGTTAAACTTGGTCTCTTTTTAACTAATCCTGATTACCCTGCCGGGTTAGTTAATTTTGGAGGTGCCAGCTATTCTGGAGCCTCCCCCTGAATTATTGACCTTTAACTTAAATTTTCGTTTTAGGTTTGTGTCTGTTTCTTTTATAGTTATAATTAACTTGGTGATAGTTTAAATTTTGTTGAGTTTTAAATTTTGAATTTTTTTATTTATTTGGTTTAATCGAGTTTATATAATATACTTTTTCTTTAGGTATATAATATTGATTAAGTCCTACTTGCGTGGTCAGACATGCTTTTGGAACCCAAGCTTGATTAGTTAATTTGTATTGAGTTATTAATGACTTAAAAGTTTTATTTGAGTTCGACTTGTATCCGAGTCCGGTTTTATTATAACATGCTTTTTGATTGTTCAGGATTAAGTCAAGATTTTTTGATCTTGTTGTAAATTTTTCTAGCATTTCTTTTAAATTGTTAATATCATTTTTTAATGATAAATTCTCTTCCTCAAGTGTTAGATCTTGAGTTGGATTTGAATTTTTGATTTGTTCCTTGAGGTTTTGATTTTCCTTAAGAAGTGATTTGTTTTCATTTTCTATTTTAATTAATTTACTATTTAAACAGGAAATGATTCTAAAAATTTTTTTGTTTAAATTAAAATATACCTCATTCGGGCCTTCGGAAATGAGTACGGACTCGTGGCTTGTTTCGGGTTCAGACCCGTCTTCATCTTCCGACTCGTCTTCCGTTTCAGCTTCGCGGTGGCTCTGATGTTTCTGCTCTTCTTCCTCCGATTCGTCCGAGGAGTCGTCCCACGTTGCTTTGAGGGCCTTCTTTTTGGTTGGCTTCGGTTTGTCGAACTTCAGTTTTGGGCATTCGTTCTTGTAGTGTCCCTTTTTATTGCAGCCGAAGCAAGTCACATCCTTTTGTTTTGAGGGAGAACTGATCTTTTGAAGGTCCTTTTTGCTGAAGCTCCTTTTTCTCCTGGTGAACATTTTTCTTACCAAGTTCACCAGGTGTTCTTCGTCTTCGGAGTCTTGGTCGGAATCTTCTTCATATTCAGGCTTGCTCTTCTTTTCTTTGGAGGAACCTGCAAATAAAGCTATACCTTTCTCGGCTCCAGCATTAGTTTGTTCATGTAATTCTAATTCACAGAAAAGCTCGTCTAGTTTTAACTTAGAAAGATTTTTAGAAATTTTGTAGGCATCTACGATTGATGCCCACAAACTATTACGTAGAAAAGCATTTAATGCGTACCTTATTAAGTCTCTATTTGTAACGACCACCCTTCTTACTACTACTATACTCTAAGGATGACCGTTACTTAACTACTAACTCTACTTAACCGGTATGATAAAAAATCACATGGAAACCCTACCGAAAAATTTCGACAGAGTCTCCCCTGTACCGGTGACCTTAAACTGACATACATAACATAATATACACATCCACAGGCGGCTGGAACACATATCAAACACACAAAAAGAATAACATCACCAAGCAGTTCAATGAAATCAAATCACCCAAGTAATGAATAGCGGAACAAAATAAAAACATACAATTAACTAACAGCGGAAGACTAAATGACTCATCTAATACATTCTTAATAAATGACAATCTTAATAAATTCTTAAACTAAGTCCCAAGGCTTCCATAGTCCTGGCATCACACACCATCCGCGCCACCTTGTCGCCTTCCTTTCTATATCTTTTCCTTTCCTGTATCTGCAGTAAGAGGAAGTGTAGTCTATAAGCAAAATTTTGCTTAGTAAGCGCTATCTAACTCACAAAATCTCGATATGCATGAGGATATACTGAAATCTAAAACTGAATGCTCAAAAGAAAATCTACTCATGCTCATCTACTAGTGAAAGAAACATACTGAAAGGCTAAACATGTAAAGTAAATCTATACAATCATGCTAGCGTAAAGAACTAAACTTGTTGATTTTAGAACTATATAAAACTTATTTCATTTGTTCTAAACTTAATCTTTAATACTTTATGTTTATGTAAAACTCGTTTTACTTGTTCAAAAACTTATACTTTTAATACTTCAAAATAATAATCAACTTCTTCTTGGGCCCAGACATAGTACCATCTTATGCGCGTTCCCTAATAGGTTGGGGTAGCGAGCCACCAATCCTAAAAGAGCAGACCTCGGTCTACCAGGGCCAAGACCTCGGAATTGGACACCTGGATTTGTTTAACGACAACCTCGAAAGTCGGGTACTAGCCTCTTCTTAAAAGTAAAATACTTATAATCTTAATTACTTCTTCTTTAAATGCCTTGGCATTTTAATAGACACCTTGTATGCCAAAATCCCTAAAGTCTTGACTTTGGGATCTACTTAAGGCCTCGGCCTTTTCTTTCTTTTCTTTATCTTTCTTATACTTTTCTTATAAAAGGATGCTTCTTACAAAACTGAAATGTTTAACCAAATTCTAACACTACAATGCTTAAACAAAATCTACATACAAGTTTAAGCATAAATCTGCATATTAAGCTTAACTAAAATCTGCATATTAAGTTTATCTAAAATCTGCATACTAAATCAATCGAAATTCTGCATACAAGCTTAATCAAAATCTGCATAGTAAGCTTATCTAAGATCTGCATACTATGCTACTAAAATTCTGCTTATTAATACTTTATAGAATCTACATTGATCAACATGTAAATCTCTTTTCTCATCTTCTAAACTAAACTTCTATTCTGAACTTATTACTTGCATAACTAAATCACTCACATACTTCTCACCTTTAGACTAAACTAACCTCAATAATCGGTACAGGAATTATCTTCCTTTTTCTTAATCCTTTCAAAATTGTAAATTAGCCTTTTGCTATGTTGTGCCTAGATATTGTCATGGAGTTGCGTTTGCACTTAGATCAAGATGCAATAAGTTGACCTTTTTCTATACGTATAGCATCAAGTTGTTTTCTAGTATTTCTAAGTTCAAAGAGCTGTCATCATCATCAAGCCATCTTTGTGCTAACCATTTCGGGTTGCTAACATGACTCTTATTCCTCCAAGATTTAGTTCTATACAAAGCCAAATCCACAAAATTCTATAATCTGCCATTGAATTGAATCCAAATGGCATCACTTTCAATTTGGCCCATCTAAAATTCCTTATATGACGGTACGCTGCTTCATACTAGACCAGTCCTATTTTATTTGGAAAACAAAGTTTGTGCTACATTTATCCGAATATAACCAAGGGTGTGAAACCTTATTTGGGTCAAAAGTAGACCTTTCTATTTTACTTAAAAAGCATATACAGAATTCGTTAATCCACAAACGTTTGTAAAGCCTCCAATTATTTTGAACTATATATTTTAGATGTATGATTTCTGGGGATTTCACTTTATTACTGAAAATTCTTAGGACCATATTTATTGATCATATGAGAACTCTAATACCAATCGTCAAACTTCTTGCGCCTCTTTGGCTTCGCCACCCTTCATTAAAACCCCCTTCTCATCTTCTTATAAAACTCACGGCAGCAAAACCATGTAACCCAAAAATCTTCACTGAAAATTCGAAAACAAAAGAATAGGAATCCGGAACTATCCTACTGCAGGTGAGTAGCAACTTACCTTGCTTCTTGGACTCACAACCGAACAAAAAGGGCTTCTAGGACCTTGGCCGTCCGCCGGAAATGATGCCCTAACTCCCTTTCGTTTTCTGCCCGAGCTCCGCCATCGTACGCAGAAGAGAAGGAGAGAATGGTTTAAGTCACCGGAAAACAGAGCATCAACTTATCCCTTTTTATAACTTAATATTTCTGTTAACTCCTTAAATAAATTCGCTATCTTTTCTAAACAGACAAATCCAACATCAACTTATCTCTTTTATAATCCAATATTTTGTTAATTATTTTAAATAAATTCGCTACTTTTCTAAACAACCAAATCCAACTTCAACTTATCCCTTTTATAATATTCTGTTAACTATCTTAAATAAATTCGCTATCTTTTCTAAACAAACAAATCCAAGATCAACTTATCCCTTTTATAATATTCTGTTAACTATCTTAAATAAATTCGCTACCTTTTTTAAACAGAAAAATCTGTTTGCCCACCTGATCAGCTGGGTTTTGACCGAGTCAAAGGTTGTGGGTTCAATTCTCAGCTTGGACATTTTTTTGTCGAAACTTCCTTCGTTTAGTAAAAATACCAAACGACCTCCAAAAATTACATAAAAATACTCTAAAAATTTCTAAAAATCCCTAGAATATTTCTATAGCATTTTAAAATATTTTTAAATTACTTTTAGGACTCTAATTGAGAAAATTTGGGGTGTTACACTATTTTCCATCTGGTGGCCTATCGCATGAAGCTCGTTGAGGATGTCCTTGATCCTTGCGTGGAGCTGATTCGCCGTTTCACCTTCCTGCATTTTTATATTAAGAATTTTATTTAAAAGCAGGTCTCGTTTTGTTACCTTGGCGTCGCTCGTTCCCTCGTGCAGCTCGATCAATTTGTCCCACAGCTCTTTAGCGTTTTTGTGTGGACCGACTCTGTTCAGTTCTTCTCTTGTTAATCCGCACTGTAGAGTATTGATCACTTTATTTTCTGTTGACACCTTTTTCTTCAAATCTGCTGTCCAGTCTTCAGGATCCAGTATATTTCCGGAGTTGTCCACTGGAATTTTATAGGGTCTCATAACGCTCATCCACTAGTCGAAGTCTGTTTTGAGGTAAACCTCCATGCGCTTCTTCAAGTACGGAAAATCATCCCCGTTGAAGAGTGGAGGTCGTACTATGTTGAATCCTTCTGTCTGATACATTTTAGTCCTGCGCACAGAAGAAAGAAAAGAAAAACAAAAATCCCAAGACTTGGTCTTGGATTAGTAGTGCGGAAGAAGAAAAATAATAGAAGTATCTAAATTGGTGTTGCACCAATTTAGATTTAATTGCAACAGAAAAAAAATTCAAAGCAAGTAATAATACCAGTTTGAAATTAAACATAAAACTGAAAACCGGAAAAAAATAAAATTTTTTTTTCACCCCCTGTCTGATTGGTGGTTGCACCAAATCAGAGCGGTACCTGCTCTGATACCACTTGTAGGACCGTGATCGTTCGATAGAGGGGGGTGAATATCGATTCAAAAACTCGAGTGTAAAAGTACGCAGTGGAAAAGTAAATGAACACAATTGATTTTACTTCGTTCAGAGCCTGTGACGACTCCTACTCGAAGGCCCGTGGTCCTTGACCACTTTCGTTGGGCAATCACTAGCAATTCGAATGTGATTACAAAAAGAGTACAAGAAATGCTAATGAAACAAAGCACAAAGCTGTACCGACAGAAAAGAAAACTTAAGGAGCAAGGGAGCATTGTCGGAGCTTTGTTAGCGTCGCTGGAGCACAGAGCAGCAAAGCAATCTGGAAATTCTGAGAGATGTGTGTATGAAGCTCCACCCCTGGGGCTTCTTTTATATGCTGCTCCGGGCGCCTGGATCCCTTCCGTGCGCCCTGGTGCGACGTAGTAAGTCCATTCAGGATGCTCCACGTGGCGAGGCGACACAGAGGATAAAACTTGCCTCCAGGCGCCCGAACCACCTTTTTCCAGAGATTCCTTCTCCTGCAAAACAAGGTTAGTCCGAGGCAAAATATACCCTGCAACACAGATTGTTAGCACAATGAATTAACAGAAAAAGTATGACTTAGATTCCGTCTTTCCGAGACCAAAATCTAGTCACGATCTCGACTTAGATATCCGAAATGGATCTAAGCTGGATCGAGGCCTAATGTTCCCTTTCCGGGAACGCGTCCTCGCAATCACTCCCCTCCAGTGACTTACCTTACTTACCTGCCAGACGTCCGGTCAGCCCTTTGACCCGTCTGGACTTCTCGCCAGCTATCCGGTCAGCCTGTTGACCTAGCTGGACTTCTTACCAAGCGTCTGGTCAACCCGTCGACCCGCTTGGACTTCTCGCCAGCTATCCGGTCAGCCCGTTGACCTAACTGGACTTCTTGCCAGACATCCGGTCAATCCGTCGACCTGTCTGGACTTATCCTACACACTCGATCAGAGTGTTAGATCAACAATAAACCTAACTTAACCTATTTGTCATTCATCAAAACCTGGGTTAAATCGTTAGTGCTAACCGCACCAACAGGTAATTCAGCCCAACTCAAATATAAATATAATTGTTCCCCTTTCCTTTCAGCACGGCCCTGCTGGGTTCACTTGGTTACTAGAGTCCACTATAAGTCGTAGGACCCAGTAGGTCTCGAGTTCAATTCCCGCTTAAGCTATTTTACGTTTCTATTTATTTTTGCTACTTCGGCTACTCTAAAATTCTGTAAAAATATCCTAAAATTCCAGAAAAATACTAAGATATTTATAAAAGTATTTCGAGAATTTTCGGGCGTTAAAAAAGATGTTCTTGCGAATCTATGACGCGACTCCGATGACCGAATGATGTTGCTTCGACGACCGAGCAACACAGCTCCGATGACAGAGTGACATGACTCCAACAACTGAAAGCACAGCCTTCCAGATCCCTAAAAGTTGTTGGTATACTTTTAATTACTACACTTAAATTATAAATCCATTGTATTCATCTTTGTAAAGATTTGTCGAATTGATAGTGAATTGCCCAATGAAAGCGGTCAACGATCGCGAGCCTTGGAGTAGGAGTCGTCACAGACTTCAAAATCAAGTAAAAACAAATTGTGTTAGCTGTGTTTATTTTTCCTTCTATCTTTCTTTCCGCTGCATTATCTCTGATCGTATTTTTTGAAGCGAATTAGCCACAAGCGCTATTCACCCCTTCTAGTGCAACGATCCTACAGAGTCCTCCTCAACTCAGAGGCGTCCAGACGGTTGATCAAGTGGACAACCGAGCTAAGTGAGTTCGACATACAATATCAGTCATGAACGACGATCAAAGCTTAGGCCTTGACGGATTTTGTCATAAAGGTCCAGAGCACCGAGCCAGAAGCAACTTGGAAAATATATGTCGATGGTTCCTCCACTTGGCAAGGCAACAGAATCGATATACTACTAATTTCACTGCGGGAGGATCGAATGTAGTTGCCCATTCGACTGGGCTATCGGGTGACAAATAACGAAGCTGAGTATGAAGCCTTAATAGCCGGCTTACAAGCAGCACGACATGTCGGAGCTACAAAAGCCCTCATTCACTCGGACTCTCTGTTGACCGCTCAGTAGCTATCAGGGGCGTTTGAAATAAGCAGCTCCCGACTCAAGTTATACGTAGAAGCCTTCGAGAAACTGAAAGTGAATTTCCAAGAAGTCATTATATAGAAGATTCCCTGAGCGAAAAATCAGGCCACGGATGAGCTGGCGAAGTTAACCGGTTCATTGTCGCCGATCATGATGTTGGTCCGGGTAGGTTGGCTGGAAAGGGTTGAGTTGCCTGAAACACTAAAACAAAACACCTTTCTCCTCTTTCAACTTAGATTAGCAGCAATATCATAAAAATAAACAATGCGAAACTAAAAGAAAGAGACTTGGAATTTACATGGTTACAATCGGGGTGATTGTTAATCCAAGGCAGATGAAAGCTCACTAAGAATCTCCTTCGATGAAGGCGGAGAGGCCTCTTACACACACTAACAGCTCAGACTATTGCTAGGAAATGAATACTTAAGTTGTTACATCTCTCCTAGGTCCAGGGGTCTTTTTATAGCCCTTGGAAAAACTTATCCGCAGGCTGAATACACCTTCCATAGGGTTGGAAGGCGCCTCCAGCGAGGCACGCTGGAGGCACTGTTAGTATTAGCCTTAGTACCAATTATGAGATGATTGTAAAGGGCTCATTTTGTATTATATATCATTATTAATAAAAGGCAAAGGTGATTATTATATTTATTTCAGTTCAGTGCCAATTGAATAAGTATAATAATGTCCTTGGGTAGTAGGTTCTTATCTACAATATATCAATTGGTTGAATTGATAGTGAGATATTGTAGAGAACACTACTCTTAACTATTCCTAGTCGAGCATTAATATACAAGGACAATATTAATACGTTGAGACTACCATGTAGGTCAGCGAATGACTTGATCTCACAAGTTATGGATATGTGATATCAGGTTGACACATGGGTATATATTAGAGAATATATACTGAATGACTCGCCATGAGAATGTTTCATGGATCGTCGTATGAGTATCATAAATATTCTCATATGATTATTGGTATGAATAGTCCTTAGACCTGAAGTCACTATGGTTCCCTACATAAGGAGTTGTATACTTTGGTATCGTCAAACGTCACCCGTAACAGGGTGGACTATAAAGTCGATCACTGGGTATGCAATGAATTATGTGGAGGGATGTGAGTGATATAGATGTGATTTATTCCTTCTATATGATGGAAGCGATATTTGTGGGTCCCTTGATTAGTAGGACATAAGAAAACATGACCATGCGTAAATGAATCAATATGAGATATTGAGTTTATTCGTTTGAGTGTGTCTACTTGGAGATCAAGAAACACAAAGATGGATAAGAGGATGACACGGTCTATGCCTCATTGATCAATCTAGATATCAAGGATAGAGGGACCAAGTCATACAAGATGATAGCCACGGACAGGTTAGGTCGGATCTCGACTTTCTCGTCACTTGGGTAGCAATGATGCCTTGCTAGATGCCACTCATTGTTTATGTATCGCAAATGTTGATTTGGGTACATTGTCAACATTACGAGAACCTATAGGGTCACACACAAAGAACAAGTTGATATGAAGATGGGTTCATGTGATGAATCAATAAATTAAGTATAATCCGAATTTGACTCATTGAGTTAGACTCAAAGGGATCTAATTGTTGGATTGAGTCAAGTTGCTTGAGAATCAATGGGTTGGACTCATTGGGTGAACTTGAGTTCACCAAGGAAGTTGAATGGTCAAAATTGAACCATTGGATTGAATGGTTAATTTTAAGCCATTAGATTAGAAGATGAAAGGATGGAGACTCTTCGAATACCATGGGATGATTATAAATATCATTTTGGATGATATTTTTCATGAGTTTTAAAAGAGTTTTCATGTGTTGAGACCCTTGGCATTCTTCTTCTTCCTCCTTCCCCCTCTTGGCCGAACACACCATTGAGGTTGCTAGCACAACCTTGTGTGTTTTCCTCTCCAATCTTGTTGAGTTTGTGAGACAAACGAAGGCAAGACTTGTTCGTGTGGATACTATAGAGTTGTGGACGTGTGATCATGCTGAGATCCGAGATGCCGGGAGATCGTGTGCACGCATCAAAGGTATAATCCTATCATGTAGCTTAGTATAGTTTATTTTCAGAAAATGTTTCTTCCCTTCACATGGATCTGCTCGAAAAGAGGATCTAGTAATTTTTCCGCTGCGCTTTCGCGTGTTTAGCACGCTAGATCCCAACAGTGGTATCAGAGCCACTTGTGAAGGACTATGTTAAGTGATTAAAATTTTTATATATGATATAGAAATTGCATGATACGGTTTACTGTGATTTGCAAAACTTATGATTTTCGGCCACACAAGACTCTCGGCCAGATTATGCGTCTCGGCCAGACTGTGAGTCTTGGCCAGATTCTAAGTCTCGGCTAAATTCTGAGTCTTGACCGATATGAGTGTTTTGTAAGGAACAAAACGAAGTTGGTGTGTGTCCAACAATGTCTCGACCAGAGATGTTTTGTTTAGAACAAAACATAGTTGGTATTGTGGATAGTAGGGTCTCGTGTAAAGTAGTAACTCATAAAATGAGTATGCAAAATAAATTTTGCTTTGGAGGCTCCATGGCGTTGCGACTCATAATTTATTTTCTGAAATCATAGTAAATTTTATGTCATAAAATATTATGAATAGATATGACATGGTGCATGGTTGACCCTTTAACCCCAATGTGATTGGATGTGTGTAATATTGTAATTCATAATACGGCCTACGTGTCGTGCCTTCATCCCTTTTATTCTTGTTGTAATTAGATTACACTCGAATATAACTCAAGTTTCTTTAGATTTTGTAATGTACAAAATTAGAAAGAGTTAGTCTTCTGGACGACGGGTGAAATGGAAGGAAGGACAATAACACACAACAGCCAAGGAAGCGCTTGGAAAAGCTGCTTAGACCTAGGTTGACTTATCGCTCTTCTCATTGGCTTGAGAAGATCGTAGTTTATGGGGGCCATAACCATGTCACGTTTAAATTTGTGTATATGTTGATATATGTCATGATATGCCATGAGTGTATTTGAGGCATGTGTAGCTATCGTAATTAGGTCATTTACATATGCCTACCAAAGTTTGGTACTCACTACCACCTCGATTATTTGTAGTCAGGTTTGCCAAAGCAAAGTGACTTATTTTATCTTGGTAGAATGCGACTGGACAATTGTGATGTCCGACTACTGGACTTTGTGTGTGACTTAACTAAGTTGAGAACTTTGAGACATATCTATTGGTTGGTCCTAGGAAGATCGTACCGGTTCCACTGTACAAAAATTTTGTACAAGTGTCGAACCTTTCCTAACAACTTATTGTGTTCTTTAAAAATTAAATTCAGAATCGCAAACGAAACTTAACATTATTGATTCTAAATTTAATTTATCTGTTCTTAATGGTTTAGACTTGGATCGCAAGCGGAACTTAACACTATTGATCCAAATTTACATATGTTACAAATTCAATTAAATATTTATTTCGGCAATTGGCTCCCAGGTCAAACATGGCGAGACACATGACCTTCTTGGGTATGAGATCATCCACCACTGTCTCGACAAAGCCTCTTAACGAAATTCAATATTTAATTTCCTAAAATAACATTAGGTTTAACCAAAAAGAACAATCGAATCACAAATTTGAAAAACAACAAAAAAAACACAAACTCGAATATCTAATCCGAAAATCTAGAATTATATGTCTCTTGTGTTTGGAATTCATACAAAGAAAAACTAGCATGATGCGAAAAATAATTACTAGTTATACCTTTCTTTGTATACAACGACCTCTTGATCTTCTACAGCATTCCTCTTCTTATTTTGGACGTTGTGTGGGCAACGATTTACCGAGATGAGAACCACCCAAGCCCTTTTTCTCCCTCACCAAGTTTCGGCCACCAAGACTCCTCCAAGGATGTAGAGGTTCGGCCACCACCACCAAGCTCCAAGGGATGCAAGAAACAAATCCTCCTTTCTCTCCTTCTTCTCCTAGCTAGACCCGGCCACCAACAAGAGTTCCAAGAGAGGGATGAAACTGGCCACTAAAGAAGAAGAGAAGAGGAGAAGAAGAAGCTCTAGGGCTGGCCACCACCAAGGAAGAGAGAGAGGAAAAATAGAATGGAGTTAGCACCCATGAAGGCTCCTCTACCCTCTCTTTTATAATCCTTGGTCTTGACAAATAAGGAAATTTAAATAAAAACTTCCTTAATTCCTTTGCCATGAAAATAAAATTTTAATTAATTAAAACCAAATTCCTTTTCTTAAAACATATAGCCGGCCACCTTAAGAGCTTCCACAATAGGCAAGTTTTAAACAAAATTAAAACTTTTTTATTTGTTTTCAGAAATTTTGAAAATAAAATTTCTCTAATAATTTATCTCTTCATGGTTGGTTATAAAAGGAAATATATAAATTAAAATTTCTCTATTAAAACATGTGGATAATTTCCAAAAAGGAAAGTTATCTTTAAAATTAAAATCTCCTTACAATCTACAAATAAGGAAAGATATCAAATCTTTTCTTAATATTTTGTAGAAACTTATAAAATAAAATATTTAATTTTAAACTCTCTTTTTAAATCATGAATATGGTTACAAAAAAGGAAAGTTTTATCAAAATTAAAATCTTCCTTACAATCTACAAATAAGGGAAGATATAAAATCTTTTCTTAATCTTTTGTAGAAAGCTATAAAAGGAAAGATTTAAATTTTAAACTCTCTTTTAAAACCATGGAATCCACATAAGAAAAATTAAAAAAAAATAAAATCTTTTTAATTTTATTGTGGCCGGCCACCTAAGCTTGGACTCAAGCTAGGCCCGACCACCACTTGGCTCATCCAAGGATTAACTTGGCCGGCCCCTTGCTTGAGCTCCAAGCAAGGCTTGGCCAACCACCTTAGGATGGGTATAAAGGTGGGTATAGGTGAGTATAATACTTTATAAATAAGATGCTACGATAGGGACTGAGAGGAGAAATTGGTTTGGTCTCCCGATGAAATTAAGCTTCCCGTGTTCACCCTGAACACCCAACTTAATTTCATCAATAATAATTCATACCACTAAAAAATTATTATTGAACTACCACACCAATCCCAAATTACATTTTGGGCTCCTTCTTATTATGAGTGTGTTAATCTCCCTGTGTTTAAGATGTCTAATGTCCACTAATTAAATGAGTTACTGACAATTCACTTTAATTAATTTCTTAGTCCAAGAGTAGTACCACTCAACCTTATCGTCATGTCAGACTAAGTCCACCTGTAGGGTTTAACATAACAATCCTTATGAGCTCCTCTTGGGGACATTATTAACCTAGATTACTAGGACACAATTTTCTTTTATAATCAACAACACACACTATAAGTAATATCATTTCCCAACTTATCGGTCCTATTGATTTATCGAGCTAAATCTCACCCTTTGATAAGTCAAAGAAATAAATACTAAATATATGTGCTTGTTATTATATTAGGATTAAGAGCACACACTTCCATAATAACTAAGGTCTTGTTATTTTATTAAGTCAGTATAAAAAGAACTTACCTTAAATGATCATACTCAATACACTTAGAGTGTACTAGTGTAATTTATTAGTTAAGATAAACTAATACCTAATTACACTACGACTATTCCAACGGTTTGTTGCTTTCCATCTTAGTCGTGAGCTACTATTTATAATTCATAAAGAACTGATAACATAATCTTTTGTGTGTGACACCACACACCATGTTATCTACAATATAAATTAATTGAACAACTACATTTAGTATATAAATGTAGACATTGACCAATATGATTCTTATTTCTAAGTAAATGTTTATACAAATAGCTAGGCTTTTAGTATACATTCCAATAATTTTCCACTTATACTAAAAGACTATGCTGCCATATATCCTTCCATACATCTGATTTCCATCTCTTCAACATGCCCATCAAAAGCTCTTGCCTTAAGGGCCTTAGTGAAAGGATCTCCGAAGTTATCACCTGATGCAATCTAGGCGGCAAGAACTTCTCCTCGTTATACGATGTCTCGTATTGGGTGGTACTTGCGCTCTATTGTGTTTACTTGCCTTATGAGCTCATGGTTCCTTCGAGTTTGCTACTGCACCAAATAATTTTTGGCAAACCAGGAATCACATCTCAGTCCATCATGAGGTTACTGAGCCATTCAGCTTCTATGGCTGCTTCTGAGGCTGCCACATACTCAGCTTCTATGGTGGAGTCCGGAAAAACACCTATGCTTAATACTCCTCCATTGTTATGGCTTCATCTCCTAAAGTAAACACAAAACCCTGAGGTCAATTTACTATTGTCCCTTTCTGATTGGAAGTCAAAATCCGTGTAATCCACAGGGATCAAATTATCTGCCTTGTAAACTAGCATATAATCTCTAGTCCCTCTAAGGTACTTTAATATATGCTTTACGGCAGTCTAGTGTCTCGGTCCTGGGTTACTTCGATATCTGCTAACTATGCCTTGGGCAAAACAGATATCCAGTCTCGTACACAACATTACATACATTAGGCTTCCGATAGCCGAAGAATAAGGTACTGCCTTCATGTCCTCTATCTATTTTGATGTCTTCGGAGACATCTCTTTATGTAAAGATTCTCCATGCACAAAAGGTAGAAAAACCTTTCATGGAGTCTTGCATGCTTAAACGAGCTAGGATAGTATGAAGCTTAGGATAAGCACAACATTCTTTTCTTATGATCCCTTTGATCTCGAGAATATGTGCGCACTCTCCCAAGTCCTTCATATCGAATTGTTTGGACAACCATACCCTTACTTCCGACAACACTTTGATATTGTTTCCAACTACCAAAAATATCATCTACGTATAGTACAAGAGATACCACCACGTTTCCATCACACTTCTTGTATACACAAAACTCATCCGGACACTGAATAAATCCATAGGTCTGGATTACTTCATTAAATCGGATGTTCCAAGACCTTGAAGCTTTGCTTCAGTCCATAAATAGACCGATTGAGCTTACATACTAGATGTTTTTTTCCCTTTGCAATGAACCCCTCTGATTACTTTATATGGATGCTTTCTTCAAGACTTCCATTAAGGAAAGTTGTCTTGACATCCACTTGCCAAATCTCATAATCAATATGAGCAACAATAGATACAAGAATCCGGATAGACTTTAAGCATGGCTACTGGTAAAAGGTTTCCCTTTTTTAACAAGCCTTGCTTTGAAAGTTTCCACCTTCCCGTCTGTTCCTCTTTTTCTATTGTAGACTTATTTTCACCCAATGACTTTTACACCATTTGGTGGTTCTATAAGCTTAGTATTCATTGCTCTTTGTCAAGATGCTGCATCTTTATCTTGGAGTGCTTCATCATATGTCCGGGAATCATGTTCATGTTCACCGGGGATCAAGTCCAAAAACTCTCCCAAAACATGAATCTTTTAGGTTGCCTAACAACCCTCCCACTACGATGAGACACTTTGTCCAATTGTGTATCATTTGTGATACGTGTTGCAGTTTCTTGTGATATCTTATCTTGTACAGTTGGTACTAGATTAGACGTGTCCTTTATTATTTCCTTAAGAACAAATTTACTTGTGGACTTGTGGTTCATTACATAGTCCTTTTCTAAAAAACGGGCATTGGTGCCAATAATGACCTTCTGATTTGTAGGACTATAAACCTCCTTTCGTTTCTCTAGGATAACAAGTAAACAAGTGAACTCTTGTTCTTAATTCCAACTTATCAGTGTCTCCCTTCAGCACATGTGCTGGACTACCCCAAATCCGAATATGCTTTAGACTAGGCTTACGCTCATTCTACAATTCTATTGGAGTAGAGGGTTCTGATTTAGAAGGTACTATGTTCACTTCCATTTCCAGAGTATATCCTCAAAATGAATTTGGTAATAACTCATCATCGATCTAATTATTTCTATAAGAGTCCTATACATCCTTTCTGCCACACCATTCTGTTGGGGTGTACCAGGTGTAGTCAGTTGGGATTTAATCCCAACTTTTGATAAGTGTCTTCTAAACTCTCCTAAGAGGTACTTACCACTACGATCTCACCGCAGTGTCTTGATACTTTTACCTTGACGTTTTTCCGCATCAGCCTTGTACTCTTTGAACTTATCAAAGTATTTAGACTTGCGGTGCATCAAGTAAATATACCTGTATCTCGAATAGTCATCTATAAAAGAGACAAAATATTCGAAACCACCTCTTTCTTGGATAGTCATAGGTCCTCACAAATCAGAATGAACCAATTCCAACACGTCTTTGGCTCTATACCCCTTAGACTTAAAAAGTTTCTTGGTTATTTTTCCTTCCAAGTAAGACTCGCAGGTTGGAAAGATTTTCACTACCAATGAACCCAAAAGTTTATCAGCTATTATCCTTTGAATCCTACTCAAGTTAATATAACCTAGTCTTATATGCCAAAGATATGATTGGTTCATTTCCGAAGGTTACTTTCCCTTATTAGAGTTAGAAGATATGTTATTAATTTTCATTTATTGCATCGTGGTAGTTATTGGATTTATAAATTGCCAACCAACGTACCAGAACAGATAACTTCCCTCTTTTCCTTGATAACAACTTTGTTATTAAAAGAGGCAGAATATCAAGTTCTTTGAATAGTTTGGAAACTAAAAACTAGTTCTTTCTAAACTTGGTACATAAAGACAATTTCTTAAAATCCATATTTTATTCCTATCAGAAGATAAACATCTTCTACTGCAACAGCTGCTACTTTTGCAGTAGTGCCCATGTAGATGGTGTTTTCCCTTTCATATAGTTGTCGAGTTTCCTAGAACCCTGCAATGAATTGCAGACATGATTAGTGACTCTCGTATCTACACACCAGGTACCGGTAGATAACATCACTAAACATGTTTCAACAACTAATTAATAAAATACACCTATATTGTTCTTAGTTCTGAAAGGACAGCCCATCTTAATGTCCAAGTCTTATTTCTAATCTTAATTGGGACTACTAAGTCTATTTTATAGTATAACAACTAGAGGATTGATAAACATTTGAAATCCTAAGAATCACAAAAATATTTGGTCAAGACCAACACCTTAAAATCCCCATGAATTTTGTATGTTACGATAGTGTGGACGTATACAAAATCAAAGAGGAGATTTTATCCATTAATTTTATTATCTTGTCAACCTAACTTTATGACAAATAAAATTAATAGTTGGTCTATCTCTGATCAAATATTTGGTCAAAACTTTGAATTTAAAATAATATTGATTCCTGAAAATAATATTATTTAAATTTACCAACACCTCAAACACCGTGAATTTTGCATGCCACGATAGTGTGTACGTATACAAAATCAAATATTTGTAAGAGGAGGGTTTTACAAACATGTTCCGAATGATTTTGTTGCCTCATACTTTGTAAAAACATGGACCTCATTTCTTGCATTTCTAGTTGATTTTGTTGCCTCATTTTTTGCATTTGTTGTTGAACATTCTATACGATAGTTTGAAGTTGTTGAACCGTTCCATTTTGTTGTACAGAAGCTCCAACTTTCGATGGTGTTACTCCAAAGTCCAATCTGCGCACTCTACCCTGAGCTTCCTTGCCAAACACAATGCTAATTGTATCATCAACAATATTAGTTATGTTTTGAGATTCTGATGGGCATTCTAGTATTTTTTTCCGCAACAAAAAAAAAAAACTTTTTTATCCACTGCATGAAAGCTTGACACAAGGTATGAAAACTTTTTTATCCACAACATGAAAGCGTGAAAGCAAGAAAGCTTGACTGATGGTATTAGGAAACATATGGGCTATTCAAATTGAATTCGGCTATAGCCGGTTGCTATGGGAAATTTTTTGGCTACAGCCGGTTGGTATTAGGAAGCATATGGGCAATTTAACTACAACTGATTTTTAGCTACAGACGATTGAATCATATGGGAAATAAGATTCAAAGACATTTGGAAATTAAAACGGTTGATGGTATTAGGAAACAAATAAATAGGTAGAGGTATATTGTATTTTAAACAAATAAGATTCCTACATCATTATATTTTAAACAAATAAATATCATGTATTATTCACACAAGTTTTACAAAACTTGTAATTACAAAACTTGAAAAAACCTATCATTATATTTTAATCGGTAGAGGTAACTGACAATTACAAAACTACAAGTTTTAGTTAACATAGAGTAAAATTCTAAATAAGAATGAAGGTGCCAAGAGATCAAGTAACATACAAATCTAAGTGATAATTGTTCTTTTTCTTTATGTATACCTCACATAACCTAGGTATATTGTAGATTAGATTAAAAAAATATTAATCATGCTAAATTTGATAGAATGAATATTAATTGTACTAGGTTTGATAAAATTTATAAATTGAGAAATTTAACACAAACTAAGTATATATTATTCAAAAACTTTAGTATTGGTAGCAAGTTGAGATGATAAAAGTGTTAAACAAGATAGGTTACCTGACAATCGTATAGATAGCTAATTGATATTATATTTTAGCACCTGAGGAGGTGGTAGGAGATGTAATAAACTCAGAACAATAGTGGATCATTCCAATCAGGTTGGACCACCTACTTAGACCACCACTCTTTTCTTCTCTGCAACAAAAATTCTACTTCATCCTCCTCCTCCCATACTAATCCCTAACATGAGGAGCAAGAGGACATGTCTATGTTGTCTAGTGCACCCTCCAAACCCCTCATTTTCATGAAGCAATATGCAAGCATGATGATGGAAAGAAGAGGAAAGCAATTGAAGAATGAACAAATTACTCCTATGATGGAAAGAAGAGGACATGTCTTATGTCCGTGCCCCCCCCCCCCTATAGTAGATCCTCCTCTGACTATTCATGTCACGTGAATATCAAATAATTAATATCACAATTCAACTTGTGGAAGAATGAACCAGAAGTGCTAACACATGCATAGTGGAAAGAAAATTGAATTTTTTTTTGGGGTGTTATCACAATTTCCACCAAAATCCTGAATAAGAATTTAAGAGTCAATAATCATCATTCATAATTCTTTTGCTATAATACTCATCCCCCTGTCTTCCTTAATGAGCGTCTACACCCATTACAACAAAGAAAATCAAGAAAAAGTTTAATTGGAGCATGGGCGGGCAAAGCAATAAGTTTAGGGACTTAGAGATTAGGGTTACCTTTGACTTTGAGCTTTTGGCTTGATGCAGAGTGTGGAGTGGTTAGCAGAGGGCTTGCTGACTCTTGCTGTGGTCCTACGATGCAGAGGGATGGAAGTCTTGCGGTAGTCGACGGCGAGTGTGGAGAGACAGAGTGGAGTCATGCGACCGACGATGGTCAGTACGGAGAGACAGAGAGGAGTCCTACGGCTGGTGGCGGTGAGTGCGGAGAGGTAGAGAGGTGTCTGGCGACGGTAGTGAAGAGAAGCGAAGGGCTGTTGCGGAGAGGAAGCGGCGATGGCTTTGGCGGCTTTGATCCGGTTTATGTTTTTAACCTAACATTTTTTTTTATTTTAATTGTGTTTTTTTATTTACTTATTGCATTTTTGTTTAATTTCTTACTTTAAGTTTTTCTTTACTTATTTTTTTAACCACGTTTATTATTGATCGACTTTTGGGGTTGGATGTATTTTTGTTTATTATTTACTTATTTTTGTTTAATTTATTTTTTTTAAAGATAATTTTCTTTTAAACTATAATTTTAAAAGAAATTTGAAGTTGGTCAAAATATGTTGGGTCAAAACACATTCCTTATAATCATGGTCGTAAACAATAATTTTTTTTATTATTTTTTTAAACTAATCGCAGCATGCTGCATGCCGTTGATAATTTTAAAAAGTATTTACAGCGTGCCTATTTTTGCATGTCGTTATTGTTATTAAATATTTATAGTATTAACAACATACTTTTAATGTGCGCCGTTAATATCTAGACGTAATTTTTTTCCTTCTTCAAGTTTATACTATTAACAACGCGCATCAATATGCACGTCGTTAATAATACTATTAACGACGTACTTTTAATGTGCGCTGTTAATAACAAGCTGCAAAAAGCTATTTTTGTTATAGTGTCTCATTGGAAATGATATCCCTACTCTTTAGTTAGTGAAGACTTTGCTTGAGAATTATTTTTCAATGAAAGACTTAGGTGAGGCAGCCTATATTTTAGATCTTAAGATCTATAGAGATAGATATAAAAGATTGCTTGGCCTAAGTCAGAGTACGTACATTGACAAAGTGCTTAAACGTTTTGCTATGGAGAATTCCAAGAAGGGATTCCTGCCTATGTCATATGGTGTGAGTCTTTCGAAAACTCAATGTCCCTCTTCTAAGGTAGAAAGGGACTGCATAGATCAGATTCCTTATGCATATGCTATAGGGTCTATCATGTACGTCATGCTTTGTACTCGCCCAGATGTCTCGTATACGTTAAGCATGACGAGCAGATACCAGTCAGATCCAGGTGAAGGTCACTGGACAGCAGTCAAGAATATTCTTAAGTACTTGAGAATGACTCAAGATTATTTCTTGATATTTGGAGGCGATGAAGAGCTTGTTGTAAAGGGTTACACCGATGCTAATTTCCAAACTGACAAGGATGATTACAGATCACAGTCAGGGTATGTATTTTTCTTAAATGGTGGTACTGTGAGCTGAAAGAGTTCAAAGCAGGATACAGTCGTTGATTCTACAACAGAAGCCGAGTACATTGCTGCATCAGCTGTAGCAAAGGAGGCTGTTTGGATCAGGAAGTTCATTACAAAGCTTGGTGTTGTTCCTAGTGTAGGAAACCTAATAGACCTCTATTGTGACAACAATGGGGCTATTGCACAGGCTAAGGAACCTCACTCTCATCAGAGATCCAAACACATACTCCGGCGATTCCATCTCATTCGAGAGATCATCGATAGAGGAGATGTAAGGATATGCAGAGTCTCGACCGATGCTAACATTGAGGATCCTTTGACCAAGGCTTTGGCACAGGGAAAACATGATAGTCACACTAGGTCAATGGGTATTTGATACCTCAGTGATTAGCACTAGTGTTAGTGGGAGATTATTAGTATTAGTCCTAGTACCAATTATGAGATGATTGTAAAAGTCTCATTTTGTATCATATATCATTATTAATAAAAGGCAAAGGTGGTTATTATATTTATTTCAGTTTAGTGCCAATTGAATAAGTATAATAATGTCCTTGGGTAGTAGGTTCTTATCTATAATATATCAATTGGTTGAATTGATAGTGAGATATTGTAGAGAACACTACTCTTAGCTATTCCTAGTTGAGCATTAATATACAAGGACAATATTAATGCGTTGAGACTAGCATGTAGGTGAGCGGATGACTAGATCTCACAAGTCATGGATATGAGATATTAGGTTGACACTTGAGTATATATTAGAGAATATATACTGAATGACCCGCCATAAGAATGTTTCATGGATCGTCGTATGAGTGTCATTAACATTCTCATGTGACTATTGGTATGAATAGTCCTTAGACCTGAAGTCACTACGGTTCCCTACATAAGGAGTCGTATTCTTTGGTATTGTCAAACGTCACCCATAACAAGAGGGACTATAAAGTCAATCACTGGGTATGCAATGAATTATGCGAAGGGATGTGAGTGATGTAGATGAGATCTATCTCTTCTATATGACGGAAGCGATATCTGTGGGCCCCTTGATTAGTAAGACACAAGAAAACATGACCATGCGTAAATGAATCAATATGAGATATTGAGTTCATTTGTTTGAGTGTGTCTACTTGTAGATCAAGAAACACAAAGATTGATAAGAGGATGACACGGTCTATGCCTCATTGATCAATCTAGATATCAAGGATAGAGAGACCAAGTCATATAAGATGATAACCACAGACATGTTAGGTTGGATCTTGACTTTCTCGTCACTTGGGTAGCAATGATGCCTTGCTAGATGCCACTCATTTTTTATGTGTAACGCCCGAAAATTCTCAAAACTATTTTAGGAATATTCAATGATTTTTCTAGAATTATTAGATATTTTTCTAGAATTTTTGGAGTATCGGAAGTAGCAAAAATAAATAGAAAAGTAAAATGGTTTAAGCGGGAATCGAACCCGGGACCTCTCGGGTCCGCTAAACCTTTAGTTAGCCTTAGTAACCGGTGAACCCAGCAGGGCCGTGCTGAAAGAGAAGAAAAATATTTATATTTATATTTGAGTTGGGCCTAGTTACCCACTTAATATAAATTAAAAACTTAAGTTGGTTTGGGTTATTTTAGAGTTTGGTTCGGCAACTTTCTTCTCCTCACCCTAACTCACGCCGACCCCCTCTTCTCCTTCCTTCTCTCGGCGCCAACACCCAAGCAAGCCTAGGGTTCCATCCCTAGGGTCCCAAGGTCACTTTCCGGCGACGATTTCAGCACAAGGACGTTCCCCTCCGCGAGTAGAGCACGTGGACGCGAGCGAATCGTCGAGAAGTCGTCTCCACCGGAATTTCTAGCGATTAGATTTGTAAGAAATCTAGCACACAAGGTAAGAAACCCCTCACCTGCAGTATAAGTAGCTCCGTTTGGTTTTATACGCTCTAGTTTAGCTATATGCAGTTTTTATCGACGCATAGGGTGAATTTGACCCTCCTCGCAGATTTAGGGATTTAGTGAGTACTTCTAGATGGGCCGGACACGTATTCCCTCTTCAGTGGGGGTTCCTAGACATTGTCGGGTGCCTAGAAGTGGTCTCCCTAATAGAGGGGAGAGTTGGGGCACACTAGGTGTTCGATAAAATAGATAGTTAAGTTAAAATGCAAAATAGGCATTTTAATAGCTCAGTTAAATACATTAGAAGCATTTAAATAAGTAAATCAGTTTATTTTAGCTTATATGGGACCACGGTCCAAATGGGTGGGCTCCCACAGTCGCCTCTAGGTTCAGACAACCTAGTTCTAGGTTCAGATAACCTAGATTCAGCAAAATAGTATTAGCTATTTCAGTATTTTACTTTTCAGTGGCACTGTACTGGATTAGATATCCATTGGGTTGGGCTCCCATAGTCGTCCCTAGGTTTAGCTAACCTAGTAAATCCTACTAGATTCGGAACTTGTAATCCCGGGTCTAGTTAGGGATGCGAGGGCCCATCGGCAGCATGTTTAGTATTTTCACTTACTATATGTATATGGTTTTCAACCTTTCACAAATTATTTCGTGAATTCAGTACAGTTCTAGCAGTAGTTCAGTTTTTAGTATCAGCTTAGTTTTTCATTGATACCATGTGATTGATATCATGTTCAGCTTTAGATATGCCATGATTGTATGCTTATATGCCATGCCATGTTTAGTTTATTCAGTATACTTAGCATATCCTTTCAAACAGCATGATTTAAAATCATATTTGCATCGTATGCATGTTTTAGTGAGGTAGATGGTTTCTTATTAAGCTTTTTAGCTTATAGATACTATTTTCCTTATACTGCAGATACAAGTAAAAGGAAAATGGACTAGCAGAGGAAGCTGGAGGCCAATGCAGAGATGGTGTGTGTGGCAGGAACTGGAATAAAAGATTCTTAGGGGACTTAGCAAGTTTAAACCGTAGAACTCTTTAGTGTTTTACTTTCATGCACGTTTAGTTGTGTAATGCTATGAATCAGTGAACTACGTGTCATGTTAAGGTTAGAATACTAGTTTTATGTTATTAGAATGTTTCTCATGTAGTGTATAACTCATATGTGAGATTTTGGCACGCCCAAGTGTCGAATCGAATTTCAGTGAAATCGAGTTTCAGTCGAATCAACTCGATCGGTCTACGCACCGATCGGGAGTGGTTGCCGTTGGATCGGTCACCGACCGATCCATGCGCCGAACAGAGTTGGTTTCTTATGGATCGGTCACCGACCGATCCATCAGGCGAATAGAGAGCACCGACGTTCACCGATCGGTCGGCCGACCGATCGGTGAGCCACTCCAATCCGTGCAGATCACGGTACTGGATCGGTCAGACCGATCCACCGCATACGCAGGCATGATGGATCGGTCTGCCGACCGATCCAGAGAGTTTTTCCGTGCCAGTAACAAGCTGGATCGATCACGGGATCGATCCGACAGCCCAATCGATCTATGGATCGATTGAAGTGCATGATTACAACTAGCAGGCCATCCGAGAGGCATAAGTTATCTTCCCTAACATGTGTACAACTCCTAGGTACACCCAGAACACTAAGTTAAACCTTACAGCATTTAGTTCAGTAAAATTTTAAATTAGCCAATTTTCATTCCGCATTAATAGTCCAGCACAACATAACTGTAGCGACCGGCCTCGCAGCCTAGCTAGTAGGAGGCGGGTCGTTACATTATGTATCGCAAATGTTGATTTGGGTGCATTGTCAACGTTACGAGAACCTATAGGGTCACACACAAAGAACAAGTTGATATCGAGATGGGTTCATGTGATGAATCAATGGATTAAGTGTAATCCGAATTTGACTCATTGAGTTAGACTCAAAGGGATCCAATTGTTGGATTGCGTCAAGTTGCTTAAAAATCAATGGGTTGGACTCATTGGGTGAACTTGAGTTCACCAAGGAAGTTGAATAGTCAAAATTGAACCATTAGATTGAATGGTTAACTTTGAGCCATTAGATTAGAAGATGAAAGGGTGGAGACTCTTGGAATACCATGGGATGGTTATAAATATCATTTTGGATGATATTTTTCATGAGTTTTAAAAGAGTTTTCATGTGTTGAGACCCTTGGCATTCTTCTTCTTCCTCCTTCCTCCTCTTGGCCGAACACACCATTGAGGTTGCTAGCACAACCTTGTGTGTTTTCCTCTCCAATCTTGTTGAGTTTGTGAGACAAACGAAGGCAAGGCTTGTTCGTGTGGATACCATAGAGGCGCGGACTTGTGATCGTGTTGAGATCCGAGATGTCAGGAGATCGTGTGCACGCATCAAGGGTATAATCCTATCATGTAGCTTAGTATAGTTTGTTTTCAGAAAATGTTTCTTCCCTTCGCATGGATCTGCTGGAAAAGAGAATCTAGTAAATTTTCCACTGCGCTTTCACGTGTTTAGCGTGCTAGATCCCAACAGGTACCGGTGGATAAAGTTTTATCCATTGCAATGGCTCGAATCAGCCTGGTCGAAGGCACCTTCCATGGCTATGGAAGACGCCTTCCATGGCTATGGAAGACGCCTTCCATGATGAGTTGAAGATGCCTTCCATGCGTAAGGAAGGCACCTTCCATGAAGGCTTGAAGGCGCCTTCCATGCATAGTGAAGGTGCCTTCCAGCAGAAGGCTTCAGCTTCTTTTTCTCTTCCTCTCGCTCTTCCGCTTGGGTGATTTCGGCCAACCGAAATAAGGCTCACCCGAACTCAATTTCAGCCTTCTTCTCGAGCAGTCTTCCTCCCCAGCTTCATGACCCTCAGACCACCGCGCGCGTCCTTCTTGTCCATCAATATACTCTTCCGCATCACCTCGTCCCTCAGATGCACCGAACCCGTCGGCTCTCTCCCGTGCTATCCTTCTCGCTAGCTGCATCTTCCACTCGACTTCCTATGCTCCTAAGCTCCTGCACACTTAGACACAGGGATCAAAACATAACAGGACATAACCTAACTTAGTTGATCATACCAAAAATAACCTTGGGGTTCCAACAATCTCTCCCTTTTTTGATGTGAGCAAGTTAAGTTAGGGTAAACTAACCCTAAAGTAAAGATAATAAAATTACAATATCAAGTAAAGATAATAAAATTACAATTATGTAATAAAGTGTAAAAATATTTTTAAATTTAAATTTAAAATTTGAATTGAACTACTATCTCCCTCTAGACTTAATCTTCTCTTCTCCCCCTTTGATCATATAAAAAATTGGGGTAAAAAAAAAAAATCTAAGGGTAACTTTTTCAGAAAAAATTTAGATTTTCCAAAAAATTCAAAAAAAACTTATCAAGTTTTTGACAAAATTTTGAAAATAAATTTAAAGTTTTTGACAAACTTTAAAAATAATTTTGTTAATAAAAAAATTGCAACGTCAATATTTTTAGAAATTTAAGTTCTTTTAAAAAACTTTCTAAGAAAAAAAATTCACAAAAAAATTTGAGTAACTATTTAAAACATTAATTACAATTAAATAGTTTATCAGTGAGTCAATTAAATATTTTATTTCATAAATTGATTTCCAGACTGTGGCGAGGCATTAAGCCTTTTTGGTTATTGGTGCAACAACCACTTTCTAAATAAAGCCTTTTAAAGAAATCAAACATTTAATCTACTCTCTGAAAGCCCTAAGTCCAATTTTACTTTAATTTATACAAGTTTTTGGAACCTAGTATAGGTTCCATCCTATAGGATTAATCAAGAATTTTGGGGGCACATAACTTTTGGGAACTTTTCTAATTTGACCCCTGTGAAATCTAAGATACTAGTTTAGTCTTTTAAAATTTTGAGCTTGAACAGTTAAACATATCTAATTTTCTAAGTTTTCTACTTGTGATCTCAATTTATCATTTATCATTTTTAATTTTTAATTTTTAATTTTTAATTTTTAATTTTTCAAAATCTTCTAACAGATAAGATTTGGCTAAAACAATTTTTAATTCTTTGTTTTCTTTTTTAAGTTTGCAACAGTCTTTAGTTAATAATTTAACAAATTTAAACAACTTATCTGGTGGAACAGATCATACCTGACTTACCTTGTCGATCTCGTTGTCCGTAGCTCCCCCTGAACTACTACTTTCTTCTGTTGACGCTCCCCCTTCATCGATGCTCTCGATGCTCATTTCGGACGAGCTTGCTTCGTGTTCTTCTTCTTGATGACTTGCCAATAACGCAAGTCCGGAGAAAGCTTCGATCTCTGATTCGGACGACGTTTCATCCCACGTTACCTTTAGGGTCTTGTATTTGTTCTTTTGGACGGGCTTCTTGTTCTTGCCTTTGTCCATCTCGTTGAACTTTAACTTAGGGCAGTTGTCTTTAACGTGTCTTTCTTCATTGCAGTGGTAGCATCTGATTGTTAGTATGTATACTAAAAGCCTAGCTTTTTGTATGAATATTTATTTTGAAATGAGATTCACATTGGTCAAATGTCTGCATTTAGTTAATTCAGTTGTCCATTTAATTTATATTGTAGATAACATGGCGTGCGGTGTCATATAGAAGATAATGTTATCAGTTCCTTATAAATTATAAATAGTAGCTCACAACCAAGATGAATTGAGACAAACCATTGGAATGGTTGTAGTGTGATTTGGTATTAGTTTATCTTGACTATAAAATTACACTAGTACACTATGTGTGTATTGAGTATGACCATTTGAGATTGTTTCTTTTTATATTGACTGTATAAAAGAATAAAACCTCTGTTATTATGGATGTGCGTACTCTTAATCCCGATATAATAACAAACACATATACTTAGTATTTATTTCTTTAATTTATCAAAGAGTGAGATTTATTCAGTTAAATCAATAGGCTCGATAAGTTGGGAAATAATATTATTTATATGGTGTGTTGTTAATTATAAAAGGAAATTGTGCCCTAGTGATTTAGGTTGATGATGTCCCCATGAGGAGCTCATAAGGATTATCATGTAAACCCTGCAGGTGGACTTAGTCCGACATGATAATAAGGTTGAGTGGTACTACTCTTGGAGCTAGATGTTAATTAAGTGAGTTGTTAGTAATTCATTTAATTAACGGACATACGATATCTTAAACACAGGGAGACTAACACACTCATGATAAGAAGCCCATATTGTAATATGAGATTGGTACGGTAGTTCAATAATAACTCTTTAGTGGTATGAGTTATTATTGATGAACTTGAGTTGGGTGTTCGGGTCGAACACAAGAAGCTCAAGTCTATCAGGAGGCCAAAACTAATTCCTCCTCTCGGTCCCTGTTGTAGCCTCTATAAAGCCTCGCATTCACCCGTTTTGATTTTGCTTCCTACCCAAGAAAGGGGTCGGCCACATCCTTGCTTGGTGCCCAAGCAAGGGGCCGGCCAAGCCTTGCTTCCTACCCAAGAAAGGGGGCGGTCAAGCCTGTTAGGACCTTCGGATAGCGGCTAGAGAGGGGGGTGTGAATAGCCGACCCCAAATTCTCGTTTCTTCCTACAATTTAAGTTAGCGCAGCGGAAATAAAAGATAGAAACGAAAATGGAAAAGATCAAACCTCAAACGCGACGATATAACGAGGTTCGGAGATGATACTCCTACTCCTTGGCGTGCCCGTAAGGTGGACGAATCCTATCAATCCATCGGTGGATGAGACCCCGGAGAACCGGCTAATAAAAACTCCTTCTGGGTGGAGAAACCTCGCCAAAATCTCTCTTGTAACAGCAAGATCAGCGTACAAGAAATATAGCAAGACAAGAATAATATGAATGTAAAAACACTAGTTTGCTTGCCTTCTTGTCGACTGGTGATGAAGCAGCAACTTCACGGATGCCAACCACAGCAGCAACTGATCAGTTGGAGTCCAACCGAGTGAAGCTCACACGAAGCTTCAGCAGTGGAGAGCTCAACAAAGCTCAGATCGCAGGAGCAAGAAGAAGTAAGAGCAACAACCAAGAAGAAGGTCAGCTTCCCTGTAGTGGCCTTCTTATATGAACCTGCGAAGAAGACAAAGAAGAAATCTAGCCGTTGTGACTCAATGGCTAGACCTGGACCGATCAGGCTCCACCCTGATCGGTCCAGGGTGGATCTGATCGGTCAGGTGACCGATCAGGCCCTACGCTGATCGGTCCCCAGACCGATCCCAACTCTCACAGAGAGTTGGTTGCGATCCCTGATCGGTCTGTGGACCGATCAGCCTTCTTACTGATCGGTCACCAGACCGATCAGATAACTCACAGAAGGTTTCTGTGTGGTTACTGATCGGTCACCAGATCGATCAGATGACCCAGTGTTTCACTGGATCGGTCCACAGACCGATCCAATTTCCCATCCTTAAACCTAAAGCCTTCCTGATCTAGAGAACGAGCTACCGAGCCCTCTCTGACCTAGTCCGGAGAACTAGCTACCGAGCCCTCTCAGACTTCCACGTCAGGTCCAGAGAACGAGCTACCGAGCCCTCTCTGACCTAGTCCAGAGAACGAGCTACCGAGCCCTCTCTGACCTAGTCCAGAGAACGAGCTACCGAGCCCTCTCTGACTTCGTCCGGTCCAGAGAACGAGTTACCGAGCCCTCTCTGACCTAGTCCGGAGAACGAGCTACCGAGCCCTCTTCGACTCCATCCAGTCCGGAGAACGAGCTACCGAGCCCTCTCCGACTTCATCCAGTCCAAGGAACGAGCTACCGAGCCCTCTCTGACCTAGTCCGGAGAACGAGCTACCGAGCCCTCTCCGACTCCATCCAGTTCAGAGAACGAGCTACCGAGCCCTCTCCGACCTCCCATGCCAAGCTTCCATACTTGGACTTTTCCCCGTGCCAAGCTCCCTGCTTGGACTTTTCCCGTGCCAAGCTCCCTGCTTGGACTTTTCCGTGCCAAGTCTCCATACTTAGACTTTTCCCGTGCCAAGCTCCCTGCTTGGAATTTTCCCGTGCCAAGCTCCTTGCTTGGACTTTTCCGTGCCAAGTCTCCATACTTGGACTTTTCCCGTGCCAAGCTCCCTGCTTGGACTTTTCCGTGCCAAGTCTCCATACTTAGACTTTTCCCGAATCAAGTCAACTCAAGTCGGGTCAACCAGATCAACCTTGACCAAAGGTTGCACCCACAATCCCCCAAGTGCCTATTCTTGTCAAACATCAAAATACAACTTCTCTATTCTTGTCAAACATCAAAATATACCTCGAGTCAGGTCAACCAGGTCAACCTTGACCTAAGGTTGCACCAACAATCTCCCCTTTGATGTTTGACAAAAACCATAATCAAGTTAGGTTAACCCGATAACCTAACTTAGGTTTTCCAATAGTTCTCCAATGTTTTCCTTGAACATTCTCCCCAAACTCCAATGTTCTCCATTCTCCATTCTACATTCTCCCCCTTTTTGACACACATCAAAAAGAGTGAATCAAGGTCAAGAGTTTCTTCCTAATGAAAGTCCCATACCTTTCATTGAAACCCTTAATTTCCCCCTTGATACTAAAATCAACAATCAACTTAGTGATAATCCCATATCACTCATCCTCAGAAATCTTGACAAGTAAAAACTCCCCCTAAAGGTCAACTCCTCCTTGACCATTAGGTAAAACTCCCCCTAAAGATCAACTCCTCCTTGACCATTGCACCAACAATGTCTTGGAGAGTTTCAACCCTTTAGAAATCTAAAGCACCAACTTCCATAGCTGAAATTTCAGACAACAGCCGAAAAATCAACATTTTGGCACGCTCTGATCGGTCACCAGACCGATCCACACTTCCCTGGATTGGTCCAGTGATCGATCCAGACTTCCCTGGACCGATCAGGATCCTCTCTGATCGGTCCACAACTCTCTGATAAGGATTTTTGATTTTTCTCCCGAAATTCAGAAACCCCTAAAAAATCACAGAAAATTTTAAAAATTGTAAAATTTTGAGGATACATTCCTCATAACATATATTATCATGGAAAAATAGTTTTCTATGAAAATAACTTCCATTTTTAAATCTTGATACAAAGTTCGAAAGACTTTGAAATAGCTCAAGGTTAATCCATCTTTGTATCAACTTGCTCAATGATGAATGCTATCACTAGAAAAGCTTCATCAAGGTTTTTCAAATCAATTTTGAAATGATCTTAAACCATTCAATTTAGGACCACAATCTTAGGGATAAATGTACATGACTTGTACACAAGTTTTCCCTATGATCCTCAATTTCGAATTAGGCTCATCTAGGTACAAGAACTATGCACCTTGATCCTAACTCATCATCCTAATGTCTCACACACATCTAAGGTGTATCAAACACATCCAAGTCAATTTTGATGTGAGATATGGGTTTATGTCATCTTAAGCTAAGTTCTCATGCATTCTCGAAACAACAATTTGATCTCCATATCAAATTATGTTTTTATCCTTAAATCAATTTAATTGATCATAAATGCAAGAGATGATGACATGGCATAAAATAATATCATAAGTGGAAATATGTGCCAATGTCATGATGTCATGGCATAAAGTATGAAACTTAAATAAGGCATGACATATAACTAACCCAAGTATTATCATGACATTTCAAATGATAATAAAATAAATATGATATCATGACATGGCATATGACAAACAATGTATGGAAAATAACATATAAAGGTATAGAAAATACCTAATTCTAGCCTTAGTTGCCATTTTTGATAATTTTGATCATTTTATCATAAATTTTATATTCCTAAGTGTAATAGACCTAAAATCATATACTCAAGATTTTTAGATCACTATGTGCCAATTAGATTGAGCCTAGAAAACTCCTCAAATGTGGTTGGCACATCCTAATCACCTTAGGAATAATTTTTAATTTCATTTTCAAGGTTTGATTACACCTTAAAAATTCCTAAAATGCCACCTTTTGCCATGAGTAGGTTAACTACCTATCCAATTAAGGTTGGCAAACCCTAAACCATCTAGCGTGAAGGAATCACGCTCCTAGGAACCCAATACCTATTTGAGCTCATTGGGTTCACTAAATATTCACTAGGGATGACTTCCCTAGCAACCCTCCTAATGACCCTCCTAGGCTTTAAAGTCTTGGTCATTTGGGACTCATCAAGATCAACTCTAGGGGTGACTCCCCTTGTGACCTTGGTGATGGTCTTCTTAGCCCTAGGTCTTGTTCCATAATCGAATGAAACATTATGATAAGCGGGCTTGACCACTTGAGACTTAGGTTTGTGACCCAAACCTCTTATGTCCTTGGGCTTTGATTTTTGACCCTTAGACCCTAGAGTTGACTTCTCCAAATTCTTAAGAGCCTTTTCTAAAGTGTCAAGTCTTGACCTCAAGACTTGATTTTCCTTCTTTAATACCTCAAGCTTTAATTTTCTATTTTTCTTTGAGGTATTCCTAGGCATATGTCTAGTTGTTTTGGGATTCCTATCTAGGTTTTCCTTAACCTTAGATGAGTTAACTCTAGGGTTGGCATTTCTAGCATTGTCCTTATCTAGGCTAACATGTTTGGCACCTAAGCACATGTATCGGTTTCTATGGTTATCATGCTTATTATTGTTGACAATTGCAATAAAACTACTAGCATGTGTCTTATTAGAATTGCAAGAATGTGCCTTAAAGGATACCTTAGGGTTTTCCTTAGCTCCCCCCATAGATGTGCTTGGTCTTTTGTCCTTGTGAGGTTCCCTCCCCCTTGGACATTGACTCCTATAATGTCCCCTTTGCTTGCATTGGAAGCACACCACGTGCTCCTTGCCCTTGCGTATCGGGACTCCGGCTTCCTTGACTTTTGGTGCCGGTGGAGTCTTCCTAATCCTCTTTGGACATTTACTTTTGTAATGCCCATATTCCCTACACTTAAAACACATTATATGTAATTTACTTGAAATTAAGTTGCTTGAGTTACCTAGGGTTGAGGATGGATATAAGCTCTCTCCTTCATCCCTTCCGGAGGTAGAGGCTTCTTCTTCTTGCTCCATTCTTGAAGAAGAACTCTCCTCCTCTTCTTCCTTAGATGTTGAGTAGCCTTCAACTTCTAATTCCATACCTCCATGATGTGAGCTACTTGGCTCACTTGACTCCTCTTCATGACTTGAATTGGAGCTCTCCTCATGGAACTTAACCAAGTTGTTCCACAACTCCTTGGCATTGTTGTATCTACCTATCTTACACAAGATATCATTAGGTAATGAAAATTCAAAGATTTTCGTTACCTCGTCGTTGATTACGGATTGGTGGATTTGTTCCTTCGTCCACTTCTTCTTCTTGAGAGGTTCTCCTTCTTTATCCACCGGAGGAATAAAATATACTTGTACACAATTCCAATTTACTAGGTTAGTCATAAGAAAATACTTCATTCTTACCTTCCAAAACGCGAAGTCATCGCGATCGTAGAAGGGTGGAATCGTGACGTCTTCTCCAAGTTGATCCATTCTCTAGCTCGTGCTCCCCCGGGTATTAATCCGACGAAGAGCGACCTCGCTCTGATACCATTTGTTAGGACCTTCGGATAGCGGCTAGAGAGGGGGGGTGTGAATAGCCGACCCCAAATTCTCGTTTCTTCCTACAATTTAAGTTAGCGCAGCGGAAATAAAAGATAGAAACGAAAATGGAAAAGATCAAACCTCAAACACGACAATATAACGAGGTTCGGAGATGATACTCCTACTCCTCGGCGTGTCCGTAAGGTGGACGAATCCTATCAATCCGTCGGTGGATGAGACCCCGGAGAACCGGCTAATAAAAACTCCTTCTGGGTGGAGAAACCTCGCCACAATCTCTCTTGCAACAGCAAGATCAGTGTACAAGAAATACAGCAAGACAAGAACAATATGAATGTAAAAACACTAGTTTGCTTGCCTTCTTGTCGACTGGTGATAAAGCAGCAACTTCACGGATGCCAACCACAGCAGCAACTAATCAGTTGGAGTCTAGCCGAGTGAAGCTCACACGAAGCTTCAGCAGTGGAGAGCTCAACAAAGCTCAGATCGCAGGAGCAAGAAGAAGTAAGAGCAACAACCAAGAAGAAGGTCAGCTTCCCTGTAGTGGCATTCTTATATGAACCTGCGAAGAAGACAAAGAAGAAATCTAGCTGTTGTGACTCAACGGCTAGACCTGGACCGATCAAGCTCCACCCTGATCGGTCCAGGGTGGATCTGATCGGTCAGGGGACCGATCAGGCCCTACGCAGATCGGTCCCCAGACCGATCCCAACTCTCACAGAGAGTTGGTTGCGATCCCTGATCGGTCTGTGGACCGATCAGCCTTCTTACTGATCGGTCACCAGACCGATCAGATAACTCACAGAAGGTTTCTGTGTGGTTACTGATCGGTCACCAGATCGATCAGATGACCCAGTGTTTCACTGGATCGGTCCACAGATCAATCCAATTTCCCATCCTTAAACCTAAAGCCTTCCTGATCTAGAGAACGAGCTACCGAGCCCACTCTGACCTAGTCCGGAGAATGAGCTATCGAGCCCTCTCTGACCTAGTCCAGAGAATGAGCTACCGAGCCCTCTCCAACTTCGTCCGGTCCAGAGAACGAGCTACCGAGCCCTCTCTGACCTATTCCGGAGAACGAGCTACCGAGCCCTCTCCGACTCCATCCAGTCCAGAGAACGAGCTACCGAACCCTCTCCGACTTCCACGTCCGGTCCAGAGAACGAGCTACCGAGGCCTCTCTGACCTAGTCCGGAGAACGAGCTACCGAGCCCTCTCCGACTTCGTCCAGTCCAGAGAACGAGCTACCGAGCCCTCTCTGACCTAGTCCGGAGAACGAGCTACCGAGCCCTCTCCGACTCCATCCAGTTCAGAGAACGAGCTACCGAGCCCTCTCCGACCTCCCATGACAAGCTTCCATACTTGGACTTTTCCCCGTGCCAAGCTCCCTGCTTGGACTTTTCCCGTGCCAAGCTCCCTGCTTGGACTTTTCCCGTGCCAAGCTCCCTGCTTGGACTTTTCCGTGCCAAGTCTCCATACTTGGACTTTTCCCGTGCCAAGCTCCCTGCTTGGACTTTTCTGTGCCAAGTCTCCATACTTGGACTTTTCCCGAATCAGGTCAACTCAAGTCGGGTCAACCAGATCAACCTTGACCAAAGGTTGCACCCACAATCCCCCAAGTTCCTATTCTTGTCAAACATCAAAATACAACTTCTCTATTCTTGTCAAACATCAAAATATACCTCGAGTCAGGTCAACTCGAGTCGGGTCACCCAGGTCAACCTTGACCTAAGGTTGCACCAACAAAGCCTTGCTTGGTGCCCAAGCAAGGGGCCGACCAAACTAAAAGGAAAAGAAAAGAAATGAAAAAGAAAATAAAAAAATGGGAGATTTTTTCTCAACGGAATTAAAGATTTTTCTAAAAAGAATTACGTTGATTCTTTCTTAGAAATTTTCTAAAAAGAATTATATTAATTCTTTTTAAGAAATTTTTCTAAAAATAATTATATTAATTCTTTCTTAAGAATTTTTTCTAAAAAGAATTATGTTAATTCTTTCCTAGAGATTTTTCTAAAAAAAAATTATACTAATTCTTTTTTTGAAATTTTTCTAAAAAGTATTATGTTAATTCTTTTCTAGAGATTATTTCTAAACAAAAATCTATTACTTTTTCTCTTTTTTTATTTGGGGCGAAGGGTTATAAAAGGAGAGGAGGTTGTGCCACAACAATTAACAATTCAAATAAGAATTGATAAGTTTCTCTCAACAACAAAAAACCCTCTCCTTTTCCTTAAGGTCGACGCCCCATTCTTTCTTTTCTTTCCTTTAGGGTCGACACCCCACTTCTTTTCTTCTTCCCTTTTCTTCCCTCTAGGGCCGGCGCCCTATCTTCTCTTGGTGGTCGGAGCTTGGAGGAAAAGAAAATGAAAAGACGAAGCACCTTGATGGCCGGCGGTTTGGAGGAGAAGAAGAAGAAGGAGGCGTTCTTTTCTTTGCGTCATTTGGTGGTAGGCGACTTGGAAACAAAAAGGGTTTGAGTGTTTTTTTTGTCTTGGTAGATCGTCGCCCACACGGCGTCCAAGAAGAGGAGAGGAATACAGCAGAAGATCAAGAGGTCTTTCTCTACGAAGAAAGGTACAACTAGTTATTTATTCCGCAGTACAACTAGTTTTGTTTTCTTTGTATGGATCCTGAAATACCAACACAAGAGGCTAGCGATTTCGTGTTTTTGTTTTTTTGCTTCGATTTGTGTTTCGATCTTGTGCTTTGATTGAGGTCTCTGTAGTTAAACCTAAGGTTACTGTGAGAAGTTTTAATATTCAATTTTTTTGAAAGGCTTTGTCTAGGAAGTGGTGGATGATCCCATAACCAAGAAGGCCTAGTGCCTCACCTACGACCTAGAAGTCGATCCTTGAAATAAATATTTAATCAACTTCTGTAATATGGTTTAACTTCAAAAGAACACAAGGGTTGAACTTGGAGTAAAAATGTTAAGTTTCGTTTCCAATTCAAGTTTAACTTCTGAAGAGCACATGGGTTGCTTGGAAAAGTTCTGTGCTTGTACAAATTTTTTTGTACAGGGGAAACATAATGGTATTCCAAGTAGAACCCAACAAGTGGTATCAGAGCTAGTTTTCTATCTCTGTGTATTTGGTTTTCGGTTAAATTATGCACTGCTCATACATAAGTTTAGGCTGGATAATAGTAGGATGTGCTAGATAGATTAACTCTGTGGTTGCAGACATCCTAGATTCAACTATTATGGCTTTTGTGTACTTGTGTGTGATTTGAACCCTCGGGCATGTCGAGGTTGTTGTGTGTGTATGATTGTAATAATTAAATATGGTCAGTTGTCGTATTATTATTGTAACGCCCGAAAATTCTCAAAACTATTTTAGTAATATTCTATAATTTTTTTCTGGAATTATTATATATTTTTCCGGAATTTTCCGAGTAGCGGAAGTAGCAAAAATTATTAGAAAAGTAAAATGGCTTAAGCGGGAATCGAACCCGGGACCTCTCGGGTCTGCTAAACCTTTAGTTAGCCTTAGTAACCGGTGAACCCAGCAGGGCCGTGCTGAAAGGAAAGGGAATCAATTATATTTATAATTGGTTTGGCCGAATTAATTACTTAGCATAAATAGGAAATTTAAGTTGGGGTTTGGTTTATTTTTAGAACTTGGTTCGGCAACCCCTCTCCAAAACCCTCACGCCGACGCCAACCCCTCTCCCCTCTCCTTCTCTCGGCGCCACAACAAGGGAAGAACTAGGGTTCCATCCCTAGGGTCCCAAGGTCACTTTCCGGCGACGATTTCAGCACAAGGACGTTCCCCTCCGCGAGTAGAGCACGTGGACGCGAGTGAATCGTCGAGAAGTCGTCTCCACCGGAATTTCTAGCGATTAGATTTGTAAGAAATCTAGCACACAAGGTAAGAAACCCCTCACCTGTAGTATAAGTAGCTCTCGCGTGTTTTCTGTTATGCATTAGATTAGTTTTATTGAATTTTGTCAGCATATAGTGTGTAGTTTAACTCTTCTCACAAATTTAGGGATTAGTGAGCATCTCTAGATGGGCCGAGCACGTGTATCCTCTGTAGATAGGGGTTTAGACGCTGCTGGGTGCCTAGAGGTGGTCTCCCTGATTGAGAGGAGAGTTAGAGAGCGCCAAATGCTCGACAAAATGCCTAGCACAGCCTTATGATACAGTGGGCATTTAGTTAAATACCATAGAACATGTTAATTAGCATGATCAGTTTTTATTTCATCTTTTACGAGACTAGATGTCCAAATGGGTGGGCTTCCACAGTCGCCTCTAGGTTCAGACAACCTAGTTCTAGGTTCAGATAACCTAGATTCAGCAAAATAGTATTAGCTATTTCAGTATTTTACTTTTCAGTGGCACTGTACTAGATTAGATATCCATTGGGTTGGGCTCCCATAGTCGTCCCTAGGTTTAGCTAACCTAGTAAACCCTACTAGATTCGGAACTTGCAATCCCGGGTCTAGTTAGGGATGCGCGCACAACAAGTACAGTTGCCAGGGCCCATCAGCAGCATGTTTAGTATTTTCACTTACTGTATGTATATGGTTTTCAACCTTGTCACAAATTAGTTCGTGAATTCAGTACAGTCCTAGCAGTAGCTCAGTTTTTAGTATCAGCTTAGTTCTTCAGTGATACCATGTGATTGATATCATGTTCAGCTTTAGATATGCCATGATTGTATGCGTATATGCCATGTCATGTTTAGTTTATTCAGTATACTTAGCATATCCTTTCAACCAGCATGATTTAAAATCATATCTGCATCGTATGCATGTTTTAGTGAGGTAGATGGTTTCTTACTAAGCTTTTTAGCTTACAGATACTATTTTCCTTATACTGCAGATACAGGTAAAAGGAAAATGGACTAGCAGTGGAGGCTGGAGGTCAATGCAGATCAAGATGTGTGTGGAAGGAACTGGAATAAAGATCCTAGGGATCTAGTTTTATTTTATTATGCATTAGAACGTGTTCAGTATGCATTAGTACTTATAGCAAGCGTTATCTTATGTTTCTGTTAGTTAGCAAGAGAACAGTTTAAAACCTTGTTAGTTTTGGTTTCCATATGTTTACATGCCATGAATTAGTATTCTATGCCTTAATCATGTTTAGTATGTTATCCATTACCTAGTAGAATGTTTCTCTTAGCTTTTATAGTGTTGTGTAATGGCTTTGGCACGCATCAGTGCTGATATCAGACCTTGGTCGAAATCAGAAACTCGGATCGATCAGCTGATCGATTCGAGGGTCTCCAATCGATCAACTGATCGACTGGGCGATTCGGCTCGCAAACAGTAGGCGTCTGGATCGATCAGTAAGCCACTGATCGGTCAGCAGAACGATCAGTAAGCCACTGATCGGTCTCATTGACCGATCAGGGACCAGCTGGATCGGTCGGCAGACCGATCCAGCAGTGTACAGGATTGCAGTGTAGTTTATGGATCGGTCGGTTGAACGATCCGGAGTTTCCTACCGTGCCAGTATCAGTAGATCGGTCTGTGGATCGATCCGAAGTTTATTATCAGTTGTAAACACCTCCCCTAACATGTGTACAACTCCTAGGTACACCTAGAACACTAAGTTAAACTTTACAGCATTTAGTTCAGTAAAATTTTAAATTAGCCAGTTTTCATTCCGCATTAATAGGCCAGCACAGCATAATGTAGCGATCGGCTTCGCAGCCTAGCTAGTAGGAGGCGGGTCGTTACAATTATTATTGTTGTTTTACATTTTGTTCGATCTAGATTACATGTACATTCGCTTGTGGAATATAAGATCGATAAATGTAAAATTTTATTTTTTTTGCAGCTTGTATCCTTGCTATGCATGGTGCTATTTTGAGGAACAGAGGCGCGGCAGAGAAGGAAGTGAGATAGACGCGACGACTTGATCCATTGGCGGCATACGTGACGGCTTGATCTATTGGCAGCATATTGGAGGACGACGTTAGATGAGGCTATAATAGTTGGAAATTTTATTTTCATATTTATTGCCTTTATATGCTATTTTATGTACTGTGATGTGTGCTGTGATGTGCTTGCATGATTAAAATTTCTTGATTTTATAAATAACTAAGTGGGAGAGGAATTATTTAATTAAATTCCACGGTCTCCATTACTGGTTTGTAAGTGATGCATTCAAACTTGCGCGTTGGCTCTGAGTGTCTTCCTTTACATTGGATGAGTGTGTTTGCTGATCACTAGATCAAACTTCCTTTATGTATGATTATAGGAAATTATTCAGGTTTGTGTGATCTTCTCCATTTAAAGGGACACAATCCTATTTAATAGACTAAGCATCAAGGAATGGTATACACTTAGGCGCATTTAATAGTATCCTCCCCATCGGAGTCACTGCTATTATTTTGTGTGACCGATGATAAATCAACTATTAATTTTATTTGTCATAAAGTTAGGTTGACAAGATAATAAAATTAATGGGTAAAACCTCCTCTTACAAATGTTTGAATTAGTATACGTTCACACTATCGTGGCATACTAAATTCACGGTGTTTTGAGGTGTTGGTGAATTTAAATTATATTGTTTGAGGGATCAATATTATTTTAAATTCTAAGGATTTCAAAATGGCTTTCAATCCTCTCGTTGTTATTTTAAAAGAAAATAAATTTACTGGTCCTAATTATATTGATTGGAAACAAAACTTGGACTGTCCTTGCAGAAATGAGAACAATGAAGGTGTATCTTATTCATTAGTTATCGAAACATGTTTAGTGGTGTTATCTATCAGTATTTGTGTAACGCCCGAAAATTCTCAAACTTGCATTAGAATTATTCTATGATTTTTCTGAAATTTTTAGATATTTTTCCAGAATTTTTCCGAGTAGCGGAAGTAGCAAAAATAATTAGAACCGCAAAATAGCTTAGGCGGGAATCGAACCCGAGACCTATGGTGTAAGGGATAATGCTAGTAATCGGTTGAACCCAGCAGGGTCGTGCTGAAAGAAGAGGGAATCAATTATATTTATAATTGATTTTTGGATGAATTAATTAGTAAATATAAATAAGGATTTAAGTGAGAAGTTTTAGATTATTTCTCACCGTAGTTTTTCCTCACCCGAAACCTAAAACCGCCGCACCTCTCTTCTTCTCCTCTTCCTCACGCACGGCACACCAAGCCAAGGGGCAAGGGAACATCTTCCAGCGACGACTCCAACACGAAAAAGGTTCTTCTCCGCGAGAGGAACGCGAGGACGTAAGCGGTTCGTCGAACGGAGCAGTTTTCCGGAAAACCTAGCGGATAGAATCGTAAGAAAACCTTGCGATTAAGGTAAGAAACCCCTCACCTGCAGTATAATTGCTCTCGCTTGTTAGTTTTGGCGTTAGTTCAGTAGTTCTACAGTTTTCAGTTTTAGGATGTGCTTTTAGTGCACACCAAGCATTCGGTAGAATGCCCAGTTCAGAAGGATGCACCAGTAGGCGTCCTAACAGCATGTAAAATGTATTAGAAACATTTTATTCAGCTTATTATCCGTTATTACAGCTATATGGATCAGATATCCATTGGGTGGGCTCCCACAGTAGCCTCTAGGTTCAGATAACCTAGCTCTAGGTTCAGATAACCTAGAAAAAGAAAGTAAAATAAAACAAGTTTAAGATTTTACTTTTATTCATTGGCATCGCATTTGGATCAGATATCCATGGGTCGGACTCCCACAGTCGTCCCTAGGTTCGGATAACCTAGTAACCCCTGCTGGATTCGAACTTGCAATCAAGGGTCTCGTAGGGATGCGTGCACAGTAAGTACAATTGCCCAAAGAAGATGTTTAGTATTTTCATCTATTATTATATATATAGATTTCCAAATATGTAATCAGTGATGGAAACACTAACTTAGTTTCAGTTTCAGTTAATTATCTCAGTTAAGTTTCATGATTTGAGTTCATGACCAGTTAGATGTATATGCATGATCAGTTCAGTATTTATGCTTAGTTCAGATACAGTATGCTATGCTCAGCTTGCTTGTATGCCATGATCAGTTCAGTACATGTTGTATGCCATGCCATGTTGCCATGCTCAGTTCAGTTTTCAAACAGCATGATTTAAAACCATAATCACATCGTTGCATGTTTTTGTGAGGTAGATGGTTTCTTACTAAGCTTCTTAGCTTACAGATGCTATTTTTCTTATACTGCAGATACCGGTAAAAGAAAAGTGGACTAGCGGAGGCTGGGGGGCGATGCTACGATGATGTGTGTGTGCAAGGGGTCTGGAATAAAGATCCTTGGGATCTATACGCTTTTATTTCAGTTCTAGTACTTAACATGTCTAGTTTATGACTTAGTCTTGTTACTAGGTGTTATAGTTTAGTAAACTATGTCTTGTTTAGTTCATCATGTTTAGAACGTTAGTATTTACATGCTAGAGTGTTTTTCATGTATATAGAGCTTGTGTATGTGATTTTTTGCACGAATCAGTGCTGGAAATCAGAAATTCTGATTTCATTTCAGACTATCAGAACCTGGATCGGTCAGCAGACCGATCCAGTTCCATTCCTTCTCCTGGATCGGTCAGCCGACCGATCCAGATGGATACAGTAGCCTACTGTATCCCCCTGTATCGGTCAGCCGACCGACCCAGCATCGAACAGAAGGCATCCCAACGTCTCCAGGTGCCTGGATCGGTCTGCAGACCGATCCAGACACACCTGGATCGGTCTTGCCGACCGATCCAGCAGGGCACAGAATCGCGGCAAGTTTGGGTCGAGCCGTGGATCGAACAGCAGCTAGCTGGGAAGTTAGCTTGGAGTTCTAGCTCAGACGGGAGGTCAAGTATCCTCCTTAGTACATATACCCCAACCGGAAAGGTCTTGAACCCTTCCTTATAACAGCATGGGTGTACCAGTTGTCAGTTTAATAGAGTCAACTAGTGAAATTTTATTTTACCCAGTTTCCGTACAGTAGCATCAGTAGTTAATGTAGTGATCCGGCTTACAGCTTAGTACCTAGGAGTTGGGTCGTTACAGAGTGGTATCAGAGCAAGTTCCTTACTTCCTACACACACATCAGCATTGTACCTACAGCTTCCAAGTAAGAACATCTCTCACTCAGTTTTGTTTTCAGCTTTCATATCAGTTATATGTGCTTTCGTGTTTGCTCTCATGTTGGTAGTTAATTAATTCATGTTTACAGTGATAGTATTTAACATGTTACCAGTAGTTAACTATAACATGATAGCCTAGTTATATATATGTGTTCTCTGCTATTTAGAAAATGGTACGAGGACGTCCAGCTAAGAAAGCATCAGCGGCTGAGCCCCAGCATGAGGCAGGTAGTTCAGTGCCTCCCCCAGAGCTACAGCAGCAGTTAGTTGAACAGCAGCAGGAGATAGCCTCCTTAAAGGCTAACCAGCAGACTACTCCCCCAGTCACTCCAGTACCGAACCTCACGACTCCAGTAATCACAGAGGTTGTACCAGCTCAGCCTGCAGTACCAGTCCCAGTAGCCCCAGTAGCAGGGGCTAAGAGAGAAGCTTACCTTATCCAGTGGCAGAGAATTAAGCCCGAGAACTTCTCAGGCACCAGCGAACCATGGGATGCTCAGGCATGGTTTAAAACACTGGAAAGCACGATGGAGCTTCTAGACTGGCCAGAGCACGAAAAGGTGAAGTGTGCCTCCTTCTGTTTAACAGGAGACGCACGCATGTGGTGGGAGCGGATTAAATCGAAGTGGCCAGTAAACCAGATGACATGGGCCAACTTCGAGAAAGAATTCTTCGAGGAATTCTTTCACATGCAAGTCACGAACCGACACGACGAGTTTACTGAATTTCGTCGGGGCAACCTATCGTTGCGAAGCCGTGAAGAAATTCAACAGTTTGGCTCGTCTGTCCCGAACTAGTCAACACAGAGAAGGAACGAGTACGGTTGATGCTGAAGATGCTCAGATCAGCAATGAATGTGGCTGGTGGCGCTCATAGGCCACAAACCACGGAGGAGCTAGTGAGTAGTGCTCGATCACCGAGCATTATTAGCACAGCATCACCCAGCAGAAGCTGTTTCCACAGAGCCCAAGGGACAAGCCGGCTCGTACTCAGCAGAAACAACAGGACATAGCTCCAACCGGAAGGGGAAACGCAAGGCAAGCAGTGACCCAAAAGGAGGACCAGCTGGAAAACATTCCAGACATCCCAAGTGTGCTACTTGTGGGAAACATCATCCAGGAGTTTGCCGCAAGGGTACACGAGGTTGTTTTGAATGTGGACAGGAAGGGCACATGGCTAAGCAGTGCCCGAACAAGAACATTCTTCCCCGATACAGTATGGAGCTCAGCCAGCGCAGCTACACCAGATGTATGCTGCCTTAGATGGTCCACAGATTAGTCAGGGCAGATTAGAAGCCCCCACAGCTATCACGAATGCCAGGATTTTCTCACTGACCAGAGAGGACGTAGCAAATGCCTCGACAGTTGTCACAGGTCAGATCAGTATTTTACAGCATAATGCAACTGTCTTATTCGATACTGGGGCAACCCACTCTTATGTATCCAGGGCATTTGCCGAGAAATTAGCAACACCTCCAGAGGTACTCAATAGTCAATTTCTGACAACACTACCCTCAGGAGACATTATGGCATCTACACACTGGCTCAGAGCAGTGCCAGTCATTATAGCAGACAGAGAACTTTTTGGTGATCTGATAGTGCTAGAAATGACTGACTACGATGTCATCTTTGGAATGGATTTTCTGATCAGATACGGCGCTTCTATAGAGTGCCGTAAACAGAAGGTCATATTCCAACCTGAAGCAGGAGTATAGTTTGAGTACATGGGAAAACTAAAGAGAAAAGCCAGGAAGTTTCTCTCAGCACTGAAAGCACAGCAGCTAATGGATTCAGGATGCATGGGATTTTTAGCAAATGTAGTCAACACCAGCCAGGACAAGAACCAACAGCTATCAGAGGTTCGAGTCGTTTGTGACTACCCAGCAGTCTTCCCTGAAGAGTTACCAGGCTTAGCACCAGACATGGAGATTGAATTTGAGATAGAGCTCATTCCCGGCACAAATCCAATTTCCAAGGCACCGTACCACATGGCTCCAGCAGAACTGAAGGAACTTCAGGAGCAATTACAGGAGCTTCTTGACAAGGGTTTCATACGCCCTAGTCACTCACCATGGGGAGCACCTGTGTTGTTCGTGAAGAAGAAGGATGGAAGCATGCGCCTATGCATAGACTACCGTGCCTTGAACTAGGTCATAATTAAAAACAGGTACCCTCTCCACAGGATAGATGACCTGTTTGACCAGCTAAAGGGAGCCACAGTGTTCTCTAAAATTGACCTCGGATCGTGATATCACCAAGTTAGAGTCAAGAAAGGTGATATACCTAAAACAACTTCAGGACCGGATACGGACATTATGAGTTCGTAGTCATGCCTTTCGGTAACAAATGCTCCAACTACTTTCATGGACCTCATGAACGAGTATTCAGAGAATACTTAGACAAGTTTGTCATCGTGTTCATCGATGACATTCTTATCTATTCAGCACTCAGAGGACCATGCAGAGCATCTAAGAATAGTTTTGCAGATACGCCGAGTTCACCAAATGTGAATTTTGGCTAGACCTGTAGCCTTTCTAGGTCACATCATCTCCATGGATGGTGTTATGGTAGATCCCACAAGATAGAAGCGATAAATCGGAAGAGACCCAGAACGCCGGTGAAATCGAAGCTTCCGGGATTAGCGAGCTACTGAAATTGTAGAGGACTTCTCCGAGATAGCCTCCCCACTAGCTCTCACCAGAAGAACAAGAAATTTCAGTGGACAGAGGACTGTGAGAACTAAAACGGAGATTGACCAGTGCTCCTATTTTAGCTATACCAGAAAACACTTCGACATCTACAGTGACGCCTAAATTGGGATTAGGAGCGATACTGAGCAAGGCAAGGTGATCGCCTATGCCTCCGGACAACTCAAGGATTATGAGAGGAACTATCCTACTCACGACCTTGAGCTTGCAGCAGTGGTGTTCGCTCTCAAGATTTGGAGACATTATGTACAGAGTGTATACAGATCATCAAAGTCTCAAGTATTTCTTTACTCGAAGAATCTGAATATGCGACAGAACAGATGGTTAGAGCTGGTCAAGGATTATGACATAGATATCCTCTACCATCCAGGGAAAGCTAATAAGGTAGCAGACGCACTCAGCAGGAAGTCCAGTGCTACCTTATTATCTTTAGCAGCTATGTCACCACCCCTAAGGAAGGAGATTACAGCTTTTAGTCTCAAGCTTATAGTCGGGCAGCTTTCCGCTATGTCCTTAGCATCTACCTTGCTTGATGATATCCAGACAGCTCAGGAGCAGGATCCTGAAATCCAGAAAATCAAGCAAGGGTTAGCAGAATCAGAAAGTGGAGAGTTCAGAGTGTCCGCCAGTGGGGTAGTGTACTGTGGTGACAGACTTTGTGTTCCAGATCAAGAGGAACTACGAAAACATATTCTAGAGGAGGCTCACAGGACTCCCTATGCGATGCATCCTGGTTCCACCAAAATGTATCAGGATCTAAAGAAATGATTTTGGTGGCCTAGGATGAAGCGAGATATCGCCAGATACGCCAGCATCTGTCTAACCTGTCCGAGGGTTAAGGCGTAACATCACGACCGTGAGGAGTTCTGCAGCCGATCCAGATTCCAGAATGGAAGTGGGAGGATATCTCTATGGACTTCATAGTGGGATTACCCGGAACCACGAATGGTTTCGATGCCATCCGGGTAATAGTCGACAGGTTAACTAAATCAGCCCATTCTTAGCTATCGAATATCCTATTCCATGGAGCAGCTAGCTCAATTGTATCTCAAGGAGATTGTCAGTGCATGGAGTCCCACGAACCATTATATCAGACAGAGACAGTAGATTTACATCACACTTCTAGAAGTGTGTATAGCAGCTATGGGCACCCAGCTAAAATTCAAACCTTCCATCCTCAGACGGATGGTCAGACGGAGCGAATCAGGTACTCGAAGATATGCTCAAGGCTTGTGCCCTAGATTTCAAGGAAGTTGGTGCAAATATCCGAGTCTAGCAGAATTTGCATACAACAAAGCTATCGTGCCACTATCGGCATGGCACCTTATGAGGCACTCTATGGGCGGAGGTGCGATCACCAACTGTTGGTATGAGTGGTGAGCATGAAGGAACTAGAGCTTGAGGCGATCTAGTAGATACCACAATGACCATACAGATTCGGAGGATAGAGACGACCTGAGCCGTCGGAAGAGCTATCTTGATACAGCCACCCTAGAGTTTTCGAATGGGGATCAGTTTTCCTCGGTAGCTCCCATGAAGGAGTCATGCGTTTTGGGAAGAAGGGCAAGTCCCGATATGTGGGACCATACCTTATCACGAAGAGAGTGGGCAAGGTAGCATATGAGCTAGAGCTACCTCAGGAGATGTCAGCTGTCCACAATGTATTTCATGTCTCCATGCTGAAGAAGCATATTCCAGACGCCACCCAGGTGATTGAGCCCCAGTTGGTACAGGTCCGTGATGATCTCAGCTATGACAGTCGGCCTATTCAAATAATAGACCGAGCAGTAAAGAAATTACGGAACAAGGAAGTACCATTAGTCAAAGTCAGCTGGCAAAATCACACAGCAGCAGAGGCGACTTGGGAGACAGAGGCCAGCATAAGACAGAAGTACCCAGAATTATTTTAAGTTCGGGGATGAACTTTTTATAAGGTTTGGGGGATTGTAATGCCTGAAAATTCTCAAACTTGCATTAGAATTATTCTATGATTTTTCTAGAATTTTTAGATATTTTTTCGGAATTTTTCCGAGTAGCGGAAGTAGCAAAAATAATTAGAACCGCAAAATAGCTGAGGCGAGAATCGAACCCGAGACCTATGGTGCAAGGGATAATGCTAGTAACCAATTGAACCCAGCAGGGCCGTGCTGAAAGAAGAGGGAATCAATTATATTTATAATTGATTTTTGGATGAATTAATTAGTAAATATAAATAAGGATTTAAGTGAGAAGTTTTAGATTATTTCTCACCGTAGTTTTTCCTCACCCGAAACCTAAAACCGCAGCACCTCTCTTCTTCTCCTCTTCCTCGCGCATGGTACACCAAGCCAAGGGGCAAGGGAACATCTTCCAGCGACGACTCCAACACGAAAAAGGTTCTTCTCCGCGAGAGGAACGCGAGGACGTAAGCGGTTCGTCGAACGGAGCAGTTTTTCGGAAAACCTAGCGGATAGAATCGTAAGAAAACCTTGCAATTGAGGTAAGAAACCCCTCACCTGCAGTATAATTGCTCTCGCTTGTTAGTTTTGGCGTTAGTTCAATAGTTCTACAGTTTTCAGTTTTAGGATGTGCTTTTAGTGCACACCAAGCATTCGGTAGAATGCCCAGTTCAGAAGGATGCACCAGTAGGCGTCCTAACAGCATCTAAAATGTATTAGAAACATTTTATTCAGCTTATTATCAGTTATTACAGCTATATGGATCAGATATCCATTGGGTGGGCTCCCACAGTAGCCTCTAGGTTCAGATAACCTAGCTCTAGGTTCAGATAACCTAAAACACCAAAGTAAAATAAAACAGTATTCAGTATTTTACTTTTATTCAGTTGGCACTGTACTTGGATCAGATATCCATGGGCTGGACTCCCACAGTCGTCCCTAGGTTCAGATAACCTAGTAACCCTGCTGGATTCGGAACTTGCAATCCCGGGTCTCGTAGGGATGCGCGCACAGTAAGTACAGTTGCCAGGGCCCAGCAGCATGTTTAGTATTTTCATCTATTATTATATATATAGATTTCCAAATATGTAATCAGTGATGGAAACACTAACTTAGTTTCAGTTTCAGTTAATTATCTCAGTTAAGTTTCATGATTTGAGTTCATGACCAGTTAGATGTATATGCATGATCAGTTCAGTATTTATGCTTAGTTCAGATACAGTATGCTATGCTCAGCTTGCTTGTATGCCATGATCAGTTCAGTACATGTTGTATGCCATGCCATGTTGCCATGCTCAGTTCAGTTTTCAAACAGCATGATTTAAAACCATAATCACATCGTTGCATGTTTTTGTGAGGTAGATGGTTTCTTACTAAGCTTCTTAGCTTACAGATGCTATTTTTCTTATACTGCAGATACCGGTAAAAGAAAAGTGGACTAGCGGAGGCTGGGGGGCGATGCTACGATGATGTGTGTGTGCAAGGGGTCTGGAATAAAGATCCTTGGGATCTATACGCTTTTATTTCAGTTCTAGTACTTAACATGTCTAGTTTATGACTTAGTCTTGTTACTAGGTGTTATAGTTTAGTAAACTATGTCTTGTTTAGTTCATCATGTTTAGAACGTTAGTATTTACATGCTAGAGTGTTTTTCATGTATATAGAGCTTGTGTATGTGATTTTTTGCACGAATCAGTGCTGGAAATCAGAAATTCTGATTTCATTTCAGACTATCAGAACCTGGATCGGTCAGCAGACCGATCCAGTTCCATTCCTTCTCCTGGATCGGTCAGCCGACCGATCCAGATGGATACAGTAGCCTACTGTATCCCCCTGTATCGGTCAGATCGGTCTACAGACCGATCCAGACACACCTGGATCGGTCTTGCCGACCGATCCAGCCTCTGCTGGATCGGTCCGCAGACCGATCCAGTAGGGCACAGAATCGCGGCAAGTTTGGGTCGAGCCGTGGATCGAACAGCAGCTAGCTGGGAAGTTAGCTTGGAGTTCTAGCTCAGACGGGAGGTCAAGTATCCTCCTTAGCACATATACCCCAACCAGAAAGGTCTTGAACCCTTCCTTATAACAACATGGGTGTACCAGTTTTCAGTTTAATAGAGTCAACTAGTGAAATTTTATTTTACCCAGTTTCCGTACAGTAGCATCAGTAGTTAATGTAGTGATCCGGCTCACAGCTTAGTACCTAGGAGTTGGGTCGTTACAATTTGGTGTGTAGATACGGGAGCCACTGATCATGTCTGCAATTCATTGTAGGGGTTCCAGGAAACCCGCCGACTACATGAAGGAGAAATCACCGTCTACATGGGTAATGTTACGAGAGTTGCGGCTGTTATAGTGGGAGATGTTTTATTATCTTTCGATAGGAATAAAACTTTGATTTTGAGAAATTGTCTTTACGTACCATCTTTTAGAAAGAACTTGATTTCAGTTTCTAAATTATTTATGGATGGATACTCTGTTTCTTTTGATGACAAAGTAGTTATCAAGAAAAATAGGGTGGTTATCTGTTCTGGTACGTTGGTTGACAATTTGTACGCTCTAAATCCAATAATTCCCATGATGCAACAAATGAAAATTAATAACACATCTACTGATTCTAATAAGAGAAAGCATCCTTCGGAAATGAACCAAATATATCTTTGGCATCTAAGGCTTGGTCATATTAACTTGAGTAGGACTCAAAGGCTAATAGTCGATGGACCTTTGGGTTCATTAGTGGTGAAAAATTTTCCAACCTACGAATCTTGCTTGGAAGGAAAAATGACCAAGAGACCTTTTAAGGCCAAGGGGTATAGTGCCAAAGATGTGTTGGAATTGGTTCATTCTGATTTGTGTGGACCTATGACTATCCAGGCAAGAGGTGGTTTCGAATATTTTATCTCTTTTATAGATGACTATTCAAGATATGAGTACATTTACTTGATGCACCGCAAGTCTGAGTGATTTGATAAGTTCAAAGAGTACAAGGCTGATGTGGAGAAACGTCATGGTAAAAATATCAAGATACTATGGTCTGATCGTGGTGGCGAGTACCTCTTAGGAGAGTTTAGGAGTTACTTATCAGAGGCCGGGATTCAATCACAACTGTCTGCACCTGGTACACCCCAATAGAATGGTGTGGTGGAACGAATGAATATGACTCTTATGGAAATAGTTAGATCAATGATGAGTTATTCAGAATTACCAAATTCATTTTGGGGATATGCTTTGGAAACGACGACGTACATTCTGAACTTGTTACCTTCCAAGTCAGTACCCTCTACTTCCACAGAATTGTGGAACGAGCGTAAGCCTAGTTTGAAACACATTCGAATTTGGGGTAGTCCAGCACATGTGCTAAAGGGAGATGCTGATAAGTTGGAATCATGTACAAAAGTTCGCTTGTTTGTGGGTTATCCTAAACGAACGAAAAGTGATTTATTTTATAGTTTTAAAGATCAGAAGGTCATTGTTAGTACCAATGCCTGATTTTTAGAAAAGGACTACGTGATGAACCACAAGCCCATGAGTAAAATTGTTCTTGAGGAAATAAGAGAAGACACGTCTACTTTAGTACCAATGGTACAAGATGAGATACCACAAGAAACTGCAACGTGTGTCACAAATGATGCACAATTATAGGTAGTGCCTCGTCGTAGTGGGAGGGTTGTTCGGCAACCTAATATATTCATGTTTTTGGGAGAGTCTTCAGACTTGATCCTTGGTAAACATGAACCTGATCCCTGGACATATGATGAAGCACTCCAAGATAAAGATACAGCATCTTGGCAAAATGCAATGAACTCCTAAATAGAATATATGTATTCTAATCAGGTCTGGGAGCTTGTAGAACCACTAAATGGTGTAAAAACCATTGGATGTAAATGGATCTACAAAAGAAAAAGAGGGATAGACGGGAAGGTGGAAATCTTCAAAGCAAGGCTTGTTGCAAAAGGGTATACTCAAAAAGAGTGAATCAATTATGAGGAAACTTTTTCGCCGGTAGCCATGCTCAAGTCTATCTGGATTCTTTTATCTATTGTTGCTCATATGGATTATTAGGTTTGGCAAATGGATATCAAGACAGCTTTCCTTAACGGAAGTCTTGAAGAAAACATCCATATGAAGCAACTAGAGGGATTCATTGCGAAGGGCAAAGAGCATCTTGTATGCAAGTTCAATCGGCCCATTTATGGACTAAAGCAAGCTTCGAGATCTTGGAACATTCGGTTTGATGAAGTGATCCAGTCTTATGGATTCATTTAGTGTCCAAATGAGTCTTTTGTATACAAGAAACTGTTGGTTGCTACTCGGAAAGCCTAACGGTTCCACTGTACAAAAATTTTGTACAAAGGTCTGAACCTTTTCCTAGCTACCATGTGTTCTTTTAAATTAAACTCGGATCGCCTGCGGAACTTAACACGTTTGATCCTAAGTTTAATTTATTTGTTCTTTTAGGTTTAGACTTGGATCTCCTGCGGAACTTAACACGTTCGATCCAAATCACCTAGGTTATTAATTTCATTAAATATTAATTTCTAAAATTGGCTTCCAGTACTGACGTGGCAAGGCACATGGCCTTCTTGGATATGGGAACAACCACCACCGACTAGACAAAGCCTTTTAAGGAAAGCTAATATTTAATTTCCTTAAATAACTCTAGGTTAACCAAAAAGAATAATCGAAGCACAAGTTCGAAAAGAAAACACAAAAGAACACAACATCGAAAACAAATTCGAAATACTAGAATCGCATGCCTCTTGTATTTGGTATTTTTACAAAGAAGTAAAACTAGTATGATGCGGAAATTAAATACTAGTATACCTTTTCTTTTGCAAGTAAAAACCTCTAGGTCTTGTACCGTATTCCTCTTCTAACCTCGGACGTTGTGTGGGCAACGATCTTCTGAGATGAGAAACCACCAAAGCACTTTCTTCTCCTTTCTTCAAGTTTCGGCCAAGCACAATGCTTCCCAAAAGATGAAGATCTTTTTCCACCAACCAAGCTCCAAGGGATGTAAGGTTTCTCTTCTTCTTCTCCAAGCTAGAATCCGGCCACCACTTGATCTCCAAAGAAGATGTGAGGTTCGGCCACAAAGGATGGAGAGAAGAGAAGAAGAGGAAGAGGCCGGCCACATCAAGGAAGAAAAGAGGGAGAAAATAATAGAGGTTGTTCACAATGAAGCCTCCTCTACCCCCTCTTTTATAATCCTTGGTCTTGGCAAATAAGGAAAATGTAATAAAAACTTCCTTAATTCTTTTACCATTGAAAAAGAAAATTTATTTAATTAAAAATAATTTTCTCTTCTCCAATTTATTTGGTCGGCCACTCTTCTCCCCAAATCAAGGAAAGTTTTAATTAAAACAAAAATTAAAACTTCCTAATTTGTTTCCAGAAATTTATAAAAATTTCTCCAATAATTTTATCCCTTCATGATTGGTTTATAAAAAGGAAATTTAATAAATTAAAATATTTCTTTTAAACATGTGGATAAAAAGAAAATTATCTCTAAAAATTAAAATCTCTTTTAATCTACAAATAAGGAAAGATATCAAATCTTTTCTTAATCTTTTGTAGAAACTTATAAAAGAGAATATTTAATTTTTAAACTCTCTTTTAAATCATGAACATGGTTAAAAAGGAAAGTTTTCTTAAAATTTAAAATCCACCTTTTAATCAATAAATAAGGAAAGATTTTAAATTTTAAACTCTCTTTTAATCATGTGGATGATTTACAAATAAGGAAAGTTTTTACCAAAAATTAAAACCATCCTTTTAATCTACAAATAAGGAAAGAGATTAATCTCATCTCTTAATCTTTTGTAGAAAGCTATAAAAGGAAATTTTTAATTTTTAAACTCTCTTTTAAAACCATGATATCCACATAAGAAATAATTTTAATAAAAATCCTTTTTAATATTCTAGTGGCCGGCCACCTAAGCTTGGGACCCAAGCTTTGGCCGGCCACCAATCTTGGCTCATCCATTTGGTCTTGGCCGGCCCTAGCTTGGGTTCCAAGATAGCTTGGCCGGCCTCATTGAATGGGTAAGAAGGTGGGTATGTGGTGGGTATAAATCTCTCTATACAAGAGGCTACGATAGGGACCGAGAGGAGGAATTGGTTTTGGTCTCCCGATAAAATTAAGCATCCTGTGTTTGCCCCGAACACACAACTTAATTTTATCAATAATAATTCATTCCACTAGAGAACTATTATTGAACTACCGCACCAATCCCAAATTACATTTTGGGCTCCTTCTTATTATGAGTGTGTTAGTCTCCCTATGTTTAAGATGTCGAATGTCCACTAATTAAGTGACTTACTGACAACTCATTTAATTAATATCTTAGTCCAAGAGTAGTATCACTCAACCTTATCGTCATGTCAGACTAAGTCCACCTGCAGGGTTTAACATGACAATCCTTATGAGCTCCTCTTGGGGGCATTCTCAACCTAGATTACTAGGACACAGTTTCCTTCTATAATCAACAACACACACTATAAGTGATATCATTTCCCAACTTATCGGGCTTATTGATTTATCGAACTAAATCTCACCCATTGATAAATTAAAGAAATAAATATCAAATATATGTGTTTGTTATTATATTAGGATTAAGAGCATACACTTCCATAATAACTGAGGTCTTTGTTCCTTTATAAAGTCAGTATAAAAGAAACGACCTCTAATGGTCCTACTCAATACACTCTAAGTGTACTAGTGTAATTATATAGTTAAGATAAACTAATATCTAATTATACTACGACCTTCCAATGGTTTGTTCCTTTCCATCTTGGTCGTGAGCTACTGTTTATAATTTATAAGGTACTGATAACATGATCTTCTGTGTGTGACACCACACACCATGTTATCTACAATATAAATTATTTGAACAACTACATTTATCATAAATGTAGACATTTGACCAATGTGATTCTTATTTCTAAATAAATGTTTATACCAAAAGCTAGGCTTTTAGTATACATCCTAACAGAAACGTGACAGAAACGTGGTGGTATTTCTTGTACTATACATAGATGACATTTTGCTCATTGACAACAATGTCAAAGTGTTGTCAGACGTAAGAGTATGGTTGTCTAAGAAATTTGATATGAAAGACTTGGGAGAATGTGGACATATTCTTAGGATCAAAGTAATAAGGGATCGCAAGAAAAGAATGTTGTGCTTATCCCAAGTTTCATACATCGATACTATCCTAACTCGTTTTAGCATGCAAAACTCCAAGAAAGGTTCTCTACTTTTTCGGCATGGAGTACTTTTATCTAAAAAGATGTGTCCTAAAACATCAAAAGAGATAGAGGAGATGAAGCCAGTTTCTTATGCTTCGGTTGTAGGAAGCCTAATGTATGCAATGCTATGTACGAGACCGGATATCTGTTTTGTCGTGGGCATGGTTAGCAAATATCAAAGTAATCCAGGACAGGGACATTGGACTACCGTAAAACATATATTAAAGTACTTAAGAAGGACTAGAGATTATATGCTGGTTTACCAGGAAAATGATTTGCTCCCTGTATGTTACACGGATTCAGATTTCCAATCAGATAGGGACAGTAGTAAGTCAACCTCGGGATATGTGTTTACTTTGGGAGGTGGAGCCATAACATGGAGGAGTATTAAGCAGAAATACATTTCGGACTCCACCATGAAAGTTGAATATGTGGCAACCTCTGGGGCAGCCAAAGAATGGCTCAGAAACTTCTTGATGGACTTAGATGTAGTTCCTGTTTTCTCAAAATTATCACAATTTATTGTGATAATAGTGGTGCAATAGAAATCTCGAAGGAACCACGAGCCCATAAGGCAAGTAAACACATTGAGCGCAAGTACTGCCTGATACGAGACATCATAAAGCAAGGAGAAATTGTTATTACCAAGATTGCATCAACAAATAACCTGACAGATCCTTTCACTAAGGCCCTTCCGGCGAGAGCTTTTGATGGGCATGTTGAGGGGATAGGAATTAGATGTATGGCAGCATATATGGCAGCATAGTCTTTTAGTATAAGTAGAAGATTGTTAGGATGTATACTAAAAGCCTAGCTTTTTGTATGAACATTTATTTTGAAATGAGAATCACATTGGTCAAATGTCTGCATTTAGTTAAATGTAGTTGTCCATTTAATTTATATTGTAGATAACATGGTGTGTGGTGTCACATAGAAGATAATGTTATCAGTTCCTTATAAATTATAAATAGTAGCTCACAACCAAGATGATTGGGACAAACCATTGGAATAGTTGTAGTGTGATTTGGTATTAGTTTATCTTGACTATAAAATTACACTAGTACATTATGTGTGTATTAAGTAGGACCATTTGAGGTTGTTTCTTTTTATATTGACTGCATAAAAGAATAAAACCTTTGTTATTATGGATGTCCGTACTCTTAATCCCAATATAATAACAAACATATATACTTAGTATTTATTTCTTTAATTTATCAAAGGGTGAGATTTATTCAGTTAAATCAATAGGCCCGATAAGTTGGGAAATAATATTATTTATATGGTGTGTTGTTGATTACAAAAGGAAACTGTGTCCTAGTGATCTAGGTTAATGATGTCCCCTTGAGGAGCTCATAAAGATTATCATGTAAGCCCTGCAGGTGGACTTATCCGACATGATAATAAGGTTGAGTGGTACTACTCTTGGAGCTAGATGTTAATTAAGTGAGTTGTCAGTAACTCATTATTGGATCGAGATGCGCTAGAGGGGGGTGAATAGCGCTCGTGGCTTTCACACGTTTTGGATTCGTAAAACAACGAGTAACAAGCAGCGGAATAAACAAAAACAACGCGAACACAAGTTATTTACTTGGTTCGGAGCCTATGACGACTCCTACTCCAAGGCCCACGCTCGTCGAGCGTTTATGTTGGGCAACAACTATAATATCCTTAAAATGTTTACAAATGAAGTACAATCAACAGTAGTAAAATTTATCGACGACGAACAAGAAATAGTAGAATCAGGGCTCCGGGTCGTCGGCGTTAAGTTGTAGCTTCGTCGAAACTTCTCGTTAGCAATTGGTTGCGTAAAGATTGCTTGGAAGGTGATTGCTTTGCTGTTGCCTCGAGATGTCCTTTTATTGGACATTGAGGGAGCCTCCAATGCCCCATGGAGGCGCCTCAACCCTCAAATCTCATCCCGCTTCCTGCACTACGATAAGTCTTCTGGTCGCTGCCTCTTATCCGCCTGGAGGTGCCTCCATCAACCACTGAGGCGCCTTCAAGCCAGCGTCCAGGGTGCCTCAGGTTCCCTTGAGGGTGCCTCCGAGCCCATTGTGCAGCCATCTTCTTCCTTGCACCCGAGGCGCCTCCAAGCTCCATTGAGGGCGCCTGGGGTACTGTTCCTTCGAGGTAAAAGTGTCTCCTTCGTCCCTGCAAGATATGTTAGTCCACAGAACAACCATATACTCTGCAAGACAAAGTTAGCAAATATAATAAATAAAATGTTTGACAGCCTTCGGGCTGTCCGATTCTGACTTCGGATTTCCTACCGGAAACCCTTCGTTGAACCGACTCCTACTGTTCCCTCTTCCGGAGAACGCGTCCTCACCTACTCCCCTCAGGAGAGATTACCTGATGTCAATCTGGTCTTCCAAATCGACTGGACTTTCTGCCTAGGGTTACCATCCCCTAGGACCTAGGGTTACCGCCCCCTAAGGTTTTTCTCCACCTAGGGTTACCATCCCCTAAACCCTAAACCCTAAACCCTAAACCCCCCCCTTAGGATTTCTCCTCCACCTAGGGTTACGACCCCTTAGGACCTAAGGTTGCCACCGCTTACGATTTTCTTTCACCTAGGGTTACCACCCCCTAGGACCTAAGGTTACCACCCCTTAGGATTTCCACCTACCTAACCGCAGTTAGGACTTTCCTGAAACCTCATTCAAGAATGTTAGATAAAAAGGAATCTTAATTTTGAATCCCTTTTCCATTATCAAAACTTAGGTTCGATTGTCGGATGCTTCCCGCACTAACAATCTCCTCCTTTTTGATTATGGCAATCAAAATTCAAAGTTAAGTAAATAATGCCATAAAAAGATAAGCATGAAAACACAAGCATAATGATAATAAAATTAAGTGCAAGAGCTAGATTAAGTGCAGACTCCCCCTTGACAAAAGCTTAATTTTTAATTTCTTTTGAATTGAATTTTTCTTGTACTCTCCCCCTTTGCCATATATCAAAAATAAACAAGAGAGTAAAAAGAAATAGTGATCAATGACCTTAGTTTATTCTGAGAAAACTTTTCAAAATTCTTACCTATCAAAATGAACACTTAGCTTTTTAAAGCGGGGATGAAAATGTTTAGAAAATAGAGGGTTTATGCACTTGGATTAAAACACTTAGCATTTTAGTTAATTTTCGTGTAAAATTTCTAGCTAAGTTAGATTTATAAAATCAATTTCTTAAAATACTTTAGCTAAATTTCATAATTTGAAGATAAAGCTTTGAAAACATTCTTGACTTAGCCAAATTTGAAAAGTACTCAGTTAAATTTAGAAAAGCTTTTGAGAAAATATTAGTTAGATTTAAAACAGCTTAGTTAAAAGTTTTAAAAGGTTTAATTAATCTTGTAAAATACTTAATCAAATTTTGAAAGAGCTTTAGAGAGAACTTAGCTAACTTTTAAAAGAGGCTAACGTATCTAAATTTGAAAGGCTTTTGAAAAACACTTAATTGAGAGTTCTTAATCTTGAAAAGCCTTTGAAAGATACCGAATTTAAGAAAGCTTTCAAAACTTAGTTTAAATTTGAAAAAGCTTTTTTAAGAAATTAAAACTTGTAAAGTTTTTAACTAAGGCCATTTTCACTTTTGAAATAGAGAATTTGTTCATTTTCAGTCCTAAAGTCCAAACATGAGTAATACTTAAATTCCTTGGCTACATGTCTAACCATAGTTACTAGCTGGTTACCTAGAGGGCAACAACTTTCACTTGGTTAGTCAAGTTAAGCTAGTAATCCAGTTATATTTAACTATGTCTGGATAACTTAACTTGATTACTGTAATTTTGGTATTTATTGTCCAAACTTACTGTGATGCACAGAAATAAGCATACTGAAGTCTAGACTGTACCCTATGCATCTCACCCTATTCTAAGTTTATCAAACACAAACAAGTTAAACCTAGTGTGCTTGTGAGATGCTCTGGCTGAAATCTAGGGGAACATGATTTCTAGGGTTAAGCCTAGGCTAAGTCCAAAATTTGAAAATCTAAGAAATGGGGATTTTTGAAAAACATTTTTCTTAGAATTTTCAAAAATCCTGAAAATTATATCAACAACTAAGTATAACTAAATAGAGGTACTAGTAAGTAGAAAGTACAACTAATAAGATATCAAAGCAGGCAAAGTACTAGTGATATGTCCTGAACCAATATACAATGCATGGATGTTCAGGACCAAAATACAATGCATAGAAGGACAGAGTCAGGTAGAAGGATCGTCAGCTGGTGGTGGGGGTTGCTCGTGTGCAGGCTGTTCCTAATGAAGAGAAGAAAAGCCGGAGGCTATCTCTGCGCGAAGCATGCGAAACTTGTCCAGTATAAGTCGTCGTGTCTGTGCGGACTGAATCTCGAGACGCGTAAGTCGGTCCTCGATCGATAAGGAGGTGGATGGCTGTCTCGAGGTGGAGGCCCCTACCGAAGTGGAGGGTTGTCCATGAATATCCTCGACTGTAAACTCTAACCAGTCCTCTCCCTCGGCTGGTGTAAAGAAGGCAACAAACTCGTCGTCTGCCTCGAGCTCTATCGGAGCAGCAGCTGGCTGTGGTCTACCTTTCCAAGCTAGGATCCCCTCAGCAGTGACCTCAATACGGGCTAATCTGAGATTACGCTGCCCTAACTCATCATAAGATCCTAGAGGGACAACTGCCCCTGGGTAATATCAATCCAAAGGGTCAAGAAAATAGATGTCAACATGTGACAGTAGAGCATGTGGATCTCAAGGGACATGACTAGACTGGATGCATGAACGATGTTATGGAACATATGTAATGCTATATCGATGTCTAAGCGCTGGCATAATGCATACAGGAAAAAGGAATGTGAAGGTCGCATCTTCGGGACATCCCGAGATGTGATCGGCAAAATACAGGCTGCCAGGACTCTGTACATAACATAGTCCTGAATCCTAAGGGCCTGTGACCTGAACTTAGTTAGGATCTCTGCTCTCTCCTCCCCAAAGAAATACATGTAGATGGTGTCTAATGTGATGTGGGAATAGGGGTCACCAAATGGAAAATCCCTAGTCGGGTAATACAAAAAGGGGCATGCAGATGATTTAAGCTCTAGACTAGTGCAAATCAAAGAAGGGGTAAACTAGATATCCTATCCACCAACTCTGGTGGAGTAGGTCAGGTCGTCAACCTTCTCGAGATTATTGAAGAACTGAGCACATAGGTCCTGATTTACTGCATGACTGCAATAAATCAGTTTACTAAGATGATAGTGCTCTATCATCTGGACTGTAGGCTGACAAAACTGAGCAAAAAATGACCTACTCAAGTACCTAGGTTTAATAGGGGTAAACTTATGTCTAGTGAACTCAATCCTATGCCGCTCTAAGGGGAACCTAGGATCGGTGGAAGATATGCTAGCGGGAGCAGGACCAATGTTTCGACGTTTCCTATTTTGATTCAAGCAATTCATACAACAAAGAAATGGACAAAAGTAATATATACGAATAATCGATAAGTGAAGATTATACCTAGGAGGCATCCTGAGGTTTTAACAGAGGTAGAAGGTAGAAAATCGAGGTTGAAGGTGCCTTGGATCGTCAGTTTTTGGCGTGAAAGTGACTTGCAGCGAACTCTCTGTTCGCTACATATGTTGGCATCGAGGGGGCCTTCAAGCTCTTTGAAGGCGCCTTCAACGTTGCGTTTAGGGCGCCTCAGACTCGGTTCGAGGCGTCTTAGTGGATTTAGGCGGGTTTTTTCCCGCTGATCTTCGAGGGCGCCTCTGCCATAGCAGAGGCGCCTTTATTCGACGCCTTTAGAATTTGTTTTTTTTTGTTTTGTTTTTTTAAAAGATTTAAATAACTTTTTAAAAAAAAATCAAATAAGTTTTTAAAAGATTTTTAAATAAGTATTTTAAAACCTTTTTAAATAAGTTTTTTTAAAAAGATTTTTAAATAAGTTTTTTAAAAGATTTTAAAATAAGTTTTATAAAATATTTTTAAATAAGTTTTTAAAAAGATTTTTAAATAAGTTTTTTTTAAAACATTTTTAAATAAGATTTTTTAAATAAGTTTTTAAAAATAATTTTAAATAAGTTTTTAAAAGATTTTTAAATAAGTTTTTTAAACATTACATTTTTCAATAAGTTTTTAAAACAGTAAAAAATAAGTTTTTAAAAATATTTTTAAATAAGTTTTTTCAACATTACATTTTTCAATAAGTTTTAAAACATTTTTAAATAATTTTTTAAAAACATTTTAAAATAAGTTTTTTAAAGATTTTTAAATAAGGGTTTTAAACATTTTTAAATAAGTTTTTAAAATATTTTTTAATAAATTTTAAAAGATTTTTAAATAAGTTTTTAAAAATATTTTTAAATAAGATTTTTTTACAACATTTTAAAATAAGTTTTTAAAGCATTTTTAAAACATTTTTTAAAACATTTTAAAATAAATTTTTAAAAATATTTTTAAATAACTATTTAAAAGTTTTTTAAATAAGTTTTTAAAAATATTTTAAAATAAGTTTTTTAAAGCATTTTTAAATAAGTTTTTAAAAACATTTTTAAATAAGTTGTTTAAAGCATTTTTAAATAAGTTTTTTAAAACATTTTAAAATATTTTTTAATAAGTTTTTAAAATATTTTTAAATAAGTTTTTAAATAATTTTTAAATAAGTTTTTAAAATATTTTTAAATAAGTTTTAAAAGATTTTTAAATAAGTTTTTAAACTTTTTTAAATAAGTTTTAAAAAAATTTTATATATGTTTTAAAAATATTTTTAAATAAGTCTTTAAAAGATTTTTAACTAAATTTTTTAAAAGATTTTTAAATATGTTTTTAAAACATTTTTAAATAATTTTTTTTAAAAACATTTTTAAATAAGTTTTAAAAATATTTTTAAATAAATTTTAAAAGATTTTTAAATGAGTTTTTTAAAAACATTTTAAAAAAGGTTTTAAAAGATTTTTAAATAAGTTTTTTTTAAAACATTTTTAAATAAATTTTTAAAACATTTTTAAATAAGGGTTTTTTAAAACATTTTTAAATAAGTTTTAAAACTTATTTAAAAATATTTTAAAACTTATTTAGTTTTTTAAAGCATTTTTAAATAAGTTTTTTTAAAAATATTTTAAAATAAGTTTTTAAAATATTTTTAAATAAGATTTTTATAATATTTTTAAATGAGGTTTTAAAACATCTTTAAATAAGTTTTTTAAAAGATTTTTAAATAAGTTTTTTAAAGCATTTTAAATAAGTTTTTAAAACATTTTTAAATAAGTTTTTTAAACATTTTTAAATAAGTTTTTTTAAAGATTTTTATATAAGTTTTTAAAATATTTTTAAATAACTTTTTTTAAAAAACATTTTTAAAATTTTTTTAAAAAAGATTTTAAAATAAGTTTTAAAAGATTTTTAAATATGTTTTTTAAAAAAATTTTAAATAAGTTTTAAAAGATTTTTATTTAAGTTTTTAAAAATATTTTTAAATAAGTTTTTTAAACATTTTTAAATAAGTTTTTTTAAAAATATTTGATCCGGCGGTAAGAATGGGGGACCCACTTCCTGAAGGGTCCCAGCTTGAGGACAGATGGAGGGCTGACTAAGCGGTTAATGGCCGCGCCGAGCAGTTGAGTAGGTCCGAGCGGAGCCAAAGATAACCCAGCCATGGGCTTGGGTTTCCGACGCCAAGGCGGGAAGACTGAATGGCCGAGCGGGTGTCCGCTCGGCCAGGATAAGGGCGAGGATACAAAGATTAGCCGAGCGGCCTATTCGTTCGGCTCAGGATATGGGATGTCAGCAAAGGCATGTCTGATGATTACGCCGTACACAAGAGTGCACGATGGAGGATCTCGCCGTCACATCATGGAGAGGTTGATACAGTAGCGGTATGGCCTTATGGATGCCCTTCTGACAAACCCATACCTGAGCATGGTCGAAAGCAGGTGATTGCTTTGATTGACGCGCCCAGGCTCCTTCGAGAGGTCTATATAAGGCCTCCATTTCTTCATCGGAGGTACGCGGGTCTTAATCTCTGAAGCCACCTCTTTGTTATTCCTCGCCTGACTTGAGCGTCGGAGGGCCGTCGCCGGGACACCCCTCCCGGCTCGGTTTGTTGCAGGTTCGCCGGAGCACTCGAGGGTCCAGCAGGGAGCGCCACGTCCCCAGCGTCCGTTGACTTCTGATTCGGACAGGATCAATTTGGCACTGCGTGACACTATCCGAACGGAACGATGGACGAGGCTGGACGACAACACACGGTGGCGCTTTCAACAGAAGAACTCGACGCTCTGGTCGAGATGAGGGCCGCCAAACTGGTGGAGCAAAAATAGAAAGCAGCAGCCGAGCGGCCGGAGCAACAAGCAACATCTGCGTCGGGTGGCCGAGCGGAAGCACCTCCAGCCACCGTCGCATTCCATCGAGCCTTGTTTCGCACCCCTGAAGCCGTACCAGCTCGAAGAGATAGAGGATCTTATTCAGACGAGATGCCTAGGCGAGATGACAGAAAGGGGAAAACCCCCCGAGCGGATGCATCCCCCGAGCGGATCAATCGCCAATTCTCGGAGGCTATTCTACGAGACCCTCTGCCCAAGCACTACGTGCCTCCGACGATCGGCGAGTATAATGGAACAACAGACCCGGATGATCATCTAGGTAAGTTTGATAACACGGCTACACTCCATCAATATACAGATGGAGTAAAGTGCCGAGTCTTCCTTACCACTCTCTCGGGATCGGCTCAACGGTGGTTTCGGAGGCTGCCGGACGGATCCATCACAAGCTTCAAGGACTTCCGAATGGCCTTCCTCCATCACTTCGCCAGCAGTCGGCGTTATCAGAAGACAAGTGTCAGCTTGTTCGCCATCAAGCAAGAGCCGAAAGAATCGCTTCGAACTTACATCCAGCGGTTCAACAAGGTGGCAATGGATATTCCAACGGCCACATCGGAGACCATGATGAATGCCTTCACACAAGGCCTAGTGGATGGGGACTTCTTTCGGTCGCTCATCCGAAAGCCGCCCCGAGATTATGATCACATGCTACATCGGGCCAACGAATACATAAACGTGGAAGAAGTGCAAGCCGCCCGGAAAAAGGAAACTCCAACCGAGAGGGCGCCTATTCATGCCGAACGGAGACAGCATGCCGCTCATCAGCCGCCTAGAGGACCAAGGGCCGAATCAATCCGCTCCCCTCGTGTGAGGTCCCAAGTGCAAGAAGTAGCTGCCGCTCGGATCAAGCCAAAGAAGAGATGGACCCCTATGTTCTGCTCCTTCCACCGGACGGATACGCACAACACGAGGGATTGTCGAAGTCTTCCCTTCGTGGCTAATCCCGTTCCCAGGAATGTCGAACGACGGTCTCCTTCCATCAACCGGAGACAAAGGACCCATGAAGCCGATCGGACCCGCACCGAGAGGCGACATCAACAGACGCCCGATCGGCACCGATCTCCAAGACAGGAGAATCGCCGAGCGGCCAGATAACGGTCCCGACCGTCCACTCGGGAAGAGGAAAATAGGAACAATACTTCCCGGGGCGAGATCAACGTTATTGCCGGTGGGCCGACCGGAGGAGACTCCAACCGAGCCAGAAAGGCGGGCGTCCGGCAGCTCCAGATCCACGCAGTCGGTTGCAGCCAAGAGCGGGCAAGTGGACCGGAAGTCATTTTCGGGCCCGGGGACTTAGAAGGAGTTGAAGTGCCCCACGACGATGCTCTGCTCATTAAAGCGGTAATAGCAAATTACACTATTCACCGCATATTTGTTGACACAGGGAGCTCGGTCAACATCATATTCAAGAAGGCGTTCGATCAGCTGCAAATTGATCGAGCCGAGCTGCTGCCCATGACGACCCCGCTCTACGGGTTTACGGGCAACGAAGTTCAGCCGGTCGGACAGATCCGGCTGGCTACTTCGCTGGGAGAGGAGCCGCTCAGGAGGACCAGGACAATAAACTTCGTGGTGGTCGACTCTCCCTCATCCTACAACGTCATTTTGGGACGACCGGCGCTCAGCGAATTCCGGGCGGTCGTCTCAACCTTCCACCAGAAGATGAAGTTCCCCGTCGAAGACAAGGTGGGAGAAGTACGGGGAGATCAGTTAGCGGCTCGGCGATGCTACATCGAGATGATCCGAGCAGAATCCAACTCCGCTCGGAAGGCGCCTCGAATCGAGGTAAATGCCATCACTGAAAAGCCACCCTCTCTAATTTATGAAGAAAAAGAGGAAGTGCAGATTCACCCGACCCGATCGGAGGCTACAACTTTTATTGCCTCTGATCTGGAGGAGAAGCAGAAGGAGGAGCTGATCCAATGCCTCCGACGAAATCATGATGTATTCGTCTGGTTGACACACGAGTTGCCCGAAATTTCGCCGAGCATAGCGCAGCATGAGTTGCATGTCCGACCGGACGCTCGGCCGATAAAGCAGAGAAAAAGAGATTTCAGTGCCGAGCAGAATCAAGCTTCTGGAGGCAGGTCATATACGCGAGGTGCAGTTCCCGAGCTGGCTGGCTAACGTAGTATTAGTCTCCAAGCCGGGCGGCAAGTGGAGAGTCTGCATCGACTTTCGGGACTTAAACAAAGCATGCCCCAAAGATTTTTATCCCCTGCCCCGGATAGATCAGCTGGTGGACTCTACGGCCGGCTGCGAATTAATTTGTATGCTCGACGCCTACCAAGGATATCATCAAGTGCCGCTCGCCCGGGAAGATCAAGAAAAAGTAAGCTTCGTAACGGCCGACGGCACATATTGCTATAATGTGATGCCGTTCGGATTGAAGAACGCCGGGGCCACCTATCAGCGCTTGATGAACAAAGTGTTCAGGGAGCAGATCGGGCGGAATCTGGAAGTCTATGTGGACGACATTCTTATCAAATCCGTCCGAGCGGCCGATCTCTTCAAGGACATGGAAGAAACCTTCCGAACGCTACGCAAATATGGAGTCAAGCTAAATCCCCAGAAGTGCCTGTTCGGAGCAAAAGGAGGGCGTTTCTTGGGGTACATAGTGACCGAGCGGGGAATCGAAGCAAATCCCAGCAAGGTGAAAGCTCTACAAGACATGCCGCCTCCAAGAAATACAAGGGAAGTGCAACGGTTGACCGGTCGGATAACTGCATTGTCCAGATTCATCTCCAAAACTGCCGACCGGAGCCTCCCTTTCTTCAAAATTTTGCGCAAGGCCACCAAATTTCACTGGGACGAGGAATGCGACCGAGCATTCGAAGAATTGAAGACATATCTTAATTCCCTGCCTGTGCTAGCTAAGCCGATCGGGGGTGAGTCACTTTATATTTATCTGTCTTTAACCGAGCATGCTGTAGGCTCGGCGCTTGTAAGGTCCAGCGGCGAGGAGCAGCCGGTGTATTTTCTGAGCCACATTTTAAAAGATGCTGAATCTCGTTACACCGGGCTCGAGAAGTTGGCCTTTGCTTTGGTCCTAGCCGCTCGGTGCCTTCGACCATATTTCTTGGCTCACACCATCATTGTCCGGACGAACAGTCCACTAGGAAGAGTACTGTTGAATCCAGAAGCGTCCGAACGGCTCATCAAGTGGACGACAGAACTAAGTGAATTTGACATTCAATACCAGCCCCGCTCGGCGATCAAAGCGCAATCCTTGGCTGATTTTGTGACCGAAGTGCAAAGGCCAGAGCCGGAAGCTATGTGGAGAATATATGTGGATGGGTCTTCCACTCGGCTCGGAAGTGAGATTGGCATATTGCTGCTCTCACCTCAAGAAGAAAAGATGCACCTATCCGTCCGGCTAGATTACAAAGCTACCAACAATGAAGCAGAGTATGAGGCCCTCATAGCCGGATTACAGGCAGCACGGCATGTGGGAGCCGGTCGGGTGACACTTTATTCGGATTCACAGTTGGCCGCTCAGCAACTTTCTGGCACCTTTAAAATCAACAGCGTACGGCTTAAACTCTACGCTGAGGCCTTTGAAAAACTCAAAAATACTTTCCGAGAGGTGCTTATTCAGAAGATTCCCTGAACGGAGAACCAGGCAGCCGATGAGTTAGCCAAACTCGCAAGCTCAATAATGTCGGTTGCCATTCAGCAACCAATTGAAAAAGTACTGCTGGTGGCGCACGTCGACCGGATGCAAGGCCTCACGTTTCCAAGCGACTGGAGGACACCCATCATAGAGTTCCTCCGCTCGGGAGCCACACCGGCCGATCGGGATGAAGCCCAGTTGCTCAGGAGGAGGGCCGGTCAGTTCACACTCATTGGCGATCAGCTCTACAACTTTCTCTCGCCCGCTGTTGAAATGCATAAGCTCGGAGGACTCGGCTTACATCCTCCAAGAGGTACATCAAGGATCGTGCGGAGGACATCCGGGCGGACGATCACTAGCTAAGAAGATCCTGCTGGCTGGATACTTTTGGCCGACCTTACAAATAGACGCCGCTCGGACAGTAGCTACGTGCCTTTCGTGCCAGAAGTATCACAACTTCTCCCACCGACCGGCAGAGGAGATGAAGGCATCAACCGTCTCATGTCCGTTCGATCAATGGGGAATGGATATTGTGGGTCCATTTCCGATGGCGACCGGGCAGAGGAAATTTTTGCTGGTGGCGGTCGATTATTTTTCCAAGTGGGTGGAGCCACTAGCCAAGATCACCGAACAGATGGTCAAAAAATTCATCTGGCAACACATCATCTGTAGGTTCGGTATCCCTCGCCGATTGGTTTCCGACAATGGGCGGCAATTCACAGGGAAGGTGCTAGAAGATTGGTGCAAAAGCTACGGCATCGAGCAACACTTCACGTCCGTGGCTTACCCCCAAAGCATCGGTCAAGCCGAGGTGGCCAATTGGGAAATTCTCCGTATTCTGCGCGCTCGGCTCGACCACTTGGGAGGAAGTTGGCCGGATGAAGTGTCGGGCGTTTTATGGGCCATCCGAACGACTCCTAAGGAAGGAACGGGCGTCACACCTTTTCATCTGGTGTACGGCGGCGAAGCGATCATTCCAGTTGAAGTCGGCGTCGAGTCCGTCCGAGTCCAATGTTACGATGAAGGCAACGCCGAGCGAAGGAACATGGAGCTGGATTTGGTTGATGAGGAACGAGCCAAGGCATCCGTTCGGCTGATGGCATACCGTCAACGGATGAAGCAAAACTACAACCGGCGTGTCATTCCCAGATCATTCCAGGTCGGCGACCTGGTCTGGAAGATAGTCAAGCCGGTCGGCGACGTCGGCAAGCTTGAAGCTCCATGGGCAGGTCCCTTCAAAATCATCGAGAAGCTCCGCTTGGGCGCGGCGCGTATTATTTGGAGGATGAGGAAGGTCGGCAGCTAGATAGGCCGTGGAGCGCGAACCACCTCCAGCCTTACCGGGCGGGGTGAAAGGTGTGCCTATGTAAATCATCCGTTGTACTTTTTTCGACTGAATACTTGAAATGCAGAAATGAAAAATCAAGAGAACAAATAAGGCATCGCCAACAAAGGAACGAAGGCCCCGCGCCGTTCGGCCGGAGGTAAATTGGTCGAGCCAAGCGCTCGAGGAACGAAGGCCCCGCGCCGTTCGGCCGGAGGTAAATTGGTCGAGCCAAGCGCTCGAGGAACGAAGGCCCCGCGCCGTTTGGCCGGAGGTAAATTGGTCGAGCCAAGCGCTCGAGGAATGAAGGCCCCGTACCGTTCAGACAGAGGTAAATTATCCGAGCCAAAATGCTCAATGCTGAAGACCCCGTGCCGTTCGGCCGGGCGTACGATACCCAAGCATTGACACAAAAACCGAAGGCCACGTGCGGGAAGCAAAGTGGTGTAATATGGCGCTAATTCTTTGTATATTCTCAGTTAGCCTATATCCTCATAGCGTCAGAAGCAAAAGTGATAAAAAAAGAGGGCAAAAAGCTTCGCCGAAAGGAAGAATCAAAATTAGCCTGAAAGGCCGTCTAGCCCAGACGTTAAACCGTAGAGCCACGCCGATCGGCTATAAATATCCGCGCCGACGAGCTCCGTCGTTAAAGATCGAGAGCCGCGCCGATCGGCTATAAATATCCGCGCCGACGAGCTCCGTCGTTAAAGATCGAGAGCCGCCCCGATCGGCTATAAATATCCGCGCCGACGAGCTCCGTCGTTAAAGATCGAGAGCCGCGCGATCAGCTATAAATATCCCCGACGAGCTCCGTCGTTAAAGATCGAGAGCCGCGCCGATCGGCTATAAATATCGAGCTCCGGCGTTAAAGCTCGAGAGCCGCGCCGATCGGCTATAAATATCCGCGCCGACGAGCTCCGTCGTTAAAGATCGAGAGCCGCGCCGATCGGCTATAAATATCCGCGCCGACGAGCTCCGTCGTTAAAGATCGAGAGCCGCGCCGATCGGCTATAAATATCCGCGCCGACGAGCTCCGTCGTTAAAGATCGAGAGCCGCGACGATATAAATATCCGCGCCGACGAGCTCCGTCGTTAAAGATCGAGAGCCGCGCCGATCGGCTATAAATATCCGCGCCGACGAGCTCCGTCGTTAAAGATCGAGAGCCGCGCCGATTGGCTATAAATATCCGCGCCGACGAGCTCTGTCGTTAAAGATCGAGAGCCGCGCCGATCGGTTATAAATATCCACGCCGACGAGCTCCGTCGTTAAAGATCGAGAGCCGCGCCGATCGGCTATAAATATCCGCGCCGACGAGCTCCGTCGTTAAAGATCGAGAGCCGCGCCGATCGGCTATAAATATCCGCGCCGACGAGCTCGAGAGCGAAGGCCCCCGACTGTGAACTTACTGGACGGAACTAAGGAAGCCAAATAACGAGCGTTCGCAAGTACTAAATTGATTAAGTCCGATCGGCCATCGGTTTGCCAATACTTCACATTCACTGAATACAAACAGTGCAGCCAATCGCTAAACGATTTCGAGGAAAACAAGCCAATTGATCAACCTGATCGGTCGTCCAGTGGGAAACACGTGGAGCTTAACTGATTCTACGAATAAGCACCAAATAGACTAAAAAAGGGCAATGAAGGGCAAACAAAAATACAGGCAAAGGAACACAATTTGGCCGATCGGCACATGCAAAAAGTTACATCAGCAGAGCGGATGAAATACAAGTACTTGGAAGAACTCGCCTCACTCCGGGTCCCCAAAATTAAAAAAGGCGTCCGGGATATCATCTATCATGGCCGCCAGGTCGGAGGCAGGAATGTGCATTCCCGCAGGAAGGTGGCCACCCTTCTTCAAGTACGCCATGGTGACCTTGACCGCCTCGGCGAAAGTTGAGGAGACGTTGCCACCGAATTTTATGCCGAACCGCTCCGAGCGAAGGTATTCTTGGCGCTAGGGCGACTCGGCTCTCCTCCTTATATTTTCGGCGCAGGAGGCAATAAGTGAATCTTAGAGAACTTTCTGGTCTACCGCTTTAGTACGTTCAGCGCCCTCCCGTTCAAGAAGCTTAGTTGGGCTTCTTCTTAGATTCGATCTAGGGCTCCTGACTTCAACTTTCATCTTGTCGGATCCGCATCGCGCCTCTTCCGCATCGGCGCTTCACGCCTTCGTCGCTTCTTCACCAAGTCTTGGTCGAGCCACCTCAGAGCTGGTCGGCGGCCTTCTGTTCGGCCTCGAGGGCTTGTTTCTCCCGCTCGGCTGATGGACCCCCCGAGACTTGGAGTTTTTCCATGAGATCCTCCAGCTCGGCTAGCCGATGGCTAGTGGCGATTTGCTCGGCCCAATGCTGTAAGGAAAATAATAAAATCAGGAACCGAACAGTAGCATGGCACAAGAAGAAAAATAAACTTACCTGAGTGGCCTGCTGCATGTTGTTATCGCCTAGCTGCTTAGGCGTCATGAGGGCCACCCGAATCTGGGCGTCCTTGAAAAGCTTGGCGAGCGGACCCGTCAAGGTTATTTCATGAACGGGGCTTGATGGCTGATCGGCGGACAATAAATATTCCTCCGAGGGGAATCGAAGGGTAGTCTTGATGGTAGGGTGGTCGGCCGGCACTTCCTCAGACGCAGTCGCCTGGCCCGAGGACTCCCCTATGGTTGAAGTTTTGCCCAACCGTCGTAAGCGACGACGAGTCCGTGGAGGAGAGCCAGAGGGCTGTGCGATGGGCGAGGCCACTGGGGTCCCGATCTGCGATGGCGTGCGATCTGGCGAAGCGACCCCGATCGGCGCCTGTGGCTCGCCCTCTGGGGTCGGCGGAAGGCTGGGGTCTCTTCGACGTTTCCGCCGAACTTCCAGTGGTGAATCCCCGGCCCGGGGGACTCCCAGCTCGGCTGGAGTAGAGGAAATAGGATCCGCCTCAACCTCCGTTGAAGCGGATTGGGTAACTTCTGTTTCAGGGGCGGACTGCGTCCCCCCCTCTCCTGCATCTGCCGGGCGGCTGGGGATAAGACCCCGCTCGGCGAGTTCTTTTTTGGTAGCCGCCTCAATTTCCACGGCCTTCAATTTCAGATGATCGGTAGCCTTGGAGCGCCACATGACTTCAGTTGCAATGGAAGAAATTAAAATCAGTTAGACAAAAAAAGGCGAAGGGAGTAAAGAGTCCTTACCCATGCGGTAGGGGAGATTGGCCCGAACGGGAGATAATCCAAAAATGTACAACACCCCCTTGAGAAGCAACTGGTCGATTTTGTACCGCTGACCGGACAACCAATTTGCCGCATGAAGGTAGGCTGGATTGCTTCTGAATTTGCCGAGCTCCGGCTGGGTCGGCACAGCCATTTGGTTCGGAATGCTGGCCGCTCGGGAAGTCGTATATAGAAGAAGAACTCCTTCCAGTGCTTGTTGGAGGTCGGCATATTATCAAAAAATTTGAAGCCTATTCTACTTTGGAAAATAAAAGTGCCCAACTCGGATTGTTTGGGGTAGAAGAAATAGTGGAATATCTTGGGGTCGAGTGGGATACTGTGCAGCTTAAAGAGGACGACCACCCCGCTCAGCAGCCTAAAGGAATTCGGCACAAGTTGGCCGAGCGGGATGCGGAAATAATTACAAACCTCCAAAATAAAGGGATGGGTAGGAAATCTAAGGCCGCCCTGGAATTGGTCTAGAAAAAAACAAACGGTGCCGATCGGAGGGTCATGGGGCCGGTCGGTCGGGTCAGCTATAACTATTTCATGGTCATCAGGGATCCCGTACGTCCGAACAAGGCGCCGAGCGCCCTCTTCATCAAATCGACTCTCCATGGTCAGATACCAAGGGCCATGAACATCAACAGTGGGTACGGAAGTGCTTGCCATGGCTAAAGTACCAAGAAAAAGAAAGAAGGAAGCCGAAAGAAACTCGGAAACGGAGGACAGATAAAAGTTCGCAAGCAAGGGAACGAAAGAAGTCCCACGCGAAAGGGAAAGGCCGAACGAAAGGAAGGGAGAAGCTTATCGAGGGAAGATGGACAGAAGATCACCAGAAAGCCGAAAACCACCAAGAGGCAAGAACTAGGACAGCCGGAATGAGGCAGCCGCGGGCACCTTCGACGGAAGACGCTGAATGAAACAGAGAATGCAGCATAAAGGCGAAGACGAAGGCTTTATGCGAACGAGGCTGGTCGGCCTCGTCTGTCGGATGCAGGTCACGAGAGGCGAGGTCATCATCTAACCGTCCATTTCAAAGTAATCGGCGTCCCATCGTACGGATCATCACCGCCACGCAAGAAGAGCCACGTGGCGCTCTGTCACCAGGCGCAATTAATGCGCCCATACCGCGCATGCTTCGACTTAATGAAGAGGATTTGCGTGATTTTTGAGAAGATTTAGACAAGCAGACATCCACGTTGAGCGACAAGACAACCAAAACGAAGAGCCGAGCAGCTGAATTTGGCATAAGGGCCGAACGGCTCAAGGGATATTATAAGCGGCGGTGGCGGCACGGACACATAGTCTCGGTCCGGACTCACCGCCTCCTTCGACTAGACTTGAAGGAAGGCAAGTGATCCGGCGGTAAGAATGGGGACCCACTTCAAGGGTCCCAGCTTGAGGACAGATGGAGGGCGACTAAGCGGTTAATGGCGCAAAGCGATTGAGTAGGTCCGAGGAGCTAAAGATAACCCACCATGGGCTTGGGTTTCGACGCCGGGAAGATCGAATGGCCGGCGGGTGTCCTTGTTTGGGACCGAAGGGCCGAGCGGGTGGTCCGCTCGGCCAGGATAAGGGCGAGGATACAAAGATTAGCCGAGCGGCCTATTCGTTCGGCCCAGGATATGTGATGTCAGCAAAGGCATGTCGGATGATTACGCCGTACACAAGAGTGCACGATGGAGGATCTCGCCGTCACATCATGGAGAGGTTGATACAGTAGCGGTATGGCCTTATGGATGCCCTTCTGACAAACTCATACCTGAGCATGGTCGAAAGCAGGTGATTGCTTTGATTGGCGCGCCAGGCTCCTTCGAGAGGTCTATATAAGGCCTCCATTTCTTCATCGGAGGTACGCGGGTCTTAATCTCTGAAGCCACCTCTTTGTTATTCCTCGCCTGACTTGAGCGTCGGAGGGCCGTCGCCGGGACACCCCTCCCGGCTCGGTTTGTTGCAGGTTCGCCGGAGCACTCGAGGGTCCAGCAGGGAGTGCCACGTCCCTAGCGTCCGCTGACTTCTGATTCGGACAGGATCAACATTGTTAAAAAGTTTTTAAAACATTTTTAAATAAGTTTTAAAAGATTTTTAAATGAGTTTTTTTAAAACATTTTAAAATAAGTTTTAAAAGATTTTTAATTTAATTTAATTTAATTTAATTTTTGTTTAATTTAATTATTAATTTGATTTTAATTAGTTAATTTAATTCTTAGTTTTCTCACCTGATCTAAATTTTAAATCAAGGAATCCTATAATTTTTTGAGATGAATTAGGTTCAATTATAGGGTTTGGTTTAACTTTATGTTAGATTCAGGTTTAGCTTTGGGCTCAACAAATAGACATTGTTTGGATAAACTTCTTGGCTATGGTGAGTCACCTGGACATCATTAGAGTAACCATGCCTTCGAGGTTTTCCAAGTAGTCCTATCTACTGATCTTAGTACAAAACCTTGGTCTAACTAGTTAGGATCCGTAAGGGGTAGCTTCGGTCAGTTCCACTTAGCCAAATGCACCAGGTTGAATCCATATCTTCCTAGACATGCATAGACTAAGCTTCCCTAACGTACTATCATCCAAAACTTCACCAGTACCACATGTCAAGTTAAACTGTTATCCCTTTTTATTCTAATCCTAGTTACCCTGTCGGGTGGGTTACTTTTGGAGGTGCCAATTATTCTGGAGCCTCACCCTACATTATTGATTTTTGTATATTTTTATTTAACTTGATAAATTAGATTTGAGTTATATTCCTTTAATGATTTATCTTTTTTATCAGAATACTTTTTCTATTTGCTCCCCCTGGATCATAGCCTCGATATGGTCTATCAAAGTAATGTACTTGATCCTTGGGAACCCAATATTAACCAAGTCCAACTTGATTGACCAGGTTGGACTTGGGTACCCATGCTTGGACTATTTTACTATTTGGTCTGTTAATAAGCTATAAATAGGACCGAAATTTCTATTTTACTTTAAATCCTAGTCCGGATCGATTGTATACGGCTTTCTGTTTTCCAAGAATCCAGTCAAGATTCTTGGAACCTAGTGTAAACCATTCCAATGCAATCTTCAAATCCTTGATTTGAATTTTCAGGCTGGAATTCTCTTCCTCAAGCTTTTGGACTTGAGTTGAGGTTCCGATCTGAACAGATTCAGTCAAGGATTCGGTATTATTCGCTTCTTTAAGGGATGTTACTTCCTTTAGAAGCGACTTGATCCGAACATTGGACTTAGCTACTTTACGCATTAAATAATTAATTAAATTAGAAAAACGATTCGTACTTAAGGGGTTTAGCCCTTCGGAAACGGATACAGATCCGTGGCTTCTCTAGGACTCGACTTCTGATTCGTCCTCGCTTCTAGATTCGTTGGTGTAATCCTGGGCTGTCAACGCGAGAAAGCTTGTCTGCTCGAGTTCTTCGTCGTCGGATTCCTCAAAAGAAGACTCGTCCTAAGTTGCCTTCAGGGCCTTCTTTCTTCTTGGCTTTTTCGGATCTTTCTAGTTCGGACAGTTCTCCTTGATGTGCCCCTTCTGATTGCACCCGTAGCACGTGACCTCGAATTTCACCTTTGAGTTTGGTTGAGCTTCTTTGGACTGGATGACCTTTCTGACATCCTTTTTGTTGAAGCACTTCTTTCTGTAGAGTTTCTTCACCAGGTTGACAAGCTTGGTAGTGAGCTCATTGTCATCGTTCGATTCTGGTTCTTCTTCTGACTCTGGTTCAGTTCTGCGTTTTGATTTCGATTCGCGTGCTCTACTTGTACCTACAACCAAAGCCAACCCTTTCTCGGTTAGGCGTGCATTAATCTGCTCATGCAACTCAAATTCAGAAAATAACTCATCTAGTTTAATAGAGAAAAGGTCCTTAGACACCTTGTAAGCATCTACCAGGGATGCCCACAGGGTGTTCCTCGGAAAAGCATTTAGAGAGTACATGATTATGTCCCGGTTCTCCACTTTTTGTCCGATCGCATGAAGCCCGTTGAGGAGGTCCTGGATCCGAACATGGAGTTGGGTAGCCGTCTCACCTTCCTACAGTTTAATATTGTACAGTTTATTAAGTATTAAATCTCTTTTACTTACCTTGGTGTCGGGCGTCCCTTCGTGAAGCTCGATCAGCTTCTCCCACAACTCCTTTGCGTTTGAGAACGGGCCAACTCGGTTGAGTTCCTCCTTTGTTAGTCCACACTGGAGGGTGCAAGTGTTGGTTGCTACTCGGAAAACCTAGAGGTTGCACTGTACAAAAATTTTGTACAAAGGTCTGAACCTTTTCTTAGCTACCATGTGTTCTTTTAAATTAAATTTTGGATCGCCTGCGGAACTTAACACGTTTGATCCAAAACTTAATCTATTTGTTCTTTTAGGTTTTGACTTGGATCTCCTGCGAAACTTAACACGTTTGATCCAAATCACCTAAGTTATTAAATCCATTAAATATTAATTTCCAAAATTGGTTCCTAGTACTGACGTGGCGAGACACATGACCTTCTTGGATATGGGAGCAACCACCACCGACTAGATAAAACCTTTTAAGGAAAGCTAATATTTAATTTCCTAAAATAACTTTAGGTCAACCGAAAAGAACAATCAAATCACAAGGAAAAGAAAAACAAAAGAACACTATATCGAAAACAAATTCGAAACACTAGAATCGTATGCCTCTTGTATTTAGTATTATTTCCAAAAATAACTAATATGATGCGGAAAGAAAAATTACTAGTTATACCTTTTAGAAAGACCTCTTGATCTTCTACCGTATTCCACTTCTAACCTCGGACGTTGTGTGGGCAACGATCTTCCAAGATGAGAACCACCTAGGCACCTTCTTCCTTCAAGTTTCGGCCAAGCACAAGAACTTCCAAAGGATGAAGAATTTTCCACCAACCAAGCTCCAAGGGATGCATGCTTTTCTCTCCTTCTTCTCCTTCCTTGATCCGGCCACATCCTCCAAGCCCAAGAGATGATAGATTTCGGCCACAACAAGAGGAGAGAAGAGAAAAGGAAGGGCCGGCCACCACACCAAGGAAAAGAGGGAGAAAAATAGAATAGAGTCCTTAGCTTGAAGCCTCCTCTACCCCCTCTTTTATAATCCTTGGTCTTGGCAAATAAGAAAAATTTAATAAAAACTTCCTTAATTCTTTTACCATTGAAAAGGAAAATTTATTTAATCAAAACAATTTTCTCTTTTCAAATTACAATGGCCGGCCATAACAAATAAAATCTCCAAGCAAATAAAATTTTAAACACCAATTAAAACTTTCTTATTTGCTTCCGGAAATTTATAAAAATTTCTCCAATAATTTTTATCCCTTTATGATTGGTTTATAAAAAGGAAATTTAATAAATTAAAATCTTTCTTTTAAACATGTGGATAAAAAGAAAGTTATCTCTATAAATTAAAATATCTGTTAATCTACAAATAAGGAAAGATATCAAATCTTTTCTTAATCTTTTGTAGAAACTTAAATATTTAATTTTAAACTCTCTTTTAAATCATGAACATGATTAAAAAGGAAAGTTTTCTTAAAATTTAAAATCCTCCTTTAATCAACAAATAAGGATAGATTTCAAATTTTAAATTCTCTTTTAAACATGTAGATGATTTACAAATAAGGAAAGTTTTTACCAAAAAATTAAAACCATCCTTTTAAACTACAAATAAGGAAAGAGATTAATCTCTTCTCTTAATCTTTTGTAGAAAGCTATAAAAGGAAATTTTTAATTTTTAAACTCTCTTTTAAAATCATGATATCCACATAAGAAATAGTTTTAATAAAAATCCTTTTTAATATTCTAGTGGTCGGCCACCTAAGCTTGGGACCCAAGCTTTGGCCGGCCACCTACATTGTAACACCCCAAATTTCATGATTTGGAGTTCTAAAAGACCTTATTAAAATCTATAAATGTTTTAGAAAAATTCTAGAGAGTTTTAGAAATTTTTAGAGTATTTTTATGCAATTTTTGGAAGTCGTTTGGTATTTTTACCAAAAGAAAGAAGTTTTGACAAAAAAATGTCCAAGCCGAGGCTCGAACCGGCAACCTTTGACCCGAGCAAAACCCGGCTGACCAGGTGGGCAAACAGATTTTTCTGTTTAGAATTGATAGCAAAATTATTTACCAAGTTAACAGAACACCAAGTTATAAAAGAGGAACTTAGGGGCTTGATCTACCCGAAACAAAAAATCCTTCTCCTCTTTCTCTCGCGACGGCGCGCGGCGTTTTTGTTCGGGCGAAAACGAAGACGACGAAGCCCCAGCTAGGGCTCGTCTCCGGCGGCCGGCCAAGGACCAAATCCGAGAGGGTTCTCTACCATCGTGATCACCTTGTCGAGGAGAACAAGTGGAGGTGAAGGAGTTGCCGAGAGCTTGAGTCCTCCGCAAGCCCTAGAAGTATTAGAAGCCACCTTCTTTGGCTGTAAGTCCTAGAACAAGAGGTAAGCGCTTACTCACCTGCGGTAAGATAGTTTCGAGCCTTTGATTTAGAGTTTCTCTTATTTGTGAAAGTGTCGTGAGTTTTATAAAGAAGATTGTTCTTCCCTTTTTAAGCTTTCGGATTTGTTGTAAAGAATTTCAGAATTTCCAGGGATTTAGTTTCTTCTTGCTTCAGAATTTTTGTTGTGAAGATTGGGTTTAGGGCTACTGTCGTGAGACTCAAAGTAAGGATATGGAAGAGTTAAGTATGTTGAGTTGTTGTTTGCTGCCGTGAGTTAAGGTTTCATATCTGGTTTTTCTTTTTTCTGGTATGCCGTGAGTTTCATAGAAAAGGTGGAAGGGATTTGATCAGATTGAGTTTCCAACTGATGATGCTAATACTTCTCTTTATCAGATTTCTTTAGTGGTTACTCTTCCTTGATAACTGATGATGCCAATGGTTTTTTTTATGCACCGTTAGGGTTTTAAAGTAGATCCTCTTATGAAAATAGGTTAAGTGCTATGCATTTTCCAGAATTGGATAGTTTAGATTTAGCTTAAATTGATGTGGTTCATGTATATAATTAGACATGCAGTAATTAGTTTAGGTGTTAAGTGTTTGGGCTTTGAGATTTTGATTCCATACTCAGAAAGTTGCTGGGTTGTTTAAGCATAGCATAAGGAGGTTAGGAAATAATGGAGAACAGTTTGGGTTTCTAAACCTTCAGGTTTGGGAGATGGTGTTGTAATCACACCAAGACTATTGAAGTAGTGCATAGATTTATTTTCCTTAAACAGTAGCAGGTAGTTTTGCTTAAGTTTGTTTAATATGGATCATACCCTAAATTAGTATGTAGCAACCGGTGATAGAGTGTTAAATACTAGAGAATTTATTTTCCCTGTCTAGTATAGCTGGATTCTGTTTTGTTATTGAATGAAAATTTAAAGATGTCAATTCTATGGTTAGAATAAATGATATATTGTAATGCACAGATTTATGAGGTATTCGCTTTAGATTGTTTGATTAAGCATTAGTGTGTAGATTTTTATTAAGCATTAGTGTGCAGATTTTATTATGTATCAGTGCAGATTTCTGTTAAGCATTAGTATGCAGAATTTTTATAAGTATAGTATGCAGATTTTAGATAAGCTTAGTATGCAGACTTCTGTTAAGTTAGTATGCAGATTTTTATTAAGCTAGCATGCAGATTTCTGTTAAGCAAGTGCAGATTTTGTTAAGCTAGTATGCATATTTCTGTTAAGCTATTATGCAGATTTTTATTGAGCTAGTATGCAGATTTCTGTTGAGTATTAGTGCAGATTTTTGATAACTATTGTATGTGCAGATTTCTTTTGTATGCTATGCATGATTATGTGTTACATAGTTAGTTTCATTCATAAATGCATACGAAAGATACCCTAACAGTATTTTGGGTTTAAGAAAAGTATAAGAAAGATAAAGAAAAGTATAAGAAAGATAAAGAAAAGAAAGAAAAGGTCGAGGCCTTAAGTAGATCCCAAAGTCAAGACTTTAGGGATTTTTGGCACACAAGGTGCCTATTAAAATGCCGAGGCATTTAAAGAAGAAGTAATTAAGATTATAAGTATTTTACTTTTAAGAAGAGGCTAGTACCCGACTTCCGAGGTTGTCGTTAAACAAATCCAGGTGTCCAATTCCGAGGTCTTGGCCCTGGTAGACCGAGGTCTGCTCTTTTAGGATTGGTGGCTCGCTACCCCAACCTATCGGGGAACGCGCATAAGATGGTACTATGCCTGGGCCCAAGAAGAAGTTGATTACTATTTTGAAGTATTATAAGTATAAGTTTTTGAACAAGTAAAGAAAGTTTTACATAAGTATAAGTATTAAAGAATAAGTCTTTAAGCAAGTGAAATAAGATTCAGAAGGTGTTTAGAATTCAGTAAGTTTAGTTCTTTATGCTAGCATGATTGTATAGATTTACTTTACATGTTTAGCCTTTCAGTATGTTTCTTTCACTAGTAGATGAGCATGAGTAGATTTCCTTTTGAGCATTAAGTTTTAGATTTCAGTATATCCTCATGCATATCGAGATTTTGTGAGTTAGATAGCGCTTACTAAGCAAATTTTGCTTATAGACTACACTTCCTCTTACTGCAGATACAGGAAAGGAAAAGATATATAAAGGAAGGCGACAAGGTGGCGCGGATGGTGTGTGATGCCAGGACTATGGAAGCCTTGGGACTTAGTTTAAGAATTTATTAAGATTGTCATTTATTAAGAATGTATTAGATGAGTCATTTAGTCTTCCGCTGTTAGTTAATTGTATGTTTTAGTTTCCGAGAGTTTTATGAATTACTATCAACATGTGCATGTTAGTTATGTATGTTAGATATGTCTGCCTGTGGCTGTGTATATTATGTTATGTATGTCAGTTTAAGGTCACCGGTACAGGGGAGACTTTGCCGAAATTTTTCGGTAGGGTTTCCATGTGATTTTTAATCATACCGGTTAAGTATAGTTAGTAGTTAAGTAACGGTCATCCTTAGAGAGTAGTAGTAGTAAGAAGGGTGGTCGTTACATACATGGCTCATCCACTTGGTCTTGGCCGGCCCTAGCTTGGGTTCCAAGCTAGCTTGGCCGGCCCCATTGGATGGGTAAGAAGGTGAGTATGCGGTGGATATAAATCTCTATATACTAGAGACTATGATAGGGACCGAGAGGAGGAATTGGTTTTGGTCTCCCGATAAAATTAAGCATCCCGTGCTCGCCCCGAACACACAACTTAATTTTATCAATAATAATTCATTCCACAAGAGAACTATTATTGAACTACCGCACCAATCCCAAATTACATTTTGGGCTCCTTCTTATCATGAGTGTGTTAGTCTCCCTGTGTTTAAGATAACAAATGCCCACTAATTAAGTAAGTTACTGACAACTCACTTAATTAATATCTAGCTCCAAGAGTAGTACCATTCAACTTCATCGTCATGTCGGACTAAGTCCACCTGCAGGGTTTAACATGAAAATCCTTATGAGCTCCTCTTGGGACATTCTCAACCTAGATTACTAGGACACAGTTTCCTTCTATAATCAACAACACACACTATAAGTGATATCATTTCCCAACTTATCGGGCTTATTGATTTATCGAACTAAATCTCACCCATTGATAAATTAAAGAAATAAATATCAAATATATGTGCTTGTTATTATATTAAGATTAAGAGCACACACTTCCATAATAACTGAGGCCTTTATTCCTTTATAAAGTCAGTATAAAAGAAATGACCTCTAATGGTCCTACTCAATACACTCTTAGTGTACTAGTGTAATTATATAGTTAAGATAAACTAACACCTAATTACACTACGACCTTCCAATGGTTTGTTCCTTTCCATCATGGTCGTGAGCTACTGTTTATAATTTATAAGGTACTGATAACATGATCTTCTGTGTGTGACACCACACACCATGTTATCTACAATATAAATTAATTGAACAACTACATTTATCACAAATGTAGACAATTGACCAATGTGATTCTTATTTCTAGATAAATGTTTTATACCAAAAGCTAGGCTTTTAGTATACATTCTAACAATCTCCCACTTATACTAAAAGACTAAGCTGCCATATCTGCTGCCATACATTTGATTCCCATGCCTTTCAAAAAGCTCTTGCCTTAAGGACCTTAGGTTATCATCTGATGCAATCTAGGCGGCAACAACTTCTCCTCGTTATACAATTTCTCGTATTGGGTAGTACTTGCGCTCTATTGTGTTTACTTATCTTATAGACTCATGGTTTCTTCGAGTTTGCTACTGCACCATTATTATTACAATAAATTGTAATAATCTTTGGACAAACTAGAAATCATATCTAAGTCTATCTTGAGGTTATTAAGTCATTCATCTTTTATGGCTACCTCAGAGGCTTGCCATATATTCAGCTTCTATGGTGGAGTCCAGAAAAACACCTATGCTTATCACTCCTCCATAGTTATGATTTTTCCTCCTAAAGTAAACACAAAACCCCGAGGTCGACTTATTATTATCCCTATCCGATTGGAAGTCAAAATCCGTGCAACCTACAGGAACTAAATTAACTGCCTTGTAAGCTAGCATATAATCTCTAGTGCCTCTAAGGTACTTTTAATATATGCTTTACTGTAGTCCAATGTCCTTGTCTAGGGTTACTTTGATATCTGCTAACTATGCTCTTGGCAAAACAGATTTCTGATCTCGTGCATAGCATACATTAGGTTGTCTAACTACCGAAGCATAAAGAACTGCCTACATGTCCTCAATCTCCTTTGATGTCATCGGAGACATCTCTTTAGATAAAGACACTCTATGCTTAAAAGGTAAGAAACCTTTCTAGGAGTTTTTGCATGCTAAAAATGTAACGACCCGACCCTTTGGCCTCTTGGGCGGCCCTTGTGGCAGCCCAACTGGCGCCCCTTAAGTCGTCGGCCCATTTGGCGACCTCTCATGTCGTCGACCGACGACCCTTGGCCGTGCCGTTACTTACTAGGTCTTCCCACCCCTGGCCAGTGGATTTTTGCCTCCCCCAGGATTCGAACTCTAAACCTCCAGGCTTAAGTATTAGAGTTTATGAATCCTGATAACCAAGTGAGATCATCTCAATTTTCCTTAATTCGAGTTCCAAATGTCCATAAAAATATTTGGAAATACTTTTAAAATATTCTAGAGATTTTTAGGAATTTTTAGAGTATTTTTATGTAATTTTTGGAGGTCGTTTAATAGGGTTACAAAAAGAAAGAAGTTTTGATAAAAAACGTTGAAGGTGAGATTCGAACCCACGACCTCGGGTCGGACTGACCCAAGCAAAACCGGCCCAACCAGCTGAGCTACGCTCGTTTTGTCAATTATATATGGAGCGATATATATTTAAGTAATAGTTAGGAACAGTAAAATAATAGGAAATAAAATGGTTGCAGCTGGGATTCGATCCCTCTAGTTGGGCTTTAAGCAGAACGCAGCCCACCAACAGACCAGCCGCGGGTTTGTTAATAAAACCCGAATCAAGTTGTATTTAAGCAATAGTTAGTTAACAGAATATTAAAGTTATAAGAAGAGAACTTAGGTTTTTCCCCGTGACAAAAATCTTCTCTTCTCCTCTTCTCACGCGACGGCGCATCTCTCCACGGGGGAAACCGCAGCGAGCAAAGCTAGGGCATTGCGGTGGCCGGCGAGCACTCTTCTCCGAGAGGTCATCACACCACCGAGCTCCTCTCGTCAAGAAGAGGCGCGAGCACAAGAAGAAGCCGAGTATTTCAAGCCTCCGAGCCCTAGATTTTCTTCCTCTCCTTCGGTTGTAAGTCCAAGCAAATCCCGGTGAGTTGCTTCTCACCTGCAGTAGGAGTTGTTTCGAGCTTTGATTCGTTTTCATGGCTTTCGGATTCTTGTTTTCTTTTGGATTTCGAAGCAAGTTTGAGGGGTTTTGTTTTTGATGTTTACTGCCATGAACCCTAAAGAAAGAAGATAGGGATTTTAAGCAAGAAGTTTGACGATTGGTATTAGAGTTCTCATATGATCAATAAATATGGTCCTAAGAATTTTCAGTAACAAAGTGAAATCCCCAGAAATCATACATCTAAAATATATAGTTCAAAACGATTGGAGGCTTTACAAACTTTTGTGGATTAACGAATTCTGTATATGCTTTTTAAGTAAAATAGGAAGGTCTACTTTTGACCCAAATAAGGTTTCACACCCTTAGTTATATTCGGATAAATGTAGCACAAACTTTGTTTTCCAAATAAAATAGGACTGGCCTAATATGAAGCAGCGTACCGTCACATAACTAGGAATTTTAGATGGGCCAAATTGAAAGTGATGCCATTTGGATCCAATTCAATGGCAGATTATAGAATTTTGTGGATTTGGCTTTGTATAGAACTCAATCTTGGAGGGATAACAGTCATGTTAGCAACCCGAAATAGTTAGCACAAAGATGGCTTGACGTACAGAATTAAGGAAATTGATAGATCTTTAGTTTCCCTTCATGTTTTGGATCATGCTGTATAGAATTGTTGCTAGGGATTTAGTCTTCCTTTCATGACTTCGGAACAGTTTTGAGTATTTCAGTTGTAGTATCTCAGTTTTTGATATGCCTCATGAATTTCATATTAGCTTTGAGATCTTGTTGTTGGTTGCTTAGTAAGAATAGTTTTTTTTTTAGCATTGGCAGATTTCTTTTCCATTGCTAATATAAGTGTAGTTTTCCTTTTCTATCTTTACCTTAGTACGAATTCTCAGTATTTCCTGATGTAGCATGATATTCTGTTAATTCCATGCCGCAACGATTCCTTTATTTTCTAGATTCTATTGCATGCCTAGTAGTTGAATTGGTTAGTAATATAGCACAGTTTTTGTTAAGCATGATAGGGCAGAATGTTATGTGGAATCGTTTATATTATAGTGTTGCTTCTAATAGCAGTGCAAATTTGGTTGCTTGTTTATTTTATAAACTCGAGCAGTTTTATTGTTATGTTAGTAAGTGTAGAATACATCCTTACCGTCCATTAGAAGCAACCTTTCCTTATACTTTGCTTAATTGGAAATAATTCAACATGAGTAGATTTTAGTGATACATGCTTTAGTATATCATGCGTAGATGTTTGATAACAGCAATATCCCTTCTTATATCTTGGTTTCCATGAAAGGTGCTTATTTCCAATTATGTTAAGGATTATAGCATGTAGTAGTAGGCTGATTCAGTTTCCCTTGCCACTAAATGAGCATGCACAACTTAGTATACTAGTAAGTTTGGATAGATTATTTGTTACTGGTTTAAGGGCAAGAATAACCTTGTTATAACAGTTCAGAATTAGTTTATTTTGCTCTACCTTACAGCATGTTTAGAAAGTCCAATTTAGCTTTCAATTGCTCTATTTTACAGCATGTTTAGTAAGTCTACGTTAGCTTTCTTTTGCTCTATTTTACAGCATGTTTAGAAAGTCCAAGTTGCTTTCTTTGCTCTATCTTTGCAGATTTTTATAAGTAAAGCATGCAGATTTTGATAGGCTTAATATGCAGATTTTTGTTAGGCTTTGCATGCAGATTTATGTTAAGCTTTGTATACAGATTTTCAGTACGTAGGGTGTGTTCTAGTGCACACCAAGTGCTTGATAAAATGCTTAGCTCAATATAATGCTACAGTAGGCATTTTAATAGCTCAGTAAATGCAGTAGAAGCATTTAAAATAACTTATTTAGTCTTGCTACAGCTTTTATGGACTAGATGTCCAATGGGTGGGCTCCCACAGTCGCCTCTAGGTTCAGATAACCTAGTTAAAGCAAGGTAAGGCTCCCACAGTCGTCCCTAGGTTTAGATAACCTAGTAAACCCTACTAGACTCGGAACTTGCAATCCCGAGTTTAGTTAGGGATGCGCGCACAGCAAGTACAGTTGCCGGGCCCATCAGCAGCATGATTATTATTTTAATCTATTATGTAAATAGTTTTCAAAACTTCACAAATTAGTTATGTGAAAACAAGTTAGACTCAGTTTAGCATTAATTAGTTTAGCTTAGGTAGCAATTCAGTTTCTTATTCATACACATGATAGTTCTACGATTAATGATATGTTTAGTATTTCGATTAGTATGATTCCTTTATTGCTATTTATGAGCACGATTAGCTATACATGTTTAGTACTTCATTAGTATGATTCCTTTATTGGTTTATGAGCATGATTAGCTATACATGTTTAGTACTTCAGTTAGTATGATTCCTTCACTATTTACGAGCATGATTAGTTATACATGTTTAGTATTTCAAATAGATGATTCCTTCTATTTATGAGCGTAGTAGCTATCGTGTTAGCTTTTCATTAGTTGATTTTCATATTTACGAGCACGAGTAGCTTTATACGTTAAGATTCGCTTTTAGCATGTTTTATTTATATACACGACATCGAGTTTTCATGAGTAGATACCACCAAGCTTTTAGCTTATAGATACTATTTTCCCTCATACAGCAGGAAAAACTAAAGTATAAGGAAGAAGGCGCGAGGAGATATGACAGGCTGGACTATGGAGAGATCCGAATTACCGGCAAAATTCACAAGACTTTTCTTTTAGTTCTCTTTAAAGTTATATCAAACCCGAGTTTATTTCCGCATCAGAGTTTGATACCTCCTATTGTTGGAGTGATATGGTTGTTGGCCATTGCTAGAGTAGTTTCATATTTTTATCAGGCTATTATACTGCGTGGTTGTGAAATTTCATGTTCCACCACCCCAATCGAGTATACTCAGATGATTTACTGATACGGTCACCCAGACAGGAGACTCACAAATTTTCTGAAGGGTTTCCATGTGATTTTAATCCCACCTGCTATAGAGTTAGTAGTTAAGAATCTGTCATCCTGAGAATAGTAGTAGTAAGAAGGGTGGTCGTTACAAAACGAAAGGAATTTTCCGATGTTAAGCTTGGGATAAGTAAAATATATATATATATATATATTTTTCTCATCCCTTATTACTTTGATCTCAAAATATATACATTCTCCCAAGTCCTTTATATCGAATTATTCGACAACCATACCTTACTTCGACAACATTTCGATATTATTTCCAACTACCAAAATGTTATCTACGATAAGACAAGAAATACCACCACGCTTCCATCACACCTTTCAGATACACAAGACTTATCCGCTTACTCAATAAATCCATAGTGGATTACTTGATAAACCTGATGTTCCAAGACTGAAGTTTTCCTCACCCATGATCGATGAGCCAGACACAAGACGCCTACTTTACAACGAACCCTTCCGTTGCTTTATACGGATGCTTTTTCAAGACTTCCATTAAGGAATGCCGTCTTGACATCCACTGCCAAATAGATAAAAGAATTTGGATAGACTTAAGCATGGTTACCAGTGAAAAGTTTCCTTTTCATCTAGCCTTGCTTTGAAAGTTTCTACCTTCCGTCATCCCTCTTTCCTATTATAGACCTTTTACACCCAAAGGCTTTACACCATTCGTGTTTCTACAAGCTTCCAGATTTTATTGTAATACATATATTCTAATTTTATTCATTACTCTTCGCCAAGATGTGATCTTTATCTGGAGTGCTTCATTATACGTCCTGAGATCGGTTCATGTCCTCCGTGGATCGAGTCCAAAACTCTCCCAAAACACGAATCCTTTTAGGTCGCTTAACAACCTCCCACTACAACAAGGCACTTTCTGCAATTCGTGTATCATTTGTGATACGTGAGTTTCTTGTGGTATCTCATCTTGTACATTGGTACTAGATTAGATATGTCCTTTATTATTTCCTTAAGAACAAATTTTCTTACGGGCACATGGTTTATTACATAGTCCTTTTCTAAAATCGGTCATTGATGCTACAATGACCTTCCGATTTTTAAGCCTATAAACCTACTTTCATTTCTAGGATAACCCACAAACAAGTGAATTCGCTCAACTTATCATTGTCTCTTCTTCGCATATGTTCTGGATCATCTGAATCTGAATATGCTTGAAAATACGCTATTCAGAATTCTATACGAGTGAGAGTTTTATCTTTCGAAGGTACTATATTCACTTCCGTTCCAGTATATCCTTAAAATGATTTTGGTAATATTCTAAATAACTCATCAATCTACTTATTTTCATAAGAGTCCTATACCTTCCTTTATCTACACCATTCTATTGGGGTGTACCAGGTGCAGTTAGTTGGGATTGAAGTGACTCCTAAATTCTCCCAAGAGGTACTTGTCACTACGATCTTACCATAGTGACTTTTACTTTAACATTTCTCCGCATCACCTTGTACTCTTTCAACTAATCAAAGTACTTAGTCTTGCGGACATTAAGTAAATTTATTTGTATCTTGAATAGTTCTATAAAATAGACTAAATATTCAATACTACCTCTTGTCTGGATAGTCATAGATCACACAAATCGAACGAACCAATTTCAACATATCTTCGACTCCATACCCTTAGACTTAAAAGCTTCTTGGTTATTTTCCTTCCAAGTAAGACTCGCAGGTTGGAAAGATTTCCACTACTAATGAACTCAAAAGTTCATCACTACCAATGAATCCTACTTAAGTTAATATAACCTAGCTTTAGATGCCAAAGATATAATTGGTTCATTTCAAGGTTGCTTTAAGTTAGAAGACGTGTTACTAATTTTCATTTGTTGCATCGTGGGAGTTATTGGATTATAAATTGTCAACCAACATACCGAATAGATAACTTCCTATTTTCTCGATAACAACTTTGTTATCAAAATAGACACAATATCTATTCTATAATAGTTTAGAAACCGAAATTAGGTTCTTTCTAAACTTAGTATGTAAAGACAATTTCTAATAATCCATATTTTATTCCTATTAGAGAATAAACTCTCCCACTGCAACAACTGCTACTTTTACAAGAATGCCCATGTGGACGGTGTTTTTTTAATTTTCATTTAGTTGTCAGGTTTCCTGGAACCCTGCAATGAATTGCAAACATGATTAATGGCATCTGTATCTACACTCCAGGTTCTGGTAGATAACACCACTAAACATGTTTCAACTAATGAATTAAATACACCTATATTGTTCTTTAGTTCTAAAAAGATAGACTACCTTAATGTCCAAGTCATATTTCCAATCATTACAATCGGGACTACTAAGTCTTTTCTATAGTATAACAACTAGGGAATTGACAATCATTTTAAATCCTAAGAATCACAAAAATATTTGGTCAAGATCAATTCCTTAAAATCCCCATGAATTTTGTATGACATGTGTGAGATATATAAAAGAAAAGATTATCCATTAATTATTATCTCGTCAACTTTACTTTACGACGAATAAAATTAATAGTTGATCTTTCTTTGATCAAATATTTGGTTAAAACTTTTGAATTTAAAATAACATTGATTCCTCAAACAATATTATTTAAATTCACCAACACCTCAAACACCGTGAATTTTGCATGCCACGATAGTGTGGACGTATACAAAATTAAACATTTGTAAGAGGAGGGGTTTACCCATTAATTATCTTGTCAATAAATCTTTATGACAAATAAAATTATCTCAAACACCGTGAATTTTGTATGCCACGATAGTGTGGACGTATACAAAATCAAACATTTGTAAGAGGAGTTTTTAATTTTATTATCTTGTCAACTTATTTATTTGACAAATCAATAGTTGGTTTTCTTCGGTCAAACAAATAACTCCGATGGGGAGGATACTATTAGACGTGCCTAAGTGTATACCATTACTTGACACTAAGTCCATTAATAAGATTATGCCCCTTCCGATGGGGAAGATCACACGCTCTTAATTAACTTCCTATAGTCATCCAAAATGGAAGTTTAATCTAGTGATCCGCAAACAAGCTCATCCGATATGGAGGAAGGCACTCAGAGCCAACGCGCAAGCTTGTTGCATTACTTATAAACCAGTAATGGAGACCGTGGAATTTATTTAAAAATAAATCTCTCTTCCACTTAGTTATTTAAAGTGAGGAATTTTGACTATGCTAGCCTACTTAATATGACACTAACAAGCACACAACACAAAGATAGCAATAAACATAAAAACTAATTTTCAACTATTATGGCTTTTATCTATCATTGCCCTCCGTGTGTCGCCAACCCTAGTTGCCGCCATCTGCCGCCACCGGGTCTAGTTGTCTCATCCATCTTGCTCCTTGTTCCGCTGCGCCTCTGGTCCTCAAAAGGTTCCACGCCTTGCAAGATTCGATCCGTGACATAAATAGAATTTTACATTCTCGATCCTATATTCCTCGAAGGAATGTACATGTAAACTAGATCGAACATAAAATAAAATTTACATCCATCGATCCTATATTCCATAAAAGGAATGTACATGTAACTAGATCAAAAATAAAATCCTAATAAAACTAAATACAGCTCCTGCTGTATTTTATAATACAATCATGCACACACAATAAATGCCCTTGACATGTCCAAGGGTCCAATCACACACATAATAACTATAAGCCATAATAGTTGGATCCTACATCCACAAAGTTAGCACATCCTACTATTATCCTGTCTAAATTATGTATGACATGTGCATAATTAAACTAATACCAAATACACAGAGGCAAAACCCTAGCTCTAATACCAATTGTTGGTTGCTACTCAGAAAACCTAGAGGTTCCACTGTACAAAAATTTTGTACAAAGGTCTGAACCTTTTCTTAGCTACCATGTGTTCTTTTAAATTAAATTTTGGATCACCTACGGAACTTAACACGTTTGATCCAAAACTTAATCTATTTGTTCATTTAGGTTTTGACTTGGATCTCCTGCGGAACTTAACACGTTTGATCCAAATCACCTAAGTTATTAAATCCATTAAATATTAATTTCCAAAATTGGTTCCCAGTACTAACGTGGCGAGGCACATGGCCTTCTTGGATATGGGAGCAACCACCACCGACTAGACAAAACCTTTTAAGGAAAGCTAATATTTAATTTCCTAAAATAACTTTAGGTCAACCGAAAAGAACAATCAAATCACAAGGAAAAGAAAAACAAAAGAACACTATATCGAAAACAAATTCGAAACACTAGAATCGTATGCCTCTTGTATTTAATATTATTTCCAAAAATAACTAGTATGATGCGGAAAGAAAAATTACTAGTTATACCTTTTAGAAAGACCTCTTGATCTTCTACCGTATTCCTCTTCTAACCTCGGACGTTGTGTGGGCAACGATCTTCCAAGATGAGAACCACCTAGGCACCTTCTTCCTTCTTCCTTCAAGTTTCGGCCAAGCACAAGAACTTCCAAAGGATGAAGAATTTTCCACCAACCAAGCTCCAAGGGATGCATACTTTCTCTCCTTCTTCTCCTTCCTTGATCCGGCCACATCCTCCAAGCCCAAGAGATGATAGATTTCAGCCACAACAAGAGGAGAGAAGAGAAAAGGAAGGGCCGGCCAGCACACTAGGGAAAAGAGGGAGAAAAATAGAATAGAGTCCTTAGCCTTGAAGCCTCCTCTACCCCCTCTTTTATAATCTTTGGTCTTGGCAAATAAGGAAAATTTAATAAAAACTTCCTTAATTCTTTTGCAATTGAAAAGGAAAATTTATTTAATTAAAACAATTTTCTCTTTTCAAATTACAATGGCCGGCCATAACAAATAAAATCTCCAAGCAAATAAAATTTTAAACACCAATTAAAACTTTCTTATTTGCTTCCGAAAATTTATAAAAATTTCTCCAATAATTTTTATCCCTTTATGATTGGTTTATAAAAAGGAAATTTAATAAATTAAAATCTTTATTTTAAACATGTGGATAAAAAGAAAGTTATCTCTATAAATTAAAATATCTTTTAATCTACAAATAAGGAAAGATATCAAATCTTTTCTTAATCTTTTGTAGAAACTTATAAAAGAGAATATTTAATTTTAAACTCTCTTTTAAATCATGAACATGATTAAAAAGGAAAGTTTTCTTAAAATTTAAAATCCTCCTTTAATCAACAAATAAGGAAAGATTTCAAATTTTAAACTCTCTTTTAAACATGTAGATGATTTACAAATAAGGAAAGTTTTTACCAAAAAATTAAAACCATCCTTTTAAACTACAAATAAGGAAAGATATTAATCTCTTCTCTTAATCTTTTGTAGAAAGCTATAAAAGGAAATTTTTAATTTTTAAACTCTCTTTTAAAATCATGATATCCACATAAGAAATAATTTTAATAAAAATCCTTTTTAATATTCTAGTGGCCGACCACCTAAGCTTGGGACCCAAGCTTTGGCCGGCCACCTACATGGCTCATCCACTTGGTCTTGGCCGGCCCTAGCTTGGGTTCCAAGCTATCTTGGCCGGCCCCATTGGATGGGTAAGAAGGTGGGTATGCGGTGGGTATAAATCTCTATACACTAGAGGCTACGATAGGGACCGAGAGGAGGAATTGGTTTTGGTCTCCCGATAAAATTAAGCATCCCGTGCTCGCCCCGAACACACAACTTAATTTTATCAATAATAATTAATTCCACTAGAGAACTATTATTGAACTACCGCACCAATCCCAAATTACATTTTGGGCTCCTTCTTATCATGAGTGTGTTAGTCTCCCTGTGTTTAAGATAACAAATGTTCACTAATTAAGTAAGTTACTGACAACTCACTTAATTAATATCTAGCTCCAAGAGTAGTACCACTCAACTTCATCGTCATGTCAGACTAAGTCCACCGGCAGGGTTTAACATGACAATCCTTATGAGCTCCTCTTGGGGACATTCTCAACCTAGATTACTAGGACACAGTTTCCTTTTATAATCAACAACACACACTATAAGTGATATCATTTCCCAACTTATCGGGCTTATTGATTCATCGAACTAAATCTTACCCATTGATAAATTAAAGAAATAAATATCAAATATATGTGCTTGTTATTATATTAAGATTAAGAGCACACACTTCCATAATAACTGAGGTCTTTATTCCTTTATAAAGTCAGTATAAAAGAAACGACCTCTAATGGTCCTACTCAATACACTCTTAGTGTACTAGTGTAATTATATAGTTAAGATAAACTAACACCTAATTACACTATGACATTCCAATGGTTTGTTCCTTTCCATTATGGTCGTGAGCTACTGTTTATAATTTATAAGGTACTGATAACATGATCTTCTGTGTGTGACACCACACACCATGTTATCTACAATATAAATTAATTGAACAACTACATTTATCACAAATGTAGACATTTGACCAATGTGATTCTTATTTCTAGATAAATGTTTTATACCAAAAGCTAGGCTTTTAGTATACATTCTAACAATCTCCCACTTATACTAAAAGACTAAGCTGTCATATCTGCTGCCATACATTTGATTCTCATGCCTTTCAAAAAGCTCTTGCCTTAAGGACCTTAGGTTATCATCTGATGCAATCTAAGCGGCAACAACTTCTCCTCGTTATACAATTTCTCGTATTGGGTAGTACTTGCGCTCTATTGTGTCTACTTGCCTTATAGACTCATGGTTTCTTCGAGTTTGCTACTGCACCATTATTATTACAATAAATTGTAATAATCTTTGGATAAATTAGAAATCATATCTAAGTCTATCTTGAGGTTATTAAGTCATTCATCTTTTATGGCTACCTCAGAGGCTTGCCATATACTCAGCTTCTATGGTGGAGTCCAGAAAAACACCTATGCTTATCACTCTTCCATAGTTATGACTTTTCCTCCTAAAGTAAACACAAAACCCCGAGGTCGACTTATTAATGTCCCTATCCGATTGGAAGTCAAAATTCGTGCAACCTACAGGAACCAAATTAACTGCCTTGTAAGCTAGCATATAATCTCTCGTGCCTCTAAGGTACTTTTAATATATGCTTTACTGCAGTCCAATGTCCTTGTCTAGGGTTAATTTGATATCTGCTAACTATGCCCTTGGCAAAACAGATTTCTGATCTCGTGCATAGCATACATTAGGTTGTCTAACTGTCGAAGCATAAAGAACTGCCTACATGTCCTCAATCTCCTCAATCTCCCACTTCTGACTCCGGTTCGGTTCTGCGCTTTGATTTCGATTCACGTGCTCTACTTGTACCTACAACCAAAGCCAACCCTTTCTCGGTTAGGCGTGCATTAATCTGCTCATGCAACTCAAATTCAGAAAATAACTCATCTAGTTTAATAGAGGAAAGGTCCTTAGACACCTTGTAAGTATCTACCATGGATGCCCACAGGGTGTTCCTCGGAAAAGCGTTTAGAGAGTACATGATTATGTCCCGGTTCTCCACTTTTTGTCCGATCGCATGAAGCCCGTTGAGGAGGTCCTGGATCCGGGCATGGAGTTGGGTAGCCGTCTCACCTTCCTGCAGTTTAATATAGTACAGTTTATTAAGTATTAAATCTCTTTTACTTACCTTGGTGTCGGGCGTCCCTTCGTGAAGCTCGATCAGCTTCTCCCACAGCTCCTTTGCGTTTGAGAACGGGCCAACTCGGTTGAGTTCCTCCTTTGTTAGTCCACACTGGAGGGTGCAAGTTGCTCTGGCATTTGCTTCCACCTTCTTGATTAGTGCTGGATCCTAGTTTTCGCAAGGTGTAGGTTTGCCGTCTCCGTCAGTTGATAGTTCAAATCCAGTCTTGATGATCATCCACATCTTGAACTAGATCTTTAGGAAATTCTCCATTCTGCCCTTCCAGTAACCGAAGTCTTCTCCGGTGAAGAGCGGGGGACAGACAATGCTGAAGCCTTCTTGTTGGGCCATTTAGAGGATATGCACAAAAAAAATGACAAAAAGAATATCCTAGGACTTGATCCTGGATTAGTAGTGTCGGATGTATTATAAAAGAAAAGCAAACTCGAGTGGTGTTGCACCAACTTCTAGCAGAGATCGATTCAATATAAGAAAATATATTGGAATATAGCAACAATACTAATTCCAATTGACTTCGAAAAAATTGAAAAACACCACGAAAATAATTGCTTGATTGGTGATTGCACCAAATCAAAGCTACCCTGCTTTGATACCAATTGTTGGATCGAGATGCGCTAGAGGGGGGAGGGGGGGTGAATAGCGCTCGTGGCTTTCACACGTTTCGAATTCATAAAACGAGTAACAAGCAGCAGAATAAACAAAAACAATGCGAACACAAGTTATTTACTTGGTTCGGAGCTTGTGGCGACTCCTACTCCAAGGCCCACGCTCGTCGAGCGTTTACTTTAGACAACAACTATAATATCGTTAAAATGTTTACAAATAAAGTACAATCAACAGTAGTAAAATTTACCAACGACAAACAAGAAATAGTAGAATCAGGGCTCCAGGTCGTCAGCGTCAAGTTGTAGCTTCGTCGGAACTTCTCGTTAGCAGCTGGTTGTGTAAGGATTGCTTGGAAGGTGATTGCTTTGCTGCTACCTCGAGATGCCCTTTTATTGGACGTTGAGGGAGCCTCTAATGCCCCATGGAGGCGCCTCAATCCTCAAATCTCATCCCGCTTCCTGTGCTACGATAAGTCTTCTGGTCGCTGCCTCTTATCCGCCTGGAGGCGCCTCCATCAACCACTGAGGCGCCTTCAAGCCAGCGTCCAGGGTGCCTCAAGTTCCCTTGAGGGTGCCTTCGAGCCCACTGTGCAGCCAGCTTCTGCTTGCCTCCAAGCTCCATGGTGGGCGCCTGGAGTACTGTTCCTCCGAGGTAAAAGTGTCTCCTTCGTCCCTGCAAGATGTGTTAGTCCACATAACAACCATATACTCTGCAAGACAAAGTTAGCACATATAATAAATAAAATGTTTGACAACCTTCGGGCTGTTTGATTCTGACTTCGAATTTTCTACCAGAAACTCTAGGTCGAACCGACGCCTACCGTTCCCTCTTCTAGGGAACGCATCCTCACCTACTCCCCTCAGGAGAGATTACCTAATGTCAATCCGGTCTTCCAAACTGACTGGACTTTCTGCCTAGGGTTACCACCCCCTATGACCTAGGGTTACCACTCCCTAGGATTTTTCTCCACCTAGGGTTACCACCCCCTAGGACCTAAGGTTACCCCCCCCCTTAGGATTTCTCCTCCACCTAGGGTTACCACCCCATAGGACCTAAGATTGCCGCCCCTTAGGGTTTTCCTTCACCTAGGGTTACCACCTCCTAGGACCTAAGGTTACCGCCCCATAGGATTTCCACTTGCCTAACCGCAGTTAGGACTTTCCTGAAACCTCATTCAAGCATGTCAGATAACAAGGAATCTTAACTTTGAATCCCTTTGTTATTATCAAAACTTAGGTTCGATCATCGAATGTTTCTCGCACCAACACTCATTTAATTAACGGACATACGATATCTTAAACATAGGGAGACTAACGCACTCATGATAAGAAGGCACCCATATTATAATATGGGATTGGTGCAGTAGTTCAATAATAACTCTTTAGTGGTATGAGTTATTATTGATGAACTTGAGTTGGATGTTCGGGTCGAACACAGGAAGCTCAAGTCCATCAGGAGGCCAAAACCAATTCCTCCTCTCGATCCCTATTGTAGCCTCTGTAAAGCCTTGCATTCACCCGTTTTGGTTTTGCTTCCTACCAAGAAAGGGGCCGACCACATCCTTGCTTGGTGCCTAAGCAAGGGGCCGGCCAAGCCTTGCTTCCTACCCAAGAAAGGGGGTCGGCCAAGCCTTGCTTGGTGCCTAAGCAAGGGGTCGGCCAAACCAAAAGGAAAAGAAAAGAAAAGAAAAAGAAAAGAAAAAAAGGGGAGATTTTTCTCAATAGAATTAGAGATTTTTCTAAAAAGAATTACGTTGATTCTTTCTTAGAAATTTTCTAAAAAGAATTATATTAATTCTTTCTTAAGAAAGTTTTCTAAAAAGAATTATGTTAATTTTTTCCTAGAGATTTTTCTAAAAATAATTATGTTGATTCTTTCTTAGAAATTTTCTAAAAAGAATTATATTAATTCTTTCTTAAGAAATTTTTCTAAAAAGAATTATGTTAATTCTTTCCTAGAGATTTTTGTAAAAAGAATTATACTAATTCTTTCTTAAGAAATTTTTTAAAAAGAATTATGTTAATTCTTTTCTAGAGATTTTTTTCTAAACAAAAATCTATTACTTTTTCTCCTTTTTTATCTGGGGAAAAGAGTTATAAAAGGAGAGGAGGTTGTGCCACAACAATCAACAATTCAATTAAGAATTGATAAGTTTCTCTCCACAACTAAAAATCCTCTCCTTTCCCTTAAGGTCGACGCCCCATTCTTTCTTTTCTTTCCTCTAGGGTTGGCGCCCCACTTCTTTTCTTCTTCCCTTTTCTTCCCTCTAGGGCCAGCGCCCCATCTTCTCTTGGTTGCCGGAGCTTAGAGGAAAAGAAAACGAAGAGATGAAGCACCTTGGTGGTCGACGGTTTGGAGGAGAAGAAGAAGGAGGCGTTCTTTTCTTTGCGTCTTTTGGTGGTAGACGGCTTGGAAACAAAAAGGGTTCGGGGTGTTTTTTTGTCTTGGTAGATCGTCGCCCACACGACGTCCAAGAAGAGGAGAGGAATACGACAGAATATCAAGAGGTCTTTGTCTATGAAGAAAGGTACAACTAGTTATTTATTCCGCAGTACAACTAGTTTTGTTTTCTTTGTATGGATCCTGAAATACCAACACAAGAGGCTAGCGATTTCATGTTTTCATTTTTGTGCTTCGATTTGTGTTTTGATCTTGTTCTTTGATTGAGGTCTCTGTAGTTAAACTTAAGGTTACTGTGAGAAGTTTAAATATTCAATTTATTTGAAAGACTTTGTCTAGGAAGTGGTGGATGATCCCATAACCAAGAAGGCCTAGTGTCTCGCCTACGACCTGGAAGCCGATCCTTGAAATAAATATTTAATCAACTTCTGCAATATGGTTTAACTTCAAAAGAACACAAGGGTTGAACTTGGAGTAAAAATGTTAAGTTTCGTTTCCAATCCAGGTTTAACTTTGAAGAACGAACTTGGAGTAAAAATGTTAAGTTTCGTTTCCAATTCAAGTTTAACTTCTGAAGAGCACATGGGTTGCTAGGAAAAGTTCTGTGCTTGTACAAATTTTTTTGTACAGGGGAAAGCGAATGGTATTCCAAGTAGCACCCAGTACTAATTGCTCTTCTCTTTCTACCCTATGGATGGTTAGATTTCCTAGATTTAAGTAATTTTTTAAATCGTCTTACCATCATTATCATTTCATCGTCGTCGAGAGAGGAATCTAAATCTTGTTCACCCATCTTTGCCTTAAGGGCAATGTTGTGCTTCGGCTCCTCGTATCTGCACATCTCAATTCATAGACTTCAAAAGTTGAAAATAACTCTTCTAAAATAACATATTCTAAATCCTTAAAGATATAGTAGGCATCTACTAATGATGCTCATTTCATATTTCTAGGGAATGCATTAAGAGTGTACCTTAGCGAATCTCGGTTGCTTACCTTTTCTCTGAAATTCAAAAGTCCGCTGATGAGCTCCTTAATCCTTGAGTGAAGGTGTGCAGTGGTTTCGTCTTCTTCAAATTAAGGTTGGTGAGTTGGTTGCGAAGTAAGTCCCGTCTCGCAAGTTTCACCTCCGAGGTTCCTTCGTGTATTTCCAGGAATTTCTCCCAGAGTTCTTTTATAGACTCGTTGGCTTCGATCTGGTTTACTTCTTGTAACGGTAAAACGCTCAGCAGATGAAACTCTGCTTTGCCGTTTACCATGAAGTCGGCTTGTTCCTTCTTCGTCCATTGAAACTTTTCCTTGCCCTTGGGTGCTTCAAAACTAAATTCCATTATTAATAAATCGAAGCTTTTTTTTAAAAATACCTCCATTCTCTTTTTCCAGCTCGTGAACTCCCCCTCGAACTTTGGTCGGTAGATGCTCGGTTCGGCCATCTCGTGTGCTTCGTTCGGCGGTTAGTCCTCCTGAAGCTGTTAGGCTCTGATACCACTTGTTGGTCTGGAAAGGCTGACTGGAGAGGGTTGAGTTGCCTGAAACACTAAAACAAAACATCTTTCTCCTCTTTCAACTTAGATTAGCAGGAATAACATAAAAATAAACAATGCAAAAATAAAAGAAAGAGATTCGAAATTTACTTGGTTACAACCGGGGTGGTTGTTAATCCAAGGCAGATGAAAGCTCACTAAAAATCTCCTGTAAAAGCGGAGAAGCCTCTTACACACACTAATAGCTCAGACTATTGCTAGAAAATGAATACTCAAATTGTTACATATTTCCTAGGTCCAGGGGTCTTTTTATAACCCCTGGAAAAACTTATCCGCAAGCTAAAGGCGCCTTCCATAGGGTTGGAAGGGGCCTCCAGCGAGGCGCCGGTGGATAAAGTTTTATCCATTGCAACGACTCGAACCAGCCTGGTCGAAGGCGCCTTCTATGATGAGTTGAAGGTGCCTTCCATGCGTAAGCAAGGCACCTTCCATGAAGGCTTGAAGGCACCTTCCATGCATAGTGAAGGTGCCTTCCAGCAGAAGACTTCAGCTTTCTTTTCTCTTCCTCTCGCTCTTCCGCTTGGGTGATTTCGGCCAATCAAAATAAGGTCCATCCAAACCCAATTTTGGCCTTCTCCTTGAGCAGTCTTCCTCCTTGACTTCTCGTCCCTTGGACCGCCGTATGCGTTCTTCTCGTCCACTGGTGTACTCTTCAACATCACCTCATCTCTCAGATGCACCGAGCCTGTCGACTCTCTTCCATGTCGTCCTTCTCGCTAGCTGTGTCTTCCGCTTGACTTCCTGTACTCCTAAGCTCTTGCACACTTAGACACAAGGATCAAAACATAACAGGACCTAACCTAACTTGATTGATCACACCAAAAAGAACCTTAGGGTTCCAACACATGATAGAGCAACCGATCGAGTAATTCTCATTAGTGGTGCATATCGACAAGATGGAAGGGATAACTTTCCCGAACGACTGGAGGATGGCACTGATAGAGTTCCTCCAATCGGGTGTCACACCTTTTAATCAGGAAGAGGCCTTCTTATTGAAAAAGAGGGCTAGACGATTCACTTTAGTCAGGGATCAACTATATAAAAGAGCCTTCTCCAGGCCCCTACTCAAGTGCGTTGAACTAGAGGACGTAGAGTACATCCTTCAAGAAGTGCACCAAGGCTCCTTTGGAAGCCATCCGGATGACCATATGCTAGCTCGAAAGATTCTCCTGGCCGGATATTTTTAGCTCACCCTCCAAGAGGATGCCGCTCGGACAACAACCACATGCCTTTCTTGCCAAAGGTATCACAATATCCCGCATTGACCAACTAAGGAGATGAAGGCATCCACGGTGTCTTATCCATTCGACGAATGAGGTATGGACATTGTGGGGCCATTTCCAATAGCGATCGATCAACAGAGATTCCTGCTCATCGCAGTGGATTAGTTCTCAAAGTGGGTGGAGGTCGAGCTACTGGCTAAAATAAATGAACAGATGGTCATCAAATTCATCTGGCAGAACATCCTGTGTCGGTTCGACATCCCCCGCTGACTTGTCTCTGATAATAGGAGATAGTTCACTGGTTGGAGGCTCAAGGAGTGGTGCCAAGGCTATGGCATACAACAGGCCTTCACCTCAGTGGTCTACCCCCAAAGCAACGGTCAGGCGAAAGTCACCAACAGGGAGATCCTCAGAGGCCTACAAGCTCAACTCAACCACGTAGGGGGTAGTTGGGTTGACGAACTTCCCAGTGTCCTATGGGCTTTTCACATGACATCAAAAGAGGCGACCGACGTCACACCATTTCAGATAGTGTATGGCGGTGAGGCGGTGGTCCCCGTTGAGGTCGGAGTAGAATCTGACCGGTTGCAACTCTACAATGAGGGGAATGTTGAGTGGAGGCTAATGAAGCTCGACTTGGTAGACAAAGCACGGGATAAAGTTGTCGTGCGGCTAATGGTGTACCGGCTGTGGATGAAGTAGAACTATAACCGAAGGGTGATCTCGAGGTCTTTCCAAGTCGATGATCTAGTGTGGAAGAGAATCAAGCCAGTCGGTGACATTATGAAGCTTAAGGCACCATGGGCGGGACCTTACAAAGTCGTGCAAAAACTCTGCTCGGGAGCCTACTACTTGGAGGATGAAGATGGGAGATGGCTCGAGCGGCCATGAAGTGCGAATCATCTCTAACCCTATAGGGCTAGGTGAGAGGTGCATGAGTAAATACACATGCACCTATATAAGTGTATGTGTGCCTTTCGGATGTAGGACAAACATAAATAGAAACGTTGACTCTTGAGTCAATCGGCCAAGTTAAAAGTCGAGCGATGACTATAAACCCTTGTTTACGCATTGCGACTGTCGAGAGGCAACATTAAACTCTAGTCTTCACTAACCATCGAGTGGCGACGTTAAACACTAGTCTTCACCGACCGTTGAGCGACGAAGTTAAATCCTAGTCTTCATCGACTGTCGAACGACAAAGTTAAACCCTAGTCTTTATCGACCGTCGAGCGGTGACATTAAATCCTAGTCTTCACCGATCGTCGAGCGACGACATTAAACCCTAGTCTTCATCGACGGTCGAGCGGCAAACTTAAACCCTGGTCTACGTCAAGGTCGAGCGACAATCTTAAACCCCAGTCTACATCAGTGGTCGAGCGGCGACCTTAAACCTTGGTTTTCATCAACCGTCGAGCGACGACGTTAAACCCTTCTTTGTCAACGGTCGAGCGGCGACCTTAAACCCTAGTCTTCGTCAACCGTCGAGCGGCGACGTTAAACCCTGGTCTTCATCAACGGTCGAGCGACAACCTTAAATCCCTCTCTACGCGTGTCAATGGTCTAGCAACAACCTTAAATCCAAGTTCGTGTCTTCAACAGCCGAGCGGTGGCTATAAACTCGAGACCATCGAAAAATGGCTTATCCAAGCGAGTAGTACGACACCGACCGATGGGCCACGGAGCCACACTTCAAAGTTTTTCGCTTCATAAAATGGTAAGCGGTTCCTAGTCCTACTCAATCCTGAGCAGCAACCCAGGGGCAAACAAGTTGGAAAATAAAACAAGGAAGCGTCGAATGACACATCATGAAGGAGTGACATCAAATTAAAAGGTTCGCTAAATGGGCGATCATTCATTAACACTAGTAGTTTTTACAAGGCCAGAAATGGCAGTATAAAAAGAAGACAAAATATGCAAGAGCAGGCTCACTCGAGGTAGTCGAGTACGTTGTCGGGCAACGACTCAATCATCTTGTCTCGACTAATAACCTTGCTCATCAGGCTGGCCAGGATATAGCCACCGCCCTTTAGTTGGTCGAGCGTCTCGTTGATGACAAGGTTGAAAAGACGGAGTACCTGCTTGGTGACTTGGTCATTAAAGGCGTTCAAGCGGAGGTAAGCCTTTTTCTACACCTCGAATTGGCTGGGCTCCGCGTTTTGGTAAACTTCCAGTGCCAACCAAGATGCCTCTAAATCCGCCTTCAAAGTGGCCAGCTGCGCATCTTTGGTGTCGAGCTGGGCCTTTGCTGCAGACCGATCGGACGACTTACCTTCCCGCTCAACATTCAGCGCGACCTCCGTCTCCTTCAGGTTCTAAGCCAACACCCGAAACTCTTTATTTTTGATTTCTAAGTTTTCGATAGCTCGGAGCTTCCTGGTGTTGGCCGAGTGGATCTTCGCTTCAAAGGAAGTGGCCTGTTTATTAAGCTGAGCCAATTGAGTAGTCGGCTCGGCACTTTTACCCCTCTCCGCCTCCAGCAGCTCGGAGCTCTTATTCAGATCGACATTTAGTTGGGCCATTTCGATGCTCATCTGCTCCATGCACGCTTGAGAAGCTGCCTCCTGGCTGCTCGGGAAGCGTAGCTACTGGACTTCATGTTCTAGATATGTGAGCCTGGGGCACATGGACAGGCTCTCTTGTTGGTGCGGTTAGCACTAACGATTTAACCCAGGTTTTGATGAATGACAAATCAGGTTAAGTTAGTCTGTTGTTGTCTAAACACTCTAATCGAGTGTGCAGGAGAAGTCCAGACAGGTCGACGGGCTGACCGAATGTCTGGCACGAAGCCCAGCTAGGTCGACGGGCTGACCGGATAGTTGGCACGAAGTCCAAGCGGGTCAACGGGCTGACCGGACGCTTGGCGAGAAGTCCATCTAGGTCGACGAGCTGACCGGATAGCTGGCGAGAAGTCCAAGCAGGTCGACGGGCTGACCTTGATGGCAAGTAAATATTTCAAAGGCTAGGCTTTGAGTATACACTCTAGCAGAGGACGCGTTCCCGGGAAGGGAACATTAGGCGTCGATCCGACTTAGATCCATTTCGGATATCTAAGTCGAGATCGTGACTAGATTCCGGTCTCGGAAAGACGGAATCTAAGTCATACTCCTTTTTGCTAATTCATACTCACTTTGCTTTTGCTAACAATCTGTGTTGCAGGGTAAATTTTGCGGGAAAACAGGGTCCGGGCGCCCGGAAGGAATCCAGGCGCCCGGAGGTCCGGGCGCCCGGAAGGGATCCCAGCGCCCGGGAGGGAAATTTCATCCAAACTCGCGCGTCGCCACGTGAAACTCACTGGTTGGACCTGCCACGTCTCACCAGGGCGCCTGGAAGGGATCCGGGGTACCCTGAGCTTCATATAAAAGAAGGGGCAAGGGTAGAGCTTCTATATGAACTTAGAATCCAAGATCTGCTGCTCTGTGCTCTTGCGACGCCACGAAAAGCTCTCCGACTCAGTGCTGGTTTTGTTTTAATTCTATTGTCGGTATTTTCTTTATCTGTCAATTCTTGTACTTAACTCTGTAATATTCGAATTGATAGTGATTGCCCAACGAAAGTACTCACGGAGTACGAGCCTTCGAGTAGGAGTCGTCACAGGCTCCGAACGAAGTAAAATTCATTGTGTCCAATTTTTATTCCGCTGCGTTTATACTCGCTGTTTTTCGAATCGACATTTCACGATCCAACAAGTGGTATCAGAGCAGGTACCGCTCTGATTTGGTGCAACCACCAATCAGGCAAAGGGGGGACTTTTTGAAAGAAAAATTAGATATCGTTTGTCTTTAAAATAAAACCTTACACCTTTCATTTTTCCCCTCCAAAACCATTTTTGAAAAACACATCATCATCTTTTCACCGTTGCTTAGTATTGATAAAATATTACATTTTCAAAAATTTTGGAATAATATTTTTTATTAATATTTTATTATTTTTCGAAATTAGTGCAATATTATATTCTTTCTCCAGCACTGCTAATCCAAGACCAAGTCTTGGGATTTTTTTGTTTGTTTCTCTTGTCGGAAATTATGACTCTTCTAGAAGGACGGAACCTCTGCGAACCACCACCATACGATTATGAAAACTTCAACTACTGGAAGCGATTAATGGAATGCTTCTTAGGAAGCGTAGACATCGATTATATGCTAATTTTGAGGAAACCTTCTCAAAACTCGGAACTGAACAAAAAGGTAAGTAACATTATTTGTAATGTTTTACCTAACAATATTTTATGCAGATTAGAAAAGTACAAGAATGCATATGAGCTGTGGACCCAGTTGGTCAAGCTTCACGAGACGTCGATGGAGCTAGAAGATCAAGTTAAAGTCAAATATGGACTCGAGTCAAATCCAATGGAGAAACCTACTGAATTAGGGGTTGCGCTCAAGGTTAGTAATATTTACCAAAATACCCCTGCTAATAGTAGTTTAAATAATCAGCATGATGATAAGTATGAAATTAGTCCAAGTATGGTGCATGATAATCTAGATTTAAATGATTTAAATTCAAAATCACAAAATAATCTAGACTCTGATCAAGTCAATCAAGACTCTGATCAATTTGGCATCAACCTTGACTTGGTCAAACAGAACAATGACCAAATCAATTCAAATAATTTAATTAATTCAGAAAATTTAAAATTAGGTGAGCATTTAGACATAAATAAGTCAAACATTAAAATAAACTTGAATTTAAATGCTAAAAATAAGAAAATGGATAAAATCAATAAATACCTGATGTGTGTAGATTATATACTCTTTTATGCATGTTTTTACGCACATTTACATACTTTGAGCATGCTTGATCTATGCATTTTTATACTTCCAGCTTTCCTTTTAGCATATTTACTCTTTTGGTTCGGAGATCTGCTTTTTGTGCATTTTCTACGAGAGTCGATTTGGTGAAGAATCTACATCCTTGGGCAAGCATGGAGGAAACAAAGGAGAAAGCACCGGTCAGTGCCTCACACGCCCCTGACCTGTATGGAGCTCGGCCGTGGAGTTTGGCACCAAAGTGGAGAATGACATGGCCGTGTGAACTTCACACGACCGTGTCACCATTAAGCCAACCAGAGCGAAGCCTTACATGGCCGTGTGGATCTACACTAGTGTGAGGTTTCCAGAGACTAAGCAGGTGTGGGTGTGCACCACACTACTGTAGCATTTCCGAGACTAAGGTTGTGGCGTGTGAACCACACGGCCAGTAGTTTTGGCAGAGAAGGAACTGGACATGGTCGTGTGAATCTCACACCGTGTCATGGGGCCGTGTGGCGCCCGATTCCTCCTCTATTTAAACCCTCCTTCATGAATTGAAAGGGATCTCCCTTTGGGAGAAGGCAAGATTTGGTGGTTTCTCCCATTCTTGGGAGGATTTCGCATTCAAGGAGTTCTTGGCGATTCGGCCCGGAGCGAGGATTGATCCAAGACAAGTTTCTTCAGATAAGTTTCTCTTTCCCTTTCTTGGTTTCTTGATTGGGATTTAAGGAATGCTTGTATTCTCTATTTCTTCGGGTTTCCTCGATTCATGGAGTAGATCTTGTATTCTAGGATGAAGGGAGTATTTGTATGATGGATTGATGTAATCTCATGGATTTGCCATTCTCTTGTTTCAATGACATTATCTTGCTTGTATCAATTAGATCTTGAACGATTAAAGATGATTCGTGCTTAATTCTCATTCTTGATTAATTGTTTGAATTTCTTATGGACTTTGTAAAGATAAACTCTTACTCGATCATCCGAGGGATCCACGTGACAGGTGCAAGCCCGTGTAAGGACGTTTGAGAGACAATCTTGAAGAGGAAATAGGAATATTCAAGAGAGTAGGATGGATTTTGTGATTAGTTTCTTGTATCTTGATAGATTGATAAGTCCTGGGCTTCTACGTTGATATCCGAGGAAGGCATAGTAATAGGTGCACTTCTGTGTAAGGACAACATAGGTTCATGTCTAATTAATCCTATTTAGATACATTTCTCAGTCCTTAGCCGGTTGTCTATTGCAAGAGAGAACCGGCAACTTTCTACATGTTTGGCAATTGAGGGATAAGAATTGGTGAACCATTTACATTCGAGAAATCCTACAAAGAAACCGAAACTCCTAGAATCTCCCTTTATCATAACCCAAAACACTAAACTCTTGTTTGTTGATCTCTAAGATTAGATTTGTTTACCTTACTTTGCTTTTGAAACGATTGGATAGTTGTTTGGCTAATTCGCATTGAGACATTTCTAGTGTTTATTCCAGTCCCTGTGGATATGATAATCTTTTATATTACTTGCGACATTTCCGTACACTTGCGGAGAGCGAACAAGTTTTTGGCGTCGTTGCCGTTGACTGCGCTATAACATTAGGAATTATCAATTGAGTTAGACTAAACATAACATTTGTTTTCCTTTCATATTGCATAGTTGTAACTAATCATTAGATTTCTGTTTTTACCTTCTTGTATAACTTTCACTTCTTGTTAGTCCTTTTTGTACAAATTCAATTCTGCATTTTTTATTCTTTTATTTCTCTTTTTCTGTCGAATTGCTATCTGCTATCTTGTTCTTGTGTATGCGAAGATCTAACTTTGCAGGGGAATTCTTTCCTTTTGACCCTGAGATTGATAGAACCTTCCATAAAAGAAGAATTCTGCAAAGGCAAATTGAAGAACAGGAACATTTGAACATGGCGAATAGACCACTTAAGGATTATGCAGCACCCTATGCAAGAGGTTTTCGATCTAGTATTTCAAGACCTTCAGTGGAAGCTAACAACTTTGAGATCAAACCCGCAATCATATCTATGGTGCAGCAGAACCAATTTGGTGGAGGACCTCATGAAGACCCCAATCAACACTTAGAGGTCTTTTATGAAATATGTGGGACCATGAAAATGAATGGAGTTCCTTCAGATGCAGTTAGATTATTATTATTTGGGTTTTCTCTAAGAGATAGGGCAAAGCAATGGCTGAATTCTTTAGCCCTTAATAGCATCACCACTTGGGAGCAGTGTGAGCAACAGTTTCTTGATAAGTTCTATCCACCAAGCAAAACAGCTCATATAAGGAATTTAATTGCGAGCTTCAAGCAAACTGACTCAGAATCTCTTTTTGAAGCATGAGATAGATATAATAGTATGCTTAGACAATGCCCACATCATGGGTTGGAAAGATGGTTAGTGTTGCACACTTTTTACAATAGTATCAATTATCATACCAAAGTGTCCCTTGATTCAGCTGCTGGAGGGGCACTTATGAACAAAAGCTTAGATGAAGCCGAAGAAATCATTGAAAGTGTAGCACAAAATCATCATCAATGGGCAAATGAAAGAAGTGGTGGCTATTCCTCTGTAAACCCAACAATTAAAGCATCAGGGAAGTTTGATGTAGATGCAGTCACTCTTTTGTCTGCAAAACTGGACGCTCTTACAAAGAAATTTGAAAATATGGGGACTAATGCTAATATGGTCAATGCTATTAGTACATCTTGTGAAGTATGTGGGAGTTCAGAGCATTCAAATGACTCATGTCCATTGGGAGCTATCACTGCACAAATCAATCAACTTGAACAATGTGATGCAATCATGAGTTACAATCAAAGGCAGAACAACCCATACTCAAATACTTATAACCCTGGATGGAAGAGTCATCCAAATTTTTCTTACAGAAATAATCAAGATCAAGGACCATCTATGGGGGCAAGACCAAATTTTCAAGCTGGGCAACAAAATTTTCAACATCTATCTTCTCAAGGCTTACCAAAGTCAAATGTTGAAAAGATGCATGAAGAAATTGTCTCAAGTCAGAATGAAATAAAGCAAGATATAGCAAAGCTCATTCAAAGAATGGATAATTCTGATAAGCATCAAAGGATCCAGGATAGTCAAATTGCCCAACTAGCTTCCTCATCATCCAAAGCACCAGGACAGCTTCCAGGAAAACCTGATGTGAATCCTATGGAGCATTGCAATAGGATTGAGCTTAGGAGCGGACGGACCTTGGGAGACTCCCAAGTGACTACTTCAAAAGGGATACAAAAAGAAGAAGAGCTCTCTCCTCCTATACCAAATCAGATTCAAGCTAATGAGGAGAGTACCATTGAGGTTGAAGAGACTCTTCCACTGAACCATCAGAGCAAAGCTGTCCCTTTTCCTCAAAGACTTACAATGCTCAAGAAGGATGAAGAATTTGGCAAGTTTCTAGAAAAGGTTAAGGAAATTTGTGTAGAGGTACCTCTTATTGATGCTATTCTACAAATGCCTAGATTTGCCAAATTCCTGAAGGATCTCATGTCAAATAAGAGAAGAAGAGGAGAGGTCGAGACCATTGCGCTTAGTGAGGAATGTAGTGCTATTTTTGAGAAGAACACTTCTCCAAAACTGAAGGACCCAGGGAGCTTTTATATTCCTTGCAACATAGGAAAAGAATTTTTTGAAAAAGCTTTTTGTGATTTGGGGGCGAGTGTTAGCCTCATTCCCTATTCAATTTGTAATAAATTAGGTCTTAAAAACATTAAACTTACTACTATGACACTTCAACTTGCCGATCACTCCTGCAGGTACCCTTTGGGTATTATAGAAGATGTGCCAGTAGAGGTGGATGGGAATGTTATTCCCAAAGACTTTGTCGTGTTGGACATGGAAGAGGACCCTAGGATTCCTATCATATTAGGAAGACCTTTCCTTGCTACAGCTGGAGCTATAATTGATGTCAAAAATCATAAGCTTTCTTTGGTAATTAGTAAGGAAAAGTTGGAATATGATTTATCTAATATCTCTAACCATGTCTCGTCTCTTTTAAATGCTTGTAGCAGGACAAGCATTTATAAACTTGAGGAATGGAATTTCCATCCTCATGGAAGGCCACCAAATGAAGGAGACAATGTGGTGGAAGATGTTGGGAGAAGATCTCCCAACAAAAACGAAAAGTATATCTGTCCTCCAAGGGCGAGGAAAAGAAGCGAATGATAAAGTTTGGTCGAGCTAAAGACCTTAAACAAGCGCTTCTTGGGAGGCAACCCAAGGGTTCTTTTAGTTAGTTTTGATTTGTATTGTAATTTCTTTTAGTTTGATGCATTCTTTTGATTTTGTTTTCAGGTTAGGTGCAAAACAGAGTCAGGCCGTGTGCTATACACGTCCAGGCAAAGGTTGCAGAGAAGGGAAGTGCTTGGGTCGTGTCATCCAGACACGGCCGTGTGGGATCTCCCGAGAGGAAAGATGGAGAGGCTGTGTCCCAGACACGGCCGTGCGAGGAATCCAGAGAAGGAAGAGGGGGAGGTCGTGTAGATCTACACGGCCCGTGTAGGAGAACTATTAAAGTCTTCCTCCTACCTCGCACGGCCAGATCTACACCCCCAGCTCTCCAAAACATATCTTTCTCTCCCAATCTCTTAAAAACTCCTCTCTAATCTCTCGAGATCTCTTAGATCCGATTCTCCTCCTCTCTAAGACTTGGACTTTTTGTTCTCTTAACCTAAGATCTTTTGTTCTTTGAAGTTTTGTTCTTTGAGTTCCACAACTCTAGATAATTCTTCCCCTATCTAAACTCATCAAGATGTCCAATATTTTGAAGAGACTTCGCAAAGGAGGTGGTGGATCTAGTGGAGACAAAGAGAGGGAGCCATCAAGGGACAAAGGAAAGCAACCAGTGAAGGGCAAAGGCAAAAGGACTTCACGCAACGAAGGTAATGACAATGAATTCAATATTGTGTTTAGAAATGATGATCAAGTAACTAGATTTGCAATTCTTGTCAATAGAAAGATAGTGTGTACTAGATATATGGACCCAACTGTTCTTGATATACTTGGAATTAGGGAAGATGTAGATTTGATGATTGGGTTTTTGGATTGGAGTGATATTATGTACACCCATTTGCCTACATATCCTCGTCTTGTTTTAGAATTTTTTAGTTCATTGGATGTCCATTTTACTAATGAAGATGATTATTTTGGGAAAATCTCTTTTAGACTAATGAATCAAGAATTTCTATGGGCATTTAGTGACTTTAATTCTTGTTTTGGATTAACCACCGGTAGCCCTCGTAGGTTTGATCCAAGGTTTAATTGGAATCATTTTTGGAATGCAATAACTGGGTTAGATCAACCTTATGAGCCTTCAAGAGCTAAGGCCTCCCATATGCAAAACCCCATTTTTAGGTATCTACATAGAGTTATGGGTAAAACTATTTTTGGTAGGGGAGATGGTGATGGGGTGGTTAAAAAGATAGAGCTTTATGCTTTATGGGCTATGCTTTATAAGGTTGAATTTGATTCTGGTTTTCATTTTGTTCAAACCTTATTAAGATCTGCTAGGGCATCATCGGGATCAATTGTTTTTGGTGGTTTGATTACCCGAATAGCTTGTAATTTAAATCTTGATGTTGATGGGTTGGAAATAATTCATGGTAATGACATGATTGACATTGATGCATGTCTTGCTATGAAAATGATCGTTCGGGATGAGAATGGTTTCGCGTTTCCTAGGAGGAGTGGTTCTCCTCTACCCCTTCCTTTTCCTGAACGAACTACTATTCGTAACCCGGCTAATTGGGTAATTTCCGAGTTAGATTATGAGGATAACCCTTCTATACCTGGAGACACTGAGCCACATCATGAGCCCTCATCATATGGACACCCGCAGCCTTCTAGTTTTATGGAGCCCGCTAGGCATTCTTTTGCATATGGCACGGGATCTTCTAGGTTTGATTTTTCAGATTTTCGTACGTCTCTAGAATCACTTCATGAGAAGCAAGATTCCCAACGAAAAATGTTGGAGGGTCGCTTCTCTTTATCTGATGATCAGTTTAGGGAGGTACAAAATCATTTTCAGTTTACGAGGAATTTCCAAGGTCAAGTGGCTGAGTTTGTGCAGGATTATGATACTGATCAGGCTAGGATGAGAGATTTTATGCAGAGCATGATGCTTACTAGCCAACAAGTAGATTCTTTATATGAGTATCATAGATCTTTGGGTGAGATTCCAGGTTTTCCTAGTTTTCCTATTGGCCAACCACGTCGTAGACCTCCTTTCCCTCGTCCACCTCCACCTCCTCCACCATATTGATTTCATCGGGATGATGAAAAGTTTAAGTCTGGGGGGGTGTTATGTACTGTTTAGTTTGGTTTTCAGTTTCTTTTTGTTTTTGTTAGTTTTTCATGTTGGTTCTTATTTTCATTGCTTGTTGCTTTATTTTGCTTGTTTTTGAAATAATCATGGCAAAAAAAATGTTGAGAACATCAAATCTTCACTTATATGCTTTCTTGGATTCAAGTGAAATGTTAGCACGATTATTGTCTTGATTCATGATGTTCGAATGATGCTAGTAGTAAACTTTATGTACTTCTTTTCTCTATCTTGGATAGCATGAAACAAGCTAAGAATCTTATGGTGATGAGTTTTAGTTTTGGTTCAACCTTAAGGATTTTATCTTCACTACACTTGTGCTAGATGCTTGAATAGTTGATGTCATTGAAATAGTCATGATTCATCTTGTTTGCTTAGTACTTGGTTTCCATGGTGATTTCTCAACTTTCATTTTGGTTACTGGATGAGGCTCAAATCATTAAAGCTCATTTGGAAAAATCAAAATATCCCAACATGTGTGCTAAAAGTACATTTGTGAATAAGTTTTGCACAATGCAAACACTTAAGAAAAAAAAAAAAAAGGGATATAAAAAACAGTTGTCATGAGTGGAATCTAGCAAGTCACCCCTTTGAGACCGAGTTAGGTTACTGGGGAAATGACTGCTTAGCTTCTCTTGAGATTGAGCACACCTTTGAGACCTTGGGTTAGTTGAGAAATATGAACCAAGTGAATGGTGAGTAAGTGCCTATCACTGGTTACTTGTCTTTCACTGGAAACACTAGGAATTCAAATTTGATGACGACTTGACTAGGACATGGATTGAAACTTGAAGAGTGTTGAGTTACTTTTACACTGTGCACAAGATTCTTATGCTTGAACCATACTTTACTTGTTTCTATGATCATGCTTTCTAATGAAACTTTTTGATAGAGTTAGGAAAGTGCACTAGGTTTTATGAATGTGTTGTAGAACATATGAATTTAGACTGCGGCATTTTGCTTGAGGACAAGCAAAGGTTTAAGTCTGGGGGTGTGATGTGCGTAGATTATATACTCTTTTATGCATGTTTTTACGCACATTTACATACTTTGAGCATGCTTGATCTATGCATTTTTATACTTCCAGCTTTCCTTTTAGCATATTTACTCTTTTTGTGCATTTTCTGTACACAGGAGTCGATTTGGTGAAGAATCTACATCCTTGGGCAAGCATTGGAGGAAACAAAGGGAGAAAGCACCGGGCCGTGTACCTCACACGGCCCTGCACTGGTATGGAGCTCGGGCCGTGTGGAGTTTGGCACCAACAGAAGTGGAGAATGACATGGCCGTGTGAACTTCACACGGCCGTGTCAAGATTTGAAGCCAACCAGAGCAGAAGCCTTACATGGCCGTGTGGATCTACACGGCCGTGTGAGGTTTCCAGAGACTAAGCAGGCTGTGGCCGTGTGCACCACACGGCCGTGTAGCATTTCCAGAGACTAAGCAGGCTGTGGCCGTGTGAACCACACGGCCGTGCAGTTTTGGCAGAGAAGGAACTGGACATGGCCGTGTGAATCTCACACGGCCGTGTCACGGGGCCGTGTGGCGCCCGATTCCCTCCTCTATTTAAACCCTCCTTCATGAATTGAAAGGGGATCTCTCCCCCTTTGGGAGAAGGCAAGATTTGGTGGTTTCCTCCCATTCTTGGGAGGATTTCTGGGCGATTCAAGGGGAGTTCTTGGCGATTCCGGCTCCGGAGCGAGGATTGGATCCGAAGACGAAGTTTCTTCGTAGATAAGTCTTCTCTTTCCCCCTTTTCTTGGTTTCTTGGATTGGGGATTTAAGGAATGCTTGTATTCTCTATTTCTTCGGGGTTTCTTCCTCGATTCATGGAGTAAATCTTGTATTCTAGGATGAAGGGAGTATTTGTATGATGGATTGATGTAATCTCTTATGGATTTTCCATTCTCTTGTTTCAATGACATTATCTTGCTTGTATCAATTAGATCTTGAACGATTAAAGATGATTCGTGCTTAATTCTCATTCTTGATTAATTGTTTGAATTTCTTATGGACTTTGTAAAGATAAACTCTTACTCGATCATCCGAGGGATCCACGTGACAGGTGCAAGCCCGTGTAAGGACGTTTGAGAGACAATCTTGAAGAGGAAATAGGAATATTCAAGAGAGTAGGATGGATTTTGTGATTAGTTTCTTGTATCTTGATAGATTGATAAGTCGTGGGCTTCTACGTTGATATCCGAGGAAGGCATAGTAATAGGTGCACTTCTGTGTAAGGACAACATAGGTTCATGTCTAATTAATCCTATTTAGATACATTTCTCAGTCCTTAGCCGGTTGTCTATTGCAAGAGAGAACCGGCAACTTTCTACATGTTTGGCAATTGAGGGATAAGAATTGGTGAACCATTTACATTCGAGAAATCCTACAAAGAAACCGAAACTCCTAGAATCTCCCTTTATCATAACCCAAAACACTAAACTCTTGTTTGTTGATCTTTAAGATTAGATTTGTTTACCTTACTTTGCTTTTGAAACGATTGGATAGTTGTTTGGCTAATTCGCATTGTGACATTTCTAGTGCTTATTCCAGTCCCTGTGGATACGATAATCTTTTATATTACTTGCGACATTTCCGTACACTTGCGGAGAGCGAACAATACCCTGATAAAATATTTAATAATCAAGATAAAATCAGTCTAGAAAATGCTATCCAAAACCAAGATAATTTAATTAATAAAAGATTAAACTTTAAAGATAAAACTAATCTAATAAATTCAATTAACCATATCAATTTAAAAGGCAAAGAAAATATAAGGATAAAATCAAACACTTTGATAAAATCAAAACGGAATTTAACAAACTTAAAATTAAATGTTAAAGACAACATATTAAACAAAAATAATCTAGAAATTTCAAAATTAACAATTAATAAAAAGCTAAAAGATAAAATATAATTCAAACAGTTTAGTTAATTCAAATTTAAAATTAAATAAAAACTTAAACTTTAAAAATAAGCTATTATCAATTAACCCAATAAAATTGAAATTGAAAGAAAATTCAAATATTAAATACACTCTTTTAAATAAAGACAATTTGACCAATTTAATTAATTCAAAATTAAAAACTTAAATTTAAAATTAAACATTAAAACTTAACTAAAACCAACTCTAATTATACAAAAATCTTAAATTAAAGGCCAATAATTCAGGGGAGGCTCCAGAATAGCTGGCACCTCCAAAATTAATCTACCCGACAAGGGTAAAATAAGAGTAAACTAACCCGGCAGGGTAATTAGGATTAGTTAAAAAGAGATCAAGTTTAACTTGAATCATGGTACTGGTGAAATTTTTGGATGATAGTACGTTAGGGAAGCTTGGGCATCGCATGTCTAGAAAGATATGGTTTCGATCTGGTGCATTTGGCCAAGTGGAACTGACCGAAGCTACCCTTAAATGGATCCTAACTAGTTAGACCAAGATTTAGTACTAAGCTCCGTGGATAGGACTATTCGGAAAACCTCGAAAGGTTGGTTACTTATAATGACGTCCATGTGACTCACCAAGCTTAGAAGTTTATCCGAAGAATGCCTATTTGTAGAGACCAAAACTAAATCTGAATCTAACCCAAGTTAAACCAAACTCCATAATCCAACCCATCTCACAAAATTATAGGATTCCCTGATTGAAAACTTAAATTGGGTGAGATGACTAAGGATCAAAATTAAATTTCGAATTTCAAATTAAATTAAAATTAAATTTTGAATTTCAAAATAAATTAAAATTAAAATTCGAATTTCAAATTTAAATTAAATTTCGAGTTAAATTAATTAAATTCAAATTCAAATTAAATTTCGAACTGAATTAGTTAAGTTAAATTTTGAACTAATCAAATTTCGAATTAAATAACTAAAATGAATTATGATTAATTTATTTTAAATTTTAAAACCAAATAAACCTCAAAAACTATTTTAAAAATTATTTTAAATTAACTTTAAAAACAATTTTTTTTAAAAAAAAATTATTATTAAATTAACTTTTAAAAAAATTATTAAATTAACTTTAAAAACTATTAAATAAACTTTAAAAACTATTTTAAAAATTATTAAATTAACTTTAAAAACTATTTTAAAAATTCTTTAAAAACTATTTTTAAATTCTTTAAAAACAATTTTAAAAATTCTTTAAAAACTATTTCAAAATTCTTTAAAATCTATTTTAAAAATTCTTTAAAAACTATTTTAAAAATTCTTTAAAAACTATTTTAAAAATTCTTTAAAAACTATTTAAAAATTATTTAAAAACTATTTTAAAAATTCTTTAAAAACTATTTAAAAATTCTTTAAAAAATATTTTAAAAATTATTTAAAAACTATTTTGAAATTCTTTAAAAACTATTTTTATTTAAAAACTATTTAAAAATTCTTTAAAAACTATTTTAAAAAATCTTTAAAAACTATTTTAAAAAATCTTTAAAAACTATTTAAAAATTCTTTAAAAACTATTTTAAAAATTCTTTAAAAACTATTTAAAAATTATTTAAAAACTATTTTAAAAAAAAATCTTTAAAAACTATTTTAAAAATTCTTTAAAAATTATTTTAAAAATTCTTTAAAAACTATATTAAAAATTCTTTAAAAACTATTTTAAAATTTTTTTAAAAAACCATTTTGAAAATTGTTTAAAGACTATTTTTTTTAAAAAAAAAACTATTTTAAAAATTCTTTAAAGACTATTTTGAAAATTCTTTAAAAGACTATTTTAAAAATTCTTTAAAAAAAAACTATGTTAAAAATCATTTAAAAATTATTAAAAAAAAAAACTTTAAAAAATCATTTTAAAAATTCTTTTAAAATTTATTTTAAAAAACTTTAAAAAATCAATTTAAAAATTCTTTTAAAAATTATTTTAAAAAACTTTTAAAAATTCTTTTAAAAATTATTTTAAAAACTTTGAAAAAATCATTTTAAAATTCTTTTAAAAACTTTTAAAAAAATTCTTTTAAAAATTTTAAAAATCATTTAAAAAAATTATTTTAAATATTATTTTTCACTTTAATATAATTTTGTTAACTTTTAAAAATAATAATAATAATAATAATTTATTTTTATTATTTTCACTTTAAAAATTAGTATTTAGACTTTAAACTTATTTTTAATATTATTTTAATCTTAAAATTATTTTTAAACTTAATTTAACTTAACTGAAAATTAAAACTTAATATTGAAATTACAATTAAAAATTTTAATTTAAACTTAAATTAATCACTGATATTAATTTAAATCTAAAATGAAAACTGAATTAAACGTATGTTAATTGTCATTAAATAATTATAAAAATCATTTTAAAATCCTTTTAAACACTGTTTTAGAAATCCTATTAGAAATCCCTTAAAAATAATAATAATAATTCTTTTAAATTCATTTAAAACTTAGACACCTAACTTAAAAACTTAAATTCCATTAACTTTAACTTTAAACTTAATTATGTAATTAATAAGTAGAACTTAACTGTTTAAGTTTAACTTCATTTGAGAACTAAAATTGACTTGAATTAAACCTTACTTAACTGTGTCTAATAATTTTAACTTCATGCTAACTTCAAACTAAATTAATCCCACTTAAAAGGAAGTAAATAAAAAAATAATTATAACTAACACTTTCATTGACCAACTGAATTAATTAATATGAAATTTGAATTATTTTATTAAGTATTAAATTGTTACATCAAGTAAAAATTAATCAATAAATTATTGATAATGGGCAACTTTTTTTTATTTAATAAAGTTTATCTTATTAAACCTTAAACTGAAGCTTAAGCGCCTGAATCTAATATTAATTATTGATTAATCAAACTCAAATAAACAATTATATCAAGGATACAGAGATAAATATGTAAATAATATAAGTGTTACCAAATCCCCTAGAACACTTAGGTAGACAAATGTGTTAGAGTTTGAAATTTAACACACTCAAACCTTAGCATTATATTAAGGGGGAGTAATAAATAAGGAGGATTAATAAATTAAAGGAGTATCAAATTCAGGGGGAGGTTTACTTTTTAATTATCTCCTTAAGTGTCATTTTTTAATCTTCTCTAGAAAATTCTACCTCAATTTTAAAAAAAAAATTATCTACTTTGAATATTTTTAGCAAATATTTTCAAATTTTATGTCAGGTTCAGGGGGAGGAATTAATTAAAAATTTCCCTTTACATAAAATATTTTAAATTTTGTTTGAAAAATGTTTTCTTAAAATTTCTTAAACCTACTTTTGAAAACTAACTCTTATACAACTAAGTTGTTTTTAAGAATTGGGTTTTACTTTTTATTGAAAATTGATTTTGAAAATTAGATTTAACTTAGTTATGAAAATTGTGGAAATTTTTTAAATCAACTCAAAATTGTTTTTTTTAAATCACAAACTTTTATCCTTTTTACTTAGTCTTTGAAAACTGAACTTTTCAAGTATTTTAAACTAGTACTTTTGAACTTTAAAAATTTGATTTTGGAAAAAGAATTTTACAAAATTATTTTGAAAACTCCTTTATTTTAAAAATTATTTTACTTTATCAAAATTAGTTTTACCAAACTCCTTTGAAAACTAAAAGTAAAGTTCAAAATCACTTTTCTTAATATTTGCAAACTAAAATTTGATTTGCAAAAACTTAGTGTTGAAAATTGTGGAAGTTAGATTTTTCAAAACTTAAGTTTACAAACTTAAATCATTTTCAAAACTTAAGTTTTAAATTGAATCGTTTACAAATTTAGTGTTGAAAAATAAATCAGTTTTGGAAAAATAAATTTTTCAAACTTAGTTTTGGAATTTTGGTTTTGAAAACTTATGTTTGAAAAGCGTTTCAAAGTTGAAACTTGTTTTGAAAATTTAAAACTTGATCTTGAAATTTAGAACTTATGCACTTATGTTTGAAAATTAGACTATCTAAACTTAGCTATTTTTTTAAAAGCTAAAAGCTAATGCTTTAAACAAGTTTTCAAAAGTTTAAACTCCCCCAGATTTACTTGACATTATTTATTATTTTGTCTGAGGTCTGTATTTATGCTTACTTAATCCATGCTTACTTTTGATGAATGCCAAAGGGGGAGGGTTAGGTGGTTAAGTTAGCTAAACTAATTTGAAAATACAAACTAACTTTAAAACCACATAAATGCATGTTGTTTCTTGCATATGTTTTCACTAACTTAACCAGGTTGTCATTCCATCAAAAAGGGGGAGATTGTTGGTGCGGTTAGCACTAACGATTTAACCCAGGTTTTGATGAATGACAAATCAGGTTAAGTTAGTCTGTTGTCTAAACACTCTGATCGAGTGTGCAGGAGAAGTCCAGACAGGTCGACGGGCTGACCGAATGTCTGGCACGAAGCCCAACTAGGTCGACGGGCTGACCGAATAGCTGGCACGAAGTCCAAGCGGGTCAACGGGCTGACCGGATGCTTGGCGAGAAGTCCAGCTAGGTCGACGGGCTGACCGGACGCTGGCGAGAAGTCCAAGCAGGTCGACGGGCTGACCGGACGCTTGGCGAGAAGTCCAGACGGGTCGAAGGGCTGACCGGACATCTGGCAGGTAAGTGAGGTAAGTCACTAGAGGGGAGTGACTGCGAGGACGCGTTCCCGGGAAGGGAACATTAGGCGTCGATCCGACTTAGATTCATTTCAGATATCTAAGTCGAGATCGTGACTAGATTCCGGTTTCGGAAAGACGGAATCTAAGTCATACTCATTTTTGCTAATTCATACTCACTTTGCTTTTGCTAACAATCTGTGTTGCAGGGTAAATTTGCCTCCGGACTAACGTTTGTCTTGCAGGATGGATTCTGCGGGAAATCAGGGTCCGGGCGCCCGGAAGGAATCCAGGCGCCCGGAGGTCCGGGCGCCCGGAAGGGGTCTGAGCGCCCGGAAGGGGTCCGGGCGCCCGGGAGGGAAATTTCATCCAAACTCGCGCGTCGCCACGTGAAGCTCACTGGTTGGACCTGCCACGTCTCACCAGAGCGCCTGGAAGGGATCCGGGGTGCCCTGAGCTTCATATAAAAGAAGGGGCAAGAGTAGAGCTTCTATATGAACTTAGAATCCAAGATCTGCTGCTCTGTGCTCTTGCGACGCCACGAAAAGCTCTCCGACTCAGTGCTGGTTTTGTTTTAATTCTATTGTCGGTATTTTCTTTATCTGTCAATTCTTGTACTTAACTCTGTAATATTCGAATTGATAGTGATTGCCCAACGAAAGTACTCACGGAGTACGGGCCTTCGAGTAGGAGTCGTCACAGGCTCCGAACGAAGTAAAATTCATTGTGTCCAATTTTTATTCCGCTGCATTTATACTCGCTGTTTTTCGAATCGATATTCACCCCCCCCTCTATCGACGTTTCACGATCCAACAAGTAGTATCAGAGCAGGTACCGCTCTGATTTGGTGCAACCACCAATCAGGCAAAGGGGGGACTTTTTGAAAGAAAAATTAGATATCGTTTGTCTTTAAAATAAAACCTTACACCTTTCATTTTTCCCCTCCAAAACCATTTTTGAAAAACACATCATCATCTTTTCACCGTTGCTTAGTATTGATAAAATATTACATTTTCAAAAATTTTGGAATAATATTTTTTATTAATATTTTATTATTTTTCGAAATTAGTGCAATATTATATTCTTTCTCCAGCACTGCTAATCCAAGAACAAGTCTTGAGATTTTTTTGTTTGTTTCTCTTGTCGGAAATTATGACTCTTCTAGAAGGACGGAACCCCTGCGAACCACCACCATACGATTATGAAGACTTCAACTACTGGAAGCGATTAATGGAATGCTTCTTAGGAAGCGTAGACATCGATTATATGCTAATTTTGAGGAAACCTTCTCAAAACTCAGAACTGAACAAAAAGGTAAGTAACATTATTTGTAATGTTTTACCTAACAATATTTTATGCAGATTAGAAAAGTACAAGAATGCATATGAGCTGTGGACCTAGTTGGTCAAGTTTCACGAGACGTCGATGGAGCTAGAAGATCAAGTTAAAGTCAAATATGGACTCGAGTCAAATCCAACGGAGAAACCTACTGAATTAGGGGTTGCGCTCAAGGTTAGTAATATTTACCAAAATACCCCTGCTAATAGTAGTTTAAATAATCAGCATGATGATAAGTATGAAATTAGTCCAAGTATGGTGCATGATAATCTAGATTTAAATGATTTAAATTCAAAATCATAAAATAATCTAGACTCTGATGTAAATTTGCCTCCGGACTAATGTTTGTCTTGCAGGACGGATTTTGCGGGAAAACAGGGTCCGGGCGCCCGGAAGGAATCCAGGCGCCCGGAGGTCCGGGCGCCCGGAAGGGATCCCGGCGCCCGGGAGGGAAATTTCATCCAAACTCGCGCGTCGCCACGTGAAACTCACTGGTTGGACCTGCCACGTCTCACCAGGGCGCCTGGAAGGGATCCGGGGTACCCTGAGCTTCATATAAAAGAAGGGGCAAGGGTAGAGCTTCTATATGAACTTAGAATCCAAGATCTGCTGCTCTGTGCTCTTGCGACGCCACGAAAAGCTCTCCGACTCAGTGCTGGTTTTGTTTTAATTCTATTGTCGGTATTTTCTTTATCTGTCAATTCTTGTACTTAACTCTGTAATATTCGAATTGATAGTGATTGCCCAACGAAAGTACTCACGGAGTACGGGCCTTCGAGTAGGAGTCGTCACAGGCTCCGAACGAAGTAAAATTCATTGTGTCCAATTTTTATTCCGCTGCGTTTATACTCGCTGTTTTTCGAATCGATATTCACTCCCCCCTCTATCGACGTTTCACGATCCAACATCTCTATCCAGTACTACAATGACAATAAAATTATGTGAGCCGAATGAATGTAAAGAAGAAAAGAAAGGTACAACATACATATCCCAGTGGACATCTGGGTGTGATTGTTGGCAAGTTCCCCTGGAGTGATAACCTTCGCATGGGCTCGGGCATCGGCCCATATCTGTGCGAGCGACCCTTGATTCCTTATTTGGTGCTCGGGGGTGAGGGACGCTGGGTCATCCATATTGCGGTACTTGTCTATCGGTAAATGGATGATTGTTGTTATTTGCCTCTGGCTGCTCAGGCCAGAGGGGTCTGAAGTCGCCTGGCCCGAAGACTGGAACGCTAGAACCAGTCGGATGCAGGACACTTGGGCCACTTGCAGAGGTGGTGGCATGAAGGCGACTGGTGGCGCTTAAATCGTCCCCTGGGGCAGCGCGGACAGTGAAGGTGTTTGGTCAGATGATATGGAAGAAGGAAGTTCCACGACTCCCTGTTCGAGAAGAGGAATCGAGGTCTCACCCCTCCCTGAGGAGGGTCGGGATACGGCCGGTGTTAGGGTCTGCAGCGCCGAAGTCACAGATCGGGAAGAACCTTTCACTCGGCGTCTCTTCCATAGTCGTAGGGGTTCGCCCCAGGTAACTGACTCCGAAGCGATCACGATTGGAACCATCGACGGCTATTCAGGTGGAAGGTCAGCAGTGATTGCCACTCCACTACCTGCTGTTTGGATGGCTCCCTTCCACTCCCCAGCGCTTGTGTTCCCTCCTCGTCGTCAAGTGGATACTCATGGGAGTCGATCGACTGCATGCCGCGGCTATCCAACTCGGCCATGGCCGCAGCGTTGATCTCTGCGTTTGCGAGCTTGAACTTGCTGGCTAGACGTGCTCTCAACATGATTCGAGCTGCACAAAAGGAGGAAAAATCAATTAGATTCAAAGGTTGGGAGAATAAAGAGCATACCTAGGTTGGATGGAAACTTCATGCGGATCGGGCTCAAGCCGAACACGTAAAGGATGCCCTCCAGTAGCAACTTGTGGATGTGGTACTTCTGACCGGCCAAGCTTGAAGCTGTATAAAGGTAGTCCGATCGACTCTTGTACTTCCTGAGCTTCGGAGGATTCGCCACTTCTAGCTACCAGCTGGTCGGGAAATATGGCCACTCAGGAAAACGAATGAAGAAAAAGTAGTCTCTCCAATGCTTGTTGGAGGACAACATCTTATCAAAGAAGACTAAGCCCACTCGGGCTTGGAACACAAAGGTCCCCGGCTCGGACAATTTAGGGTAATAAATTTAAAATACTGAACAATTAATGATTAAATAATAAGGTTATTTAAGGAAATAATCTTATTGGAATTTTTAAAAAATTTTAGAAATTTTTTGGGATTTAATCGGAGCTCGTATAACATATTTAGAGGGGATGCGTTCATGGGCCCGAGAAAAGGCTGTTTGGAATATCTAAAGATGGGAGTTGATTGAGGAATAAACTTAGGTTTTTGATTTACCGAAACCTAAGTCCTAAATATAAATAATGTCTCCCCTAAGCTCTCGGCGCCGAACCCTTTGCCCTTGCCCGTGCCCTAGCTCCCTCATCCGTCGGATCCCCTCTTCCCCCGAGCCACCTCGCGACGTCGCCACCGTCGCATCTCCATCTCCTCCACCAAGGGCTGGCGGCGCCATCCTTCACCGTCGCCGAACATCCGACCCTCTCTTCCAGGGCTCCATCTTCTTCTACCTTCATCCAAATCCAGTTGTGACGCCAAACTTCTCACGGACAGAAGCCAGAGAGCATCTCCGTCCAATGCCACTGCCGGAGGGAGCATCTTCGACCATCGTTATCCGCCGGCCTCTCCTCCTTTGTCGAACCCTTCTCCGCTGAGCCACAGTCGCACCGTCTCTTCTCCTCACGCGAGCACTAGAGACTTCCTGCTGTGCCCTAACTTCGTGGAGGTGGGTTTCGGTTGGAGAGGAAGCTGTGGACGCCAAGTTTTGGTAAGTGCAGCTTGTTGACTTGAGGTATGCAACGTATCATACCTGCCATTAACCTTCTCCATTGTGTAGCTTCGGGTATGGGATCTGTGAGGTGTTAATTAGGTTGTTAGGAGTCTAATTGCTTGTTGGTGATGCCCAATTTGTGGATTTAGTCAAGATTAGATCTTCTGTCGTGATGCTCTAGCCTTCCTATGTGGTGTTCTGGTTTCTTTTGATCGGATTTGGGGGTCGTAAGGATAGTTTAGGGTATTGGTCGAGAATGCTTTTGTTCTTTTCTCTTTTTTTGCTTTCGAATTTGTGGAAGTAGGTCGTTGGATTTTGATTTGGTGAATTGATGATTGGGCTTTTGTTCGGAGGATTGGGATGTAGTTTTGTGTTGCTGGTTTTTCTGTGTTTACAGATTTGGACAGATGTAGTGGATGTTGATTGATTCCGAGATTATTCTTACGTTTACTGATACTTATGGAATTTTGTATGGAACTAGTTCGGTTTACTGCTACCTTCTGCGATGTTGCTGTGGAATTTCAGTGTCGAATAGGGTATCAGGAGTTCAATAGAATTCAAGCTTTCCAAACTTGAGTTCAGCATTGTGTTCTATTCCTTATTTCAGAATGCATGAATTAGGTGCTTGACCACTAATATTCCTATGATAATGAGTGGAAATGGATTAGGAAAAGGTTCTAATAAATCATTATGTTTACAAAATGAGTGGAATGCGCTATTGATTTAGGTGTAATGTAGATAGATTATATTGTCTTAAATTAGGGGTTTCCTTAATCATATTTGATTTTAGTTTAGCCACCTAATTTATGATGGGTTAGTCAATAGTTCAGGTTAGTGGTTATATCGATTAGGGTTTCTCCTTAACCCAGTTAAGAGATTTTATTTAGCTATTTACCTCATATGACTTTAGCTAAATAAAATACTTTGATACAGGACTTTGATTTGAGACGGCGTACGACGTAGGATTTCTGGATACGATCTTCTATAAAGGCGGGTACTTCTTGCTTTGTTTCTTTTAGTTCTTTGAATTGGTGCATGAACTATTTTTGGATAAGGACTATTTTACCTTGACTCCACTCTTATTTTCCTGCGCTTGATACTTCCACATGATCTTTGAGAAACTCGTTTCCATATCTATACAGTCTCTTGTTGTTGTCCATGATCAGTAGCAGACACTAGATACCATATTTGTATGCTTTGACTGTTGTTTATTTATGTACTATATTGAGCATGCTGGCTTCATGTAGTATACCTGTTTCTGCTTATATATATATGATGACTATTGCATTGTTCGCATCATGTCATTGCATGCATGCCGCATCCTCGGCCACTCGAGAAAGTGGTAGCTGGAGTTGATGCCGCTTGTCCTGTCGTGCCGCACTCGGCCACTCGTGTGAGTGGTAGTTGGAGTATGAGCCACAGGGACCCCGTCGCAGATGTAACTAGTTAGTTACCATGCAATTGTCCCCTCGGCCATTCGTGTGAGTGGTAGCTGGAGTGGTGTACAGTCTGTCACTGACCCGGCCTCTCGACCATATAGGGGTCATGGTGCGGAGAGGTGGGCGGGAGTGGCCATCTGTGCATACGCTGTTATTATATTTGTTTTGGCTGTTGCTGTCTATATATGTTGTTATTGCTTACTTTCACGTATGCTGATATGCTTACTTGTGTTGAGATATATTCTCATTGTAGATGTTCAGTCATTGGAAATTTGTATATACCTTGCTTATTACCTCTGTAGTTATGAGCAGTATTGTAGCAGATTAGTATCAGTTCTGACCTACTATACCTAGCCTAGGATATGGTTCCAGGTATGAGCATTCATTTTGGTTCTATTGTAGTATCTACTATTTCTCCTATGAGACTGTATACTGTTGACACTCTCTACTTATATTTTATGTTCATGCACTATCTCTTTCCTTACTCGCTGAGTTCCAATACTCACCACCCCACAAAATAATTTTCTGTCGCCAGGTAACAGGTAGATGAGTCATGGATGCTTGGAGAGATGCCGGCTGCCAGTCCTGGGTCCTACGTCACACTCGAGGATAGTTTTCATTTTGGTTTTGTTATCGTTTGGGGTGGTATATTGATTTTGTGTATTTTGTTTTCAATAAGTCGATATGAATTTTGGGTCAAGTCTGTGATGACAGGTATTTTTGTTAGTGTCGTTGTTGGTTTTACGTTCGTATCGTTTTATGTCTTCCGCTGCTGTGTGTTTATTTTATTCCAGCCGAGTGGGCTCTTATTAATTGTGTGGTTGTGCTTATATCCAGCCGTGTGGGTTGTTGTATTATGTTATATGTTTTATTCATTTATGTCCAGTCGGGTAGGCTGCGTATATTAACTGCGTGGTTATGTTATTTCTATTTTGCATATATATTCCAGCCGAGTGTGGCTGAGGTATATTTTGTATGTATTAATGCTTCAGATTGTCACCCGTACAGGGGAGATGCTGTCGAAATTTCTTCGAACAGGGACTCCTCTGGGGCGTGACAATAAAAGTAGTGGAAGAGCCGAGGGGTCAAAGGAATGTCGTGCAAGCGGAATATAACTACTACCCTGCACAACAGCCGAAAGGAGTTTGACACTAATTGATTAAGGGAAATACAGAAAAATTTACAAACTGCGGAGAAAAAAGGGCGGATCGGGAACCGCAGACCGGCGGTGAACTAGTCCCTAAAGAAACATAAAAAACCTAGCGGCAGTTCATGAAACCGGTTGAAAGCAGAAGGAAGAGCAATTTGATATCCAGATGGAAATTCGTAAGCAGATTTCAAACTCTCAGTTTTGCCCTTGTCGAACCTAGACTCGGCGGAAGTGTACCAGAGCCCAGGGACGGAGGCATGGGTTGTGAGGAACTTGCCATCAAAAACAAGGAGGACGATGAAGAACAACAAAAAGATTCGAATGAAAAGATGAAGAGGCTCATAGGAAGGATTGTCGGAACGTCACCGGGAAGCTCGAAGATGAACGCATGCGAAGTGAGGAAGATGGCGACGCACGCGAGGTTTATAAACCTCATGGTCGATCGACCTGAGCCGTCCGATCTAGGGCTGCAAAAAACTAGGAGGATCTAGCCATTGAATTTGAAAAGGCGCCTGTCACATCACCAGCGGATATCCGCCTGTCACATCACCAACGGATATTCGCCTGTCATGTCAAACGTACGGCGGTAGAAAGTGGGACACATGTCGCTCAGTCACCGAATGGTATTAATGAGACTTAATTAAAAGGTACGATCGCATGCTCGGCCATAATGATAAGAGATTTGCATGATCTCCGAAAAATTTGGATGACGTCAGGGCGTTCGACCGAGGAGCGCAAGCAAAAGATTTTTCTCTAAGTGTTGCCACACATTGCCTGAGCGGCACGAATAAGCGATTATCACATAGCCGAACGGCCGAACCACAGTTTACTTCGAAGGGCTTGGGTTGAGTGGTGGTTATATACCTAGTTTGGCAATGTGAAGTCGAATGGCAAAGGCGTGGAAGCCATCGAAAACTCTACTAGTTTAGTCAGTCGGACTTGCAACCTCCTTTGACTAGACTTAAGGGGGAGGCTTGTGATGCGGCGATGGATGGAGGCCTACTTGGCACGGGGTTAACTGCCAAGGTGGAGGTCAAAGTCAAGGTGGTCAACACCTAGATGTCAAAGGACCGAATAGGGGAAAATTTCAATGGTAGGTCGGGCAGTCAGGCCCCGACCGGCGGGAGATGGGTCCGAGCAGACTTCCATGTCAGATCGGGATGATATGCAAGATAACCGACACTTAATATAGAGTAGCAAGATGCCAAGGGAGACCACATAACTAGTCTGAATGGGGGAGGATATGTTACTACATGACCATCGCATAGAAGAACCACAGAGGTTGACAGAGCAGAGTGGTCCCGGTCGAGCGGCTACCCCGCTCAGCCAAGAAGCGGGACCTGGCCATGGACGGAGCAGAGTCCACGCCGAGGGGCTACCTCGCTCGACTAAGCAATGGAACCACTATATTATCTCTCGACATCATTTTGGGAGATAGTACCGCTGACACAAGGCAACGGATCGTACGACAGAAGCTTCTAGTATCGCGTCAAGGATATGCATGCCCTATTAAGGTATGATGTCAAAGGTACTTTCTTGACAAAGCCCTTTCATGGGACACATGGGAGAGCATGCCCATATCTTGAGAAGTGTGCACGTTGCCCACCAGAGCTCTATATAAAGGGGGGGCCATCACTGGCGCAGGTACGTGTTATCTATTGTTTGCGCACAGTGCTACTGTTGCTCTGCTTCTTCACATTTTCCAGTGATTGACTTGAGCATCGAAGGGCCAATGCTGGGGACCCCTTCTCTGGCTCGGCACTGACATTATTTGTGTTACAAGGTGGAGCGAGGTCCACAGCAGGTTAGCGAAGCCGCCACCTCCCCAGCTTTCCAACTTCTCGATTTCAGACAAGATCATGCACAAATCTCAAACATTTTCAAAAAAGGATAAACCACAAAGATGTTCTGACACCTTTCCCAAAATGGGTCTACAATCTCTACATTTGGCAGAAAGGAAGCTTCTAATATACAACTTGCATATAGAATATTCTCTATCCTCTGTGGCGCAAAATGCTAAAACGGAATGCGAGGTTGTTGAGCTAATGTGCCCTTAATATGCTTAACTGGCAAATTGTCCGAGCCTCTCACGTGTCTCAATCAGCTATCACTCGTAGGGACCACCAAATCGGATTAGAGGACTGTAGTTGAAGACTTGGCCTTCGCTCGACTTTTCTGTTTGGCAGCGAGTTTTGATAGATCGAGTATCCAATTGTCAGATTAGACCATAGGTACGATTGGTTGGATTACTCGATCAAGCTAGTTAACCACGTTATCTCTGGGTGATAAAGAGGACTGGGTTCTGAAGGATACTGACTCGGTTCAACACTTCATTAATACTAAGGGATCAGGGTTCGACCGGTTGAATGGTCCGGTCGACTAACCTCTCAGCCAAGATGATCGGTTGCATTGGCTTCGAGGGTTAACCACTTCTTGACTTTGTCTGCCATGTCAGTCGACCTCCTAGACTTTGATCATATTTGGGGGCCTCAGCTTATTTACTGTATCACATGTCTCCCCTTAGGTTAAAGGAGGTTACAAATTCGACTGACTAGACGCTTGTGATGTCTGTGCTCCCTATTCTCTTATCAGATGTCCATTCTTTTTACAATCATTTGGCTCAAACTGATGTTATACTTAGTTGCTAGTGCTCTAGGATCCCATGTTTCTCGACTGGATGCTCATTCTTTGTACCACCGCTTCACTCGAGCTGACGTCACTCTAGTACATTGGAAACAGGGCACACCACTTATCATTAATATTGAACATGATGAGCACATCTTTTTATCATAAGTTTGCTTATTGCCTCCCATTTCTCATAAATATCACCGGTATTTTATTGCCACATGTCAAACCTTGATGGAGAGAATGTATGATGTGATAGGCGTCTATTGATATTCGATGTGATCGCTGCTAATTCAAATTTGACAATCCAGATTAAATCTATCCTCTTTATGCTCTTGATCGAACAACTCTTAGGGCTTCTCAATAGGGTTTTTAAGGTTTGCACTTCAACGCCACTTCATCATTTTCACAATCCTCTCTTCATCATCTTCTTCTTCTCTGTTTTATGCTTGCCATCGTCGATGATTATTCAAACCCTTTGATCCTCTAGTAAGTCCTATTTCTTTCCTTCTCCTGATAATCTTTGTCCTCTTTTCATGGCTTCCTCTCCTCTCGTCGCTATTTACATGCTCTGGTACACCTTCACCACCTCTGATTGCAATGGTGAGGAGGTGGACCAACACCTCAATTACCACATTCCTCTCGACCACCGTATCATCATCCCCTCGGGTTATGATCGACCCCATCTTCCTCCGGCCGTCTTTCTTATTTTTTTCAAGGACCAATTCATGGGCAGCCTTCGTTTTCCTTTGCACCCTTTTTTATCTGAAGTCTGCTCCTATTTTCATATCTCTTTGCAACAATTAGCACCTAATTTCATTAGGTTACTATGCGGGGTTATGGTACTGTTCCGTGTATACCGAGTCCCCTTGCACCCCTATCTCTAACTACTTCTATTAACACCTAATTCCAATAGGTTAACATGCTTTAAAATAATACATACCTTAATGATAGAATATAAACTCAAATCCAATTCTTCAAGTGCTGATTTTTTTTTATCCATATTGTTCTTGAAAAGATACAATTAAAGTTGCAAAGATTTAATACATATATATAATATCAAAATAAATTATGAGTGTCGATTATATATGTTTTTAAACATAATTTATTATAAATCTTGTTGTATTTTATGAATGCAATTTGTATCTGCACACCCTATTTCTTTGAATTTCATTACTTTTACTCTTTTAGTTTGGAGAATTGCTCTTTGCTTGTTTTATTGATAGAATATGAATTTGGAGCTAAAATGGAGCATCGAACGTGGAGTTGGAGTAAGGAGTACACTCTAGTTGTGTCCCATGACATAGGCGTGCTCCTATGTCCCAGAAAGACAATATGTCGACCATTTTGCATGTCACTTGGCACATCAAATTAATTAAGATTGGAAACTCACTAAAATTAAGACACATGTCGTAGTAAGGAGTCCCAAGTCGTATTTTTCCAAAGGTAATTAGTAAATGTATGCATATCCTAGAATTGATTCAAATTGAGTTATTATATCAACAAGGTCAAACTAGCACTTCCACTTAACTTGCAATTCAGATTGAGTTCCTCTAATAAGATCAAGAACATATTCAAGTAAGGTTGATTTCCTCTAAACATTATCACCTCCATTTCATCAAATTAGCATCAATTAAATTTAGATTCTAATGCACCATTGAATCAAACAATTCAACTCCATCTTTTCTATTCTTAATCACAGTAACAAGTAAACTCAAAGATTCAATCAAACTTGTCGATACTTACATATCATCCAATTAACAATTACAATCTAATTTGACAATTAAACTCAAAAACCCATTCTCAATTATAATGATCAGAGGTAACCAATCAAAACATCAAATTAAGCATCCAAACTTAGACAAGATCATAGTCACAAAGATTGAATTGCTAACTAAATCACAAAACCCTACAAACTGTTAGTATCAATATTGCAAAGCTAATCAGAAAAATAGATCTAAGGATGGGGTTTGTAAGCAAGAAATTTAAATCAAAATTGTAGAAATTCAAGCAAGAATGAGATTGCAAGAGAACGTTTCAGTTCTAAAGATCTGAGCATGAACATGAACATTTCAAAGGCAAAACAAAGAAACCTAAAACCTAAACATTCCACAAACCAAAACCGAAACAAATCTCATCAATCTGCTGGGCAACAGAAATGCTTGAAGAAACCTCCCTTCAAACATTCAACAACGATGAACAAGCTTCCAACTTATTACCAGAAGATGCTCACAGCCCTTGGAAACCTCCCCTCAAACTCACAACATTTGGTAATCCCAACAGCCGAAAAACAAAGCATGGATTCCGAAATTACCCAAACTAATGCGATTGATCAGATCCCACCAATTTAGTTGTGGAATGAGAGTTGGAAGAAGATCAAAGACTCAAAGAAACCTTCCTCTGAGCTCTGTTGGATGCGAAGATCGCTGTCCGAGAAACCTCCCTCAAACAAGATCGCGGCAGTGATCAAAACCCAAGTCGCAGCTGAGAAACCTCCCTTTGTCGCTCTCTGATCACCGGATGATGGACGCCGGCAGCTGGAGATCGTCGTCGGTGAAGAAGCTTGCCTTCGGATCTGGTAATCAGGAATGGGAAGCTCGGCATCGCGGCGGAGAAGAAGCAGCTACAGTGGAAATGTCGCGAGCCGAGTCCAGGGAACTGTAGCTTCTCACGCGGCTTTTAAATCCTCCTCAAATCTGATCCAATGGTCCAGAATTCTCCGAGCTTGATCAACGGTGGGAAATGGCCTAAAATCCGATCCAACAGTAGTGATCTTCATCTACGGTCCAGATCTACTCCCCATTAGGTCAGATGGACCAGATGCTTGACGGATGGCTCAGATCTCTCTGATCTTCCATGGACGGTCCATAATGCTCCAAGGTTTGATCGCCTTGTTAAGCCCTTGATTTGAGCCCAAATACGGTCTGATTTGATCGGGTCCATGACCCTTTTGATGCCTACAAAATAATAAACAAATATTAGCATCAAATACCATGAAAATAGGCTAATTTACAATTAGGTCCAAAATCATATGCAATTATGAAATACAATGTAAAATGTGAGATAAGGCTATGAAAAGACCAATAAAAATATGTATTATGATTCAAAATAATATAGAAAAATCATGGTTATCAAATCCCCCACACTTACTCTTGAACGTCCCGTGAAAGTCAAGAAAAACTAAAAATCCTACTTAAATGGCACCCCCTAAACAAATTTCTAAACATGATTAGAAAATAAAGAAAGTAAATCATCTACGATTATCACATTCAAAAATCTCAAGCATTCATGGACTTCAAACTTTACTCTTGGTTAACAACATAATAATTTCCATCTATCATGAGTAAATTGAAATTGATTTCACACTAAAAACTCACAAAATAGAGTTTTTGTGGCCCTCATCCTATTTCACATATAATCACAAAAATGGAGAGCACTCATGCTACTTGTGCTTCTTGAATTACCATATGCTTGCTTATCTTCTACTCTCTACCATGATCATGGATACAAATCACGATATCAAGGTTAATCATAAAGAAATAGAAAATATGAATTAAGTGCACATCAAAGCATTAGTTGCAAGAAAAGATAAGAAAAGAAAGAATTAACAACAAAGAAAAGATAAGAAAGAAAGATTAAGCTTTAGTGGAAGATATGGATACAAAAAATGCTATATAAATGAATACTTGGCCATACTTCCTTCTTTCTCTTCTTTTCCTTACTTGACTGATTTTTGTTTTCTGAAATATCTTAACTCTGATTTCTTTGTATGCGAACCTAGGAAATCATGTCATTAACTCTCTGTTAGAATATAGCATCTTCACTTCATTTCAATTCTATCTCTTTCCAAACCTTGGCACAAGACTGCAATTACAGATTCAAAACTGAACCTTCCTGCACTTCTTTAACTTGCTGTTTTGACTTACTGAAGCTGCACGTTCTGTATCATAACAACTTGAAAAGAAGTAAACATACACCATCATTTCTAACCATCTGAAAAACTGCATCCTACTGCATTGGTAAGAAATGAAACCAACTTAAAATATTCCAGCAATAACAATTCAGCCTCAAATTTTGGCTCTGCATTCACAATTCCAGAATTTGAATCATACAAAATTTAGTTCAAGAAAGAATACCACTTGACACTAAATCTATTGGAATCTACTCTCAATGAACCTCAACATGTGCCCATCTCCCCCACACTTAAGACTTGTCTCAATTTCCATTTCTAAAAACTGCACACCTCACTTCCAGATTCTGAAATTCAATGTTCTACTGATTCATTTCAAATTTTAATATCTATTCTTCTCTTTCAATTTCTCTTCCTTTTAATCAATATGAGTTTCATCTTCAAATGAATTTCATGACTAAAATCAATCAGTTTCTAATCTTGAATTACTCACAGTAGCTTGGTAACACTTCTGCATTCAGCAGCAGTTTTAGCCTTCTGCTTCTGCAACTTGACCTTTATTTATCTTTATACTACACACATAACAGCTATATAACCTTGAATTTCTTCCATACTTCATGCAACAAACAACATCATTTAACCCACTTACTCATCAATTCCCATCAACAGAATTGAAATTGTACAGTGCCTGCAAATTCTATCTTAACAATTCTATTTTCATTTTTTATACAGCTCGAAAATTAACAGTTTCAACCTTGTTCAGTCCACAAACACCATTCCTTGGTTCCCCCACACTTAAATTTTTGTCCGTCTCGGACAATTAAACTCACCAAAAGATTAACCAGAATGTTCTCAAAATGATAACAGACCAAAGCAACCAAGAAATCAGCAATTCCAAAAATCTGCTTCACTATTTTTTTCTGTATTCAATATGCAGCAAAGCTTCACCACAATCTATTAAAAGGGCATAGCAATTCAGCACGAATTTAAACTTCCCATAACAGCAAAGTCAGTTACCAAACACATTCTGCAGAATTGATTTCCAGTTTCTAGTTCTTAGCTTCTATTTCTGTTACGTATCAAATTCTCAGCCCAAAACTCTTGGAAACACTTAGATAAACTAGATTAGCATTTAACAAGACCAGAACAATAGCTGGAATTCAATTTTTCAGCGATTAGCTCACACAAAAACCCAAGTAGCACAGCAACAGCAAGTTTTCTGAATATTCTGTTCAGTTCTGGACTGCTAATAAAATTTCTGTACAAAGAACAACACTCCAAATTCTGAATCATTGGAGACTAGGAAACACTTATCACTGAGTAAACGCTTCATTTAAGTTTCTCACGGATTAGAGAATTGCAGCAAAAACCACAGAAATCCCAATGCTGTCGAGTTTCAATTTTCTAGTTCCAGATTTTCAGAATTCCAATCATTCCAAAATCTGTTTACTTCTTGAACTTTTTATGTAACAAAGAGTTGCACAAGAATCTTGACAAACAACATTTAAATTTGATACTTAGCTCAGAAATTCAGTTCCACAAATTTGCACAAAATTGTGTTCAATGGCCAGAACTCAACAAGTTTCAGCCCCTTTTCTGTCATTTTTGCATCCTCTATTCCCATAGCTTTCCTTTTACATTTAATCCTCAGCAAAACCTAACCAAATTCATCTCGAGTTATACTATCAATGACTGCAACATCATAATTTTAACTCAACTGCAGAATGGACAAATTCAGATATTAAGGTTCAACTTCCAGTTCCCAGCCTTTGCCACTGTCCTGTATCAAAATCTCACTTTAAAATTCAGCTAAACTATAGAGATGCAAGGTCTTCTTTAATCAGCACTCTACAAACAGCTAGCTTCCAGATTTTCAGTGAACAAATAGCTTTTAACTCCAGTTATCACAGCAAATGCAAGTTTTTGATTTTCTGTACAGTCCCTGAATTTGTATCAACTCATCATCATCTAGCCTCCAAAAATTCCAATTTCTTTACATCTGGCCTCTTAAGATCCTTATCAATTCATCCTCCAAAGATTCCTGAATTTAAACAACTCAAGCTTGCTACAATTTATTTTCCAATAATTGCACAGAATCTGGTATCAGACCACATCATGGTTCTGTTTTTGATCTTGTTACTGATACCACCACTGTTACAGCTGATCTAAATTCTAATTCAGAGTCAACTGAATTGAAATTAATGTATGCACTCAGAAACAACAATCAGCTACCCAATCGCAACACGAAACAAACTGACAGATAGAACAGAAGGTATCAGAAGCATAGAAGTTTTGCACTGCAATTTCAGTTTTCTGTCCACATAATCTGCAGAATTCAACACTGCAGCATCTTCTTTGCTCAAACAGTTCACAGTTTCAAATTAAACCTTGTGACACTTTCAAAATTCTGTTCACATCATTTTGTGAAGAAATGGAAAGCTAATACTTTTATTTATCCGAACCTTTCATCACAAGTTGTGATCACAGAATTATAGCTCAATTTCAGAGTTTCTGAAATTCCCATGTTTTAGTTTCACCTTCTTCATTTACAGAATTATGATAACATCTTGAAGTACTACATGAATAGAATGATAGAATTTGTAGTTGATTATGTTCACAGCAACACCTAAATAGAGAATGCAATCTGGTAAAGCTCCACAAATCCAAACCCTGCATGGCAGCAATCTCCATTTCAGCACAGCAAGATGTAGAATTCAGCATGTATTAATTCTTCTTTTCAAACCAGATTACTGCCCTTGTTTTTTTTTATTTCCACACCTAGTTTATAATCAGTATTGTCTCTTGTATGGAGTAGGACTTCACCATGTTAGCTATCCATTCCATTAGCCTTTATTTCTGCATCTACAGCTTTCTCATTTCTGAATTCAATGAATTGAGTTACAGAAATTCAGTTTCAAAATTTGTAGAAGTCGTAGAAGGATAAAATACCATTGTTTCTGCATCATTCAGGACTTAATTTGAGTCTCATTTCAAGCTTAACTACAATCGAGTCCAATTGGAAACATCAATTATAACAAATACAGAAATCCCAAATAGAATTAGCCACTTTATTTTCATTTCCATCACTGTTTCAAGAATTATATTAAAAAATTACTATTGTCCTCATTTCTTCAAAATGCCTGTTCTAATTGAAGATGCTCCACAAGTGGAATGGAGCTCTACTAATGAATTTCGAATTTTTGATCCATTTTGATCAGATTTCAGTAGCTATAAAACTTCACTGTTTCAGCATTCTGCCTCCCTGTTTTGAGCATTGCATTTCTGTTTTCCACTTTTGTTCTCTTCTAATTAAACCGCCCTTAAGTCAAATTAATAAAGAGTTAAACCTTTAGTTCATTTGTGATGAAAATCCTAACAGATTCAAATCTAAAATTGCTTCCAACTACATCACAATTTCAGCATCTTGCAATCTGTATTCCAGCTACCAAGAATCAATACTGCATTGACAGATTTCTTGCATTGTTCAGTAATTCCCAGCTCTGAAATTTAGATATACATTGTATAGAAGACATAGAGGTAGAAGAATACAATTTGTGTATGTAAATGCAAGGGCTTAATTCTACTTTCTCACTGAATTCAGTTCCAGAACTGAATCTTGGCACAACATTGATACTAAAATCCTTTATTACTAAATTTCCAGGTTCTATACTAATTCAATCTATTCCTCATTAACTATCAGCAACTTCTTTCATTTCTGCCTTCTTCTTTAACTTTTGCATTACATTATAAAACCACAGCACAGTTAATATTCCAATTCCAAAGAACTCAGAACTGTTGTTCCACTTAGCACTTAAATCCATCACATACTTTATTCCATTTCTGAATTGCATAGCTCCTCAACCACTTACACTCACAATGAAATCAATCTCATAAATACCAACGGAACTCAAGCATTTTCCTTTTTCAGATCAGTAGCATTTCAAAATAATTGCCCCAACAAACACTTCCAAATTCAACCCTGTTTTGATTCTGAAGATTCAAAATTTAATTCCTGCAGATTTTATTTCAAACAACTGCAACCAGTTTCAAATTCAGCATTGCCATTGTTCGACAGTAGCATTTCTGTATTCTTGAATTTGTTCACAGCAACACCCAAATAGAGAATGCAATCAGGAACAGCTCCACAACTCCCTCTAAATTGCTTGATTCAGCAAAACTCCATCTCCAACAGAATTTCTGCTTTTCTGTTTTTGATATGGCACAGCTCATGGGCAATCCCTCCAACAACCATTGAGCAATTGATCTTCCCAATCTTGAACCACTCCAATCTTCTTCATGTAACTCTTTCCCCCACACTTCAACTTAATCCACCTTGGCCAAAATATCATCATATAACAAACCATGTATCCATATCCAAAAGATTTACAAATGAGAAGACATAAATTGAGATGATGATTATCAAGAAAAATAGCAAGAATTTGTGTGGAAGAAAGAAACAACTAGATTTACCTTCATAAACATAATTTAATCCCTTAGATTGTGGTTTTGAAAGAATCAAAGCAAGTTCTAGAGTGCAATAACACAAAAGCATCACTCAATTAAGGTTCATCCTCACTAGGCATGAAAATGTATCAATTCAATTTATCAATCAAATGTCCATCATTAAAGTAGAAACCTTGAGAAAATTTAAAGTCCATTTTTGACATTAAGCCCCAAAAATAGATTCTCAAATCTAGCTCACATTCTCTACTTCTAACATGTTATAGAAAAATTGCTAGGGGTACCATTTTCTTATTCACACTAAAAATCAAATGCAATAAGAAAACTACCTACTGTAAACATAACTAAATGTAATAAGAAAATCAACCTTTGCACTCAAAAAAAAAAATTATTAAAGAAAAGACTAAACATTAAACATGAATTAAAATACAAAAGAAATTAAGTTGGAACAAACTCCCCTTTTTCCCGAGGGTCGAAGAAGATTTAGCAACAAAATCCACGCCGGAAATGGAGTAATCATTGTTACACTCGAATTCTTTTTATTCTTCATTTTTCCTTTCAAGGTTTTTTCTGGAGGACGGAGGCGGTTCAGTTCAAGCATCCACTCAGGGAGCTTGTATTCTCCTATAACAACATTAAAAGACAAGACCTCCCATATACATGTGGGATAAAAAGATAGGAGAATATTAGTGTGGGTAGAAAATTTATCAAGAAATGAATCACACCTAATGAAATCAATGAACGGTACCTCTATGAAATTTTCTGAAAAATCACAAGACATACTCACCTTATCATCTTGAAAAGTACCTAGAGTATTGATTGTTACCTCCTCTTCATCTAGTAATGGTTCAAGCTCTTGTTCTAGTGAATGTACATCTTCATGTTGTGATTCTTGGATGCTTGACTCCATCGCACAAGTCCCTACACTTACATCTTCAATTCTTGGTGATTCTTGAGGTAATGCTTCCAGTAAGCACTCCCCTACACTTAAATCATCTCCAAAATCAATTCCTGCATCATTTCCAACATCTAGAGCAACATCATTAGTAGAATCAAAAGTAGGTTCAAATACATCATCACAACAATAAAAAGTACTTAAGAAATCTAATGAAGAAGTAGATGCAGTGTCAGACCTGACAAGATCTCCACAACCCATCTCTTCATTGGCTCTCTGTGCTTGCAACTGATGAATGGATGATGCAATCTGATCTAACTGATTCTGTATATTCTGTATCCTTGAGAATTGCTGCTCTTGATGCTCATTCATTTGTTGCATAATCTCCTTAAGTTTCCATGTTGATTCATCCATCTGGGGATCGTTTTGCTGAAAAAGTTGTGGCATAAAATTTGTTGAAATATATATGAATTCTGGTAAGCTGGATATGACTCAATAAATTGTCATTGTGCACTTTCATACCTGAAACATAAATTATCCACCCAATTAGTATTAAAACCATTTTGAAATGATTCATACCTATTTTGTTGATCCATGTATGGGTAATATTGATACTCAGGCTGAAAATGTTGATTTTCCATTCTACCTCCAAAATTCTAAAAATATGGATCCATGCTAAAGAAATCTCCTGTTCTTCACTACAACACTAAAAATCAAGATTAGAAGACTCAAAAGCATAAAGTTTCAAACACATGATAATATGAACAGTAAAAGCACTTAAAAATTCAGAATTAAATCAACATGAAAATATAAAAAAATTATAAGCAATTAGATCAATCAACATGCTAACAAAATACAATCAATCTATGCACAATCCAAAATAAACACACACTACTAGTTGTTCCCCGGCAACGGCACCAAAATTTGATGTCGGCCATTGTGCATGTCACTTGGCACATCAAATTAATTAATATTGGAAACTCACTAAAACTAAGACACATGTCGTAGTAAGGAGTCCCAAGTCTTATTTTTCCAAGGGTAACTAGTAAATGTATGCATATCCTAGAATTGATTCAAATTGAGTTATTATATCAACAAGGTCAAACTAGCACTTCCACTTAACTTGCAATTCAGATTGAGTTCCTCTAATAAGATCAAGAACATATTCAAGTAAGGTTGATTTCCTCTAAACATTATCACCTCCATTTCATCAAATTAGCATCAATTAAATTTAGATTCTAATGCACCATTGAATCAAACAATTCAACTCCATCTTTTCTATTCTTAATCACAGTAACAAGTAAACTCAAAGATTCAATCAAACTTGTCGATACCTAAATATCATCCAATTAACAATTACAATCTAATTTGACAATTAAACTCAAAAACCCATTCTCAATTATAATGATCAGAGGTAACCAATCAAAACATCAAATTAAGCATCCAAACTTAGACAAGATCATAGTCACAAAGATTGAATTGCTAACTAAATCACAAAACCCTACAAACTGTTAGTATCAGTATTGCAAAGCTAATCAGAAAAATAGATCTAAGGATGGGGTTTGTAAGCAAGAAATTTAAATCGGAATTGCAGAAATTCAAGCAAGAATGAGATTGCAAGAGAACGTTTCAGATCTGAAGATCTGAGCATGAACATGAACATTTCAAAGGGAAAACAAAGAAACCTAAAACCTAAACATTCCACAAACCAAAACCAAAACAAATCTCATCAATCTGCTGGGCAACAGAAATGCTTGATGAAACCTCCCTTCAAACATTCAACAACGATGAATAAGCTTCCAACTTATTACCAGAAGATGCTCATAGCCCTTGGAAACCTCCCCTCAAACTCACAACATCTGGTAATCCCAACAGCCGAAAAGCATAGCATGGATTCCGAAATTACCCAAACTAATGCGATTGATCAGATCTCACCAATTTAGTTGTGGAATGAGAGTCGGAAGAAGATCAGAGACTCAAAGAAACCTTCCTCTGAGCTCTGTTGGATGCGAAGATCGCTGTCCGAGAAACCTCCCTCAAACAAGATCATGGCAGTGATCAAAACCCAAGTCGCAGCTGAGAAACCTCCCTTTGCCGCTCTCTGATCACCGGATGATGGACGCCGACAGTTGGAGATCGTCGTCGATGAAGAAGCTTGCCTTCGGATCTAGTAATCAGGAATGGGAAGCTCGGCGTCGCGGCAGAGAAGAAGCAGCTACAGTGGAAATGTTGTGAGCCGAGTCCAGGGAACTGTAGCTTCTCACGTGACTTTTAAATCCTCCTCAAATTTGATCCAACTGTCCAGAATTCTCCGAGCTTAATCAACGGTGGAAAATGGCCTAAAATCCGATCCAATAGTAGTGTTCTTCATCTACGGTCCAGATCTACTCCCCATTAGGTCGGATGGACCAGATGCTTGACGGATGACTCAGATCTCTCTGATCTTCCATGGACGGTCCATAATGCTCCAAGGTTTGATTGCCTCGTTAAGCCCTTGATTTGAGCCCAAATACGGTCTGATTTGATCGGGTCCATGACCCTTTTGATGCCTACAAAATAATAAACAAATATTAGTATCAAATACCATGAAAATAGGCTAATTTGCAATTAGGTCCAAAATCATATGCAATTATGAAATACAATGTAAAATGTGAGATAAGGCTATGAAAAGACCAATAAAAATATGCATTATGATTCAAAATAATATAGAAAAATCATGGTTCTCAAGTACGCTCTAGTTGTGTCCCATGACATAGGCGTGCTCCTATGTCCCAGAAAGACAAAGAATGGAGCGGAAACAGGCTCAACACAGGCTAACCATGCCTCATCATCGAGTTTCATTATAAAGCTGAACACATGAAGCCTTCACGAAGAAAAAAGATTCAAAAGCCCATCAAAATAAAGTTTTAATCAAGGAACATACTCCAATAATGTCACATGACACAAGTGTATTTATACGAAAGAAATCAGGGGTAAAACAGTGTTAAAATGACCCTAAACAACTTCCACCACAACCACCTGTGTTGCCAGGCATGGTCGTGCTAAATTTGCCCATTTTCTAGAGCTAAACACATGTGCCTGTGTTAGCGAACATGGGTCGTATCAGTCTCCCGCCTAAATTGCAGACCAAACTTTGAAGGTCATAACTTTTAGCTCAGTTTAAGCCATATGTCGTACCACCTATAAAAATATAGATAATTTTAAATTCTACAATTTTGATTCAGGATTCAACCCTAGAAAACCTAGTCTAATTGGAGCCATGTAAATCTATAGATTTGGATAGCTTGGGGGGAGATATTAAAGGGTTAGGCAAACCTTTGATTGACTCATCTTGGACCAGGGGACTCTATCCCCCATCTTGGGAGAGGGTTTTCCTTTCTTAGGGAAACCGTAGATCAACTATCTTCATCCATTCTGACAATCCATCCACCTTCAAAGCAAGGAACCATTCCGAAGACATCAATAATTTTCTCACTAAGTATTTCTTTCTCTATTCGCTATTTTGGATTGTGTGAATGCTTCTCTTAGTATCTTTGGTTTGTAATTCCTTTATAATGGAGTAGTTCTCTTGATTCTAGGAGTAAGGATTAGCCCCTTTGATATGTAAATACTATTCTATTTAATCTATTGAGTATGCATGTTACTTGTTCGATGAAATGTGTGTTAGTCATCTGGATCTACTATGTAAACATGATCTCAATGCTAAGAGGAACGAGATTCATATCTCATGGGGATTCGGGGATGGGCCGAGAGGAGATTCCAATCTCTGACCTATAGACAACAGAGATGTGGAGAGTCAACTATGAGAGTAGATCGGTATACCATGAAAAACCCTAGACTAACATAGAGCTTAATGGATCAATCCTAATTCATTATCACATAGTAGGAGAGAGGTCATTTAGGGGTTGTGGGATCTCATGATAGGGTCTCATTAGGAAGTGATCTCTAATTTCAATCATTTCGAAAATAGACGATAATTGGAATTGATATGCCTGTGTAGTTCTAAAAGTTTACATTAGATACAAAGGTTAGTCTACCTATAAGAATCACCATTGAGGATTAAAAAAATCAAACATAGATTAGGTATTTACAATCATTTAGGTGAAATCAAAATCCTAGAATCACTTTCCCCTTCACTCACTTTCCTAACTCAACTCTCTTCTCTTCTTCTCCCTCAATTCTCTCATGCTCAACTCTCCCACTCTCTCTCTCTCTCTCTCTCTCAATTAATTCTCTCAAGCTCCATTACAAACACAACCACCAGTGATATTCTAGATAACCTATTTTGTTATTCTAATTAATACTTGGTTCATAGTCCTCATGGGATCAATATCATTTTATTACTTGATGACATTTTTGTGCACTTGTGGATTTATCACATCAAATTTTTAGTGTCATTGCCAGAGACTGTACAATTGATATTAGTTTGATAGCAATGTGGTTAATCTAGATATCTTTTGTTGGGACCAAAATGTAGCTAGAGGGGGGGGGTGAATAGATCGTCGTGCTCGTCGTTGCTTGCTTCTTGGGATGATGTGCAACGGAAATACAAGAAACACAAACAACAACGCTAACTCTAGGGATTTACTTGGTATCCACCTCAAGAAGAGGTGACTAGTCCAAGGATCCACACACTCATGCACCCTCCACTATAAAAACACTCCTTCTCGGTAACTAACGAAGGCGGAGAAGCCTTACAACCTCACAATACAACAATGAGAAAGAAAGAAGCAAAATACAATTGAATCTTACAAGATTACAATGAAAACCCTAGCTTCTTCTTCTTCTTGTTGCAACTCACCTCTTGACTTGGATGAGCCTCCAAGAACCTTCAAGAACTGGCGGTGAGGAAGAAAAGATCGCTGTGGAGGTTTGCTGTGATCGCCTGTAGAGAAGAGAGGAAGTCATGCACAGAAAAACGCTCGCCAACGGCTTTATCCTTGCCAACGGTCGAATCTCAATCGATTGGATTGCTCCCAATCGATTGGGGAGGCTTTGGATTGATCAACCGATCGATCCAGAGCGCCTCTGTGCTCTCTGGAAATGCCCTAAATCGATTGCTCAATCGATTCAAAGCTTCTCGCGCGATTTCCAACGCTCCAATCGATTGCCCAATTGATTGGAGGCTTCAATCGATCAATTGACCAATTCAGAAGTTTACTGTTCACTCAGAAACTCTCCCAATCGATTGACCAATAGTTTGGGGAAGTTTCGATCGATTACCCAATCGATCCACAGCTTTTCTGCACAAAATCGCGTCGCCCAATCGATTGAACCCCCAATCGATTGGAAAGTAGAAATCTGTGTAGAGCTTGAAATTAGCTTCGTTTCGCATCCGAGATCACCTCATTCTGATATCCGAGTCAAAAGTCATGGTCTTCGGAAGTTTACTACGTCCGAACTTCCTAGTTCCATGCCAACTCCCTATTGGACTTACGACCGCTAAGAGTTTGGTCAACTTTTGACTCATCTGGACTTTCTCTTTGTGCCAAGTGTCCGGTCCTCCATTACCCACTTGGACTTCCTTCCACCAGATGTCCTGTCACTCTTGACCCATCTAGATTTTCTCGTGTCTCGCTTCACTCACCAGGTCTTTCCATCTGCCTAACTTCACTCACTAGGTCTTTTACCTGGCTTCACTCACCAGGATTTTCCCACTGCCCAGGACTTTCCATTTGCCTAGCTTCACTCACCAGGACTTTCACCTAGCTTCACTCACTAGGATTTCACCTGCAATCTTCATGTATTGTCAAACATCGAAACTCAAACATCAAGACTCAATCTTGAGCCAACTCAAGCTTAGTCAAACAGGTCAACCTTGACCTAGGGATATTGCACCAACAATCTCCCCCTTTTTGATGTTTGACAATATCTTTAAGTTAGGCTAATCTCATAGCCTCAACTTTCTTCATGCCAATGTATGAATGATGGTTTCCTTCATTCTCCCCCTTTCCTAGAGAGCAAACTCCCTCTTTAGGTAATGAAGGTCTAACTTAATCACACATTCTCCCCTATTGGCATACATAAAAAACTCTCCCCTTGAAGAGTTACCCAACGTTGTTCACAACTTCACTCGTGACTCACAACACGATAATGAAAGTCCCATACCTTTCATTTTCCTTAATGCTCACCCTTGAGCATTACCACTTGAACAATGAAGATATCCACTCTCCATTGTATTCAAATGTCCAACCTTGAGCATTTTCACGAAAGAAGGTTAACCACCTTCCAAGGTGTATGAAAAATAAATTTTCATGTCCTTAAAGAGTAACTCCCCCTAAAGACATGCACGTAACTTCTTTCATTGCACCAACAATGACTTGGAATCCCTAAACATATAGGAAATCCAAATTTAGAAGTTCTGAGGTTCAAAATTCAATATTGAAACCAAACTTCAACCTAAACCTTTACTTAGTCTTCCTTAACAATCCATCCTTGTTTTCATCATGAAAACTCCCCCTAAATGTTTACAAATATGTTTTGAGGGATTAGGAGTGGTTTTATAGACTAAAAATGGTTTAGAATGTTGAAAACAAGCTTTCCCAGCCAAAATCAGCATCCCCAATTGATTGGAGTTGGGTCCCAATCGATTGAACCTGCTTGAATCGATCCACTGATCGATTCAGCTAGTGTGGATCAATCGGTGGATCGATCCAGCGAGCTTCTGCTCACGAGAAATACCTTCTCAATTGATCGCCCGATCGATTGAGACACTCCAATCGATCGGGTGATCAATTGAAGCTCTGAAATTGCTGAAATTCCATTTCAGTCAACTTCAGAAACTCCCCAAAAATTCTACAAAATTCTAAAAATCATGAAAATTCATGTAGACACTACTTAGGGGATATACTATCAAGGAAAAATAGTTTTCTATGAAAATACTTTCTATTTTCCAAGATTGACACAAACTTGAAAACTTGTAAAAACTTTAGTGTTTTCTTCTAGTTTGTGTCTAACATTTCAATGATGATTACTATCAAAAGATAGTTGATCCTGTCTGAGATGCTTGACAAAACAGAGAGCTGGGAGAAAAAACCTACTGCTGGTGAAGAATAATACTATCGATCCGAGAAATCCAAAGCGGATCCAAGAAGATGAAACCCTTGAATGTCCTTCTGATGCAAAGTCCCAATGGCGATAAAGAAATCCTACTGAAGAGAAACCAGATCCGGAGCTTGCAAGGCTTCCTGCACACAAGAGACCAACCAACACTATCGTCAGTGACCTAAGACCGGGGTGGGAATCCCTGGCTAGGCCCTCCGACGCTCAAGTCAATGATCTCTCTCGGTGTGGAAGGAAGAAGAAGAAGAAGAACAGTAGTTCAGAATTAGGGTTATGAATGTGCACAATGATGTGAACTTACCTAGCCAACGGGGAGGATTCCCCTTTTTATACCACTTCATATAACCTCCGTAGTCATGAAGTGGACCCCGGTTTGTTAGAGTTTGTTATGAGATGACGTAAGCTGCGTACTTGTGGTAAATGACTTTTTAAGGAATCTTTTTTATCCCAGATGTACCTTCTTTGTCGTCTAGTACTTGCAAAATAGTCTAAAAACACATTTCCCGTCAAATATATAACACCTGTTATACAATCACATACTGCAAATATCTTCATGGACTACTTTATTTGAAATATTTACTTCTATCCTGTTTCACAATTCCTTTCAAAGTGTTTCTATCATTCCTACTTGCCTCTCATGTTTTTGCTATATCATAGATAGCTTAATATAACATTGTTCCTTGTATCGGTCGAGGATGAACTTAACTAGGTTTGATCAATTATCATTACCTCTCATGAGGCTCCTTGGGTAATGCCTGTCCGTGCCCTTCTGAGTTTGTTATCCCAGCTAGCACTGGGCTATATTTTGTTAAGTATGTAATCTTGATCAATATTGGTATATCTTTTCAAGGTATTATTCGGCCCGGCCGATATTGGTGTTGGTTGCTACTCGGTAAATCTAATGGTTCCACTGTACAAAAATTTTGTACAAAGGTCTGAACCTTTACCTAGCTACCATGTGTTCTTTTAAATTAAACTTGGATCGCCTGCGGAACTTAACACGTTTGATTCAAAGTTTAATCTATTTGTTCTTTTAGGTTTAGACTCGGATCTCCTGCGGAACTTAACACGTTCGATCCAAATCACCTAGGTTATTAATTTCATTAAATATTAGTTTCCAAAATTGGCTCCCAGTACTGACGTGGCGAGGCACATGACCTTCTTGGATATGGGAACAACCACCACCGACTAGACAAAGCCTTTTAAGGAAAGTTAATATTTAATTTCCTTAAATAACTTTAGGTCAACCGAAAAGAACAATCAAATCACAAGGAAAAGAAAAAACAAAAGAACACAACATCGAAAACAAATTCGAAATACTAGAATCGTATGCCTCTTGTATTTAGTATTATTTCCAAAAATAACTAGTATGATGCGGAAAGGAAAAATACTAGTTATACCTTTTAGAAAGACCTCTTGATCTTCTACCGTATTACTCTTCTAACCTCGGACGTTGTGTGGGCAACGATCTTCCAAGATGAGGACCACCTAGCACCTTCTTCTTCTTCCTTCAAGTTTCGGCCAAGCACCAAAATCCAAGGATGAAGAACTTTTTCCACCAACCAAGCTCCAAGGGATACAAACTTTCTCTCCTTCTTCTTCTTCTTCTCCAAGTAGTATCCGGCCACCACAAGAGCTCCAAGCAAAGAAGGGTTTCGGCCACCACAAAGAGGAAGAGAGGGAAAGGGGATGGCCGGCCACAACACCAAGGAAAAGAGAGAGAGAATAATAGAGGTTGTGTCTCATGAAGGCACCCCAACCCTCTCTTTTATATTCCTTAGCTTTGGTAAATAAGAAAATTTAATTACAATAAAATTTCCTTAACTTTCTTTGATAACAATTAATTAAGAAAAATTAAATAAAATTTCCTAATCAATTGTATATGGCCGGCCACCTCATGGAGAGCAAACAAGACAATTTTTAATCAACAATTAAAATTCCTTATTTGTCTTCGGAAATTTTAAAAAATAAAATTTCCCTTTAAAATCCCTTCATGATTGATAAAAAGAAATTTCTATAATTTTAATTTTCCATCATGTGAATAATTTACAAAGAGAAAAAATAAAATATCTTTCCTATCTACAAATAAGGAAAGAGATCTAATCTTTTTTCTTAATCTTTTGTAGAAGAGATATTTTAATTTTAATTATCTTCAATAAATTATATCTTCCACATAAGAAAATTTTAAAATTAAAATTATTTTAAAATTAATGGGGGCCGGCCACCTAAGCTTGGGTTCAAGCTAGGGCCGGCCATCCATGAACCAAGGCTTGGATGACCCTAGCTTGAACCACAAGCTAGCTTGGCCGGCCCCTACATCATGGGTACGAAGGTCGGTATAGGTGGGTATAGTACTCTATAAATAAGAGGCTACGATAGAGACCGAGAGGAGGAATTGGTTTTGGTCTCCCGATAAAATTAAGCATCCCGTGTTCGCCCCGAACACACAACTTAATTTTATCAATAATAATTCATTCCACTAGAGAACTATTATTGAACTACCGCACCAATCCCAAATTACATTTTTGGGCTCCTTCTTATTATGAGTGTGTTAGTCTCCCTATGTTTAAGATGTCAAATGTCCACTAATTAAGTGAGTTACTGACAATTCATTTAATTAATATCTTAGTCCAAGAATAGTACCACTCAACCTTATCGTCATGTCGGAGTAAGTCCACCTGCAGGGTTTAACATGACAATCCTTATGAGCTCATCTTGGGGACATTATCAACCTAGATTACTAGGACACAGTTTCCTTCTATAATCAACAACACACACTATAAGTGATATCATTTCCCAACTTATCGAGTTTATTGATTTATCGAACTAAATCTCACCCATTGATAAATTAAAGAAATAAATATCAAATATATGTGCTTGTTATTATATTAGGATTAAGAGCACACACTTCCATAATAACTGAGGTATTTGTTTCTTTATAAAATCAGTATAAAAGAAACAACCTCAAATGATCCTACTCAATACACTCTAAGTGTACTAGTGTAATTATATAGTTAAGATAAACTAATTCCTAATTACACTACAACCTTCCAATGGTTTGTTCCTTTCCATTTTGGTCATGAGCTGCTATTTATAATTTATAAGGTACTGATAACATCATCTTCTGTATGTGACACCACATACTATGTTATCTACAATATAAATTAATTGAACAACTACAAACAAATGTAGATATTTTGACCAAATATGATTCTTTATTCAAAATAAATGTTTACAAAAGTTTAGGCTTTCAATGTTAGTTAGAGCCCTAGAGCCAATCATTTGATGATTGTATGGACTCATGTATATCATATTCTTGTATATTAATAAAGGCTTTTGTTTGGTTATTATACTTATTTATATTAGTGCCAAATAGACTAAGTATAATAGCGTCCTTGAGTAGAAGGTTCATACCTATATCAATCGATTAGTTGAATCGATAGTGAGATGATATAGGGAACACTACTCTAAATCATTCCTAGTTGAGTATTAACATTCAGGGACAATGTTAATGCAATAACACTAGCATGTAGGTCAGCTCGATGACTTGATCTCACAAGTCATGGATATGGAGATATCAAGTTGACACATGGGTATGCATTGGAGAATGTATACTGAATGACCCGCCATGAGAAAGTATCATGGATCGTTATATGAGTGTCATATACTTTCTCATGTGGCTATTAGTATGACTATTAGTCCTTAGACCTGAAGTCACCATGGATCCCTACATAAGGAGTTATGTACTTTAGTTTCGTCAAACGTCACCCGTAACTGGGTGGACTATAAAGGCGATTACTGGGTATGTAACGAATTATGCAGAGGGATGTGAGTGATGTAGATGGGATCTATCCCTCCCATATGACGGGAGCGACATCGCTATTCTTGATAGAGTGAGACCACTAAGCGCATGGCCATGCCCAAATGAGTCAACATTAGATGTTGAGCTCATTTGATCGAGTGAGTCTACTTGGAGTTCAAGATTTAGATTGATTAGAGGATGACACGGTCTATGTCTCACATTGATCAATCTAGATGTCTAGGATAGAAGGACACTTGTCATTATTTTGTGAGTAGTCACAATTGGTAGTCACAAGGTGATGTTGGATCTCAACATTCTTGTAACTTGGGTAGTAATGATGTGTTGCTAAATACCGCTCATTACTTATGCTCCTAAATGGGTTTAGGGCATTGCCACGTTACAAGAACCTATAGGGTCACACACTTAGGACAATTAGATGGAGATTTGGTTCATATGATGAACCAAGAGGATTAGATTCATTTGATGAATCATATTGGATTAAGAGTAATCCAAATTGGGCTAATTGAGTTGGACTCAAGTTGATTCATGTTTAAATCAACTTAATTTAATGAATTAGATTCATTATATTAAGTTGGCTTGAATCATATGGTTGGATTAGATCAACCATGAGAGAGATTTGATCAAGTTTGACTTGATTTGAGAGGAAGAGAAAAAGTCATGTTTGACTTGACTTTTTGCCACATCACTAGTGAGTTGGCAAGATGTGGACCAATAGGATTGCTCCACATCATCAATGTGTGCCACCTCATGGAGGTTACAAGCCTCCATAGCATTTAATGTGGCCGGCCCACATTAAATGAGGAGGTTACACATGTTGCCATGTCATTTAGTGAGGTGGCAATATGTGGACCAATGGTGTTGATCCACATCATCCTAGAGTGCCACCTCATGGGGGTTACAACTCTTTAATGGTTTCATATTAATTGCAATTAATGCAATTAATTTGGTGGTTTTACCATGGAGAGTGGCCGGCCACTTTGGGTGTGAAGGTGAATTTGATTTTTGATTCAAGTGATGCATCTTCTTCCTCCTTCCTCTCAAGCTCTCCCTCTCCCTCTCCTCCTTACTTGGCCGAACCTTACCAAGGTGCTAGCACACCTTTGTGTGAGGTTTTCTCCACCTAAGTTGTCCGTGTGGATACTTCTAGAGGACCGGCGCTTGACGGTCTTGAGATCCGGCAACACCTTGGAAGAGCGGGATTCGCGTAGGGCGCGCATCAAGGGTAAACACTTTTTCCTCGTAGATCTAAGTAGTAGATCAGTTTTTGAACTCATACAAGAAATAGTGTTTCGAATTTTGTATACGAATCTTTGCACGGATCTACGGCTTTGGGTCCTTCGGGGTTTCCGCGACGCGAAAAAGCGGTTTTCGCGGCTCGAAGAACCCAACATTCAGTATACACTCTAACAATTGGCCTTTCTCCCTGAAGGTATATCTCGATCGATATTGGCCTGCTCACTTGGAAGTATATATTGACCGATATTGGCCTTCCTCCATTGAGGTATATCCCGGCTGATCTTAGCCAACCTCCTTGGAGGTATATCTTGCTCGATATGGGTCTGCCTTCCTGGAGGCATATCCCGGTCGATATTGGCCTTCTTCCCTGAAGGTATATCTCGATCGATATTGGCCTGCTTATTTGGAAGTATATCCCGGCCGATATTGGCCTTCCTCCATTGAGGTATATTTCGGCTGATCTTAGCCAACCTCCTTGGAGGTATATCTTGCTCGATATGGGTCTGCCTTCCTAGAGGCATATCCCGGCCGATATGGGCTTTCCTCCCTGAAGGTATATCTCTATCGATATTGGCCTGCTCACTTGGAAGTATATACCGGCCGATATTGGCCTTCCTCCATTGAGCTATATCCCGGCTGATCTTAGCCAACCTCCTTGGAGGTATATCTTGCTCGATATGGGTCTGCCTTCCTGGACGCATATCCCGATCGATATTGGCCTTCCTCCCTGAAGGTATATCTCGATCGATATTGGCCTGCTTACTTGGAAGTATATCCCGGCCGATATTGGCCTTCCTCCATTGAGGTATATCCCGACTGATCTTAGCCAACCTCCTTGGAGGTATATCTTGCTCGATATGGGTCTGCCTTCCTGGAGGCATATCCCGGCCGATATGGGCCTTTCTCCCTGAAGGTATATCTCGATCGATATTGGTCTATCTTTTCAACTCGGCTATCTTATTTCCCTTCCTCACCGAGGATCCATGAAACCTAACCCATATCACTAGCCTTCCCTTCAAGTCTAGTCGAAAGAGGTGTAGCCGACTGACTAGACACAGGTCTGATTTTGTTTTTTCTTACCCGTGATCTTGCCACGGGTACTGAAGTGACCTTACGAATTTTTTGTACAGCTATCTTGTGAACCTGAGTACAGTGATCCCGTGAACTTTAGTACAGTGATTCCTTGGGCCCTTTGATCCTTTAAATAGGGCTACAACCCTCTCTTCGTCCATCGCCTACCTCAGTTCTTTTTCTTCTTCGCTAATATTTCCTAATAAGAGTATGACCTTGGATCCCCCTCTTTAGGGGCGACTCTTGTTGGACAAAGCGAGATCTATATATGAGTTTGTTCAAGTTTTTGCTTTGGCTAACTCTAGGGTTCGAGAAACTGTCCCAAGGGACGAAGTTTTTCGAGATCTAGGATCTCCATTCAAAGGCACGACTGTTCTGCAAATCCGACGGGTTTCAGAGGAGTTCCCACTACTTACGGAGGGCCAACTAAATAGCCCAAGGATGTTGCTACAAACGCGTAGCCCATGTTGCCCTTGGGCTAGGATTGGTTGCTCTGGTTATAGAGCTCTAGGGCTCGAACAGGGGAGAGGCTCTTTCTGTCACCTTTGCACCGGGGCTTGAATAGATCTGTCCCCTTCCCCTTGCCCTTGAGTCTCCCTGCTTCATAGTTTCCTTCATCCCGGGAAAAATATTGCCACTTCTGTCGCCCGAACAAGCTTCCTTCGTGCCAGGTAAAATATTTCCAGTTCTGCTCCATGGCAGGTTTGACTCCGGTGGGATTGAAATTTTCTAAGCATCTCGAGAGCTTATGTCTGTAATTTTTGTTGACCTTTCGAGGTTTAATATTTTGAAGGGGAAATGTAATGTTATGTATTTTATCATATTTTAAATGTAAATTCAAACAATATTTTGTATTGAATCGGGTAACTCTATTGAATCCTTCTAATACATAAGAATAGACGTGATGTTGTGCCCAATATCCACTCGTATATCATAAACATTGTTATTTCGACAAATATTCCTTTGTTTATCACAGACAAGGTTGTCTCGGTCAATGTTATACTTATCTATTGTGGCTAATCGTTATACCGACCGATATTTGATTGTTTATCACAAACAAGGTTATCTCAGTCGATGTTATACTTATCTATTGTGGCTAACATTATACCGACCGATATTTGCTTGTTTATCACAAACAAGGTTATCTCGGTCGGTGTTATACTTATCTATTGTGGCTAACGTTATACCGACCGATATTATAAGTAAAACTATTTCGATCAATGCTAGTTTATGTTTTGTAATGCCCTTAATTTGGACCATGCTTTGCGCCTAAATAACCTTCTTTATTTTTTCTTGTCCTTAACCTGGATTTAGTCATACTCAATTCTTCTTCCTTTATTACACATAGTAAACTACGTCTTCTCTTCAGAATTTCCTTGCTCGTGATTGGTTCTTCAATGGTAAGAGAATGTTGGAGACGTATGACGAGGTGTTACCAACCCCAACCCGACTCGATTTGTCGCGTTCAACATAAATACTCCTTTATGATGATGTGACACATGCTTTCTCTCTCTGCTACGTCAAGCAAGCATTTGTCCCTTTTCTATAATCCACAACGTCTACTGAGAGGAAAGTGTTTTGATCTAACGACTGCTGTGTATCTTCCAAACCCTAAACCCTTCGTCTTCTTATCAACTTTGTCCCTTCCTTTCTCGCCTTAGCACTCTTTTCTCACTGCAGTCTTTGATCAAACCTCGCGCTCACCGCTTTCCGGCGATCTCCTTTCTTGCTTCCAATAAGTAACTCGCTGTTCTGCTAACCTTTACTTCTGTCTATGGCTGAGGAAGCGATTGCTCCTTGATACGTCCAGATTTCTTCTTCCTTTGATAAAAACACCAGGCTTTCCATCCGCCATCAATATGAAATCCCTCAGGAATATAACATCTTAATCCCGAAATTAGATGACCATCCTCATCGTCCCCCCGCTAATTGTGTGACTTTTTTCAAGGATCAATTGATAGGGGGTTTAAGGTTTCCTATTCCTCCTTTCCTAATCGAAGTAAGCCAGTATTTTGATATCCCTTTGCAGCAATTTGTACCTAACGCTTTTCGTTATCTATGTGGTGCCTACATGCTATTTCGTCTATTAGATATCCCTCCTACTCTCCAAAATTTTTTCATGTTTTCTTACCCAAAGTGTTCGGAGCCTGGTGTTTTTCTGTTCCAATCCCAAACTAAGATGGTCCTTTTTAAGGATATGTCATCGTCTCTTAAAGCTTGGAAATCTCGTTTCTTCTTTATAAAGTTCCCAAGACCCATTCCTTGGTCTCATGCCTGGAGATCCTCCTTACCTCCCCTGCCAGACGTCAAAGAGTTTCATCTTCACCCTTCTTTTCCTATTTATTGTGAAAAATTGTTATGTCGTTGGCTTTCTATCCCTAAACGGCTGAGGGTCGATCTTCTATACTTATTCGGTCTAAGTCCCGTCAAGCCTACTACACAAGGCTCTTTAGGTAAAATCCTTCTTCTTCCTTATTGATTTTTACTAACTAAACCATTGTTTCTCTCTTTGTAGTGGACACTTTTTATTCTGCTTTAATCGATGAAGAACTGCGTCTGGAGGAGGATGCAATTCATACAAAAGAACAAGAGCTTCTTGCTGCCATCACTCCGCCGCTTCCAATCGAAGATCCGGCTCCTTTAGCTGAGGTATCCAGTTCTCATGTGGTTCATGAGGCTCCCGAAGACCTTCCCGTAGAAATCCCTGTTGTTTCTTTGCCAATTGTTGCTTCACCAGTGGTTGCTGCTACCTCATCAGACACCCCCCTTCCTATCATCGAGCTTACGTCTCCTGCGAGCTCTGGTAAATCGAAAGCTGAGGTTGTTCCTGGTAAACGTCCGGGGCGCAAACTCACTAGAGCTCCTCCTCCCAAAAGGAGACTCATCCTTTCCACCGAAGAATTGCTTTAAGCATACTTTACTTCTACTACTCTCCCTTCTGATGAACTTACTTTGGCTGACCTCTATCCTTCTCTGGTTTTCTCGGCTCCACCTTCCTCCAGCACCACTACTCCTGGTGGCCCTTCTTTCACCTTTCCTCTGTCTGTACCCACATCTGGATCTTTACCTTCTTTACCTTCTTCTTATCTAGTTTTTGCTCCTCCTTCTATCCCAACTTCTTCTTTTTCTACAGGCTCTTCTGTCATTCCTGTTCTCCCTATCTTACTAGGAGGTTCTTTTGCTGATGCTTGGGAAAAAGTTCAATCTCTGTTTAGGGAGCTCTCTTCTCGAGGCAATTGATCGATTTTCTAACAAGGAAACCTAGGTATGTTCGTCAAAATTTATTTATTATCTGTCTGTTACTATTTTATGATCCTTTATCATATTCCCAGCGGTGTCTAGAGAATATGGGTCTGTCTCGGTTGATGCACAACTTATACGATGAGAACAAGAAGCTAAAATTCGAGAACGAAAAACTGAAACAACGGGTTACCGAGTTGTCATTTGCCACGCTTTCCCCTGTCTCCAAGAAACAACTAGAAGTACAAATTGAGAGTCTTCGATCACAGTTCAAATCAGCTACGGATCTTAACAAAGAATTAACTTCCAATTTGGAGAAACAGGCAGCTGAGCTCGGCAAGTAAAAGGCTGATTATGAGTCGCCATTGGCTGATAAACTTAAAGCCTTCTTGCTGAAGGATGACGAAATAACTTCCTTAAATACTTCCCTAAATTCAGCTAAAACTGAGGTCTCCACCAAAGAAGTCGAACTGAAGACTTCCCAAAAGGCTTTGGTTGTTTACAAGGCTAATGAAGACACTCGCTTCAAGGATAGGGCCACTATCATGATCAACTCTACTGATTTCAATAGGCCAATCGTGAAGTCGATCCTAGCAGCTTTCACTGTTGGAGCTGAAGGGGTGGTGCAACAATTGCGAGAGGAAAACTTCTTATCTCGAGATCCTCCTCCCAACTTCTTGAATCGTCGCAAACTTCTCGATAACAGGCCTCTTGATCTGTTTCCCCAGTTGACAATAGAATGATTTTCTTGCTTGAATTCAAACCCTTGTAAGATGGACTAGGATTTGTGGTGACAGCCTGGTAAATTTATGTAACTTTGAACTTCCCTCTTTATTGTTAAACCTATTCCTCTTCCTGGTGATTGTTTACTTTGTCTAAGTATGTTGAATGTCGCCTGACTAACCACCCTAAAACTTCACTCAACATATTATAATGTCCTTTATTCCGACCGATCCATTATGACCGGTCGATGCATACTAGTATTGACAAGTGTCGCCCGGTGCTTTGTAATTAATTAAATCCCGTTCGATTTAGTGCCGCTTATCGCAACACTTCTCAATATCGGTCGATTTATTATACTCGATTAATTTATACTTGTATTTATGCATGTCATTATACTTAACCAAATTGCATATGGTTTATCACGATAGATGTCACCTGACTTACCATTATAAACCTCTGATCGATATATTAAAGTAGTATTTATTTCGGTCGGTCTATTGTGACCGACTGATTCATACTTATATCCATGAGTCTCATCCAGTAGTTTCTAATCAAGTCCCGTTTGCTGTGCTAATTCTGACACCCATTGGTTTACTATACCTGATCGATATATTCCTATATCCCTATGAGGGAATATATCGACTAATGCCTCATACTCAACTGAATTTCGCCCGGCCTATTATGCCCATCCGGGTTTATTGTTTTATTAAACAGATAATCTGAGCTTATAGCACCCAACCGATCCTCCCCGTACTTGTTTGATTCTCTTAAGAATCAAGTCTATATTGAGAGAAACTTGGTTGCGTTTCCCGAGGAAGATTACCCAACTTAACATTTCTCTTGGGATTCGTCCTCCTTTTTGAATTCGATGACGTTACCTTTTATGACGGTTATGATTCTGAGTATTCTTCCTTATTCTGTTCCTTCTGCTATCTTTATTTAGGGGTTTTAGCATAGGGTTGAAAGGAAAAGTACGGGTTTTGGGACGTTCTCTTTCACTTCCGGACTTTCTTCTTGCCTTCCCCGATTCATCTTCCTTCTACTGTTTCGCCATGGCTACTTCTCCTCCTGCGTGGTTTCTTTCGTGTGCTTCTGACCTCACAGAGACAGAGGAAGTGGATTTAAAGGCGAGTTATGGTTTTCCTTCCTATATAGTTCGCCCTACTCCACTGGATAGTCCCCATCTTCCTCCTTTAGGGTGTATATCTATCTTCTGGGATCAAGTCCTACAAGGTTTTCGATTCCCTCTTCATTCCTTTTTTCCTGATGTTAGCATCTACTTTAACATTCCCCTTAATCAGTTTGTCCCTCAGTCTTTTTCTATCCTTATGGGTTTTGTTAGGGTGTCTAAACTGCTAGATTTGCCTCTATCTCCTCGTCTTTTTCATCACTTCTTTGTTCCTCGTCAAGTAGATATTGATGTCTTCAAATTTCAATCTCGTCCTAAGGCCATTTTGTTCAACCAAATTCCTCCTCAAGGGGAATGGTATCACAAGTTTTTCTTTATGCATCTCCCTTCTCCTCCCCCTTTTCCTATCCAATGAATATATGATCTTCCTCTAGTTCCTAGTACCAGCAATCTCCTCAATGATCTTGTCACGCCCCGGAGGAGTCCCTGTCCGAAGAAATTTCGGCAACATCTCCCCTGTACAACGGACAATCTGAAACTTTCTACATCTCATATACCTCAGCCACATGCGGCTGGAATAATAACAGAAATAAAATATAACACACAGACATTTCACGCAGTTTAATAGTTAACAAACTGAAACAGAAATAGGACTCAAAAACAACCCTACTCAACTACACTCGTAAAGCTCAAATCCGACAATAAGATCAACTTACCTCTTCTACCGTCCAGGCAGGCATGTAGTAAAACATATCCAAACACCAAAACCATCGACACCCATAGTATCAAAAATCCATAGTATCAAAACCAGAATAAGTCTGACATAGTCTAAACAATAAAAACTAAAAGATCATCCAGCATTTTCGTGGTTTGCAGGGGACTAGCAACTGGAACTCTCTCCTGACAGCATCAACCTGAAAAATATCAACAATGGAGGTGGGGTGAGTCCAACGCTCAGCAGGTACAACTGATATACATAGTAAGGAATTAACATCTAGCACTAATCATGCATACAGTCTCCTGATATAAGAAGGATAAAATGCAACTGAAGTAAACAGGAGAAAACCGTACTAACCAGGACCTGGGTATAAGGACAAACAGTCCGAGAGGTTTAGAAATCCTGTATGCATGTCAATCATAGGCATCCAAACAATATGCAGCATATAAATACAGCAAACACAAGCAATAAATGCATCATGCATATGATGCCAATGTCATGGTCACCCCTGACGCCAGTCAGCCAACTCACAACAAAAGTGGGACCGAGTGGGTAGGGCTGTGACGACCGTGCACTCTGCATCACTACTCCTGATGAGTGACCGAGAGGATGGGATGCTGTCGGAGTACACACATACTCCTACCCCAAAACATAAATGGGGGAGCGCAATGCTCTCATCTCCCAGTAGTCTATGACGAGGAGGGATCCCTAACGTGCTACACGCTACGTCACACTACCCATGAGCGGACCAACGGAGCACCGGAAGAACAAACTGACGTGCTACCACGCTGCGTCACGCTATCCATAAGCGTCATAACGGAGCACCGAACAGTGATGAAACTGGTGAGGTGCTCGACAATAATGGAGCAATCCTATCACACAGCATGCAATCATGCGAATGGTGCATGACACTAAGCATGGTAATATACTGAATCAATCTATATACATATATGATGTGCACCATAGCAAATAAATCATATCAAGGGTACACAGATCAGGTAAGGTATCAGATCTAGGTCCTGAACATGGTGAAACATAGTATATCACTACCCCTATAAGCATGTATAAGCAGGTAAGGAATAGCATGAGATACAACAAGCAATCAACCAAACATGTAACAGGTATTGGGCAGTGATTAACCGTAACAGATAAGAAACATAATCTTTGCTATTTGTTAAATTCATTACTATGCATATCAAATGACATAAGTCAAAAGTACCCGCCTCCGATAAGAAAAGTCCAATCTGTCCAAATACGACGTAGAGATACTCGTCTCGCGTCAAGATCCTGTATCAACCATATAATGTACATTTTTATTTAGCTACAAATTTAAACGAATAGCTATATAAAATCTTCTAAATTAATTTAGGGTAAAACCCTAATCATTCCATTACTCCTAATCACATGACCATCATCCTGTACACAAGAATTAATCTACACATGATCATCTATCTAAAAATAATCGAATCAAAACAATGATCTATAGCATGTATCAAATGCTCTACACCTTACCTTACTTCTCAGCCGTTCTTGCTGCCAGTAAACCTGACCAAAGCGAGGTAAATGGTGTTGCCCTCTAAATCAAATACCCTATATCAACAATCCACACTTAACTAACTTAAAATTTATCACTGCACAGATGCTCACCTTAAAGTATAGCAGTCAATCTGCAACTCACCACCGCAACTCAGAGATCAAGATTTCACTTCTCACCCTCCTCAACTAATACACAGTCTAGAATGCGACTGCTGGACCAAGAAACAACCCACAGCAACCTCTTCTCTTCAGGATTCCAGTATACTGTTCTGATCAAAGGTAATAGCAAGAGTGGAGACCCCGGATCAGATTTGGGATTCAACCATATTATTCCAACATCAACCTAAATTCAAGAAAATAATTTACTCATCTTACCTCAATTCACAACAGGGACGTTGCTGCCGGAGAAAGGTAGCCACTGGAAGGTGGCTGTCGGACCCAAGAACAACCCACAGCAACCCTAATTCCTAAATCCACTGAACAACATAACGTGGAGGCAACCTCCACTCGGAAAATGAGAAGAAGGGTCGGCACTAGTGCTGAGGAGGAACGGCGATGCCTCGTAAGGGTGAGGGAGTCACGGGTCGGCCGGCTAGGGCAGAAGAAGCCGCGGCGATGTACTGCGGGTGTGGCACCGTCGGGGTGGAGAAGGCTCTGCCGAGAAGATGGCTAGGGCACAAGCACAGAGAAGACAGCCGACGGCAAAGATCTAGGGCACGGTGGCGCAAGCGTCGCCGGCGCTTGGGAGAAGAGAAGAAGATAAAGAAAAGATCCAGCAATTTGGGCGGCACCGCGAGTCGATCCTACGACCTCGAGGTCACGGGAACACCACCGGCTGAGGAGGACAACCCAGCAACTGTACCCCTGGTCGGCGGCGAAGACGCGACAGTGTGGATCGGTGTCGGCGAGTCATCCGCGAGAGAATAGAGAGAGGAAGAAGGGAGGTCACGTCGGGGAAGAGAGGAAGAAGGGTCGGGATCGACGTTTGGGGGAAATAAAAAGAAAAGGAAAAGGTTTTATAAATAAAACATTTCCTTCATTAAACGGGTATTCCAAACAGGCTTAATCCGAACCCGAAATTGATCCCCTCAAAACCCATCTTATGAGTTCCGAAAAATTCCCAGAAAACTTCTAAAAATTTCGGAAAAATTCTATAAGGCTATTTCCCAAATAACCCTATTTATTTAAATTTTCCGATACCTTACAAATCCCTCTGTTGCTTTTTCTTTATCTAAACTAAAGGGGGCAAAATTCAACTTGCCACATTTGATTGTGGAAGGTTTGATGTTCCCCTTTGGAATAAGTAATATTGACACTCTCTTGGATGACTCTTTTGGTATGTATAAACATTTTGCCCTACACTTACTGATTGGTACATTTCCTTTATAATGGTGTCCGATTCTTGTGTTTCAGCTGATGCTCTTCTTCCGCCTTTTATGTACAAGAATACTACTATGACTAAGTCTTTTGTGAATAATCTCGGAGAAGAATGGCTGCGAGCTCGCCGAGCTAATCCTAATTCCCCTACCTTGGGTCTGCTGTCTAAAGAAGAGCAAAAAGTAGAAGCTGTTGCGGCCATGGAAGAGGAAGAAGAACAATCCTTCCTTGCCTTAGTTAAAAAACCGAAGCTTACTGAGGATGCTCCTTTTAGCGACCTTTTTGGTACTTTGTGCAAGCTCCTCTCGCTCCGGCGCCTATTTCTTTTGAGAGAGGTAAGGCACCAATGCCCCCTACCCATATTATCTCCAATCCTACTCTTAGGATGATGAGACCTGCTCTACTCATCCCTTCTTCTTCTGCTATTGTTTCAGCTCCTTCTGCTTCTGTTTCTGAGGTGGTCGTTATCCCCTCTATATCTTCTCGACCTCTTGCACTGGCCTTGCCTCCTTTGGCTTCTGGGCCGCGAGCAAAACGAACACCTTGCCGGAGATCTTCTCCAAGTGCAGGGCCCTCAGCGATTCGTGTTTCGACGATTGAGTCAACACCCCTTGCATTACCACCTTCCATCCCCTCTAGCTCTTCTTCTGCTGCTATTGTTTCTACCACTTCTTTATCTTCTGCCTCCCTACCTTCTTCTTCTTTAGTTCCCTCACCTTTATTCAGACAAGCTCTGGGTCTCCCTTCCAAATGGGGTAGACCTCTGATCCCTCTAGTTATGGTTCTCTCCAGTTACAAGGTTTATTGGCTGAATCTTGGCTGCATAGCCAAGAGCAATTAAGGGGCATCAATATTTCAGATTGGGTTGACAATCACAGTCGCCAAGCTATTGTTGTACGTATTCTAAGTTATAGGTTACTATCTACCTGTCATTTTTCCTAATCCTCATTATTGTTCTGTTTAGTTTCTTTCTTCAAGTATTCATGTAGACCAACTACTTATGGCTCGGGAACGAGAGAACAGTAAGCTAAAAGCTCAGATAGAAACATTTAAAGCTACTCTCCCTCCTTCCCAGAATGACATGACCCAGTTGCAAGAGAAAGTAATCTCGCAGGACCAGCAACTAAGGGTACTGAGGCAAGAATTACAGGAATCGCAATAATTATTGAAAGACAAAGAACTTGAAAGGAGAACTCTGGAGTTACAGGTGGATCGATTACACTCTGGTCTTCGACTAGAAATTGCTTTGAAGGAAAAAGCTCTCTCAGATGTTTCTCATAAAAGTCTTGTTTTAAGAAAGTAGAGAGGCTTCATAATGTCTGTCTTTCTATACAAGCTCAAGACCTAGCCTCTCATGATTTTGTTATCCTACAGGAACAAGAGCAAAGAAAGGCTCAAGATGCCGAGCTATCACTGATCCAAAAGGAACTGGAGCAACTCAAATTGGAGAAAGACACTCTCAAAGATCAAGCTGCTAAAATACAGGCTGAATTTTAGAGTTATAAGGAGCAGGGGAAGAGTCGATGGGAAGAGTTGCGCCTAGCTTATCTAAAGTCTCCGGCCTTTGTTGAGGAATATGTTCGCCGGATGGTAGGTGCTTTAAACCATTCTGTGTTAGGAATTCTTCAACAACTAAGAGAGGGTGGTTATCTACCTAAGGAGCCTCCTTCTTCATTCATAAGCCGTCGTAGACTCAACAAAGAATTACCCGAAGATTTAACGAGTCATTTTAAGTAAGCATGGCTATGTATTTAAAAAGATTAGTAATGAAAGAGCTTGGAATGAAAAGACTGGTAATGAAAGGAATTGTAATTAAAAAATTTGTAATTAAGTGACTGCTATATCAGGAGGAAGTTTGATACTTACCTACTTCTTTTTCCAGTTTGTGTTAGCTTGAGATTGCTCCCTTTGAAATGCTCCCGGATATTGAGTATAAGTGTTATTTTATTCAAGAATTCCTCACTTAATTTTTTAAATTGAATATTGTTTTAATAAACTCCTTTGCCGGTAACATCTTCCATGACCATATAACTTTGATCAGTAAAATTTTCCATATTCTCCCTGAGTTTTACTCAAGTAGGCCTGTGCCAAGTATGCTTCACACTTCAAAAGAATGAATAATCCTGTGCAATTTCGTATAAGGAACTTTATGGGACTTCTGAGATCTGAGCTGGGTATACTACTCCGGGCGATTTTAAGTAAAGAGCTCCATATGACCGGGCCTCCGGCTAGGAAATGTAATGTATATATATGTATATGTGGAATCCCCCTCGAACCTTGGCTCTTGATTCAACATGGAATAGCAAATGATTTTTGTGAATAAATCTGTATAACTTCGAATATAATCTCGATTGATTATGCTTTTATGACATTTTAAAGTCTCCGACTCCTCCCATGAAGACCCGTCCAAATTACTTCATGAGATTTCCCGATCGACTATGTTTTGTGATAGTTTAAAGTCTTCGGTTCCTCCCATGAAGATCCGTCCGAGTTACTCCATGAGATTTTCCGATCGACTATGTTCTGTGATAGTTTAAAGTCTCCGGTTCCTCCCATGAAGACCCGTCCAAGTTACTTCATGAGATTTCCCGATCGACTATGTTCTGTGATAGTTTAAAGTCTCCGGTTCCTCCCATGAAGACCCGTCCGAGTTACTTCATGAGATTTCCCGATCGACTATGTTCTGTGATAGTTTAAAGTCTCCGGTTCCTCCCATGAAGACCTGTCTGAGTTACTTCATGAGATTTCCCGATCGACTATGTTTTGTGATAGTTTAAAGTCTCCGGTTCCTCCCATGAAGACTCATCCGAGTTACTTCATGAGATTTCCCGATCGACTATGTTCTGTGATAGTTTAAAGTATCCAGTTCCTCCCATGAAGACCCGTCCGAGTTACTTCATGAGATTTCCCGATCGACTATGTTCTGTGATAGTTTAAAGTCTCCGGTTCCTCCCATGAAGACCCGTCCGAGTTACTTCATGAGATTTCTCGATCGACTATGTTCTGAGATAGTTTAAAGTCTCCGGTTCCTCCCATGAAGACCCGTCCGAGTTACTTCATGAGATTTCCCGATCGACTATGTTCTGTGATAGTTTAAAGTCTCCGGTTCCTCCCATGAAGACCCGTCCGAGTTACTTCATGAGATTTCCCGATCGACTATGTTCTGTGATAGTTTAAAGTCTCCGGTTCCTCCCATGAAGATCCGTCCGAGTTACTTCATGAGATTTCCCGATCGACTATGTTCTAATATAAAACTATAATGTTTGCACTGACCTTGTAATGATTTAAGGCTTCTGAGTTTTTCTTAAGGAAATTAGGTAGGTCTGTCCTTAGGGTTCCCAATTGTTGATTGCTCGAATAGATTATAAAAGTTCAGCCAATGATTGTCAAACTGTTTGAACCGTATTTATTTCTCAGGCGATGTTTGTCTTGCATCGTATCTATTGAAAGGAATAGAGTACATACACTATAAGCATACTTGTCTTCAGTTTGCCGGGAACTTGCTTCAACCAATTTGGATTTTTTCTTCCAGATATACTTTTGAATAATGTGATATCGTTAGGTTTGATAAGGCTGTAAATGATTTGCACTCCAGGGACGCTCAAGAATTCTTCCTTCAGTATCCTGGAGGTAATATGAACCCGATGCGAGTTTTTCTATTACTTTGTAAGGTCCTCCCCATTGCGGTGCTAACTTACTGATATCCCTAATGGGTTTGACACGTTTTCATACCAGATCTCCTACTTGGAAAAATTTTGGGATAACTCTTTTGTTATAATTTTGCCTCATTCGTTGTCGATATGAGGTGAGACAAGTTGCAGCCTTGTCTCTAATTTCTTCTATCAAGTCTAGCTCCATAAGTCGTCGACCAGCATTGTCTTCATCATATAGTCATTTTCTATCAGATTCTACTCCCACTTCGATGGGAATTATAGCTTCTCCTCCATAAACTAATTGGAAGGGAGTAATTCCTGTTGCTTCTCGAGGTGTAGTACGATAGGCCCAAAGAACACTGGGTAATTCATCTACCTAGATACCTCCAACATGATCCAGTTTCATTTTTAAACCCCTTATGATTTCTCTATTGGTTACTTCTGCTTGACCATTACTTTGAGGATATGCCACGGAGGTGAATGCTTGAATAATGCCATAACTGTTGCACAAGTCTAGGATTCTATCTCCTTGAAATTGCCTTCCATTATCATAAACTAACTTATACGGGATACCAAATCTGCATATGATATTTTTCCATAGGAATTTAATAACTGCATCTTCGGTAATTCGGGCAAGTGGTTTTGCTTCTACCCATTTAGAGAAATAGTCCACTGCTACTAATAAAAACCTTCTTTATGCAGCTGCCATAGGAAATGAGCCCACTATATCCATGCCCCACTGATCAAAGGGACAGGAGACTATGGAGGTCCTCAATAACTGCGTAGGATGATGCGGAATGTTTTGATGTTTCTGACAAGAAATACAAGTTCTTACCAATTTATTGGCATCTTCGTGTAGAGTAGGCCAGAAATATCCTGCTAATAAAATTTTGTGAGCTAAGGATCTTCCTCCTATATGACTACCACACGAGCCTTGATGAACCTCCTGTAAAATAAATTGTATATCTTCTGGGGCAACACACTTTAGCAAAGGTCGGGAGAAAGCTCTCTTATATAACTGCTCCCCTATCATAGTATACTGAGCAACTCTCTTCTTAAATATCCTTGCATGTTCTGCATCTCTGGGAAGAATGTCTTGCTGTAAATACAATATGATTTGTGCCCACCAGTCGCCCTGTATTTCTACGTCAGCTTATCTTTCAATACAAGATATTAACAGAGTCTATTCCACTGGTCAATCCAGATTCCATGGTACTATAGCAGAGGCCAATTTAGCTAATTCATCTGCTACCTGATTTTCAGACCGAGGAACTTTTTGTATACTCACTTCTTGAAACTGAGATTACAACTTATCAAATGCCTCGACATATAACTTGAGCCTATCACTATTAATTTCAAAGTTACCTGATAATTGTTGGGCTGCTAATTGGGAATCAGAATAAATGAGGACCCGAGCTGCTCCTATATGCCGAGCAGCCTGTAATCCGGCTATCATTGCTTCATATTCTGCTTCATTGTTAGTGGCTCTATAATTCAACCTGATAGAAAGTTAGAGTTTGTCCTCCCTTGGAGATATAAGAAGGATACCAATTCCGCTGCCTTGTCTGGTTGAGGAGTCATCCACATAAACTTTCCAAGTATTCTCTTCCTCAGGGCCTTGAACTTCTATAATGAAATATGCTAGGGCTTGTGCCTTCATAGCCGAGCGAGGCTGATATTGTATATCATATTTACTAAGTTCGGTCATCCATTTGATCAGCTGACCTGAGGCCTCTGGGTTGAGTAACACCCGTTCGAGAGTGTTGTTGGTCAATGCAACTATTTCATGTGCTAAGAAACATAGGCGCAACCTCCGAGCAGTCAACACTAATGCATAAGTCAACTTCTCTAGTGTAGTATATCTACACTCAGCTCCTTTTAATAAATGACTAAAAAAATATACAGGTTGTAGTTCTTTCCCCTCCTGCCTAACTAATACAGAACCTACAACATTCTCGTTAGCTGACAAATATACCCAGAGGGTCTCTCCTACTATAGGCTTAGCTAATACAGGAAGGGTAGACAAGTAATCTTTTAATTCTTGGAAGACCTTATCACATTCCTCGTTCCACTGAAATTTGTTTGCCTTCCGAAGTATCTTAAAGAAGTGGAAGCTGCGATCGGCCGACCTGGAAATGAACCTAGACAAGGCTGTAATCCGGCCGGTAAGTCTTTGAGCTTCTCTCATGTTGCGCGGCAGCTCCATGTTCTGAAGTGATCTGACTTTGCTCGGGTTGGCCTCTATTCCTCGCTCGGACACCATGTACCCCGGGAATTTTCTCCCTTTTTCTCCGAATAAACATTTGCTTGGGTTCAGCTTAAGCCCATATTGCCTCAATGTCTTGCAGGTCTCCTCTACATCCCTGCACAGAGCAACAGCTTGAAGAGACTTAATTAAGATATCATCGACATATACTTCCATATTTCTTCCAATCTGCTTCTGGAAGACCTTATTCATAAGCCTTTGATAAGTTGCTCCTGTATTTTTTAGTCCGAAGGGCATAACATTATAACAATAAGTACCTTCAGATGTTATAAAACTGACCTTTTCCTGATCCTCCTTAGCTAGGGGGACCTGATGATAGCCCTGATAAACGTCTAGCATAGAGATGTATTCACACCCAGCAGTGGAGTCTACCAGTTGATCGATCCGGGGTAACGGATAATAATCTTTTGGATAAGATTTGTTGAGATCCCAGAAATCAATGTATACCCGCCATTTGTTTCCTGGCTTAGAGACTAAAACCACATTAGCTAGCCAGCTGGGAATTGTACCTCCCTGATATAACCAGCCTCCATGAGTTTAGTTATTTCTTCCTTGATGATTTGGTTCTACTCTGCGCTGAAATTTCTTTTCCTTTGCATGACCGGCCGGGCATCTGGGAAGACATGCAAAGAATGCTCCATTACTGCAGGAGAAATGCCCGAGACCTCTTTGGGTGTCCAGGCAAACACATCAGTATTCTTCTTCAGGCATTGCACCAGTTCGACTTTCAGAGTGGGATCAAGATCAGCCGCAATATATGTAGTAGCTTCAGGTCGACCGGTCTGAATCTAGACTTCTTCCTTTTCTTCATAAACCAGAACAGGCGGCTTCTCCTTAATGGCATTGACTTCCATTCTTTGAATTTTTCGGGCAGCATTAGCTTCAGTCCGAACGATCTCTACATAACATTTCCAAGCTGTCTTCTGATCACCTCACACTTCCCCGACCTAGTCATCAACAGGAAATTTAATTTTTTGACAAAAAGTAGAAACGACCGCCCTAAACTCGTTTAGGGCCGGTCGACCCAATATCACATTATAAGAAGACGGGGCGTCCACCACCATAAAATAAGATCTTCTTGTTCTCATTAAGGGCTCCTTCCCTAGAGATATGACCAGTTTTATTTGACCAAGCGGTTGCACTTCATTACCGGTAAACCCATATAGAGGAGTTACCATCTGTTGAAGTTCGCTCGGGTCGATCTGCAATTGATCAAAAGCCTTCTTAAAGATAATGTTGACAGAACTACTAGTGTCTATAAAGGTACGAGAAATAGCATAGTTGGCTATCACAGCTTTGATTATTAATGTATCATCATGGGGTATTTCTACCCCCTCAAGATCTCTAGGTCCAAAACTTATCTCAGGACCAGCTGCTCGTTCCATGCTGCACCCCACAGCATGAATCTCCAGTCTTCGGGCATGTGCTTTCCTAGCCCTATTAGAATCTCCATCAGTGGGCCCGCCCGCGATCATATTGATATTGCCCCGTGCGGCATTACTCCTATTTTCTTCTTGTCGGGCTGTCATGGCTTCAGATGGAGTCTTCTCAGACACCTGACTTGTACCGACCGGGGTAGGCAATGCATCCTGCCGAGGCTCAACCGGACGATATTCCAATTTGAGCAGACTTTGCTGTCTAGGGTATTGCTGCCGATAATAATTCTGCCTTTGGTAGCACTCCCTGTTTGCTCTTTTATTTCTCAAAACAAAACAGTCTTCAGTATGATGACTACTAATTTTATGATAAGTGCACCATCTTCTCGGTGCCTCTGGTTGTATCTCCACGTGTTGTACTGCCTGTGGACGATATTCTGGATGACGATGAGGTGGATGAATCGCTCGAGGCCCCCTTGGTTACCTATCTAAGTATCCTAAAACCTTAGCTAATTTAAAGTTTAAACCTAGATTGCCCAATATTTCTCAAGAAAATGTCAACACCCAATTTCGACATTTCCTTTGCTTTTCCTACATTGTGTGAATATAAATTAAGCATAATTCCTCAAATTTTGGCACAAATTACTCTTTTAAAGAGTAACAAATTAAAATAAGGCTTAGATTTACCTTTAACTTCCCAATAAAATGTCAAAATCCCAACTTGACATTTCTTTACAATTCTCTCACTTATGCCAATGTAATTTAAAATCAATTTTCTCAAATCATGGCACATTTTACTCATTTCAAGAGTAAATCAAAATCCTTTTCATTTTCAAAGGTTAACAATAACCTTGAAAATACTCTTTGAGTGTCAACTTCAACAAAGTTGTGTTAACTACCCTTCTAATAGAAGTTGACACTCTCTAACCCATCTAAGGGGTAGAGAAAATGCTTCTAGGAACCCAAAACCTATTGGTGCTCCTTGGATGCTCTAGGTATTCACTAGGGATAACTTCCCTAGATACCTTCCTACTGACCTTGTTAGGCTTCTTAGAGTCCTTGGTCATCTTTTCTAGGTCAACTCTAGGGATTTCTTCCCTTGTGACCTTCTTTGTGACTTTCTTAGACTTCTTAGAAGTCTTAGTCATGTTTGTTGTTGCAAAAATACTTCTAGGGATAACTTCCCTTGTATTTTTGACTTGACCACTAGGCCTAGGGTTAGTTCCATAACAATATGGAACTCTATGGTAAGAGGGCACATCCTTTTTGGTTTTAGGTTTGTATCCCAAACCTCTATGACCCTTGGATTACTCTTGTTGTCCTAAACCTAGATTTTGCTCATTTTGCCCTTTTAGGATATTTTCCATCCTTTTTAGGGTCTTTTCTAATTTATCAAGTCTTGACCTCAAGACTTGATTTTCTCTCATTAAATCCTTAGTTTTTGGTTTTTCATTTAATCCTTGAGCATTTTTATTTTTAGGCTTGTAACTAAAATCCTTAGAATTCTTGCCTAAATTTTTACCTACCTTCCTAACCCTATGTGTGGTAGTCTTAGCATGGAGAGCCATATGTTTTTCTTTAATGTTATCATGCTTCCTATTCTTATGGTAAATAGCATTAAAATGATATAAATTTGAATTAGCATGCTTTTTACCATTATTTAACAGGGTAGGCTCAACAAATGATACCTTTCATTTTACCTTGGAGGCTCCCCCGAGAATTGTGCTTCCTCCTTGAGCCTTGACCGCTTTCTTCCCCTTTGGACATTTGCTCCGGTAATGTCCCTTTTGATTGCAAGAAAAGAACACAATGTGCTCCTTGCTCTTCTTTGTTCCGGGAGCGGTCTCCTTGGGCTTCTCCTTGCCCTTTAATGTCACTTGGCCCTTCTTCTTGGCCAATTTAGGGTACTTGCTCTTGTAATTCCCTTTTTCCCTACACTCAAAGCAAATAATATGATCTTTATTATTAACAATTGAAATTGATATACCTTTGCTTGTAGAGATGACTTCTTCTCCATTTGACCCGGATGTAGAAACTTCTCCTTCTTCTTGATCCGATGTCAACAACGGTCTCTCCCCCTCAATTCTAGAGGTGGAGACTTCTTCATCTTCCTCTTGCATATGGAACAAAAAGTATGCTTCCTCTTTGCCCTTTTCATTGTATTCCTTTGAAGATGAAGCTTCTTGGACCTCTTCTTCGGAAGTTGAGCATCTCTCAACTTCGGAGTCCTCTTGCTCTTGGTCTTGCTCCAATGAATTTCCCTCTTTGGATTTGTCTTGATTTGATACAGTGGAGGGTTCTTCATGAAACTTGGCCAACTTGCTCCACAATTTCTTTGCACTTCAAATTCTCCAATTTTGCATAGAATTGTGTTTGGCAATAAATTAACCAGTAATTTGGTTACCTTGTCATTTGCCTCGCACCTTTGGATTTGTTCTTGGCTTCACTTACTCCTCTTGAGAATTTTGCCCTTTGAACTTGTTGGAGCTTTGAAGCCTTCCATGAGAGCAAACCATTGCTCTATCTCCATCATAAGAAAATTTTCAATTCTTGATTTCCAAGAATTGAAACTCGTGAATACATATGGTGGAGGCACCCTCGTGTCAAATCCGAGTCCATCTCGAAATTCCATCTTGAAGTTGAGCTTCTTGAATTCTTTGACTTTGACAAATTTTCTCCAACTTCTTCACCCTCTAGCTTTGTTGCCCCTTCCGGCGATGATTCCGGTGAAGAGCGACCTCGCTCTGATACCACTTGTTGGGACCAAAATGTAGCTAGAGGGGGGGGGTGAATAGCTCGTCGCGATCGTCGTGCTCATCGTTGCTCGCTTCTTGGGATGATGTGCAACAGAAATACAAGAAATACAAGAAACACAAACAACAACGCTAACTCTAGGGATTTACTTGGTATCCACCTCAAGAAGAGGTGACTAGTCCAAGGATCCACACACTCACGCACCCTCCACTATAAAAACACTTCTTCTCGGTAACTACCGAAGGCGGAGAAGCCTTACAACCTCACAATACAAGAATGAGAAAGAAAGAAGCAAAATACAATTGAATCTTACAAGATTACAATGAAAACCCTAGCTTCTTCTTCTTGTTGCAACTCGCCTCTTGACTTGGATGAGCCTCCAAGAACCTTCAAGAACTGGCGGTGAGGAAGAAAAGATCGATGTGGAGGTTTGCTGTGATCGCCTGTAGAGAAGAGAGGAAGTCGTGCGCAGAAAAACGCTCGCCAACGGCTTTATCCGCGCCAACGGTCGAATCACAATCGATTAGATTGCTCCCAATCGATTGGAGAGGCTTTGGATCGATCAACCGATCGATCCAGAGCGCCTCTGTGCTCTCTGGAAATGCCCTGAATCGATTGCTCAATCGATTCAAAGCTTCTCCCGTGATTTCCAGCGCTCCAATCGATTGCCCGATCGATTGGAGGCTTCAATCGATCAATTGATCGATTGAGAATCTTACTGTTCACTCAGAAACTCTCCCAATCGATTAACCAATCGATTGGGGAAGTTTTGATCGATTGCCCAATCGATCCACAGCTTTTCTGCACAAAATCGCGTCGCCCAATCGATTGACCAATCAATTGAACCCCCCAATTGATTGGAAAGCAGAAATCTGTGTAGAGCTTGAAATTAGCTTCGTTTCGCATCCTTGATCACCTCATTCTGATATCCGAGTCAAAAGTTATGGTCTTTGGAAGTTTACTACGTCCGAACTTCCTAATTCCATGTCAACTCCCTATTGGACTTACGACCGCTAAGAGTTTGGTCAACTTTTGACTCATCTGGACTTTCTCTTTGTGCCAAGTGTCCGGTCCTCCATTACCCACTTAGACTTCCTTCCACCAGATGTACTGTCACTCTTGACCCATCTGGATTTCCTCGTGCATCGTTTCACTCACCAGGTCTTTCCATCTGCCTAGCTTCACTCACTAGGTCTTTCACCTGGCTTCACTCACTAGGATTTTTCCACTGCCCGAAACTTTCCATCTACCTAGCTTCACTCACTAGGACTTTCACCTAGCTTCACTCACTAGGATTTCACCTGCAATCTTCATGTATTGTCTCAATGTATTGTCAAACATCGAAACCCAAACATCAAGACTCAATCTTGAGCAACTCAAGCTTAGTCAAACAGGTCAACCTTGACCTAGGGATATTGCATCAACATCTTTTTCTTCTCTTTTTCTACATTTTCTTTTCTTAGTCTGATAAGCAAAATGGATGCTCAAAATCAATGGTTCATTCAATTTGATGCTGTAAATTTTTCTCCTTATTATTGTGAGATCTATGGTGCAATATGGCATATGATTGATAATTGTCTACTATTAATTGACCCTGCACATAGAGTAGGTGAAAAAAAATGAGATGTTCTCTCCGACTATAATGATTAGCTGCAACAATAGCTATATTGTAGATATGTGAAACAACATGACATACAAGCGATAATTGAAATAGGTTTCACAACTTACAAATCAAGTGTGAAAATTTTATTATAACTCAAAACAAAGTGAATGAAGTCATGAAGAAAGCATTTGAAGAAACAAATTTAGTTGTGTTAACCCATGTTGTTGTTACTCCTGTTGTTGATGTTAATCTTGGTGTAGTTTGTCCTACTTATGATAATGTTGTGGATGGGAGTGTAGAGACTTATGTTATAGAAATAATGCCCCAAGAATTACTTTCTTTGATCACAAAACCACTTGACACTATAGATATTGCAAGAACTAAACTTGTTGATAATGGAAGTGTAGGGACTTATGCAATAGAGGTAGAACCCCAAGAATCATTTCCTTTAGTAATACCACCACCTGAGACAGGGCCTATCCTAACTTCACATGAAATCATGTTCGATGATTTACTCACTTTGATGATTAATGTAGGTAAAATTTCATTTGATGTATTTGAAGCTACTAACCAATATTTTCTTGAGAATATTTGTGATAGGACATATTTTTTGCAGCAACCATAATGATGATTTCATGGAAACCATTTAAAGATGAGCATATTTAAGGATGACCTGAGACCTGGAGCAAGCAAATACCTTGTTCCTCCATGAGTAAGGTTTAAGACAGATGCAAGGCCAAGAACCCTTTGCAAGGGGGTTCTGAAATATCTGACTCCTCCGCGAGCGAGGTTTAAAAGTTACCTCGTTGGTAATTAATAAGATGTTGAACTTGTAACCGTAAACAAACACTTCTTGGAAGATAACCCAAATTTTTTTTCTTATTTTTGTTTATATTTGTTTATCTTATTTCATAGTTTTAAGATTTTATTTTGCTTAATTTTAGGATAAGGAGCATCATTTCATAAAGCAACTTTTGTTATTTTCTTTGATAAGACATGAAGAGGAGCAAAAATGGAGTTCGAGGATAAATTCTGGAACTTGCTACGAGCGCCTGTGCCAGCTGGCACGGATCGTGTCCAATTTCCAGAGCTTCCCATGGGCACCTATGCTAGCTGATACAAGCCATGGCAGAGTCCAAAAGGAGCCACAACACCTGACACTGGCAACCATGCCAATTGACACGGGTCATGTCGGGCACCTAAAAAAAATGATGAAAATGGAACTTTCGTGCCAAATTTCACCGAGAGCAAGCATGGGCATGCCACCCTTGATCTCTCTTCTTTCATTTTTCCTAACCCTAAACCCCTACTTGGTTTTTTTAATCTAATTTTCTTTTTTAGGATTTAAAGTTGAGGAGGAATGTGAATATCGGATAGAGGGGTGTCTTCAGCACATAAATGACTCATACTATTGGCACATATCACTTGGTAACCTCTCTTAACTTCCCTCCATAATATATTTTGCAATTATTGAAGATTATGAAGAGTTCAAGTCTGGAGGATGTTTGTTTGTGGGTTTGTTTTAGCTAATAATTGGTTGCATTTATCTTATTTCTTTTAGCATCATAAATGTTTACATGTCATTAATGCACTGCATTGCTTATTTGTTCCTTATAGCAAGACACTAGCATGCTAATTCTAGATTTTTTATGTTGTGATAGTATGCTAGTATGTTTAGTAATCTATTTTTTCTATCCGTAGTAGCATAAAATGAACAATATTTTTATTAGAAGAATTTAAGTATTGACATAGTTTTAGGATCTCTTCACATTATACTTGACTTTGATGATAGTTATTTCTGAAAATAGTTATGATTCATAAAATTGGACTAGTACTTTTGCTCCCTAGGTGACCTCTTAACTACATTTTGATTACTGGATAAACTCGGATCATGTCAACTCATTAGGAAAAATTAGAATAAAAAAAAACAAGAGAGAAAAAAGATTTTGTTCTTAAGTGTTTCACTTTACAATCACTTAGTAGGGGAAAAAAGAGAATAAAGGATAAAAAATAGTTGTCATGAGTGGAAACTAATAAGTTATACTTTTGAGACAAGGTTGTTAGGACCAAAAGTAGCTAGAGGGGTGAATAGCTCGTCGCGTGCCCGGTGTTCGGCGTTGCTTGTTTCTTCGAAGATGTGCAGCGGAAAATACAGAAACTACTCACACAACGCTAACACGGTTGGTTTACTTGGTATCCACCTCACAAGAGGTGACTAGTCCAAGGATCCACACCTACACACACACCCTCCACTAAATAAAACTCTCCTTTATGGTAACTACCAAGGGCGGAGAAGCCCTACAAGACTCAATACAAGAAAAAGAAAGGGTAGTAAAGAAATACAAGCTTACAATGAGTGCACAAACCCTAACCCTAGTTTCTTCTTCTTGCTTTGATCCGCCTCTTGACTTGGAAGAGCCTCCAAGAACCTTCAAGAACTGGCGATCTCGAGCTTGAGAAGAGCTGTGGAGGAGCTGGTGAAGATTTGAAATGAATCGGTGAAGAGATGCCGAAGACAACGCTCGCCTGCGGCTCAAATACGACGCAACGGTCGGATCCCAATCAATTCGATTATTCCCAATCGATCGGGGAGGCTTTGGATCGATCCACGGATCGATCCGGCGCTTATCGATCGATCCACGGATCGATCCAGCCCTTATCGCGCGAAGCAGCAGCGTCCCAATCGATTCACTGATCGATTAGGACCTCTGGATCGATCCACTGATCGATTCAGAGGCTTTCTGTTCACTGGAAAAGGTCTGGATCGATCCACTGATCGATCCAGCACTTGGTTTTTGCCCAAAACCAGGTTCCAAACCTACCAAACCAACATCCGGTCAACCTTAACCTGTTGGTACGTCATGCCTAGCATCTAGTCACTCCCTTGACCTGCTAGGACTCCCTCACCAAGTGTCCAGTCAATCCCTTTGACCCACTTGGACTGCGGCTCAAATACGACGCAACGGTCGGATCCCAATCGATTCGATTATTCCCAATCGATCGGGGAGGCTTTGGATCGATCTACGGATCGATCCAGAGCGCCTCTGTGCTCTGGAAAAACACCTGGATCGATCCACGGATCGATCCAGCGCTTATCGCGCGAAGCAGCAGCGTCCCAATCGATTCACTGATCGATTGGGACCTCTGGATCGATCCACTGATTGATTCAGAGGCTTTCTGTTCGCTGGGAAAGGTCTGGATCGATCCACTGATCGATCCAGAGCCTGGATCGATCCACTGATCGATCCAGAGCCTGGATCGATCCACTGATCGATCCAGCACTTGGTTTTTGCCCAAAACCAGGTTCCAAACCTCCCAAACCAACATCCGGTCAACCTTATCCTGTTGGTACGTCATGCCTAGCATCTAGTCACTCCCTTGACCTGCTAGGACTCCCTCACCAAGTGTCCGGTCAATCCCTTTGACCCACTTGGACCTTTCTTTCATGCCAAGTATCCGGTCACTCTCTTGACCTACTTGGACTTTCACCTAGCTTCACTCACTAGGATTTTCTTTCTGCCTGGCTTCACTCACCAGGACTTCTAATCTGCCTAGCTTCACTCACTAGGTCTTTCACCTGGCTTCACTCACCAGAATTTTCCTTCTGCCTGGCTTCACTCACCAGGACTTCCAATCTGCCTAGCTTCACTCACGAGGTCTTTCACCTGGCTTCACTCACCATGACTTTCATACTGCCTAGCTTCACTCACTGGGTCTTTCACAGTCAAGTATCCGGTCAACCTTGACCTACTTGACTCTTCTGCAATCAACCTTTCATTGTCAAACATCGAAATCCAAACCAAGACTCAAGCTTGGTCAACCAGGTCACCCTTGACCTAAGGGATATTGCACCAACAATCTCCCCCTTTTTGATGTTTGACAATACAACAATAACACTTACAATACCACATGTAAGTTAGGCTAATCCCATAGCCTCCTTCTTTATGTCACTAGGTAATGAACACATAAGTTAAGCTCTTCATTCTCCCCCTAAGAGGGCAAACTCCCTCTAGGTAATGAAAGCCTAACTTACCCCCTTTCATAAGTCCTTTCATTCTCCCCCTATTGGCACACATCAACCCATGCCCCATTCTTGGGCACACATCAACAAATCCACTTGTTGAAAACTCTCCCCCTGAAGAGTTGCTCATCGTTGTTCACAACTTTACTCGTTGTGATCAACACGATAATGAAGATTCCATACCCTTCATTATCACCAATGCTCACCCTTGAGCATTAACAAAGTCCAATGACCTAAATGAAGGTCTCATACCCTTCATTTATCCTTAACCCTACATTTCTTCCTCAATGTAGGCAAATACCCATCCTTGAGCATTATCCACTGGAAACCAGTTGAACAATGAGGTTATCCACTCCCCATTTAAGTTTAAACGCTCAACCTTGAGCATTTTCAAACAGAAGGTTAACCACCTTCCAAGGTTCATGAAAAATAATTTTCATGTCTTTAAAGAGTACCTCCCCCTAAAGACATGGTGGTAACTTCTGTCATTGCACCAACAATGACCTGGAATCCCTAAAACTTTAGGAAACCAAATTGTAGAAGTTTTGAGGTTCAGATATTCAAAATCTGAAACAAACCTCAACCTAAACTTCAACTTAGCCTTCCTTAACCAATCCATCCTTGTGTTCACATGAAAACACCCTTTTTATGTATACAAATGTATTTTTAGGGGTTTGGAAAGGTTACCTAGAATAAAATAGGTTTAAAGATGCTGAAATCAGGCTTTCCCAGCCAAAATCAGCAACTCGGATCGATTGGAGTTGGGTTCCAATCGATTGAACCTTTCTGAATCGATCCACTGATCGATTCAGACTTCCTGGATCGATCGGCTGATCAATCCAGCGAGCTTCTGCTCGCGGAAGACTTGCATTCTGAATCGATCCACGGATCGATTCAGGCACTCCAATCGATCCATGGATCGATCGGAGCTCTGATAGTTGCTGAATTTCAAAATCAGCCAACTTCAGAAACCCTTAGAAAATTCTACAAAAATCCAAAAATCATGAAATTTCGTGTAGGCATTATTTAAGGCATATAATATCAAGGAAAAATAGTTTTCTATGAAAATACTTCATATTTTCAAAGATTGACACAAACTTGAAAACTTGCAAAAATTTTAGTGTTTTCTTCAAGTTTGTGTCTAACTATTCAATGGTGATTACTATCAAAAGATAGCCTTCACCAAGGTTTTCCAAAATCATTTTGAAAACATTTTCAAACCAATATCCCACCATGTTCCTTGGGCTTAATGCACATGACTTGTACATTAGCTTTCCTAATGATGGAAAAAGGCATAACTATGTGTTTTGATGAACTTAAAAACTCAAACGAATGCACTAAATCAACATCTTGAGTTTTGTTCATCATCCTAACATCTCACTTGCATCTAATGTGCACTAAAACACACACAAGTCACCTTATAGTCCTTGTGAGATGTGAGATTTTGGTTTTGCCCTATTCTAGGAATCATGCATATCTATCTAGGCATTTTGAGTGGTAGACATCCACAAAGGATGTCACTTTTTAATAAGTGTTGTTAAATGTCATTTGTCCTTAATTACAAGGAATTAAACTTAATGCATGATTATGTTATGGCATGCATCAAAAGGAAATAATTCTTCAAAAGAAAATATCCTATAACTACATGATGTATGAATGTCGTGACATGGTATTTTTGGATTTTTCATAATAAAACATGAATGCAAAAATAGACATGATGTCATGGCATATGATGGGCAAACAATCATGGCAAGGTTTAGCATAAATAAAATATACCTAGATTTCCTATCTAAGTATCCTTAACCACTTAGCTATTTCCACTTGTTTTAACTTAAAACGTTAAACCTAGATTGCCCTAAATGCTTCAAAGAAGTGCCAAAACCTAAATTGACATTTCTATTTCTCTTGATTTGTTTATGCCACTTAAAAATTAAGCATATCCTCAAATGTTGGCATATTCCATTTTTTCTCAAGAGTAAACACGTAAATCAAGGCCCGGATTGCTTTAAATTTTTAAGAGAATACCAAAATCCCAACTTGGTATTTCTCTAGGTTTTCTCAATTTATGCCATTTAAGATAACATCAATTTTTCCACCATTAGGCACATTTTACTCTTTCAAAGAGTGAATAATAATTCCATTTCTTTTTCAAAGGTTAACAAAAACCTTGAAAATGCTCCTTGAGTGTCAATTTCTTCAAAGTTAGGTTAACTACCCTTCTTCTTAGAGTTGACACTCTCTAACCCATCTATGGGGTAGAAAAGATGCTCCTAGGAACCCAACACCTATTGGTGCTCCTTGGATGCTCTAGGTACTCACTAGGGATAACTTCCCTAGATACCTTCCTAGTGACCTTGTTGGGCTTCTTAGAAGCCTTGGTCACATTTCCTAGGTCAACTCTAGGGATAGCCTCCCTTGTGACCTTGTTAGTGACTTTCTTAGACTTCTTAGAAGTCTTAGTCACATTTATCACAAAAATACTCTTAGGGATGACTTCCCTAGTATTCTTGGCTTGACCACTGGACCTAGGGTTTGTTCCATAACTATATGGAACTCTATGGTACGAGGGCACATCCTTCTTAGCCTTTGGTTTGTATCCCAACCCTCTATGGCCATTGGATGACTTTGATTTTCCTAGCCCTAGGTATTGCTCATTTTGTCCTTGTAGGATATTTTCCATCCTTTTTAGGGTCTTTTCCATTTTATCAAGTCTTGACCTCAAGACTTGATTTTCTATCATTAAATCCTTAGGTTTTGGTCCATGAGCATTTTTGTTCTTGGGCATGTATCTATTATCCTTAGTGTTCCCGCCCAAGTGTCTATCTACCTTCCTAACCTTAGGTTTGGTAGTTTTGGCATGTAAGGCCACATGCTTTTCCTTAAAGTCCTCATGCTTTCTATTCTTATGGTAAATAGCATTAAAATGATAAAAATTAGAACTATCATGCTTTTTACCATAACTTAAAGGGGTAGGCTCAATAAATGTTACCTTCTTCTTTGCCTTGGAGGCTCCCCCTTGACTAATGCCTCCTTGAGCCTTGACCATCTTCTTCCCCTTGGGGCATTGACTTCGGTAATGCCCCTTTTGGTTGCATAAGAAACACACAATGTGCTCCTTGCTCTTCTTTGTTCCGGGGATGGTCTCCTTTGGCTTCTCCTTGCCCTTAGGTGCCACTTGGCCCTTATTCTTGGTCAATTTAGGGCACTTGCTTTTGTAGTGCCCATGTTCCCTACATTCAAAGTATATAATATGATTTTTATTATTAATTGAAATATTTATACCTTTGCTTGTAGGGGTGGCATCTTTTCCTTTGGATCTGGAGGTGGAAGCTTCCTCTTGATCGGACCTTGATCCCCCTCCATTTGATTTTTCTTGACTTGTGGAGGTAGAATCTTCTTCCTCCTCTTCGTCTCTTGACCCGGATGTAGAGGCTTCTCCTTCTTCTTGATCCGGCGTCACCAAGGATCGCTCCCCCTCAATCCTAGAGGCGGAGGCTTCATCATCTTGAATATGAAACAAGGAGTATGCTCCCTCCTTGTTCCCTTCGATGCATTCCCTTGAGGATGAAGCTTCTTCTTGGACTTCTTCTTCGGAGGTTGAGCATCTCTCAACCTTTGAGTCCTCCTCTTGGTCTTGCTCCAAAGAGTCACCCTCTCTGGATACTTCTTGCTCTTGTACAGTGGAGGGGATCTCTTCATGAAGCTTGCCAATTTGCTCCATAAATCCTTTGCATCTTCAAATTCTCCAATTTTACAAAGGATGGTGCTTGGCAATAAATTTACCAAAAGCTTGGTCACTTTGTCATTGACCTCGCACCTTTGGACTTGCTCCGAGCTCCATTTGCTTTTCTTGAGAAGCTTGCCCTTGGAGTTTGTTGGAACCTTGAAGCCTTCCATAAGAGCAAACCATTGCTCTATCTCCATCATAAGAAAATTTTCGATTCTTGATTTCCAAGAATCGAAGCTCGTGGAAGTGTATGGTGGAGTCACCCTTGTGTCGAATCCGAGCTCATCTCGGAATTCCATTGTAGAAGTTGAGCTTTTGAATTTCTTTGACTTTGACAATTTTGCTTCAACTTCTTCACCCTCTAGCTCTTCTTGTTATACTTGACCCTTCCGACGATGATTCCGGTGAAGAGCAACCTTGCTCTGATACCACTTGTTAGGACCAAAAGTAGCTAGAGGGGGGGTGAATAGGTCGTCGCGTGCCCGGTGTTCGGCGTTGCTTGTTTCTTCGAAGATGTGCAGCGGAAAATACAGAAACAACTCACACAACGCTAACACGGTTGGTTTACTTGGTATCCACCTCACAAGAGGTGACTAGTCCAAGGATCCACACCTACACACACACCCTCCACTAAATAAAACTCTCCTTTATGGTAACTACCAAGGGCGGAGAAGCCCTACAAGACTCAATACAAGAAGAAGAAAGGGTAGTAAAGAAATACAAGCTTACAAGCTTACAATGAGTGCACAAACCCTAACCCTAGTTTCTTCTTCTTGCTTTGATCCGCCTCTTGACTTGGAAGAGCCTCCAAGAACCTTCAAGAACTGGCGATCTCGAGCTTGAGAAGAGCTGTGGAGGAGCTGGTGAAGATTTGAAATGAATCGGTGAAGAGATGCCGAAGACAACGCTCGCCTGCGGCTCAAATACGACGCAACGGTCGGATCCCAATCGATTCGATTATTCCCAATCGATCGGGGAGGCTTTGGATCGATCCACGGATCGATCCAGAGCTCCTCTGTGCTCTGGAAAAATGCCTGGATCGATCCACGGATCGATCCAGCGCTTATCGCGTGAAGCAGCAGCGTCCCAATCGATTCACTGATCGGGACCTCTGGATCAATCCACTGATCGATTCAGAGGCTTTTTGTTCGCTGGGAAAGGTCTGGATCGATCCACTGATCGATCCAGAGCCTGGATCGATCCACTGATCGATCCAGCACTTGGTTTTTGCCCAAAACCAGGTTCCAAACCTCCCAAACCAACATCCGGTCAACCTTAACCTGTTGGTACGTCATGCCTAACATCTAGTCACTCCCTTGACCTGCTAGGACTCCCTCACCAAGTGTCTGGTCAATCCCTTTGACCCACTTGGACTTTTCTTTCATGCCAAGTATCCGGTCACTCTTTTGACCTACTTGGACTTTCACCTAGCTTCACTCACTAGGATTTTCTTTCTGCCTGGCTTCACTCACTAGGACTTCCAATCTGCCTAGCTTTGCTCACTAGGTCTTTCACCTGGCTTCACTCACCAGGATTTTCCTTCTGCCTGGCTTCACTCACCAGGACTTCCAATCTGCCTAGCTTCACTCACTAGGTCTTTCACCTGGCTTCACTCATCAGGACTTTCATACTGCCTAGCTTCACTCACTAGGTCTTTCACAGTCAAGTATCCGGTCAACCTTGACCTACTTGACTCTTCTGCAATCAACCTTTCATTGTCAAACATCGAAATCCAAACCAAGACTCAAGCTTGGTCAACCAGGTCACCCTTGACCTAAGGGATATTGCACCAACAAAGGTTAGGTTATTGGAGAAATAACTGTTATGTTTCTTTTGATATCGAATATTCCTTTAAGACCTTGTATAGACTTTAATGGGGATGAACCTTGTGTGTGGCAGGTAAATGCTTATCGCCGGAAGTATTAGGAACACTGTTAGATGATGACTTGAATAGGATTGAAAGTTGAAACTAGAAAAAGTTGATTCATTATTGCACTAATCATGGAGAACTTATACCAATGCTACACTAAAATAATTTTGTTATCTTGCTTATTAGTGAAACTACATGATAGGATTAGATTGATTCATTAGGGATTATAACATGCTATTTACACACATAAATCTAGTTTGTATGTTTTTCTTGAGGACAAACAAAGGTTTAAGTCTGAGAGTATTTGATGAGTGTAGATTATATATATATAATTCACACACCCTATTTCTTTGGTTTTCGTTACTTTTACTCTTTTAGTTCGGAGTGTAAGTACCTCGGGTTAGTTTTTATGTGGTCAATTGAGTTAAGTTAGGTCCTGCAGTTTTGATACCTTATGTTTGAGTGTATAGGAACTTAGGAATACAAGAAGTAGAGTGAAAGGAGCAGCTAGCAAGAAGGATGACATGAGAAGCGAGTTGACGGGCTTAGTACATCTGAGAGATGAGGTGTTGCAAGAAGAATACACAAGCAGACTAGAAGAAAGTGTGTGATGCATCTGAGGGACGAGAAGCCGGGGAGGAAGCTTGGTCAAGGAGAAGATCGAAGTTGGATTTGGTGAGCTCAACTCTAGATGATCAGAGCATCACCCAAGCGAGCACGAGAAAAGGATGATTCAGATGAACAGTGCTCGAGGTGCCTCTAATGACGTTGAAGGTTCCTTGAGCTTCAACAGTGAAGTTGTCGCATTTAGTGTCTGAGGCACCTCCAATGTGTCTAAGGTGCCGCAGATGAAAAGGTGTGAAGACTCCTCGAGAAAGCTCGAGGGTACCTCAAGCAAAGGTGTGGAGGCACCTCTAATGAAATTTAAGGCACCTCTAACTAGTCAGAGCTATTGGCTGACCATTGGAACATGGATAAAACATTATCCACTTTGGAAGAGCCCTGGATGGCTTTGGAGGTGCCTCCAAGTAATGGTAACTTTTTCCAAGAGGCTATAAAAAGCTTCATGGAGTTAGGAATTATTCAACAATCATTATACTAATCTTCCTAGCTATTACTGAGCTTTCAAAGTGTGTAAGAGGCTTCTTCATCTCCAACGAAGGGAATCTTTAGTGATCTTTCAACTGTCTTAGATTAACAACCAGCTAAGTTGTAACCAAGTAAATTTTGTAGCTTTCTTACTTTTAGTTATTATTTTTATATTAATTATTTGTGCTTAATTAATTTTTTGTCCTTGCTAAAGCAAAAGCAAGAGAAATTTTTCTAACTTATTTTCAGGGCTATTCACCCCCTCTAGTCAACCTAGCACGGAGCTACAATTGGTATCAGAGCAAGACTCACTTTAAAAGAACTAACCGCCAACTGAAACAACATGGAGATGACCGGATCTAGCATTCATCCACCAAAGCTAGAGGGAGAGTTCGCAACATGAAAAAAATAAAATGGAGGTATTTTTCAAAATAGATTTTGATTTATTATTAATAATTAAATATAGTTTTACAGTACCTAAAGATCAACATAGAGAAGAAAAAGAAGAGTTTCTCTGGAACAAGGAGCAGACCGACTTTATGGCCAATGGAAAAGCATAATTTCATCTTTTAACCATGTTACCACCTCAAGAAGTCAACTGCATCGACAACTGTAGCTTGGCCAAAGAACTCTGGGAGAAATTCCTGGAGCTTAACGAAGAAACATCAGAGGCCAAGCTAGCAAGACGAGACATCTTCCGAAATCAACTAACCAAGCTTCAGATAAAAGGAGAAAAGGTGGCTCAACTGCACGCCAAGATCAAAGAATTGATAAAGGAACTCAACAACCTCGAAGAATCAGTAACGAATAGGAATTCATTGGAGTATGCCCTAAATGCATTTCAAGAACACCGGCATGGACATCTATAGTAGACTCCTACTATATCTCCATGGACCTCAAGGTAAGTACGCTAGAGAATTTGTTTTCAACTTTCAAACTTCACGAGTCTCAATGTGCAGGTCTTAAAGACATAGAAAAATCAAACAATATCGCCCTAAACACAAGAAAGATCGAATTAGATTCATAGTTGTCTCTCAATGAGGATCAAGAAGTGTACATGGTAAGAAAGTAAAAAATACTTTAAATCTAACAAGTTTAATAAGATGCAACCAAGAAAAATCCACGAGATAAAAGAAAAATCAAATGCTATAACTATGACAAAGAGGAATAAAGAAAGGATAACTGCCTAAGATTAAAAAACAAAGGGTCAAACAAGTCCAAACACAAAAACCTTAAGGCCACGTGGGATGAAACATCATCATCGGATTATAAAAGTACCTAGAAGTAGTATTCCTAAAAATTACTTGATAAATTCAGTACGTAGGAACTTATTTTGGATTTCAAAATCATGTTTGGTCTGTTAAATTAATATATGCATGCTTAATTTGATCTAATTTTAATATTTTTGCAAAATTAATTATTTCATAAATCTATTGTTCATATTTTCTATTGAAATTTTTTTCTATGAAAAACAAAAATGTTATCTATTAACAAAAAAACTTTCAAAATTTTCTACCTTTATATTATTTTTAAAAAAAATCCCTTCAAAAAATGAATGTTAGCAATTAAAAATGTTTTTAAAATTTATTTTTGAAAATTTTATTTTTGAAAATTTTATTTTTTTCTATGATAATGAGTTAGGTTTTTTGGTAGAATAAAAATTTTCTAGATTTTTTTGATAATTATCTGATTTTTATGAATTTTTTTATCAAAAAATATAATTTAAAATTTAAATTTTTTTTAGATAAATTTTAAAAAAACTAATTTTTTTTTTAGCTAAGTAACGTTATATTTTGAATGTTATAAAAAATTAGCAAAATTTTTTGAATTCAAATTCTATTTTTAATCATTTAAATTCAAAAATAATTATTTCTGCACAAAAATATTATTTCTGGTCAAAATAATTTTTTTTATCGTGAAAATTTTCTCCTAATTGAATTGTTTTTGTTTGACCATGGCATAATTTTTCATAATTTTTCAAAACATAAAAATAATTTTTAAATAATTTTTATTAAAACAGAGAATTAATTAAAAAAATTACTGTCTTTGAAAAATAATTCTTGTAAAAGGATGAGTTTTTGTATACTTTATTTGAAATCCCTAGAAAAATTTATCAATATTTTTACTAATTTTTCATATTTTTCCTAATATTTTTTTATGTGATCAAAGGGGAAGAAATTAAGGATTAAGTTGAGGGGAGGTAGTAATTGTAAAATTTTGGCATATTTTACTTGTACTTATTCTAAATTATTTCTTGTACTTATTGTAAATTTAAAACAAAAATTGTTTTATTGTTTGTTTACTTTAACTTAACTTAGGTTGATGCACATTAAAAAAAGGGAGATTATAAGTACCTCGGGTTAGTTTGATGTGGTCAACTGAGTTAAGTTAGGTCATACGGTTTTGATGCCTTATGTCTGAGTGTGCAAGAACTTAGGAACACAAGAAGTCGAGTGGAAGATGCAGCTATCAGTCATTATATTATCAGCAGGGAGTAACTTTAACATTAATTGATAAATGTCATCATAACATCGTTTTGAGAAATGATATTCTGTCTTAATGTTCAATAGTCTTGTAGTAGTTGATAATTGAGAATGATAGGAAGGAATGTCTTCCCACACTTTTCTTTTACTAGCCTCTTTAGGTGTTGGTATTTCATCTATATTCGAATAATCAATTATATTTATCGTGTTGTAAATTATTTATTGTATTGCACTATCATTAGATGATGAAGCAACATAAGGTTCAATTGGCTCAAACAAATAAGGCTCTCAATGACAATATAGTTGTAGTAATTTGGAACAAGTCCATTTCTACCTAGATATAGTTTCACGAGATCTTCATTGTGAAAAGTTATATTTCTGCATTTGTAATGATTACATAGACAATGTAACTTTTTATCATTCATACACTTTATGACACAACAGATAACTATCGATTCCATTTATTCATTCACGAATATCGAAAATGATCTTCTAAGTCTTGTTTATTCGCTCACGAATACCAAGAAATAAAAAACAAAACTCATCATTCTTGAAGAAGGAGACAATGACTGACTCTAGAAGATTAACCTCACTTTGATATCAACTTACACAGTAAATAACTATCAATTTCGTTTATTCGTGCATGAATACCAAAAATAATCTTCTAAATCTTATTGATTCACACATGAATACCAGAAAATAAAAGGTAAAACTCATAGTTCTGAAGGAGACAACAACTAAGATTAACCTCGCTTTGATACCAACTGACACAGTGGATAACTATTTTTTCCGTTGATTCTTGCATGAATACTGGAAGCGATCTTTTAAACTCTATTGATTCACGCATGAATATCAGGAAATAGAAAAGCAAAATTTGTCGTTCCTTAAGAAAGAGATGACGATTAACTCTACAAGATCAACCTCGCTCTGATACTAATTGACGCAATGAATAACTATTGGTTCCATTAATTCACACATGAATACCCGAAATGGTCTTCTAAACCTAGTTGATTACGTAGAATGTCAGGAGATAGATAACTAAACTCAACATTTGGAAAGAAATGACACAGTTGTTGTTGGTGCTGGGAGCACTATCTAATCAAACTTCTGTTTTGATATTGGCAAAAGTTCAAAGTTAAGCTATGTTACGATCTAACAATTCTACATAAGTGTGCAGAAAAGTGATAAGTGATTTTAGGCAAGGCTAAAGTCTTAGTTAAGGTTAGGCAAAGAAGTCCTAGTGGACACTAGGCAGGTAGAAAGTCCTAGTTGTGGCTAGGCAAGAAAGTCCAAGTCCATGGAACTGGGAAAAGTCTTGGCAGGTCGAGGACATTGGGTGAAATCCTAGGGTCGAGGACACTAGGTGGAAGTCCTAGGGGTTGTAGATACTAGACGGAAGACTGGATGGGTCAGGATTTGGACATCCAATGGAAAGCTCTGAAGTCTTGGATGTTGAGAGAAAGTCCAAATGGTCTGGAGGACCAGTTTGACAAAAGAAAATCTCTCCTGAGAGGAGTAGGTGAGGATGCTTTCCCGTAGAAGGAACAGTAGGTGTCGGTCTGACCTAAAGTTTCAACGAAACTCAAAGTCTGGGCTAGACAGTCCAGAGACTGTCTAAATTTACTCTACTTTATATATTATTGCTTGTTTTTCTAACTCTATGATGCAGGTGATTGAAAGTGAAAGGTGGCTAGAAAATAGGGTTACATGCGCCCGAAGCTTGTTTGGGTGCTCGGACGTCTGGGTGCCCAGAGTTGTTCCAGGCGTTCAGGTCAGGGTTACAAATAGGAGTTCCCAAGTGGCCAGCCTTCGTCACTGAGGCACCCGGACACTCCAGGCGCCAGGGAACCCATCCAGGCACCTGAATAGGGAAAATTTCAACCGTATCTAAGTTGGAGCGTGTCAACTAGCCAACCCACGTCAGCGGTCCAAGTGTCCGAAGGTGGGCAAACTCTGCTAGATGAAGTTTCGATGAAAGCACGCCACATCAGCGCTGTGGTGTCGTGGACACCAGGCGAAAGTCTAGAAGGGTTGAGGTTTGGACATCCAATGGAATGTAACGCCCGAAAATTCTCAAAACTATTTTAGAAATTATTCTATGATTTTTATGGAATTTTAGGATATTTTTACATAATTTTTAGAGTAGCGGAAGTAGCAAAAATAAATAGAAAACGAAAACGGCCTAAGCGGGAATTGAACCCGAGACCTATGGTTTACGGATAATTCTAGTAACCAGTTGAACCCAGCAGTGTCGTGCTGAAAGGAAAGGGAGGCAATTAAATCTATATTAGAGTTGGGCTGAATTACCCACTTAATATAAATAGGAAATTATTAAGTGGGGTTTTATTTTGATCGGGATTCCTTCTCCTCAAACCCTCACCGACGCCACCTCTCCCTCTCCTCCCTCTCTCGGCGCCAACCTCAAGCAAGGCTAGGGTTCCGCCCAAGGGTACTTTCCGGCGACGACTTCGACATGAGGACGCTCCCCTCCGCGAGAGGAACGCGTAGACACGAGAGGATCGTCTCCACCGGAAATCTAGCGATTAGAATCGTAAGAAAATCCGAACAGGAGGTAAGAAACCCCTCACCTGCAGTATAAGTAGCTATTCGTGTGATTTTTATGCATTAGTTTAGTCGTATGCAAATTTCAGCACATAAGGTGTGCACTAGCGTACACCAAGTGCTCGATAGAATGTTTAGCGCAGTCAAATGCAAATTAGGCATTTTATTAGCTTGGATAAATGCACTAGAAGCATTTACATAGCCTATTTAGTCTTGCTCCAGTTTTTACAGGACCAGATGTCCAATGGGTGGGCTCCCACAGTCACCTCTAGGTTCAGATAACCTAGTTCTGGGTTTAGACAACCTACTAGAAGCAAGACAATAGTTATTAGCTTATGTTCAGTATTTTACCTTCTCAGTGGCACTGTACTGGATTAGATATCCATTGGGTTGGACTCCCATAGTTGTCCCTTGGTTCAGCTAACCTAGCAAACCCTACTAGATTCGGAATTTGTAACCCCGGGTTTAGTTAGGGATGCGCGCACAGCAAGTACAGTCGTCGGGCCCAAACAGCAACATGATTATTATTTTAATCTATTATGTTATTAGCTTTTCAAAACTCACAAAGATCAGTTATATTAGTTGAGTTTGAATTCAGCTTCAGTCTAGCTCAGTTCATGTTTCAGCTCAGTTCTTTCTTATTGATACACATGATAGTTTATGATTAGCTTTGTATGCCATGCTTTAGTGTTCATGTTCAGTGATTTCAGTATGCCATGTTTAGTCTAAACAGTACATATTTCAAATAGCATGTTTTAAAGGCATATTGCATCGAATGCATATTTTGTGAGGTAGATGGTTTCTTACTAAGCGAAAGCTTACAGATACTTTTTCCTTATACTGCAGATAAAGGTAAAGGAAGAATGGACTAGTGGAGGCTGGAGGACAATGCGATGAAGATGTGTATGGATGGAACTTGGAATAAAGATCTTAGGGATCTAGCAAGTTTAGTTTAAATCATTGGAACTTTTGAGCATTTCACCATGTTTCGCACTTTAGTATGTTTAATTGCCATGAACTAGTAAATTATGCACTCTATCATGCTTAGAACCTTAGTTATGTGATGTTAGAATGTTTTCCAGTCATCTTAGAACTTGAAGGTGTGATTGAGGCACGAAACAGTGCTGAAATCAGACTTTTGGTACGAAATCAGAAACCCCAATCGATCGGCTGATCGATTGGAGGCTTCTCAATCGATCAGCCGATCGATTGAGAAGTTCGTACCGCGAACAGTAGGCCTCTGGATCGATCAGCCGATCGATCCAGCAAATTCTGTCGCGAACAGTAGGCTCTGGGATCGATCACTGGATCGATTGGTCAGTCTAGATCGATCAGCCGATCGATCTAGAATATTGTCCCGAGCACAGTAGCGTGCTGGATCGATCCGACCCAAGTCCCACATACAGTAGCCACCTGGATCGATCAATGGATCGATCCGACAATTCCAATTGATCCGTGGATCGATTGGGAGGCCTGACATCAGCCAGAAACTCTTAGTTAAGTTCCTTGACCATTGGGGGATGTAATATATATCATGAATAATTTAGATTACACCCCTTAGCACATGTAGAACCAAGAAATGATGATAGTTTAGTAAAATTTCAATTAGTACAGCTTCCGCACTTAGAATAATGATGGTCATGAAATAGTTAGCACAGATTAATGTAACGATTGGCCTTACAGCTTAGTTAGTAGAAGGCGGGTTGTTACAGAGTGGTATCAGAGCAGTTTCCATACTTCCTACACACACATCAGCATTGAACCTGCAGCTTCCAAGTAAGAACATCTCTCACTTTCTTTATGTTTCTTGTTTCATGTTTAGATATGACTAAAGCATGCTTGTTCATGATAGTAGTTGATAGATGATAACACCTAACATGATAATGATAGTAGATATATAAATATGATTGTGTTAGTCATGTATGTCCTCCATGTCTCTAGAGATGGCACGAGGACGGCCAGCTAGAAGGGCACCAGCTACTGAGCCCCAGCATGAGGCAGGAAGTTCAGTGCCTCCCCCAGACCTGACAGCATTAGTGGCTCAATTACAGCAGCAGTTAGCTGAACAGCAACAGGAGATAGCCACCTTAAAGGCTAATCAGCAGAATTCTCCCACAGTCACCTCGGAACCAAACGTAGCAACGCCAATAGTCTTAGAGGTTTCACTAGTCCAGCCTATAGCACCAGTAGCCCCAGCAGCAGTAGAGGCAAAGAGAGAAGCCTATCTGATCCAGTGGCAGAGAGTCAAGCCCGAGAACTTCTCAGGCACTAGTGAACCATGGGATGCTCAAGTCTGGTTCAAAACACTGGAGAGTACGATGGAGCTTCTGGACTGGCCAGAACATGAGAAGGTGAAGTGCGCCTCCTTCTGTCTGACAGGAGATGCACGCATGTGGTGGGAGAGAATCAAAGCGAAGCGCCCAGTGAACCAGATGACATGGGCTGACTTCGAGAAAGAATTCTTCGAGGAATTCTTTCACATGCGGGTCACAAACCGCCACTACGATGAGTTCACCGAGTTTCGTCAGGGCAACCTATCAGTTGAGGAAGCCGTGAAGAAATTCAATAGATTGGCTCGTCTATGCCCTGAACTAGTCAGCACAGAGAAAGAAAGAGTCCGGTTGATGCTCAAGATGCTGAGGCCGGAAATAGCAATGAACGTGGATGGCGGCATTCACAGGCCGCAAACCACCAAAGAACTAGTCAGCAGTGCTCTGACCACCGAGCACTACCAAAACAGTATCAAACAGCAGAAGCAAGTCCTCTCAGAGCCAGAAGGGCAAGGAGGCTCAGGCACTCAGAAACAACAGGGCCACAGTTCCAACTGGAAAGGGAACTCCAGCAATAAGCGCAAACCAGGGAGTTACCCAAAAGGAGGGCCAGCTAGCAAACAGCCAAGTTATCCAAAGTGTGCTACTTGTGGGAAATTCCACCCTGGAGTTTGTCGTAAAGGCACACGAGGATGCTTTGAGTGTGGACAGGAAGGGCATATGGCTAAGCAGTGCCCGAACAAGACTGGTCTTCCTCCACCACAGCCGATTCAGTATGGAGGTCAGCCGGCTCAGTTACATCAGATGCAGGCCGCTCTAGATGGTCCACACATCAGCCAGGGCAGATTAGAAGCCCCTCCAGCTACTACCAACGCGAGGATCTATTCACTCACCAGAGAGGACGTAGCAAATGCCTCGACAGTTGTTACAGGTCAGATTAGTATTTTACAGCAAAGTACAACTGTCTTATTCGATACTGGGGCAACCCATTCATATATATCCAGGGCATTTGCTGAGAAGTTAGCAAGACCTCCAGAGGTACTCAGTAGTCAGTTTCTGACGACGTTACCTTTAGGAGAAATTATGGCATCCACGCACTGGCTCAGAGCAGTGCCAGTCATTATAGCAGACAGAGAACTCTTTTGTGATCTGATAGTGCTAAATATGACTGACTATGATGTCATCCTCGGAATGGACTTCTTGATCATATACGGTGCCTCCATCGAGTGCCGTAAACAGAAAGTCGTATTCCAACCCGAGGCAGAAGCACAGTTCGAGTTCATCGAAGAACCCAAGAGAAAGGCCAAGAAGTTTCTCTCAGCTATGAAAGCACAGAGATTAATGGATTCAGGATGTACGGGATTTTTAGCACATGTGGTCAGTACCGGTCAGGACAAGGACCGACAGTTAGCAGAGGTCCGAGTCGTACGTGACTACCTAGCAGTCTTCCCTGAAGAGTTACCAGGCCTAGTACCAGACAGGGAGATCGAATTTGAGATAGAACTCATTCCCGGTACAAATCCTATCTCCAAAGCACCTTACCGCATGGCTCCAGCAGAACTGAAGGAACTTCATGAGCAATTACAGGAGCTGCTTGACAAGGGCTTCATACGTCCTAGTCACTCACCATGGGGAGCGCCTGTATTGTTCGTGAAGAAGAAGGACGGGAGCATGCGCCTGTGCATAGATTACAGAGCACTGAACCAAGTCACGATTAAGAACAGGTATCCTCTTCCCAGAATAGATGACTTGTTCGATCAGCTAAAGGGAGCAGCAGTGTTCTCTAAGATAGACCTCAGATCAGGTTATCATCAGGTGAAAGTCAAGGAAGGGGATATACCCAAGATAGCATTCAGAACCAGATACGGACATTACGAGTTCGTAGTCATGCCCTTTGGCGTGACAAATGCCCCAGCTACCTTCATGGACCTCATGAACAGGGTATTCAGAGAATACTTGGATAAGTTCGTTATCGTGTTCATCGATGACATTCTTATCTATTCAAGAACTCAGGAATAACACGCAGAGCACCTGAGAATAGTACTGCAGACCCTTCAGCAAAACCAGTTGTATGCCAAGTTCACAAAATGTGAATTTTGGTTAGATCAGGTGTCCTTCCTGGGTCACATCATCTCAAAGGATGGTATTATGGTAGACCCTAGTAAGATAGAAGCTGTGAGCAACTGGAAAAGACCCAAGAATGCTAGTGAGATCAGAAGTTTTCTGGGATTAGCATGTTATTACAGAAAGTTCGTAGAGGACTTCTCCAGGATAGCCTCCCCACTGACAACTCTTACCAGAAAGAACAGAAAATTTCAGTGGACAGAGGACTGTGAGAACAGCTTTAGCGAGCTAAAGAGGAGATTGACCAGTGCACCTATTCTGACTCTACCAGAGAACGCAGATAGCTTTGATATATATAGTGATGCCTCTAAGTTGGGACTAGGAGCAGTGCTGATGCAAGATGTCAAGGTAATCGCCTACGCCTCCAGACAACTCAAGGATTATGAGAGGAATTACCCCACTCATGACCTTGAGCTTGCAGCAGTGGTGTTCGCCCTCAAAATTTGGAGACATTACTTGTATGGAGCTCAGTGCAGAGTATATACAGATCATCAAAGTCTGAAGTACTTCTTCACTCAGAAGGATCTAAATATGTGACAGCGCAGATGGCTAGAACTGGTCAAGGACTACGATATAGACATCCTCTACCACCCAGGAAAGGCGAATAGGGTAGCAGATGCACTTAGCAGAAAGTCCAGTGCTGCTCTATTATCTTTGGCAGCCATGTCACCGCCCCTACAGAAAGAGATCACAAACTTCGGTCTTGAACTCATAGTTGGACAGCTCTCTACTATGACATTAGAGTCTACCTTGCTTGGTGATATTCAGACAGCTCAGGAACAGGATCCTGAAATTCAGAAAATCAAGCAAGGGATAGCAGAATCAGAAGGTGGAGAGTTCAGAATATCAGATAGCGGGGTATTGTACTTTGGTGACAGATTATGCGTTCTAGATCAGGAGGAACTCAGAAGGAAGATTTTAGATGAGGCTCACAAGACTCTCTATGCGATGCATCCAGGCTCCACTAAAATGTACCAGGACTTGAAGAAGCGTTTTTGGTGGCCTGGGATGAAGAGAGACATCGCTCGATATGTCAGCACCTGCCTAACCTGTCAGAGGGTTAAGGCAAAACATCAGAGACCAGGAGGAGTTTTGCAGCCTATTCAGATTCCAGAATGGAAGTGGGAAGACATTTCTATGGATTTCATAGTGGGACTACCCAGAACCACGAATGGTTTTGATACCATCTGGGTAATAGTTGACAGGTTGACTAAATCAGCCCACTTCTTAGCTATCAGGATATCCTACTCCATGGAACAGCTAGCACAGTTGTATCTCAAGGAGATCGTTAGACTACATGGAGTCCCACGAACCATTATATCAGACAGAGACAGTAGGTTCACATCACACTTCTGGGAGTGTGTACAGTCAGCTTTGGGTACGAAGTTAAAGTTCAGCACAACTTTCCATCCTCAGACAGATGGTCAGACGGAGTGAGTAAATCAGGTACTCGAAGATATGCTCCGAGCATGTGCCCTAGACTTCAGGGGAAGTTGGTGCAAATATCTGAGCTTAGCAGAATTTGCATACAACAATAGCTATCAGGCCACCATCGGCATGGCACCTTACGAGGCTCTCTATGGGCGGAGGTGTAGATCTCCAATCTGCTGGTATGAGAGTGGTGAACAGAAAGAACTAGAACTTCAGACAGATCTAGTGGCAGATACCACAGCAGCTATACAGAGAGACAGCTCAGAGCCGCCAGAAAAGCTATGCTGATACACGGCGCAGACCTTTAGAGTTCTCAGTTGGGGATTCAGTATTCCTCAGAGTAGCTCCCATGAAGGGAGTAATGCGTTTTGGGAAGAAGGGCAAACTAAGTCCCAGATATGTGGGACCATACCTTATCAGCAGGCGAGTTGGCAAGGTAGCATATGAGTTAGAGCTGCCCCAGGAAATGTCAGCTGTCCACAACGTATTTCATGTCTCTATGCTGAAGAAGCATATCCCAGATGCCACCCAGGTGATTGAGCCCCAGCAGGTACAAGTCCGCGAAGACCTCAGCTATGACAGTCGGCCTAATCAGATAGTAGGCCGAGCAGTTAAGAAATTGTGGAACAAGGAGGTACCATTAGTAAAAGTCATTTGGCACAGTCAGACAGCAGAAGATGCAACTTGGGAGACAGAAGTCAATATGAGACAGAAGTACCCAAAGTTATTCTAAGTTCGAGGATGAACTTTTTATAAGGTATGGGGGATTGTAACGTCCGAAAATTCTCAAAACTATTTTAGAAATTATTCTATGATTTTTCTGGAATTTTAGGATATTTTTACAGAATTTTTAGAGTAGCGGAAGTAGCAAAAACAAATAGAAACGAAAACGGCCTAAGCGGGAATTGAACCCGAGACCTATGGTTTACGGATAATTCTAGTAACCAGTTGAACCCAGCAGGGTCGTGCTAAAAGGAAAGGGAGGCAATTAAATCTATATTAGAGTTGGGCTGAATTACCCACTTAATATAAATAGGAAATTATTAAGTGGGGTTTTATTTTGATCGGGATTCCTTCTCCTCAAACCCTCAGCGACGCCACCTCTCCCTCTCCTCCCTCTCTCGGCGCCAACCTCAAGCAAGGCTAGGGTTCCGCCCAAGGGCACTTTCCGGCAACGACTTCGACACGAGGACGCTCCCCTCCGCGAGAGGAACGCGTAGACGCGAGAGGATCGTCGAAAGGATCGTCTCCACCGGAAATCTAGCGATTAGAATCGTAAGAAAATCCGAACAGGAGGTAAGAAACCCCTCACCTGCAGTATAAATAGCTATTCGTGTGATTTTTATGCATTAGTTTAGTCGTATGCAAATTTCAGCACATAAGGTGTGCACTAGCGTACACCAAGTGCTCGATAGAATGTTTAGCGCAGTCAAATGCAAATTAGGCATTTTATTAGCTTGGATAAATGCACTAGAAGCATTTACATAGCCTATTTAGTCTTGCTCCAGTTTTTACAGGACCAGATGTCCAATGGGTGGGCTCCCACAGTCACCTCTAGGTTCAGATAACCTAGTTCTGGGTTTAGACAACCTACTAGAAGCAAGACAATAGTTATTAGCTTATGTTCAGTATTTTACCTTCTCAGTGGCACTGTACTGGATTAGATATCCATTGGGTTGGACTCCCATAGTCGTCCCTAGGTTCAGCAATTTGCAACCCCGGGTTTAGTTAGGGATGCGCGCACAGCAAGTACAGTCACCGGGCCCAAACAGCAGCATGATTATTATTTTAATCTATTATGTTATTAGCTTTTCAAAACTCACAAAGATCAGTTATATTAGTTGAGTTTGAATTCAGCTTCAGTCTAGCTCAGTTCATGTTTCAGCTCAGTTCTTTCTTATTGATACACATGATAGTTTATGATTAGCTTTGTATGCTATGCTTTAGTGTTCATGTTCAGTGATTTCAGTATGCCATGTTTAGTCAAAACAGTACATATTTCAAATAGCATGTTTTAAAGGCATATTGCATCGAATGCATGTTTTTGTGAGGTAGATGGTTTCTTACTAAGCGAAAGCTTACAGATACTTTTTCCTTATACTGCAGATAAAGGTAAAGGAAGAATGGACTAGTGGAGGCTGGAGGACAATGCGATGAAGATGTGTGTGGATGGAACTTGGAATAAAGATCTTAGGGATCTAGCAAGTTTAGTTTAAATCATTGGAACTTTTGAGCATTTCACCATGTTTCGCACTTTAGTATATTTAATTGCCATGAACTAGTAAATTATGCACTCTATCATGCTTAGAACCTTAGTTATGTGATGTTAGAATGTTTTCCAGTCATCTTAGAACTTGTAGGTGTGATTGAGGCACGAAACAGTGCTGAAATCAGACTTTTGGTACGAAATCAGAAACCCCAATCGATCGGCTGATCGATTGGAGGCTTCTCAATCGATCAGCCGATCGATTGAGAAGTTCGTACCGTGAACAGTAGGCCTCTGGATCGATCAGCCGATCGATCCAGCAAATTCTGTCACGAACAATAGGCTCTGGGATCGATCACTGGATCGATTGGTCAGTCTGGATCGATCAACCGATCAATCTAGAATATTGTCCCGATCACAGTAGCGTGCTGGATCGATCACTGGATCGATCCGACCCAAGTCCCGCATACAGTAGCCACCTGGATCGATCAATGGATCGATCCGGAAATTCCAATCGATCCGTGGATCGATTGGGAGGCCTGACATCAGCCAGAAACTCTTAGTTAAGTTCCTTGACCATTGGGGGATGTAATATATGTCATGAATAATTTAGATTACACCCCTTAGCACATGTAGAGCCAAGAAATGATGATAGTTTAGTAAAATTTCAATTAGTACAGCTTCCGCACATAGAATAATGATGGTCATGGAATAGTTAGCACAGATTAATGTAACGATTGGCCTTACATCTTAGTTATTAGAAGGCGGGTCGTTACATGGAAAGTCTTGAGGTCTTGAATGCTGAGCAAAAGTCTAAATGGTCTGGAGGACCGGTTTAACAAAAGGTAATTTCTCTTGAGAGGAGTAGGTGAAGACGTATTTCCCGTAAAGGGAACAGTAGGAGTCGGTCCGATCTAGAGTTTTAGGAAAACTCAAAATTAGGACTAGACAGTCTGAAAATTGTCAAAATTTACCATGCTTTACACAATATTACTTATTTTTATAACTCTGTGGTGCAGGTGATTGAAAGTAAAAGGTGGCTAGAAAATAGGGCTCCAGGCACCGAGAGCTTGTTTGGGGGCCCGAAGTTTCTCTAGGTGCCCGGGTCACTGGCATAGATAGGAGCACCCGGGTGGCCATCCTTCGTCATCGAGGCACCCGGACAATCCAGGCACCCGAACCAGGCAAATTTCATCTGTTGTTGAGTAGAAGTGCGTCGACTGGCCAGCCCACGTTAGCGGCAGGTGCTCGGAGGTGGATAAACTCTACTAGATGAAGTTTCAATGTGAGCACGCTACATCAACCCTGTGGGGGCACCCGAGGAGGGATCGAGGCACCCAAATAGGGCTATAAAAGGAGGGTTCGCCCAATAGCTCAAGAACATCAATCTGAATGACTTTCTCTTCTACGAATTGCTTCGGAAATGACTCTACGACGTTGAAATCCTGCTCAGGTGACCGAAAGCTCGAGTCTACAAATCTTTAGTTGTTGGTAACTTTTACACATTCATACTTATATTTTAATCAAGAAATATTGTGTAATACTTTGAATTGATAGTAAATTTCTTAACGAAAGTGATCGTCGATCGCAGGACTTGGACTAGGAGTTGTCATAGGCTCCGAACCAAGTAAATCAAAGTGTTATCAATTATTTGTTTTCCTTTACTATTATTCCGCTACATTTTCTCTTTTGATCGATTTTTGAAAAAGTGACAAGTCACAAATGCTATTCACCCCCTCTAGCACAACGATCCTATAATTGGTATCAGAGCGGAGCTGCTTTGAATAAGTGAAATCACCGTTCGAGCAATTTTTAATGGTATTTTTAAGCTTTTTTGGAGTCAATCATAATCGGTGCTATCACCCCTTCCAATCAGATTTTTTTTTGGAATCGAGTTCTTTTTCATCTCTTGAAGCTGGTACAACACCACTCGAGTTTTTTAGTTTTTCTTGTGTCTTTTATACTGCACTACTAATTCAAGACCAAGTCTTGGAACAAGTTTCCTTATTTTTATTTTTGCGAGGTTATCACTAAATGGCTATCAAGAAGGCTACAATACCACACGCCCACCCCTTTTCTCCGATGAAGATTTTGGATACTGGAAAGGCAGGATGGAACACCACCTAAAGAAGCAGGTGGAGATGTAGATTATTATCTAAATCGGATTTACATTCCCCATCGAAGATGGGGTACTCGTCCCTTATGACAAATGGGACGCACCAACAAGGAGGAAGATCGAGGTCGATACAAAGAAAACCCAAACCTTGCAGTGCGGCTTGACCAAAGAAGAGCTGAACCGAGTTGGTTCATTCTCAAGTGCAAAAGACTTATGGGAGAAATTAATCAAATTGCACGAGAGGACCTCCAAGACAAAGATAAGTAGAAGAGATTTGATTTTGAATAAATTGTATAATATAAAAATGCAGGAGAGTGAATCAGCGAGCCAATTACATGCTCGCATCCAAGATCTTTTCAACGGTCTCCACGTGATCGGACAAAAGGTGAAAAATTGTGACATCATTAGGTACACATTTAACATCTTTCCTAGGAACACTTTATAGGCATCCATGGTAGATTCTTACAAAGTTTCCAAAGATCTTTCATCAATTAGATTAGACGAATTATTTTCTGAATTTGAGTTGCATGAATAGACTAATGCATTGTCGGTCGAGAAAGGTATTGCTTTGGTTGCAAGTACAAATAAAATGAGAAAACCAAAAACCAAGCACCGAACTAAACGCGAGTCTAAAGGCAAATCAGACTCAAAAGACGATGATGAAATCACTGCCGAGCTCGTGAACCTAGTTCGAAAGTTGTATAAAAAGAAGAACGGTTCACTAAATGAGAGATCAAGAAGGTAATTCAATCTAAGATAAAATAGTCGAGTCTGAACTCAAACACGAAGGCCAAGTCGGAAGTCACCTGCTATGGTTGCAACAAGAAAGGACATTGTTGAGACCTTGATGCACTTCCCACAACTTGTTAGTATGCAGTGGAAATATAAACAACACTAACAAGAAGAAAGCTAATCTACAAGATAATGAACAAGAAGAAAACACACAAACCTAACATATTTATGTAACGTGGTTTGGAGATAACTTACGCTTACTCTATGGCTTGTCCGTAAGGTGGATGATCTCGATCAGTCGGTGGATGACTCCCCGAAAAATCTCGGTTAGCTCAAACCTCCTTCTCGTTGAAGAAACCTCACCACAACCTTGATCTAAAAACCCTTAGATCACAAGAAGAGCTTAGAGCACTTAGGAGACTTTTAGACTTTAACCAAGTATATTTCGTCAACCCAAACCAAGCTCCAAAGCCTTGGTTATATAGGCCACGAGTTGAAAATCTCCCCTACCTGTTGACTGGTAAGTATACCAGTCGACTGCCCTCTGTGGAATTTGACCGTTATATGCCAATAGCTCGATGCCAGTCAACTGATAAAAGTATCAGTTAACTGCTATGGTATCGATTTGACTGCTACGGTCCTAGTTGACTACTACAGTACTGGTTGACCAGTTTTCACAACCGTCGGGCATAGAAATATTTTGTGCCTGATCCAATCGACTGGTCCAGTTGCTAGTCGACTGGTCCAGTTGCTAGTCGACTGGTCCAACTATTAGTTGATTGGTAAAACCTTAAACCTAAGATTTTACGTTGAGTACAATCTCTCATGCACTCATCCTTGCCTGCACAACCTCAAACTTGCCTTCTAGCCTCCCCATCAGCGTCGCGTCTCCCAGATGCCTTCCCATCCTTCACGCCTTGCCTTCAGGAGCTTCCTTTGGCCTTGTCCTTGTTGTTGAATCTTCCATTGCCAAGAGACTCCTCATCTCCAGGACTTCAACCATACCAAGTCACACTTGGACTTATGTTGCCAAGACTACATACTTGGATTTACATCTTCAAGGCTCTATTTGGACTTTCACCTTTGACAAGATCTCACTTGGACTTTACCTTTGCCAAGATCACACTTGGACTTTGCGTTTGTTGTACCTGCATCCTGCATACTCTCAACGCATATCAAATACATCAATAATTCTAATTTAAACCATTACCTAAACATCAAAACCTAGGGTCACACAGATTGCTCTAATCATCTCTCCCTTTTTAATGTTTGGCAATCCGCTTAAGTTAGGGAAATAATATAACAATACATATGCAAATAAATATGCAAACTAACTCATGTATAAATAATGGAACCTAAATCCCTAGGCTTCCCCTTGACCTAAACTCCCCCTTGAGTTAGGATTTTTCGCAAAGGTAAACTTCTCCCCTTTTGCTAATAAATGAGCAATCGTTCTCCCTTCACCTAAGCTTCCCCCTTGAGCTAGGATTTCTTGCAAAGATGTGTAAGTTTCCCACTTAAATCCAACACTTTTCCCCCTTTGTCATACATCAAGAAGAGCTCCAATAATATCCTAATTATTGGACTCTTTTTAAACTCTAATGACCATAAATATCATGTATTAATCCCCCATAAGATTACATATATGTTTACTACTCTTTTGGTCATTTTCTAATGCTCAAAAATATTTTCATACTATATCAGTCAACTATCATTTATCCTAGTCAGCTGCCCTCTTCAAAATGAGCTCACAGAAATATTCTGTGCTTGTGAATAGTTATTACCAGTCGATCAGAAAATTTATCAGTCGACTGGTAAATGTATCAGTTGACTGGTACACTATTTCAGCCTCAAACTTTATTTTGAACCAGATTTCAAAAATGCATAGAAATTCTACATACCTCCAAAAATTCTCAAATTTTGTAGAGAGGGTTGTTTTACCAATGGCTACTTAGAAAAAATATATACAAAAATATATTTATCACAGATCCCAAGATTGACATAAAATCTAAAACTATCTAAATGAATTAATTGAACTTTGACCTAAAGTCCTATTTTTGTCTTCCTCTTGATGTATCTGCCCATACTAACTATAATGCATCCCTAGCATTAGTTTATATGACATCTATATATCAAAAACTAATATTTTTCATGTAATATTAACTCAAATCATATTTCTATGCATGAAATTTAACCCAATTGTGCCAATTTCTTGGATTTGAGACTCAAATCCGTCTCCAAATCATTTTGACACATTTGATGACCCATCTTGAGTCTCAAGCATGGTCCGCTTGAAATCTATTTACCATATGTCCCAAAGATTCTTTAAGCTCCCCTAGAGCTTTTTGCCTTAGCCACCTCCCTAGGTGACTCATCCACTATGGCTAGGCCACTTTGGTGCACCTCGGGTGACACTTGGCCTACAAACTTGACTTTCCTAACCTTAGATATCTTGTCTTTGGTTCATTTTTTTCTTGTCCTTAACCTTGGACACCTCATCCTTGCCATAATTATATGCAACCCTAGTATATTTCTTCACATTGTCTTTGGATGACACTCCCTTATCTTTGGTCACTCCTCCCTTACCAATGTCATATGCCATCCTAGCACTTGACCTCCTTTTAGCCTTCGAGGGATCTAATTTGATATTTTTGGGTCTTTGACCACCCAAATACATATCAAGTCCTCTAAGTCCAATAATGAACCTATCTAGGACTTTCTCCATTTCTTCAAGTCTTGCCTTCAAGGCTTGATTTTCTAATTCTAGGGTTCTAATCCTAGAATCAACATGTCCTCCTTGGACATTCCTAGATCTATCCTTCCTAAGCATATGTCTCCCCTTCTTGAGATTAATGCTTAGGTTTTCAACCACCTTCTTCTCCTTAGGCAAGGTAGGTTGTTTCTTGTTAGGTCAAACTTAGTATATGATTTCCTAGAGTTATCTACCATGTTAACCTTATTCTTATCATTATACCTAAATCCATAATTATGCATGGGTACATAATTTTAATTACTCTTAATAAGCATGAAGGAATTTAAACTTGAATTAAATTTTAAATTAGAGATTACCTTCCCTTTTACCTTTGGAGCTCCCCCTTGACTTGAGTTCCTCTTCTCCCATTTTTTTCAAGTGAGCCAATTTCTTGAGCTCTCCTTTCCTTGGACACTTTGTGTGGTAGTGACCCCACTCACCACATGTGAAGCATCGAATGTATCTCTTCTCCTTGGCACCATCCCTACAACCCACGTTAGTATTCAAAAGAACTTTATCGGATTTAGGGTTTACGTCCTTTACCTTCTTGAGAGAAGGGCACCTACTCTTGTAGTGTCTTATCTCCCTGCACTCAAAGCACTTGATGTGGGCTTTAGTTCTCTTCTCGATGGGTGCAATTGAAGGTTAAGCTTCCAAGATCTCCTCTTCCTGGATTGCTCTTCTTCTTCCTTCGAAGATGTGGATGATTCCACATCCTCCTCCCTTGAAGATGTGGATGACACTTCCTCATCTTCCTTCTTCTCAGATGTTGAACACATATCAACATTTGATTGGTCCTTCTCCTCTTGGACCAATGAGCCATTCTCCTTGGAGTTTTATAGGTTTTTTATGGAATGCAATGATCTTTTTTCAAAGATCACTTGCGTTCTCGTAATACCTACACTCATCAAAATGTTAGGAGGTAATAAATTCAATAGAATTTTCATTACCTCCTTATCCATCTCTGATTGCTTCCTTTGCTCCTTGGTCCAATACTAAGGTCGGAGGCATTTCTCTTTCTTGTCCATTGGAGTTTTGAAAGGATCTTTCAATGCACTCCAATAGTCCCAATCCATTTGGAACCATGTCTCCAAGCACGACCTCCAATATCTGAAGTCTTCCTTCTCATATGGAGGTGGGATCTGGATATCTCATCCTAATGGTCCTTCCGACTCCATCTTCCTCTAGCGCTTTGTTCTCTCGGCGATTAGTCCAACGAAGAGCAACCTGACTCTATTACCAATTGTTGAGACCTTGATGCCCGGCTAGAGGAGGTGAATAACTAATCACCAACTTTGATCGCTTTCTACAACATGTTAGTATTCCAACGGAAACAAACAACACTAACAAGAAGAAAACTAATCTACATGACAATGAACATGAAGAAAACACACAAACCTAATACGTTTATGTAACGTGGTTCAGAGATAACTTACTTGCACTCCACGGCTTGTCCGTAAGGTGGACGATCCCAATCTGTCTATAGATGACTCCTCGGAAAACTTCGACTAGTTCAAACCTCCTTCTTGGTAGAGAAACCTCACCACAACCTTGATTTAAAAACCCTTAGATCACAAGAAGAACTTTAAGCACTTAGGAGACTTCTAGACTTTAACCAAGTCTATTTCATCAACCCAAACGAAGCTCTAAAGCCTTAGTTATATAGGTCATGTGTTAGAAAACCCCATGTACCAATCGATTGGCAAGTATACCAGTTGACTGCCTTATGTGGAATTCGACTGCTACATGTCAACGATATCAGTTGATTGATGAAAATACTAGTCGACTGCTACAGTAATTGTTTGACTGCTATAGTCATAGTTGAATGATACAGTCATAGTTGACTGCTATAGTGCTGGTTGACTAGTTTTCATAGCCATCGGGCACAGAAATATTCTATGCCCTGACCCAATCGACTGGTTCAATTGCCAGTCGACTGGTAAAATCCTAAACTTAGGATTTTACCTTGAGTACAATCTCTCATGCACTCGTTCTTGCCTGCACAACTTGACCTTGTCTTCTAGCCTCCTCTATCAGCCTCGCATCCCTCAGATGTCTCCCCATCCTTCATGCATTGCCTTCAGGAGCTTCCTTCAGCTTTGTCCTTATTGTCGAATCTTCCATTGCCAAGAGACTCCTCACCTCCGGGACTTCGACCTTACCAAGTCACACTTGGACTTACATTTCCAAGACTACATACTTGGATTTACACCGCCAAGACTCCACTTGAACTTTCACCTTTGCCAAGATCCCACTTGGACTTTGCCTTTGCCAAGATCACACTTGGACTTTACCTTTGTTATAACTGTATCCTGCATACTCATAACACATATCAAATACAATAATAATTCTAACTTAAACTTTTGCCCAAAAGTTAAAACCTAGGGTCACACAGATTGCTCTAACAGACACATCAAGGCAAATTGTTCGAATCAAAAGGAAGCCAAGAAGTAACGGAGGAAGAAGGTGCTACAAGCAACGTGGGACAAGTCTTTATCAGAAGACTCCAACGAATAATGGAGCAAGTAAGCTTCCTCACGCTTCGGGCTTGAGAACAAGTTTCCAAAACAGAGTCTGAGAATGAAGCCGAGACCGAGCAAAGCAACGAATCTGAATCTAGCTCAGAAGATGATTCTAACTCCACTATAAGCCCATCAAAAGTTAGATTACAGAACTTATCTTACCTATCTAGAAAAATAGCCAAATCCAACATCTAGGTCAAGTCGCTCTAAAAGGAGGTAACAGTTCTTAATGAAGTGACTAACCTAAGTCTCTTGACCGAGCTTGTTCAAGCTGGAATTTCAACTCAAGTCCAACAACTTGACGAAGAAAAATTCAACTTGAAAAGTCAAGTCAAGGAACTAAAGGACATATTGGAATAGTTCACCTTGGGTTCCAAGGACCTTGATCTAATTCTTGAAAAACAAAGAGTCGTATACAATCGATCCGGAGTCAGATATAAGGCAAAACAATGATTTAAATCTTACACGTCTTTAGTTAATTGAACCAATAATAAACTAGTCTATGCATGAGTCCCTAAGTCTAACTTGATTAATCAAGTTGGACTTAATCAATATTAGATCCCCAAGGATCAAATCTACCACCTTAATAGACCTTATCGAGGGTATGATTTAAGGGGAGTTAATAAAAAGACTATTTTTATTATTAGATACATTTGCTAGATTGCTTGATTTACTGCTTTCTTTATTACTGCCTAGATTAGGATGGTTAGCTAAGGAACTAGGCTTGATCGACACTTAATTAGTTAGACTTAGGATTTTTAGAAAGAAAATTAAATATTCAATTTCCTTAAAAGACTTTGTTTAGAAATGATCGTTACTCCGATAACCAAGAAGACCCCTATGCCTCGCCATAGCCTGGAAGCTAATTATCGAAATAGATATTTAATTGACTAACTATTAAAACTAAGTCTAACTAAAATGTAAATCAATCCATAGATTTAAATTTAAAATTGAAGATAAAAATTAATCATCTCACAAAACTCGTAAGGTTCACTGTTTAAAAATCTAAAAAAGGGTGAGATGAATTTAGGTTAAAATTAAGAATTAGCTTAAACCAAATCTAACTAAATCAAACCTAAATAACTAAATTAAATCAAACCTAACTAACTTAATTAAACCAAATCAAACCTAACTAACTAAATTAAATCAAACCTAACTAATTTAATTAAATCAAACCTAACTAACTTAATGAAACCAAATCAAACCTAAATAACTTAATTAAAACAAACCTAACTAACTTAATTAAACCAAATCAAACCTAAATAACTTAATTAAATCAAATCTAACTTCATCAAATCAAACTTAAATTAATTAAATCAAATCTAACTTAATCAAACTTAATTAAATCAAACCTAACTAACTTAATTAAACCAAATCAAACCTAACTAACTAAATTAAATCAACCCTAACTAACTTAATTAAACCAAATCTAACTTAATCAAACTTAATCAAGTCAAACTCAAATCAAACTCTAATCAAACCAAAACAAACTATAATGAAACTAAAATGAAATCTAATTAAACTTTAATCAAACTCAAATCAAATATAATCAAACACAAGTCATACTTAAATCAAACTTAATTCAAACCAAATCAAACTCAAATTAAATCAGATCAAATTCAAATAAATTGATCAAATTTAAAACAGCTTCAATATAATTGAAACTTAAATTTTTTTAAACAATTTTTAAAAATTCAAACAAAATTATTTTTAAAAAAAATTAAACTTAACAATTCTTTAAAATTCAAACATGATTATATTCCATAAATTCAGCCTTAATATTTTTCAAACTTCAAATTTAAAATCAACCTCAAAATTAATCTTAACTTAACTCCGTCTCACATAAACTCAAAAGCTTAACATATCATGTATTTACTGTTGGATCGAGAAGCGCTAGAGGGGGGGGTGAATAGCGCTCGCGGCTTTCACTTTTTGAAATCGTAAATCGTATCAAAAACTAACAGAGTAATAAGCAGCGGAAATAGAAAAGAAAAGCAAACACACACAGAAGGACACGGAGAATTTACTTCGTTCGGAGCCTGTAGCGACTCCTACTCGAAGGCCCGCGATCCTTGATCGCTTACTGTGGACAACAACTATAAGCTCGAATAGATTTACAAGTTTAAGTACAAGAAGCAAATAAAGAACGTAAATAAACTTTTATACCAACAACTAAAATGCTAAATTGAAGCTCTAGGTCGTCGGCGTCGAGTTGCAGCACTTCGGAATGAGTTCGTTAGCAGTTGAATGCAGAAGAATCGCTTGAGAATTGATATCCTTCACTGCTGCTCGAAGTCCCTTTATAAAGGGCATCCAAGGTGCCTTGAAAGCCATTCAAGACGCCTCCACTGCTCCGAGTCCACCGTGCAGATGAGCGCTGACCATTCTGCGCTTATCCCATCTGAAGGCGCCTTAAACCACCCGAAGGCGCCTCCATCCACTGGTCCAAGGCGCCTTAAACCTCTTCCAAGGCGCCTTGGACTGTGCTACGCTGATTTCTTCTGGCTCGCACCCGAGGCGCCTCCAAGCTCCATGGAGGCGCCTCGGCACTGTTCATCTGAGGTCATTTTTGCACTTTGGTCCCTGCAAGATATGTTAATCCAAAAATACCCTGCAGCACAAAGTTAGCACAAAACAACAATATAAATATGACAAATGGAATGATATGACAGTCTCCGGACTGTCCGGGTCTGACTTCGGATTTTCGACCGGAAACCCTAGGTCGACCCAACGCCTACTGTTCCCTCTGCGGGAAACGCGTCCTCACCTACTCAACTCAGGAGTTTTACCTTTTGTCAGTTCAGTCATCCAGACCAACTGGACTTTTGCTCAGCGTCCATTGCTTCCGGTGTTCATGCTGGACGTCCGGTCCTCGACCCTTCCAGACTTCTACCTGGTTCGCGACACCAGGATTTTAACCTAGGGTTACCACCCCCTAGGATTTTTGCCCGAAGCTTCGACTCGCCAAGACTTTCCGCATAGAGTTTCCACCCCCTATGACCTAGGGTTACCACCCCCTAGGGTTTTCCCTTTGCCTAACCGCAGCTAGGACTTTTCTCCACGTAGGGTTACCACCCCCTAGGCCTAGGGTTACCACCCCCTAGGGTTTTCACCTTGCCTAACCGCAGCTAAGACTTTCCTGAAACACTCAGTCATACACATTAGATAACATATAAACTTAACTTTGAATCCCTTTGCCATTATCAAAACTACGGTTCGATCGTCGGATGCTTCCCGCACCAACATTTACCTCCCTCCATATCCGTTGAACCGACTCTAGGGGGTCGTTGATGTGGCGGTTCCATATTTTTTTTTCATAAGCTTAACATGCTTGATAACATAAAATGGGTGAGATGGAAAATTAAGAAAGTAGATTTTAAATATATTTTTAAACTTTTTTTTATTTTTACATATTTGGACTCTAGGGTCATAGGCATTGACTAATTTTAATTATGAAACTTACTTTCCCCTTAAAATTAAGATAATCACTTAAAATAATTACTTGTATATTTTTTAAGTAATTACTTAAAAGTTATTCCATTTTTTTGTATTAATTAAGGTGGAGAACAAGATTAAAAGTTAAGTTAAATAGTTTTTCTTTAAAAAAAACCTAAGTTTTTTTTTAAAACCTAAGTACTGTTCCAAGTTTCTGTTGGGTTTTTCGGGCCACGAAAATCGCTTTTTCGCGTCGTGAAAACCCCGAAACCCCCACCATCAGATCTGTGCGAAGAAAAATAAAACAAAATACGAATACGAGTTTCTAAAGTCTAGATCTACACTAGATAAGAGTGTTACCCTCGATGCGTGCCCTTCGCTATCCCGTTAGTCCAACGGTTTGCCGGATCTCAAGATTGTCAAAGTAGACAACCCTCTAGAAGTATCCACACGAACACAAGAAGGAGATCACCAAACTAAAGTGTGCTAGCACCTTAGTAGGTTTCGGCAAGATGAGGAGAGAAAGAGCAAGAAGAGAGAGCACTAGGAGGAAGAAGATGATGGAATGAATGAGAATTACTCACAAAATGAAACTCACCATGCTATTGATGTGGCCGGCCACATTAAGAGGTGTTGTAACCTCCATAGAATGCCAAGAGTCACAACTCTTGGTAACTCACATGAGGTGACATCCTACTTAAGCAACCATGATGATGTGGAGCATCATCATTGGCCCAATCAATGCCAACTCACCAATGAGGTGACATAAAGTCAAGTCAAACTTGACTCTTCATCTTCCTCTCAAGTCAAGTCAAACTTGACTTAATCTCTCTCATGGTTGATCTAATCCAACCATTTAATTCAAGCCAATTTAATATAATGAATCTAATTCATTTAATTAAATTGATTCAATGAGTCATAATCTAAATTAGACTCATTAAACACATGAATCAACTTGAGTCCAACTCAATTAGCCCAATTAGGATTACTCTTAATCCAATTTGATTCATCAAATGAATCTAATCCTCTTGGTTCATCATATGAACCTAATCTCCATCTAATTGTCCTTAGTGTGTGACCCTATAGGTTCTTGTAACGTTAGCAATGCCCCTAAACCCATTTAGGAGCATAAGTAATGAGCGGTATCTAGCAACACATCATTACTACCCAAGTTACAAGAATGTTGAGATCCAACAACACCTTGTGACTACTAATTTTGACTCCTCACAATATATGACAAGTGTCCTTCTATCCTAGACATCTAGATTGATCAATGTGAGGCATAGACCGTGTCATCCTCTGACCAATCTAAATCTTGAACTCCAAGTAGACTCACTAAATCAAATGAGCTCAATATCTCATATTGACTCATTCGGGCATGGCCATGCACTTTGTGGTCTCACTCTATCAAGCATATCGATGTCACTCCCATCATATAGGAGGGATAGATCTCATCTACATCACTCACATCCCTCTGCATAATTCGTTACATACCCAGTAATCGCATTTATAGTCCACCCAGTTACGGGTGACGTTTGACGAAACCAAAGTACATAACTCCTTATGTAGGGATCCATGGTGACTTCAAGTCTAAGGACTAGATATCATACTAATAGCCACATGAGAAAGTATATGACACTCATATAACGATCCATGATACTTTCTCATGGCGGGTCATTCAGTATACATTCTTCAATGCATACCCATGTGTCAACTTGATATCTCTATATCCATGACTTGTGAGATCAAGTCATCGAGTTGACCTACATGCTAGTCTTATTGCATTAACATTGTCCCTGAATGTTAATACTCGACTAGGAATGATTAAGAGTAGTGTTCCCTATATCATCTCACTATCGGTTCAACTAACCGATTGATATAGGTGAGAACCTTTTACTCAAGGACGCTATTATACTTAGTTTATTTGGCACCAATACAAGTAAGTATAATAACCAAAAATAAATTCCTTTATTTATATAAGAATATGATACAAGAAGTCCATAATACAATCATCAAATGATTGGCTCTAGGGCTCTAACTAACAATCTCCCACTTGCACTAGTGCCAATCAGTGTAGGCTCTAAGCCCCAATGACCTAGTATGACCATCATGCTTCCTCTGTGCCAAAGTCTTGGTCAAGGGATTTGCGATGTTAGCCTCTGTAGGTACTCTGCAAATATTCACATCTCCTCTCTCGATAATCTCTCGAATGAGATGGAAGCGTCGTAGTATATGTTTGGTCTGCTGGTGTGAGCGAGGTTCCTTCGCCTGTGCTAAAGCTCCATTGTTGTCACAATAGAGTTCAATAGGGTCAGCGATACTGGGAACCACCCCAAGTTCAGTGATGAACTTGTGGATCCAAACTGTCTCCTTTGCTGCCTCTGATGCAGCAATGTACTCGGCCTCTGTCGTAGAATCAGCTATTGTGTCCTGCTTCGAAGTCTTCCAGCTCACAGCACCACCATTTATGCAAAATACGAACCCTTACTGCGATCGATAATCATCCTGATCGGTCTGGAAGCTAGCATCACTGTAACCCTTTACAGCTAGCTCGTCATCGCCTCCATATATCAAGAAATATTCTTTAATCCCTCTTAAGTACTTAAGAATATTCTTGACCGCTATCCAGTGACTTTCACCTGGATCTGACTGGTATCTGCTCATCATGCTCAAAGCATACGAGACATCAGGTCGAGTACATAGCATGGCGTACATGATAGATCCTATGACTGAGGCATAAGGGATCTGATCCATGCAGTCTCTCTCCTCTCTAGAAGAGGGACCTTGATTCTTCGAAAGACTCACGCCATGTGACATCAGCAGAAATCCCTTCTTGGAGTTCTGCATGGCAAACCGAAGGAGTACCTTGTCAATATATGTACTCTGACTTAGGCCAAGCAATCTCTTAGATCTATCTCTATAGATCTGTATCCCTAGAATGCGAGATGTCTCACCTAAGTCCTTCATTGAGAAGCAACTCCCTAGCCAGGTCTTGACAGACTGAAGGAAAGGGATGTCCTTCCCAATGAGTAGTATGTCATCCACATACAATATGAGGAAGACAACTATATCCCCTACAACCTTCTTGTAGACACAAGGCTCATCTTCGTTCTTGATGAAACCAAACTGTTTGATTGCATCATCGAATCGAAGATTCCAACTCCGAAAAGCTTGCTTTAGTCCATAAATGGACCTATGCAGCTTGCATACTCTGCTAGTATTCTGTGGATCTACAAAACCCTCAGGTTGTGTCATGTACACATCCTCGAGCAGGTTTCCATTCAGAAACGTGGTTTTGACATCCATCTGCCATATCTCATAGTCATGGTATGCTGCAATAGCAAGCATGATCCAAATGGACTTAAACATCGCTACTGGATAAAAGGTTTCATCATAGTCAATACCATGAATCTCCTTGAAACCTTTAGCTACCAAGCGACCCTTGTAGATAAGTCCATCCATGTCAGTCTTTCTCTTAAAGACCCACTTACACCCAATGGGTTTTACCCCTTCAGGTGGATCAACCAAAGTCCATACTTGGTTGGTGTACATGGATTCCATCTCGGATCTCATGGACTCTGGCCATTTCTCGGAATCTGGTCTCATCACAGCTTCCTGATAGGTGGTAGGTTCATCATCTATGAGCACAACGTCATCATGGTCAGACAAGAGAAATGAGTATCTCTCAGGCTGACAACGTACCCTATCAGACCTGCGAAGAGGTATGTCTACTTGAACTAGTTGTTGTTCCTCAACTCTTTGTGGAACAACATCATCCACAACACTTTGTGGTTCCAGTTCTGTTGGTTGCTACTTGGAAAACCTAATGGTTTCACTGTACAAAAATTTTGTACAAAGGTCTGAACCTTTTCCTGGCTACCATGTGTTCTTTTAAATTAAACTTGGATCGCCTGCGGAACTTAACACGTTTGATCCAAAGTTTAATCTATTTGTTCTTTTAGGTTTTGACTTGGATCTCCTGCGGAACTTAACACGTTCGATCCAAATCACCTAAGTTATTAATTCCATTAAATATTAATTTCCATAATTGGTTCCCAGTACTGACGTGGCGAGGCACATGGCCTTCTTGGATATGGGAGCAACCACCACCGACTAAACAAAACCTTTTAAGGAAAGCTAATATTTAATTTCCTAAAATAACTTTAGGTTAACCGAAAAGAACAATCAAATCACAAGGAAAAGAAAAAATAACAAAGAACACAACATCGAAAATAAATTCGAAATACTAGAATCGCATGCCTCTTGTATTTGGTATTATTTCCAAAAATAACTAGTATGATGCGGAAAGGAAAAATACTAGTTATACCTTTTAGAAAAACCTCTTGATCTTCTACCGTATTCCTCTTCTAACCTCGGACGTTGTGTGGGCAACGATCTTCCAAGATGAGAAACCACCAAAGCACCTTCTTCTCCTCCTAGCTAGGTTCGGCCAAATCAAAAGCTTCACCAAGGATGAAGAAAAAACACCAACCAAGCTCCAAGGGATGAAAGCTTTCTCTCCTTCTTCTTCTTCTTCTCCAAGTAGTATCCGGCCACCACAAGAGCTCCAAGCAAGAGAGGGTTTCGGCCACCACAAAGAGGAAGAGATAGAGAGAAGATGGCCGGCCACAACACCAAGGAAAAGAGGGAGAGAATAATAAAAGTTGTGTCTCATGAAGGAACCCCAACTCCTTCTTTTATATTCCTTGTCTTTGACAAATAAGGAAATTTAATTACAATAAAATTTCCTTAACTTCCCTTGATAACAATTAATTAAGAAAAATTAAATAAAATTTCCTAATCAATTGTATATGATCGGCCACATCAACAAGACTAAACAAAGCAATTTCAATCACCAATTAAAATTCCTTATTTGTCTTCGGAAATTTTAAAAAATAAAATTTCCTTTTAAAATCCCTTCATGGTTGATAAAAAGAAATTTCTATAATTTTAATTATTCTACATGTGAATAATTTATAAAGAAGAAAAATAAAATATCTTTCCAATCTACAAATAAGGAAAGAGATCTAATCTCTTTCTTTAATCTTTTGTAGATCCTTTTAAAAAAGATATTTTAATTTTTAATCTCTCCAATCAATTATATCTTTCACATAAGAAATATTTAAAATTAAAATTCCTTTTAATTTAATGGGGGTCGGCCACCTAAGCTTGGGTTCAAGCTAGGGCCGGCCACCCATGAATCAAGGCTTGGCCGGCCCTAGCTTGAACCACAAGCTAGCTTGGCCGGCCCCTATATCATGGGTATGAAGGTGGGTATAGGTGGGTATAGTACTCTATAAATAAGAGGCTACGATAGGGACCGAGAGGAGGAATTGGTTTTGGTCTCCCGATAAAATTAAGCATCCCGTGTTCGCCCCGAACACACAACTTAATTTTATCAATAATAATTCATTCCACTAGAGAACTATTATTGAACTACCGCACCAATCCCAAATTACATTTTTGGGCTCCTTCTTATTATGAGTGTGTTAGTCTCCCTGTGTTTAAGATGTCAAATGTTCACTAATTAAGTGAGTTACTGACAACTCATTTAATTAATATCTTAATCCAAGAATAGTACCACTCAACCTTATCGTCATGTCAGACTAAGTCCACCTGCAGGGTTTAACATGACAATCTTTATGAGCTCATCTTAGGGACATTATCAACCTAGATTACTAGGACACAGTTTCCTTCTATAATCAACAACACACACTATAAGTGATATAATTTTCCAATTTATCGGGCTTATTGATTCATCGAACTAAATCTCACCCATTGATAAATTAAAGAAATAAATATCAAATATATGTGCTTGTTATTATATTAGGATTAAGAGCACACACTTCCATAATAACTGAGGTCTTTGTTCCTTTATAAAGTCAGTATAAAAGAAAACGACCTCTGATGGTCCTACTCAATACACTCTAAGTGTACTAGTGTAATTATATAGTTAAGATAAACTAATACCTAATTAAACTACGGCCTTCCAATGGCTTGTTCCTTTCCATTTTGGTCGTGAGCTACTGTTTATAATTTATAAGGTACTGATAACATCATCTTCTGTATGTGACACCACATACTATGTTATCTACAATATAAATTAATTGAACAACTACAACAAATGTAGATGATTTGACCAAATGTGATTCTTTATTCAAAATAAATGTTTACAAAAGCTTAGGCTTTCAGTATATACTCTAACAATCTCCCACTTATACTAATGAATAAGCTGCCATATCTCCTGCCATACATCTGATTCCCATCCCCTCCACATGCCGATCGAAAGCTTTTGCCGGAAGGGCCTTAGTGAAAGGATCTGCCAGGTTATCTGCTGATGCAATCTTGGCGATGACAACTTCTCCTCGCTTCACGATATCTCGTATCAGGTGGTACTTATGCTCTATATGTTTACTTGCCTTATGGGCTCGTGGTTCCTTCGAGTTTGCAACTGCACCGCTATTATCACAATAAATTGTGATGATTTTGGGCAAACCAGGAATCACATCTAAGTCCATTAAAAAGTTCCTGAGCCATACTGCTTCTTTAGCCGCCTCAGAGGCTGCTACATACTCAGCTTCCATGGTTGAGTCCGAAACGCATTTCTGCTTAACACTCCTCCATGCAATGGCTCCACCTCCCAAAGTAAACACATAGCCTGATGTAGACTTACTGTTGTCCCTATCTGATTGGAAATCTGAATTTGTGTAACCCACAGGAAGCAAATCGTCTGCTTGGTAAACTAGCATATAATCTCTAGTCCTTCTCAGGTACTTTAATATATGCTTTACCGCAGTCCAATGTCCTTGTCCAGGGCTACTCTGATATCTGCTAACCATGCCCACGGCAAAACAGATATCAGGTCTCGTACATAGCATTGCATACATTAGGCTTTCTACAGCCGAGGCATAAGGAACTACTTTCATGTCCTCTATCTCCTTTGATGTCTTCGGAGACATCTCTTTAGATAGAGCTACTCCATGCCTAAAAGGTAAGAAACCTTTCTTGGAATCTTGCATGCTAAAACGAGCAAGGATTGTATCTATGTATGAAGCTTGGGACAGACACAACATTCTTTTCTTGCGATCCCTTATAACTTTGATCCCAAGAATGTGTGCACAATCTCCTAAGTCCTTCATATCAAATTGTTTTGACAACCATACCCTTACGTCCGATAATACCTTGACATTGTTGCCAATTAACAAAATATCATTTACGTATAGTACAAGAAATACCACCACGTTTCCGTTACACTTCTTGTATACACAAGACTCATCCGGACACTGAATAAATCCATATGACTGGATTACTTCATTAAACCGGATGTTCCAAGACCTTGAAGCTTGCTTTAGTCCATAAATGGACCGATTGAGCTTGCACACTAGATGCTCTTTGCCTTTTTCAATAAACCCTTCTGGTTGCTTCATATGGATGTTCTCTTCAAGACTTCCATTAAGGAAAGCTGTCTTGACATCCATTTGCCAAATCTCATAATCCATATGAGCAGCAATGGATAAGAGTATCCGGATAGACTTAAGCATGGCTACCGGCGAAAAAGTTTCCTCATAGTCGATTCCTTCTTTCTGAGTGTACCCTTTTGCAACAAGCCTAGTTTTGAAGGTTTCTACCTTCCCGTCTGTCCCTCTTTTCCTTTTGTAGATCCACTTGCATCCAACGGCTTTTACACCATCAGGTGGTTCTACAAGCTCCCAGACCTTATTAGAGTACATAGACTCTATTTCAGAATTCATTGCCTTTTGCCAAGATGCTGCATCTATATCTTGGAGTGCTTCGTCATATGTTCGGGGATCAGGTTCATGTTTACCCGGGATCAAGTCCGAAGACTCTCCAAAAAATAAGAATCTTTCAGGCTGCCTTACAACCCTCCCACTACGACGAGGCACTGTCTGTGGTTGTGTATCATGTGTAACACGTGTTGCAGTCTCTTGTGGTACTTCATCTTGTACTGTTGGTACTGAAGTAGACGTATCCTCTCTAAGTTCTTCTAAAACAACTTTGCTACTGGGCTTGTGATCCATTATATAGTCTTCTTCTAAAAACTGGGCATTGGTGCTAACAATGACCTTCTGGTCTTTAGGACTATAAAATAAACCACCTTTCGTTCCTTTGGGATACCCCACAAACACGCGAACTTCTGTACGAGATTCTAACTTATCAGCATCTGGTTTCAGCACATGTGCTGGACTACCCCAAATCTGAATATGTATTAGACTGGGCTTTCGCCCATTCCATAATTCTGTGGGAGTAGAAGAAACTGATTTAGAAGGTACTAAGTTCAGAACGTACATTGCTGTTTCCAGAGCGTATCCCCAAAATGAATTTGGTAATTCTGAATAACTCATCATCGATCTAACCATCTCCATAAGAGTCCTATTCCTTCGTTCTGCCACACCATTCTGTTGAGGTGTACCAGGTGCAGACAGTTGGGATTGAATCCCGGCCTCTGATAAGTAATTCCTAAACTCTCCTAAGAGGTATTCGCCACCACGATCAGACCGTAGTGTCTTGATACTTTTACCTAGTCGTTTTTTCACATCAGCCTTGTACTCTTTGAACTTATCAAAGCACTCGGACTTGCAGCGCATTAGGTAAATGTATCCGTATCTTGAATAATCATCTATGAAAGAGACAAAATATTCAAAACTACCTCTTGCCTGTGTTAGGATCTTCGGATGGCTAGAGAGGGGGGGTGTGAATAGCCTCCTCTAAAACTTAACTAAAATCTTCAATCAAATCGTTAGCGCAGCGGAAATATGCACATGAAAATATAATACAAGGAAAAGAAAGACACACACCACTAACACCAGTATGTACGAGGTTCGGGGATAACTTGCCCCTACTCCTCGGCGTGTCCGTAAGGTGGACGATCCCTTGATCTTTCGATAGATCACACCCTGGATAGATACCGGCTAAAGATTTCTCCTTCTCGGTGGAGTAACCTCTCCACAAAGTCTCAGAAGATATGTAAATAAAGCACAAGACTTACAGATCAGTGGCTAAAGAGAATGAAGAAAAACGCTTACAGCCACGCGAAGACAACAGTTAAACAGAGCACAAGAAGGAAGCACAGCCAAGAACTCAAAGCTCAGCACCCTTGCTTGATCGACCGAGAGTTCTCTTCTCGAACCTCTCTTCATCCTTCTTCTTATGCCTCTGCTTCCACTGCGTTCAGCCTGTCCCGAATTGCTGTCAACCTGCACCGAATCCCTGCTGCAAGCTACGACGTTGCCAATCACACTTCCTCCTCCTCTGGTTCTCTGAACTCACACCAATAGAACCCATGGTCTTCACTGGGGTCTCTGAGCTCGAACCAATGAGCAAGAGTCAAGCTGATTCCCAACTGATCACAGCCAGATCGTAGCCTGATCGCAGCCAGTAACCGTTGATGCTCCAATTGCACCATTTGTAGCGAAACACAGTAGAAAGAACCATTTGTCTTATTCTTCTGATGGAGCTTAATTTGAAATTAAGCATTGGCATGATACCTGCAACCTGCAACTTAAAAAGCTAACAGCAGATGGTTAAATCAGATGGATCAGAAGTTGTAGAGAAACAGCAGAAACTTCAGACAGTATTTGGATCGGCCAACAGATCGATCCACAGCTTGTTGGACCGATCAGGCTATGGCATGATCGGTCCAGGAGAGCTCTGATCGGTCTGTGGACCAATCAGGCTATAGGTGGATCGGTCCACAGACCGATCCCCTATACTCTCTCCCGAACTTCATTGCCTCCTGATCGGTCTCCAGACCGATCAGTAAATCTCACAGAGTGTTACTGATTGGTTACTGATCGGTCTACAGACCGATCAGTAATTCTCACAGTGAGTTACTGATTAGTTACTGATCGGTCTGGTGACCAATCATATAACCATAGTATCACTGGATCAGTCAACAGACCGATCAGTGCCTATGTAGGTAGGTTTAGAGCTTCCCAGCCCTAAACCCTAAAGCCTTCCTGGTCTAGAGAACGAGCTACCGAGCCCTCTCCGACTTCGTCTGGTCCAGAGAACGAGCTACCGAGCCCTCTCTGACCTAGTCCGGAGAACGAGCTACCGAGCCCTCTCCGACTTCGTCCGATCCAGAGAACGAGCTACCGAGCCCTCTCTGACCTAGTCCGGAGAACGAGCTACCGAGCCCTCTCCGACTTCGTCCGGTCCAGAGAACGAGCTATCGAGCCCTCTCTGGTAGATAGTCACACTCAGCTAGATAGTCACGAAACTCATGGCTAAGGTATTCACCACCTCGATCTGATCGAAGTATCTTAACACTCTTGCCAAGCTGGTTTTGTACTTCATTCTTGAATTCTTTGAACTTTTCAAAGGATTCTGACTTATGTGTCATCAAGTACACATAACCATATCTACTGAAGTCATCAGTAAATGTAATGAAGTACCTATAACCGCCTCTAGCAGCGACATTGAAAGGGCCACATACATCACTATGTATAAGTCCTATCAAATCAGTCGCTCTTTCGATGTGCCCACTAAAGGGAGTCTTGGTCATCTTGCGTAGTAGGCATGACTGGCACGTCTCATAAGATTCAAAATCAAATGAGTCCAGCAAACCATCCTTATGGAGCTGGGATAAGCGCTTGTCATTTATATGACCTAAGCGACAGTGCCAGAGATAGGTTTGGTTCATGTCATTTGACTTGAACCTCTTGGTATTTATTTTATATATAGGGCTCTCAAGGTCTAGAATATAAAGTCCGTTCATCAGAGGTGCACTACAATAGAACATATCTTTTAAATAAACAGAACAACATTTGTCCTTAATTATAAAAGAGAAACCTTTCTTGTCCAAACAAGAAATTGAAATTATGTTCTTAGTTAATGTAGGCACATAACAACAATCATCCAACTCTAATACAAGCCCAGAGGGCAGAGATATAAAATAAGTCCCTACAGCAACAGCAGCAACCCGTGCTCCATTGCCTACGCGTAGGTCCACCTCACCCTTCGCCAATGCCCTGCTATTTCTTAGCGCCTGCACATTAGTACAAATGTGAGATGCACATCCGGTATCTAATACCCATGATGAAGAAATAGATAGATTAACTTCTATAACATATATACTTGAAGTAGAAGTCTCACTTCGTTTCTTCTTAAGATCTTCCAGGTACACCTTGCAGTTCCTCTTCCAGTGCCCGGTCTGACCGCAGTGGAAGCAGGTAGCATCCTTGGCGACCCCTCCTTTAGGCTTCAGTGCCTTGCCTTTGCCCTTGGCTTGGGACTTTCCTTTGCCTTTGGGCTTGCCCTTGCCCTTGTGTTTCTGAACCATCAGAACAGAGTGGGGCTTTGCCTTCTTAGCTTAACATGCTAAGCAGCTCGGGCTGTGGCTTGTCAATTTCGTTCATATTGTAGTTTAGAACGAACTGACTATAGCTATCTGACAAGGATTGTAAGATCAGATCAGTGGCCAGCTCTTGGCCAAGCGGGAATCCCAACCTCTGTAGGTTTTCTATGTACCCAATCATTTTGAGTACATATGGGCCTACGGGAGCCCCATCTGACATCTTGCACTGAAATAGTGCCCTTGAGATCTCAAATCTCTCATGCCGCGCTTGTCCTTGATACAGTTGATGAAGATGTTCAACCATATCGTAAGCGCCCATCAACTCGTATTGCTTCTGAAGCTCAGAGTTCATGGTTGCGAGCATTAGACAGGACACATCTAATACGTCATCTTGATGCTTCTTGTAAGCATCTTTGTCTGCTTGCGTGGCATTGGCAGGAGGAGCCTCCGGAATGGGCTGCTCCAGAACGTACAGTTTACGTTCCTGGGTGAGAAATATTCTCAAGTTCCTATACCAGTCCAAGAAATTTGCTCCGTTGAGCTTGTCCTTCTCAAGGACAGAATGCAGAGAGAAGGTATTCGTATTCGACGTCATGGTTATCTACAACAGAAAAATGCAGAAAATAAATATCATATTCTTTTAAATCATTTAATTAGGCCTTTAACTAAATAATGCTCCCACTGAATTCTATAATTCATGTGGGACAAGATCCACATCATACTAACCCTTGAGTTAGCTTTGGCTAATACGCCCAAGATTTAGTATGATCGGTAGGTAAGATTTACCAATTAGATCTCTATACAACTCTTGTTTATAGGATCATTATCCGCAGTTATATTAAAACTTGAGTTAGCTTTGGCTAATACGCCCAAGAATTAATATAAATGTGATTTATGTCCTATCTTTCCAACCGTTGGAAGAATGTCTATAGTTGTACTCGATCCAACCGAGTTAACTAGGAATACTCAATCTAATTGAGTTTGTATTCTCCCATGCGTTGATAAGCGGGACCAAGATTGTCCCTCCGTACCCTACCAAGATAATATGTGTTGCTCTGCTTTGGCAGATTCAACAACACATGTGATCGAGGTAGTGATAGGTATCACGGCACGGTAGGCATTAGAATTGACGCGATTTAGATCTAATCTAATCGTCGATGTGTATCAAATACGCGATAGATCTAATCTAATCGAAAGGGTGCATCTTGTACACGATTTAGATCTAATCTAATCGTTAGGCACTAATTAATTACTAATCATGCATCACGTACACACAAGCAATTAATTAAATTAATTTGTGATTAGTCATGGCCCTACTACGATCTTCTCAAGCCAATGAGAAGATCGGATGGTCAACCTAGGGTCAACAACTTCTCAAGCTCCGATCTTTGACCACCTTGTGTTGCTCGCGCCCTCCTCGTAACTCTGTCTCGAGTGGACCTTCCACCGCTCCAATTTTGTACATTACAATTTTGAAACTCGAGTTACATTCGAGTCTAAACTAATTTACAACAAGAATACAAAATAGAGAAAGACACGACGCGCAGGTCGTGAATCAAATGTACAACACGCACAACACAAATAACGGCGCGCAGGCCGTAATATGAATTACGATACAAATCCAATCAGATTGGGTCTTTTTGGGCCATGACTATCATAAATTATACATAATTCTAAATTATGTAATTTTCATAATTTTCTGTAATTTTAATATTAATTTTTATAATTTTTACGAGTAAAATTTCCCGGCGGTCCCGTTTAGCGGTTTTCAGGCACAATCGCGGAACGAATCCCCTTGCGGGGCCAGGGGCAGCACCCCTACCCGCAATCTAACCATCGCGAGGGTCCCTAAGCGATCCTACAGCGCCTTAGTCCGCTGTCCCAAAAAGTTTTGGGGCGAAACCTTGCCGTTTCGGAAAAATCTTCTCGGTAGTCGAAGCCTACAAGTGTATAAACACTTGTGCTTCGCTTCTATGAGAAAATTACTCATAAAAATCCATAAAAACATAAATTTACAGAAAATCACAGAAGCTAGATTTTTCATAAAAATCAAATTAAACTCGTACAAGTCTTCGCACGTGGCTCTGATACCACTGTTGGGTTTTTCGGGCCGCGAAAATCACTTTTTCGTGTCGCGGAAACCCCGAAACCCCCGCCACCTGATCCGTGCGAAGAAAAATAAAACAAAATATGAATACGAGTTTCTGAAGTCTAGATCTACACTAGATAAGAGTGTTACCCTCGATGCGATGCCCTTCGCTATCCCGCTAGTCCAACGGTTTGCCGGATCTCAAGATTGTCAAAGTAGACAACCCTCTAGAAGTATCCACACGAACACAAGAAGGAGATCACCAAACTAAAGTGTAATAGCACCTTAGTAGGGTTCGGCAAGATGAGGAGAGGAAGAGCAAGAAGAGAGAGCACTAGGAGGAAGAAGATGATGGAATGAATGAGAATTACTCACAAAATGAAACTCACCATGCTATTGATGTGGCCGGCCACATTAAGAGGTGTTGTAACCTCCATGGAATGCCAAGAGTCACAACTCTTGGTAACTCCCATGAGGTGGCATCCTACTTAAGCAACCATGATGATGTGGAGCATCATCATTGGCCCAATCAATGTCAACTCACCAATGAGGTGACATAAAGTCAAGTCAAACTTGACTCTTCATCTTCCTCTCAAGTCAAGTCAAACTTGACTTAATCTCTCTCATGGTTGATCTAATCCAACCATTTAATTCAAGCGAATTTAATATAATGAATCTAATTCATTTAATTAAATTGATTCAATGAGTCATAATCTAAATTAGACTCATTAAACACATGAATCAACTTGAGTCCAACTCAATTAGCCCAATTAGGATTACTCTTAATCCAATTTGATTCATCAAATGAATATAATCCTCTTGGTTCATCATATGAACCTAATCTCCATCTAATTGTCCTTAGTGTGTGACCCTATAGGTTCTTGTAACGTTGGCAATGCCCCTAAACCCATTTAGGAGTATAAGTAATGAGCGGTATTTAGCAACACATCATTTCTACCCAAGTTACAAGAATGTTGAGATCCAACATCACCTTGTGACTACTAATTGTGACTCCTCACAATATATGACAAGTGTCCTTCTATCCTAGACATCTAGATTGATCAATGTGAGGCATAGACCGTGTCATCCTCTGACCAATCTAAATCTTGAACTCCAAGTAGACTCACTAAATCAAATGAGCTCAATATCTCATATTGACTCATTCGGGCATGGCCATGCACTTCGTGGTCTCACTCTATCAAGAATATCGATGTCACTCCCGTTATATAGGAGGGATAGATCCCATCTACATCACTCACATCCCTCTGCATAATTCGTTACATACCAAGTAATCGCCTTTGTAGTCCACCCAATTACGGGTGACGTTTAACGAAACCAAAGTACATAACTCCTTATGTAGGGATCCATGGTGACTTCAGGTCCAAGGACTAGTAGTCATACTAATAGCCACATGAGAAAGTATATGACACTCATATAACGATCCATGATACTTTCTCATGGCGGGTCATTCAGTATACATTCTTCAATGCATACCCATGTGTCAACTTGATATCTCTATATCCATGACTTGTGAGATCAAGTCATCGAGTTGACCTACATGTTAGTCTTATTGCATTAACATTGTCCCTGAATGTTAATACTCGACTAGGAATGATTAAGAGTAGTGTTCCCTATATCATCTCACTATCGGTTCAACTAACCGATTAATATAGGTGAGAACCTTCTACTCAAGGATGCTATTATACTTAGTTTATTTGACACCAATACAAATAAATATAATAACAAAAAACAAATGCCTTTATTTATATAAGAATATGATACAAGAAGTCCATAATACAATCATTAAATGATTGACTCTAGGGCTCTAACTAACAGTTCCAAGTTAAGCTTTTTAAAAGGTGACTAGAGTTTCAAAAACTAAGAAGTAAAAAGAAATTAAAAGTTAAGTTTCAAATTAAGTCTTTTCAAAAATCAAGTACTTTTTGAAATCTCAAAAGCTATTTCAAAATTTCAAATCAAGTTCTTTTTCAAAAATTTTAAAAACTAAGTATTTAGCTTAAGTATTTTTTTTTCCTTCTTAAAATCTAAGCATCTAACTATGAAGTTTTCAAAGAAATTTCTTGTAAAGCTAAGTAATATTTTTCAAAAAGTAAAATTATATTTCAAAAGAAGGCTTAAAAGTGAAGTCTTTCAAAATTTAATTATTATTTTTACAAGTTAACAGTCTTTCTTAATTTCTACTTAGTATTTTTTTTATATATGTCAAAGAGGGAGAAAAAGGTGTTAAAAGTAAAGTAAAGAGTTTTAATTGAGGAAGAATAATATTTAAGGGGGAGTGAGTAACATTTACATTTATTTTTTGTGCCTTAAAAAATGTTACTTAAAGATTTATTTGTTATTTGTTCTATAAATCTTACTTTATTACTTTGAATATTTTTTACTTTACTTTGAACTAGATTGTCATAAATCAAAAAGGGAGAGATTGTTGGTATTGGAAGCACTAGCTGATCAAACTTGTGTTTTGATATTGGTAAAGGTTCAAAGTTAAGCTGTGTTGTGATCTAACAAGTCTGACTAAGTGTACAGGAAAGTCTCCAGTGATTTTTGGTAAGGCGAAAATCCTAGTTAAGGCTAGACAAAGAAATCCTAGTGGACACTAGGTAGGTGGAAAGTCCTAGTTGTAGTTAGGTAAGGAAGTCCTGGTCTGTGGGAATGGGCAAAGTCTTGGCAGGTCGAGAACGTCAGGCGAAATCTTAGAGTCGAAGACACTAGGTGGAAGTCCTAAGGGTCGCGGACACCAGGCGGAAGACTAGATGGATCAGGGTTTGGGCGTCCAGCGAAAAGTCTTGAGGTCTCGGATATTTAGCAAAAGTTCAAACGGTCTGGAGGACTGGTTTGACAAAAGGTAATCTCTCCCGAGAGGAGTTGGTAAAGACACAGTCCCTGGGTGGAAGTCCTAAGGGTGGAAGACACTAGGTGGAAGTCCTAAGGGTCGCGGACACCAGGCGGAAGACTAGATGGATCAGGGTTTGGGCGTCCAGCGAAAAGTCTTGAGGTCTCGGATATTGAGCAAAAGTTCAAACTGTCTGGAGGACTGGTTTGACAAAAGGTAATCTCTCCCGAGAGGAGTTGGTGAAGACACAGTCCCTGTAGAGGAAACAGTAGATGTCGATCCGACCTAGAGTTTTAGCGAAACTCAAAGTTAGGACCGGACAGTCTGAAAATTGTCAAAATTTACCATGCTTTACATATTATTACTTGTCTTTCTAACTCTGTGGTGTAGATGATTGAAAGTGAAAGGTGGCTAGAAAATCGGGCTCCAGGCGCCCAGAGCTTGTTCAGGCGCCTGGAGTTGCTCCATGTGCCTGGGTCAGTGGAGTAGATAGGAGCGCTCGGGTGGCCAGCCTTCATCAACGAAGTACCCGAACAGTCCAAGCACCCAGAGACGCATCTAGGCACCCAGACCAGGTAAATTTCATCTGTAGTTGAGTTGGAGCGCGTCGACTAGTCAACCCACGTCAGCGGTCTAGACGTCCGAAGGTGGATAAACTCTACTGGATGAAGTTTCAACGTGAACACGTCACGTTAGCCCTGTGAGGGCACCAGGGGAGGGATCAAGGTGCCTGGATAGGGCTATAAAAGGAGGGTTCGACCAGCAACTCAAGAATATCAATCCGAACAACTTTCTCTCTTGCGTGCTGCTTCGAAAAAGACTCTACGATGCCAAAATGATACTCCGATGATTGAAAGCTTGAGTTTACAAATATTTAGTTGTGAGTAACTTTTACACATTCATACTTACATTGTAATCAGGATATATTGTGTAATACTTTGACTTGATAGTAAATTGTCCAACGAAAACGATTGTCGATCGCGGACCTTAGAGTAAGAATTGTCACAGGCTCCGAACCAAATAAATCAAAGTGTTTGCAATTGTTTGTTTTCCTTTACTATTATTCCACTGCGTTTTCTCTTTTGATCAATTTACGAAAAAGTGATAAGCCACGAGCACTATTCACCCTCTCTCTAATACAACAATCCTATAGTTGCAAATTCTTATTAATCAAAAATTTTCTTACATCAACCTTAAATAATTATTTATGTAGACTTCAAACCCTAAAAATAAAGAAATAAAAGAAATCCTGATAAAAAAGAAAGATATTAAACAGACTAAAAATCTAAAATATTTTAAATAGATTCAAAATATAAAAGATAGAAATTATCAAAAATATCGGCCTAAATACTAAACTTGACAAATAATAATAAAAAGACTAAAATTACTCTTTTAACCTATTATACATCTAAGTTTTATTCACGTACATTGTAATATAATGAGAAAAAAATTTATAACATTATTAAACATGTAAAACTAAACAACTAAGCATGCATATAGTTTAAAATTAAATTTAATTAAATTTAATTAAATCATTAAATAATCATTCATGATATACCTAAAACCGGTGCACAAAGAAGCTAGCTAGTCTCTCCAAAGAAAATGCCTTCACAAATAATGCATACACAAATAAGATTATGAAATCAACAATCAAATACAAGTGTGTCTAAAACAACAATCATTTCTAGAGTTTCATGCCCGCCTAACAAATACCAAGCACTTGATCGGGCAAGCTCGTGGCCAGATCTAGCTAAGGCCGCGATCGAGCTCGCAATTGCCTGAGCTCACGATCGGCCAAGCTCACAAGCAGGGCTAATTGATCAAGGCAGCCAGCGAAGCTCACAACCGGCCAAGCTAAGTTTGGCCAAGCAAAGGCCGGCCAAACTCTCAATCAGGGTTGATTCCATCGCTAATTAATCGGATTCTTGTAGTAGGAATAGCAGAAACACCCTCATGCAATGTAAACTAAGTTTATGTATAGAAGAGACCCTTCCTTAGGATCTATATTGGCAGGAACTTAAACACTGTGCTGTTTTCTTTTTTTTAAAAAAAAATCAAACATTTTAGGATCAAATCTATCAATTTGATAAACTTTGCGATCAAATACATTGATTGGATGAGTTCTACTTCCCATCCCTTATTCCATATTTTTATTTAAAGCAACACAGTCTCTTGTATAACACCACACCAATTGAAGTTTTTCTTCATTTCACTGCACCGTACCACTTAAATTGATGTCTTCAGGAGCTAACGAAGGGGCAGCCCCCAGCAGCCTCGCCCTGCGCTAAAGGCGCACCTTTCAGGAAGCTCGACAGGAAATCTCCACGCTCGTAGAACAGCTCCACATTCTCCACCCTCGTCTCCGCATTCACCTATTTAATCAACCACAAAAATGAACTTGATCCTATATATATATATATAATAATAATGATCAGAAATTAATATAGCCGAACATGCAAGTTCGTGCCAATAGTTAATTAATTACGCACGTGAAAGATGCCAACGCCCGAGAACTGGACGAGTTCTCCAGTGGGAGCGTGGCCCTTGAAGGGCCCCTCCATGTAGCTCCAGTGCCGGAAACTGTACGCTACCACCGGCGGGCCGCTGTAGACTTGCAGTATCTCCAAAGCAAACCCCCGCGGGAACGTGGTGGCGAACTCCTTGGACGACGACTGCCTCGTCTCCTCTTCAGGGTCGTAGATGCGCAGCTCCTTGGGCAAGTTGGTCTGCAGGAAGGCGTTGTAACTGCCCCCTATCTCACTGATTTCCGCAGAGGTGAGTCCTTTCCTCCCTACAGGCATAAACACACACACAGAGTACTCAAGATCGGATTTGACGCAAACAAATGCAATTAATAATTAATCAATTACCATTGACGCTCAATCTGAACTTCTCGATGTTGACAGATTTGAAGTCCTGTGGGCGCACCTTGTGGACCAGCTCCATCTCCCAGGTCTTCACCATTCGCTGTACCTTTTCTTCTAGAGATCCAACAGGCCATATCTGCGTAGAAATTAATTAACTATGCAAATCAGATCGATGATGGAATAGACGATCAGCGATGTTTACGATCGCATACGTTGGTTCGACCCTCTTCGAAGAGCTTGTTGACGACGTCGTAGTTCGGAGGAGCACCAAACCTCCACACCGTGTCCTTTTCGCCCTCCCCGGAGATGAAGGAGCGGTAGGGGTCCTCGCCTGCAACTGCCATGGCCAGTATATCTGTAGCTGGGTCGGAATTAATTGTCTACAAGGCCGATCGATCTAACTTGTAAGTCGAGGTTGAGATATATATAGAAGGGTGGCAAAGTCATTGAAAAATCAACGATCGATGCCGACAGTCGCAGTTCGTTGTCGGGATTGCGTGTGGCTAACTAAATCCCGTGAGAAAACCGATGGAATTTGGTTGCCTGGAAATTTCATATTGCATGATGACTTCATCGGAAACGACGGAAAGGGAACTTCCTTATAGTCTTCGTGGGCTTAATTAGCCATGAAAACCTCATCTAGTTTGAGTGGGCAAAATTACGCCATTTGCACGATTATCTTTGCGATGAAAGAAAAACCATCTCGGCGTCCAATTTTGTCAGCAAAGAGGTGCAAAAGAAATTGAGTTTTACAAATAATTAACAAAGAGTGCATTGCACGACACTGTTAATTTTAACTATCTGTCATGAAAATTAGGTTGGATAAAATAATCTGTTGGAGATATTTAGGATTTTATTAAAATTAAATTATATAAAATTAAATTAAATTTATTTATAGAGATGAACTAAGTTGAAAATCTTAGACTATCAGTAGGGTCTGATTTATGCTAATTGCTGAATGTAGACTGAGCTCCGAGTCCGAGCAACAAAGTTCGAGCGGACTGACGGGCCGGGCGGACAAGCAATAGATTGGCCGACGGAGAAGAGTGCAGATTGACCGACCGAGCAGTTAGGCCGAGCGAGTGAGCGACCAACCCCACATCTGAGTCGCATAGCAGAAAGATCGATTGGGTAGTAAGGCCGAGCAAGTTTGACCGAACAGAGTAGTTGACCGGGCGAAAGGTTGGTCGGGCGAGCAAATAGGCTGATCGAGTGGTTGGTAGAGCAAAGTAGTTGAGTGGCCGGTCGGGCAGAGCAGCAGAGCAACGGAACGAGCGAAAGGGTGGTCGAACGAACGGGCGACCGAGCGAGTGTGCGGTTGGCTGGGCAAAAGCCGAGCGAACAAGCAATCGATCAAACTGGGTGAGTGGCCGGGCGAGAGGTCGACCGAGCGAGCTTGAGGTCAGTCGGGTGAGAGGCCGACTGAGCTAGCTTGAGGCCGATCGAGCAGAGAGGCCGAGCGAGCTTCTGCCGGACACGACCAGGCGAACTGAACAACCGAGTGGGTGAAGCGTAGAAATTGGTTGGGTGAGTGCACTAAGCGAACCGAGACTTGCGATGAACACAGTTTCCCTAAAACAGATTCACCTCACCTTCGACTATACTTCAAGGCTTTCTCGGGTTGTTTACAACGATGAATCGTGATTCCCACCAAACACTGATGGTTATGGTAAACTGAGAGGTATCCGACTGCTATCATATGCACTCTGTCGAGCAAGAGATACACAACAGAGGAGGTGGGGAATGTAGGTGGAGAGCTTCAGTTTATCACGTGTGTAACCTTTTGTCTGTGGTCGCAACCTCATTATATAGGAGCTCAAGACCAAATTAAAAGGAAGCGTACGTTAATGGTTGTTCCACTTGGGCAAATTTTATCGCGGCCGATTCGGCATTCGGCACGCGCAGGTCGTACTTGCACACGAGTCAACATGATTCAGTACAATTTGGACCCTGAATTTGCACCCCTTGCGGCGCACCCACGCGTGATAGAAAGTATCTCCCTATATATTTATTCACATCATCAATACATATGAATCAATATATCTTTAAACTTACAATACGAGACTAATGTCCCATTCATAATAAAACTTTATATATCTTTTACCTCTTCTCTATTATATATCCAATAAATTAAACCTCATCTAGTGGGCAAAATTATGACATGAGCACGATTATTTTCCGATGAAAGAAAAACCATCTCTACGTGCAATTTTGTCAAAATTTTGTCATCAAAGAAGTGCAAATTAAGACATTGAATTTTTAATAATAATAAATCCGCACGACACAGTGCTAAAATTGAGTGGATATATAGATATCTAAAAATAAATAATTAATTTCTAGTGATAAAGATGGTATTGTGCCCATGTACTTGTGTATTTTTTTTTTTTATGTTGATCGTAGGATGAATTGATGAGAACGCTAACAACGAACGTATTTATTTTTCACCATCATCTTGAATCCAAGTGGCTTGCAGGTGCCGAACTACTGCTCGGGCTCGAGTGGATTGTAAGCACCAAATGATTGCTCAGGTGTCATCCCGAGTAGTTAATTCACTGTCTCCGAGAGCAATGGTTCAGTGAATTCACCGTCATTAATTCCTTTCCAAGTCAACGAACCTTTCACTCGCGTTTTCTTCACACTATATTACCGTCTCGCATCGGTCGATCTCCTCTCGGATTCCAACTACAGAGAGGTATTGGAGAAAAAGAAATGAAAAGTTTTTTTTTGGTTTATCTACGTAGTTAATTTGATAGATGATTGGTCCAGTTCAGCTCATGGAAAATTTTCATCCGCTATTATGATAAATTCGGAAGGCGTAAGCAGCTCCTCGTCCAATAACTAAAGTCTCAGTTGATTTTTCAATCTACTGAAAAAAAAACTCCCACTTTGGAACCGGTAATCAAATTATGGGTACTTGAGGACTATCGCCTGAGTCGGCATCGTAGCCCAGGTAAAAATGGAAAAATCTTAGATGAATAAGAGGAAGATTCATGTAAAGGGTCCAAACCCTAGGGTAAAAAATATTATATGTAATTTATTTATCTATATCTTATTATTAGTTATATTGATATTTCATATAAAGGAGGATCCTAACGATAACATGAAGTTAATAGTTAAGATGACGTGTCAGTTAAAAGATAAGAAAAGGTAGCGATAAAGGTTAAGGACTATACATCCAAACAGTCGACTCCCTAGCCTTAATCCCGTTTTGACTTATGCCGGTTCAGCTCCCAGGGTTGTCCCCTCACTTCTCTTGGGCACCAGCCCAACCTTAATCCCGTCCGGACTTACATCGGTCGGACTCCCAAGGCTTAGTCCTCTCACTTCTTCTGGGCACCAGCCCAACCTTAATCCCGTCAGGACTTATACCGGTTAGACTCCCGGGACTCAGTGCCTTCATTTCTCCTAGGCACCAACCTAGCCTTAATCCCATCCTGACTTACGTCGGTCGAACTCCGAGGGCTTAGTCCCCTTATTTTTCTTGGACACCAGCCCAACCTTAATCCCGTTTGGACTTACACCGGTCGGACTCCAGGAGATAACGCTATCAGGGAATCATAACAACTTGTCATAAAATAACAGCTATTCGTCAGAGAATATTTCAATACTCTACCACATACAAACAACAGAACCTTTTTCTATCCAATGGAAGTCCATCGTACATCCTCTTTTTACCCGACATTCCCTGACATTCGACATTATCTGATGCCTTATGATTACGAAGGTTATGAAAGATAGTATAAAAAGGAAAGTCTTCTTCGTTGGCCAGATACATGTTAGATGATAGTCTTACTTATGCGCACATTTACTGTTTATCTTTTTTCGCTCGACTTCTCTTCTAACTTGAACGTCGGAGAACCTGCGCACCTCTTCCTTGGTTCTAGCTCTAATGCTCCGGGTGCTTGGTCTATGATATCCGTAAGATTGTGGGTACCAACAGTGATTCTCTCCTCCCAGACTTTAGATTCCTCTCTTCGTCAACGTTCTCGCCATTGTCATTGGTATCCCCATCTGACTCAGCTTTTAGATGATATCATCGATGATACCATATCATTTAAGATGAACGATATCATCTTTTGTTCAAATAAGGAACGATTCCGAATGCATAGGATGTTGGCCCGCTATATGAGTCAATGAGATTTTTTTTTAACGTAATTTAGATTCGACATTTTTGACTAACCCCAAATTAAATTCAAAAAGCATAATATTATTTGATGGCTGACGATCTAACATCATGATTCGTGTGGCAAAAAAAGCAATTTGCTCGTACAAGTGCCACCGTCAATTTATCCCTAGACCAACATGAAGAAGGTAAATCATGGATGATTATTAACTATTAGTGCAAGTGAGTAAGGCATGAAAAAAAATATGCTCTTATACGTCGAATTTCAATTCCAAAATATAATGTGATAATATTTTATATCCTAACACTACAACAAAAACCTTCATAGACATCAGTGGAACAACAACGGTTTTAAGCAAAAACCGATTTCTTTGAATATTTTACACCGATTTTTCTAAAAATCGGTGTCTATGAGCGCAGATTTTTACTCATAGACATCGGTTTTTTAGGCGATGTCTATGAGCGCCCGTTTTTTCGTTAATAGACATCGATTTTAATGTAAAATACCGAAAATAGGCAAATATTAATAAGGAAATTTTACGGAATTTTAGGAAATTTTTCGGGAATTTTTCGGAGCTTGTATGGGCGAGTTAACGGGGGATAAAATTTGGGTTCCGGGAAAGCCTGTTTAGGCTACCCCAATTAAATGAGGAAAAGATGAATTTCTAAATTCCTTTTCTTTATTTATTTTGCTTTTTCTTTATTTTCTTTACTTCCTCTCCTCCTCGCCGAAAACCCCTGCACGCCCGAGCCATTCCCGACGCCGAGCCCTAACCGGCGCTCACGGCGGTTTCCTCCACTTCCTCTTCTCGGTTTCCTCCTCTCCTCTTACATCTTCTCCTTCTCCCGACGCCGAGCAGTGCCGAGCCCTAGGTGCCGACGCCGCCGACACCCTCTGCGAGCCCCTTTCTCTTCCTCCTCGCCTAGCGAAGGCGCCGGTCGCCAGACACTCCTCACCTTGCCCTAGATCGACTTCTGCACCATACTGCCGACATCACAGCCGAGGTCCCTTCTTCTTCTTCTTCCCTGTCTCGCCGTGGAGGTCCCAGTGCAGCGGTTTCCTTTGTCTTAGCCCGGCCGACCGACAACTTTCCCTTCCTTCCTTTGGTCCGACGAGATACCGCCGACCTTCCTTCTGCCGCAGCCGCCACAGGGAGCAGTGCTGCCACCTGGTGTTAGATCTTTTCCTTTGTTTCGGCCAGGAGTTTCCAGACAAGTTGTACCGGCCAAACAAGCTTGATCCGGCTAGAAGAAGAGTATCCATTTGGAGGGTAAGTAGTTGATTTAGAGGATTATACATTAGTAATTTTAATCTAATGTTTAGTAGTGAAGTTTTCCAGTGGGTATAGTGTGTTGTGGGTTGTTCTTGGATCCAGCAACAGTGGTGATTTTCAATCACTAATTCCAGCAGCTTCTTATTCTAGAACAAAGTTGTGATTTAAGGTAAGCTAGAGATCAACATGTAGTTTAATGATGGTTTTGAATGGTATCATTAGCTGGTTATGAGTATTATGAGGAAGTTGAAATTTTAAAGGTAATGTGTTGAGGTAAGGAATAAAGGACTTGTTTCAGTTGTAGTAGCGTACACAGGAATTTGATATGTTTTGTAGTTGGACAATCATGTGTATGTTGATTAGGTTTATGTGTTTTTGAAATTAGGGTTTTGCCCTAATTTAGGGTTAAAGAATTATTTAGCTATTTATATAAATTTAGCTAAATAATTGTATATCTATTGGATACAGGACTTTGACGCGAGACGGGTATCTCAGAGTCAGATTTGGACTTTTCTTATCGGAGGCGGGTACTTTTGACTTATGTCATTTGATATACATAGTAGTGAATTTAACAAGTTGCATTAATTATGTCCTTTATTTCTTTCGGTTAGTCACTACCCATTATCTGATACATGATTGATTGATTGCTTGATGTGCATCCCATGTATACTTTATTTGTTTATACATGCTTATAGGGGGTAGTGATATATCATGCTTCACCATGTTCAGGACCTAGGTTTTTATACCTTCTGTGTACCTTTGATTCGATATGATCCGTTGACCTAGGGTGCACTTTTCTATATATATGGAATAGGTCAGGATGTTTTTATGATTATTGCCATGCACCATTTGCATGATTGCATGCTGTGTCCGCCCCATTATTGTTGAGCACATCGCCAGTTACATGGATCTGCACACACCACCACTCATGGGTTAGTGGTCGATTCAGGCAGAGTGTGTTGCAGCAGGGACTCTGTTAGGCACCGTTGGTCCACTCATGGGTAGTGAGACACAACGTGTTATCCGGCAGGGATTCCTCCTCGTCACTGTGTACCGGGAGTTGAGAGCATTGCGCTCCCCCATTTATGATTTGGGGTAGGAGGATAGGTGTACTCCGACAGCATCCCGTCCACTCGGTCACTCATCAGGAGTAGTGACGACAGAGTGCACGGTTGTCACAGCCCTACCCACTCGGACTCACTATTGTGTGAGATGATCGACTGACGTCAGGGGTGACCAGGACGCATCATGGGCATCATATGCATGATGCATTTATTGCTTGTGTTTGTGTTTGCTGCATTTATATGCTGCATATTGTTTGGATACCTATGTTTGACATGCATACAGGATTTCCCTATCCCTCGGACTGTTTGACCTTATACTCAGGACCTGGTTAGTACAGTATTCTCCTGTTTACTTCAGATGCATTTTTATCTTTCTTATCAGGAGACTGTACGCATGATTAGTGCTAGGTGTTATTTCCCTACTTTGTATATCAATTGTACCTGCTGAGTGTTGGACTCACCTCGCCTCCATTGTTGTTATTTTCAGGTTGATGCTGTCCGGAGGGAGTTCCAGTCGCTAGTCCTCACTGCACGTAGTGCTAGATCCCTGCAGACCTCGAGGATTTATTTACCATTTGGTTTGGTTTTTATTTGCTTATGTGTGTACTTGGTTATTTGGATACTTGGACATCGTATGTTTTTTTTTTTTTGATATTGATGGATGTTCTATTCGATATGTTTTTACTACATACCTGCCTGGACGGCAGAAGAGGTGAGTTTCGTCGGATTTGAGTTTTACGAGTGTAGTGGAGTAGGGTGGATTTCGAGTCAGTGTAGTATTGTGATTACTATTATTAACTGCGTGGTTGTGACAGCCAGAGGCTGAATATCTATATAAACTGCGTGGTGATTGTTTTTATTTATTGTTATTATTCCAGCCGCCTGTGGCTGAGGTATATGGGTTATGTAGAAGTTTCAGATTGTCCGCCGTACAGGGGAGATGTTGCCGAAATTTCTTCGGACAGGGACTCCTCTGGGGCGTGACAATTTAGTGGTATCAGAGCCAGGTTGGCGATACTTGTTGACCTTCGGGTTTCGGATTTTCGAGATTTATCTGATACCAATTTAGTGGTATCAGAGCGAGGTTATACGATTCATTGATTTCGTATTTTGGACATTTGGGATAACCTGATACCAATTTATTTGGTATCAGAGTGTCGAGGTTGGCGATACTTGTTTGATTTATTTTCGTGTTACGGATTTTTGATATTTGGCTGATACCAATTTATTGGTATCAGAGTGGGTTATGACACCTGCTTTAGGTATTCTGGATTTTTGGATTAGCCCAAGTTTGCGAGTCAAACTGGGTAGTTGTTTGAGTGACATGGATTTTTCCATTATGATTGTGTTTGGATTTCCGTTTCAGATTTATATGGATTTCCGGTGATTTTTATGATCGGAAATTTTGAGGTCAAGTTGGGGACTAGACAGCGACGGAACTTCTCCAGACGGCATATAGGTATGATATTTAATTTTATAGTTTATGACAGGTATTAGCATTCTTTATTTAGTACCTGTCTGTTTGCTGTAGCACATATTACTTGTGATGAGTTAGCCATTGAGGATGGTTGACCTTAATAGAGATAAAGGATTATAATCTCTGGTGATTTTTCTTATCATACCATCAGTAGTGTTAGCTTCTGTTACTACTCGTAGGAGATGGAGGTACATACCAGCCTCTGCTATTGTTAGCTGGGTAGTGGATGATACCTACATATTTCTGTTGACTTAGCCAGGAGAGTTTTATACTCATATCTTTTGGATATTAGGGTACCAGGTACGATGGAAATTGGTCATTGGGGGTTACCATGTTTGATCATTGTTGAGAATGGTTTGACGTTGAGGGATATTGTGAGATAAGATATTATGATATGTTGATTTCTAATGATTTATGAAAGTAAATGTTATGTGGTTGTTTGATGATCAATTACTAGATATTTGTTTTGATGATCTATTAGTGGATAACTATTTTGATGATTTAAATTTGGGTTGTCATTGATGGTGACATAGTGAGTGTCATTATGATATTCACAGGTTTGATGATTATGGTTGGTGATCAGATTATAAATTGGGTGCTGGAGAGTTTTACGGTTGAATGTGCTTATGAGATTTTAATAAACCTGGTTGGTTATGGATAGTTAACAGGATGATATAAAAAAAAATAATATATGCTTCCTCTGATATGGGACTATGTGGATAAATAATGATTGATGTTTTGAATGCTAACTTGCCCTCATGGGGAGTAGAGATTTATTCATCTGATATAGTGTGGGCTGATGTTTTTGAGGATGAAGATGAGAGTGTCTTGATGTTCTTAAATTCTGACTTTTTCTTTTGGGTCGTACACATTTATACATATGATATTATGTGGTTGGATATACTTTAGTTGCTTGTGGAGGATTAAGGTATTCTTGATTAGTTAGTAGATGAATGATTTTGTTTTGTTGGTTGATCAGTAGAGGATTGCCATACTGTATTTTTAGAGGTTCGAACCTTTAGGTTATTTGTGCTTAGTTATGTATCTGGAGCACCTTTGAGTACATGTTTTGTACTGACGTGGGAAGGACTGATTTAGTCAGAAATCATTTTCAGCTTGGATAGTTTATAAAGGATTGATGTATCCTATTCCATGAAGACTTTGACCGTGGACTGTATATACCTGGTGGGATAACTTAGAGGGTGCGTTGGGATATGTGACCCCGCTGGTGTAAGGAAGTGTAGAGCTAATTGCTTAACACTTATGGGATACAATCGTTACTAGTGTAAACTGGGAGAGTACATTTGGATTTGTGATGATAAAATTTTTCCCATTGGATATAGTCTTGGTAGTGTATGACATTGACTGACAATGTTATACCACGGTGTGTATATTTTTCTTGTCCGATACCAGTTCCTTTGAACCTAGAGCAGGGTTGTTACTGGATGATTAGGCTGCTTTATTTTGGGTTGTCTTTGATTGATGTATTCATGCTTGATACATATGCATGAATTTTGTTTAGATATACCGGTAACCCATGAGTGTTGGTAGCATAAGGTTAGTCTCTTTGATTGAGCTGGTATGTTGATTTTGCATGTATATCATGATTGTTTTGGGTTGTAGGAGTCCTGTGGTAGACTGCCCATTTGCAAGTAGTATATGTATCCATGTTCTGATATGGTTTGAAGGTTCCTTGTGGATCATAGATATGTAGTTGGGTGTATGTATCTGGAGGTATTATTGAAGATATCTTGTTGATTAAATTCGAGATGTAGTATAAGTACATCGGTGGTGTTTTGATGGAGGCATTTTGTCGATTTAATCTGAGTTGTGATATGTACATATGTGTTTGGTGTGGTATCTGAGGTATCTTTTTTATTATGTTTGATATGTGAGTGCACCTGGGTTTAGTATGCTTTATTGGAAGTATATGTTGGTTATACTCTTGGCATAGGTGTATATATGCCATGTGAGGTTGTTTGAGGTGTATTGTCGATTATACCTATGTTGATATATGCACACGGGTTCGGTATGCATTGTTGGAGGTAGCACAATGATTTATGCCTATGTTGTGAGTATGTTTGGTGTGCACTAATTGGAGAATTATGTCGATCATACATATGTTGTGTGTGCATGTGTGCCAGGTGTATGGTGGGTAGCATCATGATGATTCTACCTATGTTGAATGTAGAATGTTAAGTGTCTACATTATGTTAATGGTTGTATAACCCTGTCAACTAATACTCCTATTAGTGGGTGACCAACCCACTAGGATGATGATAGAGTTGACTATGGATTTGATTTGTTTACTAGGTTGTTTATACCTTTGGCTGCCCATAGTGATATGTGGTCGAGTGATCTCGTGCAGTCTTTAGTTGGATAGTTAGGTGCCTTGGACACTTATGGATCGTTTGTGGTGGAGCGGAGCTCCCACATATACATATTTCGGATTGCTTGTAGCGGAGCATTGCTCCCATATCTATTGCAGATACATGTTATGGATTATTTGTAGTGGAGTGTTACTCCTACATATTGAGGATTTCTTGTGGTAGAGCGTTGCTCCCCCATATGTGGTATTTTCTGTGATGGAGCGTTGCTCTCACACTGTAGGATCTATGCTTAGGTGATTTTTATCGTTGGTGATCATATTTCAGACTTATTGTCAGAGATCTTATGGATAGGAATGTCTGTGATACGGACATTATGTGTCTTGGTTTTTGCCATATAGGCTTACAGTGCCTTAGATGTTTTCAGGGACTCGATGATCCTGGTATGTTGAGGATGTTTGGATAGGTTTCCATTATCTTTGTGGACGATGTTATGATCTATTACGGATCCGAGGTGAGTCACATACACAACCTTTGCATAGATCTAGAGATGATTCGACGAGAACATCTATATGTGATTATCAGTAGTGCTGGTTTGGATTATCTTTTGTTATGATGTTTGGGACACACGGTCACTAGTAGGAGTGTACCGTGGTTCCACAGGAGATAGAGGTTGTTACCGTTGGGAGCAGCCGAAATCAGTGTAGGAGATCCGCAGTCTTTTGTGACTCGCAGGATATTACAGACCTTTCGTCGAGGGTTTCTTCCGCATAGCTATGCTACTTTCACGCGTGACCATGAAAGGCGTTAAGTTTACTTGGACTGAGGATTGCAAGACCAGCTTCTGGGAGCTGAAGCGGAGACTAGTGTCGGTTTTGATTTTTGGTTTTTACCTTCGGAAGAGGACGAATTTGTCCTCTACACCGACGCGTCACTACAGGGTATGGGTGCTGTTCTGAGATAGCACGGTAGAGCGTTCTTATATGCTTCTCGATAGTTGAGGGAGCCTGAGAAGAAAATACTCAGTTCATGATCTGGAGTTGGCCGCTATTATTTTTGCCCTGAAGATTTGGCGGCAGTACCTGTATGATATTACATTGAGATTCTCACTGACCATCGGAGTCTCAAATATCTGTTCACTCAGAAGGAACTTAATCTTCGACCGAGGACATAGATGGAGTTCCTGAAGGATTATGATTGTACCATTAGCTATCACCGGGGAAAAGCTAATGTGATTGCCGATGCACTTAGCTAAAGGTCCAGAGGGACTTTAGCTTGCCACCGAGTTGTGGTCACAGATTTGATTCAGGATTTCTCTGAGTTAGACATTGAGGAGCAGGGACAGACAGAGCAGGGTATTCTTGTTACGATGGTTGCTCAGTCGTCGATCAGGAAGAGAATCCGAGAGACCCAGTTGTTAAGACCTCATGGAGCTCAACGTGAGGCAAAGTGGTCCATATTATCAGCAGAGGATGTCAGAGGCATAAGACTGCCAGAAGTGTTATGCTGACCGGAGTCGGAGACCCTTAGAGTTCTCCATTTGCGACCAGGTATTTCTACGAGTTTCACCCACGAAAGGGGTGAAGGGATTGGCCTCAGAGGTAAGCTAGCTCTGCGATAAATTGGACCTTTCCAGATCTCGGAAAGGATTGGAGCAGTAGCTTATCGGTTGGCACTATTGCCGTCCTTGGCAGACGTTCACGCCGTATTCCACGTATCTACGCTGAGGAGATACGTACCCGATCTGATACATGTGTTGATAGATAATCTCAGTTCTCCTTTCAGCCTGACGTCACCTATGAGAAGGTTCCGGTATGGATTCTAGACCGGAAAGAACGTCAGTTGCGGAATAAGACTATTCGGCTGGTTAAAGTTGGATGACAGCATCATTCGGACGAGGAGGCTACTTGGGAGCTCGAGGATACAATCTGAGCTCGATATCCCCATCTTTTCACAGGAGGTATGTGATTTAATTGACCGTTCAGCATTTATAATCGTTACCTGTTGTTAGTATTTGCTGATGGTAGATAACGAAATTTGGGGACCAAATTTTTATTAGTGGGGGAGAATGTAAAATACCAAAAATAGGCAAATATTAATAAGAGAATTTTACGGAATTTTAGAAAATTTTTCGGGAATTTTTCGGAGCTTGTATGAGCGAGTTAACGGGGGATAAAATTTGGGTTCCGGGAAAGCCTGTTTAGGCTACCCTAATTAAATGAGGAAAAGTTGAATTTCTAAATTCCTTTTCTTTATTTACTTTGCTTTTTATTTATTTTCTTTACTTCCTCTCCTCCTCGCCGAAAACCCCTGCACGCCCGAGCCATTCCCGACGCCGAGCCCTAACCGGCGCTCACGGCGGTTTCCTCCACTTCCTCTTCTCGGTTTCCTCCTCTCCTCTTACATCTTCTCCTTCTCCCGACGCCGAGCAGTGCCGAGCCCTAGGTGCCGACGCCGCCGACACCCTCTGCGAGCCCCTTTCTCTTCCTCCTCGCCTAGCGAAGGCGCCGGTCGCCAGACACTCCTCACCTTGCCCTAGATCGACTTCTGCACCATACTGCCGACATCACAGCCGAGGTCCCTTCTTCTTCTTCTTCCCTGTCTCGCCGTGGAGGTCCCAGTGCAGCGGTTTCCTTTGTCTTAGCCCGGCCGACCGACAACTTTCCCTTCCTTCCTTTGGTCCGACGAGATACCGCCGACCTTCCTTCTGCCGCAGCCGCCACAGGGAGCAGTGCTGCCACCTGGTGTTAGATCTTTTCCTTTGTTTCGGCCAGGAGTTTCCAGACAAGTTGTACCGGCCAAACAAGCTTGATCCGGCTAGAAGAAGAGTATCCATTTGGAGGGTAAGTAGTTGGTTTAGAGGATTATACATTAGTAATTTTAATCTAATGTTTAGTAGTGAAGTTTTCCAGTGGGTATAGTGTGTTGTGGGTTGTTCTTGGATCCGGCAACAGTGGTGATTTTCAATCACTAATTCCAGCAGCTTCTTATTCTAGAACAAAGTTGTGATTTAAGGTAAGCTAGAGATCAACATGTAGTTTAATGATGGTTTTGAATGGTATCATTAGCTGGTTATGAGTATTATGAGGAAGTTGAAATTTTAATGGTAATGTGTTGAGGTAAGGAATAAAGGACTTGTTTCAGTTGTAGTAGCGTACACAGGAATTTGATATGTTTTGTAGTTGGACAATCATGTGTATGTTGATTAGGTTTATGTGTTTTTGAAATTAGGGTTTTGCCCTAATTTAGGGTTAAAGAATTATTTAGCTATTTATATAAATTTAGCTAAATAATTGTATATCTATTGGATACAGGACTTTGACGCGAGACGGGTATCTCGGAGTCAGATTTGGACTTTTCTTATCGGAGGCGGGTACTTTTGACTTATGTCATTTGATATACATAGTAGTGAATTTAACAAGTTGCATTAATTATGTCCTTTATTTCTTTCGGTTAGTCACTACCCATTATCTGATACATGATTGATTGATTGCTTGATGTGCATCCCATGTATACTTTATTTGTTTATACATGCTTATAGGGGGTAGTGATATATCATGCTTCACCATGTTCAGGACCTAGGTTTTTATACCTTCTGTGTACCTTTGATTCGATATGATCCGTTGACCTAGGGTGCACTTTTCTATATATATGGAATAGGTCAGGATGTTTTTATGATTATTGCCATGCACCATTTGCATGATTGCATGCTGTGCGATAGTCTGCTCCATTATTGTTGAGCACATCGCCAGTTACATGAATCTGCACACACCACCACTCATGGGTTAGTGGTCGATTCAGGCAGAGTGTGTTGCAGCAGGGACTCTGTTAGGCACCGTTGGTCCACTCATGGGTAGTGAGACACAACGTGTTATCCGGCAGGGATTCCTCCCCGTCACTGTGTACCGGGAGTTGAGAGCATTGCGCTCCCCCATTTATGATTTGGGGTAGGAGGATAGGTGTACTCCGACAGCATCCCGTCCACTCGGTCACTCATCAAGAGTAGTGACGACAGAGTGCACGGTTGTCACAGCCCTACCCACTCGGCCTCACTATTGTGTGAGATGATCGACTGACGTCAGGGGTGACCAGGACACATCATGGGCATCATATGCATGATGCATTTATTGCTTGTGTTTGTGTTTGCTACATTTATATGCTGCATATTGTTTGGATACCTATGTTTGACATGCATACAGGATTTCCCTATCCCTCGGACTGTTTGACCTTATACTCAGGACCTGGTTAGTACAGTATTCTCCTGTTTACTTCAGATGCATTTTTGTCTTTCTTATCAGGAGACTGTACGCATGATTAGTGCTAGGTGTTATTTCCCTACTTTGTATATCAATTGTACCTGCTGAGTGTTGGACTCACCCCGCCTCCATTGTTGTTATTTTCAGGTTGATGCTGTCCGGAGGGAGTTCCAGTCGCTAGTCCTCACTGCACGTAGTGCTAGATCCCTGCAGACCTCAAGGATTTATTTACCATTTGGTTTCGTTTTTATTTGTGTGTACTTGGTTATTTGGATACTTGGACATCGTATGTTTTTTTTTTTTTTGATATTGATGGATGTTCTATTCGATATGTTTTTACTACATACCTGCCTGGACGACAGAAGAGGTGAGTTTCGTCGGATTTGAGTTTTACGAGTGTAGTGGAGTAGGGTGGATTTCGAGTCAGTGTAGTATTGTGATTACTATTATTAACTGCGTGGTTGTGACAGCCAGAGGCTGAATATCTATATAAACTGCGTGGTGATTGTTTTTATTTATTGTTATTATTCCAGCCGCCTGTGGCTGAGGTATATGGGTTATGTAGAAGTTTCATATTGTCCGCCGTACAGGGGAGATTATGTCGAAATTTCTTCGGACAGGGACTCCTCTGGGGCGTGACATTTAACATCGGTTTTTAAAATCCGATGTCTATGATAATTTTTCCACCAATACTTAGCTAAAATTTTCAACTCTTCCCTCTAACCTAACCCTATATGATGTCGTCCACGGGAGGCAGAGAGAGAGAGCCGTCTTCGGGCGACTCACCTTCTCTGCCTCTACATTCTCCTCCCCTCCCATCGCCGACCCAATCTCGACCTCCTTCATTCTCCCAATTCGAAGCAGACAGAAACAAAGATCGGAGATCTGTGCTTCCGATTCACCGCTCGATCCGCCAAGATGCAGATAGGTTCCGAGAAGGCGTCGTCCCTTGATCTCTTGTCGGTCGTCGTCGCCTCCCTCTCCGACGGATATGGGCTCGATTCCAGCACCGGGGATGCGTTCGTGGAGAACCGGCTGCTGATCGTCGTCCTGAGCATAGTCATCGTTGTGCTTGTCGGTTGCGTGGCAATCTTCTTCGTCTGGCAATCGAGCGGAAGGAAGCCCGTCGAGCCGCCAAAGCTGCTAGTGGTGAAGACCCAGATGGATACAAAGGAGGACCAAGGGAAGAAGAAGGTCACCGTCTTCTTCGGGACGCAGACCAGGACGACTGAGGGGTTCGCGAAGGTTAGGGTTTTTATCCGAGTAGTTCATTTTTTGAATTTTTCTCCCATGATCTTAGATTTTCCCCCCTTCTAGGCGCTGGCTGAGGAGGCAAAAGCACGGTACCCTAATGCCATATTTAAAGTCATGGATATCGTAAGATTATCTTCCTTCTGTTTCAGATCATTGGAAATACTACTGATTAATTGACTGATCTGTAGTTAGTTTCCTCAATTATAGGACGAATATGCTACTGAGGATGATGAGTACGAGGAGAACCTGAAAAAGGAGAGCTTGGCTTTGTTCTTCTTGGCTACGTAAGTTGAAAGCCAGGAATTTTTTGTTTTCTTTAGGTATGGAGATGGCGAGCTTACTGATAATGCTGCCCGGTTCTACAAATGGTTTACAGAGGTTCTGGAAACATGCACATTTAGTTAATCTATTCTACCAATAATCCTTTTGCCTTGATCGATTGCTGATTATTAGTTTTTATAGGGGAAAGAAAGAGGAACCTGGTTGGAAAATCTTCAATTTGGTGTGTTTAGTTTGGGCAATCAGCAATATGAACATTTTAATAAGGTTTGGCATGATGAAATTGTTAGTATTCTTTTTGTGGGAATTGCTTGGCTAATATATTTGTGTATTATGTCCTTGCAAAGGTTGCTGTGGTGGTCGATGAACTGCTTCATGAGCAAGGTTTATAGTTGATTTATTTAGTTTGTGATTTGACTAAGTCACATATGCTCCTAAAGTTGATTTTAAATCCTATCTTCAGTTGCAAGCTCAAAGTTCATGCATTTCATTTTTCTAGAGAATTTAACTTGTTTTGTAGACTAATTGTTACTCTAAAAACTTGTAAAGTCAACATGGTATGAGGAGTTACTAAGAAACAGTTGAGTAGACATGTTATTTGTGAGTTTCATACATACAACTGTAATGTAGTAGTCATGTGCAAGTTTGTAGATGTGTTTAATGAATTTAAGCATCATTCGTACTTGGATATTCTTCTATATTTTTTTTCCTCTGCATAGGCGCCAAGCACATTGTCCAAGTGGGGTTGGGAGATGATGATCAGGGTATTGAGGATGACTTCTCTGCATGGTATGTAGTATCAGCAAACTTTTATGCATGTCATCCAAATTTCAATGTCGGCTACTGCTATTTTTTAGTTTTATATTTTTTTTCTCTTTTGGCCATCATTATCTCATTACTCCTGTGTGGAATATGAAATATCAACTATACTTTCAGGAGGGAGCTTCTTTGGCCGGAGTTGGATAAGTTACTTCAGGATGAAAATGAGACAGGTGCATCTACTCCTTATATAGCTGCCATTCCTGAATACCGGGTTGTATTTGTCAAGCTTGAAGAAGTTCCATATCTCGACAAAAGTTTGAATTTTGCAAATGGCCATGCTATTCATGACATACAACATCCATGCAGGTAGAGATGCTCTTTACAAAGACAAATCTGTTGGGTTACTCTACAAGCCTTTGTTGTCATTGCTAGTCTTTTGACATCCTTTGGTATTCATGCTAGCCTCTTGGTTCATCTTCAAGTCAGATGTATATGAATGCTTACTCTGTGATGCCAAAATTTGACTGTCTTGGTAATAATTCTAAAAGAATATAGCTTTGCTGAACTCCATTTTGCTTCATCATGCTTTAGTTATTCAGATGGTATAGCTAATTTACTCCTTCAGCACACAGTTTTATGGAAGGTGGCTGGAAAACTAATCATGCCAAAACCAAAGGGCTTAACATTTGAGATTAAAAAAGCTCCGTCATCTGGACTTAAGTGGTCCTTTTCTCCTGGGACTAACCTGCTATCAGGTGGTGCTGCAAAACTTGAAAAAGAGTCTAGGCAAAAACTAAATGAGTTTTCCAAGGAACTTAGAACATTCAGAAGTGTTGACTTGTCAGGTTAGCACACTAAACTTGTTAGAATGTATCTACAGCAAGTGATTATCGAAATAGATGGGGTTTTGATTACATGTCCAATGCCTATATTATGTCCAGATAAGGTGCTAGTTAAATGTGTCCTTGACAAATCTCTAAAGATGATTGCTTTTCTAATTTGTTAAGTACTGATTTCTGACTTACATGCCACTGAAATATTTTCTAAATCTGAAACACACACTCAGAAGAATTTTTTTTTGTATTATTTGTGTGCCTTTACCTTCATTAGATTCGTCTGGCAGGAAGATGTTGTTGATGAATATATAGATTCGTGCATATGTAAGTGAAACCCTTCCCATTGTTTGACAAAAGATGACATATTCTCAGACTGAAGCAACACAATGGCATATTAAAAGGTGGAGCAAAAGCATGCTCTGGTGGAAGGCCTTGGAGTCTTGCATGTATTATTCGAGGATTCAAGGATCGAAGTGAAGGTAAATGTCTTTGCTTGACTTTATCAAGTAGATAGCGTCAAGTTAAAACAGGTGTTAATGCCTCGTGTGTCAAAATCAAAATTGTTGTTATGCATCGAATAAGAGTTGCAAATCTTTTACTACTTTTTACAACTTTGTTCTGCAACTTTTGGATAATCTATTGTAGGATGCCCAAGATTGTTCAGCAAGTTTATGATTCTGATTCTGCTTAGGCTCAGTTTCAGTCTATAGCTAGTTGATTCTAATTTTGACAAAATATGACAAAAATTTTTAATGAACCCATATCAGGTGGTTATTAGTAAATAGGACAGAGAAATATATTATCAACATCAATGAACCCATATTTTTGCTAACTATTTGGTCAGCTATATGGTTCTTAGTTCTTACTCCTCAATTGAACTCTATGCAATATGCATGACTAAACCATTGGAGTCTTAATTTTGTCAAGGTCTTCACTTTGTTTAACTATATTATATATTTTATTGAATGTCATTGAATATGTATATTTTCTCGTGTTCTGGTTATTTGAATTTACAAACTAATTGCACAGATGACAGGGAAGAGGGATGACTGGGAAAAGGGAGGAGCGAACGAGAAAAGGAGAATGGGGTCGGACTTCTACCACTGAGGACTTCAGAGCCGACCACTGAACTATGCTATGGGACCTAGGGAAAGGATTGAATGTTGGATCTGGACAGGAAGTGAGGCCTACTGCTCCGTGGGGTATCCATTAATGGTTAGGGATAGTATATCTATTAGCTAGCTTTTGATGTAAAAAGAATGTTTGGGTATTTTATGGATATTGTTCTAAGAAGATTATTTATATAATTTGTTAATATTTGTGTATTTTATGGATATTATTGAATGAAGAATATTTGTATAATTTGTGAATATTTGTGTTTTTTTTTATTGTCGGTTTTTCATGGTTTCGGAAATCAAATTTGTGAAAAAATATGCATATTACATCGATTTTCCACCGCTGTAAAACCGGTGTTATTAACTAATATTACATCGGTTTTCCACCGCTGTAAAATCGGTGTCGTTAAGTGATACTACACCGGTTTTAATCCGATGTCTAAAATGGCAGACTTTTAACATCGACTTCATAGATATCGGTCGAAAATGAAATAGACATCGATGAAAAACTGATGTCTATGAAAATTTTTGTTGTAGTGTAATCATCGCACAGCTCCAAAAGGACAACAACTCTTACAAAGGAATGTGTTGACTTATCTCTTACAAAGGAATGTGTTGACTTATCGTCTTGTAAGTACAGATTATACTCTTTGTATGGTCATCAACCCACTCAGATCTCAACTGGATTATCTAGTATTTTTTTTTCCTATCTCATTAACCGTTTTCTTTCCACCTAAATTGGATAGAAATCAAATTTGCTTCTCCTTATCAAAATACTCATGTATTATGTGTTTGAAGTTGAATTAAAATACATAAATCAAAAATATTTTATCTACATCCAGTGAAACATGAATCTCTTAATCCATGTATCTAGATAAATAAGTTTATGTATATAATTAATCATATATGGTCTAGAAATTTCTATTGAGTAGAATAAATACTCATGTAATGTCATGTAATGTGAAGTTTTAAGATAAGTATTTTTTCAATACAAAATCATTATACTAAAACTTCTCTTCTCTTCCTAGAAAGCTTTTGAGAGCCTGTCACCTTCCAACAAAATGGTAACAGAGTCAATGACATTAAAATCTTTTTCTTTAATTTCTAATATCCCCAACTTATCAAACTCAACTATGAGAATTGATTACTTAGAATGAAGATTATTCTTGGATCCCAAAGAGTAGGATATTGTTGAAAATGATTTTGAAGAGCCCTTAGATGTGACAACTCTATCTCAAAATCAAAAGGATGCTTTGGAGAAAGCAAGAAAGATCAAGGTACTCTTACCATTATCCATCAAGGTTTGGATAAAGACATGTTCGAGAAAATAGCCAATGAGACAATATCAAAGAAAGCGTGGGAGGACACTTCACAACTCCATTATGAAAGTAGACAAGGTGAAGAAGGTGTGACTTCAAACTCTAAGGGTTGAGTTTGAATCATTCTTTATGAAAGAGAGTGAATATACCTCTAACTACTTTACAAGAGTTTTTGCTGTTGTCAATCAAATGAAAAGACTTGGAGAAACCGTGTCTGACGTTCGAGTAATTGAGAAGGTACTACGCTCTCTAAGCACAAAGTTTAATCATGTTTGATCTTATCTGAAAGTGGTGGAGATGATGCGCTGGGCAAATGACTCTGTTATTGACTGGGAGAAGACTCTGGAATGAAGATGAAATGGCACATAACACTCCTCCGGGATACTCCTTCCTGTGCACACAGCAAAAAGAGCAAAGGGAAGTGTTAGAGCGAGAACTAGAGAGGGGGTCCCTAGCACTGACACTCTGATGCTCAAGTCAGTACGGTGGCCAAATGAAAAATGGAGAAGAATGTGAATAGTTGATGAGTGCGCGTAATATAAGGCATGAGGATGTTTTTATGTACCTGGCCAATGGAAAGAACCCCCTTTTATGTTGCCTCTCATAACCTCCACTATAATGAAGTGGCAAAGAATACCTATTGTCAGAATATATTGAGTAATGAAAGATGTACAGTTTGGAGGATGTGCAATCATCCTTCAAGGAATCTTTCGTTATATGTATATGAACAGTCTTTTATAACCTCCGCAGTAAATGATGTGGCTGAGTAAGTTTGCTGTTAGGTACTAGAAAATGTATAGTCATGCTCATAGGAAGGTTCCATTGTAGGTATAATAGAATATTCCCAGATAAGTAGCTGTTATTCTCTGTCAGGTTGTTGCGATTCTCTGACAATGTTGTCTTATAGAGGTAGTCCAACCAACCTAATAGTCAACCGACTGTATGATGGGAGACTGTAATAGAAATGGAAAACTAAGTCCTTTAAGTCTGACCAACTCTTGGGTTGACCGACCGTATGCTAAGAGATAGGGAATTATGCCTTATAAACCCGATCGACCCTTGAGCAGACCGACCATATGCGGAGATTTGACTTAATACTAAGAGATAGGGAACTATGCCCTATAAACCCAACCAACCCTTGGGTAGATCGGTCATATGTTGAGAGTTGTATTGTAGAAGCAGGGGTCTAGGCCCCATATGCCCGACCATTGTGGGAGCTGACCAAGTTTATTCTGTATATTTGGCACTGAGGTATGGAGCGCTGAAGCCCTTAAGTCCGACCGGCTCCGTATTGAATGCCTTAGCATTGAGAAGTGATGAGTTGAGTCTCAGTAAGAGCGACTTGGCCATTAGTTTATACTCTAATCCTGATTGTCACCTCACCCTGACTTTGACCATGATCTTACCTTGACTTTGAGTTCCACCTCATTACTGGGTCCCCCTCATAACATATCGTATCAATGTTGTTGTTGCAATGGAAGAGTCCAAAGATTTAGAGATCATGATCGTTGATGAATTAAACAGATCATTACGAGCACATAAAGAAAGGATGAGCCATGGAAAGCAAGAACAATTTGAACATGTATTACAAGCACAGATCAATTTGAAGACTAAAAGAGGTATTTCTAGTAGAGGTCGAGGCTAAGGACAAAGTAGAGGATGAGGTCCAGTACATATGATAAATCTAATTTTTTCGTGAAATGGATATCAAAAGAATTAAATGATTGAATTCATTCTACACTAATGTAGCATAGAGATGACTCAGGTCGTCTCCCAACGAATATAACAATGATGGTATCTTAGAATTGATTTGTTATTACTTTTTAGATTTTTGATAACAAATTGAGGTTTTGGATTCGTTGAGTTCTTAAACTAATGAATGAAATAGCAAGACAATTATGAAACTAAATCTAATGCAATAAAAGAGATCCTATCTATTTATTAATCATGAACCCACAGCATATTATCACATTATGCCATGGATTACACCATTAACAAATCTAAACAGATTGGAAACTAAATAAGAACAAAACAAGATCAAATCAAGCAATTCAGATTCAAGCAACCAGATAGGATCAAAACAAATTCAGATTCAAATTTAAGCAACTTGTGAACTGAACATGAACTTAAGAACAGATCAAATCAAGATCTCCACTCAAAGAATTAGCAAGCATTCAAATGAATTGAAGACAAAGAAAATAGATCTAAACTTCATCTAACCCTACCAATTTGAGCCTATGAAACTAAATAGTAAAGGAAATAGAAACTTGGCTGGAAATTGCAATAACAGAGATGCAGAAATCAGAGGAGGAAAATGATGAACCAAGGTGAGCTAGAAATCCCCAAGCACTCACTGATCTTGACAAAGATGTCAAGATCTTGCAATCGACGAGGAACCGATCAATTCAGACGATCAATTTAGTGACACAGTTGAAGCTGGAAATTGATGCAGAAATCAAAGGGGATCAAAAGCAAACACTTCTGATCATTTAGATGGGTGTGGATCTTTGAGGGAAGGTAGATCTCCGGCTAGAAAGCAAAGGAAACGTCTCAAACCACCGAATTCCTCCACCTTCTCCGTTTCTCTGTCCTCACTCGAAGTCACGACAGAGTTAAGAGTAGCTGGTTGAAGTGACGTTGCCAGCTGGTGATAGGTGGATGATGATCGGAGGAAGGGACGCCCTTAACCTCTCTTGATCGCCCGGCGGTGGATCGGAAGGAAGAGGATCGGCCTCTATTTCGTGCGATCACACTCCTATAGAAATTGGCTAACGAAGAAAAGCACTATAGCTTCTCATTTAAACCAAATTTGAGATCTAGACGGATGACCCAGAATGCTTCAAGTCTTGATCAACGGTGGAAAGTCGCTTTAAATTTGATCTGAAGGTGTTGATCTTCATCAAAGGTCCTAATCTACTCTTCATTAGGTTGGATGGACCAGATCCTTGACGGATGACTCAAATCTCTCTTAATCTTGAATGGACGGTCCATATTACTTCAGAACTTGATCTCTTCAATTAACCCTAGATTTGAACTCAAATTTGGTCTAATCTGATTGGGTACATGACCCTTTGATGTCTACAAAGAATATATCCAAATATTAGCATCAAATACAATAAATATAAGATAATTTGCAATTAAGTTCACAAATGAATACAACTCATGAAATGTGATATAAACATGGAATTAACACATGAGAAGATCAAATGATATGCTTATATGAATCAAAATATCATAACCAAATGATATTTATCAAATTCCCCCACACTTATTCTTGCAAATCCTAGGCAAGCAAACAAAATAGAAGAAACAACTAAAATTCATCTCCACAATAATTCCCTAGTAATACCTAGAAGATTATAAAAGAAATTTAACCAAGACCATCTAAAGATCACAAATAATCATGAATACAATCCCTATAATAATCAATAAGCATGATGATTTCAATCTAATTGAAGAATTAAGTAAGATGCAATCTCACAAGGTATTCACCTATTCTAACTCTCACACTTAAACATGTATAAGTGGAGCTCACTCAATGTCACTCACAACACTTCACTACCTTATGCTTGCTTATTTTTTAATTCTCCACCACTATAAAATATAGCACACATGAATCAAAAGGATTTATTGAAAATTTCAATGGAATCAAGAAAAACTAAGTGAAATGAATGTAATAGGCAAAAGAAAAGGAATCGATGAAGAATTGAGAGTATTGGAGGAATAAACTTGATGAGTTGACCAACTAATGTGAAAAGAGATTAATACTATTTGTCAATGAGTAAACAAAAAATTAAGCCAAACTCTTCTTCAATTGGATAGTTATCCAAAAATCTTGATACAATGTCTCCTCAACTTGATACTTTTTATTTGTCACTATAGAACCAATTTTTTTTCTCATGAACTACACAACTTCCAAAATGATTGTTGTGGTTTCCTAGTTCTTGTATTCGAGAACACCCTTAAGATGAGATCAATCTTTGCATTCTAAAAATTCAGAAAACATGCCAAAAGGAATTCAGAAGTAGAGCCACTCTCTAAAATAAAGACTTAGCACACTGTATTTTAATCCAACTCATAACTCAACTTCTTATCGAATGCAGAAATTAGCTTCCTGGATGTGCAGGCACTGAACCCTAAAGGATTTGGGAAGAGAAGAGCATCAAATGACAATATAAGACCAACAACTTCATGTGGCTTCTCACTGATTAGGAACCTGCAAAGAGAACTCGCTCATAACATATTCAATATAATTCATTTCCAGCAACAAAATCTAAAACTGGCAGCAACATTTACCCTCTGCCTTGGTTTTTTTATAACTGAAAACAACTTGGTATTCCTTCGGTAATGTCATAGAAACTGGCACACAATAGACCAAGTTGATACTTTAATTTCAGAAATGATCTTTGATGTAAATGAGTTGCAGTTTCTGCAGATTTTTTCCCTGATTCACAATTCAGCTTCAAAACCTCACTGTTATACTTCCATTTCTATATCATTCTACTAGATATATTATCTGAGAATAAGTATTGCACTAACCATGATTTTAGAAATATGACTCAGCATTTCTTTTCAAGCTTAAATTCCCGAAGAATCAAGGTTTAAGTTATGCTATACAAATTTTGTATTTCCTATAATTTCAGTGTCACAACTCCATCAGAGAATCCCTACACTAGCTTGTAGATATATTCCCAATACGACACCATATGAATCAACCACACTTGTGTTGGCACCCCCAAGGTTGTTTTGATGTGATTAAACAAGTTAAGTTAGGTCCTATTTGTAAGACCGTTATATTCGATAGAGGGGGGGTGAATATCGATTCGAAAATCTCGAGTTAAAACGCAGCGGAAAAGTAAGGAAGTAAAGAGATGAACACGGTTGATTTTTACTTCGTTCGGAGCCTGTGACGACTCCTACTCGAAGGCCCGTACTCCTTGAGTACTTTCGTTGGGCAATTCACTAGCAATTTGGATAATTACAATTTACGTACAAATATTGCTAATGAAAGAAAAACAAAGCTATACCGACAAATAATGAATTAAAAGAAAACCGGAGTGAGTCGTCGGAGCTTTGTGAACGTCGTTGGAGCGCAGAGTAGCAGAGTGATTGAACTCAGAGTTCTCAGAACACAGATATATTGAAGCTCCTGCCTGGGGCTTCTTTTATATGCTGCTCCGGGCGCCTGGATCCCTTCCGGGCGCCTGGAATGTGACGTAACACTCCCAACCAGCATGCTCCAAGTGTCAACGTCGTCCTGGGGATAAAACTTGCCTCCGGGCGCCTGGATACCTTCCAGGCGCCCGGACCCTCACTGTTTCCTACCTGCAAAACAGTGTTAGTCCGAGGCAAATAAAAACCCTGCAGCACAGATTGTAAGCACATTTTTATAGATACGCTAAGTAATAAAAATTAACAACAAGAGTATGACTTAGATTCCGTCTTTCCGAGACCGGAATCTAGTCACGATCTCGACTTAGATATCCGAAATGGATCTAAGCCGGATCGACGCCTAATGTTCCCTTCCCGGGAACGCGTCCTCGCAGTCACTCCCCTCCAGTGACTTACCTCACTTACCTGCCAGACGTCCGGTCAGCCCGTCGACCCGTCTGGACTTCTTGCCAAGCGTCCGGTCAGCCCGTCGACCCGCCTGGGCTTCTCGCCAGCTATCCGGTCAGCCCGTCGACCTAGCTGGACTTCTCGCCAAGCGTCCGGTCAGCCCGTCGACCCGCTTGGACTTCTCGCCAGCTATCCGGTCAGCCCGTCGACCTAGCTGGACTTCGTGCCAGACATCTGGTCGGCCCGTCGACCTGTCTGGACTTCTCCTGCACACTTTATCAAAGTGTCAGACAACAACAGACTAACTTAACCTGATTTGTCATTCATCAAAACCTGGGTTAAATCGTTAGTGCTAACATGCACCAACAATCTCCCCCTTTTTGATGGAATGACAACCTGGTTAAGTTAGTGAAAACATATGCAAGAAAAAATAAGCATTTAAAGGGTTTTTAAGTTAGTTTGTATTTTCAATTCTGGTTTAGCTAACTTAACCACCTAACTCTCCCCCTTTGGCATTCATCAAAAAAATAAGCAAGAGTAAACAAGCATAGTGTGGAGTTACTGTAGATACTGATTCAAAAGTGTAATCAGTATAAGTTTAATCTTTAAGCCCAAATTAAAAGATAGGCAAGTTGCCTTGGGGGAGTCAAGTTGAATTTTGAAAAGTATAAGTTTAAAGTTAATCAAGTTTAACTTTTCAAAAGTGTAAAATATTTCAAATCAGGTTTTTCAAATTAGATTTTAAGTAACATTTACTTTTCAAAAGGTAAATTCTAATTTTCAAACACTAAGTTGAATTTAGTTTTCAATTTTGATATTTTCAAAACAAAGCAACATTTTTAATTTTTCAAAAGCAAGTAAAATTTTAGTCAAAATAAATTTGCTAAGTTTGGAAAGTTTAATTTTCAAGCATACTGACTAAATTTAAATGTAATAATTTTTAATTGAAAATCAATTTTAAAAATTAGGTGGGATTTTTAAACTTCCAAACTTTTAATTAATTTCTCCCCCTGAACCTGATATCTAAGATAAAGCTTTTGAAAATATTTGCTAAGAATTTTGAATATAAGATTTTCAAAGTAATTGGAGTAGAATTTTCAAAAGAAATTTAAAAAAAATGCTTTAGTTAATCCTCCTGAATTTGATACTCAAATTTACATAGCTGTCTAACCAATTAGTTACTAACTAACTATCAGAAAATAGCAGTTTTCACTTGGTTAGTCAGATTAAGTTGATTATAAGCAGTCAGTGTTTGACTTGACTGATGAGCTTAATCTGATTAATATCTGAGTTGTATTTAACGTCCAGACTTATGCCAATGCACTGATATAAGCATCTTAAGTCCAGACAGTTGACCTATGCATCTCACCCCTTTCTAAGTTTTTCAAACACAAGCAAGGTAAACCTAAGGTGTTGGTGAGATGCTCAAAACTAATCCTATGGGTACATGCTTTCTAAGGATTCAAAAACTAATCTAAGGCCAAAACTATTTTTGAAAATCTAAAAATGGAAAGTTTTGAAAACAGACAAGTTTAACCTATAATTTGATGAAACCATTTTTGAGAGTATTTTTGAAATTTCCTAGTCTATTGAGCACATCCCTAATTGTCGTCGTAAGTTGCTAAATTCACTTTCAGGGAGTGGTTTTGTAAAAATGTCAGCTAAATTTGATTTAGACTCAATGTACTTGAGTTCAATATCACCTTTAGTAACATGATCCCTGATGAAGTGGTGCCTAATTTCAATATGTTTGGTTCTTGAATGATGCACAGGATTCTTGGTTAAGTTAATTGAACTTATATTGTCAATTAATACTTTTACATTTGTGATATTTAAGTTGAAATCTTTTAGAGTATGCATCATCCATAATAACTGTGCAACACATTCACCTATAGCTATGTATTCTGACTCAGTTGTAGATAGTGCAACACAGTGTTGCTTTCTACTAAACCAGCTGACAAGGGATGGACCAAGTAGTTGGCATCCACCACTTGTGCTTTTGCGGTCTAATTTGCATCCGGCATAATCTGAGTCAGAATATCCTATTAATTCAAAGTTGTTGGTCCTAGGATACCAAATTCCTACATTTGTGGTTCCCTTGAGGTATCTAAAGATTCTTTTGACTTGAGTCAAATGAGATTCTTTAGCACAGGTTTGGTATCGAGTACATATACTAACTGCAAATAAAATGTCAGGTCGGCTTGCAGTTAAGTAAAGTAGACTACCTATTGCGCTCCGATAATGTTTTAAGTCTACAGATTTCCCATTAGGATCATCATCTAGGATTGTGTTTACGGCCATAGGTGTTTTTATTTCTTTAGTATTTTCCATTCCAAATTTTCTAAGTAACTCCTTAGTATATTTTTGTTGATAAATATAATTTCCTTCATTTATTTGTTTGACTTGTAACCCTAGAAAATAAGTTAATTTTCCTACCAGACTCATTTCAAATTCGTGTTCCATTAGGTTTGTAAATTCGTTTAAAAATTCTGAGTTTGTTGAACCAAAGATGATATCATCTACATAGATTTGAGCTATAAAAATATCTTCTTTTATTGATTTCACAAATAGTGTTGGGTCAACTTGACCTTGGTTGAACCCTTTAGAGATTAAGTAAGAGGTTAGTCTTTCATACCATGCCCTAGGTGCCTGTTTAAGTCCATATAATGCCTTTTTTAATTTGTAGACATAATCAGGGTGTTCTAGGCTTTCAAAACCAGGTGGCTGACCTACATAAACTTCTTCTTTTATTAATCCATTAAGAAAGGCAGACTTGACATCCATTTGGTATAGTTTGAATCCTTTATGGGCTGCATAGCTTAGTAACATTCTAATGGACTCTAGTCTAGCTACCGGGGCATAAGTTTCATCATAGTCAAGTCCTTCAACTTGACTGAACCCTTTGGCAACTAACCTGGCCTTGTTTCTAGTAATTTCTCCAGTTTCACTTAACTTGTTTCTAAATACCCATTTGGTTTCTATTATTTTCTTATCGTTAGGTGGAGGTACTAGGTCCCAAACTTCATTGTTCTCAAATTGAGCTAATTCTTCTTGCATAGCTATGACCCAGTCTGGGTCAAGTAGGGATTCAGCTACAGTTTTGGGTTCAATATTTGAGATTAACGAGATTTGACTTAGGTTTCTGAAAGATGACCTAGTTTGGACCCTAAGGTCTGGGTCACCAATTATTTGATCAGTAGGATGGTTTGGGTTGACTCTTATGGTTCTAGAAGGTTGACTTTCTTGTAGTTGTTCTTCTTCTTCATGATTTTGGGTTTGGTTTGTTCCTTCAGAATTGATATGTTCATGAACAGGGTCAACTGGTTGAGGTTGGGCTTGTTCTAGGTTTTGATTGGATTCTTTGAATTTTACATTGGTGGTTTCCTCAATTCTTAAGGTAACTTTATTATAAATTCTGTAGTCTCTGCTATTCAGAGAGTACCCTAGAAAAATTCCATTTTCTATTTTGGAAGTGAATTTGCCTAAGTGTTCTCTAGTATTTAGGATAAAGGCTGGGCAACCAAATACCTTAAAGTGTTTTATATTAGGTTGTTTGTTGTAAAATATTTCAAAAAATGTTTTATTGTGTTTTTTGTTTAGTGTTGTTCGGTTTTGTACATAGCAGGCTGTACTAACAGCTTCTGCCCAAAAATATTTAGGTAAGTTGTATTCGTTTAGCATAGTTCTAGATGCTTCAAGTAAAGTTCTATTTTTCCTTTCTACAATTCCATTTTGTTGGGGAGTTTTAGGGCAAGAAAATTCATGATGGTAGCCATTTTCAAGGCAAAATTTATCAAAATTATGATTTTTAAATTCTCCTCCATTATCACTTCTGATTCTTTTAATTTTTATGCCTTTTTCATTTTCAATTTATTTACAGAAATTTGTAAAAATTTCAAAGGTTTCATCTTTATTTTTTAAGAATTTGACCTAAGTGAACCTAGAGTAGTCATCTATTATAACTAAACAGTATAGACTTCCATTTATTGATTTAACTCCATGGGAGTCAAATAGGTCTAAGTGTAAAAGTTCTAGGACTGAGTTGGTTTGGGATTCATTAATTGATTTGTGGGTAGATTTTGTTTGTTTGCCTTGTTGACAAGCATTACATATCGTTAAATCTAAGTTAGGTAATTTTGGTAAGCCTCTAACTAGACCATTTAATTTACTTATGTTTCTGAAATGTGTGTGTGACATTCTTCTATGCCATAACCAGGTTTCTTCTTTTTGTGTTAAATAACACTTGACTGAAGAAGTGGTTAAGTTAATGGCATAGATATTGTCTTTTCTAAAGCCTTTTAGGCTTATAGTTGGATTATCTAGATGTTTGATCAAACATTCTGTGGATAGAAATTTTACCTTATACCTAGTGTCACATAATTGACTTATGCTCAGAAGATTGTATTTAAAATTTTCAACAAGTAGAACATTTGTAATTATGAAATCTATTTTTAATTCAATATTACCTATACCAATTACCTTGAGTTTACCGTTGTTTCCAAAGGCAACTGTTCCTAGGCTTTTGTAGGTTAATTGAGTGAACTTGGTGTGATCTCCAGTCATATGTTTGGAGCAACCACTGTCCAAAATCCACTTGGTTTCCTACAACAAGTAGGATTTTTATGTTAGTCTTAGTTTATCAATTTTTAATCAATCATTATTTAAAAAAAAATCTTAATTTTAAAATTTTGAAATTAATTTAAGTTTAAAATTTTGAAGTTAATTTTTAAGTTAAAGTTAAAATTTTGAAATTAATTTTTAAGTTAAAATTAAAATTTTGAAATTAATTTTTAAGTTAAAATTAAAATTTTGAAATTTAATTTTTAAGTTAAAATTAAAATTTTGAAATTAATTTTTAAGTTAAAATTAAAATTTTGAAATTTAATTTTTAAGTTAAAATTAAAATTTTGAAATTAATTTTTTAAATTAAAATTTTGAAATTAAATTTTAAGTTAAAATTAAAATTTTGAAATTAATTTTTAAGTTAAGATTAAAATTTTGAAATTAATTTTTAAAATTAAAATTTTGAAATTAAATTTTAAGTTAAAATTAAAATTTTGAAATTAATTTTTAAGTTAAGATTAAAATTTTGAAATTAATTTTTAAGTTAAAATTTTGAAATTAATTTTTAAGTTAAAATTAAAATTTTGAAATTAATTTTTAAGTTAAAATTAAAATTTTGAAATTAATTTTTAAGTTAAAATTTTGAAATTAATTTTTAAGTTAAAATTAAAATTTTGAAATTAATTTTTAAGTTAAAATTAAAATTTTGAAATTAATTTTTAAGTTAAAATTAAAATTTTGAAATTAATTTTTAAAGCCTTATTCATCTCACCCGAACTATATTATCAATCAGGGAATCCTATGATTTTGTGAGATGAAATTGGTTTGATTACAGACTTTTGGTTTAACTTGTGTTAGATTCAGACTTAGCTTTGGTTTCCACAAATAGGCATTCTTCGGATAAACTTCTAAGCTTGGTGAGTCACAAGGACATCATTAGAAGTAACCAACCTTTCGAGGTTTTCCGAATAGTCCTATCCACGGAACTTAGTACTAAATCTCGGTCTAACTGGTTAGGATTCGTTTAAGGGTAGCTTCGGTCAGTTCCACTTGGCCAAATGCACCAGATCGAAGCCATATCTTTCTAGACATGCGATGCCCAAGCTTTCCTAACGTACTATCATTCAAAAACTTCACCAGTACCATGATTCCAGTTAAACTTGGTCTCTCTTTAACTAATCCTAATTACCCTGTCGGGTTAGTTTGTTTTGGGTTACCCTGTCGGGTATGTTAGTTTTGGAGGTGCCAGCTATTCTGGAGCCTCCCCCTGAATTATTGGCCATTAGTTTAGATTTTGGTTTTAGGTTTGTATCGATTCTTTTTATAGTTATAATCAACTTGGTGATAATCTAAATTTTGTTGAGTTTTGAATTTTGATTTTAATTTAGATTTATATTTTAGTTTTTGATCTGATTTATTCAAGTTTATATAATGTATTTTATCTTTAGGTATATAGAATTGATTAAGTCCTACTTGTGTGGTTAAGCACGCTTTCGGGACCCAAGCTTGTTTAGTTGCTTTGTGTTGGGTTAATAATGATTTAAAGGTTTTGTTTGAGTTTGACTTATATCCAAGTCCGGTTTTATTATAGCATGCCTTTTGGTTATTTAGAATTAAATCTAAATTTTTAGATCTTGTTGTGAATTTTTCCAACATTTCCTTTAACTTATTAAGTTCATTTTTTAATGATAAATTCTCCTCCTCAAGTGTTCGATCTTGAGTTGGATTCAAATTTTTTAATTGTTCCTTGAGGTTTTGATTTTCCTCAAGAAGCGATTTATTTTTATTTTCCAATTTAACTAATTTTTTATTCAAACACGAGATAATTCTAAAGAATTTACGATTTAAGTTTAGGTATACCTCTTTGGAACCTTCGGAAACGAGTACGGACTCGTGGCTCGATTCGGGTTCGGACCCGTCTTCCGATTCCTCTTATTCGTCTTCCGTTTCAGCTTCGCGAGCCATCAGCGCGAGGTGACTTTGGTGCTTTTCTTCTTCCGATTCGTCTGAGGAGGAATCGTCTCATGTTGCTTTGAGGGCTTTCTTCTTTGTTGACTTTGGTTTGTCAAGTTTCAATCTTGGGCATTCGTTCTTGTAGTGCCCCTTTTTGTTACATCCGAAACATGTGACATTTCTTGAGTCGGCTGGCGAACTGATCTTCTGAAGATCTTGTTTGCTGAAGCTTCTCTTTTTCCTGGTGAACATTTTCCTTACCAGGTTCACCAGGTGTTCTTCGTCTTCAGAGTCTTGATTGGAATCTTCTCCTTTCTCGACCCCGGCGTTAGTTTGCTCATGCAGTTCTAATTCATAAAAGAGTTCATCCAATTTTAATTTAGATAAATTTTTTGAAATTTTGTAGGCATCTACGATTGATGCCCACAAATTGTTTCGCGGAAAAGCATTTAACGCGTACCTGATTAAGTCTCGGTTCTCCATTTGGTGGCCTATCGCGTGGAGACCGTTGAAGATATCTTTGACCCTCGCGTGGAGCTGACTTGCCGTTTCTCCTTCCTGCATTTTTATATTAAAAATTCTATTTAACAACAAATCTCTCTTTGTTACCTTCGCGTCGCTTGTTCCTTCGTGCAGCTCGATCAGTTTATCCCAAAGCTCCTTAGCGTTTTGATGCGGTCCGACCCGGTTCAGTTCTTCTCGTGTTAGTCCGCAGTGTAGAGTATTGATGGCTTTGTTTTCAATTGATGCCTTTTTCTTCACATCATTTGTCCAGTCTTCAGGGTCTAGTATGTTCCCGGAGTTGTCTACTGGAATTTTGTAAGCCCTTGTGACGCTCATCCATTGGTCGTAGTCTGTCTTCATGTAGACCTCCATTCTCCTCTTCCAGTACGAAAAGTCATCCCCGTTGAATAGAGGAGGACGTACTGTGCTGAAGCCTTCTTGTTGAGACATCATAACCTACACACACGAAATTAACTGGAAAAATATCCCAAGACTTCGTCTTGGATTAGCAGTGCGGGAGAAACAGAAACTCTAAGTTGGTGTTGCACCAATTTAGATTTTAAATGCAAAAAAAATCTTCCAAAAAGATAATAATATCAATTTTTAAAAAAATTTCACCCCCTATCTGTTTGGTGGTTGCACCAAATCAGAGCGGAACCTTGCTCTGATACCACTTGTAAGACCGTTAGATTCGATAGAGGGGGGGGGGTGAATATCGATTCGAAAATCTCGAGTTAAAACGCAGCGGAAAAGTAAGGAAGTAAAGAGATGAATGTTGGGATCTTCGGGCCGCGAAAACCGCTTTTTCGCGTCGCGGAAACCCCGAAGGACCCAAAGCCGTAGATCCGTGCAAAGATTCGTATACAAAATTCGAAAAACTATTTCTTGTACGAGTTCATTAACAGATCTACTACTTAGATCTACGAGGAAAAAGTGTTTACCCTTGATGCGCGCCCTACGCGAATCCCGCTCTTCCAAGGTGTTGCCGGATCTCAAGACCGTCAAGCGCCGGTCCTCTAGAAATATCCACACGGACAACTTAGGTGGAGAAAACCTCACACAAAGGTGTGCTAGCACCTTGGTAAGGTTCGGCCAAGTAAGGAGGAGAGGGAGAGGGAGAGCTTGAGAGGAAGGAGGAAGAAGATACACCACATGAATGAAAAAAATGAAATTCTCATCCAAAAACCAAGTGGCCGGCCACTTTCAAAAATTCACCAATTAATTGCATTAATTGCAATTAATATGAAACCATTACCAATTAATTGCATTAATTGCAATTAATATGAAACCATTAAGAGAGTGGCTTTGTAACTTCCATGAGGTGGCACCCATGATGATGTGGAACATCATTATTGGTCCACCTAATGCCAACTCACCAATGAGGTGGCAAAAGGTCAAGTCAAAATTGACCTTTGGTCTTCCTTCTCAAGTCAAGTCAAACTTGACTCAATCTCTACCATGGTGGATCTAATCCAACCATTTGATTCGAGCCAACTTAATATAATGAATCTAATTCATTAAATTAAGTTGATTTAATGAGTCATAATCTAAATTAGACTCATTAAATACATGAATCAACTTGAGTCCAACTCAAATAGCCCAATTTGGATTACTCTTAATCCAATATGATTCATCAAATGAATCTAATCCTCTTGGTTCATCATATGAACCAAATCTCCATCTAATTGTCCTAAGTGTGTGACCCTATAGGTTCTTGTAACGTTGGCAATGCCCTAAACCCATTTAGGAGCATAAGTAATGAGCGGTATCTAGCAACACATCATTACTACCCAAGTTACAAGAATGTTGAGATCCAACATCACCTTGTGACTACTAATTGTGACTCCTCACAATATGTGACAAATGTTCTTCTATCCTAGACATCTAGATTGATCAATGTGAGGCATAGACCGTGTCATCCTCTAATCAATCTAAATCTTGAACTCCAAGTAGACTCACTCGATCAAATGAGCTCAACATCTAATGTTGACTCATTTGGGCATGGCCATGCACTTAGTGGTCTCACTCTATCAAGAATACCGATGTCGCTCCCGTCATATGGGAGGGATAGATCCCATCTACATCACTCACATCCCTCTACATAATTCGTTATATACCCAGTAATCGCCTTTATAGTCCACCCAGTTACGGGTGACGCTTGACGAAACCAAAGTACATAACTCCTTATGTAGGGATCCATGGTGACTTCAGGTCTAAGGACTAATAGTCATACTAATAGCCACATGAGAAAGTATATGACACTCATATAACGATCCATGATACTTTCTCATGGCGGGTCATTCAGTATACATTCTCTAATGCATACCCATGTGTCAGCTTGATATCTCTATATCCATGACTTGTGAGATCAAGTCATCGAGCTGACCTACATGCTAGTCTTATTGTATTAACATTGTCCCTGAATGCTAATACTCGACTAGGAATCATTTAGAGTAGTGTTCCCTATATCATCTCACTATCGATTCAACTAATCGATTGATATAGGTATGAACCTTCTACTCAAGGACGCTATTATACTTAGTCTATTTGGCACTAATATAAATAAGTATAATAACCAAACAAAAGCCTTTATTAATATACAAGAATATGATATACATGAGTCCATACAATCATCAAATGATTGGCTCTAGGGCTCTAACTAACAATGAACACGGTTGATTTTTACTTCGTTCGGAGCCTGTGACGACTCCTACTCGAAGGCCCGTACTCCTTGAGTACTTTCGTTGGGCAATTCACTAGAAATTCGGATAATTACAATTTACGTACAAATATTGCTAATGAAAGAAAAACAAAGCTATACCGACAAATAATGAATTAAAAGAAAACCGGAGTGAGTCGTCAGAGCTTTGTGAACGTCGTTGGAGCGCAGAGTAGCAGAGTGATTGAACTCAGAGTTCTCAGAACACAGATATATTGAAGCTCCTGCCTGGGGCTTCTTTTATATGCTGCTCCGGGCGCCTGGATCCCTTCCGGGCGCCTGGATCCCTTCCGGGCGCCTGGATCCCTTCCGGGCGCCTGGAATGTGACGTAACACTCCCAACCAGCATGCTCCAAGTGTCAACGTCGTCCTGGGGATAAAACTTGCCTCCGGGCGCCCAGAACCATCCCGGGCGCCCGGACCCTCACTGTTTCCTACCTGCAAAACAGTGTTAGTCCGAGGCAAATAAAAACCCTGCAGCACAGATTGTAAGCACATTTTTATAGATACGCTAAGTAATAAAAATTAACAACAAGAGTATGACTTAGATTCCGTCTTTCCGAGACCGGAATCTAGTCACGATCTCGACTTAGATATCCGAAATGGATCTAAGCCGGATCGACACCTAATGTTCCCTTCCCGGGAACACGTCCTCGCAGTCACTCCCCTCCAGTGACTTACCTCACTTACCTGCCAGACGTCCGGTCAGCCCGTCGACCCGTCTGGACTTCTTGCCAAGCGTCCGGTCAGCCCGTCGACCCGCCTGGGCTTCTCGCCAGCTATCCGGTCAGCCCGTCGACCTAGCTGGACTTCTCGCCAAGTGTCCGGTCAGCCCGTCGACCCGCTTGGACTTCTCGCCAGCTATCCGGTCAGCCCGTCGACCTAGCTGGACTTCGTGCCAGACATCTGGTCGGCCCGTCGACCTGTCTGGACTTCTCCTGCACACTTTATCAAAGTGTCAGACAACAACAGACTAACTTAACCTGATTTGTCATTCATCAAAACCTGGGTTAAATCGTTAGTGCTAACCTGCACCAAGACTATTATGTTTTGATCCCTGTGTCTAAGTGTGCAGGAGCTAAGGAGCACAGGAAGTCGAGCGGAAGACGCGGTTAGCGAGAAGGACGACACGGAAGAGAGCTGACGGGCTCGGTGCGTCCGAGGGATGAGGTGTCGCGGAAGAGTACACCAGTGGATAAGAAGGGCGTGTGTGATGTTTGAGGGGCGAGAAGCTAGAGCAGAAGCTTGCTCGAGGAGAAGGCCGAAATTGGGTTCGGGTGAGCCTTATTTTGGTTGGCCGAAATCACCCAGGTGATCGGAGCAATGGAAGAGTTAGAGTGGAACTATGGAACTGCTAGAGGAGCTTTCAACAGGAGTTGAAAACGCCTCCACGACCTTCAAGCAGAAGACGCCTTCAATGGCTGAAGGTGCCTTCAATGGCTGAAGGCACCTTCAACCAGCCATGGAAGGCGCCTTCAATCAGGCAATTTGGTCGTTGGTGGAAAGGATAAAGTTTTATCCTTTGCCTCGCTGGAGGCGCCTTCTAGCCCTATGGAAGGCTCCTTCAGCTTGCGGATAAGGTTTTCCAAGGGCTATAAAACTGGACCTAGGAAGGTAATAACAACTTCTGTATTGATTTTCTAGCAATAGTCTGAGCTATTAACAAGTGTAAGAGGCTTCACCTTCAGTGAAAGAGATTTTTTAAGAGCTTTCATTTAGCTTGGATTAACAACCACCTAGGTTGTAACCAAGTAAATTCTAATGCCTCTTTGTTTAGTTTCTTATTGTTTATTTTTTTTATGCTATTGCTTCTAACCTGAGTTGAAAGTTCGAGAAGGTGTTTAGTTTTTCTATTTCAGAAAACTCAACCCTCTCCAGCTAGCCGACCCAGACCAACAAGTGGTATCAGAGCCTAACAACTTTAGGAGGACTAACCACCAAACAAAGCACACGAGATGGCCAGACCAAGCATCCACCCACCAAAGTTTGAGGGGGACTTCGCCAACTGGAAAAAGAATATGGAGGTATTTTTCAAGACCGATTTTGATTTATTTTTAATAATGGAGTTTGGTTTTGTAGCACCCGAAGGTAAAGATAAATACCACTGGACCAAAAAGGAGCAAGCTGATTTCGTGGCAAACGACAAAATAGAGTTCCATCTGCTAAGCGTTCCACCTCCACAAGAATCAATCAGATCGGAGCCTACGAGTTTGCGAAGGAGCTTTAGGAGAAGTTCCTGGAACTACACGAATGAACCTCAGAGGCGAAACTCGCAAGACGAGATCTGCTCATAAACCAGATTAGCAACATCAAACTGGAACAAGGTGAAACACTTGCACACCTTCATTCAAGGATCAAGGAGCTCATCACTGGACTCATGAATCTCGGAGAAAAGGTAAGTAACTGAGATTCATTAAGGTACGCGCTTAACGCATTCCCTAGAAGTACTGAATGGGCATCACTAGTAGATGCTTATTACATATCTAAGGATTTAGATTCCACTACGTTAGAAGAATTATTTTCTACCTTTGAAGTCCACGAAACAATATGTGCAGATCTGAAGGACCCCCGAAGCACAATATTGCCCTTAAGGCAAAGATGGACGAACAAGATTCAGAATCCTCTCTCGATGACAACGAAACGATAATGATGGTAAGATAGTTTAAAAAATTATTTAAAACTCGAAAATCTAACCATGTGCATAGTAGAAAGAAAAGGACAATCAGATGCTACTACTACAATAAAGAAGGGCACGTTAAAGACAACTGCCCTAAGTTAAAGATCAATGAGAAGGACAAAGGCAAGAATAAGAAGCCCGTCCAAAAGAACAAATACAAGACCCTAAAGGCAATGTGGGATGAAACGTCATCCGAATCGGAGATCAAAGCTTTTTCTGGACTTACATTGATGGGAAGTCATCAAGAAGACGAACACGAAGAAAGCTCTTCTGAAATGAGCATCAATGAAGGGGGAGCTACATCAGAAGAAAGCAGCAGTTCAGGGGGAGCTACGGATGACGAGATCGACAAGGTAAGTCAGGTACGATCTCTTCCACCTGATAGGCTATTCAAATTTGTAAGTTCTTATCAAAAAATTGTTGCAAGTTAGAAAAAGAAAACATAGATTTGAAAATATAATTGTCCAAAGCATGTCCGCTAGATTTATATGATAATTTGAAAATAGAAAATGACAAATTGAAAAATTATGCATACTCATATAATACAAGTAGTAGAAAATTTAATGTCTAAATTGGTATTTTTATTACCACAAAGGATAAGTTAGAAAATTTTCTCAGAAATACATACCAAAGAAATTTCTAATTAATCCAGTTGGAAGTAACCTATATTGGGTTCCAAAGACTTGTCTAAATTAAAGTTAATTAGACTTAGGGCTTTCAGAGAGTACATTAAATATTTGATTTCATTATGAGACTTTGTCTAAAAGTGGTTGATGATCCAATAACCAAGAAGGCCTAGTACCTTGCCATAGCCTGAAAGCTGATTAACGAAATAAAATATTTAATTGACTAACTGATAAAACATTGAATAACGATTAGATAATGCTTTACAAAAGTTGTCAGCTTTTCTCTAAATTTTTTTTCTCTCTTAGAAAATTTTGGAAAATCCTTTTGCAAAACTTAAATTTTCTAAATTATTTATGTTGCAAATTTTTTCTAAGTGATATCAATCTTTTTTACAATTTTCAAAATACTTGATAAGTTTTTTTAAATGATTAGGAAATCAATGTTTTTTTTTTTAAACTCTATTATTTAAATTACCCTTAGATTTTTTTTTTACCCCATTTTTTATGTGATCAAAGGGAGAGAAGGGAAGATTAAGTTTAGGGGGAGGTAGTTCAATTCAAATAAAAATTTTAAATTTTAAAATTTGAAAATCTCTTTTACACTTTATTGCATACTTATAATTTTATTGCTTTAACTTTATATTTGTTTACCCTAACTTAACTTGGGTTACTCACATCAAAAAGGGGGAGATTGTTGGTACCACAAGGTTATTTTGATGTGATCAAATAAGTTAAGTTAGGTCCTGTTATGTTTTAATCCCTGTGTCTAAGTGTGCAGGAGCTTAGGAGTACAGGAAGTCATTCGAAAGACACGGCTAGCGAGAATGACGACACAGGAGAGAGCGGACGGGTTTGGTTCGTCGGAGGGATGAGGTGTCGTGGAAGAGTACACCGATGGACGAGAAGGGCGTGTGCAACATTCGAGAGACGAGAAGCCAAAGTGGAAGCCTGCTGGAGGAGAAGGCTGAAATAGGGTTTGGGTGAGCCTTATTTCGGTTGGCCGAAATCACCCAGGCGAGCAACGGAAGAGCTAGAGTGGAGCTATGGAGCTGCTAAAGGTGCCTTCAATAGGAGTTGAAGGCACCTCCATGACCTTCAGGCAGAATGCGCCTTCAACCAGCCATGGAAGGAACCTTCGACCAGGCAATTTGGTCATTGGCGGAAAGGATAAAGTTTTATCTCTTGCCTCGCTGGAGGCGTCTTCCAACCCTATAGAAGGCGCCTTTTGTTGGATCGAAAGTGCTAGAGGGGGGAGAGGGGTGAATAGCGCTCATGACTTTCACTTTCAATTTGGAAAACTTTTGAGTAAACGCAACAGAAAGTAAATAATGCAAATGCAAACACCATGGATTTTTTACTTGGTTCAGAGCCTGGGGCGACTCCTACTCCAAGGCTCACGCTCGTTGAGCGTTTACTTTGGGCAATCACTATAAGCATGGAATATTCTTTACAATTTAAGTACAATGATAGAGCAGTAGTAAAATCTATACCGACAACAAAAAATAATAAGTTTGAAGCTCCTGGTTGTCGGGGTCTTGCTATAGCTTTTCTGGATCATCTTTTGAGCAACACGGAGAACACAGATTGTAATTTCATTGTTGTTCCAAGCTGCTACTCGAGACTACCTTTTATATCCTGTGGAGGGTGCCCTCAAGCTCCATGAGGGCCCCTCCAACTCGCCGAGTCAACCGCGCGTAGATAAGCTTTTGACCTTCACTGCCTATCCGCTCGAGGGCGCCTCCAACCACATGGAGGGCGCCCTCACGCCAGTGTCCAGGGTGCCCTCAAGCTCCATGAGGGTACCCTCACGCCGTGTCCAGGGTGCCCTCAAGCTCCATGAGGCCGCCCTCGCGCCTTGCTGCGAGGTTGCTTCTCCAGGTTACTTGAGGCAAACATGCCCAATTCACTTCCTAAAAAATACGTTAGTCCAACATACCCTGCAAAACAAATTTAGGATAATATAGATATAAAAGATAAAGGATTTGACAGTTATCGAACTGTCCGGTTCTGACTTCGGATTTCCGATCGAAAACCCTAGGTCGAACCGATGCCTACTGTTCCCTCAGCGGGGAACGCGTCCTCACCTACTCCACTCAGGAGAATATACTTGTTGCCAGACTGGTCCTCTAGACCAACTAGACTTTTGCTCAGCGCCCGAGGCTCCAGGACTTTTCGCTGGACATCCGCTCCATGACCCGGCCAGTCTTTCACCTAGTTCACGACATCAGGACTTTCCACCTAGAGTCCTCGACTCTAGGACTTTTGCCCGAAGCCCTCGACTCACCAAGACTTTCTGTCTAGCGTTACCACCCCCTAGGACCTAGGGTTACCGCCCCCTAGGGTTTTCTACCTGCCTAACCACAGCTAGGACTTTTGCCTAAGTACACTTAGGACTTTCTTACAAACTCATTCAAACACATTAGATAACAAAATAACTTAACTTTGGACCCTTTGACATAATCAAAACACAGGTTTGACTGTCAGATGCTTCCCGCACCAACACCTTCAGCCTGCGGATAAGGTTTTTCAGGGGATATAAAAAACCCCTGGACCTAGGAAAGTAATAACAACTTCTGTATTGATTTCCTATCAATAGATTGAGCTATTAACGAGTGTAAGAGGCTTCTCCGCCTTCAGTGAAGGAGTCTTTTTTAAGAGCTTTCATTTGACTTGGATTAACAACCACCTAGGTTGTAACTAGGTAAATTCTAGTGCCTCTTTGTTTAGTTTCTTATTGTTTATTTTTTTATGCTATTGCTGCTAACTTGAGTTGAAAGTTTGAGAAGGTGTTTAGTTTTTCTGCTTTAGGCAACTCAACCCTCTCCAGTCAACCGACCTGGACCAACAACTTGTTCCAATTAAATCACACAAATTCAAAATTCAAAACCCTATTCAAAATTTCCAGATTTAAGAATCCAATTCAAAATTCAGATTCAGACTCAAGCTTGAGAAATTCCTATATATTTGAACTTAAGAAAACAAATTCAGCAAAACCCAATGAATTATGTCTTCATAAGTTTCAGAAATCTGGCCAACATAATCATACTCATAGAAGTTCAGTTTCCTAGAGATCTGGTTCAAATTCAATCTCAAAGAATTTCTCCATTTTGGATTTAGATTCAGAGAATCAAATTAGATTCAACATGGCAGTTTTTTTATTCAGATACGAGAAAACTCCATATTTTTCTTTGTTTCGGTTTATTGTTTTTCTTTCTTCCTTAGCAGAGAACGTTCATCTTGGAATAGCTTAGGTGTTGTTCTTCAGAATCAGCATATGAAATTGGTACCAATCAAGTTTCTCTATAGTGGTATGAATTTCTCATGAGGTTGTCCCTAATCAACGATTAGAAACTGAATTTGAATCTGATTTCTGAGTTGCTGAAACAGGGAACCAAGATTTCTGAAATCTTGCTTCTGAATTTCTATTCAGTTGTGACATTCAGGAAATTAGGTTTATGTCTCTACTCCAATTAAGTTTCAACTTCTTACAATGCTTAGAGATCCCTCTGTTGTTATTATGGTACAAAGGTTTATAATTCCAAATACATGCTACTACTGTACTTTAGTTTTAGAAATCAGCTCATTTTTGGAAATTCCAGCCTTTTCCAGACTTAGGTTTCATACTTTAAAATCTAATGTCATCTCAGCCTATCTCAAGAAGGGTTACATTTAGAAGAAAACATTATTTAGCACTGAACCAATAGGGGCTTGAATTCAATTTGTTCCTAGTAAAAAAAAAACAAGATTAGTTGGCACAAAATAGTCCTGATTTCTTGTCTAACTTTTGATGTACATTCTTATCTTCAAGGCTAGCACTCAAGCTTCCTATAGAAATCTAGAATTTAGTTGCAGCTCTTGTTTATTTTGACCAATTTCATAAATCTGGCTCAAAGAGATAGGCTTGGACATTTTACTGATTAAGCCATCTGTTAATTCTGGAAATCACAGAAATTTCATAACAGGTTCAGTTTTTTGTCATTTTTTTCTTTCTAGAAATTAGTTTAGTTTCATCAATGTATGTCATTTAGGAAATCAAAACTAGGACTCAAGCTCAATAGAGTTTTAGGACAGAATACCACTTCAAATTCCAGCTTCTTAAGAAATGAAATAGTGTAGAATCTCAATGTTGTTGTATAGTGCCTCTATCAAATCGATTTGGAACTCAACAAGTGGTAGAGTATTCAATTAGAGTCACTAAACTGATATAGCATTCAACAAACCAAACAAGTTTGACATAATTCAGCAGCTTTGATTTAGAATCCCTCACAACAGTGACCTACATTACCTTTCAGTATCAATTGCAAACTGCCCCACTTAACCCTTTGTCCACCTTGATAATCTAACTCATCAAGAATATTATCCACACTCTCAATAAAGGAATAATAAGCAAAGATGATCAAAGGTTAAAATGCTAGATGAAAATGTTTTAAGAAAACATTGGGGAAAGAAAATGAAGATTATGAGGGAGCAAGAATGAAAAATATTCTTCATTTCCATGCATACATATACTATTGTGATTTTGACAAGAAGCAAAGCAAGTTCTAGAGTTCAATTGTCATAAGATCATATCACACAAAAAGAATAATAGAGTATAGGCTTGTAGTAGTACTCTCTAGGTAATTTTTGCAATCAAACTCAATTAATCAAAATAGAATCCATCATCACACTAACTAATAGCATGCAAGTAAAATAGTCAATCATGCAAAATGATCTAAAAATTGATGGTCAAACTTAAAGAACTTTTACCATCTTAAAAGTATTACTAGAATAATTCCATGGAGAATTTTATTCAAAATGAGATGCTATGTAGACTAAACAATATGTAAAGTGTTGGTGCAGGAAGCATCCGACGATCGAACTTGTGTTTTGATAATGGCAAAGGATTCAAAGTTAAGGTGTTTTGTGATCTAACAAGTCTGCTTGAGTGTTTCAGGAAAGTCCTAGCTGCGGTTAGGCAAAGGGAAAACCCTAGGGGGTGGTAACCCTAGGTCATAGGGGGTAGTAACCCTATGCGGAAAGTCTTGGCAGGTCGATGGCTTCAGGAAAAAGTCCTAGGGGGTGGTAACCCTAGGTGGAAAGTCCTGGTGTCGCAAACCAGGTGAAAGACTGGACTAGCCGGGAAGCGGATGTCCAGTAAAAAGTACGGAAGTGTCGAGTGCTGAGCAAAAGTCCAGTCGATCTGGAGGATCGCACTGGCAACAGGTAAATCTCCTGAGTGGAGTAGGTGAGGACGCGTTCCCCGTAGAGGGAACAGTAGGCATCGGGTCGACCTAGGGTTTCCAGTCGAAAATCTGAAGTCAGACCCGGACAGTCCGGAGACTATCATATCATTCCATTTATATTATTGTTTTGTGCTAACTTTGTGCTGCAGGGTATTTTTGGATTAACATATCTTGCAGGGACCAAAGTGCACAAATGACCTCGGATGAACAGTGCCGAGGCGCCTCCATGGAGCTTGGAGGCGCCTCGGGTGCGAGCCAGAAGAGACCAGCGCAGCACAGTCCCAAGCGCCTTGGAAGAGGTTTAAGGCGCCTTGGACCAGTGGATGGAGGCATCTTGGACCAGTGGATGGAGGCGCCTTGGACCAGTGGATGGAGGCGCCTCGGGTGGATTAAGGCGCCTTCAGATGGGATAAGCGCAGAATGGTCAGCGCTCATCTGCACGGTGAACTCGAAGCAGTGGAGGCGCCTTGAATGACTTTCAAGGTGCCTTGGATGCCCTTTAAAAGGGGACTTCGAGTAGCAGTGAAGCATATCAACTCTCAAGCGACTCTTCTGCATTCAACTGCTAACGAACTCATTCCGAAGTGCTGTAACTCGACACCGACGACCTGGAGCTTCAATTTAGCATTTTAGTTGTCGGTATAAAAGTTTATTTACTCTTTATTTGCTTCTTGTACTTAAACTTGTAAATCTATTCGAGCTTATAGTTGTTGCCCACAGTAAGTGATCAAGGATCGCGGGCCTTCGAGTAGGAGTCGCTACAGGCTCCGAACGAAGTAAATTCTCCGTGTCCTTCTGTGTGTGTTTGCTTTTCTTTTCTATTTCCGCTGCTTATTACTCTGTTAGTTTTTTATACGATTTACGATTTCAAAAAGTGAAAGCCACGAGCGCTATTCACCCCCCCTCTAGTGCGTCTCGATCCAACAATTGGTATCAGAGCGGGGTCGCGTTGATCTGGTGCAACCACCAATCACGCATTTTTTTCGTGGTTATTTTTTTTGGAGTCAATTAGAATTAGCTAATTAGCTACATTCTAATTATTTTACGAATCGGTTTTACTCAAAGCTGGTGCAACACCACTCGAGTTCATTATTTCTTATCCTTATCTTCCCGCACTGCTAATCCAAGACCTAGTCTTGGGACATTTCTTTTGTTTTTGTTTTACATATACTGTCGATATTACAAATGGCCTAACAACATGGGTTCAGCACCGTTCGCCCCCCACTTTTCTCCGGAGAAGACTTCGGATATTGGAAGGGGCGAATGGAAACCTTCCTGAAGACACAATTCGATACATGGATGATAATCAAGACAGGACTACTACTCCCATCCGACGAAGACGGCAAGGCGACACCCTGCGAAAAATGGGAATCTACCACAATCAAGAAGGTGGAAGCTGATGCCAAAGCGACCTGCATCCTCCAGTGTGGGCTGACCAAGGAGGAGCTCAACAGAGCTGGTCCATTCTCAACGGCAAAGGAGCTATGGGAGAAATTAATCGAACTCCACGAGGGCACCTCGGAAACCAAGGTAAGTAAGCGTGACTTATTATTTAATAAACTGTACAATCTAAAAATGCAGGAAGGAGAGACGGCGAGTTCGCTCCACGCACGGATTCAAGACATCCTCAACTCTCTTCATGCGATCGGCCAGAAAGTCGAGAATCGGGACGTCATAAGGTACGCTCTAAACTCATTTCCGAGGAGTACATTGTGGGCATCAATGGTAGATGCCTACAAAGTCTCCAAGGACTTGTCTTGTTTAAAATTAGATGAGTTATTTTCTGAGTTTGAACTTCACGAGCAGACAAATGCACAGCCAACCGAGAAGGGGGTTGCTTTGGTTGCAGGTACCAGTCAAACACGGGAACCGAGATTACGGCGAAAAATTGAACCAGAATCAGAAGACGAACCCGACTCAGAAGATGAAGAAGACAAACTGACCAGCGAACTCGTGAACCTCGTGAAGAAGCTCTACAAGAAGAAGAAGGGCTTCAACAAGAAAGACCTGAAGAAGGCGATACAATCCAAGGAGGCACAACCGAGTTCTAAGGTAAAATTTGAAGTAATCTGCTACGAATGCAACCAGAAGGGGCACATCAAAGCCAACTGCCCCAACCAAAAGGAAGCAAAGAAGGAAGAAGGCCCTGAAGGCGACGTGGGACGAATCTTCTTCGGAGGACGATGACGACGAACTCGATCAGACAAGTTTACTCGCGTTGATGGCCCGGGACCAAATCGACGAATCCGAGAGTGAGAGCGAGTCAGAGGCCGAGTCCGAGCGAAGCCACAGATCCGTATCCATTTCCAAAGGGCCAGACTCTGCTGTAAGTATTCCTAGACTTAATAATTTAGTCAATTATTTATTACGCAAGTTAGCTAAGTCAAACCTTAAGATTAAATCACTTCTAAAGGAAGTAGCTGTCCTTAAAGAAGTGATTAACTCTAAATCCTTATCTGATCAAATTCAGACTGGAAATTCAACTCAAGTTCAAAAACTTGAGGAAGAAAATTCTAGTTTGAAAAATCAGGTCAAGGATTTAAAAAATACCTTAGAACGGTTTTCTTTAGGCTCCAAGAATCTTGACCTAATTCTTGGGACACAAAGAGCCGTTTACAATAGAACTGGGCTAGGATATAAAACTAAAAAAGAAATATAAATCTTATTTATCCTTAATAAACAAACCAAATAGAAAGGTAATCCAAGCATGGGTCCCCAAGTCCAAATTGGTCAATCAAATTGGACTTGGCCAATACTGGGTCCCGAAGGATCAAATACACTACCTCGATAGACCATATCGAGGCTATGATCCAGGGGGAGTAAACACGAAAACAATTCAAATTATAAATTAAAATTTGAAATTAAATTAAAATTCAAAAATTCAAAATTCAAAATTAAAACTCAATCCAAAACTTAAATCAAATAAAAAAAATATAGAAGGAGGATCCAGAATAACTGGCACCTCCAACTAAACTACCCAACTGGGTAACCGAACTTAATCTACCCGAAATGGATAAACAAGAGTAGACTACCTGGCAAGGTAATTAAGGTTAGAAAAAATGGGCTAGGTTTAACTTGACCCACGGTATTGGTGAAGTTTTTGGATGATAGTATGTTAGGGAAGCTTGGGCATCGCATGTCTAGGAAGATATGACTTCGACCTGGTGCATTTGGCTAAGTGGACCTGACCGAAGCTACCCTTAAATGGATCCTAACCAGTTAGACCAAGGTTTAGTATTAAGTTCAATGGGTAGGACTATTTGGAAAACCTCGAAGGCATTGTTACTTTAATGAGTTCCTTGTGACTCACCATAGCCCAGAAATTTATCCAAAGAATGTTTACTTGTTGAACCCAAAGCTAAACCTAAATCTAACACAAAGTTAAACAAAACCCTTAAATTGAACCTTAATTCATCTCACAAAAAATTATAGGATTACCTGATTGAAAATTTAAATCAGGTGAGATGACTAAGGAATTTTTAAAAAAAATCATTTTAAAATCTTTTCAAAATTAAATAATTTAAAATTAAAATTATTTTTAAAATTAAAATTATTTTCAAAATTTAAAATTATTTTCAAAATTAATTAACTTAAATCATTTTCAAAATTAATTAACTTAAAATTATTTTCAAAAATAATAAACTGAAAATTATTTTCAAAATTAAAAAACTCAAAATTATTTTCAAAATTAATAAACTTAAAATTATTTTCAAAATTTAAAATTAATTAACTTAAATGATTTGCAAAATTAATTAACTTAAAATCATTTTCAAAATTAATTAAATGAAAATTATTTTCAAAATTAATAAACTTAAAATTATTTTCAAAATTAATAAACTTAAAATTATTTTCAAAATTTAAAATTAATTAACTTAAATGATTTGCAAAATTAATTAACTTAAAATCATTTTCAAAATTAATTAACTTAAAATTATTTTCAAAATTAATAAACTGAAAATTATTTTCAAAATTAATAAACTGAAAATTATTTTCAAAATTTAAAATTAATAAACTTAAAATTATTTGCAAAATTAATTAACTTAAAATCATTTTCGAAATTAATAAACTTAAAATTATTTTCAAAACTAATTAACTTAAAATTATTTTCAAAATTAATAAACTTAAAATTATTTTCAAAATTAATTAACTCAAAATTATTTTTTAAAAAATAATTAACTTAAAACTTTCTCCAAAACTTTTCAAAACGTTAATTAAACATCTCAACCATAGGATTAATTGATTGCTAACTTAGATTGGGTGAGATAGAAAAACTAAGGAGTCTACTTCAATTAAGTTATCTTTAAATCCATTAAAAGGAAACCAATTCAACTACTTCATGTGTAGGAATTGGATCAATGGATGTTGGATAGTGGATGCTCCAGACACATGACTGGAGATAAGTTAAAGTTTACTAAACTCAAATACAAGAATTTAGAATCGGTTGCATTCGGCGACGACGGTAAACTGAAAGTAATCGAAAAAGGTAATATTGAACTTAGTTCTGACTTCATTATTCGAAATGTGTTATTGGTTGAAAATTTTAACTTTAATTTACTAAGTATAAGTCAATTGTGTGATAGTGGATACTTAGTCATTTTTGACAAATCTAGGTGTTTAGTTAAAAACATCGAAAACCCTGAAATCAGACTTAAGGGACTTAGAAAAAATAACATCTACACAATTGACCTATCAATATCCTCAATAAAGTGTCTCATGACACAACAAGAGGAAACTCAACTATGGAACAGAAGACTGGGTCACACTCACACTAGACTCATTTCTAAAATGAATCAAAATGGCCTAGTTAGAGGTTTGCCAAAATTAAAATTCATTGAAAACTCAATCTGTAATGCTTGTCAACAAGGAAAACAAATCAAATCAACACACAAGTCAACGAATCTAGAAAGAACTAACTTTGTGCTTGAGCTCCTTCACCTTGACCTATTTGATTCACATAGAGCCAAGTCACTAAGCAAGAACCAGTATTGCTTAGTTATAATTGATGACTACTCTAGATTCACATGGGTAAAATTTCTAAAAACAAAAGATGAAACCTTCGAAATATTTAGTAATTTCTGAAAATTAATAGAAAATGAAAAAGATACTATAATTAAACGTATCAGAAGTGATCACGGGGGAGAATTTGAAAATCCTAGGTTTACCCAATTTTGTAAAATAAATGGATACCAACATGAATTTTCATGTCTGAGAACCCCCCAACAAAATGGTCTAGTGGAATGTAAAAATAGAACCCTACAAGAAGCAGCCAGAACCATGCTAAATGAGTATAACTTAAATCATCAATTCTGGGCCGAAGTCATAAATACAGCAAATTATATTAACAAACCTCACAATAAAACACCTTATGAACTTTATTACCATAAAATTCCCAACCTAAATTATTTAAAAGTATTTGGTTGTAAAGTTCACATTTTAAATACTAAGGATTACTTAGGAAAATTTACACCCAAATCTAACCAAGGAATATTTTTAGGATATTCCTCAACCAGTAGGGCCTTTAGAGTATATAATCAAAATACCTTAAAAGTGGAAGAAACAACTAATGTAATCTTTAATCTTTGATGAAGAAAACAACCTACCTAATATAAATGAACATATTGACATCAATCTAAGAACTATAGAAGATGATGAAATCCAACCTAACCTTAATAAAACAGAAGAACCAGTTTCTGACCCACACATAAGACCATCTAGAGTAAATACTTCTCACCCACCTGACCAAATTTTGGGTGACCCAAACCTAGGAGTCAGAACTAGATCCTCCTATAGAAATCTTAGTCAGATTGCCCTTATTTCTAAAATTGAACCTAAGACTATAGAAGAAGCTCTACCTGACCCAGACTGGATCATTGCAATGCAGGAAGAATTAGCACAATTTGAGAGAAACCAAGTCTGGGACCTTGTACCTAAACCCATAGATAAATCAATAATAGACACCAAATGGGTTTTTAGAAACAAGTTGGATGATCAGGGTGATATAATAAGAAACAAAGCTAGACTAGTAGCCAAAGGGTTTAGTCAAGTTGAAGGCTTAGACTATGATGAAACTTATGCACCAGTAGCTAGACTCGAATCCATTAGGATGTTATTAGCCTATGCAGCACATAAAGGGTTTAGGTTATACCAAATGGATGTTAAGTCATCCTTTTTAAATGGGTTTATCAAGGAAGATGCCTAAATGTAAGCCAACCCCCAGGATTTGAAGACTTAGACTACCCAAACCATGTATTTAAACTAAAAAAGGCTTTATATGGACTAAAACAAGCCCCTAGGGCATGGTATGAAAAATTATCTAATTACTTAATATCCAAAGGCTTTAACCAAGGACAAATAGATCCGACCCTATTTGTAAAAACTATAGAAAAAGACATCTTTATAGCCCAAATCTATGTTGACGATATAATTTTTGGCTCAACTAACTCTAAGTTTTTAAAAGAATTCGTTAGATTAATGGAAAATAAATTTGAAATAAGTATGGTTGGGGAACTCAACTTTTTCTTAGGCTTACAAATAAAACAAACTAAAGATGGAATCTACATTTATCAAACTAAATATGCTAAGGAGTTAATTAAAAAATTCTGCATGGAAAATTCAAAAATAATAAATACTCCAATGGCAACCAACATCAACATTGACTCTGACCCAGAAGGGAAACCAGTAGATCCAAAGTACTATAGGAGTGTCATAGGTAGCTTACTTTACCTAACTGCAAGCCGACCCGATATATTGTTTGCAGTAGGTATGTGCGCAAGATACCAATCCTGTGCAAGAGAGTCACACCTAACATATGTTAAAAGAATACTTAGGTACATTAAAGGTACTCTAAATGTAGGACTTTGGTACCCTAGAACTTGCACCTTTGACCTTTTTGGCTATTCTGATTCGGACTATGCCGGGTGCAAATTAGACAGAAAAAGTACAAGTGGTAGCTGCCAAATTCTAGGTCAATGCCTAGTAAGTTGGTCAAGCAGAAAGCAACACTATGTTGCTTTATCTACTACAGAAGCTGAATACATAGCCCTAGGAGAGTGTGCATCTCAACTGTTGTGGATGATGCATACATTAAAAGACTATCAACTAGAATATAAAAATACAAAAATCGTTATTGATAATATCAGCTCAATTAATCTGACCAAAAATCCTATTCACCATTCTAGGACTAAACACATAGAGGTAAAATACCATTTTGTAAGGGATCACGTAGCTAAGGGTGAAATTGTACTCAACCATGTTGAGTCCAAATCAAACCTAACTGACATTTTTACAAAACCCTTACCTGAACTTGAGTTCAGTGCACTTAGAAGGCAAATAGGAATGTGTTGGGTAGAATAGGTGTTTCTTTTTACTTAATGATCTTGTTTTTTCAAATTCTAGGAAAAATAGTTTTCAAAATTCCAATTTATTAGATTTTTCAAAAAATTGGACTTAGCCTAAGCTTTCCCCCTAGAAATCATGTTCCCCTAGATTTAAGCTAGAGCATCTCACAAACACCTAGGTATACCTTGATTGTGTTTGAAAAACATAGAATGGCGTGAGATGCATAGGGTACAGCCTGGACTCAAGAATGCTTATATCTATGCATCAATATGAGTCTGGGCATTAAACACGTAATATACATCAATCAAGTCAAGTCTTCCAGTCTTAGTCAAATCTAACTGGACTAAATGACTTAACTTGACTAACCAAGTGAAAGTTGTTGCCCTCTAGGCAATCAGCAAGTAGCTAAAGGTTAGACAGTTGGTAAAGGATACTCAGTTTTCAAGTTAAGCATGTTTGATCTGTAAGTCTCTGATACCTCTTAAAGTAAAACTGGATAATTTGAAATCTATTGAACTTGACTCATGCTTGGACTTAAGGACCAACTGACTTTGAATAAATAACCTAAACCAAATTTTTAGCTACTCCACTCCCTCCTTGTCCTAAAATTTAATAAGTATTGTTTAAAATTAAGCTAAGTTTTTTTTAACCTAAGCTATAGTTTTCAAAATCCAATACTTGCAAAGAGCTTAGCTAAGTTCCAATTTTTATTTTCAAAATTTTAAAACTTAGCCCACTTTGAAATCTAACTCTGTAAATTCTTGCTTTCCTAAGTAAAGCATAGTTTTGCAAAATTTAACTCATTGCTTTCAAAATTTTCTACTAAGTAAAAAGCGACTTCAAAAATGTTTTCTCAAAAATCATTTGGCTCCAAATATTTTTCTAACAAATTTTCAAAAGTACTTCTCTACGTATAGTTTTACTAGCTTTTCAACTTAGTTAAAGACTGTCAAAAGGTTCCACCTTCTAGTGGTTTTATAATTTTAACTAAGTTTCCAAAGGGCTGACATCATCCTTTAAAATCAACCCTTATTAACTTTTAGATCTTTATTTCACTTAGCTAAAAGGTAAGAAAAGAAAATTATAAAATGTTAAGTGTTATCAAAGTCTTGTTATCCCTCTTTAAAAATCGAATGACTATTTTGATTATTTTTTATATATGGCAAAGGGGGAGAGTAGCAAATTCAAATACTCAAATAATTATCAAATTCAAATTCAAAAGTGAGAGTAGCAAATTCAAATTTAAAATAATGAATAACAAAATGCTAAAGGGGGAGTAACAGTTAAGGGGGAGCCTAAACTTGATGCTATGCTTTAAATTCATGGAGTTTACTTTAGCAAAATATTCATTGATGCTATGCTTGCTTTAAATGTTTTTATTTGCATCTATTTTTTATTTGATATCTGTTTACTTAACTTTGAATTTGAGTTGCCATAATAAAAAAGGGGGAGATTGTTGGTGCGGGAAGCATCCGACGATCAAACTCATGCTTTGATAATGGCAAAGGATTCAAAGTTAAGGTGTTTTGTGATCTGACAAGTCTGCTTGAGTGTTTCAGGAAAGTCCTAGCTGCGGTTAGGCAAAGGGAAAACCCTAGGGGGTGGTAACCCTAGGTCATAGGGGGTGGTAACCCTATGCGGAAAGTCTTGGCAGGTCGATGGCTTCAGGCAAAAGTCCTAGGGGGTGGTAACCCTAGGTGGAAAGTCCTGGTGTCGCGAACCAGGTGAAAGACTGGACTAGCCGGGAAGCAGATGTCCAGCAAAAAGTCCGGAAGCGTCGAGTGCTGAGCAAAAGTCCAGTCGATCTGGAGGATCGCACTGGCAACAGGTAAATCTCCTGAGTGTAGTAGGTGAGGACGCGTTCCCCGTAGAGGGAACAGTAGACGTCGGGTCGACCTAGGATTTCCGGTCGGAAATCCGAAGTCAGACCCGGACAGTCCGGAGACTGTCATATCATTCCATTTATATTATTATTTTGTGCTAACTTTGTGCTGCAGGGTATTTTTGGATTAACATATCTTGCAGGGACCAAAGTGCACAAATGACCTCGGATGAACAATGCCGAGGCGCCTCCATGGAGCTTGGAGGCGCCTCGGTGCGAGCCAGAAGAGACTAGCGTAGCACAGTCCCAGGCACCTTGGAAGAGGTTTAAGGTGCCTTGGACCAGTGAATGGAGGCGCCTCGGGTGGATTAAGGCACCTTCAGATGGGATAAGCGCAGAATGGTCAGCGCTCATCTGCACAGTGAACTCGGAGCAGTGGAGGCGCCTTGAATGGCTTTCAAGGCGCCTTGGATGCCCTTTAAAAGGGACTTCGAGCAGCAGTGAAGCATATCAACTCTCAAGCGATTTTTCTGCATTCAACTACTAACGAACTCATTCCGAAGTGCTGCAACTCGACACCGACGACCTGGAGCTTCAATTTAGCATTTTCGTTGTCGGTATAAAAGTTTATTTACATTCTTTATTTGTTTCTTGTACTTAAACTTGTAAATCTATTCGAGCTTATAGTTGTTGCCCATAGTAAGCGATCAAAGATCGCGGGCCTTCGAGTAGGAGTCGCTACAGGCTCCGAACGAAGTAAATTCTCTGTGTCCTTCTGTGTGTGTTTGCTTTTCTTTTCTATTTCCGCTGCTTATTACTCTGTTAGTTTTTGATACGATTTACGATTTCAAAAAGTGAAAGCCACGAGCGCTATTCACCCCCCCCCTCTAGCGCGTCTCGATCCAACATAAAGTATGGAAGCAAAATGCAAATGTAAAGTATGAAACTAAGGAAAAGTATAAAGTAAAAAAGAAAAACAAAGAACGAACTCCCCTTTATTCCTAGTGGTTGTAAACGGTTTAAAAGTAACATCCATGCTGGTATTGGAATGATCCTTCCTGGTGGTTAGAGTCGGTTAAGGCGCAAAATCCAATTAGGGAGGGGAATACTATTCATTGAAGTCAAAACCTCTCCTTCCATCATATGCTTTTTTAAAAAATTTCCTTGAAGGTTGAAGACGGTTTAGCTTAAGCATCCACTCCAGAAGCTTATAATTTCTCGCAAAGTCAACAAAGGACAACACCTCCCACACTCATGCGGGATAAGAAGAAGACAGAAAAATATTAGTTTTTGCAGAAAATATATCAAGAAATGAATCACATAAAGTTAATTAATGGTACCTTTATGAAATTTTCTAATGAGTCACAAGAAATACTAACTTTTTCATGTTGAAAGGTACCTGGAGGTTCTAGATTAGTAACTGTGACCTCCTCATCCTCAAATAATAGCTCAGGTTCTGGTTTAGGTGATTCTTGAGGTATTGCTTCCAATGTGCAATCCCCTACACTTACATCATCAACATTAAGTTCAGGTGATTGTGTAATTGGAAAAAGTGATGCTTGGGGTATTGCTTCTACTATGCAATCCCCTACACTCTCCTCATCATCAATATCAGTACCTGCATCATCAACAATATCTACAACAATAGTATCACCAGAGTCAGAAATTCTCACAACTATAGCACCACAACAAGAAATACTAGAAGAGCCCTGTGGAGTAATGGAAATAAGATCAGGTCTGTCAAAAATACTACAATCCCTCTTCTCACTGAAGCATGGTCCTTGTTGTTGGCTAAGGGATGATGTAAATTAGTCTCCTTGTATCTGCAAATTTTGTATCTCTGCAAATTATTGCTTTTGATGCTCTATCATTAGCTGGATAATCTCCTGAAGGTCCTGTGTTGAACTAGGGGCAGGAATTTCATCTTGAAATGTTCCCCAGGGAGCTAGATTACTCTCCTGGACTGGATGTGGCCAAGTAGATGTTGAATGATCCTAGAACCCATATGAACTCTGGTAGGTTGGGTATGGCTCATTAAATTATCCTTGTGAATCTTCATACTTGAAATGTGAATTATCCACTCAATCAGAATTATAGAAATTTAGAAATGACTCATACCTATTCTGCACTTCAATGGATTGGTAGTACCGATGTTCAAGTTGAAAATAATGAGTTTAAGGATGATAATACTGAGACTCAAGATGATAGTATTGAGGTTGATTAGGCTGATAGTACTGACTCTCCATCCCACCTCCAAAATACTGATAATATGGATCTATGGTAAAAAAAAAATTCATGTTCTTACACTGAAACACTTAACAAATAAGATCAGAAGACACAGGAAGATATAAAATCAAACACATGGATGTATGAACATTAAAGCATTTAACAACAATTTTTTCAAATTTTTATGTAATAAGAGAAAAACAATCCTAAGATATCAAACACCGCTACATTCCTGAGCAACGGCGCCAAGTTTGATAAATCCAATTTTGCCATGAAATGGGTATCAAAAGAATTAAATGACCGAATTCATTCTACACTAATATAGCATAGAGATGACTCAGGTCATTTCCCAACGATTATAACAATGATGGTATCTTAGAATTAATTTATTATTACTTTTTAGATTTTTGATAAGAAATTGAGGTTTTGGAATTTGTTGAGTTCTTAAACTGATGAATGAAATAGCAAGATAATTATGAAATTAAATCTAATGCAATAAAAGAGATCCTATCTATCTATTAATCATGAACCCAGAACATACTGTTACTTTATGCAATGAATTACACCATCAACAAATCCAAACAGATTGGAAACTAAACATGGACTAAACAAGAACAAAACAACATCAAATCAAACAATTCAGATTCAAGCAACCAGATAACATCAAAACATATTCAGATTTAAATTTAAGCAACTTGTGACCTAAACATGAACTTAAGAACGGATCAGATCAAGACCTCCACTCAAGGAATTAGCAAGTATTCAAATGAATTAAAGACAAAGAAAATAGATCTAAACTTCATCTAACCCTACCAATTCGAGCCAATGAAATTGAACAGTAAAGGAAATAGAAACTTGGCTAGAAATTACAAGAACGAAGATGCAGAAATCAGAGGAGGAATATGATGAACCAAGGTGAGCTGGAATCCCCGAGCACTTATTGATCTTGACAAAGATGTCAAGATCTTGCAATCGGCGAGGAATCGATCAATTCAGATGATCGATTCAGTGACACAGTTAAAGTTGGAAATTGATGTAGAAATCAAAGGGGATCAGAAGTAAACACCAAAGGAAGAGCATGAGGCAAAGGTAACTATGCGAGGTATGATAATAGAAGAAATAAATCTTAAACTGAATGCTATTCTTATCACAAGTTTGGACATTGTGTTTGGGAGTGTCAAACAAATATGGAATATAAAGAGGCAAATCTAATGGAGAATAAAGAAGATGGTTCAAAGCAATCCTTATTTCTTGCACTCAAGGAGGACTCTATTAGAAAATCAAATATATGGTACCTTGATAATGGAGCTAGAAATCATATGATAGGTGATAAAAGTAAATCTGTGGAACTTGATACAAATAAGAAAGGCTTTGTAAGCTTTGGAGACAACACAAAGGTGAAAATTGAAGGTAAAGATATAATTCTTTTTTTTTATGAAAAAGTAAGTATATATCATCAAAATATGCACAACCATACAAAAGTAACCATGGAGTTTCTTATGTCATGTCTGACTATAAGATACCTGAATATATATATATAGCGAGAGAGAGGATAATGATTTTAAAGGATTAAATTGAAACTAAATGAATTTATTTGGAAAAAATAATAACAAAATAAATGATAATTAATAAGGAAATAAATGTATAGAAATATATAAAGTTTATTAGAATTTTTCTAGAATTTTAAGATGAATTTGTAGATATTTTATGGGGATAAATGAGTTAGGCTTTTCTAAAGCCTGTTTTGAATACCCAATTAAAGCGGGAGTTGATTGAAATATAAACTTAGGTTTTAATCGTTTTAAACTGAGTTATGTTCTCTCTCCGCCGCCTCCTCTCTTCTTTATGTTGACATCGTGCATGCGGTGTTTCCACCGCGAGGACGATGGCATTGCCCGACATCTCTCTGCTCCTAACATCAACGCTGGCTGTAACTGACTACCGGCATAGCTCCGCGCATGCTCATGCAGTGTTTCCGCCGCCAAGGACTTAGGATCCTTAGCAGTCTTCCGACAAAAACTTGATCTCTGCTGAGACATCATCACTGCTGAGTGTTGATCAACGCCCAACCGAAGCCAACCACCGTCACCTACTGTGTCTACACGTGCGACACACGGTTGCGGCAGCTGTTTCCTTGTCTCTTACCTTCCTATTCCATGTTGCCTTCCCAAAGGCTCGTCGTCTTCCCGAGGCTTGTTGCCACTGTTTTGTGTGTCCTGCCATCGGTCGTGAACAACCATGGCACCATTGTGATCGGTTTCTCTAGGTGACCCCATTCCCCTGTATTGCAGCTCTGTCATCTTGACTTGGTAGGGACCAAGGTTTAAAATTTCGACCCGTACCGAGGTTTCGGTCCTGGATCTGAATGATATGATTTCGATACAATATCGTGTCGTGCTGATATAGTTTCGATATTTTTTTAAATATAAAATACATTAATTAAAAAATAAAATATTTAACATAAATATTTAAAAAATAAACAATATAAATCTATAAAAATGAAAAGATATGAAAATAGATAAATATATAAATAAATAAATAATTTATTATAATTTTAAATTAAAATAAATGAAATATAAAATTAATTAGATAATTTTATTAGGGTTTAATAAAGCATTTTTAGATTATCTCCATCGTAGCTAGGAGTTGATTAAAATAATTAACCTAAGTTTAATTAAAAAAATTCGAAATCCGGCACCGCTCGCGAGCTTGCGCGACTTCGGTGCTACCACGGGGTTGCGCAACCGCTTAGCCATGGCTGCGGGGATCGCGTGATTCCTCCGATGTGACCATGGTGGTCGTGCGACCCCTCTGCAACAGCAGGGTCGCGCGATCCCTCCACGGTGGCGACGGAAGGGTTATGCGACCCTCCGCTACTTTTTTTTTTTTTTGATAAAAGGTAAATATATGGAATGGAAGAAAACATATACAAGCCGAAGAGGTGCGATTGGTCTCAAACATGTCATGTCCAGACTAATGCTAGATTAGTGTCGAGTCCCATCACATCCTGTAGGGCAGATGTATGCGTAGATACACCCCCTTACATCACTATCAAACAAAATCAGACAACAAACAATCTCACAAACGACACTAACATACAACACATCACTGTCACTAATGCGGTGACATCATAGTCGTCGTGAAATCATCTATCCATGAATGTTCTCCCTCTTGTCCACTGTATCTGGTCCTCCTCCAAGCCAGTTGTCTCCATCACTGGTAACCTCATTAGTGGCCCTCCAAGAGCAGTTGAGGTAAGCACTCCCATGCCCGGATCCTGACCCCTCCATGAACTCAACCAACCCAACAACCAAACGGAACTCCCACCATCCTCCACTATGGCCGGAGCTCCGGTCATCCTCAGATCACCGCCGTGGGGTACCGGTCGGTGGTAGGGATAGTCCAAATATAGATTTTAGAAGAGGTAGGATCCCACACTTGGTGCTTCTTCCATCCATCAGTGCATGCTGCGGCAACCCTCCATATGGGTCCTTCTGTGAGTCCACCTCGCAGCTGCCCCATTGTGTCTTTGCTGCCGGCGGTGATCAGACCCTCCGCTACTATTGCGGGGTCGAGCGACCCCTCCACTACGGGCATGGGGGCGTGCAACACGTTGTAGTTGTCATGGGTTTGGTGCCAGGGTCGTGTCGGTGCCGGTCGCCAAGCGGAATGAGATGTTTCACCCATTTCGCCCATCTCGACACAGCACTTTAAACCATGGTAGGGACCACTGTTGTCAATACTATAGGGAATCGGTGGTCGGCTAGAAGGGGGTTGGATAGACGGTACCCCCCAAATCGATCGCTTCTTCCTACACTTGTTAGTTACATAACGGAAATACAAACAAACAAGTAGAAAGCTAATCTAAATACAAGACAAGAAATGCAAATCAAGCTACACGATCATTTAACGTGGTTTGAAGATATCTTGCTCCTACTCCACGGTTGTCCGTAAGGTGGATGATCCCTATCCGTCGGTGGATTAGCCCCCGGCAAACTCCGGCTATCTCAAGTCACTTCTTGTGGGTGGAGAAACCTCACCACAACACTCACAAGCACTTGAGAACTAGTAGACTACTAATTAGGGTTTACCACCACTAATTTCGTCAACTATAACCAAGCTCCCAAGCCTTGGTTATATAGGTCGCGGGTTGAAAAACCCCCCGCCTACCAGTCGACTGCCAAAACCATCAGTCGACTGTCCTCTGTGGAGATTCGACTGTTACATCCCAACGGCTCGATACCAGTCGACTGGTAAAAGTACCAATCGACTGCTCCACATTGGTCAAGCGAACAGAAACATTCTGTTCGCTCCCAGTCGACTGCCCAGTCGACTACTACAGTAATTGCTATAGTAACTGCTGCAGTAAACCCTAAAACTAGGATTCTACCCTGAGTACAATCTCTCATGCACTCGTACCCTCACGACTCACTTGACCCTTCATTGCAGCCTTGACCTCTAGCCTTCAAGCCTACTTCCTTTGGCTCTCGTCCCTGGAATGAATCCAAGCCCGTGGCTCATCCCCAATGCCATCCTTCGCGCATGCCTCGAAGTCCCTTCCCTCGGCCCTCATCATTGTTGCCTTGTCCACGGTCCCTCGGATGCTCCATCCTTCACCAGACCCGAAGCCATCAAGCTTAGTCATATGTGTATCCTGCAAATCTGTACACTCATATACACATATCAAATAAAAGGGTGAACATAACTTAAACTCTTTGCCCAAACACCAAAACACATGGTCGCACGGACCATTGAAATTGCTCCAACAATCTCTCCCTTTTTTTATGTTTGGCAATATGTTTAAGTTAGGGAAAACATAATAGCAAAACAATATGCTAAAAACAATGGACTTACGATGCCAAGGCTACACACTTGGACTTACTCCACCGAATGGACTTACGTTGCCAAGGCTACACACTTGGACTTACACTGCCAAATGGGCTTACGTTGCCAAGGCTACACACTTGGACTTACACTGCCGAATGGACTTACGTTGCCAAGGTTACACACTTGGACTTACACTGCCAAATAAATAATGAAAACATGCATTGAAACATATCCCAAGGCTCCCCCTATACCTAATCTCCCCATTGAGTTAGGAATTTTATCACAGGGCTATTTAAGAACCTATCACAATGCTCCCCCTACGTAAAGGCACTTAAGGTTTTCCCCAACTAAACCTTACTTCTCTCCCTTTGCCTAACATTAAAAAGCTCCAACAATATCCCAATTGTTGAAAACTTGATCATCAAACTGACCCTAAACTCTTGTATTTATCCCCCATGGATTTCATACATATATTCGAGTTGACCTAGTCACTAATCAGGGCTGAAAATAATTTCAGACTGGTATCAGTCAACTGTCAGAAGTACCAGTCAACTGCCCTTATCGAAATGAGCTTACAGAGACATTCTGTACTCAAAAACACTGTTATCAATCGACTAATAACTGTACCAGCCGACCGATACACTATTTGGGTAAAAATCAGCCTTTTCTGACCAATTTTAGAAATGCACCAGAAATTTCACAGACCTCCAAAAATTCTCAAATTTTGTAGAGAGGTATATTGTATCAATGTCTACTTGAGAAAAATATATATAAAAATATATTTATCATAAATCCCAAGATTGACATAAAACTCAAAACTAGCTAAATAGTTCAATTGAACATTAACCTAAAGTCCTAGTTTTGGCTTCCTCTTGATGTATTTATTCATACTAACCCACAATGCATCCCTAACATTGGTTTATATAGCATTTATACATCCAAAATCAATTATCATGCAATATGACCCCAATGTCATATTTCCTTGCATGAAACACAACTCAATTGTGCCAAATCCCTAGGTTTGAGACTCAAGTCCGTCTTCAAACCACTTGGCACATTTCATGACCCAACCTAGACTCCCAAGTAGTACCCACTTGAGATCCATTTACCATGGGTCCCAACTTGACTCTTAGAACTCCCCTATAGCTCTTAACCTTAGCCACCTCCCTAGGTGACTCATCTACAATAGCTAGGCCACATCGATGCACCTCCAATGACACTTGGCCTACAAACCTAACTTTCTTAAACTTGGACACCTTGTCCTTGGTTAATTTCTTCTTACCATTAAATGGCTTTCTCTTACCATTTATTGGATTCTCCTTGCTATAGTCATATGCAACCCTAGCATAAGACTTTCCCTTAGCTTTGGAGACACTAGATCGGTATCTAAGACCCGATCTATCATTGTTGGATCTTTGGCTACCCAACATTATACCTAAACCCTTAGATCCAACATTGAATCTTTCTAGGGTTTTCTCCAACTTATCAAGCTTTGACTTCAAAGCTTGATTTTCCCTTTCTAGGTTCCTAAACCTAGAGTCAACATGTCCACTATGGACATTCCTAGACCTACCCTTTCTAGGCATGTGTCTCCCCTTCTTGGGATTAATGCCTTGGGTCTCCTTAGGTCTACCATTTCTAGAGTTATCATGAATGGGTTTCCTAGGGTTATTATCTACATTTACCCTACTCCTATCATGATATTTAAAACCAAAGTTATGCATGGGTAAATAATAACAATTATTCCTAGTATACATGGAGGAATTTAAATTTGACTTCAAATTTAAATTAAGGTTTATCTTACCCTTTACCTTTGGAGGTCCCCCTTGACATGAGACTTCATTCTTCCTCTCTTTCTCCCATTTCTTCAATTGCGCTAGCATCTTGATCTCTCCCTTCTTGGGACATTTGGTGTGGTAGAGGCCCTTCTCCCCACATGTGAAGCACACAATGCGCAATCTTCTCCTTTGGGCTTCTTCATTCCTACAACCCTTGTTAGTATTCAAATTAACTTGAATGGGTTTAGGAGTTACCTCTTTCTTACCCAATGGGCATCTACTCTTGTAGTGCCCCTTTTCATTGCACCCGAAGCATATTATGTGGTCCTTTGACTTTCCTTTAGTAGAGGTGCTCACTAGGTTGACTTCCAAGACTTCTTCTTCTTCTTCACTTGTCTTAGATTCTTCAACCCTTGAGGATGTAGATGATATCTCATCTTCCGTTTCCTCCTTGGATGTTGAGCGTGACTCAACTTTCGTTTGCTCCTCCTCAACTTGAGCAATTAAACTCATCTCCTTGGGTTCTTCTTCTTTTTGTGTAGGTTTAGGTTCTTCCCGTAGGATCATCTTCACCTTGCTCCACAAATCATGGGTGTTCTTATATTCACCTACACCACTTATCACATTAGACGGCAATATATCTATTAAGATTTATATTACCTTTGAATTTGTCTCCAAATGTGAGGTTTGCTCTTCCGTCCAATGTCGTGGTCGGAGTCTTTTTCCTTTCTTGTCTCTTGGGGCTTCGAATGGGTCCTTGATCACCATCATGGTGTCCCAATCTGTGTTGAAGAAGACTTCCATCTTCATCATCCAAAATGTGATGTCCCCAAGGCTTCCTCCTTCAAACTTTGGAGGTGTTATCAAATTGGTCATCTTCTTGCATCCTCGGCGATTAGTCCGAAGGAGAGCATCCTTGCTCTGATACCACTTGTAGGGGATCGATGGCCAGTTAGAAGGGGGGTTGGATAGATGGCACCCCCCAAATCGATCGCTTCTTCCTACACTTGTTAGTTACACAGCGAAAATACAAACAAACAAGTAGAAAGTTAATCTAAATACAAGACAAGAAATGCAAACCAAGCTACACGATCATTTAACGTGGTTTGGAGATATCTTGCTCCTACCCCACGGCTGTCCGTAAGATGGGCGATCCCAATCCGTCGGTGAATTAGCTCCTGGCAAACTCCAGCTATTTCAAGTCACTCCATGTGGGTGGAGAAACCTCACCACAACACTCACAAGCACTTGAGAACTAGTAGACTACTAATTAGGGTTTACCACCACTAATTTCGTCAACTATAACCAAGCTCCCGAGCCTTGGTTATATAGGTCGTGGGTTGAAAAACTCTGCCTACTAGTCGACTGCCAAAACCATTAGTCCACTGCCCTATGTGGAGATTCGACCGTTACATCCCAATGGCTCGATACCAGTCGACTGGTAAAAGTACCAGTCGACTGCTCCACACTGGTCGAGCGAATAGAAGCATTTTATTCACTCCCAGTTAGCTGCCCAGTCAACTACACCAGTCGACTGATGAAAACACCAGTCGACTGCTACAGTAACTGCTATAGTACTGCTACAGTAAATCCTAAAATTAGGATTCTGCCCTCGGATGCATCCAAGCCCACGGCTCATCCCCAATGTCATCCTTCGCGTATTCCTCGAAGTCGCTTCCCTCAGCCCTCGTCCTTGCTGCCTTATCCACGGTCCCTCGGATGCTCCATCATTCACCGGACCCGAAGCCATCAAGCTTAGTCATATGTGTATCTTGTAGACCTGCACACTCATATAATCATATCAAATACAAAGGTGAACCTAACTTAAATCTTTTGCCCAAACACCAAACACATGGTCGCACGGACCATTGGGATTGCTCCAACAAATACCTCTTGTCGACATTGTCATGTCGTCGGCGAAGAAGAAGGAGATTATGGTAATGAGGTAAATTTGAGATGATTAATCAAGGTTATGTGATTAATTTAAATGATAATCTAGATAGTTTATTAGGTTAGTTTAAATGGTTTCTTAATCGAGATTAATGGATGCATTAGATGTTTAAACAATAGGTTGATAGCCAGGATTGTTGTTTTTGTTGGACCGCGTTGGCCGGCTAGAAGGGGGGATGAATAGCCCTAAAAAAATACAAACACAAAATACCCTTCTCAAACTTATAACTTAAATACTTGCATAAAATTAAATAAAGAAAGCAATAAACTAAAAGAAGAGGTTCACAGACTTGACTTGGTTATAACTGGAGAGGTTGTTAATTCAAGAAATGAATCGCACACTAAAAAGATCTCTTTCAGATGGTGAAGCCTCTTACAGCAGTGAAAGCGCAAAAAAGAGAAGCTAAACTAGAAATGGAAGCTCACAAGTAGGGTATTGCTAATTCTTGTTGTGTTCTAAAGCTTTTGGGCCAAGGCTGTATTTATAGCCTTGGTCGGGGCACCTGGAGGGTTCCAAGCGGCTGGGAGGGGGATAAAATTTTATCCCTTTCACAACGGATCACAGTCAAACGTGATCCGGTCAAAATCAGGTTCCGAGCGCCCGGACGGTCCGAGCGCCCGGACAGTCCGAGCGCCCGGACGGTCCGAGCGCCCGGAATAGGTCTGGGCGCATGGACCACTAAAGTCAACTTAGTTGATTTTTGGTCCGGGCCCTCTGTTCCGGTGCTGCTCGCCTCGGTCCGGATCTTCTGCTCCAGCTCCTCTCGCTTGGGTGATTTCAGCCAACCGAAATAAGGCTCACCCGAACCCAATTTCGACCTTCTCGAGCAACCTTCCGCTCCAGCTTCTCGTCCCTCGGAAATGTCACGTGCTTCCTTCTCGTTCACCCGCTTACTCTTCCACAGCATCTCGTCCCTCGAATGCACCGAGCCCGTTGGCTCTCTCCCGTGTCGTCCTTCTCGCTAACTGCGTCTTTTGCTCAACTCCCTGTGCTCCTGAGCTCCTGCACACTTAGAGACAAGGTTAAAACACCACAGGACTTAATTTAACTTGTTGATCACATCAAAATAATCTTGGGGTTCCAACAATCTCTCCCTTTTTTATGTGAGCAACCTAAGTTAAGCTAGGATAAATAAACATAAAAGTAAAACAATTAATATTGCAATAAAGTGTAAAAAAAAAATATATAATCTACCTCCCCCTAGACTTAACCTTTTCCTTCTCCCCCTTTGATCAGATAAAAAATGGGATACCAAGAGAAAATCTAAGGGTAATAATTTTGAAAAACTTGAAAAAAAAAAATTTCCTTTCTCCCCCTTTGTAATAATTTTCAAAGAAGAAATTTCTAAGTAAAAATGTTTAACAAATATTTTTGAGAAATTTTTCTAAGTTTTTGCCAGTAAAATTATTTTTGAGAATAAGTAAAAAAATTAAGCAAGAAAATTTTCTAAAAAGAAAATTCTAACTTAGGCAACTTTTAGACAATTTTGAGAAATGTTTGAAAATTTTTTAAAGTATTATTTAATTTCAATACTTTATCAGTAAGTTAATTAAACATTTTATTTCAATATTCGACTTCCAGGCAGTGGCGAGGCACTAGGCCTTCTTGGTTATTGGAGCAACAACCACTTTCTAGACAAAGTCTCATAAGAAAATTTAACATTTAATTTTCTCGCTGAAAGCGCTAAGTCTAATTCACAGTTTTAGGTTAGTGATGTTTAAATTTTCATTAGAGTTTATCATAATTTCTCAAATTTAAAGCGGGAAATTTTGAACATGCAGAAAATTGTATTTGTTCCCTTAACATATCATTTTCTATTGTTAGTTTGTCGAAATCCTTTAATCGACAAGCTGTTTCTAGAGTTTCTTTTAACTCACTATTCTTCGTTAATAATTTTTTAGGTTTTAGTTCGCAAAAATCTTTCGACAATATAATTTCTAATTCACAAAAATCTTTCGATAAAGTTTTGATTGAATTAATCAATTGGTCAGGAGGTGGATGTCATACCTGACTTACCTTGTCAGCTGTTGATTCTCCTCCTGTTGAGTTGTTTTCTTTCGAAGACTCTCCCCCTTCATCGATGCTCATCTGGGATGAGCTTTCTATGTCCTCAGGATGGAATTCGGCTGTTAAGGTTGTCCCGGTAATTTCCTCGATCTCGGACTCTAATGATGGCGAGTCGATGTCCATCGAGGAGTTGGATTCGACTTCAACTAGTTCTTCGTAGAGCTTCAAGAACTTTTCCCAAAGTTCTTTTACACTTTTGTATTTTCTGACTCTGTCGAGATCCTGGGCAGGTAGTACACTCAAAAGACTGGACTCAACCTTACCATTTTCCATAACATCATTACGTTGCTCGTCAGTCCATTGATGTTCCTCAAGTTCTTCTCCTTCTTTGCTTTTGGGCACTTCAAAACTATATTTCATTGTTAGAAAAATACTAAAACCAGTTTTAAAATAAACCTCCATTCGTCGCTTCCAAAAAGTGAACTTCCCCATGAATACTGGTGGGTAGATGTTAGCTCCATCCATCTTGTTGCTTCAGTTGACTGTTAGTCCTTCTGAGGCGTCCAGCCATATTTCATTGTTAGAAAAATACTAAAACTAGTTTTAAAATAAACCTCCATTCGTCGCTTCCAAAAAGTGAACTTCCCCATGAATACTGGTGGGTAGATGTTAGCTCTGGTCATCTTGTTGCTTCAGTTGGCTGTTAGTCCTTTTGAGGCGTCCTGGCTCTGATACCACTTGTTGGACCGTTTGGACCGCGTTGGTCGGCTAGAAGAGGGGTTGAATAAACCTAAAAAAACACAAACACAAAATACCCTTCTCTAACTTATAACTTAAACACTTGCATAAAATTAAATAAAGAACGCAATAAACTAAAAGAAGAGATTCACAGACTTGACTTGGTTACAACCGGAGAAGTTGTTAATCCAAGGAATGAATCACACACTAAAAAGATCTCCTTCAGGCGGAGAAGCCTCTTACAGCAGTGAAAGCGCAAAAAAGAGAATCTAAACTAGAAATGGAAGCTCACAAGTATTGTATTGCTAATTCTTATTATGTTCGAAAGCTTCTGGACCAACGTTATATTTATAGCCTTGGTCGGGGCGCCTGGAGGGTTCTAGGCACCTGAGGGGGATAAAATTTTATCCCCTTTGCAACGAATTATGGTCAAACGCGATCCGATCAAAATTAGGTTCCGAGCGCCCGAAATCACTCCGGGCGGCCGGACCACTAAAGTCAACTTAGTTGACTTTTGGTTCAAGCACTCTGCTCTGGTGATGCTCACCTCGGTCTGAGTCTTTCGCTCCGGCTCTGCTCGCTTAGGTGATTTCAGCCAACCGAAATAAGGCTCACCCAAACCCAATTTCAGCCTTCTTGAGTAACCTTCCGCTCCGGCTTATCGTCCCTCGAAAATGTCGCTCGCTTCCTTCTCGTCTGCCCTTGTACTCTTCCGCAGCATCTAATCCCTCGAATGCACCGAGCCCGTTGGCTCTCTCCCGTGCCGTCCTTCTCTCTAGCTGCGTCTTTTGCTCGACTCTCTATGCTCCTAAGCTCCTGCACACTTAGACACAAGGTTAAAACACCACAGGACCTAACTTAACTTGTTGATCACATCAAAATAACCTTGGGGTTCCAACAGTTTTACTTAGATTGGCTTCGTTTCCAATACTTGTAGGATTTGAGCTTGAGGCAGACTCTTTGACAAGAAGACAATCAATGCGTTATATGGTTGAGGTGGGTAGATTCTGCTTATTTTTTTATAAGCTTTGATTATAGTGTATGATTGTTTACTGCCATGTTTTGATTAGGTCATAGTTACTTGCTTACCTTAAATCTGTTCTATATTGCTTCTGAGTTAAATACCTTATTGTTTGTCCTTATACTTTTATCTATTGTTGATATATATGCAGTCTTGGTTGTTATTCATGATTCGACTTATATATATGCATGATAGTACCCAACCATAGTCTAGTTGTAAGCTTATGTTCGTGTATTTATATTATAGTATGGTTATATACTTAGGCTCGTGCTTGTAGGGTATTGATATGATATGTAGTATAGTTGTATACTTATGAGGGCATATATATTAGTAAGATGGTAATGACTTATACTTGATGGAAATCACTCCCTAGCAGAGGAGTAGCATATTCCACTATACTTTTCCCTTAAGATGAACCCCTAAGATTATTTGATCTTGATCTCATTGTTTATTATATATGTGATGATATCATGAAATTAGTTGAGATATTAATACTAGATGACTAGTATTCTCTTGATGAGATTGGTTGACTAGTATTCTCTTACTGATATTGGTTGACTAGTATTTTGGGGACCTGATTGTCTATTTTCTGCCTATATTTTAGTAGGATTATATCGTAGTATAGGATACCGAGTATCCAAGTAGACCCTTACTTGTTATATAGGCTCATGCCTATACATTAGTAAGATAATACCATAGTGTAGTATTTTGAGTATCCTACTAGACCCATGGTTAGTATATCCCATCGATCATTGTCTCTCATTCGTTGTTGAGAGAGTCGTCAGCAATTGTTAGTATATCTTGTCGATCATTATCTCTCATTCGTGGTTGAGAGAGTCGTCAGCGATCATGAGTATATCCTGTCGACCATCATCTCCTATTCATAATTGAGAGAGTCATCAGCGATCATGATTTATATGACTTCCCACGAGACCAATCGTGGTAGTGAGTTCACGTGCAGTCCGTAGCTAGACAGCTACATATATACCCTGTTTGTCCACGAGACCATTCGTGGTAGCGAGTTCGCCCACAGATAGTGACTGTTTACTTATCCTATCTTCCCACGAGATCATCTGTGGTAGCAAGTTTGCCTGCAGATAGTGACTAATTATTTACCCTGACTGCCCACGGGACCATCCGTGGTAGAGCGTTCTTCTATAGTTAGTGATTGTTATATATTTGCTATATGTCGATCATGTATTTATTCATGCAGGTTAGGATGTAACGTATGTACTCCCAATTTATTGGTTGCACTTGGTTGAACAGATTAGTAGATGAGTATATAGTTAGTTATGCTCCGTTAGTGGTTGATCATATTGACTCTCTTAATGTTATAATAAGTACTTCACCTGAGATTGCATCCTTTGATCTCATGACAGTATATTATTCATGCACTATTTTGTTGTATCCACTGAGTTGCTGTACTCACTACCTTTTGCTTTTTCTTTGACTTTCAGGTTAACAGATAGAAGATGTGTGCCGCTCAGAGGTCCTGACTACCAGTCTTGCTCGAGTTGGATTTATGTTGAGCTGCTTCATTTTATTATTTCCGTTGCTTATAGTTATAGTTCTTTCTGTTTTAGATTTTTTAGTATTTCACATGTACATGCATGCATACACGTATTGTCATTTGTGACTTGGTGTTATTATATTACATCAGTATTTTATGTTGGCTTGAATTGGAAGTGATACCAATTATTTCGTGAATTGTCACTAGGGGGTACCGTCCTATTTGACGGACAAGTATACCCTCAAGGCGTGACATCAAGGAATTGTCATATCTAGAAGGGAAACCATGGAAGCGTACACGTGCTCACTCGGGTATCAACTCTCTTTGTGTGACGCATGCTAGCTGCCTACTCCTCCTCTATATGAGATATTGAAGATGAGGTATCGATAAACACCATCCATCCTCATGTGACCCATCTCTATCCATAGTATGCATGCCTTGTATCATCATTGTTGCAACTCCATCTTGTGTCCATGAGCCACATCCATTATGTTGGATTGTGTGCACGTGAGAGGGGGGGCTAAATCATGTGTAATTAAAAATACTTTTTGTTTCTTCGACCTTTTTTTAAAATGAGTGCATAGCAAAAAATAGATGAAGTAAATAAAAGAAAACACGAGAAAGCTGAACACAAGCGTTTTACTTAGTTTGGAGCCTTCGACGACTCATACTTCAAGACCCAAATCCTTTGTACCTTTTTGACGTATAATCCACTAAGATTAATTGAATAGACACAAGGATATAGAAAGTTAAAGTGCAAATAACTTAAATACAAGTATACCGATGACTTTGTGTTGAAGCTCGAGCGTAATCGTCGGAGGAGCAATTCGATGTCGTAGAGTAGTTTTTGGAACAACATGCGAGTATAAGAGTTGTAATAATTGATGATTTGATGTTGTTGGTCAAAACTTCTTTTATAGGCCTTTCCAAGCACCACGACTACCCCGATTGTCTCCACTGAAGTCTCTCAGATCATGCTTTCACGCTGAGTTATCCCATTTTGAACGTTTGGACCATCCTAACGTGGCTACACCTAAATGAAGCTCCATCTATCTTACCTCTATCCACTTCCAGGCGCCTAGATTTTGATGTGTACTGACCAATCAGAGTGCGCAACTCAACTGTAGGCGGGGTTGGATTTGGCCTAATCCAGCCGCTTGGACCTACTTGGGTTGTCTGGATCTCTGAGCGCCTGGGGCGCCCGAGAGTCTTTTTTCCAATCAACTTGCAGCTTTGATTTTCTACAACACAGAGTTCTCACAACAAGCATAGTATGAAAAATAAGTATTAAATATTTTTGATAGTCTTGAGACTGTCCGATCCTAACTTTGAATTTTACTGAAACTCTAGGTTGGATCGACACCTACTGTTCTCTCAACTGGGAACATGTCTTTATTGGATCTCTCCTATAGTTGCTTACTTGACCTTACCTACCAAGCATTTGGTCTTCCAGAGCTATTTGGACTTTCTCTGGTCTTTCTTAGTGTATGATCAACCTGATCAACTAAGACTTTTCTACAACACCAAGTTAGTATAATAGATATAAAATATTAAAGTAAATTAGTGTTAACAGCTTTCAAGATTCACTAGCCTAGTTGAACGTGCGCGGTCGACCGGAAATTATTCGATCACACATGCTTGGAGTTTACGCCTCTAAGACTTTTCATTACCTAGAGTTACCTCCCTTAGGGTTTTCTACTGCCTAGTTTCACTTACTAAGATTTTCTTCACCTAACTTCACTCACTAGGAGTTTCACTGTCTAGCTTCACTCACCAAGACTTCTACTACCTAACTTCACTCACTAGGGCTTCCACTGCCTAGCTTCGCTTACCAAAACTTCCACCACCTAGCTTCACTCACTAGGTATTCCCCTTGCCTAACCTCTAGTTAGGACTAATTACTTAATAATTTCTCACTTGTCTAACTTCTAGTTAAGACTTACCCTTGCTAGTCATCTAGTCTTGACTAGAATTCTTTCTTCCAAATATCAAGTCTTGTTTAGATTCACCCTTGGTTAAACTGACCAGACTTAGGTACATTGTCAAACATTGAAACCCTAGAGGTTAATTGCACTAACACATTCTTCTTGAAATAAAAAATGGTGGTCATAAAGTACTTTATGATGTTTATTATGTTCCAAAATTGACTAGCAATATTTTGAGTATTGGTCAACTTTTGGAAAGAAATTACAAGATTCATATGAATGATTATATGCTTTGGCTACGAGATTAAGATTCTAACCTTGTTACTAAGGTGTCTATGACTACGAACATGATGTTCTTATTGGACTTGAAGAATTGTGGGCCTATGTGCTTTAAGACTTGTATCCAGGATCCATTATGAATTTTGCATATGAGGTTTCACCATTTGAGTTTTAATGGATTCAAAGCTTTGAGAGATTATAAGACGGTGAAAGAGATTCCAAAAATTGATCACCCTAATCAATTATGTGAAACATGCTTACTAGGCAAGCATCCAAGAAAGAGCTTTTCAAAGCAATCCGTTTCAAGAGCAACTAAACCACTCCAACTTGTCCATGCTGATGTTTGTGGTCCAATCAAGCCCGAATCTCTCAGTAAAAGCTATTACTTTGTCATCTTTATTGATGATTTCAGTAGAAAGACATGGATTTATTTTTTGAAGTAAAGATCTAAGGTATTTGGTGCATTCACAAAGTTTAAAGATATTATTCAAAAAAAAAAAGTAGATATCAAATTCAAGCATTTTATATCTAATGAATTTAATAATTTTTGTGAGTTGCATGGAATTCATCGTCTTTTGATACTTCTAAGATCACCCCAACAAAATGGAGTTGTTGAAAGAAAGAATATTGTAAGTACCTTAGGTTGGTTTTTGATATGATCAACCGAGTTAAGTTAGGTCTTGTATCTTTTGATATCTTGTGTCTAAGTGCATAAGAATTTAGGAACACAAGAAGTCGAGCGAAAGACGTGACGAATGAGAAGGATGACACAGAAAATAAGTTGGCAAGCTCAATGCATCCGAGGGACGAAAAGCTGTGGAAGAGTATAACGGTGGATGAGAAGGACGCACTGTTGGTGCAGCGGGGCCAGCAAGAGGAGAGAGGTGAATTGTCTGTAATAAGAAAATACCCTCCTCGATCTTTCAACTCTAAAATAGCAACAATAAAATAATAACAAATAAAATAAAAGAAACAAAAAATAAGAGACTTAGAAATTTGACTTGGTTACAACCTAGATGGTTGTTAATCTAAGGCGGTTGAACAGCGCACTAAGAATCTCCTTATCTGAAGACAGAGAAGTCTTTTACACACTTAGAGAGCTTAAGAGTTGCTAGGAAATTGAATACTGAGTTGAATAAATAATTCCTAGCTCCAGGGGCCTTTATATAGCTCCTGGAAATCCTATTTCAAGTCTTGAGGGTGCCTCCAAAGGGGTTGAGGGCGCCTCTAAGGGAATAAGCGGATAAAACTTTATCCGCGCGCAAACGAGCGAATTAACCCAGTTGAGGGTGCCCTCAATGTTGTTGAGGGTGCCCTCAAGCTGAGAGGGAAGAGGCGCCTCCAACGACTGTTGAGGATGCCTCCAGTTGTTTTTCCAGCATTTCTTCATCTTCTCTTTAGCTTCCAAAGTTTCAATTGCTTGGGCGATTGCAGCCAACCGAAATAGGGCTCACCCGAACCCAATTTCTGACCTTCTCCTCGAGTAGGCTTCCACCCTGACTTCTCATCCCTTAAACGTCGTGCACATTCTTCTCGTGCATCGGTGTACTCTTCCGCAGCTCTTTCATCCTTTGGACGCACCGAGCCCGTCGACTCCCTTCCCGTGTCTTCCTTCTCGCTAGCTGTGTCTTCTGCTCGACTTCTTACGCTCCTAAGCTCCTGCACACTTAGACACAGGGATCAAAATCAAACAAAACCTAACCTAACTTGGGTGATCACATCAAAACAACCACGGGGACCAACAATCTCCCCCTTTTGATGTGCATCAACCCAAGTTCAAGTTAGGGAAAAAAATAGACGAGAAGTAATTTAAAGAAATTACTAAACTAGCATTTTTAGTATAAAGATTTCAATAATAGAATTTGTAATTTTCTAAATAAAAAAATATTAACTTGTTCCTATTCAAAAAAAAATTTAAGTACCAATTTTTAAAAAATATTAACTCCCCCTAAACTTGTTCCTATCTCTCCCCCTTTGATCACAACAAAAATAGGGTAGGAATTTTTTAAAATAAATTCTAAGTTAACAAAGAACTCTAACCTTTAGGCAATTTAAACAAAATATTTTTGAGAAATTTTCAAAAAATGTTAAAAAAAACTTGTTAAAGCATTATCTAATTTCTATTTTCATGTTTTATCAGTAAGTTAATTAAACATTTTATTTCAATATTTTGGCTTCCAGGTAGTGGCGAGACACTAGGTCTTCTTAGTTATTAGAGCAACAACCACTTTTTTAGTCAAAGCCTCATAAAGAAATTAACTGTTTAATTTTTCTTGCTGAAAGCGCTAACTTACAAAGATTTTAATCTAGAAAAGATTTTGAAACCCAGTATAAGTTCCTTCCTACTGGATTAATCAAGTATTTAGGAGGTACATAACTTTTGGGAACTTTTCTAAGTTGTCCCTGATATTTTCTAATATACCAATTCATCTTTCCATAAATTCTAAGCTTTGATTTTTGAAATTTGTTTGGTTTAAAGCATGCATCAGTTTTCAGATTTTCAATATGCATTTTCAAATTATCTTTTTTTGATTTTAAATTATCTAACATTAATTTTAAGTTAGCAATTTCTTTTTCTAATTTTACTAAGTCTTTTGTAAGAATTTTGATAAAATGAAAAGACTGTTTAGGGGTTAAAGTACGTACCTTACTTACCTCTATTTCTGATGCTCCCCCTTCATTGTAGCTTTCTTCTGATGATTCTGCCCCTTCATCTATACTCATCTCTGAGCTGATTTCTTCTTCAATTTGATGGTTGGTCATCAGTGCTATTCCTGAGAAGGCTTCGACTTCTGATTCAGAGGATGATGATTCATCCCAGGTAGCCTTCAGACTCTTGCATTTAGAGGACGTCGGTCTTTGAGACTTCTCCTTGTCCCTTTTCTTTAATTTTGGGCTGTCATCCTTTATGTGTCCTTCCTCGTTGTAGTTGTAGCATCGGACTGTCCTTCTGTTGCGTTGATGCTTTCTCGACTGTGATCTAAATTTATTAGTCTTAATAAACTTATTTAACTTTCTTACCAATAGCGCCGCTTCAGTTTCATCGATTGAGGCTTCAGAGTCGAGATCGTCCATCTCGGCTTGTAGGGCAACATTGAGATTTGACTTCTCTATTTGTTTAGGTTCTACAATTCAAGATTCATGAAGTTCGAAGGTAGAGAATAAATTTTCTAACATTGAGATTTGACTTCTCTATTTGTTTAGGTTCTACAATTCAAGATTCATGAAGTTCGAAGGTAGAGAATAAATTTTCTAACGTACTTACCTCAAAGTCCTTAGAGATGTAGTATGCATCTACTAAGGACGCTTATTCTGGAGTTCTTGGGAAGGCGTTGAGCGCATACTGGATCGAGTTTTGGTTTGTTACCGATTCTCCAAGGTTGTTCAATTGAGTTATTAGTTCCTTGATTCTTGCTTGGAGTTGTGCTACCTTCTCGCTATTGTCCATCCGGAGATTTGTAAGCTGAGCCCAGAGAATGTCGCGCCTTGCTAACTTCGCTTCTAAGGTGCCTTCGTGGAGCTCCAGAAATTTTTTCCAGAGGTCTTTGGCGAAGTCGTAACTTTCGATCCAACTTACCTCCTAGGGTGGCAGAACACTGAGCAAATAGAACTCTACCTTTCATTTGGCCACGAAATCAACTTGTTCCTTTTTTGTCCAGTTGTATTCTTCCTTGTCTTTAGGGACTAGAAAACCATATTTCATAACTAAAAGAATATCAAATTCTGTTTTGAAGAATACCTCTATTCGGTGTTTCCATGTAGCAAAGTCTCCGTTGAATTTCGGGGGATGAATACTTGCACCGGTCATCATCTTGATCTTGATGCTTCAGTCGGCGGTCAGTCTTTCTGAGGCGGTTTGGCTCTGATACCAATTGTTGGTGCAGCGGGGCCAGCAAGAGGGGAGGGTGAATTGTCTGCAATAAGAAAATACCCTCCTCGATCTTTCAACTCTAAAATAGCAACAATAAAATAATAAAAAAATAAAATAAAATAAGCAGAAAATAAGAGACTCAGCAATTTGACTTGGTTACAATCTAGATGGTTGTTAATCTAAGGCGGTTGAACAGCACACTAAGAATCTTCTTCTCTGAAGGTGGAGAAGCCTTTTACACACTTAGAGAGCTTAAGAGTTGCTAGGAAATTGAATAATGAGTTGAATAAATAATTCCTGGCTCCATGCGCCTTTATATAGCTCCTGGAAATCCAATCTCGAGTCTTGAAGGCGCCTCCAAAGGGGTTGAGGGCGCCTCTAAGGGGATAAGTGGATAAAACTTTATCTGCGTACAAACGGATGAATTGACCCAGTTGAGGGCACCCTCAATGTTGTTGAGGGTGCCCTTAATACTATTAAGGGTGCCCTCAATGTTGTTGAGGGCGCCCTCAATGCTGTTGAGGGCGCCCTTAAGCTGAGAGGGCAGAGGCGCCTCCAACGACTGTTGAGGGCGCCTCTAGCTGCTTTTCCAACATTTCTTCATCTTCTCTTTAGCTTCCGAAGTTTCGATTACTTGGGTGATTGTGGCCAACCGAAATAGGGCTCACCCGAACCCAATTTATAGGCTTCTCCTCGAGAAGGCTTCCACCTCGGCTTCTCATCCCTCGAACGTCGCGCACATTCTTCTCGTCCACCGGTGTACTCTTCCGCAGCTCTTTCATCCTTTGGACGCACCGAGCCCGCCGGCTCCCTTCCCGTGCCGTCCTTCTCGCTACCTGCGTCTTCCGCTCGACTTCCTGCGCTCCTAAGCTCCTGCACACTTAGACACAGGAATCAAAACCAAACAAGATCTAGCATAACTTGGTTGATCACATCAAAATAATCACGGGGACCAACACGCACACGGAGCATCCAAGGGATGAGAAGTCGGGGAGGAAGCTTGCTCGAGGAGAAGGCCATAGTTGGGTTGGGTTGAGCTAAATTTCGGACGGTCGGAGCATCACCCAAGCAAGCACGGGGAAAAGAATGGTCAATACAACAATTGACCATTTGGATGAACAATGCTCGAGGTGCCTCTAATGGCTTTGGAGGCACCTTAAGTTTCGACAACAAAGATGCTGCATTTGGGACTCGAGGCACCTCCAATATGCTTGAGGCACCTCAGATGAACAATGACGAGGCACCTCCAATCACATTGAAGGCGTCTTCAATGTGGCAGAGCAATTGAGTGACTGTTGTTGCGTGGATCAAACTTTATCTACTTAGAGGTGCCCTAGATGCCTTTAGAGGTGCTTCCAAGCCACGTCAACATGGTAACTTGTCCCAGGAGGCTATCAAAATCCCCTAAAATTAGGAATTATTTAATCAATCACTATATATAATTTCTAGTTAGTTTTTGAGTTTTCGAAATCTATAAGAGATTACTCCGGTTTCAACGGAGTCTTTTCTAGTGGAGCTTTTTTATTACCTTAGATTAATAATCATCCCGGTTGTAACCAAGTAAATTTTTTTATCCTCTTACTTATTTTATATTATTATTTGTTTTATTAATTAATTGTGCTTAATAAATATTGTGTCCTTGCCAAATTCAAAGCAAGAGATCTGTCTAACTTTATGTTTAGGGTCATTTACCATCTCTCTAGTCAGCTGCTACTAGGCCCTACAATTGGTATCAGAGTTAGGCTGCTCTAGAAGGACTAACCGCCTGATAAAGAAAGGAAACAATGGTTGAATCTAGCATTCGTCTGTCAAAGTTCGAGGGGGAGTTCGCAATTTGGAAGTACAAAACGGAGGTATTTTTTAAAATAAATTTTGAAATTCTCTTAACTATAAAAAATGATTTTGTACCACCCAAAGATCAGCTCAAAGAAGAAAAAGAAGAGCATCTCTGGAGCATGAAGGAGCAGAATGACTTTATGGCAAACGGCAAAGTAGAGTTTCATTTGTTGAGCATTCTTCCATCCCAAGAAGCCAATCAAATCAGTAGCTATGACTCAACCCAAGAACTTTGGGAGAAGTTCTTGGAACTTCACGAAGAAACATCAGAGGTCAAACTAGCAAGATGAGACATCCTTCAAAATTGACTAACCAACCTCCCGATGGAAGAAGGAGAAAAGGTAGCTCAACTGCACGCCAAGAACAAAGAACTGATCATGGAACTCAACAACCTGGAGAATTGGCAACGAATAAGGATTCATTGAGGTATACCTTAAATGCATTTCCGAGAACACTGACATGGACATCTATAGTAGACTTTTACTATATCTCCAAGGACCTTGAGGTAAGTACGTTAGAAAATTTATTTTTAACTTTCAAACTTCATGATGTTGGTGCGGGAAGCATCCGACGATCGAACCTAAGTTTTGATAATGGCAAAGGATTCAAAGTTAAGGTGCTTTGTTGTCTGACAGCTTTTACTGAGTGTTTCAGGAAAGTCCTAACTGCAGTTAGGCAAGGCAAAACCCTAGGGGGTGGTAACCCTAGGTCATAGGGGGTGGTAACCCTATGAGGAAAGTCTTGGCAGGTCGATGGCTTCAGGCAAAAGTCCTAGGGGGTGGTAACCCTAGGTGAAAAGTCCTGGTGTCGCGAACCAGGTGAAAGTCTGGACGGAGCGGATGTTCAGTGAAAGTCCGGAAGCATCGAGTCCGAGCAAAAGTCCAGTCGATCCGGAGGATCGCAACAGGTAAATCTCCCGAGTGGAGTAGGTGAGGACGCGTTCCCGTAGAGGGAATTGGCGTCGGGTCGACCTAGGGTTTCGGTAGGAAACCAGTCGATTTCAGACGATCAGGAGGCTGTCTCGCTTTATTTATCATGTGTCGTGCTAACTTTGTTTTGCGGTATGTGTTTGGACTAACACATTTTAGGAACAAAGGAGCAAGTTACAACTCGGATGAGCATGTCAGGCGCCTCCATGGAGCTTGAGGCGCCTCGGGTGCGAGCCGAAGCCCTGGAGGCGCCTTGAATGGAGCTCAAGGCGCCTTGGACCGGAGGTTGAAGGCGCCTTGGATAGGCTGAAGGCGCCTTGAACCAGATAGAGTTCGACCAGGTCAGTACTGATCCACGCGGGTGACTCGGCTCGTTCAAGGCGCCTTGATGAACAGTATAAGGCGCCTTGAACCCTCTTTATAAGGGGTCTCGACCAGCAGCTCTCAATAACTTCTTCCAAGCGATCTTTCTGCTACAAGCTGCTCACGAGACGATCCCGAAGTGCTGCTACGAGACACCGACGACCCGGAGCTCCGAAATCTTCAGATTACGATATTGTCGTCGGTATAACTGTACTTTTTCATTATACTTAACTGTAATATTTGTACTCTTGTCGAGCTTATAGTTATTGCGCAGCGATCAAGGATCGCGGGCCTTGAGTAGGAGTCGTCACGGGCTCGAGCAAGTAAATTCCTTATCTTTCGTGTGTTTGTTTCTTTCCATTGCGTTAATTACTCTCACGAACATTTTACGATTCCGATAATCGAACAAATAGCAGCGCTATTCACCCCCTCTAGCGCGTCTCGATCCAACAATTGGTATCGAGGCGTCGTTTGAATTGGTGCAACCACCTTTCAAAACAAATTTTTATTTCGTTTTCGGAGTCGAATTAGAATTTAGCCTTATAGCTATATTCTAATTTCTGTTTCCCTCGAATCGACTTTTGCTCGAAGTAGGTGCAACACCACTCGAGCTCGTTTTTATTATTCTTTATTCCAGCACTACTAATCCAAGACTTAGTCTTGGAACATATTCTGTTGTTTTCTTTTGTTACATATTATAAATGGCCCAACAAGAGGGTTTCTGTTCGTCCCCCGCTATTCTCCGGAGAGGATTTTGGCTACTGGAAGGGAAGAATGGAAACGTATCTAAAGATACAATTCGAAACGTGGATGATCATAAAGATGGGACTGAAACTGCCAATTGATGACGACGGCAAAACAACACCCTGCGAGAAGTGGGACGCTTCTTTAATAAAAAAAGGTTGAAGCCGACGCCAAAGCTACCTGCACCCTCCAGTGTGGTCTTACCAAAGAAGAACTCAACAGAGTTGGCCCGTTCTCTTCTGCAAAGGAGCTCTGGGAAAAGCTAATCGAACTCCACGAAGGCACTGACGACACCAAGGTAAGTAAAAGAGATCTTTTACTTAATAAATTATATAATCTAAAAATGCAGGAAGGCGAAACGGCGAGTTCTCTTCACGCGAGAATACAAGACATCCTTAACTCTCTTCACGGAATTGGCCAGAAGATAGAAAATCGGGACGTAATAAGGTATGCCCTAAACTCGTTTCCAAGGAATACATTGTGGGCATCAATGGTAGATGCCTACAAAGTTTCCAAGGATTTATCTTCTTTAAAACTAGATGAACTTTTTAGTGAATTTGAACTTCATGAGCAGACTAATGCACAGCCTACCGAGAAAGGAAGCTGGGAACCGAGACCACGACGGAGAACCGAACCAGCATCGGAAGCTGAACCAGACTCTGATGATGAAGATGGTGACATTACAACCGAGCTGGTAAATCTCGTGAAGAAGCTCTACAAGACGAAAGGATTCGACAAAAGAGATCTAAAGAAGGCAGTGAAATCAAAGGAAGGCCCACAAAATACAAAGATGAAGTTTGAAGTTATATGCTACGGGTATAACCAAAAAGGGCACATCAAAACCAACTGCCCTAACCTGAAGGAGATCAAAAAGCAAAGAAGGAAAAAGGTCCTTAAGGTAACATGGGACGAATCTTCATCAGAGGACGACGACGACGAGCTCGAACAAACGAGTCTACTCGCATTAATGGCCCGGGACCAAGTCGTCAAATACGGATGCGAGAGCGAGTCTGAGGCAGAGTCCAAGCAAAGCCACGGATCCGTATTCGTTTCCGAAGGACCAGACCCCGCTTTAAGTATCTCCCGGTTGAACATTTTAGTTAGCTATTTATTGCGCAAATTAGCTAAGTCAAACCTGAAAGTTAAGTCACTTCTAAAGGAAGTAAGTGTCCTTAAAGAAGTGGCTAACACCAAACCCATACCTGACCAGAGTCAGACTGAATTTCCGACTCAAGTTCAAAAACTTGAGGAAGAAAATTCAAGTTTAACAAATAAGGTTAAAGATTTAGAAAATACCTTAGAACGGTTTACTTTGGGCTCCAAGAATTTGGACTTGATTCTTGGGACACAAAGAGCCGTCTACAACAGAACTGGGTTGGGATACAAAAGTAAATATAGATCTTATTTATCACTAATAAACAAACAAAGTATTAAATCAGTCCAAGCATGGGTCTCCAAGTCTAACTTGGTCAATCAAGTTGGACTTGGCCAATACTGGGTTCCGAAGGATCAAATATACTACCTCGAAAGACCATATCGAGGCCATGATCCAGGGGGAGCAAAAAGAAAAACAATCCTAAAAATTTAAAATTCTAAATTCAAAATTTAAATTAAAAATTAAAAATTAAATTCAAAATTGAAATTCAAAATTCGAAATTAAAAATTAAATTCGAAATTGAAATTAAAGTTAAATTCAAGATTCGAAATTGAAATTAAATTATGAATTCAAAACTCAAAAATAAAATAAACTTCAAAATTAAGTTAAAATTCAAAATTCGAAATTGAAATTAAAAATTAAAGTTAAATTCAAAATTCGAAATTGAAAGTCAAAATAAAATCATAAATTAAAACTCAAAATAAAGATGGAGGTTCCAGACTCGCTGGCACCCCCAACTAAACTACCCGGCAGGGTAACTGAACCTAATCTACCCGAAATGGGTAAAACAAGAGTAGATTACCCGGCAGGGTAATTAAGGTTAGATTAAAACGGACTAAGGTTAACTTGAACCACAGTACTGGTGAAGTTTTTGGATGATAGTACGTTAGGGAAGCTTGGGCATCGCATGTCTAGGAAGATATGGCTTCGACCTGGTGCATTTGGCCAAGTGGAACTGACCGAAGCTATCCTTAAATGGATCCTGACTAGTTAGACCAAGGATTGGTATTAAGTTCAATGGGTAGGACTATTTAGAAAACCTCAAAGGCATGGTTACTTTAATGAGCTCCTTGTGACTCACCATAGCCCAGAAGTTTATCCAAAGAATGCTTACTTGTTGAACCCAAAGCCAAATCTGAATCTAACACAAAGTTAAACCAAAACTCCTGAATTCAACAATAAATCATCTCACATCAATCATAGGATTCCCTGATTGAAAATTTAGATCGGGTGAGATGACTAAGTTTTAAAAAATATTTTAAAACTCAATTTCAAAATTATTTTAAAACTCAATTTCAAAATTATTTTAAAACTCAATTTCAAAATTATTTTAAAACTCAACTTCAAAATTATTTTAAAAACTCAATTTCAAAATTATTTTAAAACTCAACCACTTCCTATGTAGGAATTGGATCAATGGATGTTGGATAGTGGCTGCTCCAGACACATGACTGGAGATAAATTGAAGTTTACTAAACTCACATACAAGAACTTAGGATCAGTTGCATTCGGTAACGAAGGTCAACTTAAGGTAATCGGAAGAGGTAATATCGAACTCAACTCCGATTTTATTATTCGAAAAGTCCTTTTAGTTGAAAATTTCAAGTTTAATCTACTAAGTATAAGTCAATTGTGTGATAGCGGATACTTAGTAACTTTTGACAAAACCAGGTGTTTAGTTAAAAATATTGAAAATCCTGAAATCTTACTTAAGGGACTTAGGATAAATAATATGTATTCAATTAATCTACCGACATCCTCAACAAAGTGTTTTCTAACACAAGAAGAGGAAACTGATTTGTGGCACAGAAGATTGTGTCACACTCACACTAGACTCATTTCAAAAATGAGTCATAATGGTCTAGTTAAAGGTTTACCAAAACTAAAATTCATTGAAAATTCTATCTGTAATGCTTGTCAACAGGGAAAACAAACTAAGTCAACACACAAATCAACAAATCTTGAAAGAACCAGCTCCTTACTTGAGCTCCTTCACCTTGACTTATTTGATTCACATGGAGCTAAGTCACTAAGCAAGAACCAGTATTGCTTAGTAATAATTGATGACTACTCTAGATTTTCATGGGTAAAATTCCTAAAAACTAAAGATGAAACCTATGAAATGTTTAGTAACTTTTGTAAATTAATAGAAAATGAAAAAGATACTAAAATTAAAAGAATAAGAAGTGATCATGGAGAATTTGAAAATCATAAATTTACCCAATTTTGTAAAATAAATGGATATCAACATGAATTTTCATGTCCTAGAACCCCCCAACAAAATGGTCTGGTGGAACGTAAAAATAGAACTCTACAAGAAGCCGCTAGAACCATGTTAAATGAATATAATTTAAATCACCAATTCTGGGCAGAAGCAATAAATACTGGAAATCATATTCAAAACCGAATTTTGATCAACAAATTTCACAAGAAAACTCCTTATGAACTATATTATCATAAAATTCCTAACTTAAATTATTTAAAAGTATTTGGATGTAAAGTTCACATTTTAAATACTAAAGATTATTTAAGAAAATTCACACCCAAATCTAACAAAGGAATATTTTTAGGATACTCCTCAAACAGTCGAGCCTATAGAGTCTACAATCAAAACACCCTAAAAGTTGAAGAAACAACTAATATAATATTTGATGAAGAAAATAATCTACCAAATATAAATGAGAATGTTGATGTTGATCCAAGAAATATAGAAGATGATGAAATTCAACCAAATCTTAATAAACCAGAGGAACCAGCCCCTGACCCACTTATAAGACCAACTAGGGCCAGTACCTCACACCCATCTGATCAAATCTTGGGTGATCCAAACCTAGGAGTCAGAACTAGATCCTCCTATAGAATCCACAGTCAGATTGCCCTAATTTCTAAAATCGAACCAAAAACAATAGAAGAAGCACTACCTGACCCGGACTGGATCATAGCTATGCAGGAAGAGTTAGCCCAATTTGAGAGAAATCAAGTCCGGAACTTGTATCTAAACTCAAATAAATCAATAATCGATACAAAATGGGTATTTAGAAACAAGCTAGATGATCGAAATAATTAGAAATAAGGCTAGGCTTGTAGCTAAAGGGTTTAGCCAAGTTGAAGGTTTGGACTATGATGAAACCTATGCCCCAGTAGCTAGGCTCGAATCCATTAGAATGTTGTTAGCCTATCACACAAAAAAGGTTTAAACTATACCAAATGGATGTCAAGTCGGCATTCTTAAATGGATTTATTAAGGAGGAAGTATATATAAGCCAACCCCGAGGATTTGAGGACTTGGGATATCCTAATCATGTATTTAAGTTCAAAAAGGCCTTGTACGGACTTAAACAAGCCCCTAGGGCATGGTATGAACGATTATCAAATCACTTAATATCCAAAGGTTTCAACCAAGGTCAAATAGATCCAACTCTATTTGTAAAAACTGTAGAAAAAGACATCTTCATAGCTCAAATCTATGTTGATGATATAATTTTTGGATCAAATAACTCTAAATTTTTAAAAGAATTTATTAGATTAATGGAAAATGAATTTGAAATGAGTATGGTTGGTGAACTTAATTTTTTCTTAGGTTTACAAATAAAACAAACTAAAGATGGAATATACATTTATCAAACTAAATATGCAAAGGAATTAATTAAAAAATTCTGCATGGAAAATTCAAAAATAATAAATACTCCAATGGCCACCAACATTAACATAGACTCTGACCCTGAAGGAAAACCAGTAGATCCAAAGTACTATAGGAGTGTCATAGGAAGCTTGCTTTACCTAACTGCAAGCCGACCCGACATATTATTTGTGGTTGGTATGTGTGCAAGATACCAATCTTGTGCAAAAGAGTCACATTTAACCTATGTTAAAAGAATACTTAGGTACATTAAAGGTACTCTAAATATAGGACTCTGGTACCCTAGAACTTGCACCTTTGACCTTCTTGGCTATTCTGACTCAGATTACGCCGGATGCAAGTTAGATAGAAAAAGCACAAGTGGTAGTTGTCAATTTCTAGGACAATGCCTAGTAAGTTGGTCAAGTAGAAAGCAACATTGTGTTGCTTTATCTACCACTGAAGCTGAATATATAGCCTTAGGTGAATGCACATCTCAATTGCTTTGGATGATGCACACTCTTAAAGACTATCAACTGAACTATCATAACACAAAAATCTCAATTGATAATATAAGTTCCATAAATTTAACAAAAAATCCAATTCATCACTCAAGGACTAAACATATAGAAGTGAAGCACCATTTTGTAAGGGATCATGTAGCTAAGGGTGATATTATACTCAACTATGTTGAGTCAAAATCAAATCTAGCTGACATCTTCACAAAACCCTTACCTGAACTTGAGTTCAGCTCACTTAGAAGACAAATAGGAATGTGTTGGGTAGAATAGACAATGTTTTTAAATTGATTTATCATTTGCTTTTAAAATTCTAGGAAAATACTTATTTCAAAATTCCAATTTCTTAGAAGTTTCAAAAAAATTTGGATTAAGCCTAGGTTTTCCCCCTAGAAAACATGTTCCTCTAGCTTTAAGCCAGAGCATCTCACAAACACCTAGGTCTACCTTGCTTGTGTTTTAAAAAACTTAGAATGGCGTGAGATGCATAGGGTACAGCCTGGACTCAGGAATGCTTATATTTGTGCATCAATATGAGTCTGGGCGTTAAACACATCATAAATAATAATCAAGTCAAGTCTTCCAGCTCTAGCCAACTCTAACTGGACCAAATGGACTTAATTTGACTAACCATGTGAAAGCTACTGCCCTCTAGGCAATCAGCAAGTAGCTAAAGGTTAGACAATTGGGAAAAGTGTGTTTCAATTTTTTTAAGCATAATTGTACTTTAAGGTTCTAATCAAATTACCTTACCTGATTATTTTAAGGCTCTGATACTTAATCAAATTAAACTCAATAACTTAATTTGACTCATGCTTGGACTAGAAAACAAACTACTGCTACTCCCTCTGTCCTAAAACTAAATATTTTTCTTTAATATCAAAGTTTCTTCAAAATGAGTATTCAAATATTTTCAAATCTAGTCACCTTTTTATAACATTTTAAAGTTATTTTTTTTAATGACCCTCATATTTTATAACTGCTAAGCAAATCCTTTTATTGAAAATTCAAGTACTCATATTTTCAAAGTTAGTTTTAAGACTATTTTAACTAGACTTAGTTAGATTGTACTCTAAACTTAGTTACTTGGCAAAATATTTTTTCAATACAAATCATTTCGAAGCTGAGTATATAGCTAAGTATTTTCAAATTTGGAAAATTCCAAAACTCAAAAAGCTAAGTCGTTTTTGCTTAGAAGAAAATTGTTCTTTTTCCCTCTTTTGAAAATTTTCCTTCAAAAAAATACAAATCTACTCTCAAACTGGTTTATTTTTGATATATGGCAAAGGGGGAGAGTAGGTAAATTAAAGTTAAAGGCAAAGCGGAGAGTAGGTAAATTAAAGTTAAAGGAAAATTCAAAGCAGAGAGTAGGTAAAGTAAAATTCAAGTATTTAATAAAAGGAGGGCTTTTATTAAGGAGTCTTATATTACCAAGTTTAAAAGTTTCCAGCTTAACTGTTATTGCATTTGAAGTTTATTTACTTAAGCTTGGTTAACTTTATACTGTTATTACATATGTTGTTTTCTTAACTTTGAATTACGTGTTGCCATAATCAAAAGGGAGATTGTTGGTGCGGGAAGCATCCGACGATCGAACCTAAGTTTTGATAATGGCAAAGGATTCAAAGTTAAGGTGCTGTTGTCTGACGGCTTTTACTGAGTGTTTCAGGAAAGTCCTAACTGCGATTAGGCAAGGCAAAACCCTAGGGGTGGTAACCCTAGGTCATAGGGGTGGTAACCCTATGAGGAAAGTCTTGGCGCTTCAGGCAAAAGTCCTAGGGGTGGTAACCTAGGTGAAAAGTCCGGTGTCGCGAACCGGTGAAAGACTAGCCGGGAAGCGGATGTTCATCAGAAAGTCCGGAAGCATCGAGTGCCGAGCAAAGTCCGGTCGATCAGACTGGCAACAGGTAAATCTCTGAGTGGAGTAGGTGAGGACGCGTTCCCGTAGAGGAACAGTGGCGTCGGGTCGACCTAGGGTTTCGGTAGGAAACCCAGATTCAGACGGTCCGGAGACTGTCTACACTTTATTTATCATGTGTACTGTGCTAACTTTGTTTTGCGGGTATGTGTTTTGGACTAACACATTTTCGGGAACAAAGGAGCAAGTTACAACTCGGATGAATAGTCAAGGCGCCTCCATGGAGCTTGGGCGCGCGCGAGCCAGGAAAAGGCTAGCGAGAGATGGAGGCGCCTTGAATGGAGCTCAAGGCGCCTTGGACCGGAGGTTGAAGGCGCCTTGGATAGGTGAAGGCTTGAACCAGATAGAGTTCGACCAGGTCGGTCTTGATCCACGCGGGTGACTCGGCTCGTTCAAGGCGCCTTGATGAACAGTATAAGGCGCCTTGAACCCTCTTTATAAGGGGTCTCGACCAGCAGCTCTCAATAACTTCCTCCAAGCGATCTTTCTGCTACAAGCTGCTCACGAGACGATCCCGAAGTGCTGCTACGAGACACCGACGACCCGGAGCTCCGAAATCTTCATATTACGATATTGTCGTCGGTATAACTGTACTTTTTCATTATACTTAACTGTAATACTTGTACTCTTGTCGAGCTTATAGTTGTTGCCCACGGAAAGCGATCAAGGATCGCGGGCCTTCGAGTAGGAGTCGTCACAGGCTCCGAACGAAGTAAATTCCCTTGTCTTTCTGTGTGTTTGTTTCTTTCCGCTGCGTTAATTACTCTACGAACATTTTACGATTCCGATAATCGAACAAATAGCCGCGAGCGCTATTCACCCCCCCCCCCTCTAGCGCGTCTCGATCCAACACATGAGTCTTGATGTACAAGTCTTAAAGATAGAAAAATTGAACAACAACATTGCCCTAAAAGCTAAGAAGATTGAACCAAAGTCTGATTCATCGCTCGATGAAAATGAAGAAGCCTACATGGTAAGAAAGTTTAGTAAGTTTTTTAAAACTAATAATTTTGATCAAAAATAGGCAACGAAGCTACTACGAAGCAAAAGAAAGGTTCGTTGCTACAACTGCTAAGAAGAAACACATCAAAGACAACTGCCCAAAGCTGAAGAAAATGAAGAAAGAAAAGGAAAATTGAGTAAGAAAAAGACAAAGGGCCAAGATGGACAAAGCGTAAGAATCTAAAAGTCACGTGAGACGAGTCATCGTTAGAGTCCGAGATCGAGGCCTACACCGGACTTGTACTTATGGCAAGTCATCAAGAAGATGAAGACAAAGAAAGCTCATCCGATATGAGCATCGAGAGCAATGATAAAGGGGAAGTGCCGAACTATGAGTCTGACACTATAAGTGAGCTGCGTCTCTTACCTCTTGAATAATTATACAATGGTATTAAAATATTATCTAGATCTCTTTGCAAAAATAGGACTAAGTATTTAAAATTGAAAAAAGACTATGCACATTTGTTAGAAAATTTTAGTAAAATTGAAAATAAAAATGTAAAATTTAAAAAATAAATGAAAACATTGAAAGGTAAAATAGAATTATTAGAAAATTCTGCATGCTCAAATTCTAACATTCTTCATAGTTCAAATTTTAGGAATTATAATCATGGACTTAATTGATATTTAAGAAACCATAAGGGCCGAATTGTAAAAATTTCTAGAAATAATATTCCTAAAAAATACTCGATAAATCCAGTAGATAGAAAGTTATTTTGGATATCAAAATATGTACTAGATTGTTAAATTAGAATATTCATGCTTTATATTGACAAAAAAATTATTATTTTTCACAACTTAAAAATAATTTTTAAATTATTTTTGGTTAAAATTAGAGATAAGTTTTTTAAATTAATTTTGAAAATATTATACAACTTTGGGATGTTTGTGTACGACCCCTAGAAAAAAAATTTAGATTTTTTTCTTCAAATTTTGCTTATATTTTTTCATATTTTTTTATATGATCAAAGGGGGAGAATAATTAAGTTTAGGGGGAGGTTTTATTTAATTGCCATAGTTATTTAAGTTCAATTTAAATAATTTGTTTAATTACCATATTTAAGTTATAGTTGTTTTTACTTGTTTGTTTAACTCTAATCTTAATTCGAGTTTATGCACATCAAAAAAGGAAGAGATTGTAAGTACTCCAGGTTGATTTTAATGTGATCAACCAAATTAAGATATGTCCTGTGTCCTTTTAATGTCCTTTTAATGTCTTGTGCCTAAGTGTGCATGAACTTAGGAAACACAAGAAGTCGAGCGGAAGATACGGCGAGTGAGAAGGGTGGCACGAGAAATGGGTCGACGAGCTCGGTGCATCTAAGGGATGAAAAGCTGCAGAAGAGTACATCGATGGATGGGAAGGACGTGCGCGGAGTGTTCGAGGGACGAGAAGCCAGGAAGGAAGCATGCTCGAGGAGAAGATCAAAGTTGGGCTCGGGTGAGCTCAACTCTGGATGACTGGAGCATCCCCCAAGCACATTGTAATTGTTCATTTTTGGATGAACAGTGCTCGAAGAGTCTCCATCATGGTTGGAGGCACCCTCACACCTCTGTTGGAGGCACCCTGGAGCATCTATAGAGGTGTTTCCAATGAACAACAGCCATTGGTTAAACGTTGAAAAGTGGATAAAACTTTATCCATTTAAAGGCACCCTAGATGGCTTTAGAGGTGCCTCCAAGCAACAATAACTTATTCCATGAGGCTATAAAAATCTCCTTGGAGCTAGGAATTAGACAACTTTTGTATTCATTTCTTAAGTAATTCTTGAGTGTTCGAAGTACGTAAGAGGCTACTCCACCTTCAAGGAGGAGTCCTTTTAATAGAGTTTTTCAACTATCTTGAATTAACAACTACCTTTGTTATAATCAAGTAAATTTTTTAGCCTTCTTACTTTTTAAGTTATTACTTTTATGTTAACTATTTATTTTTAATATTGGGTCCTTGCTCTATTCAAAAGTAAGAGAAATTTTAACTTTATTTTCAGGGCTATTCACTTCCCTCTAACAGGCTTACTCGGACCTGTAGAAGGATCTTATGATTTCCTTCTTTACTTTGATGTGGAATAAGAAGTCCAGGAGTAATCTACTCTACATGCACCTAGGTTATCAGGCACACTAGGATCATCTTCGAGAGAAAATACTCCAAAAAAACAAAGTCTTGATGACATCTACAATGAAACTCATGCTATTTATAAAATGAGTTTGTTTTGTTTACTTGCAGATGTTGAACCTTTGAGCTTTGAAGAAGCAAAACGGGATGAGAAATGGAGAGGATCCATGGATGAAGAAAGGCAAGTCATTGTGAAGAATGATACTTAGGAGTTAGTATTTATTCCAAAAGACCATGAGATTATTGAAGTTAAATGGGTGTACAAGACAAAGAAAAATACCAATGGAGAAGTAGAAAAGTATAAAACATGACTTGTTGCTAAAGGCTACAAGCAAAAACAAGGTATTGATTATGATGAGGTATTTGTTCTGGTAACTCGATTGGAGACAATTTACTTATTGATATCTTTAGTCATTCAAAATCATTGAAAGATTTATCAGTTAGATATTAAATCTGCCTTTTCTTAATGGTTATCTTAATGAAGATGTTTACATTGAGCAACCTATTGGATATGTTGTTAGGGGGCATGAAGATAATGTCCTGAAATGAAAGAAGACACTTTATGGTCTTAAACATGCGCTAAGAGCTTGGAACAATTGACTTGACAAATATTTACAAGAAAATAGTTTCTTGAAATGCACCCAAGAGTATGCACTCTATATAAAAGAAGAAGGTCAAGGTTTCTTACTTGTTTGCATTTATGTGGATAATCTCATATTTACAGGAAACAATCAAAAAAAAAATTAAGAATTCAAGATAGCCATGAGTCATGAATTTGATATGGCTGACATGGGACTCATGACTTATTTCTTAGGAATCCAAGAAAAGTAAATGGAGAATGGAACTTCTATATCACATGAAAGCTATGCGAAAGAGGTTCAATTGCAAGCCAGTTAATACTCTATGCAATTTAGAGCGCAACCATTCAAGTGAAGAAAGGAGAAGAGAAGATTGATCCAACTGCTTTCAGAAGTCTTATTGGGAGCTTGAGATACTTAACTTATACAAGACCTGACATCTTATTTGTAGTTGGAGTTGTAAGTTGATTTATAGAGAATCCAACTAAGTCTCATATGTTGGCAGCTAAGAGGATACTTTGTTATATTAAAGGTAGTCTTAATTATAGTTGATACGGTGTTTAAGGTGGGCCTCTTTAGGATGGGTCAAAGTCTAGGAGGTCGGTTAATGTGGGAGTCAAAGTCAAAGTTAAAAGGGAGGTCAATAACATTCGGAACAAGAGAATACCCTATAGGACCTCCGGGTTGGCCAGGACTTGAGTTTCAATCTGGTGCGCGAATGGAGTGTTAAGTCAGGGGCTCGACTGATAGGGCCCTTTGGTCGGTCGGGCCTGAAGCCCAATTTCATAAACAATGATGAAGCATAGAGACAAATATCAATTACCTTAACTGAGTGCTCTAGTCGATCAGATGTATGGTTTGATCGGACATGCTAGACACTTGGTTGCTCCTGGTTCAAATAAAGAAGCTGAGTGAAAGCTGAGTCGCCATCTACATTCATAAACATCGACTAGGTACCACTTGGGAGTAAGGGTCAGCCAGACTATATCAATAATTCGATTGGTTGGTTAAAGTAGTCTATTGCAGGCCATGCAACCCCATAAATTAATACATTTTTTTGGCATTTTATGTCATAGAGGACAGAGGATATTCTGTAGGCAAATCGCACTTTTGAATCTTCCAGTCTATCAATTTATAGAGATTTGCAAGCTCATTTTAGGAAATGTGTCAGCGTCACTTTATGGCCTATCCTTTTTCGGAAGTACTTCAAAATTCATGCATAGACACAACAGTGGCATTATAAAAGGGGGTTTCATCCACAGACAAAGGTACATGACGCTACATAATTTTACATGCTAGATGCTACAGTTTCTTCTTCTATTCCTCTCCCAAAATCGATCACTAACTTGAACATTGGAGGGTTAATGCTGAGGACCCCTTCCCTAGCCCGACAACTAACGCTCATTGTGACACGCAAGATAGTGAGGAGTCTTCATCAGGTTAGCACCCGAGCCACGTTCCTAGTCAGCCACCTTCACTACTTTCAGATAGGATCAATAGTATTATTTATTCATCCTCTAGTAACTACAAGTTGATGGGCAATTGTGATAGTGATTTTGTGGGAGAAATTGATGATAGAAAAAGTATAACTAGTGATCCTGTCCGAAAATCAAAGAAATGGAAAACCGAGGATGTGGCGCTCCCGCTGACCGCCTGTAGACTTCACTCGGACCTGCAACACAAACTACGTCAGTGCCGAGCCAGGGAAGGGATCCCTGGCATTGGCCCTCCGACGCTCAAGTCAGTCATCGGCCATGAAGTGGAAAGTTGAGCAACAAGGAGACTGTAGCACAAACGGTGAATATCGCATACCTCCCTCAATGCTTGGATCCCCCTTTATATAGAGCTCCGGTAGCGCGCATGCACACTTCCCAAGGTGGGTACGCTTCTCAAAGGCTCCCCTGAAAAGACTTCCCAGTAAAGTGTCCCTGACATAATACCTTAATGGGCCAAGAATATCTCTGAAGTGACAGTGGAAGCTTCCGCCATACGATCTTCTGGATATCTGTGCCTGGTGTCAGTGGCACCAACTCCCAAAAGGATGTTGCTAGATATCAAAGGGAGTGTACTACTAGGTTGAGCGGGTTGGTCGCTCGTCCGGTGAGTCATCGCTCTGGTGCCCCGTTCGATCGGTCAAAACCTCAATACTCCTTTGAGTGTTTGCTCGACCGAAGTTCCACTCTGCCACTGTCGAGACCTGCTGCCGGGCCGAGTGGGGTAGCCACTCGGCCGAAGTTGAACTCTATCGATGTCAAGCTCGGCTGTCTGGCTGAGCAGGGTAGCCGCTCGACCGAAGTTCCATCTACTAATGTCGAATATTGGTCCTTTACCGAGCGGGGAAGCCGCTCGGGCGGCTTCTGCATATTGTCTTCATTGAGCGTCGGTCGTTTGACTTCTCCATGTGTCAAAGGAGGCAGTGGATTGGGGCCTCCTCCCCCGACCGGGGCATGCTTCACTCGACCGCCCGATGTTATCTCCATGTTGACCACATTGACTTTGACCTCCACTGTGGCAGCGAGGTGGGGCCCCTCATCATCACAACATCACATGCCTCCCCCTCAAGTCTAGTCAAAGGAGGTTGTAAGTCCGACTAACTGGACAATTGTCAGAGTAGCTTTCCTCCCAATCGGCCTTCAACATTAATTTAGCTTCTAATTGGGATGTGAACGCTTCTTGCCGATCGGCCTGTTGAAGCTTGTCATTCGGGCATAGGTATGCTCCCTCAATTCGATCGACACGATGAAGGTTTGAACTTATGAAATCTTTTCTTGGCCTATCTTTGGCGAGCGCGAGCCAGGCTTACGCCACCCAGATTTCTAGGAAATCATGCAAATCTCTTTGCATTAAGGTTGAGCGAGCCCCCATGCCTTCATTAAATGTCGACTCATGGCGATGTGCCACGTGTCCTGCTCACTGCCGCCACACGCCTGATGTGACAGGCGTATATCCGCTGTGATGTGGTGTTTGGTGGTTCAAATTCAACGGTTAGATCTTGGTCTGGGTTTCCGCGACCTAGATCAGACGGCTCCGGTCGACCGACCCCCAGGCTTATAAGCCTGTGCGCGTTGCCGCCTTTGCATACTTCTTCGAGTTCTTTGGCGACGTTCCTGTGCTCCAGCGACGCTCCTCTTCCCCTGCTCCTTCAGCAACCTCTTTCTAGTAAGCTCTCTTCCCATCTCCCCTTGTTTTCTCATATTTCAACATATGTTCTTCCTCGTCCTCGAATTTTTCGGCATCTCAGTGTTCCAGCGACAATTTTGCCAGTAGGTTTTCTTTTCTTCGCATCTCCACCTTTCTTTGTTTTGCAATGGCAAGTTCCTCACAGCCTCCCGCTGGCATCCCGGGACCCTAGTACACCTCTACCGAGTCCCGGTTCGACGCTGGCGACGTTGAGAGTCAGAAAGCCACTTTTAAGTTTACTCCCGAATACGAAGTTGTTCTTCCCTCTCCCTCCGATCAGCCAAATTCTTCGCTGTCCAACTGTATTTTCTTCTTTAGGGGGCGTTTTACCGCCGGTCTGAAGTTTCCCCTCCACCCCTTTTTTTCTCCGTGTGTAAATATTTTTGAGTCTCCCTTCATCAATTAGTGTCGAACTGCTTTCGGCTACTGTGCGAGGTGGTGGTTCTTTTTCACCTGCATGACATTCCCCTTATTCCCCGGCTCTTCCATTACTTTTATTATCCTAAATCTTCTGAGCCGGGGACTTTTCTTTTCCAAGCCCGAGTGAGCTTGAATTTTTTTGATAAAATGTCGACTTCCAACAAAAACTGGAAGGAGTATTTCTTTTTCATGCGCTTTCCCGAGCGGCCGAACTTTCCAACCTCCTGACAGCTCGACGTGGCGGCCTTGAGCGGCCAACGTCATATTACGATGATTCTGCACCTAACGACCGAAGAATGGAGTGACTCAACCGGCGCCTCATCCCAAGCCCTCGAGCATCAGATAATAATCCAGGGGTCGCTCGCACAAATATGGGCCGACGCACAAGCCCAAGCAACGGTGATGCCCCCGGGAGCGCTCGCAGACAGCCATACCCAGATTTCCACTGGGGTAAGTTACATTTTCATAATTTTACCTCCGATTGGCGCTTATATTCTCTTTGTTTGCAGTACTAGGTGGAAAGTTTGGCCATGTGCCAAAGGCTCGCCTTTTTGGAGGAGGAAATGAAGAATATGAAGGCGTCGAGCGACCGATCGTCCACCGCTCAAGAGCATACGAACGCCGAGGTGGCCAAACTATGGGCCGATCTGGAGAAGAGCATAAAACTGCTCGAGGTCGAACGGGAAAATAATGCAGGGTAGGCCACTATGCTGGCTCGGCTTAATAAGCAGGTCACCACCTTCGATAATAAGATCGAGTCAGCCAATGCAAGGAAGAATAGGACCATCGAAGACCTTGAACTGAAGAATAAGGAGGTCCGGGCCCTCGCCTAAAAACTCAAGGAAGCTGAGGATTTCCTTGTCGCCGAGTAGAATAGCCGGTCGGCCGAAGAAAATACTCTTTGAGGGCAAGTCGCTGTAGGTGCAGCGGGGACCGGCAAGAGGGGGGTGAATTGCCTGCAAATAAAAATAACCCTCCTCAAAGCTTTTCAACTCTAAATAAAGCAACACTAAATAGAAAGAGAACTGAAGACAGAATTTTAACCTGGTTACAACCAAGAGGGTTGTTAATCTAGGGCGATGGAAATCACAGTAAGAAACTCCTTCTTTGAAGGCGGAGAAGCCTTTTACACTTTGACAGCACAGTAATTGCTAAGAGAATGAGATTACAAGAGTTGAGTTTCGCTCGTGATCGTTGTTCTTTAAAGCTGCTCGAGACCCTCCTTTATATAGGGGCTCTAGAGCTTATCGAATGACCTGATCTTCGGGATCAGGTTTTGACTCGAGAGGGATCGATCGACCGATCCCCAAGTTCGGTCGACCGAACCTGCTGTACCTGCCCAGCTTTCCATCCAGGTGCAGTCTCTGTGGATCGAGCTCAGGTTCGGTCGACTGATCCTTGTGTTCGGTCGACCGATCGGCCAACGGACTTCCTCTGCGCTAGCCCGATGAAAACGCTCGGCTCAGTCTCTGGATAAACTTGGGTTCGGTTGACCGATCATGAGGTTCGGTCGACCGATCACTTCACCGCTGGCAGATGTGTTACTGACGTGTCACCAACGGCTGGCTTCGGTTAATGAAGAGTTCGGTCGACCGATCAATAGGTTCGGTCGACCGAACCGTTGACAAGTCAACTTCCAATTGACTTGCTCGGGTTCGGCTCCTTGGGTGATTGCGGCCTATCGGAATAGGGCTCACCCGAACCCAATTCCCGACCTTCTCCTCGAGCAGTCTTCCGTCTGGCTTCTCATCCCTCGAGCGTCGCGCACGTTCTTCTCGCTCCACCGGAGTACTCTTCCGCAGCTCTCTCGTCCTTCGGACGCACCGAGCCCGTCGGCTCCCTTCCCGTGTCATCCTTCTCGCTAGCTGCGTCTTCCGCTCGATTTCCTGCACTCCTAAGTTCCTACACACTCAGACACAGGGTTCAAACAAAACGCAGAACCTAACTAACTTGGTTTATCACATCAAAACTACCACAGGGTCCAACAATTTCCCCCTTTTTGATGTGCATCAACCCAAGTTCAAGTTAGGGTAAAACAAACACAAAAAGTAATTTTGAAGAAAAATTACTAAACTAGCATTTTAAGCATAAGATTTGCAATAAATAAAATTGCAACAGTATTTAGAAAAATATTAAAAATTTAAACTTTTAATTTTCCTAACTCCCCCTAAACTTGTACTTTTCTCTCCCCCTTTGATCACAGCAAAAACGGGGAAGCAAGTTCTAAAAAAAAATTTCTAAGTAAAAATCTATTTTCTAAGTTAAAAAAAATTGAAAAAAAAAATTCAAAACTTAGAAAAGTCAAAAAGAATGTTTGTACACTTTCAAAGCATTTTAATTCTACTTTTAATGCTTTTTCGGAAAGTTAATTAAACATTTTGTTTCAATATTTCAGCTTCCAAGTCGTGGCGAGGCACTAGGTCTTCTTGGTTATTGGAGCAACAACCACTTCCTTAGACAAAGCCTTCATAAGGAAAATGTTTAATTTTCTCTCTATAAAGCTTTTAATTTAAAGAGCTTAGTTTAGCACAGATTTTGGAACCCAATAAAGGTTCCTTCCTACAGGATTAGTCAACATCTTAGGAGGTATATAATTCTTAGAAATTTTCCTAAGTTGACCCTGATGCTTCCTTATATACCAATTTAATTTTTCATAAATTTTAAGTTTTGATTTTGGAAAATTATTTTTAAAACATGCATCAGTTTTCAATTTTTTAATTTCTAATTTTAAAACCTCATTTTCTGATTTCAAATATTCATTTTCCTTTTCTACTTTATCTAATTCTTTAGAAAGAGCTTTAATAAAACGAAAGGACTCTTTAGGATTTAGGGCACGTACCTTACTTACCTCATCTTGCGATGCTCCCCCTTCATCACAGCTTTCTTCTTCTTCTTCTGTTGTTCCTCCCCCTTCATCTATGCTCATTTCTGAGCTAGACGTTTCTTCTAGCTGATGGTTGGCCATCAGTGCTAGTCCCGAGAATTCTTCGACTTCGGATTCGGAGGATGATGAATCATCCCACGTGGCTTTTAGGTTGTATTTGAGTTGAGCTAGCTTCTTACTCTTTTCTTTACTTTTGCTTTTCAGTTTTGGGCAGTCATCTTTGATATGTCCTTCTTGTTGATGCAGGAAGCATCCAACGATCGAACTCGTGTTTTGATAATGTCAAAGGATTCAAAGTTAAGATGTTTTGTGATCTAACAAGTCTGATTGAGTGTTTCAGGAAAGTCCTAGCTGCGGTTAGGCAAAGGGAAAACCCTAGGGGGTGGTAACCCTAGGTCATAGGGGGTGGTAACCCTATGCAGAAAGTCTTGGCAGGTCGATGACTTCAGGTAAAAGTCCTAGGGGGTGGTAACCCTAGGTGGAAAGTCCTGGTGTCGCGAACCAGGTGAAAGACTGGACTAGCCGGGAAGCGGATGTCCAGCAGAAAGTCCGGAAGCATCGAGTGCTGAGCAAAAGTCCAGTCGATCTGGAGGATCGCACTGGCAGCAGGTAAATCTCCTGAGTGGAGTAGGTGAGGACGCGTTCCCCGTAGAGGAAAGAGTAGGCGTCGGGTCGACCTAGGGTTTCCGGACGGAAATCCGAAGTCAGACTCGGACAGTCCGAAGACTGTCATTATCACAACTATTATGTTTTATGTGCTAACTTTGTGCTGCAGGGTATATTTGGGACTAATGTATCTTGCAGGGACTAAAGAGTAAAGATTAACCTCGGATGAACAGTGTCCGAGGCGCCTCCATGGAGCTTGGAGGCGCCTCGGGTGCAAAACCTGAGCTGGCTGCGAAGCAAGCTTGGAGGCGCCTTGAAGGAAGCCAAGGCGCCTTGGAAGGCGCCTTGAGAGGGTTGAGGCGCCTCGAAGGGATGAAGTTCGACCAGTTCAGATCTGATCCACGCAGAAGGCGCCTTGAACACCCTTTATAAGGGGTCTCGACCAGCAGCTCAAAACAGCAATTCCCAAGTCTTCTGTCTCCAACGTGCTGCTCTGAAAGACGCCCGAAAGTGCTGCTACAAGTTTACGACGACCCGAAGCTCCGAGATTCTATTCTTGTCGTCGGTATAATTAGTTTTTGCATTTACTTGTACTTCATCTTGTAATCCTTTTATCGAGCTTATAGTTGTTGCCCACGGAAAGCGATCAAGGATCGCGGGCCTTCGAGTAGGAGTCGATCAAGGCTCCGAACGAAGTAAAAATCTCTTGCGTCTGTGTATATTTGTTTTTATTCCGCTGCATTAACTCTTACACTTTTTACGATTCCGATAATCGAACAAAATAGCCGCGAGCGCTATTCACCCCCCCCCCCCCTCTAGCGCGTCTCGATCCAATAATTGGTATCAGAGCGGGGTTGTTTTGAATTGGTGCAACCACCATTCAAAACATTTTTTTTTCGTGGTATTTTTTGGTTTTTCGGAATCAATTAGAAATTAGCTTAGTAGCTAAGATTCTAATTCTTTTCAAATCGGTGTTGCTCAAAGTTGGTCAATACCACTTGAGCTCGTTGTTTTTACTATTCTTCCTGCACTACTAATCCAAGACTCAGTCTTCGAACAGATCTTCCTGTTTTTGGTTTTGCAAGATTTAAATGGCCCAACAAGAAGGATATAGCATTGTTCGTCCCCCACTATTTTCCGGAGAAGACTTCGGATATTGGAAGGGGCGAATGGAGATATATCTGAAGATCCAGTTCGACACCTGGATGATAGTCAAGACAGGACTGCGACTACCAACTGATGCAGACGGCAAGCCTACATCCTGCGAGAACTGGGAGCCAGCCTTTATCAAAAAGGTGGAAGCCTACGCCAAAGCGACCTGCACCCTCCAATGCGGTCTTACGAAGGAGGAGCTCAACAGAGTTGGTCCGTTCTCTTCCGCAAAGGAGCTGTGGGAGAAACTGATCGAACTCCACGAGGGCACTTCCGACACTAAGGTAAGTAAAAGGGATCTTTTACTTAATAAATTGTATAACTTGAAAATGCAGGAAGGCGAGACGGCAAGTTCACTACATGCGCGAATTCAAGATATCCTAAACTCCCTCCACGGAATTGGGCAGAAGGTAGAGAATAGGGACATTATAAGGTATGCTCTTAACTCGTTTCCAAGGAGTACATTGTGGGCATCAATGGTAGATGCCTACAAAGTCTCCAAGGACTTATCTTCTTTAAAGTTAGATGAATTATTTAGTGAATTTGAACTTCATGAACAAACTAATGCACAGCTAACCGAGAAGGGTATTGCTTTGGTTGCAGGTACTAGTCGAACACGGGAACCAAGAGTACGGCGAAAAATTGAACCGGAATCAGAAGATGAACCCGACTCAGAAGATTCAGAAGATGAACTGACCAGTGAACTCGTGAACCTCGTGAAGAAGCTCTACAAGAAGAAAAAGGGCTTCAACAAGAAAGACCTTAAAAAGGCAGTACAATCCAAGGAGGCCCAACCGAGTTCGAAGGTAAAGTTTGAAGTTACCTGCTACGGGTGCAACCAGAAAGGGCATATCAAGGCCAACTGCTCTAACCAAAAGGAAGCCAAAAAGCAAAGAAGAAAGAAGGCCCTGAAGGCAACCTGGGACGAATCTTCTTCGGAAGACGACGACGACGAACTCAATCAGACGAGTTTACTCGCATTGATGGCCCGGGACCAGATCGTTGAATCCGAGAGCGAGAGCAAGTCAGAGGCCGAGTCCGAGCGAAGCCACAGATCCGCATCCGTTTCCGAAGGGCTAGACTCCACTGTAAGTATTCCGAGGCTTAATAATTTAGTCAATTATTTATTATGCAAGTTAGCTAAGTCAAACCTTAGGATTAAATCACTTCTAAAGGAAGTAGCTGTCCTTAAAGAAGTGACTAACATTAAATCCTTACCTGATCAAGTTCAGACTGGAAATTCAACTCAAGTTCAAAAACTTTAGGAAGAAAATTCTAGTTTAAAAAATCAGGTCAAAGATTTAAAAAAATACCTTAGAACGGTTTTCTTTGGGCTCCAAGAATCTTAACCTAATCTTTGGGACACAAAGAGCCGTTTACAATAGAACTGGGCTAGGATATAAAAGTAAAAAGAAATATAAATCTTATTTATCCTTAATAAACAAACAAAGTAGTAAATCAGTCCAAGCATGGGTCCCCAAGGCCAAATTGATTAATCAAGTTGGACTTGGTCAATACTGGATCCCGAAGGATCAAATACACTATCTCGATAGACCATATCGAGACCATGATCTAGGGGGAGCAAAAAGAAAAACGATCTTAAAAATTTGAAATTTAAAAATCTAAGATCAAATTAAAAATTCAAAATTCAAAAATCAAATTCAAAATTCAAAATTCAAATATTAATTCAAAATTCAAAAATCAAATTAAAAATTTGAAATTCAAATATTAATTCAAAATTCAAAATTCAAAATTCAAAATTCAAATTAAAAAAAAAATTGAAATTCAAATATTAATTCAAAATCAAAAATTGAAAATTCAAAGTTAAAAATAGATGGAGGATCCAGATTAGTTGGCACTTCCAACTGAACTACCCGACAGGGTAACTGAACTACCCGACAGGATAACTGAACCTAATCTACCCGAAATGGGTAAAACAAGAGTAGACTACCCGGCAGGGTAATTAAGGTTAGATTAAAACGGACTAGGTTTAACTTGACCCACAGTACTGGTGAAATTTTTGGATGATAGTACGTTAGGGAAGCTTGGGCATCGCATGTCTAGGAAGATATGGCTTCGACCTGGTGCATTTGACCAAGTGGAACTGACCGAAGCTACCCTTAAATGGATCCTAACTAGTTAGACCAAGGTTTAGTATTAAGTTCAATGGGTAGGACTATTTGGAAAACCTTGAAGGCATGGTTACTTTAATGAGTTCCTTGTAACTCACCATAGCCTAGAAGTTTATCCAAAGAATGCTTACTTGTTAAATCCAAAGCTAAACCTGAATTTAACACAAAGTTAAACCAGACCCTTAAATTCAACCATAATTCATCTCACAACAATTATAGGGTTCCCTGATTGACAATTTAGATCGGGTGAGATGACTAAGAAATAAAATTATTTCTAAAACTCCAATTTCAAAATTATTTCTAAAACTCAAATTTCAAAATTAATTTAAAACTCAAATTTCAAAATTATTTTTAAAACTCAAATTTCAAAATTATTTTAAAACTCAATTTCAAAATTATTGTAAACTCAAATTTCAAAATTACTTTTAAAACTCAATTAAAATTAAACTTATTTTTCAAAATCAATTAACTCTAAAATTATTTTTCAAAATTAATTAACTTTAAAATTATTTTTTCAAAATTAATTAACTTTAAAATTATTTTTCAAAATCAATTAACTCTAAAATTATTTTTCAAAATTAATTAACTTTAAAATTATTTTTTCAAAATTAATTAACTTTAAAATTATTTTTCAAAATCAATTAACTTTAAAATTATTTTTCAAAATCAATTAACTTTAAAATTATTTTTTTCAAAATTAATTAACTTTAAAATTATTTTTTTTTCAAAATTAATTAACTTTAAAATTATTTTTTCAAAATTAATTAACTTTAAAATTATTTTTCAAAATCAATTAACTCTAAAATTATTTTTCAAAATTAATTAACTTTAAAATTATTTTTCAAAATCAATTAACTCTAAAATTATTTTTCAAAATTAATTAACTTTAAAATTATTTTTCAAAATCAAAAATTATTTTTCAAAATTAATTAACTTTAAAATTATTTTTCAAAATCAATTAACTCTAAAATTATTTTTCAAAATTAATTAACTTTAAAATCATTTTTCAAAATTAATTAACTTTAAAATTATCTTTTCAATATTATTTAACTTCAAAATTCCAATTTATTAGATTTTTCAAAAGTTGGACTTAGCCTAAGCTTCCCCCTAGAAATCATGTTCCCCTAGACTTGAGCCAGAGCATCTCACAAACACCTAGGTATACCTTGATTGTGCTTGAAAGACATAGAACGGTGTGAGATGCATAGGGTACAGCCTGGACTCAAGAATGCTTATATCTGTGCATCAATATGAGTCTGGGCGTTAAACACACAATATACATCAATCAAGTCAAGTCTTCCAGCTCTAGTCAAATCTAACTGGACCAAATTGACTTAACTTGACTAACCATGTGAAAGCTGTTGCCCTGTAGGCAATCAGCAAGTAGCTAAAGGTTAGACAGTTGGTAAAGGACACTCAGTTTTCTGGTTAAGCATGTTTTGATCTTTAGGGCTCTGATACCTCTTAAAAGTCAATCTATTAAACTTAACTCATGCTTGGACTTAAGGACCAACTGACTTCCTAAACCAAATTTTTAGCTACTCTGCTCCCTCCTAGCCCTAAAAATTAATAAGTTTTGTTTAAAATTAAGCTAAGTTTTTGTTCTCTAAGCTATAGCTTTCAAAATCCAATACTTGCAAAGAGCTTAGCCTTCGTTTCAAAACTTTAAAACTTAGCTCACTTTGAAGTCTAACTTTATAAATTCTTGTTTTCTTAAGTAAAGCACAGTTTTCAAAAATTAAAAAGCTACTTCAAAAGTATTTTCTTTCTAAATAAAAATTATAGTTTTACTAGCTTTTTAAACTGTCAAAAAGATCCACTTTCTAGTAGTTTTATAATTTTAAGTTTCCAAAAAGCTAACATCATTTTCTCACTTAGCTAAACTATTAAATGTTTTTCAAAATCTTGTTAAATCAAATGACTATTTTTGCTTATTTTTGATATATGGCAAAGGGGGAGAGTAGCAAATTCAAATATTAAGTAGCAAAATTCAAATACTTCAAACTTAAAATAATGAATATTAAAGGAGAAGTAACAATTAAGGGGGAGCCTATACTTGGCGCTATACTTCAAACTCATAGAGTTTATTCTTTTTGTGTTAAATGTGTTCTTCTATTCGTTTTTGATATTTGTTTACTTAACTTTGAATTTGAGTTGTCAGAATCAAAAAGGAGGAGATTGTTGATGCAGGAAGCATTCGACGATCGAACTCGTGTTTTGATAATGGCAAAGAATTCAAAGTTAAGATGTTTTGTGATCTAACAAGTCTGATTGAGTGTTTCAGGAAAGTCCTAGCTGCGGTTAGGCAAAGGGAAAACCCTAGGGGGTGGTAACCCTAGGTCATAGGGGGTGGTAACCCTAGGTCATAGGGGGTGGTAACCCTATGCGGAAAGTCTTGGCAGGTCGATGGCTTCAGGCAAAAGTCCTAGGGGGTGGTAACCCTAGGTGGAAAGTCCTGGTATCGCGAACTAGGTGAAAGACTGGACTAGCCGGGAAGCGGATGTCCAGCAGAAAGTCCGGAAGCATCGAGTGCTGAGCAAAAGTCCAGTCGATCTGGAGGATCGCACTGGCAGCAGGTAAATCTCCTGAGTGGAGTAGGTGAGGACGCGTTCCCCGTAGAGGAAACAGTAGGCGTCGGGTCGACCTAGGGTTTCCGGACGGAAATCCGAAGTCAGACTCGGACAGTCCGGAGACTGTCATTATCACAACTATTATGTTTTATGTGCTAACTTTGTGCTGCAGGGTATATTTGGGACTAATGTATCTTGCAGGGACCAAAGAGCAAAGATTAACCTCGGATGAACAGTGTCCGAGGCCCTCCATGGAGCTTGGAGGCGCCTCGGGTGCAAAACCTGAGCTGGCTGCGAAGCAAGCTTGGAGGCGCCTTGGACAGCTTGATGAAGGCGCCTTGGAGAGGTTGGAGGCGCCTTGAACCTAATAAGGTTCGACCGGTTCAGCACTTATCTCCGCGGCTGACTCGGCTCATTCAAGGCGCCTTGGTGAACAGTAGAAGGCGCCTTGAACATCCTTTATAAGGGGTCTCGACCAGCAGCTCAAAACAACAATTCCCAAGTCTTCTGTCTCCAACGTGCTGCTCTGAAAGATGCTCGAAAGTGCTGCTACAAGTTTACGACGACCCGAAGCTCCGAGATTCTATTCTTGTCGTCGGTATAATTAGTTTTTGCATTTACTTGTACTTCATCTTGTAATCCTTTTATCGAGCTTATAGTTGTTGCCCACGAAAAGTGATCAAGGATCGCGGGCCTTCGAGTAGGAGTCGATCAAGGCTCCGAACGAAGTAAAAAATCTCTTGCGTTTGTGTATGTTTGTTTTTATTCCGCTGCATTAACTCTTACGCTTTTTACGATTCCGATAATCGAACGACATAGCCGCGAGCGCTATTCACCCCCCCCCCCCCTCTAGTGCGTCTCGATCCAACACTTCTTCCTTGCAATTGTAGCAACGAACCACCATTTTCTTTTGCTGATGCCTCTTTGTCTGCGATCTAAATTTATTAGACTTAAAAAATTTATTGAAGCGTCTTACCAATAGTGCCGCTTCCGATCGTCGATCGAGGCTTCGGAGTCAGAATCGTTTGTTCTTGCCTTCAAAGCGATGTTCTGACTAATCTTTTCTACTCCATTGGGCTCTGCAACTCGAGATTTGTGAAGTTCAAAAGTAGAAAATAAATGTTCTAGAGTACTTACCTCGAAGTCCTTAGAGATGTAGTACGCATCTACTAAGGAGGCCCACTCGGGAGTTCTCGAAAAGGCGTTGAGCGCGTACCGGATCGAGTCCCGATTCGTTACTTCTTCTCCAAGGTTGGTTAGTTGCGTGATCATCTCTTTGATCCTTGCTTGGAGTTGCGCTACCTTTTCGCCTTAGTTCATCCGGAGGTTCGTCAACTGGGTCCGGAGGATGTCGCGCCTTGCTAGATTCGCTTCGGAAGTACCTTCGTGAAGCTCCAGGAATTTTTCCCAGAGATCTTTCGCAGAGTCGTAGCTTCCAATCTGATTTACCTCCTGAGGTGGCAGAACGCTGAGCAGGTGGAACTCAGCCTTTCCGTTGGCGACAAAGTCGGCTTGTTCCTTCTTGCTCCACGTGTTTTCTTCTTTATTTTTCGGCGCTGCATATCCATATTTCATTATTAAAAGTATATCAAATTCAGTTTTAAAGAATACCTCCATTTTTTGCTTCCATGTAGCGAAATCTCCGTCGAACTTTGGGGGATGAATGTTCGCGCCGGCCATTATTATGATCTTTGTGTTTCAGATGGCGGTTAGTCCTTATGAGGTTGTTGGGCTCTGATACCACTTGTAGGTGCAGCGGGGACCGGCAAGAGAGGGGTGAATTGCCTGCAAATAAAAATAACCCTCCTCAAAGCTTTTCAACTCTAAATAAAGCAACACTAAATAGAAAGAGAACTGAAGACAGAATTTTAACCTAGTTACAACCAAGAGGGTTGTTAATCCAGGGCGATGGAAAGCACAGTAATAAACTCCTTCTTTAAAGGCGGAGAAGCCTTTTACACTTTGATAGCACAGTAGTTGCTAAGAGAATGAGATTACAAGAGTTGAGTTTTGCTCGTGATCGTTGTTCTTTAAAGCTGCCCGAGACCCTCCTTTATATAGGGGTTCTAGAGCTTATCAGATGACCTGATCTTCGGGATCAGGTTTTGACTCGAGAGGGATCGGTCGACCGATCCCCAGGTTCGGTCGACCGAACCTGCTGCACCTGCCCAGCTTTCCGTCCAGGTGTAGTCTCTGTGGATCGAGCTCAGGTTCGGTCGACCGATCCTTGTGTTCGGTCGACCGATCGGCCAACGGTCTTCCTCTACGCTGGCCCGATGAAAACGCTCGACTCAGTCTCTGGATAAACTTGGGTTTGGTCGACCGATCATGAGATTCGGTCGATCGATCACTTTACCGCTGGCAGATGTGTTACTGACGTGTCACCAACAGCTGGCTTCGGTTAATGAAGGGTTCTGTCGACCGATCAATAGGTTCGGTCGACCGAACCGTTGACAAGTCAACTTCCAATTGACTTGCTCCAGTTCGGCTCCTTGGGTGATTGCGGCCTACCGGAATAGGGCTCACCCGAACCCAATTCCCGGTCTTCTCCTCGAGCAGTCTTCCGTCCGACTTCTCGTCCCTCGAACGCCGCACACGTTCTTCTCGCTCCACCGGAGTACTCTTCCACAGCTCTCTCGTCCTTCGGACGCACCGAGCCCATCGGCTCCCTTCCCGTGCCGTCTTTCTCGCTAGCTGCGTCTTCCGCTCGACTTCCTGCGCTCCTAAGTTCCTGCACACTCAGACACAGGGTTCAGACAAAACGCATGACCTAACTAACTTGGTTGATCACATCAAAACTACCACGGGGTCCAACAGTCGCAACCACAAACAATGAGCTGACCACCGCCAAGGATGAGCTAGAGGCCTCCCGAGTGGTCTTAAAAACTTATCAGGATGTCGAGCCCAGCCACTTTGAGGCTATCAAAAAGAATCACCTCCACTCAGACATTTTCAACGAGAAGGTCGCCGATCTGCCTCTGTGCCTCTTTGATCTGGCCATTGATGGGATGATCGACCAGCTCCGAGAGGGTGGCTACCTACCGGCAGCTCTGACCAGTAGCATCATCAGCCGGGATAAACTCACTGCGTCGCTACCTGACGATGCCCAGGACTACCTTGAGTGAGGTCGAGAGTCCTTGTAAAAATTCTAAAAAATTTTTAAAGTCTTAATGAATGCTCGTCCGTTCAAACGAGTTTTATCTCCTTGTATATTTTTTTGACTCCCCTTTTCTGTAAGCATTACACGAACTCGTGGCCCCGTGACTTCGATCGTCCATGATTAATCTATCCAGCCGACCGATCGCTTTTGTATTCAATTCCGTCATGATTCTACGAGCTTCCGATCGGTCCCAGGAATGTCTTGAAGAATAGTGCCAAATGGTCACTATATTTTGAAGACTTAGGCTTTTGAGTAGCCGACGCTTGCCCTCTTATTGAGCTAAGGGTTTAAGGTCGTCATTCGACCATTGTGGAATATTAGGTGAACACTGGGGTTTAAGGTAGCCACTCGACCGTCGATGTGATCCCGGATTTAAAGTTGTCGCTCGATCGTTGATGTAGACCCGAGTTTAAGGTTGCCCCTCGACCGTTGATATGATCCCGAGTTTAAGGTCGTCGCTCGACCGTTGGTGGAGACAAGAGTTTAAGGTTGTCGCTCGACCGTTGATGGAGACAAGAGTTTAAGGTCACGCTCGACCATTGATGGTGACAAGAGTTTAAGGTCGTCGTTCGACTGTTAATAGAGACAAGAGTTTAAGGTCGCCACTCGACCATTGGTGAAGACAAGAGTTTAAGGTCGTCGCTCGACCGTTGATGGAGACGGGAGTTTAAGGTCGCCGCTCGACCATTGATGGAGACAAGACTTTAAAGTCACCGCTCTACCGTTGATAGAGACAAGAGTTTAAGGTCACCGCTCGACCGTTGATGGAAACAAGCATTTAAGGTCGTCGCTAGACCATTGATGGAGACAAGCGTTTAAGATCGCCGCTCGACCATTGGTGGAGACAAGCATTTAAGGTCGTTGCTTGACCGTTGATGGAGATAAGCATTTAAGGTCGCCACTCGACTGTTGATGGAGACAACCGTTTAAGTTCGCCACTCGACCATTGGTGTATACCCGAGTTTAAGGTCGCCACTCGACCTTTGGTGAAGACGAGGGTTTAAGATCGCCGCTCGATCGTTGATGGAGACAAGCATTTAAGGTCGTCGCTCGACCATTGATGGAGACAAGCATTTAAGGTCACCGCTCGACAGTTGATGTAGTCGTTTTCTCAAGAGGCATTCTTTGCTTTTATTCATATTTTGCCTTGCGTTCAGGAAGCATTCAAAGATACATAAATTCACTCGAGCACCTCTCATCCTGACCCCGTAGGGTTGGAGATTATTCACGTTCTACGGTCGTTCTTCCTCCTTCTCAGGTTCCCGATCGGCTATAATTAATATGGTGGCCTCCGTCCGACTGGGTGATTATGGACTTCTCTTCGTAGACCAGCCCTTGGAACTTTCTAGTGATGGCGTTCACCTCCAAGCGCGGATTCTTCTGAGCGCTTCTTGCTTCGGCCTTGACCATCTCGACGTAGCAGAGCGGCCAGCTGATCGCCTCTGACTTCACCCACACGGCCGTCCACTGGGAACTTGATCTTTTGGCAGTAGGTAGACACCACCGTCCGGAATTTGTTGAGGGTCGATCGGCCCAAGATGACGTTGTAGGTCGACTGTGCGTCCACCACGATGAAGTTTGTGGTCCTGGTTCTCCTCAGTGGCTCTTCCCCGAGTGAGATGACCAATTTGGCCTGTCCGAGTGACAATACCTCGTTGCTCATGAAGTCATAAAGTGGGGTCGTCATGGGCAGCAACTCATTATGATCAATTTGTAATTGACTGATTGCCTTCTTGAAGATGTTATTCACCAAACTCCCTGTATCAACAAAAGTTCGATGAATAGTATAATTAGCAATTACCGCTTGGATGATCAACATGTCGTCGTGAGGGATCTCCACTCCCTCCAAGTCGTTGGGGCCGAAACTAATCTCGGGCCCTTCGGCCTTCTCCCTACTGCATCCCACCGCGTGTATCTCCAGCCGCCGAGCGTACGACTTCCTGGCTCGTTTGGAGTCGCCTCCGGTCGGCCCTCCGACGATCATGCTTATTTCTCCTCGGGCAGCGTTGCTTCTGTTTTCTTCTTCCCGAACGGAGGGTCTATTTTGCTCGGCCGTGACTCGAGAGGGATCAGTGTCATCCCTCTGCTGATGTTGAAGGCGCCACTCGGGCGCCCTTCTTTCATTCTCTCGCCGCCAGTAGATACCTTTGTCGCCCATCGGGAGGAGATCTGCGGCGGTATCCTCTTGGAGTCGGTCGGTTGACAATTGGTGTCAGACCGCGGCAATCACATGTGTTGTGGGAGTTAGAGTGTATACTAAAAGCCTAGCTTTTGGTATAAACATTTATCTAGAAATAAGAATCACATTGGTCAAATGTCTACATTTATGATAGATGTAGTTGCTCAATTAATTTATATTGTAGATAACATGGTGTGTGGTGTCACACACAGAAGATCATGTTATCGGTTCATTATAAATTATAAACAGTAGCTCACGACCAAGATGGAAAGGAACAAACCATTGGAAGGTCGTAGTGTAATTAGGTATTAGTTTATCTTAACTATATAATTACACTAGTACACTTAGAGTGTATTGAGTAGGACCATTTGAGATCGTTCCTTTTATACTGACTTTATGAAGGAACAAAGACCTCAGTTATTATGGAAGTGTGTGCTCTTAATCCTAATATAATAACAAGCACATATATTTGATATTTATTTCTTTAATTTATCAATGGGTGAGATTTAGTTCGATAAATCAATAAGCCCGATAAGTTGGGAAATGATATCACTTATAGTGTGTGTTGTTGATTATAGAAGGAACTGTGTCCTAGTGATCTAGGTTGAGAATGTCCCCAAGAGGAGCTCATAAGGATTGTCATGTTAAACCCTGCAGGTGGACTTAGTCCGACATGACGATGAAGTTGAGTGGTACTACTCTTGGAGCTAGATATTAATTAAGCGAGTTGTCAGTAACTTACTTAATTAGTGGACATTTGTTATCTTAAACACAGGGAGACTAACACACTCATAATAAGAAGGATCCCCAAAATGTAATTTGGGATTGATGCGGTAGTTCAATAATAGTTCTTTAGTGGAATGAATTATTATTGATGAAATTAAGTTGTGTGTTCGGGGCGAACACGGGATGCTTAATTTCATCGGGAGACCAAAACCAATTCCTCCTCTCGGTCCCTATCGTAGCCTCTAGTATATAGAGATTTATACCCACCGCATATCCACCTTCTTACCCATCCAATGGGGCCAGCCAAGCTAGCTTGGAACCCAAGCTAGGGCCGGCCAAGACCAAGTGGATGAGCCATGTAGGTGGCCGGCCAAAGCTTGGGTCCCAAGCTTAGGTGGCCGACCACTAGAATATTAAAAAGGATTTTTATTAAAATTATTGCTTATGTGGATATCATGATTTTAAAAGAGAGTTTAAAATTAAAATTTCCTTTTATAGCTTTCTACAAAAGATTAAGAGAAGAGATTAATCTCTTTCCTTATTTGTAGTTTAAAAGGATGGTTTTAATTTTTGGTAAAAACTTTCCTAATTTATAAATCATCTACATGTTTAAAAGAGAGTTTAAAATTTGAAATCTTTCCTTATTTGTTGATTAAAGGAGGATTTTAAATTTTAAGAAAACTTTCCTTTTTAACCATGTTCATGATTTAAAAGAGAGTTTAAAAATTAAATATTCTCTTTTATAAGTTTCTACAAGAGATTAAGAAAAGATTTGATATCTTTCCTTATTTGTAGATTAAAAGAGATTTTAATTTTTAGAGATAACTTTCTTTTTATCCACATGTTTAAAAGAAAGATTTTAATTTATAAAATTTCCTTTTTATTAACCAATCATGAAGGGATGAAAATTATTGGAGAAATTTTTTATAAATTTCTAGAGACAAATTAGGAAGTTTTAATTAATTAAAACTCTCCTTGTTTGTAGCTTTAATATGGCCGGCCATATGAATTGATGAGAAGAAAATTATTTTTAATTAAATAAATTTTCTTTTTCAATGGCAAAATAATTAAGGAAGTTTTTATTAAATTTTCCTTATTTGCCAAGACCAAGGATTATAAAAGAGGGGGTAGAGGAGGCTTCAAAGTGAACATCTCTATTCTATTTTTTCTTCTCTTTTCTCCTTGGGTGTGGCCGGCCCTTTCTTTCCTCTCCTCTCCTTTGTGTGGCCGAAACCTTCTCATGGTGGAGATAGCTTTGGTGGCCGGATCTAAGAAGGAGAAGAAGGAGAGAAAAGAAGCCTCTTTTCTAGCATCCCTTGGAGCATGGTGGCGGTGGCCGAACCTCTTCATCCTAGAAGAAGTTTTGATGGTTGAAACTTGCAAGGAAGAAGAAGGTGTTTGGTGGTTTCTCATCTCGGAAGATCGTTGCCCACACAACGTCCGAGGTTAGAAGAGGAATACGGTAGAAGATCAAGAGGTTTTTCTAAAAGGTATAACTAGTATTTTTTTCTTTCCGCATCATACTAGTTATTTTTGGAAATAATACTAAATACAAGAGGCATACGATTCTAGAGTTTCGAATTTGTTTTCGATATAGTGTTCTTTTGTTTTTCTTTTCCTTGTGATTTGATTATTCTTTTCGGTTAACCTAAAGTTATTTTAGGAAATTAAATATTAGCTTTCCATAAAAGGTTTTGTCTAGTCGGTGGTGGTTGCTCCCATATCCAAGAAGGTCATGTGCCTCGCCACGTCAGTACTGGGAACCAATTATGGAAATTAATATTTAATGGAATTAATAACTTAAGGTGACTTGGGTCGAACGTGTTAAGTTCCGCAGGAGATCCAAGTCAAAACCTAAAAGAACAAATAGATTAGGTTTTGGATCAAACGTGTTAAGTTCCGCAGGCGATCCAAAATCTAATTTAAAAGAACACATGGTAGCTGGGAAAAGGTTCAGACCTTTGTACAAAATTTTTGTACAGTGGAACCTCTAGGTTTTCCGAGTAGCAACCAACAATTGGTATCAGAGCTAGGGTTTTGCCTCTGTGTATTTTGTATTAGTTTAATTATGCACATGTCATACATAATTTAGGCAGGTTAATAGTAGGATGTGCTAACTTTGTGGATGCAGGATCCAACTATTATGGCTTATAGTTATTATGTGTGTGATTGGACCCTTGGACATGTCAAGGGCATTTTATTGTATGTGCATGATTGTATTATAAAATACAGCAGGAGATGTATTTAGTTTTATTAAGATTTTATTTTTGATCTAGTTACATGTACATTCATTTTATGGAATATAGGATCGATGGATGTAAATTTTATGTTCGATCAAGTTTACATGTACATTCCTTAGAGGAATATAGGATCAAAATGTAAAATTCTATTTATGTCGCGGATCGAATCTTGCAAAGCGTGGAACCTTCTAAGGACCAGAGGCGCAGCGGAACTAGGAGCAAGATGGATGCGATAGCTATACCCGGTGGCAGTGGCCAAATATGGCAGCAGCTTGGGATGACAACACACGGAGGACAACAAGAAATAAAAGTCATAATAGTTGAAAATTAGATTTTCTATTTATTGCTTTTATATTGTGCTGTGTTTGCATGTTAGTTTACATATTTAGTAGGCTAGTATAGTTAAAATTCCTCATTTATAAATAACTAAGTGGGAGAGGGATTTTTAAGTAAATCCCATGGTCTCCATTACTGGTTTGTAAGTGATGCAAACAAGCTTGCGCGTTGGCTCTGAGTGCTTTCCTCCATAACGGATGAGCTTGTTTGTGGATCACTAGAACAGACTTCCATTTTTGGATGACTATAGGAAGTTAATTAAGAGCGTGTGATCTTCCCCAACGGAAGGGGCATAATCTTATTAATGGACTTAGTGTCAAGTAATGGTATACACTTAGACACATCTAATAGTATCCTCTCCATCGGAGTCACTGCTATTATTTGTGTGACCAAATGATACCAACTATTAATTTTATTTGTCAAAAAGTTAGGTTGACAAGATAATAAAATTAATGGGTTAAAACCCTCCTTTTACAAATGTTGAATTTGTATACGTCCACACTAACGTGGCATGCAAAATTCACGGTGTTTGAGGTGTTGGTGAATTTAAATAATATTGTTTGAGGAATCAATATTTTTTTAAATTCAAAAGTTTTTGACCAAATATTTGATCAAAGACAAATCAACTATTAATTTTATTCGTCATAAAGTAAAGTTAACGAGATAATAAAATTAATGGATAAAATCTCTTTTTTGATTTTGTATACGTCCACACTATCGTGGCATACAAAATTCATAGAGATTTTAAAAGAATTGATCTTGACCAAATATTTTTGTGATTCTTAGAATTAAAAATGTTTGTCAATCCCCTAGTAGTCATACTATAAGAAAGACTTAGTAATCCCAATTGTAATGATTGGAAATAGGACTTGGACATTAAGGTAAACTGTCTTCTTAGAACTAAGAACAATATAGGTGTATTTAATTCATTAGTTGAAATATGTTTAGTGGTGTTATCTACCAGAACCTGGAGTGTAGATACAGATGCCATTAATCATGTCCGCAATTCATTGCAGGGTTCCAGGAAACCCGGCAACTAAATGAAAATTAAAACACTGTCTACATGGGCACTACTGTAAAAATGGTAGTTGTTGCAGTGGGAGATGTTTATCTTTTGATAAGAATAAAACATGGATTTTTGAGTAATTATCTTTACGCACCAAGTTTAGAAAGAACTAGTTTTCAGTTTCTAAAACTATTCAAAGAACTTGATATTCTGCCTCTTTTAATAACAAAGTTGTTATTAAGAAAAAGAGGGAAGTTATCTGTTCTGGTACGTTGGTTGGCAATTTATAAATCCAATAACTCTCATGATGCAACAAATGGAAATTAGTAACACATCTTCTAACTTTAAGAGAAAGTAACCTTCGAAAATGAACCAATTATATCTTTGGCTTCTAAGGCTAGGTTATATTAACTTGAGTAGGATTCATTGGTAGCTGATGAACTTTTGGGTTCATTAATAGTGGAAATCTTTCCAACCTACGAGTCTTACTTGGAAGGAAAAATAACCAAGAAATTTTTAAGTCTAAGGGGTATGGAGTCAAAGATATATTAGAATTGGTTCATTCTGATTTGTGTGATCCTATGAGCATCCAGGAAAGAGGTTGTTTCAAATATTTCATCTATTTTATAGACAACTATTTGAGATACGGATATATTTACTTGATGTGCCGCAAGTCTAAGTGCTTTGATTAGTTCAAAGAGTACGAGGCTGATGTGGAGAAACGACAAAGTAAAAGTATCAAGACACTACGGTAAAATCGTAGTGGCAAGTACCTCTTGGGAGAATTTAGGAGTCATTTATCAGAAGTAGAGATTCAATCCAAACTAACTACACCTGGTACACTCCAACAGAATGGTGTAGGAAAAGGAAGGTATAGGACTCTTATGGAAATAAGTATATTGATGAGTTATTAAGAATATTATCAAAATCATTTTAAGGATATACTCTGGAAACGGGAGTGAATATAGTACCTTCTAAAGTCAAAACTCTCTACTCATATAGAATTGCTGAATAGGCGTAAGCCTATTTCGAAGCATATTCGGATTCGAGTAGTCTAGCACATATGCAGAAGAGAGACAATGATAAGTTGGACAGGAATTCACTTGTTTGTGGGTTATCCTAGTAAAATGAAAGTAGGTTTATAGTCTTAAAAATCAGAAGGTCATTGTTAGCATCAATGATCGATTTTTAGAAAAGGACTATTTAATAAACCATGTGCCCATAAGAAAATTTGTTCTTAAGGAAATAATAAAAGGCATGTCTAATCTAGTACCAACTGTACAAGATGAGATACCACAAGGAAACTGCAACACGTATCACAAATGATACACAATTGCAGAAACTGCCTTGTCGTAGTGGGAGGGTTGTTAGGCAACCTAAAAAGATTCATGTTTTGGGAGAGTTTTTGGACTCGATCCCTGGAGGACATGAACCTGATCTCCGGACATATGACGAAACACTCCAAGATAAAGATGCAACATCTTGGCAAAGAGTAATGAATAACAGAATTAGAATATATGTATTCTAATAAAATCTGGAAGCTTGTAGAACCACCAAATGGTGTAAAAGTCTTTGAGTGTAAAAAGGTCTATAATAGGAAAAGAGGGATAGAAAGGAAGGTAGTAACTTTCAAAGCAAGGCTTGATGAAAAAGGAAACTTTTTCACTGGTAGTCATGCTTAAGTCTATCCGGATTCTTTTATCTATTTGGTAAGTGGATGTCAAGACAGCATTCCTTAATGGAAGTCTTGATGAAAGCATCCATATAAAGCAACCAGAAGGGTTCATTGCAAAGGGCTAAGAACATCTTGTGTGCAAGCTCAATCAGTCTATGGACTGAGGCAAAGCTTCAAGGTCTTGGAACATCCGGTTTATCAAAGTAATCTAGACCTATGGATTTATTGAGTAAACGGATAAGTCTTGTGTATACAAAAGGTGTGATGGAAACGTGGTGGTATTTCTTGTACTATACGTAGATAACATTTTTGGTAGTTGGAAACAATATCAAAATGTTGTCAGAAGTAAGGGTATGGTTGTCCAAATAATTCGATATAAAGGATTTGGGAGAATGCATATATTTTTTAGATCAAAGTAATAAGGGATCAAAAGAAAAAATATATTTTACTTATCCCAAGCTTGATACATCGGAAAATCCTTGCTCGTTTTAAGCATGCAAAACTCCTCGAAAGGTTTCTTACCTTTTAAGCATGGAGTGTCTTTATCTAAAGAGATGTCTCCGATGACATCAAAGGAGATTAAGGACATGTAGGCATTTCTTTATGCTTCGGCAGTTAGACAACCTAATGTATGCTATGCACGAGATCAGAAATCTGTTTTGCTAAGGGCATAGTTAGCAGATATCAAAGTAACCCTAGACAAGGACATTGGACTGCAGTAAAGCATATATTAAAGTACCTTAGAGGCGCTAGAGATTATATGCTAGCTTACAAGGCAGTTAATTTGGTCCCTGTGGGTTACACGGATTTTGACTTCCAATCGGATAGAGACAATAATAAGTCGACCTCGGGGTTTTGTGTTTACTTTAGGAGGAAAAGTCATAACTATGGAAGAGTGATAAGCATAGGTGTTTTTCTGGACTCCACCATAGAAGCTGAGTATATGGCAAGCCTCTGAGGTAGCCATAAAAGCTGAATGACTTAATTACCTCAAGATAGATTTAGATATGATTTCTAGTTTGTCCAAAGATTATTACAATTTATTACAATAATAATGGTGCAGTAACAAACTCGAAGAAACCATGAGTCTATAAGGCAAGTAAACACAATAGAGCGCAAGTACTACCCAATACGAGAAATTGTATAACGAGGAGAAGTTGTTGCCGCCTAGATTGCATCAGATGATAACCTAAGGTCCTTAAGGCAAGAGCTTTTTGAAAGGCATGGGAATCAGATGTATGGCAGCAGATATGGCAACTTAGTCTTTTAGTATAAGTGGGAGATTGTTAGAGTGTATACTAAAAGCCTAGCTTTTGGTATAAACATTTATCTAGAAATAAGAATCACATTGGTCAAATGTCTACATTTATGATAGATGTAGTTGCTCAATTAATTTATATTGTAGATAACATGATGTGTGGTGTCACACATAGAAGATCATGTTATCGGTTCCTTATAAATTATAAACAGTAGCTCACGACCAAGATGGAAAGGAACAAACCATTGGAAGGTCGTAGTGTAATTAGGTATTAGTTTATCTTAACTATATAATTACACTAGTACACTTAGAGTGTATTGAGTAGGACCATTTGAGATCGTTCCTTTTATACTGACTTTATGAAGGAACAAAGACCTCAGTTATTATGGAAGTGTGTGCTCTTAATCCTAATATAATAACAAGCACATATATTTGATATTTATTTCTTTAATTTATCAATGGGTGAGATTTAGTTCGATAAATCAATAAGCCCGATAAGTTGGGAAATGATATCACTTATAGTGTGTGTTGTTGATTATAGAAGGAAACTGTGTCCTAGTGATCTAGGTTGAGAATGTCCCCAAGAGGAGCTCATAAGGATTGTCATGTTAAACCCTGCAGGTGGACTTAGTCCGACATGACGATGAAGTTGAGTGGTACTACTCTTGGAGCTAGATATTAATTAAGTGAGTTGTCAGTAACTTACTTAATTAGTGGATATTTGTTATCTTAAACACAGGGAGACTAACACACTCATAATAAGAAGGAGCCCAAAATGTAATTTGGGATTGGTGCGGTAGTTCAATAATAGTTCTTTAGTGGAATGAATTATTATTGATGAAATTAAGTTGTGTGTTCGGGGCGAACACGGGATGCTTAATTTCATCGGGAGACCAAAACCAATTCCTCCTCTCGGTCCCTATCGTAGCCTCTAGTATATAGAGATTTATACCCACCGCATACCCACCTTCTTACCCATCCAATGGGGCCGGCCAAGCTAGCTTGGAACCCAAGCTAGGGCCGGCCAAGACCAAGTGGATGAGCCATGTAGGTGGTCGGCTAAAGCTTGGGTCCCAAGCTTAGGTGGCCGACCACTAGAATATTAAAAAGGATTTTTATTAAAATTATTTCTTATGTGGATATCATGATTGTAAAAGAGAGTTTAAAAATTAAAAATTTCCTTTTATAGCTTTCTACAAAAGATTAAGAGAAGAGATTAATCTCTTTCCTTATTTGTAGTTTAAAAGGATGATTTTAATTTTTGGTAAAAACTTTCCTAATTTATAAATCATCTACATGTTTAAAAGAGAGTTTAAAATTTGAAATCTTTCCTTATTTGTTGATTAAAGGAGGATTTTAAATTTTAAAAAAACTTTCCTTTTTAACCATGTTCATGATTTAAAAGAGAGTTTAAAAATTAAATATTCTCTTTTATAAGTTTCTACAAGAGATTAAGAAAAGATTTGATATCTTTCCTTATTTGTAGATTAAAAGAGATTTTAATTTTTAGAGATAACTTTCTTTTTATCCACATGTTTAAAAGAAAGATTTTAATTTATAAAATTTCCTTTTTATTAACCAATCATGAAGGGATGAAAATTATTGGAGAAATTTTTTATAAATTTCTAGAGACAAATTAGGAAGTTTTAATTAATTAAAACTCTCCTTGTTTGTAGCTTTAATATGGCCGGCCATATGAATTGATGAGAAGAAAATTATTTTTAATTAAATAAATTTTCTTTTTCAATGGCAAAATAATTAAGGAAGTTTTTATTAAATTTTCCTTATTTGCCAAGACCAAGGATTATAAAAGAGGGGGTAGAGGAGGCTTCAAAGTGAACATCTCTATTCTATTTTTTCTTCTCTTTTCTCCTTGGGTGTGGCCGGCCCTTTCTTTCCTCTCCTCTCCTTTGTGTGGCCGAAACCTTCTCATGGTGGAGATAGCTTTGGTGGCCGGATCTAAGAAGGAGAAGGAGAGAAAAGAAGCCTCTTTTCTAGCATCCCTTGGAGCATGGTGGCGGTGGCCGAACCTCTTCATCCTAGAAGAAGTTTTGATGGTTGAAACTTGCAAGGAAGAAGAAGGTGTTTGGTGGTTTCTCATCTCGGAAGATCATTGCCCACACAACGTCCGAGGTTAGAAGAGGAATACGGTAGAAGATCAAGAGGTTTTTCTAAAAGGTATAACTAGTATTTTTTTCTTTCCGCATCATACTAGTTATTTTTGGAAATAATACTAAATACAAGAGGCATACGATTCTAGAGTTTCGAATTTGTTTTCGATATAGTGTTCTTTTGTTTTTCTTTTCCTTGTGATTTGATTGTTCTTTTCGGTTAACCTAAAGTTATTTTAGGAAATTAAATATTAGCTTTCCATAAAAGGTTTTGTCTAGTCGGTGGTGGTTGCTCCCATATCCAAGAAGGTCATGTGCCTCACCACGTCAGTACTGGGAACCAATTATGGAAATTAATATTTAATGGAATTAATAACTTAAGGTGACTTGGGTCGAACGTGTTAAGTTTCGCAGGAGATCCAAGTCAAAACCTAAAAGAACAAATAGATTAAGTTTTGGATCAAAAGTGTTAAGTTCCGCAGGCGATCCAAAATCTAATTTAAAAGAACACATGGTAGCTGGGAAAAGGTTCAGACCTTTGTACAAAATTTTTGTACAGTGGAACCTCTAGGTTTTCCGAGTAGCAACCAACAGTGGGTCGGCGACTGGTGAAAGGAGCAAAACATGGGTGTCCATATCTTGCCCCTTGTCGTCTTTGGCCGATCGGAAGCCACATGTTGCACAGCGTGTATCCTAGCCTCTTGGTATAGTCGTGTTCCCTCTGCTTTCGGCCCTTTGGGTGGTTGGTGGCTACTAGCAGATCGTCGCTCGAGCACCGAGGGTTCGGTCAGCGCCTCTTTTCTCCTAGCTGCTTGGGCTTCTTCCACATTTATGTACTCGTTGGCCTTCTTGAGCATATGGTCAAAGTCCCTGGGTGGCTTCCTGATGAGTGATCGGAAGAAGTCTCCCTCGACGAGCCCTTGAGTGAAGGTGTTCATCATTGTCTCGGATGAGACCGAGGGGATGTCCATGGCTACCTGATTGAAACGCTGTATGTACGTTCGGAGTACTTCCTTGGGCCCTTGCTTTAGGGCAAAGAGGCTGGCGTTCATCTTCTGATAGCGTCGGTTGTTGGTGAAATGGTGTTGGAACGCGGCTCGGAAATCTTTGAAGCTTCGTATTGAGCCGTCTAGCAGTCTTCGGAACCAACGTTGCGTCGATCCGGAGAGGGTAGTGAGGAAGACTCGGGACTTCACTCCATCTATATATCGGTGCAGCGCGGCTTCATTATCAAACCTATCCAAATGATCATCTGGATCGGTCGATCCGTTATATGTCCCGATCACCAGCGGGGTATAGTGTCTGGGTAGAGGGTCTTATAAAATCCCCTCTGAGAACTGTAAGTTGATCTGTTCAGGCGACGCGCTTCTTCGAGGCACCTTGCCCTTTCGTGCATCCCGAACGAGAGTATCATCCGAAGAAGATCCCCGTTCTTGATTCACCTAGGCTATTTCGGAAGGGGTTTGTAATAAGGCGCGATGGAAGGGGATCGACGCGGGTGGCGCTCCCCCCTGTGTGCCAGTCAGCCTTCTATTATGCCCTCATACGAAGATTTGCTCCACTCGATCTTCTTGCCCCGCTCGTTTGCCGGCCGCCGATGTTGCAAGCTATGACGCTAACCAATCGGCTAACGCCTGTTGTTGCTGCTGCTCGATCATCTTTGCCACTCGGGCTTGCACGAGCATGTCGAGCTCTTCTTGGGTGAGCGTCACGGTGGTGAGTTGTCCAGCGTCCTCCATCTTCTCGGCTCGGATGCAGACTACGTTCCCACAGACGACGCCAAATATGATCCTGTCCGAAAGTCGAAGAGATGGAAAGTCGGGGATGTGGCGCTCCCGCTAACCGCCTGTAGACTCCACTCAGACCTATAACACAAATTACGTCAGTGCCGAGCTAGGGAAGGGATCCCTGGCGTTGGCCCTCCGACGCTTAAGTCAGTCACTGGCGATGAAGTGGAAAGCGGAGCAACAAGAAGACTGTAGCACAAACTGTGAATATCGCATACCTTCGCCGATGCTTGGACTCCCCCCCCCCCTTTATATAGAGCTCCGGTAGCGTGCGTGCACACTTCCCAAGGTGGGCACGCTTCTCAAAATTTTCCAGAAAAGACTTGTCAGTAAAGTGTCCCTAACACAGTACCTTAACGGGTCAAGCATATCTCTGAAGTGACAGTGGAAGCTTCCATCGTACGATCTTCTAGTTGTCTGTGCCCGGTGTCGGCGGCACCAACTCCCAAAAGGATGTTGCTGGATATCAGAGGGAGTGTACTGCTAGGCCGAGCAGGTTGGCTACTCGGTCGGTGTGTCGTCGCCTTGGTGCCCCATCTAGTCGGCCAGAACCTCGATACTCCTTTGCATGTCTGCTTGACCAAAGTTCCACTCTGCCACTGTCGAGACCTGCTGTCGAGCCGAGTGGTGTAGCCACTTGGCCGAAGTTGAACTCTGTCGATGTCAGGCTTGACTGTCTGGCTGAGCGGGGTAGCCGCTCGACTGAAGTTCCGTCTGCCAATGCTGAATATTGGTGCCTTGCCGAGCAGAGAAGCCGCTCGGGCGGCTTCTACACATTGTCTTCATTGAGCGTCGATCATTGGACTTCTCCATGTGTCGAAGGAGGCAGTGGATCAGGGTCTCCTCCCCCAGTCGGGGCATTTTTCGCCCGATCGGTCGATGTCATCTCCGCATTGACCGTCTTAACTTTGACCTCCTTTGACCTTCACCGTGGCAGCGGGGTGGGGCCCCTCATCATCATCGCATCAACTAGTTTTATATTCTTTTTTGAAAAATAATGTAATTTCATGGAGTTCAAAAAAATAAGTTTTAGTGACACTTTCCAATTATGAAGTTGAGTATGTTACAACTACTTCTTGCACTTGTCATGTTATATGGTTGAAAAGATTGGTAAAGAAACTTCATTTGGAGCAAGAAGATGTCACAAGAATCATGATTGATAATAAGTTAGCTTAAAGTTTGACCTAGAATCTAGTGTTTTAAACGTAGCAAAGATATTGACCCAAGATATCATTCTGTTCAAGAAACATTGCAAAGAAAGAAGTTAAACTTGAGTATGTGAAGATGATAGATCAAGTTGTTGATATTTTTACAAAGTCATTCAAATTTGATAATTTTCAAAGATTGAGGTTCATGATTGTAATAAGGAAGATTCAAATTTAAGGGGGAGCTAGAAGTTTAAATATATTTGAATATACTGACCATAAATATTTTATGTACATGAATCAAGTGAAATATGAATCTTATAATTTATATATCTAGATAATTAAGTTCACGTATCTATTTATGACCTAGGAGTTTCTATTGAGTAGTATAATACTACATATAATGTAAAGTTACGAGATAAGTATTTTTTCAATACAAAGTCATTATGCTACCACTTCTTTTCTCTTCCTAGAAAGTTTTTGAGAGCCCACAACCACAACCTTCCATCATTATGCTCGTCAACCCAGTCCGCACCCACAACCACAACCACAACCACAACCGCTTGCGCTGGTTATGGAAACTGGAGCAAACTCTGCTAATGAAACCTGGAACATTTGCAAGCACCAAAGGCGGGCCAAATAAGTGTAACTTGACAATCTCTCAACTTAAAATTATTCATGGCTAGTTGTTTGTTACCCAACGAAAACATAATATGCAACACCAAAAATAAATATGGCTAACACTTTCATTTTTGCGTGGTCCGAAATCTTTAATTCCTACTCAATGACAGTGACTTACCTCTCGAATTTCACTATATTTCTTGCTTTTACAATTGAGAAACTCTTTACAATTTTTTTTTTCTTACATTGAGAACCAGAAGACAATAACCTTTATAAGTAAAACCAATAACAATAATCCCTATATACCTAATCGCTCTGATTTAGTTGAACTTTTCTACTAGCACCCGTCTTTTGTTCACATCTATTGGATTTCTTTGATAGTCAAGAATTCAATTAATCTTGAGTTGACAAAAAAACAAAATACATCTTCCATCAGTATCACTCTGATGGAAATCTCACATATGAGAGCTTTTCTCTAGCTGATCACTTGTGAAAAATGTAAGAAAAAAAATGTAATCCCATGTCCGAAGTTTTTATCATGCAAGGTTTTGGAGAAAGATCCATGGTACATAATTTTATCTTATTTTTTATAAGAGATTATTTCTAGGATTCCCGTGATCTTTTATGATCCATTATGGATGAGATGAAAAATGCAAGAAGAATAAATAAAAGATAGATGAGATTATATAGAAATTAAAGAAGCCGGCATACATAATTTGTGGTCCATCATCCATGATATGATGATTTTGGTCGGACCCCAAAGCATTTTTTGTCGACAACTACAAACAACCAACAACTTTATTCGACAGCACAGTAGGTGCATATCAATCTAGCTAGGTGGCGGTGACGGCGATCTTCATTCCGGACTTGCAGTGGCCGGCGAAGCTGCAGATGAAGTAGCTGGTGCCGCGGCCCAGCGTGATGCGGTCGTTGCCGGAGGTGAAGACCCTCGAGCCCCGGGGGGCAGAGCAACTGCTGTACCCACCCGCGCTCACCGCCACCACGTTGTGCACCGACGGATTGTACCTAAACACTGCAGCAACAGCAGCAACAGCAGCAGCAGCAGAAGTTGAGGAATGCACATACAAGAACAAGAGCGTGCAGCAATTGACGATGATACTCACCGAGCACGTCGCCGGCCCTGAAGCGTTTTCCATCAGCCCAGCCGACGGTGCTGAAGCTCCAGCCGCCGCCGTCGCCGACGGTAAAAGTGGCTCCGTCGGCAACTTTGCTGTGGAGCAGGAGGCAAAGCAGCAGGGTGGTGAGCCCCAGAGCCACTGCTGCGCTGCCCCTTCCCTGAGCCGCCACCATTGTAGCTAGCTGTATACTCAATACTGAATTAGTCGAAGAGCTTTGTGAGTGGAGAAGCTGGAGAAAGGAGTGACAGTTATTTATAGGCATTTCAGCTCCTGCAATGCGGAGCGACCGTCCCATTTAGAAAAAAAAAATCTATAAATATGATATAGTTAGAAATGGAATCGTGAATATTTAAGATGATAATTAAACATCTTTCTATACACCATACCCCAGAGATTTAAAGATAGAGGTTGAGAAGTCTGGGAGGGAGGATTAATTGAGATAATCTGAAGCCAACCACTCCATTATTAGTTTGCACGCATGGAGTTATGTGGCCGGCTGCGTTAATGTTTGGTACAGCGGCGGAGGCAGAGGACCGGGAAAGCGGTGGAGTGACGCCATTGCTGCGGAGGAATCGCACACTTGTAATCGTGGCAGTGGCCAGGGTCAAGTTCTCAGATTTTTCATCCCCAAGAAAATGTCTGCGATGAATCGTAAATGATATTAGAACAGCAAGTATTTGACAGCCTTGCCCTTTTGCTGCGAACGGTAGTGTTCTAATGCGCTGTAATTGTCGGACTCTCCAATTTTATCTTCTTGACAAAATCAAAAGGACGATTGCTTTTATACAAATTGTTCAAAAGCACTATTCTTTTTATTGAAATTGTTAAAAGATATTTTATTTATTATTATTAAAATAGTATTTATAGTCCTGTAACTAATACCCAACTGTAACAGTTTTATATTATAATATAACACTGACCAAGTTTATATTGTAATAACTACTATTTATATTAGTTATTAGTGTTAATAGAGTTGTTCAATAAAGATATTTTTAGAAATAAAAATTACATTATTTTGATAATAAATTTAAAAAATACCTATTTGACAATTCTAATAAAAAATATATTTTTTTTTGTCTTTCCCATGTTGTTGGTATGTTTTCCTCGGTGGATTTATAAGGAGGGGCAAAGCTCTCTGTTATTTACTCACGTAGAAATCCTACCAGGAAGGAAGACTTTATATTGCTCCTGGAAGTTCACTAATTTTCACTCGTTAAATTTTTTGCCCCTTAACAAGCAAATGAACTATAACCTAATCATCAGACATGCATAAAACGAAGGATATCACATAATTATATAAATATTAAAAGTTTGAATACTTTAAGCTTGTCCTTTAGTCCAATCTAATTAGCAGGGTGAAATCATCACCTTAATAATTCTCTCAGGACGAACTCATATACTCTAAAGAGGATAAATTATGAAGACTTATTTAACCTTAATTGAACAACATTCCTAAACAAGAGACACGAGATATCTTCTATTTGTTTCAACTCTTCTAATTGATTAATCCTAAAGGTAACCGATCTGAACCCATAAAAATTTTTCATCAATCATCAGAATAATTTTAGAGGTACGAACAACACGTCACTTTATAGCTAACGTCCCAGGATTGTCATCTAACCGAAAAAAAATAATCCACAGTCCGCCATAATTAGGAATTGACTCAAAAAAAAAAAGAGTAAGAGTTTTGGTTGGGGAGGGAAAGAAATCAAACAAAAGGTTGAGAGGCAGTTACTGATCCTGCATTCGTTCCATCAGCAAACTAATCGGTAGAATAATTACTAGGAACCCTAAACATGCTGTCCGGATATATCAGCAGATTCCCCATCAGTATAATTATTCTATGACATTTCCATCAATTAATGCCGACAAATTAGATCACAGATCCTTTTCATGGCACTGTGACCTTTGGCATTTGTTTGCTTTCGTTTCATCCCAATTGTTTGATTCCAAGTTCAAAGAAGGCGAGGCCGACATGAACCAATGACCAAAAACAAAAAACAAAATAAAGGTATATTCAATCTACCTTGTCCATTCGACCTATTCAACCAACTCAATTCAACTGGTTTGATTAGCTCGTTCAGCTTAGGCAAGTGCAGTTCACCTTGCCGGCACAACACTCCCAACTTGGCTTCCCTATCATGCCGAGTCTATTTCATCATCTAATTTGCGAGGCCTATTAAATCTATGGGTCCATCTAATCTGCCACTCGAAATATTTAATTCTTGAAGAATTGAATGGAGTAAAAATTGATATCGAATGTGATGTGATCCAAGTATACGTAAGTGAAAGAACTGTATCATGGTATGCTTAATTACTGGGACAAAACCAAAAAGAAAGAAATAGTATTACCTGGTCATCTCAAAAGTCAGACAACATACTTCGAAATTTTTAGGCCTTCAGCATGAATGTATCTTGGAGCTGAACTTTATCGAAGGTCAGAAAATGTCTGTAAAATACAAACTTATTAAAATATTTTGCTGAGGAAAGAATCAGCAAGAGGATGTTGAAAGCAAATTTTCATTTTCAACATTGTAGGTGCAAATCAGCAGATAGTTCTGCATCAATGCAATTCTTCCGTACATCACCAAATTAGCCAGCAAAAACAGCATGACACAAATTGAACCTCAATTATCCTCTGAGAATTCCCTTGGATGAATGCAGAAATATGCTTAGATCTTATTTTGGACTTTGCTTTCTTGTTCGAGGACGTAGCTTTTCTTCATTTCTTCCAGGATTGTGTCATTGGTGCTGTCATAGACTAATAATTTAGTATAGTTTCTCAAACAATACTAGTGGAAGTTATCCCTTGCACAAACTCTAATAAAGCAAAAAAGAGGATAACTAAAGATTAGGTTACAGGTTAGTTTGGAATTCACATTAAGCAAAAACAAAATTCAAAGAGAATATGCAGATGATATACATATGCACACAAGTCGTTTGTGGAAGCAAAACTGCGAGAAAGTGCTATGCAGACAAATAAATGGCTAACATCAAGGTATTAGAAAAAAAGGGTATTTACATTGATAAACAAAAGCTACAATAACAAAAAAAAATATACTAATTGATACATCTATTTTAATCTTCCAAATAGAAAAGGTAATTAATGCATTTCTGAAAATATAGATTAATATATTTGGAAATTTGTTATTTTCATATGTCAAATCATGCAATGCAAAGTACATGAAAAATAACAATTCACATAAACCAACGATGTTTATTTGGCTAGAGTAATGTTTCAACAAGACCAAAACAAACCATATCTAATGGTCATTGGAATTTTATATTCCTATTATCCAAGGAAATTCTCATTTCTTAGCGAATAAGTGAAAAAATAGAATCATCATCCCGGTATAGTATGATCAAGACCATGAGTATAATCCAATACCCTATTTTATATTTCGATTATTGAAAAAGAGAAGAAATAGAATAATCATCCGAATGCAATATGATTAAGAATAAGAGAATGAACTAGTACCATGATTTGGCTTTTCAATTAAAATACTAAAACAGGGTATTTAAGAGAGGATTATTAATTTTTTTCCTGACCCACAATATAAAAGAAATAATTCAGGAATTACTAAATATGAACTCATAGCAATCAATTCAATCATATAACAGGATTTAATTGAGTATAAAGGATCAAAAGAATTGAGTGTGAAATACTAAATGAAAGTATATAATTTATGTAATTCTCTAAAAAGTGCATATCCTATTTGGATCTTCATTGATAACCATCTAGAACAATATTGCTATTGGAGTAGAGATACACCACTTGATGATGATTATGTTGCTTTGTGTATCTAAACGATGAGTTAGCAATCCCAACATTCTTTTTGGATGCCATACATAAGGAAAACTTATCATTTTTCATTTCCTAAGATAAACATCAAAGAGACTTCTGGCATGGACCTTTATTGCTAGAAGCTGTTTTTTCTTCAGTTTTACAGGATCATTATTAACTAATGTATTATACCTAATAATTACAAAATTGATCCTGAAAAACTAGCCAAAGCATCAATCACCATGACAAATAAGTTAAAAAGTACTAAGAAGATATAAATTCATTTCTAAAACTTGCCATAGGCGGCCGCCTAGGTGTTACGAGTCCGCCACCCACGCTGGAAACCTACAAGGCAGGTGACCTAGGCGGCCCTCGGCGTCGATGATTTTGGGGTTTTAATTTTAAAAAAAAAAACCTGTTTGTCCGACCAATAAATCATTAAATTTAAAATCCCTAAATTACCTGTTTGTTTGCATTTGCCTCTCCGTTTGCTCTCATCGTCTCATCGCCACGGCTTCGTCGATTCTGGTAAGTTTTTTTTGTTTTTGTTATTTATTTTTTTTCGTCTACTCCTCATCGGCGTTAGATGCGTTGCGAGACACGTCTGCAGCCGTCGGAAGAGTCCACAGCTGCCGGATGTGTTGCCGAACGCGTCTAGCGGCCTCTCACAATGCTTCCAACGGTGTCGAACGTGTCCCGCGACTTTTCCAGCACCGTTGAACTTCGCCAGAAGCGTCCCACATCGCTTCCAACTGCACCGAAGGCCTCCCACGACATGTTCGATGGTGTTGTCGCGAGTTCCTATACTGTGCATAAATATTTTTAGGATTTAATTAAATCAAACAACTCCCAACTGGGATAGTTTCAATAATAGACTTTCATAAAGTCTAATTAAATTATCCCAATTAAATATATAAAAAAATAAATTTAAAATTTATTTATTTATTAATAAATATTATTAATTTATATAAAACAGATTTAAATATATATAAACATATTTAAAATTTTAAAAATTCTAATAAATATTATTAATTTATATAAATCAGATTTAAATATATATAAAACATATTTAAAATTCAAAAACTTCTAAGAAATATTATTAATTTATATAAATCAGATTTAAATATATATAAAACATATTTAAAATTCAAAAAATTCTGATAAATATTATTAATTTATATAAAACAGATTTAGAAATATAAAAATTATATTAAAATTTAAAAAATTATATTTAAAATTTAAAAAATTATATTTAAAATTTTAAAAATTCTAATAAATATTATTAATTTATATAAATCAGATTTAAATATATAAAAAATATATTTTAAATTTTAAAAATTCCAATAAATATTATTAATTTATATAAATCAGATATAAATATATAAAAATATTTTTAAAATTTAATTTTTTAAATAAATATCTAATAAATTTTATTAATTAGATTAAGATATATTAAAAATATATTCGATTATTCTCAGACTTGTTAATGTTATTTTATACAGTATAATTATATTTTATATATAATTTTTTTCCTTAGACTTGTTGATGATTCCAATGTTTCTAAATTTATCTTCAATTACTTTTCAGATTATCACAATGGCACAACATCTGTCACTCAACCCGCATCCGGGATTCTTAGGAGAATGTCAAATGACATCGAATGGGAGTTTGGGATGTTGATTGATTCTAAAAACCTCGATAAAATTAAATGTAAGTTGTGTGATAAAATGATATCGGGAGGAGTGTATAGGATCAAAGAGCACATTGAAAATATACCTGAAATGTATCTGATTATCAAAAAGCATCTCAAGAAGACAGGCTATTTTAGAAGGGAGGAATAGAAAGAAGAACAAAATAATGGAAGAATAAAGTGGTAGAGCAGAAGTGGCTATTTCTCAAAATGAAGAAGAAGGTCCTGAAATTGAAGGGATAGATGGAATTACAAAACCTCTTCTACTTGGCCCGATAGATATGCATTAGTAATTGCTCCAACAAATGTAGGTTCAAGCGGGAGTAAGTGCACCAAAAATATATAAATGAGGCTCTTTTCAAAGAGAGAACTCAACAAGTTCAACAATATATTGGGAGATGGGTTTATGAAAATGGAATCCTATTCAATGTTGTTGACAATGATAGCTTTAAGCAACTAATGGAGGTAGTAGGTCAATTTGGACTAAGATTCAAGCCTCCAACTCAATATCAACTTAGGGAGTCACTGTTAAAAGCCAAAGTTGAAGAAACATGAAGAAGAATGGGTAAAGAATGGGTGGTCGATCATGACAGATGCATGGAGTGATAGAAAAAGAAGAAGCATATTAAATTTGTGTATTAATTGCAAGGAGGGTAATACATTTTTAGAGTCTAAGGAATATTCAGACGAGGCACATACAGCTGAACTTATTTTTGAGTATGTTGACAAGTATATTGAACAAGTAAGAACTCAGAATATTGTTTAGATTGTAATAGACAATGTCACCAACAATATGGCTGTAGCTAAATTGATGAGAGAAAAGCGATCTACGATCTTTTGGAGTTCATGTACAAATGACACTGTTAATCTCATGCTTGAAAGTATTGACAAGCTTCCATGATATAAAAAGGTTATTGAACAAGCCAAGTCTTTTACTATTTTTATTTATGTTCACCATAAGACTTTGTTATTGATAAGAAGTTTCATGAAGAAGAGAGACATAGTTCAACCAAGAGCTCCTCACATTGCAAAGTTTGATTGCAAAAAAATCTAGTTTAAGGGTCATGTTTACAAGTGATTTGTGGGAGACATGTAAATGGTCAAAAACGAACAAAGGAAAATTGACTTACTCTACTATGATGAGCATGAATTTTTGGAATGATGTGACATTGTATTTGAAAATATTTGCTCCTTTAGTAAAAGGTCTTCGATTGGTAGATGGAGATAAAAAATCATCCATGAAGTTTTTATATGGGGAGCTTCTTCAAGCTAAAGAAGATATTAAGATGACTTTGAACGACGTGGAATCAAATTATCAGCCTATCATAGTGATTATTGAGTCAAAAATGAAGGATAGACTTGATACAACATTATATACTACTGTCTTTTTTGTTAAATCCCTATTTTTACTATAATAATAGTTCTGTTGCTCTTCATGAGGAGGTTGCGACGAGGATTTTTTAATCCATGGAAATTTTGCATGCAGTTAGATGTACAAGATACAATTATTAACAAGAAATTTGCAAAATATAAGTTATTTAGCAAAACATTAGCAGCAAAAGCATGTGAAAAGAATGATAATACATTTGATCCACGTGCATAGTGGAGTACATATGGTGCTCACACACCCAACTGGCCAAGAGTGGCATTGAGGACACTTTCATTAACTACAAGTTCATCTGGGTGTAAAAAAAATTGGAGTGCAATTGAAGGGGTAAAGTCTTTAATTTGTTTTAAAGTTTATACTCATGGTACTAACTATAATATTTACTTTCTCTTTTTTTCTTAAGATTCATACAAAGAAAAAAAAATAGCTAGTATTTGCCCAATTTAATGTTAGATTGTTGAACAAACAAAAAAAGAAAAAAAAAAAAAAGAAAGGAATGTCACAAGGTTGGATCGTGGATAGCGGGGAAGATGATGAAGTTGAACTAGGTTCCGGGCTCACATGACAAATGGTTGATGAAGCAAGTGGAGCAAATGATAATCTACAACCCAAAGAAGCTCTAGAATGCGAGAACTTCACGAGGATGATTTTGCATCCGAAGAAAAGGAGGAGGATCACAATGATGATATTGAGTTTGTCTGATGAAGAACAAGTTGTTGAAAATGATGGGAACGAAGTAAAATAAATATGATATTTTATTAGTTGTGTAATTCTAAAGTTTGAACTCATTTCAAATTTAATATTTTATTAGTTGTGTAATTTTGAATTTATTTTAAATTTGATGTTATTGTCTTGGAGTTATAGTATGTGATATATTATGTAATTTATGTGGATACTGTGGAATCCGCTTAGCGGTGTCTAGTCCCTGCCTAAGCCTAGGCGCTGGTCTGGCGCCCGTCTAGCGCCTAACAAATTTTAAAAACTTGAAATTCATAGATATATCACTAAATATTTTCATGTTGAACCAATGCAATTTTAGTAATTTCAACCAAAACATTAATTTGAAACTTTATACGTTAATAGTTTGAATTAAGAATAAGATTTTAGGATTGAGAAGATGAAATTGATTTTTGTAAGAAAAAAAATTTGATCAAGGAAAGATGGGTGAACAGGGACTTATTTTGATTAAGAATTTTATATGCATGGATATATTTTCAATAACGTTATTAATGAAGTTATGCGTGGATTTTGTGTAGTTGTTATGTGCCATAGATTTTTGAGCATTTGAAATTTGAATGCTCAAACTATCCCGATTGATTGGTATCTATAAGAGAAAAGAAGAGGGAGGCAACAGTACAGCTAACACCATTTCCTGACTTAAGTATGAAAGTTATTAACATACAAGAATAAACATGATTTAAGCCCCATTAAAAAATAAAAGAAAGTCAAATAAAAGGGTTTATATCATTCTCACTTTAGGTAAATTAGTTTGGGTGTTAATATTGAACTTGGAAAGATGAGGACTAGACTTGGATGATACAACTAGAAAACCATGAACTTACTATTGATGAAGGCATTCATTCAACTCTTTAGCTGCTTTCCTACAGTGCCAAACTATAGAAAAAGTTCTTCCGGCAGCACATTCAGCATACTTTGCACACAGATGATCACACTCCTTCAGTGCCTTTTGCTTCATTTTGCTGCGTAAAGCTGGAATTCTTTAATTAGTAAACAACAAAATGGTAACAACCATGGAAGTTAACATGGCTTAACCATGCCTATAGTCATACCATTATGTTGCAAGGAAAGGATGAAAATGTGGAAAATTATTTCGATGTTAAAGATCCTAATGTAAACACCAGTTATTTGTTCTAATGGTAAGCGAACTAGATAAATAGAGTTTCCAACCAAAGGCTGGAGGTTCAAATCTATATGACGGTATTGTTGAGAGGAATTTAACCTTAAACTGGGAATACTCTCATAATGTGGAGAGACTTCCTGGTCAAGTCCAAAACAGAAGAAATAGTCTCACTATTGAAACAAAATGACCTGCAAGCTAAACCACATCTTCACAGCCACTGTTTTTCTGCCTCTACCAGTTCAACCACTTTCATTTGTAGAAGGTGACTCCCAAGAGGCAAAAAGAGGGATCTTGCAACCAGCGCCGGACCAGATCTCAACACCTCGTCCTTGGACTCGATGCCTTGTACAAGCCCGTAGCCTAAACTACTTCATTCAAAGTGGTTCTGATTGAACCAATTCAAAGTTTATTATCGTTTACCACTTAACCAATTTGTTAATTAAGTGTACAATATCACTTAATCATTCTTCCCAAAATGTTGCACTTTGTTTTCTCGGTAATCATGGTAATGATCATATTTAATTTTGGTCAGCAAGTTTATATACTTATCTTGTATGTTAATTAGGCATGACAAGGTTCCAACAATTCCAACACCCGACATATTTATAAGATATAGTAGGGTGACTGATCATCTCCCAAAAATCGCAACACCGGAAACACGAGAACAGAAAAATACATAAATATCAGAGAAAATAATGCAGAATCAAGATTCGCGAAGTGAGCATAGAGAAAGCAGATTAAGAATCGGGGATACGACAGGAAGCAGGAGAGAGGAAGATACCTTCTTCCACCTTCTTCTTGACGCGGCTTTCTCTGGCCTCTTGTACGTACCCCATGGCAGAGACCAAGCGAAACCAAGCAGGGATTAAGATTTAAGAAATGTAAAACCCTACGGTGGAGGCGGAACCTGGCGACTTCCTAGTTGACGACTTCGTCGTGTAACTGAGAACGGCCTGTGATGAGTATTGCAGATAGGCGTGTGTAGAGGTAAAACGGGTTGAATGGGCCAGAAACGAAATAGGCCGAGTCAAACCATTTACATGTCGTGCATCGACATGACTCGCCACAGGCCGTGTTGGATGCTAGCTCGGCACAGGTCCGTATAGGCTTTGAGGGGACCACGTCTCGGATCCATAGTTACCACGATTCTAAACTTATAAATCCAATTTTATAATAAAATTTATTATACCACATCACTGTGACATTAAAAAAAATAAAAAATCTGTAACTTTTATAAACCTCTTCCTATCATCATAAATCTAACAAATAATTTTATATTTGACCCACCACATCATTACCTATATTTTCTATTTACTATCTTATTTAATATTTATTTATATATTATCATAAGTATATATTTATAATATACATCTTAATTAATTTATTAATAATATATATTAGTTTTATTTAATATTTTTAATAAATTATTAATTTAATAATTAATATATAATAATTAACTCCATTTTTACCAAATGAACTTTGTTCATTTCATTAAGTTTTTTTTGTAAAATAAAAAAAATAATAAAAATAAGTATATGCTTAACAACTAACAATGGGAATCATGTCCATTAATTTTTTTATTCTTAAACGCACTATGAACTATGAAGTCAGCATCCAATTTTGGATGCTGGCTTCTTGAATCCTTAATTTTTAGGAGACGTGCAATGTAGTTGGATTTACAAAACTTAACTTCTTGGGTTTTGTAAATCCATCATTGCAAATACCCTTAGAGTATCTTTCAGCGCTTCCACTGTGAGCTGGCAGCAATGGCTCTGTGGTTACAGAGTCGCTTCTTCGATTTTTTATTTTTTTATATTATTTTTTTAATAATCGTAAAAAAAAAAAAAATAGAACAACGACTAATGTTTTAATCGTTGTATGATGTTGAACAACGGCTAATTTTTAGTCTTTCTTCAACGGTTATAATTTAATTTTTTTAATATATAAAAAAATCTATAAATATGAGATCTATTTCATTCATTCCATTGCTATTTTTGCTCTCAACTCATTTCTTCCTTTCATTCCCTATTTGTATTCGAGATGGATGAAAATCTAAATACTTAATGAATCTTTTGAATTCTTCAAATACGGAAGGAAATACATCTTCTCAAAATACTCGCATTCCTTCAAAAATCCAATATCCTCATATTTTCTCTCACACGCAATATCCTCCAAATTTTTAAAATATTTCATATGTTCTACAATATTCACTAAATTTCCCAAATTCCCAAAGTTCTCAAAAATTTTTACAGACGTAGAATCCAAGTAACGTCGCTGCAGTTCCATTTTGTATGTATCCATCCCAAGATTGGTCAGCAATAGGTAGCCAACTTGGGATGCCTTATCCTTACGTATTTTCTCCTACTCAACCACATGTCATACTTTCGAATGAATCAAGAAGGGCAACACTTGATCCATCTATCAGCGACAAAGAATCTCTAACATAATCATCTGTTCTAGCAACTCAGTTGCCACCACACTCATCACAAGAAGAGTGTGAAGTTGAGCTGGAGGAAAATGAATTGACATGAAGATTTTGGTCTCTCGATGAAGATGTGGTCCTTGCGAAGTCATGGGCAACTATAAGTACTGATGCAATCATTGTTAATGACCACAAGGATGAACCTTTTTGGAAACGTATAGTTGATTACTACAACAAACATCGTCCCACTAGATCTATGACGAGAAGTTATCAGCGGTTGAAATCACATTATTATACGTTTGCACTGATGGTAAATGAATTTTCTGTAACTTATAATAATTTTTATACTCATCGACAAAGCGGTTGGAGTGATAAGAATGTGTTAGAGAATGCACTGAATATGTGAAAAGCTAACAACAATAACAAGAATTTTAAGTATATGCATATGTGGAGAGTTCTCAAAGAATATGAAAAATATACTCCACAATCAGTTGATCATTACTCTAACAAGAAGGCAAGGACATCCGAATCGGGGGGAAACACTACAACATCAAATCCAGATACAAGTGTTGATTTAGATGACTTTGAAGTCCGCATTCGTCCGATAGGGCAAAAGGCAGCGAAGAGGAAGGACAAATCTAAAGCCAGAGAGGGCGACACAATGGAACATAGCATCGACAAAAAATGATAAGATATTAAAGAATATGAAATACAAAAAACGGCTTTACCCGAAGCCGAGATCTTTCATAAGGATTATGAAATTCTTATGAAGGATACTAGTAAGATGACACCAGGACAACTTTATTTATATGAGAAAATGGTGAAAAAAATTAAACAGAGACATGGCTAGATGAGTTTATGTTTATTTTTATATATTATTATAATTTCTATCTTTTTATTTGATGCACTGTAATATTTATGTATTTTTTTTAAATTATTAATGTTGTTTCATGTTATCAATTTATAAATTTAAATTTTATAAAAATTTAATGGTGTATAATGTAAAATATGAAGGAGAAATAAGAATTATATATAATGAAAAGTGTGGGACCCATGAAGGAGTTGTTGAGAGGTTTTTTGATAGTGGAAAGAGGCGTGAGGTTTTTAACTTTTGATGTGACGCAGACGTGACAACGAAATAGCTCTCAATGGGCTCTAACCACTATGGATGCTCTTAAAGCATCCACAGTGGGAGCTCTGAACCAGAGCTCCCACTGTGAGCAGGCAGCAGGGAAAAACCTCCCTCCCATAGTGGGGGAGGTATTTTCCCTTTAATTGAAGAAGCGGCTCCATGGTTACAGAGTCGCTTCTTCGATTTTTTATTTTTATATATATAATATATTTTAATAATCGGAAAAAAATAAAAATAGAACAACGGCTAATGTTTTAGCCGTTGTATGTCGTTGAACAACGACTAATTTTTAGCCGTTGTTCAACGATAATAATTTAACTTTTTAATATATATAAAAAAATCTATAAATATGAGATTTATTTCATTCATTGCATTGCTATCTTTGCTCTTAACTCATTTCTTCCTTTCATTCCCTATTTGTATTCGAGATGGATAAAAATCTTAATACTTCCTTTACGAATCTTTTGAATTCTTCAAATACGGAAGGAAATACATCTTCTCAAAATACTCGCATTCCTCCAAATATCCAATATTCTCATATTTTCTCTCACACACAATATCCTCCAAATTTTCAAAATATTTCATATGTTCTACAATATTCTCCAAATTTCCCAAATTACAAAAGTTCTCAAAAAATTTTGCAGACGTGGAATCCAAGTAACGTCGCCGCAACTCCATTTTGTATGTATCTATCCCAAGATTGGTTAGCAATAGGTAGCCAACTTGGGATATCTTATCCTTACGTATTTTCTCCTACTCAACCACCTGCCATACTTTCGAATGAATCAAGAAGGACAACTATTGATCCATCTATCAGTGACAAAGAATCTCTAACACCATCATCTGCTCCAGCAACTCAGTTATCACCATTCTCATCACAAGAAGAGCATGAAGTTGAGCTGGAGGAAAATGAATTGAAACGAAGATTTTGGTCTCTCAATGAAGATGTGGTCCTTGCGAAGTCATGGGCAACTATAAGCACTGATGCAATCATTGGTAATGACTAGAAGGATCAAGCTTTTTTGAAATGCATAGCTGATTACTACAATAAACATCACTCCACTGGATCTATGATGAGAAGTTATTAGCGGCTGAAATCACATTATTATAGATTTGTACCGATGGTAAATGAATTTTCTGCAACTTATAATAATTTTTATATTCATCGGCAAAGTGGTTGGAGTGACGAGAATGTGTTGGAGAATGCATTGAATATGTAAAAAGTCAACAACAATAATAAGGATTTTAAGTATATATGAGGGTTCTCAAAGAATATGAGAAATATACTCCACAATCAGTTGCTCATTACTCTAACAAGAAGGCAAGGACATCTGAATTAAGGAAAAATACTACAACATCAAATCCAGATACAAGTGTTGATTTAGATGACTCTGAAGTCCGCATTCGTCCGATAGGGCAAAAGGCAACGAAGAGGAAGGAAAAATCTAAAGTCATAGAGGGTAACACAATGGAACATAGCATCGACAAAGAATGACAAGATATTAAAGAATATCAAATAGAAAAAATGGCTTTACGGGAAGCCGAGATCTTTCATAAGGATTATGAAATTCTTATGAAGGATATCAGTGAGATGACACCAGGACAACTTTATTTACATGAAAAAATGGTGAAAAAATTAAACAGAGATATAACCTGGTGTAGATGAGTTTATGTTTATTTTTTATATATTATTATAATTTATGTCTTTTTATTTGATGCACTGTAATATTTATGTATTTTTTTAATTATTAATGTTATTTCATGTTAGCAATTTATAAATTTAAATTTTATAAAAATTTAATAGTGTATAATGTAAACTATGAAGGAGAAATGAGAATTATATATAATGAAAAGTGTGTGACACGTGAAGGAGTTGTTGAGAGATTTTTTGATAGTGGAAGAGGTGTGAGGTTTTTAACTTTTGATGTGGCGCAGACGTGGCAACGTAGGAGCTCTCAGTGGGCTCTAACCACTGTGGATGCTCTTAGAGCATCCACAGTGGGAGCTCTTTCAGAACTCCCATTGTGAGCTGGCAGCAGGGAAAAACCTCCCTCCCATAGTGGAGGGAGGTTTTTCCCTTTAATTGAAGAAGCGGCTCTGTGGTTACAGAGCCGCTTCTTCGACTTTTTATTTTTTATTTTTATATTATTTTTTTTAATAATCGTAAAAAAAATAAAAACAGAACAACGACTAATGTTTTAGTCGTTGTATGTCGTTGAACAACGGTTAATTTTTAGTCGTTGTTCAACGGCTATAATTTAAATTTTTAATATATAAAAAAAATCTATAAATATGATATCTATTTCATTCATTCCATTGCTATTTTTACTTTCAACTCATTTCTTCCTTTCATTCCCTATTTATATTCGAGATGGATGAAAATCTCAATTCTTCCTTTACGAATCTTTTGAATTCTTCAAATACGGAAGGAAATACATCTTCTCAAAATACTCGCATTCCTTCAAATATCCAATATCCTCATATTTTCTCACACATAATATCCTCCAAATTTTCAAAATATTTCATATGTTCCACAATATTCTTTAAATTTTCCAAATTCCCAAAGTTCTCAAAATTTTTTGCAGAGGTGGAATCCAAGTAACGTCACCGCAGCTCTATTTGGTATGTATCCATCTCAAGATTGGTCAGCAATGGGTAGCCAACTTGGAATGTCTTATCCTTACGTATTTTCTCCTACTCAACCACTTGTCATACTTTTGAATGAATCAAGAAGGGCAACTATTGATTCATCTATCGATGATAAAGAATCTCTAACACCATCATCCGTTCCAGCAACTTAGTTGCCACCACAATCATTACAAGAAGAGCATGAAGTTGAGCTGGAGAAAAATGAATTGAAACGAAGATTTTGGTCTCTCGATGAAGATGCGGTTCTTGCTAAGTCATGGGCAACTATAAGCACCGATGCAATCATTGGTAATGACCAGAAGGATCAAGCTTTTTGGAAACGTATAGCTGATTACTACAACAAGCATCGCCCCACTAGATCTATGACGAGAAGTTATCAGCGGTTGAAATCACGTTATTATAGGTTTGCACTGATGGTAAATGAATTTTTTACAACTTATAATAATTTTTATATTCATCAGCAAAGTGGTTGGAGTGACGAGAATGTGTTGGAGAATACATTGAATATGTAAAAAGCCAACAACAATAATAAGGATTTTAAGTATATACTTGTGTGGAGGGTTCTCAAAGAATATGAAAAATATACTCCACAATCAGTTGCTCATTACTCTAACAAGAAGGCAAGGACATTCGAATAAGGGGGAAACACTTCAACATCAAATCCAGATATAAGTGTTGATTTAGATGACTCTGAAGTCTGCATTCGTTCGATAGGACAAAAGGCAGCGAAGAGGAAGGGCAAATCTAAAGCAGAGAGGACGATACAATGGAACATAGCATCGACAAAGAATGATAAGATATAAAGAATATGAAATACAAAAAATGGCTTTACGGGAAGTCGAGATCTTTCATAAGGATTATGAAATTTTTATGAAGGATATTAGTAAGATGACACCAAGACAACTTTATTTACATAAAAAAATGGTGGAAAAAATTAAGCAGAGACATGGCCTAGTGTAGATGAGTTTACGTTTATTTTTATATATTATTATAATTTATGTCTTTTTATTTGATGCACTGTAATATTTATGTATTTTTTTATTATTAATGTTATTTCATGTTAGCAATTTATAAATTTAAATTTTATAAAAAATTAATGGTGTATAATGTAAAATATGAAGGAGAAATGAGAATTATATATAATGAAAAGTGTGGGACTCATGAAGGAGTTGTTGAGCGGTTTTTTGATAATGAAAAGAGATGTGAGATTTTTAACTTTTGATGTGGCACAGACGTGGCAACAAAGGTGCTCTTGGCAGTAGGGAAAAACCTCCCTCCCATAGTGGAGGGAGGTTTTTCCCTTTAATTGAAGAAGTGGCTTCGTGGTTACGAAGCCACTTCTTCGACTTTTTTTAATATATATATTATTTTTTTTAATAATCGTAAAAAATAAAAATAGAACAACAACTAATGTTTTAGTCGTTGTATGTCGTTGAACAACGTCTAATTTTTAGCCGTTGTTCAGCCATAATAATTTAATTTTTTAATATATAAAAAATCTATAAATATAAGATCTATTTCATTCATTCCATTGCTATCTTTGCTCTCAACTCATTTCTTCTTTTCATTCCCTATTTGTATTCGAGATGGATGAAAATCTCAATACTTCCTTTATGAATCTTTTGAATTCTTCAAATACAGAAGGAAATACATCTTCTCAAAATACTCGCATTCCTCCAAATATCCAATATTCTCATATTTTCTCTCACACACAATATTCTCCAAATTTTCAAAATATTTCATATGTTCCACAATATTCTCCAAATTTCCCAAATTCCTAAAGTTCTCAAAAAAATTTTCAGACGTGGAATCCAAGTAACGCCGCCGCAACTCCATTTTGTATGTATACATCCCGAGATTGGTCAACAATGGGTGGCCAACTTGGGATGCCTTATCCTTATATATTTTCTCCTACTCAACCACCTGTCATACTTTCGAATGAATCAAGAAGGGCAACTATTGATCCATCTATCAGTAACAAAGAATCTCTAACTATTGGTTAGTCCTAGGAAGATCGTACCGGTTCCACTGTACAAAAATTTTGTACAAGTGTCGAACCTTTCATAAATAACCTATTGTGTTCTTTAGAAGTTAAATTAGGAATCGCAAATGAAACTTAACATTATTGATTCCAAATTTAACTTATATGTTCTTAATAGTTTAGATTTGGATCGCAAGCGGAACTTAACACTATTGATCCAAATCAACTTATATTATAAATTTAATTAAATATTAATTTCCAAAATTAGCTTCCAGGTTAAACATGGCGAGGCACTAGGCCTTCTTGGATATGGGAGCAACCACCACTTCCTAGACAAAGCCTTTTAAGGAAAGCTAATATTTAATTTCCTTATATAACTCTAGGTTTAACCAAAAGGAACAATCAAATCACAAATTCGAAAAATAAAAGAAAACACAAACTCGAATTACAAATCCGAAAAACTAGAATCTATTGCCTCTTGTGTTTGGAATTCTTACAAAGAAAAATAACTAGCATGATGCGGAAGAAAATTACTAGTTATACCTTTTCTTTGTATGACAATAACTTCGAGATCTTCTGCCGTATTCCTCGCCTTGTCTTGGACGTCGTGTGGGCGACGATCCTCCAAGATGAACACCACCCAAAAAGCTTCTCCTCCTTCTCTAAGTTTCGGCCACCACCACCACCAAGGAGTAAAAGAGAGCAAAGGGAAAGGGAAGGGGAGAGATCCGACCACAAGGGAGAGCATAATCAATGGAATAGGAATAGATGCATACCCTACTTCTCCTCTTCTTCTCCTTCTCTTTGTATCTGGCCACACCAAGCAACCACAAGAGGTGGCCGGCCCTAGCATGAAGAGAAGCAAGAGCCGACCCTTTGAAGAAGATTAGAGAGAAGAGAGAAAATAACATAGATAGCTCATGAGGCCTCTCCTCCCCTTCTTTTATAATACTTGCTCAAGGCAAATAGGGAAAGACTTTTTACAAAAATTAAAATCTTCCTCTTGTTTTTCCTTTTCCCCTTTTATTTTTTCTTTTCTTTCCTCTTGATTGAATCAATCAACAAATCATTGATTTATTGATTTGATGATTTGGCCGGCCCCTTGTTTGGGCACCAAGCAAGGGTGGTCGGCCCCTATAAGGAAGGAAAAAATAATCTTTGTAAAATTTTACAAGCTCTCTTTTAATTTCCTAAAGTTGATGTTAAAAAAGGAAAGTTTAAAAAAATTAAAACCATGTTTTAAAATTTAAAACTTCTCTTCTAAAAATTTTCTTTTTAAACATGGTTACAAAAATAGAAAATTTAATTTTAAAAACTTCTCTTTTTTTTTTCTAAAACCATGAGGATGGTTAAAAAAGAAAATTTTTAAAACTTTTAAAACTCTCTATTAAACCATGTGGCCTAATTCAAATAAGGAAAGTTTTTCATTTTAAAATTTCTCTTTTAAAACTTATAGTTTTCTACAAAGAGAAGATTTTAAATAATTCAAAACACCCCTCCTTATTTGAGAAATTATGGTCGACACCCTTTAAACTTACTTTGGCCGGCCCCCTTTGAGAAGGAAGTGGTCGGCCCTTGGCTTGGTCACCAAGCCTTGGGCCGACCCCTTCTTGGACACAAAGAAGGGCTTTTCATGAGTAGATTAGAGGCATTAATGAGGCTACGACAGGGACCTAGAGGAGAAATTGATTTTGGCCTTCCGATGAGCTTGAGTATCCCGTGTTCGCCCCGAACACACAACTCAAGTTCATCAATAATAACTTATTCCACTAGAGAGTTATTATTGCACTACCGCACCAATTCCAAATTACATTATGGGCTCCTGCTTATCATGAGTGTGTAAGTCTCCCTGTGTTTAAGATAACGAATGTCCACTAATTAAGTAAGTTACTGACAACTCACTTAATTAATATCTAGCTCCAAGAGTAGTACCACTCAACCTCATTGTCATGTCGGACTTAAGTCCACCTGCAAGGTTTAACATGACAATCCTTATGAGCTCCTCTTGGGGGCATTCTCATCCTAGATAACTAGGACACAATTTTCTTTTATAATCAACAACACACACTATAAGTAATATCATTTCCCAACTTATCGGGCCTATTGATTTATCGAGCTAAATCTCACCCTTTGATAAGTTAAAGAAATAAATACTAAACATACTAAACATATGTGCTTGTTATTATATTAGGATTAAGAGCACACACTTCCATAATAATTAAGGTCTCGTTCTTTTATTAAGTCAGTATAAAAAGAACTTATCAAAAATGGTCCTACTCAATACACTCAGAGTGTACTAGTGTAATTTATTAGTCAAGATAAACTAATACCTAATTATACTACGACTATTCCAATGGTTTGTTTCCTTTCATCTTAGTCGTGAGCTACTGTTTATAATTTATAAGGAATTGATAACATCATCTTCTGTGTGTGACACCACACACCATGTTATCTACAATATAAATTAATTGAACAACTACACTTAGCATATAAATGTAGGTTTTTGACCAATGTGATTCTTATTTCTAAAATAAATGTTTATACAAAAGCTAGGCTTTTAGTATACACTCTAACACTAACACCATCATCTGTTCTAGCAACTCAGTTGTCACCACACTCATCACAAGAAGAGCGTGAAGTTGAGCTGGAGGAAAATGAATCGAAACAAAGATTTTGGTCTCTCGATGAAGATACGGCCCTTGTGAAGTCATGGGCAACTATAAGCACTGATGCAATCATTGTTAATGACCAGAAGGATCAAGCTTTTTGGAAACATATAGCTGATTACTACAACAAACATCGCCCCACTAGATCTATGACGAGAAGTTATCTGCAGCTGAAATCACATTATTATAGGTTTGTACTGATGGTAAATGAATTTTCTTCAACTTATAATAATTTTTATACTCATCGACAAAGCGGTTAGAGTGTCGAGAATGTTTTGGAGAATGCACTAAATATGTGAAAAGCCAACAACAATAACAAAGATTTTAAGTATATGCATGTGTAGAGGGTTCTCAAAGAATATAAGAAATATACTCCACAATCAATTGCTCATTACTCTAACAAGAAGGCAAGGACATTCGAATCAGGAGGGAACACTTCAACATCAAATCCAGATACAAGTGTTGATTTAGATGACTCTGAAGTTCGCATTCGTCCGATAGGGCAAAAGACAGTGAAGAGGAAGGACAAATCTAAAGCCAGAGAGGGTGACACAATGGAACATAACATCCACAAAGAATGACAAGATATTAAAGAATATGAAATACAAAAAATGGCTTTACGGGAAGCTGAGATCTTTCATAAGGATTATGAAATTCGTATGAAAGATATCAGTGAGATGACACCAAGATAACTTTATTTACATGAAAAATGGTGGAAAAAATTAAACAGAGACATGACCTGATGTAGATGAGTTTACGTTTATTTTTATATATTATTATAATTTATATCTTTTTATTTAATGCACTGTAATATTTATGTATTTTTTTTAATTATTAATGTTATTTCATGTTTGTAATTTATAAATTTAAATTCTATAAAAATTAATGGTGTATAATGTAAAATATGAAGAAGAAATGAGAATTATATAATGAAAAGTGTGGGACCCATGAAGGAGTTGTTGAGAGGTTTTTTGATAGTGGAAAGAGGTGTGAGGTTTTTAACTTTTGATATAGCGCAGACATGACAACGAAGGAGCTCTCAATGGGCTCTAACTACTATGGATGCTCTTAGAGCATCCACAGTGGGAGTTGGCAGCAGGGAAAAACCTCCCTCCCATAGTGGAGGGAGGTTTTTCCCTTTAATCGAAGAAGCGTCTCCGTGGTTACGGAGCCGCTTCTTCGACTTTTTATTATTTTTTTAATAATTGTAAAAAAATAAAAATAGAACAACGGCTAATGTTTTAGTTGTTGTATGTCGTTGAACAACGGCTAATTTTTAGCCATTGTTCAACGATTATAATTTATTTTTTTTAATATATAAAAAATCTATAAATATGAGATCTATTTCATTCATCCCATTGCTATCTTTGCTCTCAACTCATTTCTTCCTTCCATTCCCTATTTGTATTCAAGATGGATGAAAATTTCAATACTTCTTTTACGAATCTTTTGAATTCTTCAAATACGGAAGGAAATACATCTTCTCAAAATACTCGCATTCCTCCAAATATCCAATATTCTCATATTTTCTCTCACACACAATATCCTCTAAATTTTCAAAATATTTCATATGTTCCACAATATTCTCCAAGTTTCCCAAATTCCCAAAGTTCTCAAAATTTTTTGCAGACGTGGAATCCAAGTAACGCCGCCGCAACTCCATTTGGTATGTATCAATCCCAATATTGGTCAGCAATGGGTAGTCAACTTGGGATGTCTTATCCTTATGTATTTTCTCCTACTCAACCGCCTGTCATACTTTCGAATAAATCAAGAAGGGCAACAATTGATCCATCTATCAGCGACAAAGAATCTCTAACATCATCATCTATTCTAGCAACTCAGTTGCACCACAATCATCACAAGAAGAGCGTGAAGTTGAGCTAGAGAAAAATGAATCGAAATGAAGATTTTGATCTCTCGATGAAGATGCGGTCCTTGCGAACTCATGGGCAACTATAAGCACTGATGCAATCATTGGTAATGACCAGAAGGATCAAGCTTTTTTGAAACGTGTAGCCGATTACTACAACAAACATCGCCCCACTGGATCTATGACGAGAAGTTATCAGCGGCTGAAATCACATTATTATAGATTTGCACCAATGGTAAATGAGTTTTCTGCAACTTATAATAATTTTTATATTCATCGACAAAACGATTGGAGTGACGATAATGTGTTGGAGAATGCACTGAATATGTGAAAAGCCAACAACAATAACAAGGATTTTAAGTTTATACATGCGTGGAGGGTTCTCAAAGAATATGAGAAATATACTCCACAATCAGTTGCTCATTACTCTAACAAGAAGGCAAGGACATCTGAATTAAAGAAAAATACTACAACATCAAATCCATATACAAGTATTGATTTAGATGACTCTGAAGTCGGCATTCGTCTGATAGGGCAAAAGGTAGCGAAGAGGAAGGATGAATCTAAAGCCAGAGAGGGTGACACAATGGAACATAACATAGGCAAAGAATGGTAAAATATTAAAGAATATGAAATACAAAAAAATGACTTTACGGGAAGCCGAGATTTTTCATAAGGATTATGAAATTCTTATGAAGAATACCAGTGAGATGACACCAGGGCAACTTTATTTACATGAGAAAATGGTGAAAAAAATTAAACAGAGACATGACTTGGTGGAGATGAGTTTATGTTTGTTTTTATATATTATTATAATTTATGTCTTTTTATTTGATGCACTATAATATTTATGTATTTTTTTAATTATTAATGTTATTTCATGTTAGCAATTTATAAATTTAAATTTTATAAAATTTTAATGGTGTATACTATAAAATATGAAGGAGAAATGAAAATTATATATAATGAAAAGTGTGGGACCCATGAAGGGGTTGTTTAGAGGTTTTTTGATAGTGGAAAGAGGCGTGATGTTTTTAACTTTTAATGTGGCGTAGACGTCAGGGGCAGAACCAGGAAAAAAATTCAGGGGGGCTGAATTGCATAGATATTTTTTTGTGCGACTAAATAAAAATATTTAATAATTAAAGTTTTACATCAACTCTTGCATAATATACGATGTTACAGAAACTATACACATGAAGTCTGAAATCTAACTGACAAAGAAGTTAAGCTCTAGCCTATTCATTTCCAGTGTGCTGATCCCTCCAAGGCTCTAACTCTTGCATAATATACGTTGCTGCAGAAACTGCAGCCAAATAAACATGAACGTCACTCACATAAATCATAATATGCATGAAATTCTCATGACAAATAGTGTAGAACATAGCAAAAAAAAAGAGGTTCAGAATTTTGAGGAATCAACGATGAACAAAGAACACTTTAATAGCAAATATTTCTGCCAATACAGAAGCAATAAGAAATAGTTGTACATCTCATTTTGCAACCCACTTGATGACTAACAACATGAAACACTCTCCATGCAAAAGCTATTAGCCTATTAAGTTAATCGCAACCAATTGATCTTGTTGAATATTTAGGATTCTCATTTAAACCATATAATAGACTGTAATACTAATACTTATAAAAAGTGATTGAAATGATATTGTTAGAGTTTACCAAGAGTCCAAGAGACTAGAACCTAAGAGCCTTTCCCTTGTCCTACTTAATACTCGACCGAATCTCCATAACCTGATAAATTAACATTGAGAACATTTGATCTAACTTGTAAGAAAAAAAAACTAGAAGTTTAGGAAAGAGTAGTCTACCTTTCTTCCATAGGTGAGCTTCATTTCTGGGTTGGCACAGAAGTCTACGACGACCGACGAGTCGGTACAAAAGGAGATAATTGGATTCTACGAGACTGCATTCATTGAAAATGTTGTAATATTTGCTCATTTTCAATTATAGAAAAAAATATCCTTTTCAATATATACAACTAGACTGTCATTCATCCATTCATCTCCTATTCTATTGCGTAAATCAATCTTCACAGTCTTCATTGCAGAAAAAACTCGTTCAACCAAAGTAGTTGCAACTAGTAAAACTAATACCAACTCTATCATACGATAAACAATGGGAACACCAAATGTTTTTCAGTCTCAACCAATTTCTGAGCAAGAATTCCTAAGTCATCAATTGAAAAAAAGTAAGGATCATCCCGCAAATTATAAAAGTAACTCATAGTTGTTGTTCCAAAAATAAATAATCAGTACCACAGAAGTCCTCGGGATAAAAATCAGCAAGATGGATGAGTTTGTGGACATCAATTTGAGAGAAAGAATTTCTTGGATGAAGACATGATATGCAACCAAGCAATTCCGTACTAACTTATGAAAAATGATTATTCACCTCTTGTATAATTAAATCAACAACCTACCATTCAAATTTGCAACAATGATAACATTAATAATCAATGAAATCTCTTTAACAAAAAAAATATTTTTAGAAATAATACCTGATAAAAAATCTCCACACGATAATGATGAAAATTGGTGATGAGTTGCCCTCTACGACTGCCATGACCACGAGTTAGCATGTTGTCCTCCATATCAAATATTGGAATCATATTCAATTCACAAAATGTATTAACTTGTTCCAAAATTATCTATCATCCATCTTTCCTGAAGTCTTGTAGTCGACATTTCATACTTCTAACCAAGGACATGACTTGAACAATATTTTGATCCCCTTGTTGTAGGGAAAGTGATAACTCATTTGTAATTCTCAATATATACTTCATCAAATGTAACACAAAAACAAATTGATAACTCTCCATCTTCTCAATTAAACATGCGGCAACACCTTTATTCGCAAAATAAGAGGCATCATCATGTACATTTCCTAACACTTCTATCACTGAAGACCGCATAGAGCATAAACGAAGTAATGTTAAGTAGTGTGATCCCCAACGAGTATCTCCAGGTCTTGCTAAACTAGTTTCTTAATTTTTTTCCTTTTCCACTAGTAATTTCTCCACTTTCCAATTCAGCAATTATCTTATCATGTTGAATCTTTCTAAGTTGATCTCTCCTCTTACAAGATGCTCCAGATATATCACAATCATGGTTATATACCAAAAAAATTCACTCACAGTAAAATTATCATGGGCAACAGTAACAAGAACTAATTGGAGCTGATGAGAGAAACAATGAACTAGGATTGGAAAAGATCCTGAAAATCCCGACCCTTCCCGAATCCCATCCCATTTCCGACCCGAAAATATCCCGACCCGACATTTTCCCAACCCGAAAGTTCGGGATTTTTCCCGTCCCGATCACTATCGGGAAAGGGATCAGGAAATTTTTTTTTCTCCCGATGGGAATCCCGTCCCGATCCGATTATATTATAATATTATTTTTTATATTAAAAATATTATTTTTTTATATTTTAAGCATCTAACCATTATGTTTTTTTTTGTCTCTCCATTTTTCTCATACTTCATCATAATTTTGTTTCTAAATAATTTATTGGCAATGTGTGAAGAAGATTGTAACGACCCACCTTCTACTGACTAAACTGTAAGGCCGGGGGTTACGGTTGCTAAACTATTCTGTGTCTATCACTGAAGTTTAATGTGCGGAAAGCTGAACTAATTAAAATCTCTGCTAATTGCTATAAAATCTAGAATTCATGTTCAAAATACCATTTCATTGTTGTACATATGCTAAAGGAGGGAATCTAAACTTTCCGTTTGATCAAGGAGCTGAAATCAGACGTTTCCAGCTGAAATCAGACTTCCTAATCGATTGAAGCTGAGACTCGATCGATTGAAAGGCTTCCATTGATTGATCCAACGTGCTTATGTGCACGGAGGTCTTTTTTGAATCGATCGGTCGATCGATCCAGCCTGGCCAATCGATTCAGCAGCTCTCTGTTCGCGGAATTTATTTCCTGATCGATCGGCTGATCGATCCATGGCCAATCGATCAGCTGATCGATTCATCATCTCTCTGTACGCGGAAAAATCACTCCCCAATCGATCGGCTGATCGATTGAGGACCCTCCAATTGATCGGCTGATCGATTGGAGCTCTGATTTCTGCGATTTCTGCTGCCTTCCACCACTAATCCATATACAATACAAATGTATCAACTTAAAAACATCATAAGCTCCCTAGGCATGCCATTACTGTCATCGTTCATGGTTTATTAACTGACATCAAAGTAACTAGTAGTCTAGGCGTAGCATGGTGCATACTTTCACAATTCATGACAATTAAACATTCTAAAGGTGTGGAATAATAAGAATATAAGAAGTTCTAATTCTTTAAACTTGCTAGTCCCTAAGAGTCTTTATTCCAAGTTCCTTCTCACACACATCTTGACACATTGGCCTCCAGCCTCCGCTAACCCATCTTCCCTTTACCTGTATCTGCAGTATAAGGAAAAGGAAACTATAAGCTTGGGAGCTTAGTAAGAACCATCTACCTCACAAAACATGCATTCGATGAAATCATACTTTTAAAAGATGTTATTTGAAACACATGCTGATATTCACACTGGAAAATGCTAAAACATGGCATACTAATATATGAGTCATGACAATCAAATACTGATCATAGAACTATCTTGTTGTATCACTAAGGAAAACTGAACGGATACATAAACTAAGCTAAACTGATGCTAGGCTAATGCTGAATCTGAACTACATTCACATAACTGAATTGTGAAGTTTTGAAAACTATTTTTCATAATAGATAAAAAATAATAATCATGCTGCTGATGGGCCTGGCAATTGTACTTACTATGCGCGCATCCCTAACTAAGCCCGAGGTAGCTAGTCCCGAATCTAGTAGGGTTTACTAGGTTATCTAAACCTAGGGACGACTATGGGAGCCCAACCCAAGGACAACTAAGAGTCCAGCACAGTGCCACTGATAAAAGTAAAATACTGATTCATAAGCTAATTTATCTTATCTTGCTCTTACTAGGTTATCTGAACCTAGAGCTAGGTTATCTGAACCTAGGGACAACTGTGGGAGCTGACCCATTGGACCGTAGTCCCATATAAACTGAAGCAAGACTAAGCATACTATTTAAAATGTTTCTATGGCATTTAACTGAGCTATTAAAATGCCTATTGTAGCATTTAACTATACTAGTCATTTTATCGAACACTTGTGTGCTCTATCTCTCCTCTCTATTAGGGAACCACCTCTAGGCACCCGACAGCGTCTAAAACCCCAAAACTGGAGAGGGAAATGTGTCTGGCCCATCTAGAGGTGCTCAAATAAACCCTAAACTTGCGAGGAGGGTCAAATACACCCTACGTGCCGAAAAATCTGCATTTGGCTGAACTAAAAACATAAAAACATATGATTAACTACTTATACTGTAGGTGAGGGGTTACTTACTTCCTGCGCTAGGTTTCTTACAATTCTGATTGCTAGATTTCCGGAGAAGAAGATCTCTTCGGCGATCTTCTTGTGTCTACGTGTTCTTCTCGTGGGGAGGAGCGTCCTCGTATCGGAGTTGTCGCTGGAAGGTGTTCCTACGACCCTAGGGATGGAACCCTAGGTCTCTTGGGGCTTGGTGTGCCGAGAGGGTGAGGAAGAGGGAGAGGGCGGCGATGGAGGGTGAGGGTGAGGAAGAGTTGCCGATCCAAAATAATAAGTCCTCACTTAAATTCTCTATTTACATTAAGTGATTAATACGACCCAACTAACCCATAACTATAATTTCTCTCATCTTCTTTTAGCACACCCCTGCTGGGGCCACCTGGTTACTAAAGTCATGCTATAAGTTGTAGGGACTAATAGGTTGCGGGTTCAATTCCTGCTTAGGGTATTTTACGTTTTTATTTAATTTTGCTACTTCCGTTATTCCAAAAATTCCATAAAAATATTCTAAAATTCCAGAAAAATAATAGAATATTTCTAAAATTTATTTGAGAATTTTCGGGTGTTACAAAGATAGTCAGTTAGTTTATTTTAGCATATGAAAACTGATAAAATGATATGGGTTCAATTCCTGCTTAGGGTATTTTACGTTTTTATTTAATTTTGCTACTTTCGTTATTCCAAAAATTCCATAAAAATATTCTAAAATTCCATAAAAATAATAGAATATTTCTAAAATTTATTTGAGAATTTTCGGGTGTTACAAAGATAGTCAGTTAGTTTATTTTAGCATATGAAAACTGATAAAATGATATAAAGAATAATTTTTGTTATCTTTTTTCTGTAGGTTGAATCCAAGCATTTCTAAGGACTAAAGTCACCATATCATCAATTCATTATTGATACAATGACTAACATGATAACTTTTATTTTTGGATTTTCTTGTATTAGGTATAAAGTATAAACTAAGTAGTAGTTGTAGTTTTTTTTATTAGTTTTAATATATTTATGATGTCCTAGGAAGATACTTTAGTTTTTAATGGTTATGTACCATGAAATCGTTTTAATTTATTTGTATCGTACTAAAAAATTGTTCGAGTCTCCATAGATTTTTTTTAAAAAAAATATTTTTGGGGATATTCTTACGGGTCCCTACCCGATCCTGAATATTCGGGATCCCGAACATTCGAGTCCTGACACTTTTCGGGTACCGGATCGGGAGAAAAAAAAATCCCAATTCTTATCGAGACGGGTATTGGGTAAGGGGGTTACGGGACGGGTCCCGACCCGATCCCACCCCTACAATGAACATACATTGCAAATGGATTTTCTTGTAGTATCAGGGATTTCAATCCATTAAACTCACCATGCATATTTGAAGCTCCATCATATCCTTGGCCTCTCAATCTAGATAATGATAAACCATGTTGCATAAATAAAGCATCAATGACCATTTTCAAAGAATGAGAACTAGTGTCAGGCACATGCACAACCGCAAGAAGTCATTCAATCACACATCCTTCTTTATTCACATACCTCAAAACAACTCTCATATGCTCCTTCACTGAACTGTCCCGAGCCTCATCAACCATCAAAGGAAAGAATTATCTCCAATATCATTGATTATAGCAAGTGTGATCTCTGAAGCACAAGCACATGTTAAATCCTTTTGAATTTTTGGGGAAGTCAATTGGTTGTTTGCAGGAGCATTTTGTTTTATAACTTTAGAAACCTCTTCATTTCGTTGGTTATACCATTCAAGCAACTCAAGAAAATTATCTCTATTTGAGAACTAGTTGACTCATCGTGTCCTCGAAAAGGTAACCCTTGCTTCAATAGAAAGCGTGTCACATCCAACATTGCTGTTAAACGAGTACGATAATTAATTTCCATATCGCGACTATGTACTCGTAAAATATTCCCCACACTATGTCTTTGATCTTGAAAAGTCTCAAATTGTATTCTAGCTTCATTGTGACAGCTATTCACAGTCCCCATATGACGATTGAATCTTTCTAATGCCCTTTTCTAATTGTTGTATCCATCTTTTATAAAGGCATTATCTACATTTTCTTTATTTAACGATTTGAAAAGATAACACCAAAAACAAAATGCAGCATCTTTTGATATGCTATACTCTAGTCATGTATATTTTTTATACCAAGTTCCTTGAAAACTTCTTTCTTGATTACCAAAAGTTATTTTCGGATACACATGACCATTTGGTTGACAAGGCCCTCGGAGCACATACTCTCTTCGAGCTTGATCTCGAATAACAATATCAAAATTTTCAATTGGTTTTCGTAATCCCGGATCACTAACAATATCATCCAAATTTAATTCTACACGATATTGATTTTCCACTTGTTCAATAACATTCGACTCATTAGAGGAGCCAGAGCCGGAACTACAAGTTCGTTTAAAAAATCTCTCCATATCCTACACAAATAAATAACTAAAAATAAATTATGTAATGCAAAAATATATATTGAACTAAAAGTTTAATAAACTACCACTACCAAGTACCAATATAATAGAATAGTAATGGAAAACTAAACTACAAATGCAATCCTGTACATTTTACAAAGAAAATCAAATAATAATGGAAAACTACCAATCTAATAGAAAACTAAACTTCAATGGTAAAATGGTATTCTCTACATTTCCAAAAAAAAAAAAAAAAAAATCAAATTATAAAAAAAAATAAAACACAACAAATCTAAGTTCAAACCTTTTGGAGAAATGACGTTGGAGCTTGGAGCCTTAGAGATTCAGTTGCCGGTTGCCGGTTGGAGAATGGAGACTACTGTCGCTGCTTGTCGCTTGGCTGTTCGCGAGCGAGACCGCGGGTCCGCAACTCAACCGAGGCTCAGAGGCACCGACTACAACACTTGGAGACTTGGTTGGAGGATTGGAGCCTTGGAGGAGAATTGGAGTGGGAGAGGAAGAGGTTAGGGATTTAGGGTTTCCACCATCGTTCTGTGAAGCAGAAGCGAAGAGGGCAAACCGACAAAGAATTAAAGAAAATAAAAGGTAGAGGTCGTGTTTAATGTTTTTACTTTTTTATTATTATTTCATTTATTTAACGTTGGGTCTGCTTACTAAGTTATATATTATTTAATTAAAGATGCTAAGAATATGAAAAAAAAACGTCTCGTTCTTCTCCGGCACCCGCACTACACGCACCGCACAGACGCACAATGGCACAGGCAAGCAGCGCCGCAAGCCCGCAATGGCACCGCCGCACCAGTGCACGGCGCACTGCGGCACCGCGCTTACACCAGCACTAGCAGCAAGCGTCGTGGGTGGCGTCCAAGTGGGGGGAGGCTGAAGCCTCCTCATCCTCTTGTGTCGCTCGGAAATTTTCTTGTCATCTGACAATGTCCAATGGATGACAACCACGCTGGGGGGGGGGGGGGCTGAAGCCTCCCTCAACCCTCCAGTCGATCCGCCATTGGTAGACGTGACAATGAAAGAATTCTTAATGGGCTCTAACCACTATGAATGCTCTTATAGCCGTCACTATGGAAGCTCTTTGAGAGCTCCAATTACTACTATGGCCAAAGAGAAGAAGCTTTTTTGTTTATAGAGGAGCTCCCTTTATTTTGATAAAAAGCTGCACCATATTCATAGATCTATTTCTTCTCTTTTTTTTTTTTAGTTTAGTTTTTTAAAAATAATAAAATAGTAAATAAAAATAATTTGTGAGAAAAGGTGGGTTCATTAAAAAAAATTGTTAAAAGATTTTTTAATAAAAAAATATATAAATTTTTTTATTTTTTACGTGGTATGAATATCATAATAAAAGAATTTTCAAAGAGTCAAACATGGGTGACTAGAGCTGCGCTGTCCATAATCACGGATGATGCCCTTTCGACTCGGGATCGGAATCTCAACTTTAAGCCGAAGGGTGTCCCACCAGCTTTGGACTCCTTCTGTATATTCCGTGGGCCGAACCGGCCCATATAAGCAATCCGGACGAGCCTGAAAGAACCGGTCTCTTTGCCTTTGCCGCTTGCTCTGGCTGTCAATCCTCCCCTCCTCCGCTGTGCTTTCACGCTCCTCTCATTGCTTCTTGCCGCTGCGATCGTCTGGATCTCGCGGGAGGAGGCTCCACCATGTCGAAGTCCCGGGTGTACACCGATGTTAACGTTCTCCGGCCCAAGGAGTACTGGGATTACGAATCGCTCACCGTCCAGTGGGGGTAAGAGTTCCTTTTCCCCAGCCCTAGGGCTGGATTAGGCGTCGATCACCTTGATCCATTTTAGGTTTTTTTTTTCTAGTTTCTGTACAGATTGGGGATCAGCGAGCGATCCATTGGCTCCGCGTCTATTTGCTTCTCCCGTGCTTTGCTCATGGATTAGTTTGTTTTTTTTTTGTCGATTTTATGTTAATGATAAGTAAAAAAGGGGATACAGGAGCAGCAGTCGAGGTTTTTAGGATCTCAAAATAGAAATATGAAAATTACCGTAGCAGACGTGTTCCTTACACTGACTGCATGTCTGATTTGGTTACATAGACACGACTTAGAGAGGATATACGACTAACCAGTGGTGCCAAATCTGGGCAATCTAGCTGATGAGTAATGATCGATCGTTTGAATTGACTTCTTTTCAAGCCTCACTTCTCTGGTGCTTGAATACTTTGCAATTTATTTCTTCCAAGCATTGTCTATATGTTTCCATGGGCTCATCTTGTTTACACCACATATGACTTGTGCAAACCAGTGTTGTGATCTCTGAACAAATCCTTAACAAGAACTATCACTGATAGACATGGTTGAATCTTCAAACACCTTGTTTCCCCTTCAGTTAACCGTTGAGTACCTTCACATATTTTGTCTACCGATCTTCTAATTATTGCTTCTGTATTAGTGGCTGCCAACTTAGTCTGTTATTGTGTCAGGATCTGCACTTTGTTTGTTACCAGCATTTTTTCAAAGTGGTTCATTTTGTTGCATATGTTAATTCATATTCAATACTCCATAGACATTGGATTAGCACATTATTTTAATCCTCAATTTGGGTCAACTAGACCAACTTAGTTTATTCGTTCAACCATCATCATAAATCTTTGAAAATTCCATTAATCTAGTACAGCAATTCAGTCCAGTTGCAAAAATTCAACATAATGAGAAGGAAAATATTCTTTGAAAAGATACTGATTAATGGAATATTCATTTGATGGTTCAGCATGAAAGAGATTTAAATTTAACTGAGGCTGAGTCTAGCTGCTTAATCTTCAAGTGCTAATGAATATTTCAATAAAGGAGAAAATCTAGATCATTTTTTTCTTTACAATAGAAATTAAAGAATCATTGCTTGATTCTGTTGATGAGAGATACAACTGTGATATCTGTGAGAAGTTTGGCTAATATGTCTGCCATATATGTGCTTGCATATTATATATGCATGTGGTCCCTACTGAATGATATCTATTTATTATTTTCAAACATTATTTACCAATAAGAATAAGATGTACTTTTTTTATTCACTTGAAAATGAAGAAATATGCTTTACAAGGTTCCAAAGCTTATTTTTTCAGGAATCAAGATGATTATGAGGTTGTGCGGAAAGTTGGAAGAGGAAAGTATAGTGAAGTCTTTGAAGGTATAAATGTAACAAATAATGAGAAGTGCATTATCAAGATCCTAAAGCCTGTGAAGAAAAAGAAGGTATTGATATGTCCTTCAGTGTGCTAACTTTTTTATTATGTATAGCATCAAGTTTCACTTTTGTATATGGACTTTCTTTTAGGGTTAACAGTAAACCTAATTTTACTTTCAAAGCATAGAATCTAGTTTCTCACATACTAATCGTTAAGGAAAAGAAGATACCAAGGTTCTAAAATTTGCTAGGCGCTAGTCGGGTGCTAGACTAGCGCCTAGCGCCTAGCGCCTAGACCGCCTAAGCGGGGACTAGGCGCTGTTAGGCGGATTCCACGGTATCAGTATAAATTACATAATAATTAAAGTAAATTATCTTTCAATTTGTAAGTATCAAAATGAAAACAAATTACTTTTCAACTTTAATAAATATTGTGAGTGTTTGATGAAATGACGTTTTTAAAGGATGAGGTTTTGACCAACCTTCAATTCAATCCCTTTCAAGTCACTCAGTTGAGGAAAAATCAAACAACAAATTTTTCTTCAAATCAATTTCTCTAGCCTTTTAACTCTTTGATTTCTCTAAAATATGAGCTTCTTCATTCGCTTTGAAGATGAAGTTTGGTGCTAGCCGCTAGGACAAGCCAACAAATCGATTTTCTTGTTGGACCAAAGTTTAGGCCTTATAAAACTTAAAGCCCAACACAGAAGAAAAAAAAAATTACATTACAACTTTTTTTAATTGGGTTTTAAATTTAAAAGCCCAAACTAAAAAAAATCATGAAAACTTTGCACTATTTCTGCAGGGCCTAGACGATTCAATCGATTAGTTGGTGTCTAGGGCCACCTAACCCCGCCTATGCACCAAGGCCGCCTAAGCTGGCCAGGCATGTTTTTGGTGCGGCTGGCTGGCGCCTAGTGCCTTGGCGGCCGCCTAGGCCGATTTTTAGAACACGGGAAGATACATAGATGCTTGATAGGGTGCTTATATGTTATCAAATTTAATGTATGCCTAAAGTTAGGTTCGTCAAAGAGAAAGTTGGATGGGGTATGGATGGAAACACATAGGGTACCTGGTGAATGCTATTTCTGAAGGTATTTACACATGGCCAAAAGAAAAGTTAGACTGTCCGCTTAGAATGTTGGTGTCCAAGTGTCGGATAAAGGGGGTAGATGAAGACTCCCAAGTATAAGAGCTCATCAATTTGTTCCTGTTTGAATAGGAACTTGATTAATTTCCCACATTTTTAACCCTAATCCAAACATGATGCATATCTTTAGTCTAATGTAATCTGCATGTACCTGTGAATGAACCAAACTCAAACTAGATTCAAGTCTGATTTGTTTATCTAATATCTCTACCCAAATCTTGTTTGAAATCAATTACTATGTTTGCAAGCATAAGTGGGTCAGCTAGGTGTGGCTACTCGAAAATTGCTACCCTCACAAATTAGGATTGAAATTGAACCTCCATTGCCTTCAGTGACCTTGTATGCTAATGATGTTTAAACACTTGAACTACATCGTCTTAACTCCTGTTTACTTGGGAGAAGGGAAATAAAATCCCCTGAAAGTTTTCTGTGGAAAGTTTTCTCTTGTTTATTTCGTGAAAAAGAATGGACTACTTATCCTTTCTGTTATTTCCTTATTATAAAATAATGTGCAGACAGATTTAAGAATCTATCCGTGGATATTATTTGGATATTTTTTTATCCGTCCAAATCGAACTGAACACAACTTTCCTTCCTCACTTGTCTTGCTTCCCAGTCAAATCTCTCTCAACTTCGACCTCAGGCAGCCGTGAGCCACGGGTGGCCTCGCCTCTCATCGCGGGCGGCACTGTGCGGTTGCCTCATGCGGTTGGGAGCCATGGGCAGCACTGCACGGTTGCCTAGTGCGGCCTTGCGTCGCAGACAACCTCGCTCACGGGCATGGCCAACCTTGCATGCAGCTTGAGCTTATTTTTTCTTTTCCATCCTCTTCCTTCCTCTGTTCCTTTCTTTTTTTTCCTCTTCCTTTTCCCTAGGGTTTTTTTTCCACCTTGGATTCCTTTCCTTCCTCAATCCATATCTTGGAGTAAACAGAGCCTTAATCTATCTTCTTGGAAATATTTCCTAAAGGAATTGTGCTTGCTTACATCCCAGACATCAATCCATCAAACTCACAGGATGCATGGCCTGGAGAAAGAGGGACTACATGATTCTTGTAAAACACATAAAGACAATGGAACCAATTATAAGTAAAAGAATGCTTCTCAATTATGAAATATTCTCGCTCACTTCTTATCTTTCTAATATGTTGATCTTCCTTGCTGCATATTTTGATTGAAAAACACTTGTTTATTATTCAAAAAAAGATAAATTGGAAAACAGTGTAACCTCCCGTATTCTCCATTTCACGTTTTTTTTGTCTTGCTTCATGGTCTAACCTCCTGGAGAATCAACTATATTTGACTATTTTGAGTATGTCTTCAACTACTCTGTTCTGAGTAAACTATCCTTTTTCACAAGTAACAAATTAGGATATTACTGCCTCTCTTAGTGTATTTGTATTCTCTATGAATACTGTATAGGATGTTCTGTTTAGTGTACTTGTATTGTCTCTTGGTCAGCATGGATGGCTAATTATTAATCTTTCGCTGACCTTGTGAACATCATTCTCGATGAAGCGCTCAATCAAATATTGTTCTTGTTATATTCTTACATTTTGATGTTGTATCCTTTCATGGCTTGTTTTTTTCTTAAGAATATTCAATGGGGTTTGTGCTTATTGTTTATAGGTTTTTGTATTTTTTCTTACAAAGATGAATGCTGTTTCCTCTATTATGCAGATAAAGAGAGAGATTAAAATTCTCCAGAACCTTTGTGGTGGTCCAAATATTGTCAAACTTTACGACATTGTCAGGGATCAACACTCAAAAACTCCAAGCTTGATATTTGAATATGTCAATAGCACTGACTTCAAAGTGTTATATCCTACATTGACAGATTATGACATACGATACTACATTTATGAACTACTCAAGGTTTGCTTTTAGCCCTCTTGTAATATATGACCGACTTACATATTTTTTACATGTTTTTAGACAGAAGATATTATGCATTTCTCTTGTATTAGTCTCTCAATAACAATTTATGATGGATGGACAAAATATCTTAAAACAATGCATTTTGTAAGTTGTGGAGATAAATATTCTACCACCAACTTATTTTCTGGTCAAAAGGAATGTAATTTGATTTGTTGTTGCAAAGGGAACACAAAAATTTCCTCATGTAATTATGAGGCTATTATCATCAGCCAACGTGCTCCCAACTAATTGAGCTGGGCTGATTTGGTCTCCAACAAATTTCATAGACATATAACAAACAATAAAATTTTAAACAATTTAAAAACTTTGAATTTTTATCATTTTAAAATAGGATTTTGAAAATCCCTATTGCATTATTCTTCTCGACCTTGGAGAATTTGACTCCAGGTAAATTGTTGGCATTGTCTTCAATGGATTCCACGCATAAGTAACATGACCTTATGAAGTCTATTAAAGTTTTTATTGTTATCCTTTCTTGGACAACCTTTCCAGTGAGTAAGAAGTTGATGCACTAGTCTTTTTTTTAGTCTTGATTTTGTCTCTTTTTGTTTTGGTCGTCCCTTTCTAATAAATAAAAAGGAGCGCAAGGATGATGACCATGTTTTCACAATACTTAGAACATAACCCTGAAAAAGTTTACATAAAAGGTTGAAGAATTGAATTTCGTATAGCAAATTACTATCTAATTTAAAATATGAACTTGTGGTTAAATAAGCCAACATTATAAATAAACATGCATTATGATCAGCTCTTCCCAATGCCATTAAACATGGATGCTTTTAAAAGTATATAATATGGAACAATTTGAGTTCGTGAATGCAAGATGAGAATTCATCATATCATTATGTACTTTATAATAATTTATAACAATGCTGACATGTATAAATTTGTTTCTAGTATTGCTATGTGCCTCTTGTATCAGCACACTAGAAAACTCTATAGGTTGACGAGCTTTCTAAACATGAATAATTAAAAAAGTACACATGCTAATTTGAATTTTAATTGATTTCTCAATATTACAATCAGAGTCTTGCATTCTTAGTTTATGATGTTACTTCTGTTCAATTCTCTCTTTTTGTAATTTCTAAGAAACATGAACTAGTTATACTTTATTAGCCTAAGTCTAGATCATGTTCTCTAAAGTAGTCAAGTGCGGATTTCATAGATTGATAGTACAACTCATTTTTTTAATAAAATAACGATTCAATTCATCCCAAATACATCTGTAATTGACTTTTAATAAAAAAAACTAAAGATTTAATATGCTCTAACAATTTTCCTAGATCTAACAAGTGAGGATTTTATAGTCTAGGTCTTGTTGTTGGTCCTCTAAAGGTGTCAAGTGAGGTTTTTATTGACTGAGAGCACAACTCCTTTTTCTATAAAATAATGATTTAGTTCATCCCAAATAAATCTCTAATCGTTTTTTATAAAAAATTAAAGAACTTTTAAAATGTTCTAACAAATTTCCTGGAAGTATAACACTATAAAATTTTAAAGAACTTAGACAACATTAAAACTTTCAACAAATTATAATAATATTTGAAATCCAAAATGCCTTATGTTTTCACATGTTTTGTGCCATTAGTATGACATTCAACGTTTACTAAATTGTAAACCTCTCTATCAGATAACTAATTAGAATATTAATTTTCCCCATCTATTGGCATGGGTTGCTATATTGTCTGCTTGTTTCCCTAGACTATTTGAGGATTTGATCAATAATAGAGAAAATTATATGTATTTAAAAGGTTGGCAAATTTATTGGAAGGAGTGGCAGCAGTATAGGTGGTGACTTTGTTTTGGTTTTCTTTGTAATTTTCTTTTTTACATTGAGATATGGCCTCAAATTTATGATTTGTTGTGATGCTTACAAAAAAACTGAGGATGAATGGGTATAGGAGGTTATCACTTAACAAGAGAGTGAAATAGTTGGAGAAAGTTCTTAAAAAACTATCAGATTTGGATTTTTTTTTTGTTGCTTTCAAATCCCATTGTAGAATGTATGTATGAAATGTAGTTTTCTTCATAAATACATTTGGAATGATGTTGATGCGATAATTTCTACTTGTTAAAATTTGGGACCCATGATGAAATATTGCTATTTCAGCTGCAACTGTTATTTTACTCTTACAGTTTTTTTAATCCTTAAAGATGGATTTGATTGGCCATTATGCTGTCCTGCCCAACTAAACTCGTTGTATCGAGTTATTATTTGTTCTCTCTTTTTGAAATTACCACAAAATAATTTCCTCTAATGTGTTTCATATTGCTCTGTTCATTTATAACTTTCCTGCACTTCCAGGCAATGGATTACTGCCATTCTCAGGGAATTATGCATCGAGATGTCAAGCCTCATAATGTTATGATAGACCACGAGCTCCGGAAGCTCCGGTTGATAGACTGGGGACTTGCTGAATTCTATCATCCTGGCAAGGAGTACAATGTTCGTGTAGCTTCAAGGTATGTCATGCTATGAACTTCACGAGTTTTTCAATTGTCTATTGTTAGATATCCTGAAATAAACCCTTTAATATTCAATCTATTAGAATGGGATGATGAAGTTACATTCAGTAATAGATTAATGTCGGCCTTTTTGAAGTTTGGATGTCAGTACAGTGGCATATCTGCCTGACTGGATTAGACACATGATTTTGTGAAGGACCACTTAGCAGCTATGCAGTTGCCTTGGCAGATTTGGAAGAGGATTGCATGGTGTATATGCCTACATATGTTGTGGAAAAAAGAAGAAAAAACCTATTTTGTATAATTTGCACCTTTGTGGATTGAACTAAATAGATTTAAGAACCTAAATTACACTATTGGGTAGCTTGTAAGTTAAACAAACACTTTTGCAAGTGACAAGCTATATATATATATATATATATATATAAAACTTGTATTGCACATGTCCCTCTCACGTACTACATATGCACTATTCATTTGGGTGATTGCCTATCAATGCCTGGATTAGACAACATCAGCTGTAGATGTGCATGCACAACCAAGCAAGGTGGCTAGTGTAATCCAGTGGGATTACAGCAATATTATATAGATTTTAATCATTATCATTGCCAAACTATGTCAGCAATTCAATTGTTTGAGATAGGTTATAAAAAAAAAGGGTTGATCCGCTACCTTAGCGGCCCTCCTAGTGCCGGCCCTACGGATATGGAGGGAGGTACATGCAGGTACACAGGCCATAGGTAGGGCTATAAATGAACCAAGCGTTCGTGAACAAGCTTGGTGTTTGGCTTGGTAAGAGCTTGTTTATGTTCGTTCAATATACACAAGATTAATTAAATAAACAAGCTTGAACAACTCGTTAAACTAAACAAACAAGCTTGAACACATATGAGTTCAGCTCGTTAATGTTCGTGAACAACGTTCGTGAATAATGTTCACGAACCATATTCATTAACAAAACTCTTTTCAATATGCTAAATAAATAATAAAATAAAATAAAACAAAACAAACAAATAAGTTTAAATTATCAAGCTCAATAAACAATCAAACAACTAAAGTTTTCAAACAATCAAACAATCTTGAATTGAGAGTTCGATAACATCTAAACAAACCAAGCTTGAATCAAGCTCAAGTCAAGCTTCAATTGAGAGTTCGGTAACATCTAAATAAGCCAAGCTCAAGCCAAGCTTCAAACAAGCTTAAGCTCATAAAAAATAAACCAAGCCAAGTTTGAACAATCATTTTAAAAGCTTGGTTCATTTTAAGCTCGTCTCGGTTACCTTATCAAACAAGCTTGAACACCCCAAAGCCCAGCTCGACTCAGCTTGTTTACAGCCCTAGACATAGGCGCATGGTGGGGTTAACCCCAGGTCATCAGTTCCTGACAATCGACCCCTAGCCATTACGCCAAAGATGCCACACCCACCATCTGCGCTACGCCTACCATCTGCGCTACGCCCTGGGGGCTTGAGATAGGTTATAAAGATCTTATCCCTCGTTGCACTTTATCATCAGCATGTATTTTGCTTTACTTGTATTCAATCACAGTACTGATAACTTTTTGTCAAATACTATAGGCACCACTTTAAGTAACACAGTATATTTGCGGAGAGATTCATCAATATTCTTGATGTTGGTCATTTCTCTTAATTTTTCTTTTGACCTTTTCCGCCTCATTCACATAGTGCACCAACATGTACTAATTTTCTTGTTTAAGTTGGCCTTTCGGAAAAAAGAACCATCATGATGGTATAGTTTGGTTTTTCTGTTTGTACTTGCTGCAAAATGTGTTCCCCCACTTGTCGATGTTGGAGAAATCTTTACTTCAGTAGATCTTCCAAATACTTCACCCCTGTAAGGAATAAACCAAGCTTAATTGTCTGCTATTCATCTTTCACTTGCTATTGCAGATGATTTCTGTCAGTTTCTATAGAAGTGCCCTAAATCTTCCACGCACCAAGTCACCAATAAATATAATTTTAGCATTATTACGGGAATTAAAAAAAAGTGGTAGAGGAATAAGAATTACAGGGAAATTCTGGTGTTAAAAGAATTATATTATTATTTTTTTGCATTCGTCATGGAAATTAATTTTAAAAAGAAAAACTTGGTGGAGTATATTCTTCGTCCAGATATTTGAGTTTCCAGTGAAGCAGTATCGTCAATATAATTTAGCTGATAAATGTAATTCAGCAAGCTGTCTGAAGCAAAGTCCAATGGTATTATTTTATAGCCATTTGTTTAAATAGTAATGAAATCTATTTTATTAAATATGCCAAATTGTCATGTACTCTCTGGAATGAAATTCAACTGTGGGTGTGGTTTGTACGCAGATATTTCAAGGGCCCTGAGCTCTTGGTTGACTTGCAAGATTATGACTATTCTTTGGACATGTGGAGTCTTGGTTGCATGTTTGCTGGAATGGTGAGTGTACCTGCTGGGGAATTAATGCACTTCTAAATACTGTCTCCTTGTAGGCTTCCCAATCTTCTAATGCCAAATACATTGATGTTCTTCTGTTGTTTGATTTCAGATATTTCGAAAAGAACCTTTCTTCTATGGCCATGACAATCATGATCAGCTTGTCAAAATTGCTAAGGTAACAAGATCTACCTTTAATGAAGTCAGTGTTTGGTCTATTGATATCTGAATCAGCACTAAAATTGAAAATCCACATAGTATAACACCTATAAATTAAAAATAGGTCAATCCTGTGACACTTTGATTTATCCGTTTCAAATGAATTGAAGACGAGAGGTCAGGTTACTGAGTTAAAATAGTTTTAGTTTGTGCGTTGGTCTATATTTTCAATTCATGTTAGTTTTTGTTGTTGTATTTTGTATGCCGTTATCTATATTTATGGTTTTATGGACTTTAGTTGTATAATATGTTTTTATGCTTGAATCTTTGGTATGATTGATGACTTTTATATTTGTTTTTATTTATGCTCAGTTGAGATGATTTCATATTTTTGTGCCATGGAATGTTTTTATTCTAACATCTCTTAGATAAAGTGTTTATTGATGTTTATATGAGAATATTTTTTCTAAGATTTCATAGATACAAATGATGATCACAAAGTTTATGTTCTTTATTGGTTAAAAGTGTTTTTTTTTTCCTTTGGAAAATAGGATCTTATTGAAGTCCATAATGGGGGCATTGGAATGAGATTACATGGAAATAGAATAAAGTCTGTCATTTCTCTTTCCCCTTCAGTTTGCAAGATATCAAACTGACCTGACCTAAAATTTTGTCATTTTATAGCCAATTACTAATAAATTTACAATGTTGTGGTGCATTGTGAGATTTAGTTGATATTACGGCCTGCATTTTGCCATACAAACTCAAACTGTTCCTAATTAAACGGTAGCCTTAGCTGCTTAATACTTGCATAGGTGCTAATAACTAATGTCTATGCCTATCTGTTTAGCCAAACTGATACTATGACCTGCTACCATTGCGTTGAGTAGTTCATGGGTATCCAAATAAATGGGTAATTGAATTCTTTCCAAGTATAAAATTATTGTTAATTAAGATTAACAAATATAATGACAGCATATTAGTCAGTTGCTAATAAAATCATTAAATTATCATAAATGTAGCTACACAACAAGAAATTACCAATACTATCACCATTGACCCATCAAAAGAAAATAACTACTTAAATATGCACCCTTGCACACGGGTTCATGGTTAGGGTACCCATTACCATCCCTATGCTTTTGCGGGAGACTTATAATGATTGGATATTCATTCATCTTCTTTTCCAGGTTCTTGGTACTGATGAACTAAATGTGTACCTAAACAAGTATCGGCTAGAGCTCGATCCACAGCTTGATGCTCTCGTTGGAAGGTATGAGGTACTTGTGAGTTGTGATGGAATGTTCATAAGCTCTAATATTTCCCAAATTTATATTTTTGCTTTTCTTTCTTCAGGCACAGCAGAAAACCATGGTCTAAATTCATTAATGCTGACAATCAACACCTTGTTTCTCCCGAGGTTTCTATTTGTGTTCACTTCAAATTTGCTGAAAGAATAAAAATTACTGTTTTCAAATTTAATTTTGCTAACTATATGTATATTCAACATTGTCCTCTGTCATGGCTGGCAAAAACCTGTGCAGGCAATAGATTTTCTTGATAAACTCCTGCGATACGATCATCAGGATAGGCTCACTGCACGAGAAGCAATGGTATCATCTGAATTTATGTTCATTTACTACAGTTCTTTCCTTGTATCATCAAAATACCTGGGGCTAAGATGATTTTAAGACATCACCCCCTGAAATATGATATAGAATGAAGCTTTAGTTATAGAAGGTAGTTAAAAATGGATCGACATGTTTTGGATACTCTGAATTTCTCTTAAAAAAAACTTTTTGGTCATCTGTGTCCTCAATTTGAAGTAGACTTCAGAGATCTGAAAGAACCGGCCAAATGCTTTATCAATGTTCATTGATATAGATGCCCTGAACTCTGGCAAGCAAACAACCACAATATGCATATACATATTTTAGAAAAAAAGTCATAAATGTGAGATTTGCAGTAACATGCTTAATATATAATACTGTGCAGGCACATCCATATTTTCTTCAAGTGAGAGCAGCAGAGAACAGTAGGATGCGGACCCAGTAAAAGTGTCATGCGGGCTAGTTGATATGGAATCCGGGTTGTAGATTATTCACATTACGACATTGCTTTGGAGCATCTTTTATCATTACCCCTAAGCACTTGGATGGCGTTGTGTGATTTTCTCTTTCATAGCACTGATTTCATTGTGATGGTGTCTGAGTTTGTTTAGAGGTGACAAGATTCTATCTTGCGTAGCATCACGACCAACTTTGTTTGGCTATGCAATAGTTTAGTTTGGTTTGCCAAAAATGAACAGAAGTAAATACCTAATATCTAGTTAATCAGCAAAATAATCTTTGTTAAGTAGCCCAATAATAAAGATGAAAAATATAATGGCTGTGCCAGTAGGTTGATACACGATATGGTTGGTCGAAACAAAACTTCAGGATGGAGTTTGATAGCATGTTTACGGTCTTAAACTTTTACAGTTTGTCTATATGGTGCCTTGATAGCATCATTCCTAAGTTTTAAGTGTTAGTTATTTAACATGTTCTCTTTCCTAAAAGTAACAAGCTCATTAATTTTCTTTATTGTCAAAAGGCTGCTCTGCAGGCCCTTACATTACCAAACTAAATTTGCCACGGTATATTAATCCCTTGGTACGTAAGTAATAAATGCCTGGTCTTTAAGCATCCAATGAGCAATGCGCCTCCGTGAGTGACATCTGACATGAAAGATTTGACGCGATTAAAATTTAATTTTTAAATTATTTTTATTTGTATATAATATTCTTTTTCTTTTTTCTTTTAAATTAAAATAAATAAATTTTCTCTCCTAAAATTCTTGTTTCTCTCGCGCCGTGCTGTTGATGTCTTAGGCTCTCAATATTTTCAAATTTTCTTTCATGGACTGTTCTCACCGTGCTATGCTGACTACCGAATACATGTCGTGCATTCCATATTTGTACTTTGTTGTGTTCAGTTTGGTTGCCATTGGCTTGATCATTAGTGTTGTAAATAAAAGTCAAGTTTTAAAGTGTTCAAGCTTGTTTGATAAGATAATTGAACCGAGTTTAAAATGAACTAAGCTTTTGAAATAATTATTCAAGTTTGTTTTGGTTTATTTTTTATGAGCTAGAGTTTGTTTAAAGTTTGGTTTGAGTTTGGTTCGTTTAAATATTATCGAGCTCTCAATTCAATCTTGGTTCAAGTTTGATTCATTTATATGCTATCAAGCTCTCAATTCAAACTTGCTTGATTGTTTGAAAATTTTAATTATTTGATTGGTTCTTAAGCTTGATAATTTAAATTTATTTATTTATTTTATTTTATTATTTATTTAGCATATTGAAAAGAATTTTATTAATGAACATGGTTCACGAACGTTGTTCACGAACGTTAACGAGCTGAGCACATATGTGTTCAAACTTGTTTGCTTAGTTTAACGAGCTGTTCAAACTTCTTTGTTTAATTAATTTTATGTATATTGAATGAACATAAACAAATTTTTACTAAGTCAAACATCAAATTTGTTCACAAATACTTGATTCATTTACAGTCCTATTGATCATTTACAAATACTCATTGAAGCAAGTTTGCATTTCAGCAATGGTAATTCTATATTTTCATTCGACTTTCTTTTGTGTAAATCTCAATTTTATTTTTATAGCGAAAAAGACACAGTAAGTGGAGAAGAGCTTGAATCTTTACGGTAAGTTTGGCTCATATTATCATTTATAACTTTAGTTATGTGATTATCAGGTAATCACATAATTAAATTTATGAAAAATAAAATATAACCTAATATTGTTTAGTTTAAACTGAATTATATAACGAAAACTTATTTGGTTGAAGATTTTAATGTATAATCTAATTTAATATTTTACTATTTTATTGTCAGTTACAAAATTAATCATATATATTACTTTTTTTTCTTTCCAAACTTTACGTTTTTTTACTTTACATTTTGTTTTTTTTTTTTGCAACTTTACGTTTTCCTCTATTTTTTTTTTTTTTTTTTAACTTTACGTGTATATATATATATATATATAGTTAGTTAGTTAGTTAGTTAGTTAGTTAGTTAGTTAGAAGGTAGGAGTTCTATGTGAGGTTTGGTGGTTAAGGGGTGGAGAATAAAGAGATAGTCTGATACTATTAGGGATATTATATGTGAGGAAAAGAAAATAGCATAATCCTTGGTTAGAAGAAAAGCTCTATCTGGTGCTACAAGAAAATTTAAGCCTAGGACTAAGTGAACATTAGGATGTAATAACGGTTTAATCCATAGTTTAGACAGTGGGAGTGGTGTGTCGTATTTACCACAGTTGTCATAAAATTTCAAATGGCTGTTGGTGACAAATTGCGTGCAAGCTAATTGTTAGCCATCAAATTGTGTACTTAGTAATGATTGTGATGCAATTTTTATAAAATTTTTTGGTAAAACTGAAAGAAGTGTATTTTCATTTATGGTGGAGTTGGTGACTCCACTGTCTAGAAAGACATGTAGGGTAAACTCATGGTCATGGATATTTACCAGACATTTGACTATAATGTCTAGAGTTTTTCCCGTATTACAGATACTAGAGGCTTTTATAAAGACCATATCTCTATCTATCATGTCCATTGGTGTAAGTTGTAAGCCTTTGCCTTTATTAAGAGTAGCTTGAGAGGGATGTGGAGGAAGGTTTTCTTTTATTTGTTTATCTAGGGTCTCTAGTTCTGTTTCTAATTTATTAATACGAGTTTCTAATACAGAGACTTTTATTTCTAATAAAAATTTCGAGTATCTCCTTTAGAGAGTTGGCTTCTGGGTATTGTAATAGAGAACAACTGTTGAAGACAAAGATTACAGGCTTGATTCTTACATAACTTATAGGTACCTCTTTTATCTAAAGATGGATAATAGCTACAAAAGAAACAAGGAATGTTATCAGTTCCTGTTTTGAGTATCCACTCATGTGGACAGTTAAGTTCTTCTGTAGGCTTTGTACTGTGTTGTTTAAATATTAGATTGGTATATGGAAATGGAACTTCATCCCATAATTTTTCTAGATTGTCTAGTGTATCATAAGGTATGTAATTTTGACTTTCAGGATGTAGGTTATACTGCTGGTATGAAGGTTGCAAGAAGGAGTTTACAAGACTATAGTCAGAAGGAGGAATAACTTCTTCTATGTCATCTACAGAAACAATAGAGTAGATGGAGGATGTGTCAGAAACATCTGACTGTACTTCTACTAAATCAAGATTTGTACAGGTAACTAGCTTTGCTTCTCTAGTATATAAATTCTTTTTATTTGGGCAGGCAGAAGATAAGTGGCATGGTTCATTACAGGCGAAGAACATGATGGTATTAGCATACGTCTTCTTTGGTTTGAATTTTTGCACATGTTTTTCTTTATTGAGATAGGGTTTTTTTTCTTGACTTTTTCTAATATAATAGGTCTTTTTGGGTTTTATTGCCTTAGGTCTTGATACCGATTTTCTTGGTGTTCTTGATGAATGATATAGTCTTGGTCTAGGTTAGGTGAGACCATATTGTTGAGGGGTATATATCTAGCTACAAAATCCATATTGTTGATTTTTGAGTTGTTTTTGTATGTGGATATAGGTACATTTTTCTTTAAGTATAGAAATAATGTATTGGATTCTTACTCCAATATTATCGTATTGCGGTGCTACATTCATATCTGTCCAGGCCTTATGTATTTTCTTTCCTAAGTCTCTTGGAAGTTTGCTAAAGAGTCTTTCCCCTAGTTCTGGGTTACAATAGTTTCTTGAGACCGCTGTTAATGCTAAGAAGTCATTACAAAAAGGTTTAATCTAGTTCCAACTAAAAAGTTGTAATTGTTCTTGTTGGATTGTGAAACGTCGATAGAGGGGGGGTGAATATCGATTCGAAAAACAACGAGTATAAGAGAGTTAAGCACAGCGGAAATAAAACAGCTTAGACAGATGAACACGATGTTTTTTACTTCGTTCAGAGCCTGTGACGACTCATACTCGAAGGCCCGTACTCCTTGAGTACTTTCGTTGGGCAATTACTAGCAGTTCGAATATTATTACAATTTAAAGTACAGAAATGCTAATGAAAATAAAACAAATACCGACAAGAATTAAAGACGAGGAAAAGAGCGTATTGTCGGATCTTCGTTAGCGTCGCAGGAGTGCAGAGCAGTAGAGCAAGCAGTCTAAGAGTTCTGAGTTGATACTGATCTCTGCCTCCGCCCCATCTTTTATATGAAGCTCGGGGTGCCCTGGATCCCTTCCAGGCGCCCTGGTGAGACGTGGCAAGTCCAACCAGCGAGCTCCAAGTGGTGATGCGCGGTCAGGATAATTTTTGCCTCCAGGGCGCCCGGACCTCCGGGTGCCCGGATCACCTCCGGGCGCCCAGATCACCTCCGGGCGCCCGGACCACCTTTTTCCAGCGAACAACTTTCCTGCAAAACAAGGTTAGTCCGAGACAAAAATAGATCCTGCAAAATAAAGTGTTAGCACAGTTTATGAGTTTAGTATAAGAAGTATGACTTAGCAAAACAGAGTATGACCTAGATTCCGTCTTTCCGAGACCGGAATCTAGTCACGATCTCAACTTAGATATCCGAAATGGATCTAAGCCGGATCGACGCCTAATGTTCCCTTCCCGGGAATGCGTCCTTGCAGTCACTCCCCTCCAGTGACTTACCTTACTTACCTGCCAGACGTCCGGTCTTCACCGTCACTCCCCTCCAGTGACTTACCTTGACTTACCTGCCACGCGTCCGATCAGCCCGTCGACCCGCTTGGACTTCTCGCCAGCTATCCGGTCAGCCCATCGACCTAGCTGGGCTTCTTGCCAAGCGTCCGGTCAGCCCGTCGACCCGCTTGGACTTCTCGCCAGCTATCCGGTCAGCCCGTCGACCTAGCTGGGCTTCGTGCCAGACATCTGGTCAGCCCGTCGACCTGTCTGGACTTTTCCTGCACACTCGATCAGAGTGTTAGACAACAACAAGCTAACTTAACCTGATTTGTCATTCATCAAAATCTGGGTTAAATCGTTAGTGCAAACCGCACCAACAATCTCCCCCTTTTTGATGAAATGACAACCTGGTTAAGTTAGTGTAAACATATGCATAAAACAACATGCATTTAATGTGGTTTTTAAGTTAGTTTGTATTTTCAAATGGGTTTAGCTAACTTAACCTAACCCTCCCCCTTTGGCATTCATCAAAAATAAGCATTGATTAAGTAAACATAGATTTTTGAAATGTCAAGATAAGCAGATAAAGAGAAAGAATGTCATGATAATCTGGGGGAGTTTAAATTTTTGAAAAAACTTGTTTAAAGCATTAACTTTTAGTTTTTAGAGAAATAGCTAAAAAAATCTCAAATACAAGTGTATAAGTTCTAAATTTCAAGACCAAATTTTAAATATTCAAAACTAGTTTCATCTTTGAAATGCTTTTCAAATAAGTTTTTGAAACTTAATTTGTAAACTTTATTTGAAATGCTAAAAAAAATTATTTTTCAACACTAAGTTTGTAAAAGATTCAATTAAGAAAATGATTTTGAGAAACTTAGGTTTTGAAAAACTCTAATTTCAACAATTTTCAAAGCAATTTTGAAAACTAAAATTTAACTTTCAAATTGTCAAACTTAAGTAAAATCAAATTTTGAGAACTAGATTTTTGAATTTAATTTTCAAAATGAAGTTAAATCTAATATTCAAAATCAATTTTCAATAAAAAGTGAAACCCAAAACAACTTGATTGTATCAGAGTTAGTTTGCACACATAGTTTTAAAATATTCAAAGTAGACAAAGGAGTTTTCAAAATGATTTTGTAGAATTCTTTTTCCAAAATCAAATTTTCAAAGTTCAAAAGTACTAGTTTCAAAACCATGGTTTAAAATACTAGAAAAGTTCAGTTTTCAAGGACTAAGTAAAAAGGATAAAAAGTTTGTGATTTAAAACAAACAATTGTGAGTTGATTTAAAAAAAATTTCACAATTTTAAACAGGTTGATTTTGAAAATTGATTTTTAAACTTTGATTTTTAAAATTAAGTTTAAAATTTGATTTGAAAAACTGAATTAGTTTTATTTCTCCCCCTGAACCTGACATAAAATTTTGAAAATATTTTCTAAATATATTCAAAGTAGAAAAAAAATTGAGGTAGAATTTTCTAGAGAGATTTTAAAGAGAAGATTAAAAAAATAACACTTAAGGAGATAATTAAAAAATAAACCTCCCCCTGAATTTGATACTCTTTTAATTTATTAATCCTCCTTATTTATTACTCCCCCTTAATATAAAATTTTACAACCGTAACATATTTTCGTACCTAAGTGTTTTAGGCGATTGTATAATTATCTTTATAAAATTGTTCATTTAAATTTGACTAAACGTAATTATCGTTAGATTCAGTTGAAATAAGTTAACCTTTAGTGTAATGTTAAGTAAGATAAGTTGTTATTAATTCAATAATTAATCAATATTAATAATTTATTGATTAAATTTTGCTTGATTCAATAATTTAATATAATCTAAATTTTGTATTAATTGATGAAGGTGTTAGTTATAATTTAACTTTTCATTTACTTCCTTTTAAGTTGGATTAACTTAGTTTAAAGTTGGTAGTAATTTGAAGTTAAACTCGTTATTAAACAAGGTTAAGTAAGGTTCAATTTAAGTCAAACTTTAATTATGTTTTAATAAAAATAATTAATATTTTAAAGGTTGATTAAAAAAAATGACTTAGAGTAATTTTAACATTTTTACTAAGGTTAAACCTAGGTGCTAATCAAATCAAGCTTAGTTCTCAAATAAAGTTAAACTTAAATAGTTAAGTTCTACTTATTAATTACATAATTAAGTTTAAAGTTAAAGTTAACGGAATTTAAGTTTTTAAGTTAGGTGTCTAAGTTTTAAATGAATTTAAAAGAATTATTATTATTATTATTTTTAAGGGATTTCTAACAAGATTTTAAAATGATTTTTATAATTATTTAATGGCAATACGTTCAATTCAGTTTTGATTTTAGATTTAAATTAATATCAGTGATTAATTTAGGTTTAAGTTTTAAGTTTAAGTTAAATTTTTAAATTTTAATTGTAATTAAGTTTTAATTCAAGTTTTAATTTTCAGTTAGGTTAAATTAAGTTGAAAAGTAATGTTTAAATTAAGTTTTAATTTAAGATTAAAATAATGTTTAAGAAAAAAATTTAAAATCTAAATAATAATTTTTAAAGTTTAAATAATCAATAAGAATAATTTTTTGTAAGTTAACAACATTTTATCAAAGTGAACAATAATCTTAAGAAGAATTTTTCAAAATGATTTATTAAAGATTTAATTTTTAAAAGATTTTTTTTTATTATTTTACTGATTTTTGAAAGAGTTTAAAAAGTAATTTTTAAATAATTTTTAAAATGGTTTTAAATAATTTTTAAAAGAGTTTTTAAAATAATTTTTAAAAGAAATTTAAAATATTTTAAAATAATTTTTAAAAGAGTTTTTTTTTTAAAAACAATTTTTAAAATGTTTTTAAAATAAATTTTAAAAGAATTTTTAAAATAGTTTTAAAAGAATTTTGAAGATAATTTTAAAATAAATTTTAAGTTTAGAATAAAGATTTTAAAGTTAAATATAAAATTTTTAAAGTTAAATTTTTAAGTTAAATAATTTTTAGGTTAAAATAAATTTTTAATTTAAAATAATTTTTAGGTTAAAATAAATATTTAAGTTAAAATAATAAATTTTTAAGTTAAAATAAATTTTTAAGTTAAAAAAAATTTAATTTTTAAAATAGATTTTTTTAAAAAAATTAATTTTAATTTAATTTAAAATTCGAAATTTAATTTTAATTTGAAATTCAAAATTTAATTTGAAATTCGAAATTTAATTTTAATTTGAAATTCAAATTTTAATTTTAATTAATTTCAATTTAATTTGAAATTCAAAATTTAATTTTAATTTGAAATTCAAAATTTAATTTTAATTTGAAATTCAAAATTTAATTTTAATTAATTTTAATTTAGTTTGAAAATTAATTAATTTAATCCTTATTCATCTCACCCGATCTAGATTATCAATCAGGGAATCCTATAATTTTGTGAGATGAATTAAATTTAATTACAGAGTTTGGTTTAACTTGTGTTAGATTCAGGTTTAGCTTTGGTCTCAACAAATAGACAATATTCAGATAAACTTCTAAGCTTGGTGAGTCACTTGGACGTCATTAGAAGTAACCAACCTTTCGAGGTTTTCCGAATAGTCCTATCCACGGAGCTTAGTACTAAACCTTGGTCTAACTAGTTAGGATCCATTTAAAGGTAGCTTCGGTCGGTTCCACTTGGCCAAATGCACCAGATTGAAGTCATATCTTTCTAGACATGTGATGCCCAAGCTTCCCCAACGTACTATCATCAAAAAACTTCACCAGTACTATGATTCAAGTTAAACTTGAACTCTCTTTAACTAGTCCTAATTACCCTGTCGGGTAGGTTGGTTGGGGTTATCCTTTTCGGGTAGATTAGATTTGGAGGTGCCAGCTATTCTGGAGCCTCCCCCTGAATTATTGGCCATTAATTTAAGATTTTTGTATAATTAGAGTTGGTTTTAGTTAAGTTTTAATGTTTAATTTGTAATTTAAATTTAAGTTTTTAATTTTGAATTAATTAAATTGGTCAAATTATCTTTCTTTAAGAGAGTGTATTTAATATTTGAATTTTCTTTCAATTTCAATTTTGGGTTAATTGAATTATCTTTCTTTAATAGCTTATTTTTAAAGTTTAAGTTTTTATTTATTTTTAAATTTGAATTAACTAAACTGTTTGAATTATATTTTCTTAATGGTTTATCTTTTAGCTTTTTATTAATTGTTAATTTGAAATTTCTAGATTATTTTTGTTTAATTTGTTATCTTTAACATTTAATTTTAAGTTTGTTAAATTCCGTTTAGATTTTATCAAAATGTTTGATTTTATCCTTATATTTTCTTTACCTTTTAAATTGATATGGTTAATTGAATTTATTAGATTAGTTTTATCTTTAAAGTTTAATTTTTTATTAATTAAATTATCTTAGTTTTGGATAGCATTTTCTAGACTGATTTTATCTTGATAATTAAATATTTTATCAGGGTATTTATTGATTTTATCCATTTTCTCATTTTTAGCATTTAAATTCAAGTTTATTTTAATGTTTGACTTATTTATGTCTAAATGCTTACCTAATTTTAAATTTTCTGAATTAATTAAATTATTTGAATTGATTTGGTCATTGTTCTGTTTGACCAAGTCAAGGTTGATGCCAAATTGATCAGAGTCTTGATTGACTTGATCAGAGTCTAGATTATTTTGTGATTTTGAATTTAAATCATTTAAATCTAGATTATCATGCACCATACTTGGACTAATTTCATACTTATCATCATGTTGATTATTTAAACTACTATTAGCAGGGGTATTTTGATAAATATTACTAACCTTGAGCGCAACCCCTAATTCAGTAGGCTTCTCCGTTGGATTTGACTCGAGTCCATATTTGACTTTAACTTGATCTTCTAGCTCCATCGGCGTCTCGTGAAGCTTGATCAACTGGGTCCACAGCTCATATGCATTCTTGTACTTTTTTAATCTGCATAAAATATTGTTAGGTAAAACATTACAAATAATGTTACTTACCTTTTTGTTCAGTTCCGAGTTTTGAGAAGGTTTCCTCAAAATTAGCATATAATCGATGTCTACACTTCCTAAGAAGCATTCCATTAATCACTTCCAGTAGTTGAAGTCTTCATGATCGTATGGTGGTGGTTCGCAGGGGTTCCGTCCTTCTTGAAGAGTCATTATTCTTGCACACAGAGAAACAGAAAAAAATCCCAAGACTTGGTCTTGGATTAGCAGTGCTGAAAAAAATAATATTTCACTATTTTCAGAAAAAATAATAAAATATTATTAAAATATTAATAAAATATTTGAAAAAATATTATTTCAAAATTTTGAAAATGTAATATTTTTTAAATACTAAATAATGGTGAAAAGATGGTGATGTATTTTTCAAAAATCGTTTTGGAGGGAAAAAATGAAAGGCGTAAGGTTTTATTTAAAAGACAAACAATATCAATTTTTTTTTTTTAAAACGACCCCCCTTTGCTTGATTGGTGGTTGCACCAAATCAGAGCGGTACCGGCTCTGATACCACTTGTTGGATTGTGAAACGTCGATAGAGGGGGGGGTGAATATCGATTCGAAAAACAACGAGTATAAGAGAGTTAAGCACAGCGGAAATAAAACAGCTTAGACAGATGAACACGATGTTTTTTACTTCGTTCGGAGCCTGTGATGACTCCTACTCGAAGGCTCGTACTCCTTGAATACTTTCGTTGGGCAATCACTAGCAGTTCAAATATTATTACAATTTAAAGTACATAAATGCTAATAAAAATAAAACAAATACCGACAAGAATTAAAGACGAGGAAAAGGCGTATTGTCGGATCTTCATTAGCGTCGCAGGAGTGCAGAGCAGTAGAGCAAGTAGTCTAAGAGTTCTAAGTTGATACTGATCTCTGCCTCCGCCCCATCTTTTATATGAAGCTCGGGGCGCCTTGGATCCCTTCCAGGCGCCCTGGTGAGACGTGGCAAGTCCAACCAGCGAGCTCCAAGTGGCGACGCGTGGTCAGGATAAATTTTGCCTCCATGGCGCCCGGACCTCTGGGCGCTCGGATCACCTCCGGGCGCCCGGACCACCTTTTTCCAGCGAACAACTTTCCTGCAAAACAAGGTTAGTCCGAGACAAAAATAGATTCTGCAAAATAAAGTGTTAGCACAGTTTATAAGTTTAGTATAAGAAATATGACTTAGCAAAACAGAGTATGACCTAGATTCCGTCTTTCCAAGACCAGAATCTAGTCACGATCTCAACTTAGATATCCGAAATGGATCTAAGCCGGATCGACGCCTAATGTTCCCTTCCCGGGAACGCGTCCTCGCAGTCACTCCCCTCCAGTGACTTACCTTACTTACCTGTCAGACGCCCGGTCAGCCCTTCGACCCATCTGGGCTTCTCGCCAGCTATCCGGTCAGCCCGTCGACCCGCTTGGACTTCTCGCCAGCTATCCGGTCAGCCCGTCGACCTAGCTGGGCTTCTCGCCAAGCGTCCGATCAGCCCGTCGACCCTCTTGGACTTCTCGCCAGCTATCCGGTCAGCCCGTCGACCTAGCTGGGCTTCGTGCCAGACATCTGGTCAGCCCGTCGACCTGTCTGGACTTTTCCTGCACACTCGATCAGAGTGTTAGACAACAACAAGCTAACTTAACCTGATTTGTCATTCATCAAAACCTGGGTTAAATCGTTAGTGCAAACCGCATCAACAGTTCTAAGTCTCTCATAACTTCTCTTTGTCTTATATCTAATCCAGTATTAGCGTCTCTGGCGATAAACAACCTATGAATTGTATAGCAAAAATTGAGTATGTTATTTCCTTGTGAGGCCATCTTGGCTACTTCCTCAGGATATGTGATTTTATAAGCTTCTCCTGTTGCCCTGACAACATCGCCTAAGTAATTTTCCCCTACTCTTATCATGGCTTCCCCTATTTCTATGTCTAGTTCATGTCTGATTTGATAATCTCTTTTAAGAGAGACTATCCACTGTTCTAAATAGGTATCATAAAGTTGTGGATCATCGCATTCTCCAATATTTAATAAGACTGAATTTTTGCCAAAATAAGTAATTTCAGGTGGTCTCCTTTTTCCTATTGTTCTCAACAAAGGATTATTATTAGTATATGGGGTAATCTTTGTTCTTGGAGGATGTCCTTCTCCATAATCCATAGTTCTCATATAGCTTTCAGGGTATCTTACTTGTAATGGTTGTGGTATGAAATTACTAGTACTACTAGATTCGGCTGGATTCATTAAATTTATTGTTGAAAAGTAATTTTGCTTTTTAGCGATTATATTATTGTCCTCATCAAAATATAACATTCAGTCAGACTCTAATTTATGATGTAGAAGGTCAAACGTTTCTAATTCTTCTAAATCTTCTTTAGTGAAATAGGTAGCTATTTCAAATGGGATGTAAACATATTTATTTAAGTCATCATAAAATAAATAATTATTCTCAACACTATTGTTTGTATGAGTTTCCAATGTGCTATATTCTATGTTCATTAAGTTCATATTATTTTGATTTTCTTCATGATCTTCTTCTTGTGATGTTGAGGGTTTGTAATTATGAAATCTTACTATGGAGCTACCGTGTCTATCTTTATAAATAATGGATTCCGTTGGTTGTAAAGTTTGTGGTTTAGTGTTTAGCTCCAAATTAAGTCCAATCTAATCCGGCAAGTAAAGTAGATGAAAAGTCCTTAGGTTTGAGGAAATAAATACCTTTTGTAGTAAGGGTCTCAATGATATTAGTAATTTGAACTTTAAAACTATTGTTAATATTTGTCATTATTTTTCCTAGAAAGATTATATCTATTTGGATATTATTTCTTTGAAAGTCTCCATACCCTCTAGATTGTACTAAAATTTTAATATGTTTTATAAAGTCTAGGATTGTCATATTGAAGTTTATACAGAAATAGGTACTTCCTAAATTGCTATTCATATCTACTTCAATAAGTCCAATAACTGTCTTATCATTGTCAGAAAATCTTGAGTCATAAAGGACTAAAAATACTTTGGCTACTATATTTTTTCTAGTAAGTCCTCTTAGGCCAAATACTAATAGTCCTAGATGTATGTAGTGGTGTTTTCTTTGTAAAAGTGTTCGTGTCGATTATTCAGTCATGAGTGTAAATCTTTCTTCATCTCTATCTGGTAAATAAAGTGGTTGTGTTCTGTGATGTCTATAGAGTGATGTAGAGAAGGATAATAACCCTTGATTATATATTCTCCTTGGATTTATGGTATTTAGTTATTCGTTAGAAAGGGTATCTAAATTATGTTCAATATCTATAAGTTCTTCTAATTGATAAGTAACAATATTTGTTGATGATCTCCTTGGAATCACAGATAAGTTTCTATTTGGTTGTCTTAAAGTTTGTGATAATCCAGAAAAGCTTTCAATTTGTGTCTTTGTTCGTAGATCCATTTGGAATGAGGTCCTGGGTCTTGTATGTGAGAAACTTATAAGTAGTAGGTTGTTGTTGGGTAATTGTTTTTCCTAAAGACAATTTACTAAGGTTTTTATTTATACTTTCTAGGGCTTCTTTTAGATCACTTGTATGGGTGTTTTTATTGATATGACTTTCAAGGGTAAAAAGTTGAGTTTCTAAAACCGTGAGCCTATAAAGTAAGGAAGTAAGTAGTGCCAATATTGTGTTATTTTGTTATACTAATATTTTGTCTCCTTGATTTATTAGTGCAGTGTTACTGTAACCGGTGTCTTTACTTTTAACAAATTGTTGAGAGAAATCAATAACTTCTTCGTAATGAGTGTTTTAAATTGTATTTTGTTCATAAAGGTCTTGGAGGGTCTTAAAGCTCTGATACCACTATTTTTTGGCTTTGGTAAGTATAGTAGTAGTGAATTTGATACCACTATTTTTAGGCTTTGGTAAGTATAGTAGTAGTGAATTGCAGTAAATAGTAACACTAAACAGTAAATAGTAAATAGTAAAAATAGTGAATAGTAAACAGTAAATAAAAAGTATAGTAGTAGTGAATTATAGAATTACAGTAAATGACAACAACAATGTAACGATGCAGTAAATGTAATTATGCAGTAATTTTTACTCTTTTTTTATACCACTATTTTTAGGCTTTGGTAAGTATAGTAGTAGTGAATTGTAGTGAATAGTGAACAGTAAATAGTAAATAGTAAAAACATTGAATATTAAATAGTAAATAAAAATTATAGTAGTAATGAATTACGGAATTACAGTAAATGACAACAGTAATGTAATGATGCAGTAAATATAATTATGCAGTAATTTTTACTCTTTTTTTTTGAATGCTTACTCTGCTTTCTGTTCTTATTTTTTTTCCAGGGAGCCTCACCTGTTCAGGATCTCACCGTTTAATCAGTGCCCCGGCATATGCGTAAGATTTTGGATTAAGGATACTCTTCTTACTTAGCCCGCACATGTCTTATATGATTTTGGTTATTCCTGATACAGTTACCATTTACCTATTGGTTACTAGGATAAGGACTGAGGAAAATAACCAAGAAAAGATAGACAGAATATTTTATTTTTACCAAACTCAATTTATTATCATAAAAATAAGCATAGATCTTATTTAGCGGAGAATTTTATAAGGAATTGCAAACAGAAACTAAGAGAGTTATATATTTGTACATAAAGACAGCTTACAAAAGAAAACTTACAAACACACTTGAGCACACTTGAAGAGCACTGGGGAAATTTGGACAGTTGCGATGGTAGTGGGAGGAGTGGATGCCTTGAAAGGAGAGGTTTGGGGGCCTGTTATAGGCAGAGGAGAGAGTGTTTGCTTGGGGAAGAAGGAAAGCAGGGAGAGAAGAGAAGAGAGGGGTTGGGAAAGAGGAGGCTTGGTGGAGGACAGGTGGAAAGCAAAAGGAGGTTTAGTGAGGGACAGATGACTTCATTTTAGTTGAGTGGACATATTGTTAGAGGAGGGGAAAAAACGTCATGGATGACGTTTTTAGTAGATGTTGCTATTGGTATTGTGTGAATGGAAAAAGATGTCATAGATGACGTTTTTAGGGGAAATGTTGTCATTTAAGTCTCTATTAGGTTGTCTAGGTTATTGTCACTTGTTAGGTCCAGAGAGGGAGTTTGTGAGCTTCCGACTAAGTCTGGCTCAAGGTTGTCAAACTCGTGATTCCAGTGTCGACTCGGCTAGGGACTCATAAACTCGTATCGTAAACTCGTAAGAGTTTACATATCATCAAAAACAGAGTTATAAAATGCCAAATAATATATATTCATCATAAGAACAATCACTATTTCACATTTATAATAAAAAAACATAAACACACATATCATCAACATTTTTCACATATAAAAAAAACTAAACATGAAAATTTAACATGAAAAGATACAAAGGTTCAATAGCACTGGTAATAGTCCAATATTTAATAGCACTCGTAAGGTTCAATAGCACTGATACATGAAAAGATAATTTAAAATGACAAATTTAAAATTCCACACAAAAATAGTCCAATATTTAATACACCAAATAAACACAAATTTGATAAAAGGAAACAAACTAACAAAGGTTCAAATTTACAACTGATAATCCAAATCCCAAAACAATAAAAATTTGATGACTAAAAACTAAAGAAAAAGCAATACTACTAAGATAAATCATCCATGGTGACATCCAAATCATCAACTCCATCTTCATCTTCATCCTCAGCATCAAAATCATCAGTACCATCAAGCTCATTATCACATCCTATAGCATCTTTATCACCTATGTTACTCTCAACTCCTACATGAGCACTGGTAATCTCCGTGTCCTCTAAATTATCTACATCATCAACAAGGTTAATTAGCTCTAAAGGATCATTATTTATGTTAGCATCATAATCTTCATCCACTAAATTCAATCATGCAGAACTAGGTGCTTCAGTTATCCATTCATCATCAGAGGGGAACTCTTCAAAAGTAGTTGGAGTTTGACTAACTTTCTTGGACTTCTTCCCTCGCATCTTCAAGTTATAGTAAACAAATACTAAGTCATTCATTTTCTTCTGATGCAAGCGATTTCTCTTTTTTGTATGAACCTAAATAAATTATCAAACAACCAAAAATTATAACTATATCATTTCATTAGAAATATTATTTGTATTATATACCATATACCAGATACATGATAGTAGACCATAATTGAGTTTTTGAACTTACCATCTCAAAAGCACTCCAATTACGTTCGCATCCAGACGAGCTGCAAGTCAAACTCAATATATGTATAGCCCAATTCTGCAATTCAGGACAATCATCACCAAAAGAATCCCACCACTCTGCAGGAGATTTTTTACCTATGGTTAACTTTGCTGCATCACGACCAAATAGCCCTTTTGCTTTCTTGAAGGATTCTAATTGTGCATGAATCGCACTTCTCACATCTCGATCATCTATCATTCGCTCCATGCAGTCATAAAGTCCATTTTTTTACCCTTGAATCCACTTCAAAATCTAGGCTATATTGATACACAGGGTTCAAAAAATAACCTGTAGCATGTAATGGGTGATGAAGTTGATTTTTCCATCTTTCATCAATAATCTTCCATACCGGTTCATAACTGCAAAAAATCACATATAATAACAAATTAATCAATAAATTTATGTATATGAAAGTTAATACCAAAGTAGTAATTAGTAAACAAACACATATGCTTACAGTTTTTTCTCGCCGCCAAAGTTGACTTTTATTTTCTCCTTTGCAGCTTCCATTGCCTTATAAATAAAACCCATAGCAGGCTCTTTAGAGTCTACCAATCGAAGTGCTTTAATGAGAGGACTTGCTGCCTTCAGACATGTAACTACATTACGCCAAAACCTCCCATCTAAAATGGTCTTTTGAACAAACTTTCCCTCCTGTATCTTTGAAAATCGACTAGTCTTCCAAAAATCAGATGTGAACAACTGTTGCAAACCACTTTTAAGTTCATTAATACAACTCAAAGACAAATATGCAGTTGCAAATCTTGTAACAGCAGGCCGGATTATATCCCTTCCCTTTGTACATTTTCTTAATTGAAATATGAGAAGAGTCCTTGAATATATGAAAGTTGAAATTCTTCTTGCCTTTGAAATTGTGACTTCGTGGATTTTTAATTTTTTTCTCAAAGTTTTCAAGCATCAAATCAATGCAATGAGCTGCACATGGTGTCCAAAAAATGCATTTTCTCTTACACATCAACATCTCTCCTGCTGCTTTATAATTTGCTGCATTATCGGTGATTACTTGCACAACATTTTGTTCACCAACTTTATCCACAATTTCATTTAACATTTCAAAAACCTTATCTGCTGTCTTTGAGATATCAGATGTGTCAGTGGATTGCAAAAAGATCGTCCCCTTCTCACTAATCACTAAGAAATTACATATAGATCGTCTTTTCTTGTCAGTCCATCCATCAGACATAATAGAACATCCTTTTTTTTTCCACACAAATCGATGCTCTTCAAGCAAAGTCATTGTTCTATCTACTTCTTTTTTCAAGAATGTCTCCCTCAACTCATGATAAGATGGAGGTTTAAACCCACAACCATATTTTCCAACTATCTCAAACATCTTTGTAAATTCAGGATTTTTAGCACAATTAAAGGGAATGGCAGATGTGTAAAAGAACCTGGCAATTTGTTGGCAGGCTTCTTCTCTTATGTCCTTCTTCATGAATAGATTAATTGCGGCTTGAGAACTACCTTTTTTAACTTTGATAAATTCTTCCATTGTTGCTTTTCCCTTTCTCTTTTTACTTGCTTGTACCTCTTCACCACTGTCTGATGAATCCTCATTAGAACAAATAATCCTTTTCTTTGTTTCGGATGCTTGAGCAATTCTGCATACAAGAGACAACATCTTCTTCTTCACATCATCAGGAACACTAATACATGCCTCAGCATCCCTTCGAGTGCAAGCTAAATGATGCTTGAAACGAAAAATACCACCATTTACAATCTTATCACAATACTTGCATTTCACCTTTCTTGAATTACCAACAACATCATATCCATGCTCCCAACCCGGGTCAGTTCTACTACCTGAAGCATTCTTTCTCGAATTTTCAGACCCTTTAGATGATCCTTTAGTTGACATTTCTGTTGCACAACTGATAAAAATAATTGCAATTTGCATAAGCATTGAGCAGCACAACTTGTAAGCAAATGAAAATAAATTAGGCATCAGCCAGCAACTACAAATCACACTTCACATTTCACAAGCATACAAATATAAGAAATCAAAGTAACCCATAAAACAAGTATATTATACATCAACCAAATTACAAAAAACCAATAGGTCATATAGGTTCAATGTCAGTGTCAGCAAGGCAGAACAAGATAGAAGTCATAGAACGATGAAAGAACAAACACAAGCGCATAACACACAACAACGCAGAACAGATTTTAAACAAACAAAATAATCAGATTTTGAACGGCAAGAGAAGCGCAGAATAGGACACAACAATGACGCAGAACAGACACAATACACAAAACAATGGAATACGGAAGAGCAAAATCATTTCCACTCCAGATGAGGGTGCAAAATAAGATACACGGTAGAGCAGAACAAAGAAGCAACCAAAAACAAGGGATTGAACTGCAAACACTTACCTTGTGCAGTTGTGCTCGCGATCTTTGAACCTGATTTCTCGATCTTAGAAGATCGCTGCTCTTAGGACAAAATCAACGAACAAAGCCCCGACTTTTGAAGATCTCTGCTCTCAGTGCAAAATCGATGAAGTCTCGACTCTTGAACTCTCGAAGATCGTTGCTCTTAGTGCAAAATCGATGAATGAATCTGTGTAATCGAGGATGAAGATAGCTGCCTACTCTTGCCTCTCAGTGCATTTTTTTTCTACTGCGTTTGTTTTAGCATTTTAGGGTTTCTTACTTTCCTTTATTGCTTAATTTGGGCTCTAAATGACGCAGCCCACAACTTTGCCACAAACTCGAGTTATGGATGGTTCAAAACGCGATTTTATCGATTTTGACGATTTGACTCGCGATTCAACCGATTTTACAAGGGTGTTTGATTTTAGACTAGTTCAACACGAGATTGGAAGAAAAATTCGTAAACTCGTAAAATCGACGAGTTGACTCGCGAGTTTGACAACCATGGTCTGGCTGCATACTTCTGTGGAGTGCTGTTCTGTATGCTCTAGCAGAAAGGACTGAGCTAACTAGTCGCTTCTAGCAGTATCTTTCAGTCTTTCTTTGATAATGTTGCAGCAAAGTTGTATGTTGTGTTTTAAAGGAGAAAGGGAAGAATCTAGTACCCATATCTTTTGGCCAATGGATTTTTTCAGTATAAGTTTCTCCGACTAGGAAGTAATTGTCTGGATCTGTTAAATGGTCCCAAGCACAATTAATTCCTTGTACTGATGCTCTCCAGTGCTTTAGTTGATCTCCAATAGTAGGAGGAGCTTCCCAATTAAGATCTGGTCGGAAGGATAATCTTCAAGTTCTATCTAAATACCTCCAACTTCATTGATGTCAATCTTAACCAGATGTTTAGCTGGTTCAATGTTGAGGTCAAGCCATTCAGGTGGAAAGCTGTCAAAAGTGCATACGACAAATGTTTCCTCTTCTTCGAGAGCCAAAGAAATAATAGTACGAAGTTTTTTAGGAAAATCTTTGATAGAATCTGGATCATGTATCCAAACTTTGTAAAGCAGTCTATAGTCCATTAGAAGAAAAGGAGCAATAAGCCTTCCTTTGTAAGAGGTTGCTTGATACTTCTTATAGTCCAAGTTAACCTTACGGAAGGAATATAATAGCTGGCATGGATATCCCTATTTAGCAGTCTTCACATGTTGGCCAATTTTTTGACATTTGAGTTTTGGGTCAAATTCTGCTTCATAAACAATAGTTATCCCAGGAGGGAAATTTTTATGGAAGTCTTTTAAGGCTTCACATAATTCAATAAAGGTTTGTAATACAGACTATTCTGCTAAGTTTCGAACGTAAGAGTTGATGTCTTCAGGTATGGTATTGGGCATACTCAATATATGAGCTACTGATGCTCTTTGAGTGAAGGTTGTAGCAGATTGTTCTTTTAATTGGGATAATGTTAAATAGTTAGGTCGTTGTGGCTTTTTGTTTATTAATGCTGTAGAAGAGGAAGGAGACCCATGAGTTCCTTCAGTAATTTGTGCATATGTAGGAGTCTCTTCAGTTTGTGAGCTGGTTGAGTTTGTCATCATGGTTGTTGTTTTTAATAAACTGCTAATAAAAAAATTAGCACCAAGTTGGGCTCTGGCAGCATTAAAAACCTCCTCAAGTGAATAATACCCTTTAAAGAAAGGATGTTCTAGGCCTTGTATGACCATATTTGTTTTTTCCCAAGTAGCATATACCCCAGCTTGTGGTCTAGAGAAGACAACATAACAAGAGAATTTCTTGCCAGCTGGTTTTTGTATGATTGTTAGAAAATAGTTTGTTAAAATATTTATAAATGCTATCTTATGTCCAGAGCTGCCAGGAATAGTCAGAATGTGTCAAATGTTATCACTCAGACAATGTTGTATGTGATCTACTTTGTCTCTGAATATAGAGCGAAACTGATCCTCCTGTTGTGTGAACTGTTGCAATTCTTGAGTTCCAAATCTTAATGTTTTAGTAGCAAATGATGTTCGTACCTTCCTTGTGTTGGTTGCTACTCGGAAATCCTAACGGTTCCACTATACAAAAATTTTGTACAAAGGTCTGAACCTTTCCTAGCTACGATGTGTTCTTTTAAATTAAACTTGGATCGCTTGCGAAACTTAACACGTTTGATCCAAAGTTTAATTTACTTGTTCTTTTAGGTTTAGACTTGGATCTCCTGCAGAACTTAACACGTTCGATCCAAATCACCTAGGTTATTAATTCCATTAAATATTAATTTCCAGAATTGGCTTCCAGGACTACATGGCGAGGCACATGACCTTCTTGGATATGGGAACAACCACCACCACCTAGGCAAAGCTTTTTAAGGAAAGCTAATATTTAATTTCCTTAAATAACTTTAGGTCAACCAAAAAGAATAATCAAATCACAAGGAAAAGAAAAAAAAAAGAACACAACATTGAAAACAAATTCGAAATACTAGAATCGCATGCCTCTTGTATTTGGTATTTTTACATGAAGATAAAACTAGTATGATGCGGAAATTAAATACTAGTATACCTTTTCTTTTGCAAGCAAAAACCTCTAGGTCTTCTACTGTATTCCTCTTCTAACCTCGGACATTATGTGGGCAACGATCTTCCGAGATGAGAAACCACCAAAGCACCTTCTTCTCCTCCTTGCAAGGTTCGGCCAAATCAAGTGCACCTCCAAGGAAGAAGAGAAACTACCACCAATGCTCCAAGGGATGAAAGCTTTATCTCATTCTTCTCCAAGCTAGAAACCGGCCACCACTTGATCTCCAAGATGAAGGAAGTTTCGGCCACAAGGATGGAGAGAAGAGAAAGGATGAGGCCGGCCACACCAAGGAAGAAAAGAGGGAGAAAAAATAGAGGTTGTTCCCTTGAAGGCTCCCAAAACCCCTCTTTTATAATCCTTAGCTTTGGCAAATAAGGAAATTTAATTACAATAAAATTCCTTAACTTTCCTTGACATGAATTAATTAAGAAAAATTAAACAAAATTTCCTAATTCTTCATGTCATGGACGGCCACCTCATGGAGAGCAAACAAGACAATTTTCAATCAATAATTAAAATTCCTTATTTGTCTTCGGAAATTTAAAAAAAAATAAAATTTCCTTTAAAATCCCTTCATGGTTGATAAAATAAATTTCTATAATTTTAATTTTTCAACATGTGAATAATTTACAAAGAGAAAAAATAAAATATCTTTCTAATCTATAAATAAGGAAAGAGATTTAATCTCTTTCTTTAATCTTTTGTAGATCCTTAAAAGAGATATTTTAATTTTAATCTCTCCAATAAATTATATCTTTCACATAATAAAAATTTAAAATTAAAATTCTTTTCTAATTTAATAGGGTCGGCCACCTAAGCTTGGGTTCAAGCTAGGGCCGACCACCCATAGACCAAGGTTTGGCCGGCCCTAGCTTGATCCACAAGCTAGCTTGGCCGGCCCCTACACCATGGGTATGAAGGTGGGTATAGGTGTGTATAGTACTCTATAAATAAGAGACTACGATAGGGACCGAGAGGAGGAATTGGTTTTGGTCTCCCGATAAAATTAAGCATCCTGTGTTCGCCCCGAACACACAACTTAATTTTATCAATAATAATTCATTCCACTAGAGAACTATTATTGAACTACCGCACCAATCCCAAATTATATTTTTTTGGGCTCCTTCTTATTATGAGTATATTAGTCTCCCTGTGTTTAAGATGTCGAATGTCCACTAATTAAGTGAGTTACTGACAACTCATTTAATTAATATCTTAATCCAAGAATAGTACCACTCAACCTTATCATCATGTCAGACTAAGTCCACCTGCAGGGTTTAACATGACAATCCTTATGAGCTCTTCTTGGGGACATTATCAACCTAGATCACTAGGACACAGTTTCCTTCTATAATCAACAACACACACTATAAGTGATATCATTTCTCAACTTATCGGGTTTATTGATTTATCAAACTAAATCTCACCCAATGATAAATTAAAGAAATAAATATCAAATATATGTGCTTGTTATTATATTAGGATTAAGAGCACACACTTCCATAATAACTGAGGTCTTTGTTCCTTTATAAAGTCAGTATAAAAGAAACGATCTCTGATGGTCATACTCAATACACTCTAAGTGTACTAGTGTAATTATATAGTTAAGATAAACTAATACCTAATTACACTACGACCTTCTAATGGTTTGTTCCTTTTCATTTTGGTCGTGAGCTACTATTTATAATTTATAAGGAACTGATAACATTATCTTCTGTATATGACACCACATACTATGTTATCTACAATATAAATTAATTGAACAACTACAAACAAATATAGATAATTTGACCAAATGTGATTCTTTATTCACAATAAATGTTTACAAAAGCTTAGGCTTTCAGTATACACTCTAACACCTTGGTCTATCCATTACTTGAAAAAAAAATTTTAGTTGAGTCAACGAGATAAAGTATCAGCTAAAGAATTGTTAATTCCCTTTATATGTTTCTAGTGAATGCGTAAACCTTTATTAATAATGGTATCTATGAATTTTAACCATCTTTTAGTACTTAATCCTTTAGTTTGTTGGCTATATTTGACTATAGCTTCACAGTTTGTTCTAATAGTAATTTCTTGCTTATTGCAAATGAATAGTCTGAATGCTTCTAGACAGTAAATAACTGCTAATATTTCAAAATCTAGTGAAGTTAAATGTCCTTTTTCTTGAAATTTTCCAGAAGCATACCTGCATAAGGTTTCTGTAGTTTTAGGGTTATATTTGAAAGTTTTTCTAAATAAAATTCCTCCCCATCCTGTTTCACATCCATCTGTTTCAATAACTAAATAGTCAGAATCAAGCGGGAGTGTTAGTATGGGGCTTATTTTTACTAACTGTTTAATTTGTTGTACAAGTGCTATATCTTGTTGATTAAAATATTTTTGTCTGGTTAAAGAGGTTTTATTGTATAAGGGGCCGCTAATTTTTCCTATATCTTTTAAATAAGGTCTTGCATAATTTAGGAGTTCTAAAAAAGCTCTTAGGGTTTTAGTATCGATTTTATCTGGAAAAGCAAGGATTTTAGCAGAGATATAAGGTTGAAGGGCTATTTGTCCCTGACCTATCTCCGCGCCTAGGAAATCAATATGAGTAGTTGCTATTATCATTTTCTTTCGAGAAATAATTAGACCATGTTTCTCAAATAGGTTAAAAATAATATGAAGATGCGCATAATGTTCTTGTTTAATTTTAGAAAAAACTAGAATATCATCTATATATACACAGGTGAAGAGAGAAACATCTTGAAAGATGTCATCCATTTTCCTTTGGAATATTTGAGGGACTACCTTGAGGCCAAAAGGCATAACAAGCCACTCAAAATGTCCTTCAGGGCAGGAAAAGGCTGTCTATTCAATGGACTCAGGATGCATTTTGACTTGCCAGAATCCCAATTTCATGTTAAATTTAGAGTACCATTTTGAGTTTTGAATTTTATTTAAGAGTTGGTCTTTGTCAGAGATTTTATAACCATCTTCTTGACAATTATCATTAAGTCTCTTGTAGTTAAATACCATTCTAAATTGGCCGCGTTTTTGTTCTGATCCTTTATTGACTATGAAGGTTGGACTTCAGTGCCTAGATGTGGACCTTTGAATGACTCCTAAAGTTAAGAGTTGATTAATGTGCATTTTACATTCTTCAGTTTCTCAATTTGTATATTTTAAGTCTTGAGCCTTAATTATAAGGTCTGGATTAATTATTGATAGTTTGCAGTAGACTTTGTCTCGATCCCAATATTTAGTAGGATTGTCTCTAATAATTTCTAGTTTTTCTAGTCTAGAAATGAGGGAGACTAAATCAGGTTTATGGGTGTTTATTATTTGAAGTAACTGTTGTGGGAGTATGAGATCATGTTGGATCCAGGTGCCCTTAGTTATAGGGCTTGACCATCCAAGTGAGGCTAGTTTTCCTGATCTTGTTGGTCAGAAGAATCTATGACACATGTTTGGATATTAGGTTGTAGTTGCTTACTGGGTCGTTTACATGCATTTTTAGGAGAACATTGACAAGATGATGTGTTGTCAGAAGGTAGGAGTTCTATGTGAGGTTTGGTGGTTAAGGGGTGGACAATAGAGAGATAGTCTGATACTATTAGGGATATTATAGGTGAGGAAAAGAAAAGAGCATAATCCTTGGTTAGAAGAAAAGCTCTATCTGGTGCTACAAGAAAATTTAAGCCTAGGACTAAGTGAACATTAGGATGTAATAACAGTTTAATCCATAGTTTAGACAGTGGGAGTGGTGTGTCGTATTTACCACAGTTGTCATAAAATCTCAAATGGTTGTTGGTGACAAATTACGTGCAAGCTAATTGTTGGCCATCAAATTGTGTACTTAGTAATGGTTGTGATGCGGTTTTTATAAAAAATTTTGGTAAAATTGAAAGAAGTGTATTTTCATTTATGGTGGAGTTGGTGACTCCACTGTCTAGAAAGACATGTAGGGTAAACTCATGGTCATGGATATTTACCAGACATTTGACTATAATGTCTAAAGTTTTTCCCGTATTACAGATACTAGAGGCTTTTATAAAGACCATATTTCTATCTATCATGTCCATTGGTGTAAGTTGTAAGCCTTTGCCTTTATCAAGAGTAGCTTGAGAGGGATGTGGAGGAAGGTTTTCTTTCATTTGTTTATCTAGGGTATCTAGTTCTGTTTCTAATTTATTAATACGAGTTTCTAATACAGAGACTTTTATTTCTAATAAAAAATTTTGAGTACCTCCTTTAGAGAGTTGGCTTCTGGGTATTGTAATAGAGAACAACTGTTGAAGACAAAGATTACAGGCTTGATTCTTACATAACTTACAGGTACCTCTTTTATCTAAAGATGGATAATAGCTACAAAAGAAACAAGGAATGTTATCAGTTCCTGTTTTGAGTATCCACTCATGTGGACAGTTAAGTTCTTCTGTAGGCTTTGTACTGTGTTGTTTAAATATTAGATTGGTATCTGGAAATGGAACTTCATCCCTGTTAGAGTGTATACTAAAAGTCTAGCTTTTGTAAACATTTATTTTTGAAATAAAAGAATCACATTGGTCAAATGTCTATATTTATTTGTTGAATATAGTTGTTCAATTAATTTATAAAGTAGATAACATGGTGTGTGGTGTCACACATAGAAGATCATGTTATCAGCTCTTTATAAATTATAAACAGTTGCTCACGACTAAGATGGAAAGGAACAAACCATTGGTATAGTCGTAGTGTAATTAGGTATTAGTTTATCTTGACTAATAAATTACGCTAGTACACTCTAAGTGTATTGAGTAAGACCATTTTAGGTAAGTTTTTTTTATACTGACTTAATAAAAGAACTAGACTTTAGTTATTATGGAAGTGTGTACTCTTAATCCTAATATAATAACAAGATTATATATATTTAGTATCTATTTCTTTAACTTATCAAAGAGTGAGATTTAGCTTGATAAATCAATATGCCCGATAAGTTGGGAAATGATATTACTTTTAGTGTCATAGTAATCTAGGTTGAGAATGTCTCCAAGAGGAGCTCATAAGGATTGTCATGTTAAACCCTGCAGGTGGACTTAGTCCGACATGACAATGAGGTTGAGTGGTACTACTCTTGGACTTAGATATTAATTAAGTGAGTTGTCAGTAACTTACTTAATTAGTGGACATTTATTATCTTAAACACAGGGAGACTAACACACTCATGGTAAGAAGGAGCCCATAATGTAATTTGGGATTGGTGCGGTAGTGCAACAATAACTCTCTAGTGGAATGAGTTATTGTTGATGAACTTGAGTTGTGTGTTCGGGGCGAACACGGGATACTCAAGCTCATCGGAAGGCCAAAATCAATTTCTCCTCTAGGTCCCTGTTGTAGCCTCATTAGTGCCTTATAAACCACTCATTAAAAGTCCTTCTTGGTGTCCAAGAAAGGAGGCCGACCCCCATTGCAATGGCCGACCACCATCTCCTTAAGAGGGTCGGCACTCTTGCTTGGTGACCAAGCAAGTAGGGGCCGACCATAATAAATTCAAATATGAGGGGTGTTTTAAATTTTTAAAATCTTCTCTTTTGTAGAAAACTATAAGTTTTAAAAGAGATATTTTAATTTTAAAAAACTTTCCTTTTTTAATTAGGCCACATAGTTTAATAGAGAGTTTTAAAAGTTTTAAAACTTTCTCTTTTTAACCATCCTCATGGTTTTAGAAAAAAGGAAGAGAAGTTTTAAAATTAAAATTTTCTATTTTTTTGTAACCATGTTAAAAAAGGAAATTTTTAGAAGAGAAGTTTTAAATTTTAAAACATGGTTTTAATTTTTAAAACTTTCCTTTTTAACATCCACTTTAGGAAAGAGAGCTTGTAAAATTTTATAAGAGGATTTCTTCTTGTAAAATTTTATAATTTTTTTTTTATTTCTTCCTATAAGTGGCCGACCGCCCTTGCTTGGTGCCCAAGCAAGGGGTCGGCCAAGACTAAATCAAGCCAATCATTGATTTGGTGATTGATTCAACCAAGAGAAAGAAAAGGAAAAATAAAAGGGAAAAGGAAAAACTAGAGGAAGATTTTAATATTTGTAAAAATTCTTCTCTTATTTGCCTTGGGCAAGTAATATAAAAGAAGGGGTGAGGAGGCCTCATGAGACAACAATTCTTATTCTCTTGCTTGGTGATCCTCAAGTGGCCGGCCCTTCTCTCCCTCTCTTTTCCCTTTGCTCTCTTTTGCTCATTGGTGGTGTTGGTGGCCGAATTCTAGAAGAGGAGGAAGAAGTCTTTGGGTGGTGTTCATCTTATAGGATCGTCGCCCACACGACGTCCAAGACGAGGCGAGGAATACGGCAGAAGATCTTGAGGTCATTAACTTGCAAAGAAAAGGTATAATTAGCAATTATTTTCCGTATCATGCTAGTTATTTTTCTTTGTATGAATTCCAAACACAATGTAACGACCACCCTTCTTACTACTACTACTCTCTAAGGATGACCGTTACTTAACTACTAACTCTACTTAACCGGTATGATTAAAAATCTCATGGAAACCCTACCGAAAAATTTCGGCAGAGTCTCCCCTGTACCGGTGACCTTAAACTGACATACATAACATAATATACACAGCCACAGGCGGCTGGAACACATATCAAACACACAAGAGGAATAACATCACCACACAGTTTAATGAAATCAAATCATGCAAGTAATGAATAGCAGAAACAAAATAAAAACATACAATTAACTAAAAGCGGAAGACTAAATGACTCATCTAATACATTCTTAATAAATGACAATTTTAATAAATTCTTAAACTAAGTCCCAAGGCTTCCATAGTCCTGGCATCACACACCATCCGCGCCACCTTGTCGCCTTCCTTTCTATATCTTTTCCTTTCCTATATCTGCAGTAAGAAGAAGTGTAGTCTATAAGCAAAATTTGCTTAGTAAGCGCTATCTAACTCACAAAATCACGAATGTGCATGTATACGAAAAGAACTAAAAACTATATGCTCTAAAAAGAAATAAAGCATAAACATAACTGCTCATGTCAAGCTAATAGCAAAGAAAAGCTAAGGAATCTACTCATGTAATTCTAATAGTTAATCATGCTGCTCATCTAATAGGTAAACATGAAAACTACTCATCTACTAGATAAACATGGTAGAATAAAGAACTAAATTTACTGATTTTTAGAACTATATGAATCTTATTTCATTTGTTCTATACTTAATCTTTAATACTTTATGTTTATGTAAAACTCGTTTTACTTGTCCAAAAATTTATACTTATAATACTTCAAAATAATAATCAACTTCTTCTTGGGCCCAGACATAGTACCATCTTATGCGCGTTCCCTAATAGGTTGGGGTAGCGAGCCACCAATCCTAAAAGAGCAGACCTCGGTCTACCAGGGCCAAGACCTCGGAATTGGACACTTGGATTTTTTTAACGACAACCTCGGAAGTCGGGTACTAGCCTCTTCTTAAAAGTAAAATACTTATAATCTTACTTACTTCTTCTTTAAATGCCTTGGCATTTTAATAGGCACCTTGTGTGCCAAAATCCCTAAAGTCTTGACTTTTGGGATCTACTTAAGGCCTCGACCTTTTCTTTCTCTTCTTTATCTTCCTTATACTTTTCTTTATCTTTCTTATGCGTCTATGAATGGAACTAACTATGTAACACATAATCATGCATAGAATACAAAAGAAATCTACACATATAATAGTTATCAAAAATCTGTACTAATACTTAACAGAAATCTACATACTAGCTTAATAAAAAAAATCTGCATACTAAGCTTATCTAATCTGCTCACTATACTAACTAACTTCTGCACTTGAAAGCCGAATAAAATTCTGCATATTAAGCTTAATAAAAATCTATTTTATTAAGCTTATCTAAAATCTGCATACTAAGCTTAATCAAATCTGCATACTACTAACTAGGACAAAGTTGCATGCTCATAATACATGTATAGAAACTATGTAAAGCTTAAGCTCATGATCTATGGACCGTTCTTGTAATAACACGCCTCTAACTGCATCCATGCTAAACCTAACTATTCTTAAACTAACTGTTCATGTCAAGTCTGATCATCCTTGATTTACTTGGTTAAATTATATCCATAAAGTATCTTATCAATCTTAATTTACTTAACAAACGATATCAACTTTGGAAATCCACTAACCTGTCCATAGAGAAAGGAAATTTTGAAATCATCAAAATGTGCAGGAGCCTTAGATGAATTCACACTTCACCCTATAGATCTACTACCAAAACTATAACAAAAAAAACTACAAGACCAATTACAAGCCAATCATGCACATTAAGGCTGCACTGCTCATCAATTACAAGCTGATCATGCCTGGAGGAAATAAATCTGCTACAGCATGTTCTGAAAGCAAGGAAAAGGACTAAATCCCAACAATACTTCAACTTAGCCTTTCTTAGAGCACAACTACTTAAACAATTATGACTTTCCAACATGAACAATACAACTCGAATCCTCAGATCGCAGTTTAATAAAACTCATCAACCTCATAACATTCCAACTAACAATCCTCTTCTATCGCTTAACCTCACTATCCGAATCTCATACTCAAGTAACTGGAATGTAATTGCAATGCTAATTACAAGGGCTTCATCTATACCATTTAATTATTTTCTTTTCTTTTTCTTTGTGGTTCACGGCAACTAAATCTGTTCGTGCTTGCTAGACATGATAACAAACTAAAATCTGTTCAGGCTAATAAGCATGTAAATCTGGCAGTTTATTTAAGGTCAATAATTCAACACAAAACTACATGCTTACTCTAACCACTTTCCTCCTTTGCAATCCAAAGAAAGAATCAACAAACAGGAATTAAAATCCCTAGCGGCAAGCTTCAAGAATCAACACAGCAGCAAGCTTCGGAAATCATGAACACAAAAAGATCCGAAAACTGAAACCACAAGAAAATTCATGCAAAGCTTCGGAAACAAGAAAAGAACAAGGAATAAAACCTCGGAGCTATCCTACTGCAGGTGAGTAGCAACTTACCTCGGGTTTCTTGGACTTACAGCCGAAGAAAAGGCTTCCAACGCTTCTAGGGTTTGCGGAGGATCTTGCAAACTTGCCCTCTTCCTCGTGCTTACGGATTCTCCTCGACAAGAGGAGCTCGGACTTGTGAAGAACCCACGGAGAGGTCCCCTTTGGCCGACCGCCGGAGAAGCCCTAGTTTCCAACTGTTGCGGTTTCGCCCGAGAGAAAGTCGACGCCGCGAGAGAGGAGAAGGAGAGGTTAATTCCCGAAATTTCACTTAAGTCCTCTCTTTTATAACTAGGGTAATTCGGTTAACTTGTTAAATAATTTTGCTACCAATTTTAAACAGAACCATCCGCTGGAACAGTTGGTCAGCCAGGTTTTGACCAAATCACAGGTCTGGGTTTCGAATCCCTCAGCTGCGCACCTTTTTCCCAATTTATTTTAAATGTTCCAACTTCTGCTTAAATGGAATTTTTCTCCTTCTTTAATAAGAAACGGTCGTTGGATTAGTTGGTTGGCCGCGTTCGGCTTAAGACGCAGCTCGTGGGTTCGAATCCCGGTTGTAACTTATTTTCTTCCTATTATTTCTCGCTATTAACTTCTATTACTTAAATAAAATTCTTCCTTTATTAGATCAAATAATAACTTCTAGCCCAGTTGGTTAGCTCGATTTTGCTCGGTTCGAGCCTCGGCTTAGACATTTTTTGTCAAAACTTCTTTCTTTTGGTAAAAATATCAAACGACCTCCAAAAATTACATTAAAATACTCTAAAAATTTCTAAAAATCTCTAGAATTTTTATAAAGCATTTCTAAATTTTAATAAGATCTTTTAGGACTCCAAATCATGAAATTTGGGGTGTTACACACAAGAGGCATTAGATCTAGTTTTTTGAATTAATAATTCGTGTTTGTGTTTTTCTTTGTTTTTCAAATTTGTGATTCGATTGTTCTTTTTGGTTAAACCTAGAGTTATATAAGGAAATTAAATATTAGCTTTCCTTAAAAGGCTTTGTCTAGGAAGTGGTGGTTGCTCCCATATCCAAGAAGGCCTTGTGCCTCACCATGTTTAACCTAGAAGCCAATTTTGGAAATTAATATTTAATTAAATTTATAACGTAGGTGGATTTGGATCAATAGTGTTAAGTTCCGCTTGTGATCCAAGTCTAAACCATTAAGAACAGATAAGTTAAATTTGGAATCAATAATGTTAAGTTCCGTTTGCGATTCCTAATTTAACTTCTAAAGAACACAATAGGTTATTTAGGAAAGGTTCGACACTTGTACAAAATTTTTGTATAGTGGAACCGGTACGATCTTTCTAGGACCAACCAACAATCCCATAATTTTTCTAGATTGTCTAGTGTATCATAAGGTATGTAATTTTGACTTTCAGGATGTAGGTTATACTGCTGGTATGAAGGTTGCAAGAAGGAGTTTACAAGACTATAGTCAGAAGGAGGAATAACTTCTTCTATGTCATCTACAGAAACAATAGAGTAGATGGAGGATGTGTCAGAAACATCTAACTGTACTTCTACTAAATCAAGATTTGTACAGGTAACTAGCTTTGCTTCTCTAGTATATAAATTCTTTTTATTTGGGGAGGCAAAAGATAAGTGGCCTGATTCATTATAGGAGAAACATGTGATGGTATTAGCATACGTCTTCTTTGGTTTGAATTTTCGCACATGTTTTTCTTTATTGAGATAGGGTTTCTTTTCTCGACTTTGTCTAACATAGTAGGTCTTTTTTGGGTTTTATTGCCTTAGGTCTTGATACCGATTTTCTTGGTGTTCATGATGAATGATTTAGTCTTGGTCTAGGTTAGGTGAAACCATATTCTTGAGGGGTATATATCTGGCTACAAAATCCATATTGTTGATTTTTGAGTTATTTTTGTATGTGGATATAGGTACATTTTTCTTTAAGTATGGAAATAATGTATTGGATTCTTACTCCAATATTATCGTATTGCGGTGCTACATTCATATCTGTCCAGGCCTTATGTATTTTCTTTCTTAAGTCTCCTGGAAGTTTGCTAAAGAGTCTTTGCCCTAGTTCTGGGTTACAATAGTTTCTTGAGACTGCTGTTAATGCTAAGAAGTTATTACAAAAAGGTTTAATCCAGTTCCAGCTAAAGAGTTGTAATTGTTCTAAGTTCCTCATAGTTTCTCTGTCTTATATCTAATCCAGTATTAGCGTCTCTGGCGGTAAATAGCCTATGAATTGTATAGCAAAAATTGAGTATGTTATTTCCTTGTGAGGCTATCCTGGCTACTTCCTCAGGTATGTGATTTTATAAGCTTCTCATGCTGCCCTGGCAACATCGCCTAAGTAATTTTCTCCTACTCTTATCATGGCTTCCCTTGTTTCTATGTCTAGTTCATGTCTGACTTGATAATCTCTTTTAACAGAGACTATCCACTGTTCTAAATAGGTATCATAAAGTTGTGGATCATCGCATTCTCCAATATTTAATAAGACTGAATTTTTGCCAAAATAAGTAATTTCAGGTGGTCTCCTTTTTCCTATTGTTCTCAACAAAGGATTATTATTAGTATATGGGGTAATCTTTGTTCTTGGAGGATGTCCTTCTCCATAATCCATAGTTCTCATAGAGCTTTCAGGGTATCTTACTTGCAATGGTTGTGGTATGAAATTACTAGTACTACTAGATTCGGCTGGATTCATTAAATTTACTTTTGAAAAGTAATCTTGCTTTTTTGCGATTATATTATTGTCCTCATCAAAATATAACATCCAGTCAGACTCTAATTTATGGTGTAGAAGGTCAAACGTTTCTATTTCTTCTAAATCTTCTTTAGTGAAATAGGTAGCTATTTCAAATGGGATGTAAACATATTCATTTAAGTCATCATAAAATAAATAATTATTCTCAGCACTATTGTTTGTATGAGTTTCCAGTGTGCTATATTCTATGTTCATTAAGTTCATATTATTTTGATTTTCTTCATGATCTTCTTCTTGTGATGTTGAGGGTTTGTAATTATGAAATCTTACTATGGAACTACCGTGTCTATCTTTATAAATAATGGATTCTGTTGGTTGTAAAGTTTGTGGTTTAGTGCATAGCTCCAAATTAAGAGTCCAATATAATCCGGCAAGTAAAGTAGATGAAAAGTCCTCAGGTTTGAGGAAATAAATACCTTTTGTAGTAAGGGTCTCAATGATATTAGTATTTGAACTTTAAAACTATTGTTAATATTTGTCATTATTTTTCCTAGAAAGATTATGTCTATTTGGATATTATGTCTTTGAAAGTCTCCATACCCTCTGGATTGTACTGAAATTTTAATATGTTTTATAAAGTCTAGGATTGTCATATTGAAGTTTAGACAGAAATAGGTAATTCCTAAATTGCTATTCATATCTACTTCAATGAGTCCAATAACTGCCTTATCATTGTCAGAAAATCTTGAGTCGTAAAGGACTAAAAATACTTTGGCTCCTATACTTTTTCTAGTAAGTCCTCTTAGGCCAAATACTATTAGTCCTAGATGTATGTAGTGGGGTTTTCTTTGTAAAAGTGTTCGTGCCGATTATTCAGTCATGAGTGTAAATCTTTCTTCACCTCTATCTGGTAAATGAAGTGGTTGTGTACTGTGATGTCTATAGAGTGATGTAGAGAAGGATAATAGTCCTTGATTATATATTCTACTTGGATTTAAGGTATTTAGTTGTTCATTAGAAAGGGTATCTAAATTATGTACAATGTCTATAAGTTCTTCTAATTGATAAGTAGCAATATTTGTTGATGATCTCCTTGGAATCACAGATAAATTTCTATTTGGTTGTCTTAAAGTTTGTGATAATCCAGAAAAGCTTTCAATTTGTGTCTTTGTTCGTAGATCCATTTGGAATGAGGTCCTGAGTCTTGTATGTGAGAAACTTATAAGTAATAGATTGTTGTTGAGTAATTGTTTTTCCTAAAGACAATTTACTAAGGTCTTTATTTATACTTTCTAGGGCTTCTTTTAGATCACTTGTATGGGTATTTTTATAGATATGACTTTCAAGGGTAAAAAGTTGAGTTTATAAAATCGTGAGCCTATAAAATAAGAAAGTAAGTAGTGCCAATATTGTGTGAGCTTAAAGATTTGAGCAGAGCTCCATCAGGAACAAAATCACAGACAGGATACCAAAGGAAGTGTGAGCTTAAAGACGACCATTATAACCTTCTGAGAAGTACTGAATATTCGTATAGCCAACACCATGAACAATAAATGAACTTCTAATTAGAAACTAAAACACAAACCAATGAAATCCAAGTTTATCCAAATACATTCTGAGATGAACTGAAATCCAAGTTTACCAAAACAGTCTAGCCTCATGATAATACATTCACTAATGCAAACATCTTCACAAACCAAAAATATGTTCAAAATTCCATTTCAAAAAATGCATCTCTAAGATTGGATTAAGTGGAATCCAATCTAAAGATCCTCTTCATAACCATCAATACTCGTGGAACAATGTCACTCTTTGTTTTTGGATGTTGTAAATGATGTGACTATTTTCTCCTTCATATCCGGGTGAATTGATCGAGATCCACTTGACTCTGTTGGTGGTTTCTTCTTTTTATCATTCAAGGAAGCTCTTAAATGAGACATTGTTACAAAATTCTTTCCATCTCTCATAATGAAATTTTTGTTGATCACTGAATTAACATGACACAACATTTACAAAAAATTAAATATATCCAATGATGATATACAGAAATCAATTTCCAATTTACAAAAAAAGTCAAATTAGTTTTACAATTTCTAAAAATAATGTATTTCCAATTTCTATCCTGTAATAATGCATTTCTAATTCCTAGACGCACTGTATTTCCAATTTTACATAAATTTAATATATCGAAAACTTACATTGATTGATAACACGTCATTCGAATTACCAGTAATATTTATTCCACTTCCGTGTTGTCGTATAACCTATGACCATCAATCATGCACATCAAAAATCGAAAAAAAAACAGATAAATATTACTGATATACAGTAATACAATTCAGGAACAAATATTAACAATAACCTGTAATTTTTTTTTTCATTTTCTCAATGCCACTTCATCATGTGCTGCTGTTGCCTTATCAGATATGAATCTTTCATCTCCATCTGACATTGTGTTGTTGCCTTCTATAAGTTCAGCACTCTCCATTTCATTGTGTTGTTGCCTTCTATAGTTTCAGCACTCTCCATTTCATTGTGCTGCTGCTGCCTTATCGATCTTCTTCAAATCTTCCATGCGTTTTTTGAATTCTTCAACTCTTGTCGCTCTTGCTGTAGCCCAAAGACCATTCTTGATTGCCATACGTTGAATACTATCAGTTTTCTGTTTTCATGTTGCTCAAGAGATGCCTAACACAAAATCTATTTTCAGCATTAGGAAACAAACTCTCAAAGGCAGTAAATCAACCCTTTATCATACATAAAGGTCCAACCATGCTGATTTTCAAAGCCGATATCATTGCCCAACAAGTGAAGAAACCACATCCAATTGTCCTTAGTCTCACCTTCAACCAGGGCATAAGCAATAGGAAAAATGTTATTGTTAGGATCTAGCTTAACTGCCGCCAACAACTGTCCTCTGTCTTCGTCTTCAAAAAATAATCGTCCACACCTGATCTTGTCCGGAAGCTGAGTCAGACGGATCGCCGGGCGAGGTGGATGGAATGTTGACCGAGTCGCGATGTCCTGGAGGGGGGTATGCTAAGATGACTTCCATGTTGACCAAGTCTTCAAAAGTCCCCTGGTCAACGCTACCTACAGCCAGTGACCGGGTCCCCCCAGGTCCCTGGTACCCCGAGACTCGAGGCGGATCCAACGAACATATAAATAACAGACTAATAATACAATAATGAAATAAATGAGGGGCAAGTACAAAAAACGTACCCTGCCCCAGGGGGCGCCCTCGGATGGGACACTGCTCGAGTTGTCGTGACCCGGAAGAATAGATGACTCTGAGCAGGATAAAGAACTGGATCTGATGATGTGAAGCTGGACGCGATGGCATGAGACCGAATGCGACCTCGACACGCAGATCAAGATATGACATCGGCACAGAGGCCGGGATAAGAGATTGGCACACAAACTGAGATATGAGAGCGGCACTCAAGCCGGGATATGACTTCGGCACATAGACCGAGAGATGATAGTGGCACCTAGGCCGGATAACAATAATGACACGAAGGCCAAAACATGACACATAAGCCAGATTGACACGAAGATCAGAACACAATAACGACACAAATGCCCGGAACACTATAGTGGCCCGTAGGTCGGAAGCATACGACGATGAGAAATCCACTCCGGAGCAGCGTCAAACTCTCAAAGATGGCAACAACCAGCCATCATGTGGAGGGGGCAGCGACTGCGGTGCTAAGGTGTCGATAGAGTCAGCACGGCGAAGGGGATATGGCCGGGAGTGCCTAGCGCCAGTAGTGGCATGAGTCCAGCGGCGTTGGCGGAGGAGGGGAGAGAAGGTTGCTGGTGCGCCAAGAGGGAGGAAGGGGGACTGCTTAGGGGCAGCTCCGGCGAGAGGAGAGGAGAGAGAGAGAGAGAGAATGGCGCTGAGGAGCTCCGACGAGAGGAGAAGAGGGAGAACAGAGAGAGGAGGGCGCTGAGGCGGTTCCAGTGAGAGGTGCTCGTAGGCGACGAGGTCGGTCCAGTGGTGGCGGTGTCTTACAGCGGGTGAAGGTGGCATAGAGAGGAGAAGGGGGCGGCTGCCGATGCCGGCTGGTGGGCTCAGGTGGCTAAGAGGGCGGCGCCGAGTTCATCTGATGGCGGCATTGTGAGGAGGCTCTAAGCTTCCCCTCCTTCTGGTCGCGGCGGATGCGGCGAGAGGAGGAGAAGGAGATGAACCGAGGTGGTGGCCGGCGTCGGAGTGGACACCGGCAAGGAGCGCGTTAGGGAGAGGAAGGAAGATGCCTTGTTCCTGTTGGCGGCGCGGTCCATGCACGAACCCAACCCCCCCCTTTTTCTTCATGCTACTGTGCCTCTCCTTTTCTCCCAAAGCCCTAACCAGCCAAAAGACTAAAATGCCCTCCTTTTCTCCCTAATTTCTTCTCTACCCCTCAACCTATATCCATATCACAAGCCTCCCCCTCAAGTTTAGTCGAAGGAGGCGCAAGTCCGACTAACTAGACCAACCCTAAAACAAAATCACTACCAAACGCGGAATCAGGTCACTAGGCTCATCTTATCATGTCAAACGAGTAGTTGTGGCGATGGCGAGCAAGAAACTCAAATAATATCAAGCGAGTGGCGAGAAATAATACGAAGCACATACCGAGCAAGCGATCGATCAGATGCTGAGGGAGATCGAGTGATATCGAGAAGACGCTCGAGCGATACGGAGCAGAGTGATCGAGCGATTATGCAAATGACAAGTAAAAAACAAGTTCCAACTGGGCGACGAACGCGGGGCAAAGCGACGAGTGAGACACGAGCAACGAGTGTATGATAGAACGACGAACGAAATGCGGATGAGGGTAGGGCAGAACGACGAACAAGTCGCAAACTATAAATGTCGACCAGTCTATGAGTGTCGAATAAAACGACAACCAACCCAAAATTCGATCGAACATCTGAATAGTACTTGGGTGATAGGATGATTGCCGAGCAAGTCAGAAGACGATGGGCGAGCGATGCCCAGCGCGCGATCGAAAAAATGTCTTCCGAGTGACAGTAAATTGCGACCAGGCAGTAGAGAGACTAATGGACGAGTAAAGCTGTGAGCCCTATCGAGAAAAAGTGTCGATCGAGCGACAGTAATTTGCGATCGGGCAATCGAGAATTACCGACTAGGAAATAGTGAGAATGTTGAGCAAGTCGAAAGATGATGAACGAGCGGTGTCAAGCACGCGACCAAGAAAATATCATCCGCACGACAATAAATTACGACTGGGCAATGGAGAGACTAACGAACGAGCGAAGCCGTGAGCGTGATCGAGAAAGTGTCGACCGAGCGATAGTAAAGCGCGACCTAGCAATAAAGAGAATTATGGACGAGCAAAGTCATGAGCGCGACCAAAAAAGTGACGACCGAGCGACAGTAATTCGCGACCTGACAATAAAGAGAATGATGAACGAGCAACGACATGATCGTGACTGAGTGACAATAAATCATGACCAGGCAATCGAAAAATGTCGATCCGGAAATAGAGAGAATGCCTACCGAGCAGAATAAGAACAGGCGAGTGATGTCGAGCGTGCGACCGAGAAAATACCGACCCAGAGATAATGTCTATCGATTGAACGGGCAACCGATGTTGAGCGTGCGATCGAGCGACAATAAATCATGACCGGGCGACTGAAAAATGTCGACCGAGCAGTATAGAGAATGTCGATCGAGCGAAATAAGAACCGGCGAGCGATGTCGAGCGCGCGACCAAGAAAATACAGACCAGGAAACAGAGATAATGTCAATCGGTCGAAATGCGAGCAGGCGAGTGATGTCGAGTGCGCAACCAAAAGAAACATTAAGCGATAGGCCGATCAGCATAAAGCGAGTAGCCCAGTGGTACCAGTGAGTGGTTGAGCCAACAACCAAGCAATCAGCGATGAGCGAAACATGAATGGTGAGCGTCGGGCAGAGCGGCGAGTGGGGCGAGTATGATGAATGTCGGGTAGAGCGGCAAGCGAGCGGTGAGTGTCGTCCGAGCAACAGTGGTGAGCGAAACGCGAATGATGAGTGCCGAGCAGAGCTGCGAGTGAGCGATGAGCGCCGACCGAAAGGTCGTTGGACGTGAGAGCATGCTCACTTATAACTCGCACTGAGGCGAGAGTCTGGAATCCCGACTGAGAGGTCGTTGGCATTACTCCGGTCCGAGACCGGTGGCGATACTCCGGTCCGAGACCGGTGGCGATACTCCGGTCCGAGACCGGTGGCGATACTCTGATCCGAGACCGGTGGCCATTATCTCTGTAGGACCATTGCGGTCGGCTAGAAGGGGGGCTGAATAGCCCTGTAAAAATAAAACATAACCCTTCGCGACTTTTCAAACTAACACTTGCATATAAAATAGAAAAGTAATAAATCAAAACAGAAAAAGATGAGGCACCATATGTTTACTTGGTTACAACCGGGGAGGTTGTTAATCCAAGGAAAATGATCGCATTACTATCTCCTTCAGGCAGAGAAACCTCTTTTACAGCAATGTAGGCACAGAAAGAAAGAAGCTAATCTAAACAGTGGAAGCGCACATGCGTTGTTACAATTTCTGAACTTATTGAAAAGCTTCTGGACCAAGGCTATATTTATAGCCTTGGTCGGGGCGATCTGAAGGGTTCCGGGCGCCCTGGGGGGAAAAAACCTTATCCCCCAACATTCAGATCGCGTTTGACGCGATCTGGTCAACAAACTGGGCCCGGGCGCTCGGAGCCATTCCGGGCGCCCCGGGCTGTTCCGGGCGCCCCGGAGCCTAAAGTCAACTAGTGTTGACTTTTTCATCCGGGGACCACTGCTCCGGTTCAGTTCGCCTCGGTCCGGGTCTTCTACTCCGGATCCGCTCACTTGGGTGATCTCTGCCATCCAGAAAAGGGCTCACCCGAACCCAACTTCCGGTCTTCTCGAGCGGGCTTCCCTCCGGCTTCTCGTCCCTCAGAATCGCCACGTGTTTCCTTCTCATCCGCCGGCATACTCATCCGCAGTCTTCGTCCCTCGGACGCACCGCGTGCCGTCCTTCTCGCTAGCTGCGTCTCTTGCTCCTCGAGCAGTCTTCCGCTCCGGCTTTCATCCCTCGGAACCCCGCACACTTCTTTCTCGTCCGCCGGTGTACTCTTCCGCAGCGCCTCGTCCCTCGGACACATCTCATGCCGTCCTTCTCACTAGCTGCGTCTTCCACTCGACTACCTGTGCTCCTAAACTCCTGCACACTTAGATATAATGTTAGAAACACACAGGACCTAACTTAACTTGTTGATCACACAAAACAACTTTGGGGTTCTAACAATCTCCCCTTTTTTGGTGTGATCAACCCAAGTTAAGCTAGGGTTAAAATAGACATAAAATAAATTAACTGATTTTATAATTAAGTGAAAAAAAATTATAAACTTAAAATTTTTTATCTATCTCCCCCTAGACTTATACTAATCCTTCTCCCCCTTTGATCCAAAAAAAATGAGGTTTAAAAAAAATCTAAGGGTTAAAGACTTAGAAAATTTTGAGATCCTTAAAAATTTACAATAATTTTCACATAAACAGTTTTAAAAAAATTTATAAGTACAATTACAAGGAAATTCTAAAAAACTTAAGCAGAAATTTTCAATTTCAGAACAGCTTTTTGATAGGATCGAGTAGCGCGATAGAGGGGGGGGTGAATATCGCTTCTTTTTAAAACTATTCTTTTCTTTTTAAGTCAGAATCATGCAGCGGAAAATAAGAAAGGAGACACAATCGTTTACTTCATTCGGAGCTTAGCTCGACTCCTACTCGAAGGCCCGCGGTCCTTGACTGCACTGATGGGCAAAACACTATAATCCTTCTTCCCGAACTCCTCGGAAATAAGTGAATCATACAAGTATAGATATATAAGATAGTAACACTTCTACTATCTTACAGAATTAAAGTGCAGTACAAAAATAAAGCTATACCGACAATTGCAGAATTTAAGTCGTAGCTCGGTCGGCAATGGGATGAAGTCGCTTGCAAATTTGATGAAGACTTGTAGCGTGGACAGATTGCAAACGAGCACAAGAGTTGATCAGAAAAGTTGTTGCCGCCTCTGTCTTCGAGCCTGGTTTTATAGGAGTACTGAGGGTTCGGTTGACCGATCCCCTGTTCGGTCGACCGAACTAGCTTCGATCACCTCCAGCTGGCAATCTGATGCTGGGTCATAATTGTGCTTTAATTTGTCTTCAATGGTTCGGTCGACCGAATCCTTTTATCGGTCGACCGAACAAGGTTTTTCCTTGTTCGCTGAAATCTGCCGAGATCACCCTTTAATGCTGATTAAATGTTGATTGGATCGGTCGACCGATCCTCTTGTTCAGTCGACTGATCAACCCTTCTTTCCTTTGCTTGCTGATTCGGTGCTGATGAACTGGCTTGCTGAGTCAACAGGTTCGGTCGACTGATCTTACTTTTCGGTCTACCTATCAAGCTTTGACCGGACTCTGGCTCAGTTCTCATCTGGACTGACTTCTGTGCTGATCTCACTTGGTTCGGTCGACCGGTCCTCTGGTTCGGTCGACCGATCCGCCTAGACCTGCAAAACAGTGTTAGAACAAAAAACACCCTGCAACACAGATGTTAGCATAACAGTATAATAATGCATGAGTAATAAAAGAATAGTAGAACTGTTCTTGATCTCAACTTGGAAACCTTCCCGGTTTCTTCAGTTGGATCAGCGACCTAAGGTTGTTCTCTCCGGGAACCCGATCTCACTGTCGCTCCTCCAGTTTTCTTACCTCAACCTACCTGCCAAACTTTGATCCTCCAGATCTAGTTTGGACTTCTCACTCAGCCTTGATCGGCTCCCCAGGACTTTTCCTTTGATCTTCGGTCCTTCAGACCTCTCGATCACACTGCCAAGCTTCGTCTCCCCTCGACCTTCTTGGACTTTCACCTGGGTTCCACGATCTGCTAAGATTTCTCCTGCCTAGCCTCCAACTAGGTCTTTCCCGGTTGAGTAAACATTCTGCACACTCAGTAAACTTGTTACATCACAACAAGACTTAACTTGAACCTTTGACAACATCAAAACTTAGGTTTGATTCTGGTGCAGCTTGCACCAACAATCTCCCCCTTTTTGATGTTTGGCAACCACGGTTCAAAGTTAAGTTAATAATATGCAAAAAGTAAACAAGCAATTTCAATTCTTATTTCTCTCCCTGAAATAAACCTCTCTCCCTGAATACACTATCTCTCCCCCTTTGACAAATAGGGGAAGACAGAACAAACAAAAATTTAGAAAACTAAATGTTAGAATAAATAAAAAAGAAAACTCTTAGTAAAAATAACCATTTAAAAATTTACTAAGGTAAAGTAATTTTACTAAGGTAAAAAGTCTAATGAAAATATTTTTACTAAGTTATAAATTTTGAAATTTTACTAAAGTGTTTTGTAAGTATATCTACTAAGTTAAAAATATAGTTTTTTTTTTTAACAATTTTGAAATTACACTATAAAAAATGGTTTGAAAAAGATTTTTTTAAAAATTTTTTTGAAGAAGATGTTGAAGAAAACAATTTGGAAAATTAAATTTACTAAGTTGAGAAAATATGTAAAGAAAGCACTAATAAAGTAAAAAAAATATTTTTGTAAAGATAACTCCCCCTAAAAATGATATTGGGGAATGATTTATGCCGCGACTTCTCTCCGCGACCCACCCTCCGCGACCCAGTTGGCAGCTCACGTGTCCAACTCCACGTCCTCCGCGACCCACCTCGGCCTCGACCTCTCTCTCCGCTTCATACGCGGTTAAACTCTTCTCCTCGGCATGCCCTAACTCCCTTCCCCTTGGAATCTCTCGCTGCCTCCTTCCACTTCTCTCCGCGACGGCATGCCCTAACTCCCTTCCCCTTGGAATCTCTCGCTGCCTCCTTCCACTTCTCTCCGCGACGGCGTGCCCTAACCCTCTTCCCCTAAGCAGGCAGCCTCCTTCCTCTTCTCTCCGCGACAGCGTGCCCTAACTCTCTTCCCTGCTGCGACGGCGTGCCCTAACTCTCTTCCCCTCAGCAGGCAGCCTCCTTCCTCTTCTCTCCGCGATGGCGTGCCCCTAACTCTCTTCCCCTCGGAATCTCTCCGCGACGAAGAAGCACCAGCCTCCTCCTTCCTCATCTCTCCGTGACCAAGCAGCAGGCTGCCTCCTTCCTCATCTCTCCGCGACCAAGCAGCAGCTCTGACAAAGGCGAGTGAGTTTTTGCCTAACCTAATCAGATTAGGGGTGCTGCTAATTTCTGAATCTTCGCTTGGGTGCTGCTAATTTCTGAATCTTGGCTTGTAGTTGTGCATTGCAACCCTCACCTCTTCCGTTCTATGTTTCATTTCTGGTTTATGTTATGGGGTTAACTTTTTAGGGCATGTTCTCTGTTTTTTTTTATGATTTATGTTATTAACTTTTCTCTTACTAAATGTAGGTGAAGAAACTATTATGGAAGAAGGAAAATTTGATTCAAATGAGATGAAAGATAACACCGATCATGCGGATCAAGACCTATCTCCATCTACCGTCGAAGAAGTGAAGCTACCTGAGATTGGAATGATATTTTCCTCTGAAGAAGAAATTCGTACGTTTTATAATTCCTATGCTACCAGTGTTGGTTTTGGTATTTCGAAGTTAGGTGGTAGGAATGGAGATGATGGAAAACAAAAATATTTTTCTATTGGATGTGCCAAAAATCGTAAAAAAGTATCTCAAGCAAAAAATGCTTTACACCCTCGACCTTCTAGTAAGACAAATTGCAAAGCTAAGATTAATGTAGCTGTTCGAAATGATGGGAACTTTGTGATAACTAGTGTAGACCTTGAACATAATCATCTCTTGAGCCCTGGAAAGTCGCGACATTTTAGATGTAATAAAGTATTGGATTCAGCTACGAAGAGAAAATTAGAATTAAATGATCAAGCTGGAATAACTTTAAACAAAAGTTTTCACTCTTGTGTAGTTGAGGCTGGAGGTTATGAGAATTTATCATTTGATGAGAGAAAATGTAGAAATTATATTTCAGAAGCTAGAAGGTTGAGGTTAGGGGAAGGAGATGCTGAAGCTTTGAGTAATTATTTTTGTCGCATGCAAAGTAGGAACCCAAATTTTTTTTATGTGCTGGATTTAGATGGTGAATCTCGAATAAAGAATATTTTTTGGGCAGATGCAAGATGTAGGGCTGCGTATGATTACTTTTGTGATGTCGTGACTTTTGATACAACTTATTTGACTAATAGTTATGACATGCCTTTTGCTCCATTTGTTGGGGTGAATCATCATGGGCAGTCTATTCTGTTGGGATATGGATTAATATCAAGTGAAGACTCAGCAACATTCACATGGTTGTTCAACTCGTGGTTGACATGTATGCACGGATGTGCTCCAAAGGCTATAATCACAGACCAATGTCGTGCAATGGCAATCGCAATTGAAGAGGTATTTCCGAATTCTCATCATCGTCTATGTCTTTGGCATATTATGAAAAAACTACCAGTGAAGTTAGGTGGTCATGCTCAATACAAACTGATAAAGAAACAATTGAAGAACATTGTTTATAACTCTCTTACTGTTGATGAATGTGATGTGAATTGGTTAAAAATGATTGAGGAGTTTAAGTTGGAGAACAATGATTGGTTGAAATCTTTATATGATGAACGAAATAGATGGATACCTGTGTATGTTAAAGATCACTTTTGGGCTGGTATGTCCACAACTCAAAGAAGTGAAAGTATGAATGCATTTTTTGATGACTATGTTCATTCTAAAACATCTTTGAAGCAATTTGTTGAGCAGTATGATAGTGCATTGAAGAAGAATATTGAGAATGAAAAAAAATGGATTTTGTTTCTTTTAATTCTATCATGCCAGTTATTCTTGGTCATTCTATTGAAAGACAATTCCAAAATGCCTACACTAACAATATATTTAAGTTGTTCCAAGATGAAATAAGAGGGTTGATGTTTTGCGATGCCTCTTTATTGAGGGAAGAAGGGACAACTTTAATATTTGAAGTAGTAGAAAATATGTTGGGAAATAATGGAAAACCTGGAAGAGAAGTTTCCTTTATGGTACATTATACCGAGTTAGATTGTCAATTGAAGTGTATGTGCCGTTTGTTTGAATTCCGGGGAATTTTATGTAGGCATGTGATTAAAGTGTTGATGAGAATGAAGGTTATTGAGGTTCCTATGAGTTATATTATGAACCGATGGCGCAAAGATATTAAGCGTGGGTATCAAAGCATCAGTAACATATATGATGGATATGGTTGTAGTGAAAAAAGACTTCGGTATAATACTCTCACCCCATTGATGCAAGAGGTTCAACAACTTGGAGCCGAAAGTGATGAGATTTGTTCTTTTCTGGTGGAAATCATGAAAGACACTAAGGAAAAACTTATTATTGCTATGGAGAACGGGCAATCAAGGGCTGGACAATTTGAAGAAGCATCTACATCTGAGGCAAAAGTGATACACTCTCCATTGAAAGTAAGAACCAAAGGTCGTCCACCCACAAAGAGGAAGCAATCTAAGGTTGAACAAATTATGAATAAATCAATTGCAAAGGGCCGAAAGAAGGTATGTGATGCATATAATAGATACTTAAAGTAATTGTGTGTTATTGTTTTGTACCTCGCTCTTTTTATTGTTTTAGCTAGTTTAAAGTTTATTTATAATCTATCTTGCAGCTATGAGTACAACTTTTCTTTTGGTACTGTTTTTTGGTTCAAGATGGAATGAAAATTCAGGTTAGTTAATGAAAATGCTTTATATCATTGGGTTTGTTTTCTATTTCCACGCAAGTAGAATTTTATAAGGCTTGGTGCAGGGAGAATTGAATAAGGCAGTTTTCAATGCAAGGAAGAACATGAAATTTTGTTAAGTGCTGGTTTGGAAGAACATGGATTCTGCTTCTAAACTAATTGTTAGCTGGGAGTTTTGTATGTTTGTGAAGCAAGAAACTAATTGTTGAATTACTGTTGATTTTGTATCCAATTTATCAAACTGGGCTTGATTAATATGTGTTGTCTGTAAACTGTGACACTAAAGGTTTTGATTTTGTAAACTGTGACCAAGTACTGTTGATTTTGTAAATTGTTACGAAGAGAACTGCAAATGCAAAGCGTTTTAGAGGATATCCTTGTAGCAGGTACATGTGTAAAGTTCACTTATTGCTAGTATTGTCCATCAATGATTTAGAACAATCCAGTACAAAACTGCTGCTTTATCACATCAAAAAATTGTGGGAATTAATGTAGTCTTAGGATATTTTAGTTCTATTGTAATTTTAGTGCTCTATTGTGTATTAAATATAAAATCTTTATTCCCTCATTCAGGTGGTACCTTTGCTCTTTATTCTCTACTCATTCTTGTTCTTGTTGGCACTTGTATGGCGATCGGTGATGGGATTCTCACTCCGGTCATCTCAGGTGACACTCCTCTATCATATTTGTAGTGTTAGAATATTTCTCTCTAGCCATTTTTGGTCTGTTAGAGTTGTGACTGATCCTGATTGTTGGGGGTAATGTTAGTGGTGTAGTTGTCTGTCTTATTTGTTGAAGTGTTTAGATAGTTCATTTTATCTATTTATTCTTTGCAACGGTTTTCTGCATCTTCCTTTTATGACTACATGGTTGATATTTTTTACAGTTCTTTCTGTGTCAGGTGGCATAAAGGTTAACCATCCAAAGATGAGCGATGGTAATTCTGCAACCTTGAGTTTTTATTAGAGTATTCTGTAATAGTTATAGCTAGGCTACATCCGTTGAGTTTCTTTTTTTCTAATGCCATAACAGAGACCATGCTCATGATGCTTTCTACAGATCCATTCCAGGTTTCTTGGCCTTCAACCTTCCATTTGCTTTCCTCCTTTTTCAAGTGTTTGTTGTGACATTTAGTTTTTCTAGATGGAATACTCTAGCCTATTTTGCCTTCTGAGGCATTTCCCTGCTGAATCGAAGGGGTGACAGAAAAAGCTTCTTGAGGTTTGTTCTCCTCTCAAACACTGAAATGATATCAAACCTGTATCTTCAGTCTATTTTCTGATATCAAGAACATCCTGCAGTATTTAACTGGTTTTAATATGATTCTTTTCTAGAGAGTTAATATATCAAATTTTGATGCATCGATGCAGGTTGGATTTGTTACTGCAATATGCTGAACCTGTTTTCTCATAAGGTGCCTTGCGGTGAGTGTTGATGGAAAGTGGAGATGGAGGACAGGTGGCCTAACAAAATATCTAATCTTGTTCATATCCATGCATGATGATGGCTGTGGAAGTTTTGTTCTATTTTGTTTGTTTCACAGGATCTTCTTTGTTTTTTTGTTTGGGAAATCTGGCATGGCTATTTGTGAATTGTTCATAGATTTTATTGTTTAATTTTTTAAATTTTATATTAGTTAATTTTAACTGAATCTGTATATATATATATATTAGAACTATTAATAATGGTCAATTACCTATGAGATAATTGGACTCAAAACTATCAAAAAGGAGGCCTCGAGATTTGAGAATGTAAAAATAGTTCATCTTCGAGAAATGCCAATGCCTGGAGATTTGAGAATGCAAAAAATTCGGGGAGGTGTTTGTCGGAATTTTTCGGCGCCGCCGACGGTTGCTTGTTGAAGTGTTGTTGGTTGGTTTTCGTCACGATACGTATCGACGTTTTTTAGGATGGAGATTGGGACTGGCGTTTTGCATATGGACGAGTAGTGTGGATAATGGGCTTCGCTTGCTGGTTCGCCATCTTGACACTAGTGGTTCACTGTGGAAGGAAGAAGCTAGAATACAGAGTCCTTCCAACATTGCACATTAGAGTTTATGAATTGTTTGATTGGTGTTTGATCATAAGGTCCTAATCATTTTGGTGCCAAGTAGTTATGAGATGTGGACCAACTTTGATGTGGCCATGCTCCATGTACAAACAATGTATAGACCTCCAGCGTGACATATATTCTTTCATAGTTTTCGGCTAATTGAAGATATTTTTTACCACGAGTTAGCCTTCTATTCATTGATGAATCTTAGGCATCTCATTTATCCATAATTTTTCATAATCGAAATACAAGGTCATACTTTGATAAACTAAACAAATATCTACAAGTTGATGCAATTTATCATCCAATTGAAGATTAAACTACACATATAATTCAACTGAATTTAAAGCTCGGGCACCTGTTGTTGTGTCCACACTGCAAGCTATATGCGGATTAACAAGATTAATTAATAAAATAAATTCAATAATAATATTTAATCAATAATAAAAGGGGAATGATAATTTCAACACTAACATTATGTCTCTAAATCCAACAGTTACATTACAACATCAACACAATTTAAAACAACCTATCTAAATAAACTTAACACCAAAATCAGAATTATGGCTAAGAGAATCAAGTTCAAACCCACTAATATCCAGATGAATTTTGGTACATTGATTATCCTCAGATTATGTCCATGAGAAGCAATGCATTCAATTGCACTTTTGTCAGTTGAACTATTATCAGTCGGCACCCACTGTTGCCATCCATGTTGCACACATCTGTAATACTGTCTCCCAGGATTCTTAGTTGATTTAGAAATACACACCAATGTATTTCGTCCGCAGTCTCTACATGTTACAGGTTGAAATCTCGTATTGTCGATGCTACTAAAACTTGATGATGCCATGAAAAAATAGAAATCAGACCCTGAAAAATACAAATAACAGAGCCTTTGAAATAAACAGGAAAAGGGACAAGTAATGAAACAATTTGAGCAAAAATAAAACAAAAAATACTAGAGAAGAAAATACAAAACAAAGATAGACCAAAACAGATAACAGGGCCGGAAATTAGACAAAAAACATAGACATATTAAAAAAACATGATAAATCCTACACTTACTAGGCAATTTGAATCAACACTCTTGTAGTGTTGGGAGCTAAATTATATGAATCAACACTCTTGTAAGGAGCTGGGAGCTAAATTATATGAATTAACACACTTATAACTAGGCAATTTGAATTATAAAGGAAAAAGTAGGTATCAAGAAAGGGAAAAATAAAATCCTCAATTTAATCACTTAAAGAATTCCTTCCACCAAAAGCAACAGATCCAAAAGTAGAGACAATATAGTAATTGTAAACAAGCATCCACCAAGAACCCTAATATATTATTTCAGAATACAAACAAACAAGTAGGTCAAAGGAAAAAATTCCTCCACGACATAATGTAGGCAGCAAGATCAGTTCATAGAATGAGTGAATCTAGAATTGAGTTCCCAAAATGACTTTGTAAAAAGTTTCCAATGCTAGCAAAAAGTTAAATGTACTATCCAATGCCATCATCTTGCAAAATGTTTCCAATGCCATTAAAATTCAATATCTAGTATGTAATGAATTTTTCATGTCCATTCTTATATGATTTCACTCAACCCAAAGATCCTACATGCCTACTTGCTCGAAGAGACAACTCAAAGATGGGGCATCATAAAACACAAACATAGGAAACTTTCATCGGCTAAACTGTAACCCAATAGCTCTCACCTGGTCTGTCCTCATTGCTGCTTGGCTGTGAACGGAAGAGGTGAGGGTTGCAATGCACAACTACAAGCCAAGATTCAGAAATTAGCAGCACCCAAGCGAAGATTCAGAAATTAGCAGCACCCCTAATCTGATTAGGTTAGGCAAAAACTCACTCGCCTTTGTCAGAGCTGCTGCTTGGTCGCGAAGAGATGAGGAAGGAGGCAGCCTGCTGCTTGGTCACGGAGAGATGAGGAAGGAGGAGGCTGGTGCTTCTTCGTCGCGGAGAGATTCCGAGGGGAAGAGAGTTAGGGGCACGCCATCGCGGAGAGAAGAGGAAGGAGGCTGCCTGCTGAGGGGAAGAGAGTTAGGGCACGCCGTCGCAGCAGGGAAGAGAGTTAGGGCACGCTGTCGCGGAGAGAAGAGGAAGGAGGCTGCCTGCTTAGGGGAAGAGGGTTAGGGCACGCCGTCGCGGAGAGAAGTGGAAGGAGGCAGCGAGAGATTCCAAGGGGAAGGGAGTTAGGGCATGCCGTCGCGGAGAGAAGTGGAAGGAGGCAGCGAGAGATTCCAAGGGGAAGGGAGTTAGGGCATGCCGAGGAGAAGAGTTTAACCGCGTATGAAGCGGAGAGAGAGGTCGAGGCCGAGGTGGGTCGCGGAGGACGTGGAGTTGGACACGTGAGCTGCCAACTGGGTCGCGGAGGGTGGGTCGCGGAGAGAAGTCGCGGCATAAATCATTCCCCAATGATATTTATCCTAAAAGTCCAAGCATGGGTAATAAAACTAAGGAAAAGAGATCCTTATGATGAAATGTCCAACCTTTGTACAATGCTAACTACCATAGGATAGTAGCCATAGACTCAGGTTGGTCAATTTGAGCATTTATAACTAGCAAGGTTTTTACTTACTAGTCAACTCAAATTAATCAATATATGTCATTTAAAGCCCAGATTTATAGCGATGCACTGACATAAGCATCTGAAATCTAGGGCTAGGACCTAAGCATCTCACCCATTCTAAGTTATCAAACAAGGGATCCTACTGTGCTTGTGAGATGCTGGCTCCTAGAACTATAGGATCATGCAATTCTACGGTAAAACCTAGGCTATTCCATAAACTGAAAAATAGTTTCAAAGTATTTTTGAAACAAAAATTTGAAATGGGAATTTTTACAAAAATAATTTTTAAAAAATAAACTACATAGTAATTTTCAAAAACAAAGAACCTACTCTACAAAACATAACCCTAATTGTCTTCTTAGATTACTAAATTCTGCTTCAGGTAAGGGTTTAGTAAAAATGTTTGTCAAGTTAGATTTGGATTCAATATAATTAAGTTCAATATTTCCTTTAGACACATGATCTCTAATGAAGTGATGCTTAACCTCTATATGTTTAGTTCTAGAGTGATGTACTGGATTTTTAGTAAGATTTATAGAGCTAATATTATCAAAGTAGGTTTTTACATTTTTATAATCTAGATTAAAGTCTTTTAATGTATGAGACATCCACAACAATTGAGCTACACATTCACCCATTGCTATGTATTCGACTTCAGTGGTAGATAAGGCAACACATTGTTGCTTACGACTAAACCAACTAACTAAAGATGATCCTAACAACTGACAACCTCCACTTGTACTCTTTCTATCTAACTTACACCCAGCATAATCTGAATCCGAGTATCCGACTAAGTCAAAATGTGAGGTTCTTGGGTACCAAATTCCCACATTTATAGTGCCGTTTAAATATTTGATAATTCTTTTAACCAATGAAAGATGGGTTTCTTTTGCACAAGTTTGATATCGGGCACACATACTAACTGCAAATAAAATGTCAGGTCAGCTTGCAGTTAGATAAAGTAAACTCCCTATCATACTTCTGTAATATTTTAAATCAACAGGTATACCATTTTCATCATTATCAAGGGTTAGATTACTTGCCATTGGTGTTTTAAGCCCTTTACAGTTTTCCATACCAAATTTTTTAAGAAGTTCTTTTGTATATTTAGTTTGATGTACATAATTACCATCTTTAGTTTGTTTAATTTGGAGGCCTAAAAAATAATTTAATTCACCAACTAAACTCATTTCAAATTCATTTTCCATTAAGGTGACAAATTCTTTTAAGAATTTTGAATTAGTTGAACCAAATACAATATCGTCTACATAAACCTGGGCTATAAAAATTTCTGAGCTAAAGGTTTTAATAAAAAGTGTAGCATCAATTTGGCCTTCTTTAAAACCCTTGGATTTTAGAAAACTAGATAAACGTTCATACCAAGCCCTAGGTGCTTGTTTTAATCCATATAAAGCTTTTTTAAGTTTAAAGACATAGGTTGGATTTTCTAGATCTTCAAAACCGGGTGGTTGACTAACGTAGACTTCCTCCTTAATAACGCCATTTAGAAAAGCGGATTTAACATCCATTTGGTACAACTTGAACCCCTTAAATGCAGCATAGACTAACAACATTCTAATTGATTCAATTCTAGCTACCGGGGCATAAGTCTCATCGTAATCTAGTCCTTCGACTTGACTAAACCCTTTTGCTACTAAACGAGCTTTATTTCTTAAAATATTACCTTGATCATCTAATTTGTTTCTAAACACCCATTTAGTATCAATGACCGTTTTATTTATTGGTGGAGGTACTAAGTCCCAAACCTGATTTCGTTCAAATTGGTTTAATTCTTCTTGCATTGCGATTACCCAGTCTGGTTCTATTAATGCATCATTTATATTTTTAGGTTCAATTTCAGATATCAATGCTATTTGACTTAGATTTCTAAAAGCAGATCTTGTTTGAACTCTTAATTCAGGATTTCCTATGATTTGATTGACCGGATGGTGAGGGTTAGATTTCAATAATTTTGAATTTTCATATTCTTTAAGGTTAGGTAATTCTTCATCATCTACTTGATTATCATTTGAATGAGGTTGAGTAGTAGAATCAGTATCAATTTCATTAAATGTTACATTTGTTGTTTCCTCAATTTTCAAAGTAGATTTGTTATAAACCCTATATGCCCTACTTGTAGATGAATACCCTAGAAAAATTCCCAAGTTAGTTTTTGAAGTGAATTTGCCTAAGTGATCTTTAAGATTTAAAATATGAACATTACAACCAAAAACTTTAAAATATTTTATATTAGGAATTTTGTTGAAATAAATTTCATAGGATGTTTTATTTTTATCTTTATTAATTATGATCCGATTTTAAACATAACAAGCTGTGTTAACAGCTTCAGCCCAAAAGTATTTTGGTGTATTGTATTCATTTAACATGGTTCGGGCAGCTTCTTGTAAGGTTCTATTCTTACGTTCTACTAAGTCATTTTGTTGTGGTGTTTTAGGGCATGAAAACTCATGGTGATAACCATTTTCTAAACAAAAATTATTAAAATTATGATTTCTGAATTCTCCTCTATTATCACTTCTTATCCTTTTTTTTTTTAATATCTCTATCATTTTCTACTTGTTTACAAAAATTCTTGAATGTTTCAAAGGTTTCATTTTTGTTAGATAAAAATTTTACCCAAGTATATCTAGAGTAGTCATGTCACGCCCCAGGTAGTCCCTGTCCGAAGAAATTTCGGTAGTATCTCCCCTGTACGGCGGACAATATGAATCTCAGTATACATATATCTATACCTCGGCCACACTCGGCCGGAACAATACATACAAATAGTAAACAATCCACGCAGTTATATTCAACATTTCTACACAGATATAATATGAACAATCCACGCAGTTATATATAAAGAAAAGGTGATATAGAAATCAACGAAGATATACGTACACATCCTACTCCACTACAACGAAGAAACGAAATCCACGAAGTAATGAAATATTCGCAGCGGAAAACAAAAGTAGTAAACCCAATGTGCGTCATAAAGTCCACAATACAAACCCACATCACAAGTATACGTATAAAAGCGAATACAGAAAACGATATCTAGAAATCCTCGCGATAATGGGGCTAGCGACTGGAATCTCTCCTGACGGCCTCAACCTGAAAAATAGTAACAACGGGGTGAGTTCAAAGAACTCAGCAGGTAAACCAATAGACATGTACAGCAATATATATCCACCAGTAATAGCCTAAGGTACAGTCTCCTAAACCATGGGATCAAGAGTACAGTTCTCTAGCCATACAACCTACGATATAGTCTCCTAACAGAATAACAGATATGCATAGCTGAAATAAACTGTAGTAACCAGCAATAGACATAAAGTACAGTCTATAGCAAGAATAATAAGAAAATGCATAACTGTAATAAACTGTACTCACCTGCGAGGCTTGTGCAACTGACTGTAAACATACACAGATAAAGATAGTCAGAGCAAAAGCATATAACCTGTATGCATGTCAATCATATGCAATCACCAAAATGCATCAATCATAATTAATGCAATCTGTGCATATGATGCAAATGACATGGTCACCCCTGACGCCAGTCAGAATCTCACACACAATGGTGAGACCGCGTGGGTAGGGCTGTGACACCGTGCACTCTGCCGTCACTACCCCTGAAGAGTGACCGAGTGGACGGGATGCACCGGAGTACACCTATCCTCCAACCTCACTATAGGAGGGAGCGCCATGCTCTCATCTCCCGGTACACAATGACGGGGAGGGACCCCGGTGTGCTACCACGCTGCCTATCACACTACCCATGAGTGGAGCCTCCAGCGGAGCACCACCGAGCAACCTACACACCCTGTGTGCTGTGCCACTACCCATGCAATGGTCACGTGGTGTGCAGGTCAATGTAGCCGGCCGACGAGCTCAACAATAATGGAGTCGTCAATCGCCCAGCATGCAATCATGCGATATGGTGCATGCGGCTACAGTATGTCATACCTGAACATATCCTCCTCCATATGTGTAGATGCCAAACAGATAAACACATATATAACAAGGATAATAAACAGCATAAATCCAAAGACATCACATATAACAATGATGTAAGTATCATGAATCCAAGAGCATGTATCACACATGTAAAGCAACTAATCCAGTAGAGTAGAGCACTATAGATATGCATCTCTATGAACACAGATAAGCATAGCAAGAAAGAAAAACATGCTAGACTAAGGTATAGATGCTAATCGTAGCAACATGTATCAAGTATCAAATAACTAAACCAGGGAATATGCTAACTACCAATCGCTAATACTCGCCTACAGGTATAGAATAAACTATAACCAGAGAAGAGAAAGATCTACCAATTACTAGTAAACATATATAAACTGCACATATCACAAGACAATATCAACAAGATAAGTCAAAGGGTACCCGCCTCAAATAGAAGGTACAATCCAAATCCGAATTCAACGTCGAGACGCCTGTCTCAAATCAGACTCCTGCGTCAAACAACATATATATTTTATTTAGCTAAATCCACATGAATAGCTAAATAAAATCTCTAACACTAAATTAGGGTAAAACCCTAATCCACAATCTCAACTTACCAATTTAAATCTAATGGTCGATTAGGGTTAGTTACCTAATCCCTAATCACCAATTAGATTAGAAATCCAACGGTTGATTAGGGTTAATTACCCTAACCCTAACCATTTCATTAAATTCATCTAGAATAAGATCATCAAACTAATATCCAATTTCAATACATGATCTACAACAAGATCAATTATCCTATTCCTTACCTCGAATCCAAGGTGATCACCAATAGATCACAACCAAAGGGGTTGCTGCCGGTTAGGGAAAGCTGCTGGATACACCTCAAAGATCACAATCCCAGCCTCACAACAACAGAACTCACCTCACTGATCGGATCAAGAGAAGAGGTCAACAAGCAGATCACTGATCTCAAATCAAGCAATCCAAGACATCAATCAACCCTTCAATCCTCTGCCCAACAACTCAATTGATCCCATCATCATCAACCGAAACCTAAATCAATCACGAGAAGATGAGGATCAAGGATAGAGTATCGGTAGCAGAGAAGAAGACCTAAGCTTACCTCAATCGATCGTCTCCAGAAAATGTCGCCCCATCCGATCCGTGAAGCAACGTACCAGGAATTCTTCTGTCCCCAAATTAACAAGAACGAAGATTGGATCCAAGATCTGATATAGGATCGCTGACCATTAGAGAGTAAGAGAGCAGAATCGAGGAAGAACTCAAAGCTAGGGCACAAATCCGAGCAATGGAAAAGAGGAAGATCGGTCGCTTACCCTCAAGACCCTAATGTTCCTTCCACGCTGACGATCGGGTGGATCTGGATCGATCCAGTAGCGTCGGATCGGGGAAGCAAGGTCGGCTAGAGGAGATGCGGCGCCATGCCTGCGATCCGGAGAGGAACAGCGCCGCCTGGATCTGTGCTCAACGGCCGCCGACGCTGGTAAAGGAAGATCGCCGGAGCTGGAGCCTTGCTCCCGTCGCCGTTGCTCGTCCGAGAGAGAGAGAACAGAGAAGGAAGAAGGGGAGATCGGGATCGTGAGGGTCGGGTGGATCGGCGATTTGGGGGGGGGGAAGAAAGGAAATAAAGGAATTTATAATTAAATCTTTTCCTCACCTAAACGGGTATCCCAAACAGGCTTTATCCGTACCCGTTAATTGATCCCCTCAAAACCCGTCATACGAGCTCCGAAAAATTCCCAGAAAATTTCTAAAATTCCGGAAAAATTTTGTAAGGCTATTTCTCAAATAACCCTATTATTTAAATTTTTCTGAGATCTCACAAGTCATCAATGATTACTAAACAATATAGATTTCCATTAAAAGATTTTATTTCATGAGAATCAAATAAATCCAAATGTATTAGTTCAAGTATTTTATTTGTTCTATTTTGATTTGTAAGTTTATGAGTTGATTTAATTTGTTTACCTTGTTGACAGGAATTACAAAATTTATTTAAAGAATTTCCTAATTTTGGCAAACCTTTAACTAAACCATTTTTGCTTAATTTTAATAAATTTCTAAGGTGAGTATGAGCTAATCTCCTATGCCATAACCAAGTTTCATCATTATTTGCTAGAAGACATTTAGATATTGTTTTAGGTAGATGAATGGAGTATATATTTTTGTCTCTAAAGCCTCTCTGTAAAACATTAGTTGAGTTATTGTAACTTATTAAGCATTTAGAAGACAAAAATTGAACTTTAAAACCTGAATCACAAAGTTGACTTATACTAAGTAAATTATAATTAAAATGTTCAACAAGTAAAACCTTTTTAATTGAAATGTTTGACTGTAATTGAATTTCACCTGTACCGATTACCTTTAATTTGCCATTGTTTCCAAAGGCAACGAACCCTAAATTTTTGAATTCAATGTTGGTAAATTTGTGCTGATCCCCAGTCATGTGTCTGGAACACCCGCTATCCAAAATCCATTTATCCATAGCTTTGGAATCTTACAAAATGTAGGATGTGACCAAAGTATGGTTAAAGGATTAAATAAGTAGTTTTGAACTTTAATTGATTTACATGAATTTAGTATGTATTATTTATTGTTCGAATCAAGTAAAGTGAATAAGCTTTAAATATAAAGTAATTTTAAAAGTTTTGATTAAGTTTAAAATAATTTTTAATGAGCTTAAAATATTTTTTAATAATTTTTTAATAAGTTTAAGTTTAAAATATATTTTTTGTAATATTTTTAAAATAATTTTTAATAAGTTTAAAATAAGTTTAATATTAAGTTTAAAATAATTTTATTAAGTTTGAAATAATTTTAATAAAGTTTAAAATAATTTTATTAAGTTTGAAATAACTAAGTTTCAAATAATTTTATTAAGTTTAAGATAATTTAATTTTCAAATAATTTTATTAAGTTTGAAATAATTTAATTAAGTTTAAAATAATTAAGTTTCAAATAATCTTATTAAGTTTCAAATAATTCTATTAAGTTTAAAATAATTTAATTAAGTTTCAAATTTTAATTAAGTTTAAAATAATTTTATTTAAGTTTGAAATAATTTTATTTAAGTTTGAAATAATTTTATTTAAGTTTGAAATAATTTTAATTTAATTAAGTTTGAAATAATTTTAATTAAGTTTGAAATAATTTTATTAAGTTTGAAATAATTTTAATTAAGTTTGAAATAATTTTAACTAAGTTTAAAATAATTTTATTGAAAGAGGTTATTGAACTCATGTTAGATTCAAACTTAGCTTTGGGTTAATCAAGCAGGCGTCCTAAGGATAAGTTTCAGTTTAGTGGTGAGGCATATGACCTACTTGAATATCATTAGACCACTTGCTGAAGACTTTCCAAACTGTTCCTGCCCAAAAAACTTAATACTAAATTTTGGTCTAACTAGCCCATGTTTGACTGGGGTAGCTTCGGTCAGATCCACTGAGTCTAGTGCACCAGGTAGAATTCCATATTCAACCTAGACATGCCTTCGACAGAGTTTCCTTGACGTACTATCATCCCAATCCATTCCGGTGCTATGTTATAGGGTTTGGAAAACCTTTTTCATCTAACCATTCTAATAATCCTAATCCTAAGTATTGAGTTTGGTTTAATTAAGTTGGTTGGATTATTTTTCTAGTTACTCCCCCTGAGTCATAGCTTAGATAAGATCTATCTAAGTAATTGATTTGACTCTTAGGGACCAAGTAGTGGTTTGGTTTGATTGGTTTGGTTAAGTGTTTTGTTTAAACCCATGCTTGGACTTGACTTCTAACATTTCGACTGATTAGAGACATGTATGATTTTTTTGTTTTGTTCGGTTTATAGCCAAGCCCCGATTTGTTGTACACGGCTCGTTGCGATCCAAGTACCATATTTAGACACTTGGATCTTATTTCGAACCTTTCCAATGTTTTCTTGAGTCGCTCGACTTGACCTTTCAAATCGGAATTTTCTTCCTCAAGTTTTTCAACTTGAGTAGAAGTTCCGACTTGAACTTGGTTAGTCGAGTCACTCAAGTTAACTTGTTGCTTAAGGTGGTCTATTTCCTTAAGTAACAAGTTATTTTGTTTTTCCAAATTTGCTAATTTTTTAAACAAACATTTAACTACTTTAAGTAAATTTGACTTTGAATAAATCGTTACCATATTCGGATCTTTCGATCTGGGGCTTCTCTCGGAATCGAGGTCGATCTCGGACTCGTATTCTTCGTCGGACTCGGAATCTTCGTTCCTTGCCATAAATGCAAGGTGACTCGAGTGCTTCGTCTGCTCCGTGTCGGATTCGTCGGAAGAGGTTTCGTCCCAAGTCGCCTAAAGTGCCTTCTTCCGTCTTATCGATTTGGGTCGTTCTTCTTTCCGATTTGGGCATTCGTTTTTGAAATGCCCCTTTTTGTTGCATCCATAACAAATCATTTCTGATTTGTTTTGGATCTGGTTCGGTGGAATCTTTTTGGTATTTCTTCTGAACTTTTTCTTAGTCAACAATCTTCGGACCATGTTGACTAGTTCTTCTTCGTTTGTTGAATCTGAGTCTGACTCGCTTTCAGACTCAATCTTTGTTTTTGATTTTGTCTCTTTGCTTGAACTTGCATACAAAGCAACTCCTTTCTCGACATGGCTCATGTTAGATTGCTCGTGTAATTCCAACTCGCAAAACAATTCGTCTAACTTAAGAATTGAAAGATCTTTGGAAACTTTGTATGCATCTACAATTGATGCCCACAAAGCATTCCTTGGAAAGGCGTTCAGAGCGTACCTTATCGTGTCACGATTTTCGAGTTCGTGTCCGATCAGGTGAAGACGGTTGAGGATGTCCTTCAGTCGGGCGTGTAGTTGCGAGGCCGTCTCTCCAGGAAACATTTTTATATTAAGTAAATTATTTAAAAGAAGATCTCGTTTGTTTACCTTTGAGTCGTCGGTTCCTTCGTGTAATTTGATTAGTGAGTCCCACAAGTCTTTGGCGTTGTCGTAGGGACCAACTCGGTTCAATTCCTCCATTGTGAGTCCACACTGAATGGTGTTGATCGCCTTGTAATTTAGTTGTGCCTTTTTGACCATTTGTGGAGTCCATTCTTTCGGTTCTAGAGTTGTTCCGTCCTTCGTTGGAGGAGTATAACCTTTCAAGATTGTGAACCAGAGCTCGATGTCGGACTTCAGGAAACACTTCATCCTATTCTTCCAGTAGCTAAAGTTTTCTCCTTTGAATAGTGGAGGTCGGACCGTGCTATAACCTTCTTGATATGAATTCGACATCCTTGCAAAGCACAGATTAAAAAAAATATTTCCAAGACTTTTGTCTTGGGATTAGTAGTGCTTGAAAAAATAGAGATAATGAAAAAGAAATTTGAAGAAAAGAAAAGATTTTAAAGATGCTTAGAAAATCGGTTAAGAAATTTCAGAGCTAACTTGGCTCTGATACCAATTGATAGGATCGAGTAGCGCGATAAGGGGGGGTGAATATCGCTTCTTTTTAAAACTATTCTTTTCTTTTTAAGTCAGAATCGTGCAGCGGAAAATAAGAAAGGAGACACAATCGTTTACTTCGTTCGGAGCCTAGCTCGACTCCTACTCGAAGGCCCGCGGTCCTTGACCGCACCGATGGGCAAAACACTATAATCCTTCTTTCTGAACTCCTCAGAAAGAAGTGAATTGTACAAGTACAGATATGTAAGATAGTAACACTTCTACTATCTTACAGAATTAAAGTGCAGTACAAAAATAAAACTATACCGACAATTGCAGAATTTAAGTCGTAGCTCGGTCAGCAATGGGATGAAGTCGCTTGCAAATTTGATGAAGACTTGTAGCGTGGACAGATTGCAAACGAGCACAAGAGTTGATCAGAAAAGTTGTTGCCGCCTCTGTCTTCGAGCCTGGTTTTATAGGAGTACTGAGGGTTCGATCGACCGATCCCCTGTTCGGTCGACCGAACCAGCTTCGATCACCTCCAGCTGGCAATCTGATGCTGGCTCGTAATTGTGCTTTAATTTGTCTTCAATGGTTCGGTCGATCGAATCCTTTTATCGGTCAACCGAATAAGGTTTTTCCTTGTTCGCTGAAATCTGCCGAGATCACCCTTTAATGCTGATTAAATGTTGATTAGATCGGTCGACCGATCCTCTTGTTCTGTCGACCGATCAGCCCTTCTTTCCTTTGCTTGCTGATTCGGTGCTGATGAACTGGCTTGCTGAGTCAACAGGTTCGGTCGACCGATCTTACTTTTCGGTCGACCTATCAAGCTTTGACCGAACTCTGGCTCAGTTCTCATCTGGACTGACTTCTGTGCTGATCTCACTTGGTTCGGTCGACCGGTCCTCTGGTTCGGTCGACCGATCCGCCTAGACCTGCAAAACAGTGTCAGAACAAAAAACACCCTGCAACATAGATGTTAACATAACAGTATAATAACGCATGAGTAATAAAAGAACAGTAGAACTGTTCTTGATCTCAACTTGGAAACCTTCCCGGTTTCTTCAATTGGATCAGCGACCTAAGGTTGTTCCCTCCGGGAACCCGATCTCACTGTCGCTCCTCCAGTTTGCTTACCTCAACCTACCTGCCAAACTTTGATCTTCCAGATCTAGTTTGGACTTCTCACTCAGCCTTGATCGGCTCCCCAGGACTTTTCCTTTGATCTTCGGTCCTTCAGACCTCTCGATCACACTGCCAAGCTTCATCTCCCCTCGACCTTCTTGGACTTTCACCTGGGTTCCACGATCTGCTAAGATTTCTCCTGCCTAGCCTCTAACTAGGTCTTTCCCGGTTGAGTAAACATTCTGCACACTCAGTAAACTTGTTAGATCACAACAAGACTTAACTTGAACCTTTGACAACATCAAAACTTAGGTTTGATTCTGGTGCAGCTTGCACCAACACTTTTAACTTAGGCAAAAACAAAGCTTCTGAAAATTTTTCTAAGTATGAATTTAAGTCTTTGCAAAAATTATTTAAAAAAATCCTAACTTAAGATTTTTCTAAGTAAAATTTTCTAAGTAAAAATTTCACGTAAAAGTATTTTTCTAAGCATAAAAATATTTTTAAAAAAATATTTGAATTTTTTTTAAAAGCATTAATTCATTCTAATTTTAATGCTTTGACAGAAAGTTAATTAAACATTTATTTCAATATTTTGGCTTCCAGGTCGTGGCGAGACACTAGGCCTTCTTGGTTATTGGAGCAACAACCACTTCCTTAGACAAAACCTCATAGAGAAATTCATTGTTTAATTTTCTCACTGAAAGCGCTAATTTTTATTAATATTTAGAGTAAGCAAGATTTATGAACCCAATAAAGGTTCCAGCCTACTGGATTGATTAAAAATTTCTTAGGAACATATTTTCTAGAGATATTCCTAATTTGTCCCTAGTGATATCTATAATACTAATTCAAATTTTTAAATTTTCTAAAATTAGATGAGCATGCATGGTTTTTCAAATTATCTATTTGAATTTTCAGATCTTTATTTTCTAATTTCAATTTCTCATTTTCTAATTTTGATTTGTATAATTCTTCTAAGGGACAGGACTTAGCTAAAATTACTTTTAAAATTTTATTTTCATTTTCTAATTTACAGCAATCTTTTGTTAAAAGTTTAATGAACTTAAACATTTTGTTGGGAGGAAGGGATCGTACATGACTTACGTTGTCGATCTCGTTGTCCGTTTCTCCCCCTGAATTGCTGCTTGCTTCCGACGTGGCTCCCCTTTCATCGATGCTCTCGATGCTCATTTTGGAAGAGCTTGACTCGCAGTCGTCGTCTTGATGACATGCCATTAGAGCAAGTCCGGAGAATGCCTCGACTTCCGACTCCGACGACGTATCGTCCCACGTCGCCTTTAGGCCCTTTCGCTTTTGGATAGACTTCTTACCCTTCTCCTTGTCTTTGTTCTTTAGCTTGGGGCAGTTGTCCTTGACGTGCCCTTCTTCGTCGCAGTGGTAGCAGCGGATCGTCCTTTTCTTCTTCCCCTGCGCATGGTTAGTAGATCTGGATTTACAAAGTTTCTTGAATTTTCTTACCATCATTACCATTTCCTCGTCGTCGAGAGAAGATTCCGACTCTGGTTCTTCTCTCGAAGCTTTGAGGGCGACGTTGTTCTTGGGCTCCTTCATTCATGCACATCTTGACTCATGCACTTCAAATGTTGAAAAGCATTCTTCTAACGAAATTTTTTCTAAATCTTTAGTAATGTAAAAGGCATCTACTAATGATGCCCATTTGGTATTTCTAGGAAAGGAATTCAGTGCGTATTTGAGCGAATCTCAATTACTTACCTTTTCTCCGAGATTTGAAAGTCCGGTAATGATTTCTTTTATTCTCTAGTGCAAATGCGCGACTGTCTCGTCTTCCCCAAGTCGCAAGCTGGTGAGCTGATTGCGAAGTAGATCTCGTCTAGCGAGCTTGGATTCGGAAGTACCTTCGTGCAGCTCGAGGAACTTCTCCCAAAGTTCCTTTGCCGAGTCGTAGTTCCCGATCCTGTTGACTTCTTGAGGCGGAAGAACACTTAGCAGATGGTATTCTGCTTTGCCGTTCACCACGAAGTAGGCCTGCTCCTTTTTCGTCCATTGATGTTTCTCTTTACCTTCTGGTGCTGTAAAACCAAGTTCCATTGTCAGAATTAATTCAAAATCTGTGGTAAAGAATACCTGCATCAGCTTTTTCCAGGTTGCGAAATCCCCTTCATATTTCGGTGGGTGGTTGCTTGGTCCGGCCATCTCGTTGCTTCTGTTGGTGCGGGTAGCACTAACGGTCTAACTCAGATTTTGATTAATGATAAATCATGTTAAGTTAGTTTATTGTTGTCTAACACTTTGATCGAGTGTGCAGGAGAAGTCTAGATAGGTCGACGGGCTGACCGGATGTCTGGCACGAAGCCCAGCTAGGTCGACGGGCTGACCGGATAGCTGACACGAAGTCCAAGTGGGTCGACGGGCTGACCGGACGCTTAGGCACGAAGTCCAGCTAGGTCGACGGGCTGACCAGATAGCTGGCACGAAGTCCAGACGGGTCGACGGGCTGACCGGACGTAAGGTAAGTCACTGGAGGGGAGTGACTGCGAGGACGCGTTCCCGGGAAGGGAACATTAGGCATCGATCCGGCTTAGATCCATTTCGGATATCTAAGTCGAGATCGTGACTAGATTCCGGTCTCGGAAAGACGGAATCTAAATCATACTCTTCTCTATTAAATCATATTACTTTGTTGAATTTTAATTGTGTTAACAATATGTTTTACAGGATATATATATTTGCCTCGGGCTAACTCTATTTTGCAGGAGAAGAAGTTTCTGGAAATAGGAGGTCCGGGCGCCCGGAAGCAAATATTATCCATGCCGAGTCGTCGCCACATGGAGTTCGCTGATTAGACTTGCCACGTCGCACCAGGGCGCCCGAGCAGCATATAAAAGAAGCCCCAGGGGTGGAGCTTCAACATCAATTTAGAACTCTTAGATTGCTTGCTCTGCTGCTCTGCGCTCCAACGACGCTAACGAAGCTCCGACAACGCGCTCTTGTCCTTGTAGTTTTCCTTCTGTCGGTATAGCTTTGTTTTACTTTTTATTAGCATTTCTTGTACTGTCTTTGTAATTATTATTTCGAATTGCTAGTAAATTGCCCAACGAAAGTACTCACGGAGTACGGGCCTTCGAGTAGGAGTCGTCACAGGCTCCGAACGAAATAAAAACACCGTGTTCATTTGTCTATTGTTTTTAATTCCGCCGCGCTTACACTCGTTATTTTTTGAATCGATATTCACCCCCCCCTCTATCGAATTCTCACGATCCAACAAGTGGTATCAGAGCAAGTACCGCTCTGATTTGGTGCAACCACCAATCAGACAGGGGGTGAAATATTAACTTTTATTTTTCGATTTTTAGTTTTATGCTTAATTCCAATCTGGTATTATTACCTGTTTTGGAAATTTTTTTCGTTGCAATTAAATCTAAATTGGTGCAATATCAATTTAGATACTTCTATTATTTTTTCCCGCACTGCTAATCCAAGACCAAGTCTTGGGATATTTTTTTGTCGTTGTTTACTTGTGTGCAGGATGTCTCAACTAGAAGGCTTCAGCACAGTACGTCCTCCCCTATTCAACGGGGATGACTTCTCGTACTGGAAGAAAAGAATGGAGGTGTACCTAAAGACGGACTACGATCAATGGTTCAGCGTCATAAAGGCCTACCGAGCTCCAGTCGACAACTCCGGAAATCCACTAGACCCGGAACAGTGGACTCCGGACATGAGGAAAAAGGCGTCGACGGAAAACAAAGCAATCAACACGCTACACTACGGTCTAACACGAGAAGAGCTGAACCGGGTCAGACCACATCAGAACGCTAAAGAATTATGGGACAAACTGATCGAGCTGCATGAAGGAACGAGCGACGCAAAGGTAACAAAAAGAGACTTACTTTTAAATAAAATATTTAATATAAAAATGCAGGAAGGGGAAACAGCAAGTCAACTGCACGCGAGGATCAAGGACATCCTCAACGGACTCCACGCGATAGGCCACCAGATGGAAAATAGAGACTTAATAAGGTATGTATTAAATGCTTTTCCACGTAATAGTTTGTGGGCATCGATCGTAGATGCCTACAAAATTTCCAAAAATTTATCTAAATTAAAGTTAGACGAGCTTTTTTGTGAGTTAGAACTGCATGAACAAACTAATGCTGGAGCCGAGAAAGGTGTTGCTTTATTTGCATGCTCCTCCAAAGAAAAGAAGAGCAAATCTGAATCTGAAGAAGATTCCGATCAAGATTCCGAAGATGAAGAATACCTAGTGAACTTGGTAAGAAAAATGTTCACCAGGAGAAAAAGGAGCTTCAGCAAGAAGGACCTTCAAAAGATCAGTTCTCCCGTGGAACAAAAGAACGTGACTTGCTTCGGATGCAACAAAAAGGGACACTACAAGAACGAATGCCCAAGACTGAAGCTCGACAAACCGAAGCCAACCAAGAAGAAGACCCTCAAAGCAACGTGGGACGACTCCTCCTCGGACGAATCGGAGGTAGAAGAGCAGAAGCACCAGAGCCACCTCGCGCTGATGGCCCGCGAAGCTGAAACGAAAGACGAATTGGGAGATAAATCGGAAGACGGGTCCGAACCCGAATCGAGCCACGAGTTCATACTCATTTCCGAAGGCCCGGATGAGGTATATTTCAATTTAAACAACAAATTTTTTTAAAATTATTTCCTGCTTAAATAGTAAATTGGTTAAAATAGAAAATGAAAACAAATCACTCCTTGAGGAAAATCAAGACCTCAAGGAACAAATCAAAAATTCAAATCCAACTCAAGATCTAACACGTGAGGAGAATTCATCATTAAAATCAGAAATTAATAAGTTAAAAGAAATGTTAGGAAAATTCACTACAAGATCAAAAAATCTAGACTTAATCCTGAATAATCAAAAGGCGTGTTATAATAAAATCGGACTCGGATACAAGTCGAACTCAAATAAAACTTTTAAATCATTAATAATTCAATACAAATCAACTAATCAAGCTTGGGTTCCGAAAGCGTGTTTGACCACGCAAGTAGGACTTAATCAATATTATATACCTAAAGAAAAAATATATTATATAAACTCGAATAAACCAAATCAAAAACCAAAATACAAACCTAAATAAAAAAATTCAAAATTTAAACATTTTAAAACTCAACAAAATATAAATTATCATCAAGTTAATTATAACTATAAAAGAAATAGACACAAACCTAAAACGAAAATTTAAATTAAAGGCCAATAATTCAGGGGGAGGCTCCAGAATAGCTGGCACCTCCAAAACTAACTTACCCGACAGGGTAACCCAAATAAACTAACCCGGCAGGGTAATTAGGATTAGTTAAAAAGGGACCCAGTTTAACTTGAATCATGTACTGGTGAAGTTTTTTGATAATAGTGCGTTGGGGAAGCTTGGGCATCGCATGTCTAGAAAGATATGGCTTCAATCTGGTGTATTTGGCCAAGTGGAACCGACCGAAGCTACCTTTAAATGGATCCTAACTAGTTAGACCAAGGTTTAAGATATGACTTCAATCTGGTGTATTTGGCCAAGTGGAACCGACCGAAGCTATCTTTAAATGAATCCTAACTAGTTAGACCAAGGTTTAGTACTAAGCTCCGTGGATAAGACTATTCGGAAAACCTCCAAAGGTTGGTTACTTCTAATGACGTCCAAGTGACTCACCAAGTTTAGAAGTTTATCCGAAGAATGCCTATTTGTTGAGACCAAAGCTAAACTTGAATCTAACACAAGTTAAACCAAACTCTATAATTAAATCTAATTCATCTCACAAAATTATAGGATTCCCTGATTGAAAACTTAGATCGGGTGAGATGACTAAGGATCAAAATTTCGAATTAAATTAATTAAATTAAATTTCGAATTAAGTTAATTAAATTAAATTTCGAATTAAATTAGTTAAGTTAAATTTTGAATTAATCAAATTAAATAACTAAAATAAATTACGATTAATTTATTTTTAACTTTAAAAATTAAATTAACTTTAAAAAAAATTATTTTAAAAAATTAAATTAACTTTAAAAAAAATTATTTTAAAAATTAAATTAACTTTAAAAAATTATTTTAAAAATTAAATTAACTTTAAAAAATTATTTTAAAAATTAAATTAACTTTAAAAAATTATTTTTAAAAAAAAAATTAAATTAACTTTAAAAAATTATTTTAAAAATTAAATTAACTTTAAAAAATTATTTTTTTAAAAAAAATTAAATTAACTTTAAAAAATTATTTTAAAAATTAAATTAACTTTTAAAAATTATTTTAAATTATTTTAAAAATTAAATTAACTTTAAAAAAAATTATTTAAAAAAATTAAATTAACTTTAAAAAAAATTATTTTAAAAATTAAATTAACTTTAAAAAATTATTTTAAAAATTAAATTAACTTAAAAAATTTATTTTAAAAATTAAATTAACTTTAAAAATTATTTTAAAAATTATTAAATTAACTTAAAAAAATTATTTTAAAAATTAAATTAACTTTAAAAATTATTATAAAAATAATTAAATTAACTTAAAAAAATTAAATTAACTTTAAAAAATTATTTAAAACAAAATTAACTTTAAAAATTATTTTAAAAATTATTAAATTAACTTTAAAAAAATATTTTAAAAATTAAAATAACTTTAAAAAATTATTTTAAAATTTTAAATTAACTTTAAAAAATTATTTTAAAAATTAAATTAACTTTAAAAATTTATTTTAAATAATTAAATTAACTTTAAAAAAAATTATTTAAAAAATTAAATTATCTTTAAAAAATTATTTTAAAAATTAACTTTAAAAAATTATTTTTTTTAAAAAAAATTAAATTAACTTTAAAAATTATTTTAAAAATCATTAAATTAACTTTAAAAAAAAATATTTTAAAAATTATTATTTTAAAAATAAAATTTAATTAACTTTAAAAAATTATTTTAAAAATTTAAATTAACTTTAGAAAATTATTTTAACTTTAAAAATTATTTTAAAAATTAAATTAACTTTAAAAATTATTTTAAAAAATAAATTAACTTTAAAAATTATTTTAAAAATTAAATTAACTTTAAAAAAATTATTTTAAATTTTAACTTAAAAAATTATTTCAAAATTTAACTTTAAAAATTATTTAAAAAAAAACAAAAAATATAAACAAATAAAAAATAATAATCTTAAAAGACTAACCTTAATTTGTACTCATTGTAGGAAACCAAGTGGATTTTGGACAGTGGTTGCTCCAAACACATGACTGTAGATCACACCAAGTTCACTCAACTCACTTACAAAAGCTTAGGAACAGTTGCCTTTGGAAATAACAACAAACTCAATGTAATTGGTATAGGTAATATTGAATTAAAAATAGATTTCATAATTACAAATGTTCTACTTGTTGAGAATTTTAAATATAATCTCCTGAGTATAAGTCAATTGTGTGATACTAGGTATAAGGTTAAATTTCTATCCACAGAGTATTTAATCAAACATCTAGATAATCCTACTATAAGCCTAAAAGGTTTTAGAAAAGACAACATCTATGCTATCAACTTAACCACTTCTTCAATTAAGTGTTATTTAACACAAAAAAAAAGAAACTTGGTTATGGCATAGGAGAATGTCTCACACCAACTTTAAAAATATAAGCAAATTAAATGGACTAGTGAGAGGCTTACCAAAATTACCTATCCTAGATTCAACCATATGTAATGCTTGTCAACAAGGTAAACAAACAAAATCCACTCACAAACCAACCAATCAGCCACAAACCAACTCAATATTAGAACTTCTACATTTAGACCTTTTTGACTCCCATGGAGTCAAATCCATAAATGGAAACTTATATTACTTAGTAATAATAGATGATTATTCTAGGTTTACTTGGGTAAAATTCTTAAAACATAAAGACGAAACTTTTGAAATCTTTACAAACTTTTGCAAACAAATTGAAAACGAAAAAAATCTTAAAATTAAAAGAATTAGGAGTGACAACGGGGGAGAATTTAAAAATCATAATTTTAACAAATTCTGTCTTGAAAATGGCTACCATCACGAATTTTCATGTCCTAAAACCCCCCCAACAAAATGGAATTGTAGAAAGAAAAAATAGAACCTTACTGGAAGCCTCTAGAACTATGTTAAATGAATATAACTTACCTAAATATTTTTGGGCAGAAGCTGTTAGTACAGCCTGCTATGTGCAAAATAGAACAACATTAAATAAAAGACATAATAAAACCTTCTTTGAAATATTTTATAACAAACAACCCAACATAAAATATTTTAAAGTATTTTGATGTCCTTCATCTTAAATACTAGAGAACACTTAGGAAAATTTACCTCTAAAGTAGAAAATGAAATTTTTGTAGGATATTCTCTAAACAGTAGGGGTTATAGAATATATAATAAAATTACGTTATCGAGGAAACCACAAATGTAAAATTTGAAGAAACCCAAGGACAAACTCAACTTCAACCTATTGAAAATAATAATTCTGAAGAAACTAATCAATCCCTAGACTATGAAGAAGATGAACACACTCAAGAAAATCAACCCCCTATAACTATAAGAATCAACCCTAACCATCCAACTGATCAAATAATTAGTGACCCAGACCTAAGGGTTCAGACCAGATCATCCTTTAGGAACCTAAGTCAAATTTCCCTAATTTCAAAAATTGAACCCAAAACTGTAGCTGAATCCCTACTTGATCCAGATTGGATCATCGCTATGCAAGAAGAACTAGCTCAATTTGAGCGTAATGAAGTTTGGGATCTAGTACCACCACCTAAATATAAGAAAATAATAGAAATAAAATGGGTATTTAGAAACAAATTAAGTAAAACTAGGGAAATTACTAGGAATAAGGCTAGGCTAGTTGCCAAAGAGTTTAGTCAAGTTGAAGGACTTGACTACGATGAGACCTATGCCCCAGTAGCCAGATTAGAATCCATTAGAATGTTACTAAGTTATGCAGCCCATAAGGGATTCAAACTATATCAAATGGATGTTAAGTCAGCTTTTCTCAATGGACTAATAAAAGAAGAAGTTTATGTAGGTCAGCCTCCTGGGTTTGAAAATCTAGAACACCCTGATTATGTCTTTAAGTTAAAGAAAGCATTATATGGACTTAAACAAACACCCAGGGCATGGTATGAAAGGCTAACATCTTACTTAACATCCAAAGGATTCAACCAAGGTCAAATTGACCCAACCTTGTTTGTTAAATTACTAAATAACGACATATTTATAGCACAAATATATGTAGACGATATAATATTTAGTTTAACTAACTCAGACTTTTTAGAAGAATTTATTAACCTAATGGAACAAGAATTTGAAATGAGCTTAGTAGGAAAATTGACCTATTTCCTAGGATTACAAATCAAACAAACAAATGAAGGAAATTACATCTATCAACACAAATACACTAAAGAATTACTTAAAAAATTCGGAATGGAAAATACAAAAGAAATAAAAACACCTATGGCAGTAAACACAATCTTAGACAATGACCCAAATGGAAAACCAGTGGATCTAAGGTATTATAGAAGTGAAATAGGTAGTCTACTTTACTTAACTGCAAGCCGACCTGATATTTTATTTGTAGTTAGTATGTGTGCTAGATACCAAACCTATGCTAAAGAATCCCATTTGACTCAAGTCAAAAGAATTTTTAGATATCTTAAGGGAACAACAAATGTAGGAATTTGGTATCCTAGGACCAATAACTTTGAATTAATAGGATATTCTGACTCAGATTATGCTGGGTGCAAATTAGACCGCAAAAGTACAAGTGGTGGATGCCAACTACTAGGCTCATCCCTTGTTAGCTGGTTTAGTATAAAGCAACACTGTGTTGCACTATCTACAACTGAGTCAGAATACATAGCCATAGGAGAATGTGTAACCCAATTATTATGGATGATGCACACCTTAAAAGATTTCAACTTAAAAATCACAAATGTAAAAGTTTTAATTGACAATATTAGCTCAATCAATTTAACAAAAAATCCAGTGCATCATTCAAGAACCAAACACATTGAAATCAGGCACCACTTTATCAGGGATCATGTTACTAAGGGTGACATTGAGCTCAAATACATTGAGTCCAAGTCAAACTTAGCTGACATATTCACCAAACCACTCCCTGAAAGTGAATTTAGCAATTTGCGTAGAAAACTAGGAATGTGCCTAATAAACTAGGATTTTCAAAATTTCAAGAATATTTTCAAAAATGATTGTTCTCAAATTATAGGTTAAACATGTTTCATTTTCAAAACTTTCCTATTTTTAGATTTTTAAAAATACTTTTAGCCTTAGACTAGTTCAAAATCCTTAGAAAACATGTACCCATAGGACTAGTTTTTGAGCATTTCACCAAAACCCTAGGCTTACCTTGCTTGTGTTTGACGAACATAGAAAGGGGTGAGATGCATAGGCCACTTGCCTAAGACTTAATATGCTTATTTCAGTGCATCGATATAAGTCTGGACGTTAAATACAAAATATACATTAATCAAGTTAAGTTTGAACTTAACTTGACTAACCAAGTGAAAGCTGCTATCTTTTGATAGCCAGTCAGTAACTAACTGGTTAGACATTTGATTTAATGTCAGGTTCAGGGGGAGAAATAAAACTAATTCAGTTTTTCAAATTGAATTTTAAACTTAATTTTGAAAATCAAAGTTTAAAAATCAATCTTCAAAATCAACTTGTTTAAAATTGTAAAAAAAATTTTATTCAACTCAAAATTGTTTGTTTTAAATCACAAACTTTTTATTCTTTTTACTTAGTCTTTGAAAACTGAACTTTTCAAGTATTTTAAACCATGGTTTTAAAACTAGTACTTTTGAACTTTGAAAATTTGATTTTGGAAAAAGAATTTTACAAAATTATTTTGAAAACTCCTTCATTTTAAAAATTATTTTGTGATCTTACTTTACCAAAATTAGTTTTACCAAACTCCTTTGAAAACTAAAAGTAAAGTTTAAAATCATTTTTTTTAATGTTTAACTTCACTTTAAAAATTATCCTGAATCTAGTTCTGAAAAATTAGGTTTAACTTAATTTTGATAATTTGATTTACAAAAACTTAGTGTTGAAATTTTTTTTTAAAAGTGATGTTTGCAAACTTAAAAATTTTTCAAAGTTACTAAGTTATAAATCAGCTATTTTTCAAGACTTAGTTTTTTTTTTCAAGGATTTAAGAAATAAAGGTAAAACTATCTTTTAATTCTAAACTCCCCTAGGTTAACTTGACATTATTTTCTACTTTGTCTGAAGTCTGTATTTATGCTTACTTGACATTAGTTCTTTTGTTGAATGACAAAGGAGTAGGGTTAGGTGGTTAAGTTAGCTAAGTTAGCTAAACCAATTTGAAAACACAAAACTTAACTTAAAAACCATTTACTCGTTTTTACTTATTTTTTTTCTTACATCTGTTTCACTAACTTAACTAGGTTGTCATTCCATCAAAAAGGGGGAGATTGTTGGTACGGGTAGCACTAACGGTCTAACTCAAGTTTTGATGAATGACAAATCAGGTTAAGTTAGTTTATTGTTGTCTAACACTTTGATCGAGTGTGCAGGAGAAGTCCAGACAGGTCGACGGGCTGACTGGATGTCTGGCACGAAGCCCAGCTAGGTCGACGGGCTGACCGGATAGCTGGCACGAAGTCCAAGCGGGTCGATGGGCTGACCGGACGCTTAGGCACGTAGTCCAGCTAGGTCGACGGGCTGACCGGATAGCTGGCACGAAGTCCAAACGGGTCGACGGACTGACCGGACGTCTGACAGGTAAGTAAGGTAAGTCACTGGAGGGGAGTGACTGTGAGGACGCGTTCCTGGGCAGGGAACATTAGGCGTCGATCCGGCTTAGATCCATTTCGGATATTTAAGTCGAGATCGTGACTAGATTCCGGTCTCGGAAAGATGGAATCTAAGTCATACTCTTCTCTATTAAATCATATTACTTTGTTGAATTTTAATTGTGCTAACAATCTGTTTTACAGGATATATATATTTGCCTCGGACTAACTCTATTTTGCAGGAGGAGTTTATGGAAATAGGAGGTCCGGGCGCCCAGAAGGCATCCGGGCGCTCGGAGGTCCAGGCGCCCAGAAGGAATCCGGGCGCCCAGAAGCAAATATTATCCATGCCGAGTCGTCGCCATGTGGAGTTCGCTGATTAGACTTGCCACGTCGCACCAGGGCGCCCGGAAGGGATCCAGGCGCCCGGAGCAGCATATAAAAGAAGTCCCAGGGGTGGAGCTTCAACATCAATTCAGAACTCTTAGATTGCTTGCTCTGCTGCTCTACGCTCCAACGACGCTAACGAAGCTCCGACAACGCGCTCTTGTCCTTGTAGTTTTCCTTCTGTCGGTATAGCTTTGTTTTACTTTTTATTAGTATTTCTTGTACTATCTTTGTAATTATTATTTCGAATTGCTAGTAAATTGCCCAACGAAAGTACTCACGGAGTACGGGCCTTCGAGTAGGAGTCGTCACAGGCTCCGAACGAAGTAAAAACACCGTGTTCATTTGTCTATTGTTTTTAATTCCGCCGCGCTTACACTCGTTATTTTTCGAATCGATATTCACCCCCCCTCTATCAAATTCTCACGATCCAACAGCTTCGTTTGGAGGTTAGTCCTCCTGAAGCGCCTCGGCTCTGATACCACTTGTAGGACCGTTGCGGTCGGCTAGATGGGGGGCGGGGTTGAATAGCCCTGTAAAAATAAAACACAACCCTTCGCGACTTTTCAAACTAACACTTGCATATAAAATAGAAAAGTAATAAATTAAAACAGAAAAAGACGAGGCACCAGATGTTTACTTGGTTACAACGGGAAGGTTGTTAATCCAAGGAAAATGATCGCACTACTATCTCCTTCAGGCGGAGAAGCCTCTTTTACAGCAATGTAGGCACAAAAAGAAAGAAGTTAATCTAAATAGCGGAAGCGCACAAGCGTTGTTACAATTTCTAAACTGATTGAAAAGCTTCTGAACCAAGGCTATATTTATAGCCTTAGTCGGGGCGCCCCAAAGGGTTCCAGGCGCCCTGGGGGGATAAAACTTTATTCCTCAACGTTCAGATCGCGTTTGACGCGATTTGGTCAACAAACTGGGTCTGGGCGCTCGGAGCCATTCCGGGCGCCCTAGGCTGTTCCGGGCGCCCCGGAGCCTAAAGTCAACCAGTGTTGACTTTTTCATCCGGGGACCACTGTTCCAGTTCAGTTCGCCTCGGTCCGGGTCTTCTACTCTGGATTCGCTCGCTTGGGTGATCTCTGCCATCCGGAAAAGGGCTCACCCGAACCCAACTTCCGGTCTTCTCGAGCAGGCTTCCCTCCGGCTTCTCGTCCCTCGGAATCGCCGCATATTTCCTTCTCGTCCACCGACGTACTCATCCGCAGTCTTCGTCCCTCGGACGCACCGCGTGCCGTCCTTCTCGCTAGCTGCGTCTCTTGCTCCTCGAGCAGTCTTCCGCTCCAGCTTTCGTCCCTCGAACCCTGCACGCTTCCTTCTCGTCCGCCGGTGTACTCTTCCACATCACCTCGTCCCTCGGACGCACCTCGTGCCGTCCTTCTCGCTAGATGTGTTTTCCACTAGACTACCTATGCTCCTAAGCTCCTGCACACTTAGACACAATGTTAGAAACACACAAGACCTAACTTAACTTGTTGATCACACCAAAACAACCTTGGGGTTCCAACAATCTCGACCCCGAAAGGGGGAGGTAAGAGATGATATCCTCCGGTCCGAGACCGGTGGCAATTATCTCGACCCCGAACGGGGGAGGTAAGAGATGATATACTCCGGTCCGAGACCGGTGGCGATTATCTCGACCCCGAACGGGGGAGGTAAGAAAGCTGATAAGCTAGTCCAAGACCAATGAAGACTGCTCAACCCCGAACGGGGGAGATAAGCCCTGAAGTCTGTAGAAGCAGAGCCCATAGCAATATGAGGGAGCAAATACCCATGGAGTGAGGGGAGAAGATAATAATCTGAGCTCTGACCGTCAAAGGGAGTGAAGCCAATATACAGGAGCAAAATCCATAGTCATAGAAGGAAGCAGAGCACCGTGGGTAAAGGGAGCAGAACCTGATCAAGGAGCTGGGCCCCTGGTCCCTGATTGGAGAATAAGGCCCCTAGCCTGTAATCAAAGAGTGATGCCCCTAGATCTTGATCGGGAAGTCATACTACGAGTCAATGATCGGGGAGTTGTGTCCCTAGTGTAAGAGCGGGGAGCTATGCCCTAGTGTATGAGTGGGGAGCTGAGCCACTAGTGTCCGATCAAAAATCGAAGGCCCTAGTCTTTGATCAAGTACTAGGATCTTACTCTCTTATCAGGGAGCTATAGCAGCTCCTATAACTGTAAAAAGGGAGCAAAGCTGGTAACGTACCTGATCGGGGAGCCGTGCCAACCAGCTAAGGGTTTGTCTCGGTCCCTTGACTCCCGAATACCCATGGAGTCAGGGAAAAAACATAATGGAAAAACTAACCTGTCGGTCAACTGAAACTCCACTCGATCCCTCGACTCCCGAATACCGATGGAGTGAGGGTAGAAGGTAATATGTTCGTCGGGATCTTCTGGAGCTTTGATAATTGTAGAGAACCTCCCGACGTCGTCCATCTTCACGTCCCAGAACAGGTGGATGTGTTCCCACAAACGACGCCAAATTTAATCCCGTCTGGAAGCTGAGTCAGACGGACCGCTGGGCGAGGTGGATGGAATGTTGACCGAGTCGCGATGTCCCGGAGGAGGGTATGCTAAGATGACTTCCGTGTTGACCAAGTCTTCAAAAGTCTCCTGGTCAACGCTACCTGCAGCCAGTGACCGGGTCCCCCCCGGTCCCTGGTACCCCGAGGCTCGAGGCGGATCCAACGAACATATAAGTAACAAACTAATAATACAATAATGAAATAAATGAGGGACGAGTACAGAAAACGTACCCTGGCCCCTCGGATGGGACACTGCTTGAGTTGTCGTGACCCGGAAGAATAGATGACTCTGAGCAAGATGAAGAACTGGATCTGACAATGCGAAATCGGACGTGATGGCACGAGACCGAATGTGACCTCGACACGCAGGCCGAGATATGACATCGGCGCACAGGCCGGGATAAAAGATTGACAAACAAACTGAGATATGAGAGCGGCACGTAGGCCGAGATATGACTTCGACACGCAAACCGAGATAAAAGATTGGCACATAAATTGAGATATGAGAGCGGCACGTAAGACGGAATATGATTTCGGCACGTAGACCGAGAGATGATAGTGACACCTAGGCCGGATAACAATAACGACACGAAGGCCAAAACATGACACACAAGCCATATTGACACGAAGATCAAAACACAATAACGATACAAATGCCGGGAACACCATAGTGGCCCGCAGGTCGAAAGCATATGACGATGAGAAATCCACTCCGGAGCAGCGTCAAACTCTCAAAGATGGCAACAACCAACCATCATATGGAGGGGGCAGCAGCTGCGGTGCTAAGGTGTCGATAGAGTCAGCACGGCGAAGGGGATATGGCCGGGAGTGCCTAGCACCGGTAGTGGCACGAGTCTAGCGCCGTTGGCCGGGGAGGGAAGAGAAGGTTGTTGGTGCGCCGAGAGGGAGGAAGGGGGGCTGCTCGGGGGCGGCTCCGGCGAGAGGAGAGGAGAGAGAGAGAATGGCGCTGAGGAGCTCCGACGAGAGGAGAAGAGGGAGAGGGAGAACAGAGAGAGGAGGGCGCTGAGGTGGTTTCGGTGAGAGATGCTCGTAGGCGACGAGGTCGGTCCAGTGGTGGCGGCGTCTTACAACGGGTGAGGGTGGTGTAGAGAGGAGAAGGGGGCGGCTGCCGATGCCGGCTGGTGGGCTCAGGTGGCTAAGAGGGCGACGCCGAGTTCGTCTGATGGCGGCATCGTGAGGAGGCTCTAAGCTTCCCCTCCTTCTGGTCGCGGCGGATGCAGCGAGAGGAGGAGAAGGAGATGAACCGAGGTGGTGGCCGGCGTCGGAGTGGGCACCGACGAGGAGCGCGCGAGGGAGAGGAAGGAAGATGCCTCGTTCCTGTTGGCGGCGCGGTCCATGCACGAACCCAGCACCCCCCCCCCCCTTCTGCATGCTACTGTGCCTCTCCTTTTCTCCCAAAGCCCTAACCAGCCAAAAGACTAAAATGCCCTCCTTTTCTCCCTAATTTCTTCTCTACCCCTCAACCTATATCCACATCAACACTAATGACATGCCTACATGCATCCTTGAAACCATCTTTGCATGCTGAGAAACAAACATAAAGCCTTTGAAATCTTGGCCCATCATCATCCTAGGTCATTTTCAGAATTACTGAAGCATCTTTATCAGACCTCTTCAATTCAGAACAATAATTTCTTATTTGGCTAAATTGTTCTTGTATGCTGCTCTCAACTAGTTTAAGTGCTTTTTTCTTAGCCAAATAAGCTTGTTTATATGAAATTTTTGCACACAAAGTGTTATGTATCTCTTCTCTGAACTCACTGGTACCTAACTTCGGATTTGATTTGAATTTCTTCTCAAAAGTTTCACCCAACCAGCTTGTTTTGATGTTTCTATTCTTGCAGTTCCAATAACAGTTGTTGTGCTCATGGTTGAATGTCTTTATTTGCCAACATTTATCTTTATTCATGAATAGACCATTTACAACCTTCATTTATGCACTCACCTCGCAGTCTTTTACTATCATTCTTCACAAACTTTACGCCATGCCCTCGTCTAATACAATGACTTTTTATAGTAAATTTTGTTTCTTTCTTCGAACTAATATCATACCAAAAGTCAAATCAGGATTTTTAGAATCTTCAATTAGGTCATACATTGGAAATTTTGGTGCATCTTCCCCTTCTAAATCAACAACACTCCCAAAATCATCATTGTTTACACAATCATCAACCCCTTCATCCTGTTGCATTCTAGACAACAACTCATTCGAAATGCCAGTCTCGTCCATTACATTTTCCCCTTTATTATTTTCAGCATCATGTTCCCAGTGTTGTCCATTAACTCAACTTCCTCCTCAAATTCAAAGTTACTATCATGAAACACAGTTGCACATTCATCAATAGTTGCACTTGTTATCATTGCACTACACCACTGATTGTTGCATCTTCTTTTACTTTCTCCAAACCATCATATGCATCTATCTGAGTGATTGTAACTACATGAATATGCTCCATGTAAATCTCAACTTTATAGTTTTAGGGATATGATTATTCATTTCAAGCACATCTACATCAGTTTCCACATATCTTCTTCTAGCTAAATTAGCTCCAATGCATACCCATGAAGTTCAATCAACCCTATCTTGTCTAGGGCTGGAAAAAAATATCGAAATACCGAAAAATCGTACAAAAAAAATACCGTATATATCGAAATTTTTGGTATACCGAAAAATTTGGTACGGTATCATACCGTACCGAATTTGTCAGTAACGGTAACGATTTAAAATATTTCGGTATACCGAAATACCGAGTAACTATAGATTAAATGATTAATTTAGATTTCCCTAAAACCTAAACCAAACCCTAAACGGCTAAATTCTTCCCCAAACCACATTCTCTCCTTGCGCAGCCGACACACACGTCGCGATTCTCTCCTTGCACAGTCGACCCTCACGTCGCGATTCTTCTTCTTGGCTCCTAGCGCAGTTGACGCTCACGTCACGTCACGATTCTCTCCTTGCGCAGCCGACACTCACGTTGCAATTCTTCTCCTTCCGCAGTCGACCACCGCACGTAGTCGCCGGAGAAGATGCACAGCAACTTAGAAACTTCTTCTCCAGCCCTAATATTTTTCCTTTCATTGAATATGAAGAAATCTGATCACCGAGCACTGTTCTGAGAGCTGTGCTTACGCAAGTTCTTGTCCGATTTTCTGGTGAGTTTTAGCTTTTGTTTCTTTGATGGATTTATGATATTTTTAGTAGGAATTGAAGCCTATATGTTTTCCTTATTTTTCCAGCTAGCATTTAGTTATTTCTGGCAAGATTTCGACGAGTCTCCGGCGAGCCACCACCCTGGGACCACCAGCTACTGGTTTAATCTTCAATCTTATATATTTGGGTCCGAAATCCCAACTCTTGTTCTTATAAGTAAGCTGCCGACACACACTTGCATTTGTACTAGTATAAGGCCATAAGCTTCACATATGAATATGAAAAACAATATAAAACATATTAAATAGTTCATTTATAGTTCACAATTAATAAATTTTATGATTTTTTTGTTGACAGTTTCTATTAAACCTTCTTCATGTAGTATGATTTAATTTCTTTCTAGTGTCATGTTGATATATTGAATAGATTGTATTGTTATCTTGGTTTTTTTCAAGATCGAGTCTAATACTCTCCAAAGTTCATCACAAACATCAAATACAATTGAACATGAAACACAACATCCCGCTATTGAAAAACGACCAAGGAAGCCTCCTAAACATACCAGGAGTAAATTTTGGGAGCATTGTATAAAGGGAGCAAGGAAGTTGAGTGATGGGACCAAACAACAAATAGGGATATGCAAATATTGCAAAGTTGAGATCCCAACCGTTTATGGAAATACTAGTGGATTAAAAAACAACTTAGTAAAGAGATATAAGTAAAGTCTACTCTACGAAGCAAGGGGGGATGATAAGAGTCAAACTATACTGACGAATGAGACTATGGGGCAAGGAAGTGCATTGGTTCCTCATACTTTTAATAAAAAAAAATATGAATTGAAAGTGGCAAGGTATGTGATTGTCGATGAAATGTCTTTTAGGGCTGTCGAAGGGAAGGAGTTTGTAGAATTATTGCATGAATTACAACCGAGATTTAGAATTCCTGATCGAAAGAAGGTTGCAAGTATGGTTTATGATATTTTCTTAATTGAAAAAGCTAAGATACAAAGTGTAATTGACAACCAAAGGGTAAGTATCACTACTGATACTTGGACATCCATTCAAAACATAAATTACATGGCAGTTGATTCTGTCCGAACGCTGAATCAACGGACGCTGGGCACGTGGCGCTCTCCGAACTGATGACGTGGATCTCCGGCCGGTCGTAGGGGTCTCTGGCGAACCTGCAAGGAAGTCGGGCCGGGAAGGGGTTCCCGGCGACGACCCTCCGATGCTCAAGTCAGGCAAGAGGAAACTAGGAAGTGGCTTCGAATATCAGAGAATGCATACCTCCGGCGAAGTATAAGGGCCCTTATATAGAGCTGTGAAGAGGCTTATGCACACATACCGAGGCGAATACGTGTCCTCTTACCATACCTCAGTATGGGCTTGTCAGAGGAGCTTGTCTGACACCATACTGCTACAGTCTGAGCACTTCTCTGATGGGACGGCAGAACCTTCTGTCGTAAGATTCAGCGTATGACTTGATCGTTAGACATGCCTGTTGTCAGAAGATGTTTCCCGATGTTTCCCTTGCCCTTTTGTCTCTTCCGTTCCCGCGCCGAGCGTCCGGCCGCTCCGCAGTCCCATCACTTCCGACCGGACGTAAGTACTGATCCGCTCGGTAGATTCCAGGTCGTGTGCTCGGCTGAAACTGTTCACAGCATTACTGCTTTACGCCTCGACCGAGCGGGCTACCCGCTCAGCCCGACAACCCTATTCACCATGAGCGTCGGAGACCCGACTCCCCGTCGGGTTGTCTTTGCTTCCGCTTATACCCCGTTCGGCCGGTCGGTTCCCCCTTTTTCGGTCGGCTGAACCTCACACTGCCCTTGACTTTTGTCCTCCACGTGGCGTTGATTCCCCTCAAAGGGGGTCCCCTGTCTATACCGCTGGATCACTTGCCTCCCCTTCAAGTCTAGTCGAAGGAGGCGATTAGTCCGACTGACTGGACTGTTAGTTGCACCGAGCGGCGTCTCCGTGAAACTATCTTCCGCTCGACCCCCACGTGGGTAGCTACGGCGTTCAGTCAACAGCAACATTCCTCGGATCTCTTCGGAATTTACGCCAATCTTCGACATTAAGGCCAAGCACGCGCTCTGTGCCTCGATAAGGCGCTTATTAAATGCTATCCCGTGGTGGAATGCCACGTGGAATTGCTGCCATCATCGTACGACGGCGGCGCCGCGGGTGATGAGACCGAGGCAGTTTGAAATGGACGGCGCGATGCGTGCTCCGGTTCTCGCAACCTGAATCCGACGGTGGAGGCCGCTCGGGCTCAACCCTATAAAGCCTTCGCCTTCTCCGCCTTCGCCGCATTTCTGCTCTCGCGTGCCCAGAAGCTTCGTTCGACGTTTCAGTGCTCCAGCAGCTTCGGTTCTCTTTTTTCGGTGATCCCGCATTCTTCGTCGATCCTCCTTCTCTGTAAGGCTCTTTTTCTGTTCTATCTTTGGTTCTTGTGTTTTCTTTGCCTTTTTTTCCCGAGTTTTGGTCCTCGGGGCACTGTTTCGTTTGCCATCTTCTTTCTTCTATCCTCTGCCTCTCTTCACCTTTTTTGGTTTCGCCCGTTCGGACGATGGCTAGCACCTCTCAGCCTCAAGAACAAACTCTCGGCCCATGGTATATTACCCTGGAGTCGCGCTTCGATCGGCGCGACGCCGATATTCTGATGGAAAATTTTGATATCCCCTCTGACTTTGAAATCATCCTACCCTCCCCCTCCGCTCGGCCACACAAACCGCCGCGCGGAGCTTTCTGTGTTTTTCGCGACCAGTTCACAGCCGGTCTGTGATTTTCAATTCATCCCTTCATCGTTGAAGTTTGTAACTTTTTCGACATTCCGCTCGGAAGCCTAGGCCCTAACACTTTCCTCCTTTTATGCGGCGTTGTCGTTTTGTTCAAAATCCACAATATCCCCCTCCGACCGGAGGTCTTCTACTATTTCTACTACCCTAAACAGTCCGAGCTGGGCACTTACATGTTCCAGGCTCGACCCGGTTTAGTTTTCTTTAATAAATTGCCCTCTTCCAATAAGCATTGGAAAGAATATTATTTCTACCTCCGTCTTCCCGAGCGGGCCTCCTTCCGAACCCAGTGGCAGATTGGACCGCCAACCTCCCCAGAGCTCAAAAGGTTCAAGACCCGACCGGATTATCTGCATGCTGCCAACATGTTAGCCGGTCTGAAGTTTGACATCAATAAGTTCCTGCCTGAAGGGGTGATGTACATATTTGGCCTGAGTCCGATCAGGACCCCCCTTCCGAGCGGTTTCGGTAAGAATTTTACTTGTGCATTTGTCTTGATTGCTAACTGATTTTCTCCTTTTTTTCCTTTGTAGCGGACATCGTCATGGAGTCGGTGATGGCCGGAATTTTGAAGAGGAAAGCGGCGGCGCTCGAGGCCGCGGCTGGCAAAGAGATGGAGGTGCTTGGCATCGAGCCGGTCGGCTCGCACAAAGGAGAGAGCGACACGAATGCGGGGGAGTCGGCCGCTCAGGCTTCTCTCCCGGAGCCGGCGGTTAGCACAACTTCCAGCCGAGGGCCTTCCGCTCGGGAGGAGGGCTCCAGTCAGGAGGAAGAGCGTCCTCTTCGACAAAAGAGGCGCCGAGTGGAGACACCCCTGCGATCGGCCACTTCTGCTGTACAGCCTTCCGATCGGGCCACCGTCGATTCTCGCGGCAAAGCCCCAGCGGTGGAGGCCATCTCGTCCGATCGGACCCCGTCCCAATTGGACGCGTCCGCGGACCCCCTCGAGGCTGTTCCAGTCAGCGTCCTTCAGCCCGCTCCACGCCGAGTCGAACGCTCGGCTATTTTGTCCCAGATGTCTGCACCAGCCTCCGATCCTTCCCCGGCTTCTGCCCAGACGACACCCGGTCGGCACCGTACCATCAGGGTTACCCTGCATCTTCCCACCGAAGAGCTGCTGCCCGAGTCCGCTCGGCCAACCGCGCCCGAGCACATGATCACAATGAAGGGGCCTCTAGCCGAAATGTGGGCCGACGCTCGAGCACGCGTCGCCATGATTCCACTCAGCAATCTGGCCAACAGTCATATGCAGCAGGCCACTGGGGTAAGTATGTTTCCTTTGAAGTCTTTTACGCATTCTTTCCGATCGGCCACTAACAATCTTGCTTATGTCAAAGATGGGTGGAAGAGATCGCGGTCTCCAATCGTCTGGCTATGGTGGACGAGGAGCTAAAAAGGTTAAGGAGTTCAGGCGGCGCGCCCTCCCAGGGTCCTTCATATGCCGAGCTGCAGAAAGAGCTCAAAAAGACCCAAGATCTACTGGCGGCCGAGCAAAAGAAGACGGCCAATCAGGCCTACACTCTGGGAGAGCTTGAAAGGCAAGTGAAGACGCTTGAGCGGAAGAAAAACCTCGCCACCGAGCGGAAGAAGACGACAATATCCGATATGGAGAAGAAGAATGTCGAGGCTCGGGGTCTGGAGCAAAAAGTCAAGGAGCTGATAGACCAGCTGGCCGGCGAGAAGGCGGCCCGATCGGACATAGTGACGAAACTTGAGGCTGCCCTGCAAGAACACCAGGCCGCCGCCGACGCCTCCCGAGCGACCCTCAAAGAATACCAGGAGGCTGAACCGAGCCGGGTCGCCACCTTGAGGCAAAATTACATCCGTTTGGTCGAATTCTCCGAAAAAGTCTGCGAACGGATGTACACTGCCTTCGAGCTTGCTATGAATGCCACCACGACCTACTTGAAGTCCAAGGGTCATCTTCCCGACTCCGTCCTCATCCCGGCCCAAGACCAGGCGACGCTCCTCGGCACCATCCCGAATGATCTCTACGATTATCTAGAAATAGAAGTCTATATGTAATTCGGTCGCTCGGCCAAAAACTATCCTTGTTTTGTAATTCGGCCGCTCGGCCAAAAACTATCCTTGTTTTGTAATTCGGCTGCTCGGCCTTAATTTCTCTAATGATATGCTTTTGTGTGCTTTTTCTTTTGCTAATCAACACGAGTGCTATCCGCTCGGCTCGCCAACTACCGTTATTCATGTTCCTTCACTTCTCCTCGCTATTCGCTTTTCCTCCCACCTTTCTTGTGTCCGAAAGGGGTTTTTTACGAAGCATTTTGTGTATCCAGTCCGCTCGGCTGAATATATCCTGTTTCGCAAACGGGATTTCCGACAGATGTTCACGAAGTACCTTTGGTTACTTGGCCGATCGGCCAAACGACTTAAAAGTCGACCTCTATATTGTCTTCTTCCGGCCGGAGGGTTTATAGTCGCCGGCGCGACTCGCGATATTTAACGTCGGAGCTCGACGGTCTTCTGGCCGAAGGGTTTATAGTCGCCGGCGCGACTCTCGATTTTTAACGTCGGAGCTTGACGGTCTTCCGGCCGAAGGGTTTATAGTCGCCGGCGCGACTCTCGATTTTTAACGTCGGAGCTCGACGGTCTTCCGGTCGGAGGGTTTATAGTCGCCGGCGCGACTCTCGATTTTTAACGTCGGAGCTCGACGGTCTTCCGGCCGGAGGGTTTATAGTCGCCGGTTCGACTCTCGATTTTTAACGTCGGAGCCCGACGGTCTTCCGGCCGGAGGGTTTATAGTCGCCGGCGCGACTCTCGAATTTTAACGTCGGAGCTCGACGGTCTTCCGGCCGGAGGGTTTATAGTCGCCGGCGCGACTCTCGATTTTTAACGTCGGAGCTCGACGGTCTTCCGGCCGGAGGCTTTATAGTCGCCGGGGCGACTCTCGATTTTTAACGTCGGAGCACGACGGTCTTCCGGCCGGAGGGTTTATAGTCGCCGGCGCGACTCTCGATTTTTAACGTCGGAGCTTGACGGTCTTCCGGCCGGAGGTTTTATAGTCACCGACGCGACTCGACTCTCGATTTTTAACGTCGGAGCTCGACGGTCTTCCGGCCGGAGGGTTTATAGTCACCGGCGCGACTCTCGATTTTTAACGTCGGAGCTCGATGGTCTTCCGGCCGGAGGGTTTATAGTCGCCGGCGCGACTCTCGATTTTTAACGTCGGAGCTCGACGGTCTTCCGGCCGGAGGGTTTATAGTCGCCGGCGCGACTCTCGATTTTTAACGTCGGAGCTCGACGGTCTTCCGATTCGGCTGACGATGCCTTCTACTTGTGCTAATTTTCTGATTTTTTACTCCTGCATTTCAAGTATACAGTCGAACGGAAATTACACAGCATATATTACATTGGCGCACCTTTCACCCCGCCCGGTAAGGCTGGAGGTGGTTCGCGCTTCATGGTCGATCCAGTTGACGCCCGTCTTCATCCTCCAGATAATAGGCACCCAAGCGGATCTTTTCGATGATTTTGAAGGGGCCCGCCCAAGGAGCCTCCAGCTTGCCAACGTCCCCGACCGTCTTTACTTTCTTCCACACTAGGTCGCCGACTTAGAATGCTCTGGGGATCACGCGCCGCTTGTAGTTTTGCTTCATCCTCTGCCGGTACGCCATCAGCCGGACGGACGCCTTGACTCGGTCTTCGTCGATCATGTCCAACTCCATGTTCCTCCGCTCGACGTTGTCATCATCATAGTTCTGGATCCGGACGGACTCGACGCCGACTTCAATCGGGATAATTGCTTCGCCTCCGTACACTAAATGGAAGGGCGTGACGCCCGTTCCCTCCTTTGGGGTCGTGCGGATAGCCCATAAGACGCCTGACAGCTCGTCCACCCAACTTCCTCCTATGTGGTCAAGTCGAGCTCGAAGAATTCTAAGTATTTCTCTGTTGGTTACTTCCGCTTGGCCGTTGCTTTGGGGATACGCCACGGAAGTAAAGTGTTGTTCAATGCCATAACTTTTGCACCATTCTTCGAGCTGCTTCCCGACGAACTGTCGTCCGTTATCAGATATGAGCCGGCGAGGAATGCCGAACCGACAGATTATATGCTGCCAGATAAACTTTTTGACCATTTGCTCGGTGATCTTCGCCAGCGGCTCGGCCTCCACCCATTTGGAAAAGTAGTCGACCGCCACCAGTAGAAACTTCCGCTGACCGGTCGCCATAGGGAACGGACCCACGATATCCATTCCCCATTAATCGAACGGACAGGATACCATAGACGCTTTCATCTCCTCTGCCGGTCGGTGGGAGAAGTTGTGGTACTTCTGGCAAGAGAGGCACGTCGCGACGGTCCGAGCGGCGTCTTCTTGCAGTGTTGGCCAGAAGTACCCAGCCAGCAGGATCTTCCTAGCCAGCGATCGTCCACCCGGATGTCCTCCGCACGATCCTTGGTGCACTTCCTGGAGGATGTACGCCGCGTCTTCTGAGCTCACACATTTCAAAAGTGGGCAGGAGAAAGCCTTTTTGTAGAGCTGGTCTCCAACGAGCGTGAACCGACCGGCTCTCCTCCTCAATAGCTGTGCTTCCTCCCGATAGGAAGGTGTAGCACCCGAGCGGAGAAACTCCATGATGAGTGTCCTCCAATCGCTCAGAAATGTGAGGCCTTCCATCCGGTCGATGTGCGCCACCAAGGATACTTGTTCGATCGGCTGCTGGATGCCGACCGGTGATATCGAACTTGCAAGTTTGGCTAACTCATCTGTCGCCTGGTTCTCCGCTCGGGGTATCTTCTGGATAATGACTTCTCTGAAGTGAGCCTTGAGCTTTTCGAAGGCCTCAGCGTAGAGCTTGAGCCGAGCGTTGTTAATCTCAAAAGTGCCTGAGAGCTGCTGAGCGGCCAGCTGGGAGTCTGAATAGAGTGTCACCCGACCGACGCCTACATGCCGGGCTGCCTGCAAGTTGACTATGAGGGCCTCGTACTCCGCTTCATTATTTGTGGCTTTGTAGTCCAGCCGGACGGATAAGTGCATCCGTTCTTCCTGGGGGGAGAGTAATAGCACACCTATCCCGCTCCCGAGCCGAGTAGACGATCCATCCACAAATATTTTCCACATTGCTTCGGGCTCGGGATTTTGCACTTCGGTAACAAAATCTGCCAAGGACTGCGCCTTTATCGCTGATCGGGGTTGATATTGAATGTCAAATTCGCTCAACTCCGTCGTCCATTTGATGAGCCGTTCGGACACTTCTGGATTCAGCAGTACTCTTCCCAATGGGCTATTCGTCCGGACGATGATTGTATGTGCCAGGAAATAAGGACGAAGTCTCCGAGCGGCGAGGACCAAAGCAAAAGTCAACTTCTCGAGCCCAGTGTAGCGGGATTCAGCATCTTTTAAAATATGACTCAAGAAGTACACGGGTTGCTCTTCACCGCTCGTCCTCACTAATGCCGAGCCGACTACCCGCTCGGTTGAAGATAGATAAATACAGAGCGGCTCACCTATAGCTGGCTTGGCTAATACAGGCAAGGAGTTCAGGTATGTCTTCAGCTCTTCGAACGCCCGGTCGCATTCCTCGTCCCAATGAAACTTAGTAGCTTTGCGCAGGATCTTGAAAAAAGGGAGGCTCCGGTCGGTAGTCTTGGCGATGAATCTTGACAACGCGGTTATCCGACCGGTCAGGCGCTGTACTTCCCTTAGATTTCTTGGGGGTGGCATATCTTGCAACGCTTTTACATTGCTGGGATTTGCCTCTATGCCCCGCTCGGTCACTATGTAGCCCAAGAAACGCCCGCCTTTTGCTCCGAACAGACATTTCTGAGGATTCAGCTTGACTCCATACTTCCTCAGCGTTCGGAAGGTCTCCTCCATGTCCGCAAAAAGATCAGCCGATCAAACGGACTTGACGAGAATATCATCCACGTACACTTCTAAATTGCGTCCGATCTGCTCCTTGAATACTTTGTTCATCAAGCGCTAGTAACTTGCTCCCGCGTTCTTTAGTCCGAACGACATTACGTTGTAACAGTAAGTGTCGTCGGCCGTGACGAAGCTGACCTTCTCTTGATCTTCTCGGGCGAGCGGCACTTGATGGTAGCCCTGATAGGCGTCTAGCATGCATATCAGCTCGCAGCCGGCTGTAGAGTCCACCAGTTGATCAATCCGGGGCAGAGGGTAAAAATCCTTTGGGCATGCTTTGTTGAGATCCCTAAAGTCGATGCAAACCCTCCACTTGTTGCCCGGCTTGGAGACTAGCACCACATTTGTGAGCTAACTCGGGAACTGGACCTCCCTTATATGGCCGGCCTCCAGGAGCTTTTCGACTTCCGCTAGGATGATGGCGTTTTGATCGGCGCTGAAGTCCCTCTTCCTTTACTTCACCGGCCGAGCGTCCGGTCGGACGTGAAGCTCATGCTGTGCGATACTTGGCGAGATTCCCGGCAGCTCGTGCGTCGACCAAACGAAGACATCGCAGTTTCTCTGGAGACATTTGATCACCTCCTTTTTCTGGCTTGCCTCCAGATCGGCCGCAATAAATGTGGTGGCCTCCGATCGGGTCGGGTGAATCTACACTTCCTCTTTTTCTTCATAAACCAAAGAGGGTGATTTTTCGGTAATGGCGTTCACCTCGATCCGCGGTGTCTGCCGAGCGGAATTAGCTTCTGCTCGGACCATTTCGAAATAGCATCGCCGAGCCGCTAGTTGGTCTCCTCGCACTTCTCCGACTTTATCCTCAATAGGGAACTTAATTTTTTGGTAGAAGGTGGAGACGGCCGCTCGGAACTCACTAAGTGCCGGTCGCCCTAAGATGACATTGTATGCAGAGGGAGCGTCAACCACGACGAAGTTTGTAGTCCGCGTCCTTCTGAGCGGCTCTTCTCCCAGCGAAATAGCCAGTCGGACCTGTTCGACCGACAGAACTTCATTGCCCGTAAACCCGTAGAGGGGGGTTGTCATGGGCAGCAGCTCGGCTTGATCGATTTGCAGTTGGTCGAAGGTCTTTTTGAAGATAATGTTGACCGAGCTGTCTGTATCGATAAAAATGCGGTGAATAGTATAGTTAGCTATTACCGCTTTGATGAGGAGGGCGTCATCATATGACACTTCAACTCCCTCAAGGTCCCTGGGCCCGAAACTGATTTCGGGCCCGCTCGCCTGTTCTTGACTGCAGCCGATCGCATGGATCTGGAGCTGCCTGACGCTCGCCTTCCTTGCTCTGTTGGAGTCACCTCCGGTCGGTCCGCCAGCGATGATGTTGATTTCGCCTCGGGAAGTGTTGCTTCTATTTTCTTCCTCCCGTGCAGATGGCCTAGGCCGCTCCCTAGACACCCAGGGATTGCCCTCATGCCTCTGAGGATAATGCCACTCGGGAGACTGTTGCTGTCGCCTGTCGGGTATCCGCCGATCGACCTCATGGTGTCGCTGTCACCTATCGGATGATGGCGATCGACGACGGCTATTCCGAGGAGCGGGATGGGCGATCAGGGGAAGGCTTCGGCAATCTCGCGTGTTATGCGTGTCGGTCCGGTGGAACGAGCAAAACATGGGGGTCCATACCTTCTTATTTGGTTTGGGCCGCTCGGAAGCTACCTCTTGGACTCCATGGGCCCTCGCATGGTGAGAGCGGACTGCTTCGGTCCGCGGTCCTCTGGGCATCTCCTGTCGAGTGACAGCCTTCCGCTCGGCAAGTGCTAGCCGCTCCGTTGGAACTTCTTTTCTTCAGGCCGTCTGAGCTTCTTCTACATTAATGTATTCATTGGCCCGGTGTAACATATGATCGTAATCTCGAGGCGGCTTCCGAATGAGTGAACGGAAGAAGTCACCGTCCACGAGGCCTTGTGTGAACGCATTCATCATCGTTTCTGAGGTGGCCGTTGGAATATCCATGGTCACTCGGTTGAATCGTTGGATGTATACTCTGAGCGACTCCCTGGGCTCTTGCTTGATGGCGAATAAGCGGACACTAGTCTTTTGGTAACGCCGACTGCTTGCAAAATGATGGAGGAAGGCTGTGCGGAATTCCTTGAAACTTGTAATGGATCCGTCCGGCAGCCTCCGAAACCACCGTTGCGCCGATCCCGAGAGGGTGGTAAGGAACACCCGGCACTTTACTCCATCTGTGTATTGATGTAGGGTAGCCGTGTTGTCGAACTTACCAAGATGGTCGTCCGGATCGGTGGTTCCGTTGTATTCCCCGATCGTTGGGGGCACATAATGTTTTGGCAGAGGGTCCCGTAGGATAGCCTCTGAAAATTGCCGGTTGATCCGTTCGGGGGAGGCGTCCGTTCGGGGAGCCTTGCCTTTTCTGTTGTCTCGCATAGGCGCCTCGTCGAATGAATATCCTCGATCACGATTAACCGTTGCGGCTTCAGGAGGCGTACGAAATAGGGCCCGATGAAATGGAACCGTGGCCGGTGGTGCTTCCGCTCGGCCTTTCGACGCGGACGTCGCTTGTTGCTCCATCCGCTCGGCTTGTGCCTTCTATTTCTGTTGTTCCACAAGCTTAGCTGCTCTTGCCTCGATCAGAGCGTCGAGCTCCTTCGTGGAGAGCATCACCGTATGCGGTCGTCCAACTTCGTCCATTTCTTCTGCTCGGATGCAGGTGCGTTCCCACAGACGACGCCAATTTGATCCTGTCCGAACGCTGAATCAACGGACGCTGGGCACATGGCGCTCTCCGAACTGATGACGTGGATCTCCGGCCAGTCGTAGGGGTCTCCAGCGAACCTGCAAGGAAGTCGGGCCGGGAAGGGGTTCCCGGCGACGACCCTCTGACACTCAAGTCAGGCAAGAGGAAACTAGGAAGTGACTTCGAATATCAGAGAATGCGAACCTCCGGCGAAGTATGAGGACCCTTATATAGAGCTGTGAAGAGGCTTATGCACACATACCAAGGCGAATACGTGTCCTCTTACCATACCTCAGTATGGGCTTGTCAGAGGAGCTTGCCTGACACCATACTGCTACAGTCCGAGCACTTCTCTGATGGGACGGCAGAACCTTCTGTCGTAAGATTCAGTGTATGACTTGATCGTTAGACATGCCTGTTGTCAGAAGATGTTTCCCGATGTTTCCCTTGTCCTTTTGTCTCTTCCGTTCCCGCGCCGAGCGTCCGGCCGCTCGGCAGTCCCATCACTTCCGACCGGACGTAAGTACTGATCCGCTCGGGAGATTTCAGGTCGTGTGCTCGGCTGAAACTGTTCACAGCATTACTGCTTTACGCCTCGGCCGAGCGGGCTACCCGCTCGGCCCGACGACCCTATTCACCATGAGCGTCGGAGACCCGACTCCCCGTCGGGTTGTCTTTGCTTCCGCTTATACCCCGTTCGGCCGGTCGGTCCCCCCTTTTCCGGTCGGCTGAACCTCACACTGCCCTTGACTTTTGTCCTCCACGTGGCGTTGATTCCCCTCAAAGGGGGTCCCCTGTCTATACCGCCGGATCAGCAGTGATAGCTCACTTCTTGGATAGTGATTGGAAGCTACATAAAAGAATAATTAACTTCACTAAAATCACTAGTCATTATGGGGAAGAAATTGGAAAGATGGTTGAGGTTTGTCTAAGAGATTGGGGGATAGAAAAAGTATTTTCAATTGTAGTTGACAATGCTTCATCTAATGACACTGCAATTGATTACTTGAAAAGAAGAATGAAAAGTGAAAATTCATTGTTGTTTGAAGGGAAATACTTGCACTTGAGGTGCACTTGTCATATAATTAACTTAATTGTTAAGGATGGCTTGAAGGAGCTTAATGTTTCAATTAAAGCTATAAGGAATGCAGTTGTTTTTATTCATTCTTCCCCATCAAGATTGAATAAATTTAGGGAGTTTGCCATACTAGCCAAGTTTTCTAATACATCAACAATACCTATGGATGTCAAAATGCGGTGGAATGCAACTTATAAAATGCTTGAAGTTGCATTGAAGTATAGAAGGGTGTTCGAAAGGATGACTGAAGAATGGTTGCCCTTTATAAATTATTTCCATCAAAAAGATGATAAGGGTAAAGAAAGGATCGGGCCTCCAAAAGCTAATGATTGGGAGATGACAAAGGCTTTTGTACACTTTCTGAAAAAGTTTTATGATGCCACTTTAGAGCTAAGTGCATCAAAAAGTCCTACCTCCCAATTGATTTATCAATCAATGGTTGCACTACAAGTTGAGATTGATAGAAAGAGACATGATGATTCTGATCCAATTCTTAAAGAGGTAGCATGTGCAATGAAGTTAAAGTTTGACAAGTATTGGGGAAATTGGAATAACATGAATCCTTTGATATTTATTGATAATATTTTGGACTCGAGAAACAAACTTCAAATGATGAAAGTCGCAGTCAAAAAATTGGGAGGTACTCCTACAAGTGTCAAAGAGTTTGTTGATAGCGTCAAACAAAGATTGGTAACTTTGTGGACGGAGTACAAGGGAATAAATGATATATTGAATGCTGAGAGTCAAGATATGCAAATAGAGTGTGATGATGGATATGGCGGTACTGGTGGTGGTGGTGGACCTGGTGGTGGTCTTTGTGATGAATTGTTTGATGATGTGGAAGCACAAAATGAAGAAGAACAACTTCAAGAGATATCCAATGAAGTGGATAAGTACTTGGCCGATGAAATTGAAAAACGATCAAATCAATCTTTTAATCTTTTGGAGTGGTGGAAAGGAAGTGAAACTAGGTACCCAATTCTTTCAATGATTGCCAACGATGTTTTTTCAATTCCATGCTCAACTGTTGCTAGTGAGTCCGCTTTTAGTTTGGGCAAAAGAGTTGTGGATCCTTTTAGGAGCAGTTTGAGTCCTAAAATGGTAGAGGCATTGGTATGCACTAGTGATTGGCTAAGAGCAGATGAGTTCTCTTTTTGGAAAGATCCAATCGATGATGACCTTGAACTATATAAAGAAATTGAAGAAATTGAAAAAAGTAAGTCTTTTATTAAATTAAGTTTACATTTATATAATATTTATCATTGTTAATCTAACATGAATAATAATGTTTTTATTAACAGATGCAAATGCCAGTCAAGACCGTGCAAACACTTTATCTTCGCCCTCCACTTTGGTCTAACTTGAAGAGTAAGACTATATTTATGTTTACTTATTTCAATTCTAATATTTGTAACTAAATTTAGTTTGTAACTTTTGTAGGTCCTTTGAGATGTTGTAGTTTCAACAAAATTAAAGTTAGTAAGACTGTATTTACATTTTTCTTATTTAAATTCTAATATTTGTAACTAAAATTTAGTTTTTAACTTTTGTAGGTCTTTTGAGATGTTGGAATTTCAAAAAATTTACAGACATGAGTCATGCCACTATTTTTTGCAACTGACCTATAGTCATTTAGAGTAACAACTTGTGATAAATTTGATGTGACACTTTTGTTTTGACTTTTGAGAATACTCCTACTTTTGTTTATGATTCATTAAAAGCACTGGTAGCAAACAACAGGTTCATGTTAATATTGTTATGATTCGGGGCTATATAGGGGTTTCTTACCGAATGCATTTAAGACTTTACCAAACAACAAGTTCATCTTTTTACATTCAATTGTCCTGGATTGAATTGCAGTTGCCCCTATTGTTATTCCATTATAGTAACTGTCATTGTAGATTATGATTCCCTTTGATAAGTTGACAATTGACATCATGTAAGTAAAGGTGCACCTGAGCAGGTAATTTTTTCCCCCTCATTTGATTTTTTGTCCCCTAGCATATAATTCATGCATTGCTATCACTCACGAGATAGAGAAGGCTGATGGATTTACATGAATTTTTCCAGGTAACCTTGGTGATCATTATACAAATTGTCATGCTATTTGATTTTCTTTTGATGTCTTATGGATGATTTTTCTTGGACCATAACACAAGTATGAGATTGTGAAGAAGTTGCAGGCAAGGAAGCACATATGTGGGATGACAGGTGGAGTGAATGATGCTCCTGCTTTGAAGAAGGCTGATATTAGTATTGTTGTTGCCGATGCAACAGCCAACAGATGCTATCAAAAGTGCTTCTGATATTGTTCTTACTGAACCTGGTCTTAGTGTCATCATCAGTGATGTGCTTACTAGCAGAGCTATTTTCCAGAGGATGAAGAATTATACCGTGAGTAATTTCTCATTTCGTTGCTGCTATTTCTTCATTACAAGGCTTCTGAGCTTCTCTACTGCTGTTATTGAGTTTTTTTTTCTTGTTTTACCACAGATTTATGCTGTCTCTATCACTATACGGATTGTTGTAAGTTCCAACATGAGTAGGATTTTGAGTTTCCAAGTCTAGCGTGATCATTTCTGTGATTCTCATTTGCCTATCATTTCTGTGATTCTCATTTGCCACAGATTTATGCTTTTACATGATGGTATTTTTCTTGGAATGTTTGTTCTAGAAGTAAACCTTTTACTCAGATAGATTAGTATTTGAAGAAAAATGCACTTCTCGTAAACTCTTAAGTCTTAACACTTCGTTATTGAGTCTTCTCTCAGGTTGCAACCCTTATAGCAGTCTATGCTGACTAGGGTTTCGCTAAAGTCAAAGGAATAGGTTGGGGATAGGCGGGTGTTATCTGGCTTTACAACATTCTTAGCTTCTTCCCTTTGGATTAGTTCAAATTTGTCGTCTGCTACACTCTAAGTGGAAAAGCTTGGGATAACATTCTCAACAATAAAGTATGGAATCATTGTGCCTTTAGTGGAAATCTGTTTATTTCTTTTCATATAGACTTTTGTGTTTGTATTAACCTAAACGCCAATTTCTACTCGATTTATGATGTTTCAGATTGCTCCAATCTTTTTACGTAGGAATAGTCAGAGTATCTCTTTATGTTATTTGATTGTTCCACTGTTTAAATTTTCTGTTATTGCTCAAGCAAATTGCTCCACGACTGTTTAAACTTCATGTTATTTGATTGTATATGATCCAGTGATTCCGTGTTGCCATACGATGTGCTCTCGACTCGAAAACTTGAGTTTTCATTTTTTTTTTTATTTCTATTCACGGTTAGTGTTTATTGTTATGAGGAATTTGTTTTGTTGTATATATCTTTCTTGGTCTCTTTGAGTTTCTTGAATGATTTATTTTGTATTGGTGAATAGTGATCACTGCTCTTCATTACAAGAGAATTATTTTTTATATATTATATGTAATATATATATATATAACTTCGGTATGACGGTATTTTACCAATACCGTATCGATATTTCGGTATACCGAAATGTTGGTACGATATCGATATCATTTCTTAGAATATTAATTTTTTCGGTACGATATATGATATTTAATTTTGGGTAGGTTCCGTACCGACCCAGACCTAATTTTGTCTAAATCAATGTACACTTTCTTTTTGCCAATGGTTTCTATCATACCACTAAAATATAATTTGTGTAAAACAAGGTCCCCCAATCCCGTTTGGATTTTTTTTTAATAATACACGTATTAAATTTCACACCTTAATACAGTAGTAAAATATTAATCTTATAAAAAAAAAAAAAAATTAAAATTACCATAATGTGGGGAGAATACGTAGTGGTTGGATTTTATTAAAAAATATATCAATTCATAACGGTAGGGTATATCTCGAAGATGTAATCATGAAAGTTTATTTGGTCTTCGACCATGAAAATTTTTAGCTATTTACTATTTACTATATTGTAAAATTCCCAAAGAACGTCAGGAAAAGAAAATTAGAGAATGTTTCAACAGGTAACATCAAATTTAAGAGTTAAGAGTAAATGGATGACACCATAACCTAACTGGGAGTCAGAAAACTGATTTTGTTCGGTGCAGAACAACAGGAAAGCAATTTACACTAACCAAAGATCCTCCTTTGAATCAGTGGGCAGCGGTGTGTGTGGTGGCTTTGAGTCAGTGGCCTTCGACCATGAGATCCTCCTTTGAGTTTGGGAGATCCTCCTCCAGCGGGTTTCAATCTGGGAGAATAGTGAAGAAGAAAGGGTTCCTAATTTGGAGAAAATGTGACGAAATGAACTAACATCTCCGTTTGTTGTTAATGGGAATCTAACGGGAGGATGAATTAGGGAAATATTTTGAAACACGAGGGACCATTATGACAGCCCGAAAAGAGGAGGGACTACTCTGGGGTAAGTGAAAAATAAGAGGGACCAACACTGGACTTTACCACCAAATTTTAGATACGAATTCGGTAATTTGCCCTTTTTATGAAGGGCAAATGGCTTCAACGATCGAAGTGTTTCCGAAATACAGCTTTCTTCCGGGAGGGCTAGGTTTCTTCCCGGCCGGTTAGGTTTCTTCCCTCTTCGTTCGTCGTTCGGGGTTCGTCGGCGCATCCTCCCTCTCTTTCTTCTGCTTCAGGCACCGCCGTTATGGTGAGGAAAACCGCCGCCGACGTCTCCTCTTCCAAGGGCGGAAAATCCAGGGAATCCGCCTCCATCGCCTCTGCTGTACCCAAAAAGGAGAAGATTTCCGTGTCGGCTATGCTTGCCTCCATGGACAAGCCCAAAGCCTCGTCTTTCGGCGCCTCGAAAAAGCCTAAGCCCAAAGCCAAATCCTCGTCCTATACGGATGACATCGATCTACCGCCTTCCGACGATGAGGAAGTGGAGGTCGCGGAGGAAGAGACCGCAAGACCTAAAGCTCGAAATGCTGTTACTGAACTGTCAGCCGCCACCATCTCGGACAAGGAGCTCAAGAAGAGGGAGAAGAAGGATATCTTCAATGCGAACGCTGCCGAGCAGGCACGGCAGCAGGCCCTGAGGGATGACCACGATGTCTTCACGGTGGTTATTGGATCCCGCGCAGCCGCCCTTGATCCTGACGCTCAAGAGGGCGCCGCCGATGCTAACGTGAAGGATATCACCATCGAGAATTTCTCTGTTTCTGCTCGGGGGAAGGAGCTCCTGAAGAACGCCACCGTCAAGATCGCCCATGGGAAGAGGTACGGTCTTATTGGTCCAAACGGGAAGGGGAAATCTACTCTGTTAAAGCTCCTTGCTTGGAGGAAGATTCCCGTCCCACGCAACATTGATGTGCTCCTGGTCGAGCAGGAAGTAGTCGGGGATGCAAGAACTGCTCTTGAGGCCGTTGTGTCGGCTAACGAGGAGCTGGTGAGCCTCCGCAAGGAGGCTGCTGCTCTCTCCGAGAAACCTGAAGGAGGAGACGATGAAGACGACGATGATAGTGGAGTGAAGCTTGCAGAAATATATGAAAGGTTGCAGCTTTTGGGTTCCGATGCTGCAGAGGCCCAGGCATCCAAGATCTTAGCTGGGTTAGGGTTCACCAAGGAGATGCAGCGCCGTCCAACCAAGTCATTCAGCGGAGGATGGAGGATGAGGATATCCTTGGCCAGAGCTCTCTTTGTGCAGCCAACTTTGTTACTTCTGGATGAGCCTACAAACCATCTTGATCTCCGAGCAGTATTATGGTTAGAGGAGTATCTTTGCCGCTGGAAGAAGACGCTGGTGGTGGTGTCCCATGACAGAGACTTCCTTAACACCGTTTGCAATGAGATTATACATCTTCACGAGCTGAAACTCCATGTTTACCGTGGGAACTTTGATGATTTTGAAAGTGGTTATGAGCAAAAGCGAAAAGAAACAAATAAGAAGTTTGAAATTTATGAGAAGCAGATGAAAGCTGCAAAGAAGACTAGCAACAAGGCTAAGCAAGACAAGGTTGATGATCGGGCCAAGTATGTCGCTGCCAAGGCAGCTAAGAGTAAGTCAAAGGGGAAGGTGGAAGATGATGATGTGCCACCACCTGAGGCGCCCCAACGGTGGAGGGATTATAGTGTTGTATTCCACTTCCCGGAGCCCACTGAGCTGACACCGCCACTTCTGCAGCTCATCGAGGTCAGCTTCAGCTATCCAAACAGGGAGGATTTTAGGCTTTCCAATGTTGATGTGGGAATTGATATGGGGACAAGGGTTGCCATTGTAGGACCAAATGGTGCCGGCAAATCCACACTGCTGAATTTACTTGCAGGGGATTTGGTGCCCACTGAAGGAGAAGTTCGTCGGAGTCAAAAGCTGCGGATTGGGAGATATTCCCAGCATTTTGTTGATCTCCTGATCATGGAAGAGAACCCAGTTCAGTACCTTCTCCGCCTTCATCCAGATCAAGAAGGATTTAGCAAGCAAGAGGCTGTGCGAGCTAAACTTGGGAAATTTGGCCTGCCTAGCCACAACCACCTTACACCCATTGCCAAATTATCTGGAGGCCAGAAGGCTCGCGTTGTGTTTACTTCTATATCCATGTCTAGGCCTCATATTCTTTTGTTGGATGAGCCAACAAATCACCTTGACATGCAAAGTATCGATGCACTGGCAGATGCACTTCAGGAGTTTACTGGTGGTGTTATTTTGGTGAGTCACGACTCACGTTTAATATCACGAGTATGTGAGGATGAAGAGAAAAGTGAGATATGGGTTGTGGAAGACGGTACTGTTAGAAAATTCCCTGGTTCTTTTGAAGAGTACAAGGAAGATCTTCTGAAAGAGATTAAGGCGGATGTTGATGAATAAAGACAAATTTAACTTATTATTTCTGTTCTGCTGTGAGTGAAATGTAGTTTTTTTCATAAGTACATTTGGGACCCACGATGAAATATTGCTATTTCAGCTGCAACTGTTATTTTGCTCTTACAGTTTTTTTAATCCTTAAAGATGGATTTGATTGGCCATTATGCTGTCCTGCCCAACTTAACTCGTGGTATCGAGTTATTATTTGTTCTCTCTTTCTGAAGTTACCACAAAATAATTTCCTCTAATGTGTTTCATATTGCTCTGTTCATTTATAACTTCCTGCACTTCCAGGCAATGGATTACTGCCATTCTGAGGGAATTATGCATCAAGATGTCAAGCCTCATAATGGAATGATAGACCACGAGCTCCAGAAGCTCTGGTTGTTAGACTGGGGACTTGCTGAATTCTACCATCCTGGCAAGGAGTACAATGTTCGTGTAGCTTCAAGGTATGTCATGCTATGAACTTCATTTGTTTCTCAATTGTCTATTGTTAGTTATCCTGAAATAAACCCGTTCAAAGTAAAATCTAAAATCTCATGTTTTAGGATCACGAGTTAGGCCTTTATATAGGAAAGAAGATATACAATCATAGACAAAAATACCCCTATAAATATTCTATTCTAACACTCCCCCTCAAATTGGAGAATATAGATCATATGCACCAAGCTTGTTACATATGTAGTCAATTCGGGGACCTCTAAGTGACTTAGTGAATATATCTGTTAGCTGATCATGTGAGTTGACAAAACTAGTAGATATTTCTCCAGGTATGACTTTCTCTCTGACGAAGTGACAGTCAACTTCAATATGCTTTGTTCTCTCATGGAAGACTGGATTTGAGGTAATATGCATAGTGGCCTGGTTGTCACATATGAGTGACATTTGTGTAACCTCTCCAAACATTAGTTCCTGAAGCAACTGTTTTAACCATATAAGTTCTTGACTGACTATAGCCATAGCTCGATATTCTGCCTCTGCACTGGATCTTGCCACAACATTCTGCTTTTTGCTTTTCCAAGAAATAAGGTTACCTCCGACAAATATACAAAATCCAGAAGTAGATCTTCTATCAGAGGGAGATCCTGCCCAATCTGCATCAGAATACCCCACAACTTGAGTATGTCCTTTGTCTCCATATAGAAGTCCCTTTCCTAGTGCACCCCTGATATATCGAATAATGCGAGTCGTGGCATCCCAATGTTCTTTGCACGGAGAGTTGAGAAATTGACTTACTACACTTAAGATATCCAGACGGGTGACAGTAAGGTAGCTTAGTTTCCCTACTAATCGCCTGTACCGTTCAGGATCTGAAAGAGGCTCCCCTTGATCTGGCAGGAGCTTGACATTAGGATCCATAGGATTGTCGACTGTCTTTGAGTTTAACATTCTTGTTTCTTCCAGAATATCCATTGCATACTTCCTTTGGGATATAATGATCTCATCTTTAGACTGTGCCACTTCTATCCTTAGGAAATATTTGAGTTTGCCTAGATCCTTTGTCTGGAAATGTTTGAAAAGATGTTTTACTTGTGAAATCTCAAGATGATCATTACCTGTAATGATAATATCATCAACATAAACCACTATATATATGCAACCAGTAGATGAGTGACGATAAAAGACGGAATGATCAGCCTCACTTCGAGTCATGCCAAACTGTTGAATTACGGTACTAAATCTACTGAACCATGCTCTGGGTGACTGCTTGAGACCATATAAAGATTTTCGCAAGCGACATACAAGACCAGAAGACTCCCCCTGAACAACAAAACACGGAGGTTGCTCCATGTAGACTTCCTCGAGCAGGTCACCATGTAAGAATGCATTTTTGATGTCCAATTGATGAAGGGGCCAATGACGAATTGCAACAATGGACAGGAAAAGACGCACAGAAGACAACTTGGCAACAGGAGAAAAAGTGTCTCCATAATCCAATCCAAATACCTGAGTATAGCCTTTAGCGACGAGACGGGCCTTAAGACGATCAACCATGCCGTCTACACCAACTTTCACCGTAAACACCCATCGACAACCAACCACTGACTTCCCAGGAGGTAGAGGAACGAGGTCCCAAGTCACACTGCTCTGTAAGGCACTCATTTCATCAAGCATAGCCTATTTCCATCCTGGATGGGCAAAGACATCACCTGCAGTCTTTGGAAGAGAAACAGACGACAAGGAAGACAAACAATATTAGTAGGATGGAGAAAGACGATGATAACTCAAAGAAACATAGTGAGGAGAAGGATTATGAGTGGAACGCATACCCTTTCGAAGTGCAATAGGAACATCAGAGTCAGAAGATGGGATCGGAGGAAACGACGAAGGACTTGGCTCCAAAGATGTGCCCACGGTAGTGTCAGTGTTGGTCGGCGGCAAAGCATCAGAACGAGGACGACGTTGATAATCCTGCAAAGGAGGAGACGAGACTAGAGATGATAGAGGTGCCTCTGGAGGACAAAAGATAGTTACTGGTGCAGGTGGAGAGGCCGAAACCTCGGCCTGTGAAGCGAGCGGAAGGCCCAAAAAAAGAGACCGAGTTAAAGAATGTGACATCAGCAGAGATGAAGTACCGACGAAGAGTAGGGGAATAACACTTGTACCCTTTCTGAGACCGTGGGTACCCAAGGAAGACACACTTATGAGACCGGGGAGAGAGTTTGTCAATGCTGGGATCAAGAGCATGAGCAAAACATATAGAACCAAATACCCAAGGTGGTAAAGGATGAAGAGACTGATGCGGATAAAGTACCTGATGAGATATTTTACCTTGGAGAGTGGATGAAGGCATGCGATTGATGAGATAACACGCAGTAAGTACGGCATCACTCTAAAACTGATGAGGGACATGAGAATGGAGAAGAAGAGTCCGAGTGGTCTCAAGGAGATGACGATTCTTGCGTTCTGTAACCCCATTCTGCTGAGGAGTATGAAGACAAGACGTGCGATGCAACACACCATGAGATGTCAAGAAGGTACGAAACTGATTAGATAAATACTCGCGTGCATTATCACTTTGCAAAGTTGAATGGAAGTACCAAATTGAGTTTTTATTTCAAGGAAAAAGGATTCAAAAATAAAAAACAATTCTGAACGATCCTTCATCAGATATAACCATGTACAACGGGAAAAATCGTCTATAAAAGTAACAAAATACCTTGACCCCATTGTAGAAGAAACATGACTTGGACCCCAAATATCAGAATGAACCAAAGCAAAAGGAGACATAGCCCGACTCTCAATGCGAGGAGAAAAAGAACTATAAACATGCTTACCTAATTGACACGACTCACAAGATAAAGACCCTAAGTGAGAAAGACTAGGATGTAACTATTTCAACTTATTAAGACCTGGATGTCCTAACTGAGCATGAATAAGAAGTGGAGATGCCGCCGTCGAACCAAGAAAAGAGGGTTGTTGAAGCCGATATAGGCCATGAGATTCACATTTGAAGCCAATCATCCTCCCCGTACTCCGGTCCTGTAAGGAAACAAACGTGTTAGTAAAAGAAATGACACAATCAAGAGATCGAGTAAGTTGACTTATCGACAATAAATTAAAGGGAGCTCCGGGAACATAAAGAACATTATGAATTGAAAGAGATGAAGAAGGATGAACAATGCCAATACCCTGGGATTGAGTTTGGGAACCATTGGCCATGGTGACCTTTGGTAAATTACCAGAAGTAGTGAGAGTGGAAAATAGGGATTTATTACCAGTGATATGATCGGTGGTCCCAGAATCAAGAACCCAAGGACCCGAAGAACGAGATATACCAACAAAGGAAGTACCAGCGTCTGCAATGCAGTGGAACCCGAAGCCTGTCGATTCTCAAACCATTTCAGAAAGTCAGTATAGGAAGGTGTAGAAGTCGAATTAGGTGTTAACTGTGAAGTGGAAGCTGAAGAAGCAACAGAACTCTGAACAATCTGAGCAGCATGAGGAGGACGACCATGTAGACTCCAACACTTATCAATCGTGTGTCTCGGTTGGTGACAATGATCACACCAAGGACGTCCTTTGCCACCCCTGCGAGGTGGAGGTTCTTTGTGTCGAGAGATCAAAGCTGACGAGTCGACAGAAACAGGAACAGAAGAAGGCATTGTCAATACTTTGGCTGGGACACGGAGAAGAGTCGCCCAAGTATTGTCTATGGTAGCTTCTGTGGGACTGCCCAGGATCTGATCACTGACATGAGAATAATATGTGGGCAGACCATATAAAGCCAGAGACAAAAAATTTCTTCCGATTTTCAAGCTCTTCAACAGGATTGGCCGCAGGTGGGGGCAGTTCATTGAAGTCACAAAGAAGGCTAGAGACTGAACCCAGATAAGTTGACATTGAATCCTTAATCTGATGGGTGCTGAGGATGGTCATGAGATCTTCACAAACTTGATAGAGGCGCCGAGAGGTGTTTGTGAAGAGTTGTTGATCCTGCTTTGCAAGTTTTGTGAGTACGGAAGACATTCCTAAGAAATGGATGGATGGTGGCTCGGATAATACAACACAACTGAGCGTCAACCTTCTTCCACAGAGGACGATCGACGACTTGAACATCTTCTTCAGTTTGAGTGAGATGTGTCTCATAACCCTGTCCAACAAGCCAAAGCTCAATGTCAGATGCCCAAGAGATATAATTTTTACCGTCCAACTGCTCGGAAGAAAGGGGTGCAGTGATATGGTTGGTCAAGATTGAGGTATCTGGCTTTGGGATGCCAGAGGTAGCCATGAATAGAACTTGTTGGCTGTTGGTGACAGGGTAGAAGAAAACTAACAGCGGCAGAGGCTGCTCGGGAGAAAGGAAGCTTGGCGCCGCAAGAGGGAAGAGAGCGGCGGAAGATTGGCGCGAGAGGAGAAGCTTTAGGGCATGGGAACGACGGCTAGCTTCTGGTGTCCGAGAGGGCACGGGACTGGCGGCGAGGGAGGAGAAGCTTTAGGGCATGGGAACACCGGCTAGCTTCTGGTGTCCGAGAGAGCACGGGACTGGCGGCGAGGGCGGAGTTGATGAAGATGGCGACGCCAGTGACAAAGGCGATGCCGGTGAGGAGGACCCAGAGGGCTCGATGAGGACTCCGGCGAATGGGCCGTCAGTAGGTACGAAGATGCCGACCAGAAAAACACCAAAGAGGGCGTGGATGCCGATTGCGTCGGTGGCGAAGCCGGCTGCGAGGATGATGGCGAGGGTGGCGCAGACGTAGGACTCCTTCACAGAGTCTCCTGGGGATGCCGTAGACCTTGCGGACGAACCACGGGGAGGGGGCCGGCGCGAGAAGAAGGCGTCGGGAGAATAGGAAACTAGGGCACAGTAAGGAATTCGGCGTGGTAGAAAGACGGCGCGGGGAAGAGAAAGAAATTAGGGTTTTGGCTCTGATACCATGTTCAAAGTAAAACCTAAAATCTCATGTCTTAGGATCATGAGTTAGGCCTTTATATAGGAAAGAAGATATACAATAATAGACAAAAATACCCCTATAAATATTCTATTCTAACAAAACCCTTTAATATTCAACTTATTAGAATGGATGATGAAGTTACATTCAGTAATGGATTAATGTTGGCCTTTTTGAAGTTTGGATGTCAGTACAGTGGCATATGTGCCTGACTGGATTAGACATGATTTTGTGAATGACCACTTAGCAGCTATGCAGTTGCCTTGGCAGATTTGGAAGAGGACTGCATGGTGTATATGCCTTCATATGTTGTGGAGAAGAAAGAAAAAAAACCTATTTTTGATAATTTGCACCTTTGTGGATTGAACTAAATAGATTTAAGAACCTAAATTACACTATTGGGTAGCTTGTAAGTTAACTTAAACAAACACTTTTGCAAGTGACAAGCTATATATATACTTTTTTAACTTGTATTGCATGCCCCTCACTTACTACATGTGCACTATTCATTTGGGTGATTGGCTATCAATGCTTGGATTAGAAAACATCAGCTGTAGATGTGCATGCACAACCAAGCAAGGTGGTCAGTGTAATCCAGTGGGATTACAGCAGATTACAGCAACATTATATAGATTTTAATCATTATCATTGCCAAACTATGTCATCAACTAAACTATTTGAGATAGGTTATATAGATCTTATCCCCCGTTGCACTCTATCATTAGCATGTATTTTGCTTTATTGCTATTAAATCACAGTACTGATAACTTTTTGTCAAATATTATAGGCACCACTTTAAGTAATGCAGTATATTTGCAGAGAGATTCATCAATATTCTTGATGTTGATCATTTTTCCTTAATTTTCTTTTGAGCTTTTCCACCTCTTTCACATGGTGCACCAACATGGTGTACCAACATTTAAGAACCATCATGAGGATATAGTTTGGTTTTTTTTGCTTTTGTACTTGCTGCAAAATGTGTTCACCCACTTGGGTAAACTTTTTGTCGATGTTGGAGAAATATTTTTTGTGCCATGGAATGCTTAGTTGAGATGATTTCATATTTTTTGTGCCATGGAATGTTTTTTTTTTTTCTAACATTTCTTTATAGATAAAGTGCTTATTGATGTTTATATGAGAGAATATTTTTTTCTAAGATTTCATAGATACAAATGATGATCACAAAGTTTTTGTTCTTTATTGGTTAAAAGTTTTTTTTTCTTTGGAAAATAGGATATTATTGAACTCCATAATGGGGACATTGGAATGTGATTACATGGAAATAGAACAATGTCTCTCATTTCTCTTTCCCCTTCAGTTTGCAGGATATCAAACTGACCTGACCTAAAATTTTACCATTTTATAGCCAATTACTAATAAATTTACAATGTTTTGGTGCATTGCGAGATTTAGCTGATATTACAGTACCTGCATTTTGCCATACTCAAACTAAACCCATTTAATTAATCGGTAGCCTTACCTGCTTAATACTTGCATAGATGTTAATGACTAATGTCTATGCCTATCTGTTTAGCCAAACTGATACCATGACCTGCTACAATTGGATTGGGTAGTTCATGGGTATCCAAATAAATGGGTAATTGAATTCTTTCCAAGTATAAAATTATTGTTAATTAAGATTTACAAATATAATGACAACATATTAGTTAACTGCTAATAAAATCATTAAATTATGATAAACGTAAGTTTGCGTAACGGCAAAGTTGTTGCTTTGTGACCTAAAGGCCATGGGTTCGAATCCTTGAAATAGCTTCTTGTAAAAAGCAGGATAAGGTTGCATACAATGGATCCTTCCCTGGGATCCCACATGGGGGGAGTTTCGTGCACCAGGCTGCCCTTTTTTTTATCATAAATGTAGCTACACAACAAGAAATTACCAATACTATCATTATAGACCCATCAAAAGAAAATAACTACTTAAATATGCACCTATGCACATACAGGTTCATTGTTAGGGTACCCTTTACCATCCCTATGCTCTTGCGGGAGACTTTTAATGATTGGATATTCATTCTTCTTCTTTTCCAGGTTCTTGGTACTGATGAACTAGCCCCCGGGGCTATGGTACAGCGGCAGCATCTAGGTTGTCATCCAGGCACCCGCGGTTCGAACTCCAGCTATGGCGAATTTGCATGAATTTTTCCTCCAAATGGGGCACGCAACTAAAGGATGCTGGGCTGCCCGCTGCGAGCGTTTCCCGATTTATCATGGTGGCCGGTGGAAAACTTCCGTGGGGCTGGGCCGGTCATCCCAGGCTTGACGTTATCCAGCCTGGTTAATCATTTTTTTTTTTTGGTACTGATGAACTAAATGTGTACCTAAACAAGTATCGACTAGAGCTTGATCCACAGCTTGATGCTCTCGTTGGAAGGTATGAGGTACATGTGATGGAATGTTCATAAGCTCTAATATTTCCCAAATTCATATTTTTTGCTTTGCTTTCTTCAGGCACAGCAGAAAACCATGGTCTAAATTCATTAATGCTGACAATCAACACCTTGTTTCTCCAGAGGTTTCTATTTGTGCTCACTTCATATTTGCTGAAAGAATAAAAATTACTGTTTTCAAATTTAATTTTGCTAACGATGTGTATATTCAACATTATTAATTGTCCTCTGTCATGGCTGGCAAAAACCTGTGCAGGCAATAGATTTTCTTGATAAACTCCTGCGATACGTTCATCAGGATAGGCTCACTGCACGAGAAGCAATGGTATCATCTGAATTTATGTTCATTTACTACAGTCCTTTCCTTGTATCATTAAAATAGCTGGGGCTAAGATAATTTTAAGCCATCACCCCCTGAAATATGATAAAGAATGAAGCTTTAGTTATAGAAGGGTAGTTAAGGATGGATTGACATGTTCAAGGGTTATTCAGAATTTCTTGGTCATCTGTGTCCTCAATTTGAAGTACACTTCAGAGATCTGAAAGAACTGGCCAAATGCTTTATCATTATTCATTGTTATAGATGCCCTGAACTCTGGCAAGCAAACAACCACAATATACATATACATATTTTAGAGAAAAGTCATGTGAGATTGGCAGTAACATGCTCAATATATCCATATTTTCTTCAAGTAAGAGCAGCAGAGAATAGTAGGATGCGGATCCAGTAAAAGTGTCATGCGGACTAGTTGAAAGGGAATTTGGGTTGTAGATTATTCAGATTATGACATTGCGTTGGAGCATCTTTTATCATGACCCCCAAGCACTCGGATGGCGTGTGTAGTTCTCTCTTTCATGCCACTGATTTAATTGTGTTGGTGTCTGAGTTTTGTTTAGAGGTGACAAAATATTCTATCTTTCGTAGCATCACGAACAACTTTGTTTGGCTATGCAATAGTTTAGTTTGGTATGCCAAAAATGAAGAGAAGTAAATACCTAATATCTAGTTAATCAACAAAATAATCTCTTTGTTAAGTAGCCCAATAGCAAAGAGGATAAATATAATGGCTGTGCCATTAAGTTGATACACGATATGGTTGGTCAAAACAGAACTTCAGAATGGAGAACCTAGAACTCTATTATTTTCTATTTTAAGGTCATGATAACTTTTTGATTAGTTCTGCGTGCTTATTGTTTTACAACTTTTACAAAAGGTAGATCCGCTACCTTAGCGGCCCCCCTAGTGCCGGCCCCACGGATATGGAGGGAGGTTCATGCAGGTACACAGGCCATAGGCGCATGGCGGGGTAAACCTCAGGTCGTCAGTTCCTGAGAATCGACCCCTGGCCATTACGCCAGAGATACCATGCGCCCACCGTCTGTGCTACGCCCTGGGGGCTGTTTTACAACTTTTACAGTTTTGTCTAATCGGTGCCTTGATAGCATCATTCCTGTCTGGGGCTGTTTGACTCCAACACCAAGTATTTTTTTCCTAATTTTAATATTTTGAAATGATAAATTTTAAGTGTTATTTAACATGTTCTTTTTGTAGGGTTGTTGCGGTTGAGAGAGGGGTCCAACACTTCCTGAAGAAACAATCGCATTAATTTTCTTTAGGGGGAAAAAATACTAACTCCCTCTATTTTCTATCAAGTAGAATTTTATTTTTGTATTTAAAAAATAACACTTAAATATTAAAAAAAATATATATTAAATTTTATCGTTGTATTTAAAAAATAACACTTAAATATTAAAAGAAAAATTATATTGAATTGATGTGGAAAATAATTATATATATATATATATATATATATATATATATATTTGGGTCGATTTTTTAATTATTGATTAGTTGAATCGATAGTGTATACAGAGAGAAAAATATACATAAAATGATAAAAAAAAATATAGAAGTATCTAGTGATGGTGTCCTTTGTTATTTGCTCGGATCTATGGTTGATGTTGGTGCATTCTGCAAAGTAAAATTTGTTAGTTGAGGGTTGATATTATTGGTGCTATCTTCTTTGACGGTTAAGTCAATGATGAGTTGAGATGTGAGACTCACGTACATACATGAGAAAACAAAAGAGTTTGAAGAGATGAAGAAAATTTATCTTCGTGATAGAAAAAAAAATTATATCTTCTCTTATTTTCATGGAACCTTATATAATCGTGAACAGTGGCGAATCTAAAATTTAAATTTAGGAGGAAATGAAAAAAATAATTATTATAGATTGTATTCGAAGACGGCATAGTCGAGGCGATAAAAATATATATTTTAAACTACTTAATTTTATTTTATTTATATAATTAAATATTAATCTTTTTAGAAGTTATATATAATTTATTGATTTAAATTAATTAGGTCTTTGAATTATCTAGAATTAATTTAGATATCAACAAAGAAAGAAGAAATAGACATAAATTATTAATAAATTTAATTATTTTTTTCCTCAGAAGATTATTAAAAAAATATTAAAAAGATAAGGATATAATTATTTTTATAATTTTTTTTACATTTGACCAAAGGTCAAAGGAAGTTAAATATTATTTTTAAAATATAGGGGAGTAAAATGCTATTTGATAGAAAAATAGAGAGGATTAAAGATATTTTTTTTTGCTGTTTCTTTATTGCCAAAAGCCTGCTCTACAGGCCACTATTACCCAACTAAATTTGCCAAGGTATATTATGCTCATGCAGTCCTGTCCAGATGGCTTTGCTCTCTTATTGATCCCTTGGCACGTAAGTAATAAATGTCTGCCTTTAAGCATCCAATGAGCAATGCCCTCTGTTGATTTGCAATCCTTGAAATTATTAGAGAAGCAATCCTACGACGTTAGCCAGCCAATTCCGGCCAAAAGTCAGATATTTTTGGCATCACCAAATTGGCGTCAGATACATTCCTTGACCAATATGACAGTCATCTCCACAAGACCACAACTGTGAAAATACAGTCCTGGATCTAAATACTATCTGCTGGATTTATAGTCTTTAATACTTTCAAACTCTTGATATTTGGTCAATAATCTTCTGGATTTAAATATAAATTTATAATCCACGCATGCATTTATCCACAACTACACTCATAGTTCCACAGTGTTACGGGTAGCGTCTAAAACCTTTCCCGAAGCCCCTTCACCAAACTATAGACGATATTGTCATTGTCTCACTAACAATATTCGCCAGAAGGATAATAAATATTTGTAGGTTGAACCGCAATCCAGCGTGATTAATGCAATCGCTGGAGCAATTCTCTGTTTTCCGGTTACAAAGCATCCATAACAATGTGAAATTATAACATGTTAAAGCGTTTACAACTATTAAAAAACAGCAAAGCGATTTTAAAATATAGTGGAACATGATATGAAAAGGTTCTTATGCTTTAACCATACAATCACGGAGTCACCCCAAATAACACGTTATCGTCCAGAGATAAGTCTGATAAGCTGACCCAGTTAGGTCCTGTAAGGCCAGAGGAGAATAGATAGAGATGCAGATTAATTACTTGGGCCCGATATCCTTGAGTGCACAAATCTGCTCTTCGCCCATTGCAGACATGACGGTGACCACCAGGTCTTTCCCCTCTGCAAAACCATCTTTGATCTGTGCCAACAAAAAAAAAAAAAGGCTCGGAAATCAAATTTTCTATTAAGATAACTTTTTTATTGTGGTTTGTACAAGTTATCAAGGCATCCAAATGAATAAGAAATAAGAATGATAAAGGCCGATGTAGCAAAGAGAACAAATAATGAATCATAGAACGTGGAACCATTTCATTATCTTCATCTAAAGAAAAACTATGCTAGAATGACTGATCTTTACATCAGTTGATGAAAGTGCCCAATGCCACAAAATGCATGTTGGGTTTTTGAAACAATTCAAATCATTTGGATAATAATAAGTTTTTGATCTGTTTTACTGAAAAGGTCCATGGTTCGAGTCCAAATCCTGATATAAGAAACCGAACGACATATTAGCATATCTAATCCTATTAACAAATATATTTCTCCTTCCAAAGCCTACTCCAAATAATTTTAAACTAACATGTCTTAATGATGATGTAACATTCCAATAACGAGTTGAAGTTTTTCACTATAAATAAATGTGAAACCAAAGTTTAATTCTAAACACTTATGAATAGAACATCAAAACCTTCATGAATTAGATGTTAATGGATAGGGAAAAAACAAAAGTTAATCAGTGGGGGAAAGTAAAATGGGAGCTCAAGCAATTCATAAAGAAAACAGAAGACATATATCTGGCACTAACCTGTGCAAGCAGAGTTTCATCAGTTGGGAGTCTTAGGTCATCCTTTGTGCTACCATTTTCAGTCAATAGACTCACCTATATGAGTATTAAGGTGAGAGAGAGACTAAGAAGGATCAAACAAAAATATATAATTTAATAAAATCAGATCATACAAATCCATCCTCCGATATATCAATAAGCTGATAGTCAGTACGAGTTACATGGGGAACCTGGACATCTCTGAAAAATTAGCATGATTGAAGCAAACAAATGTTCTGCCATGGAAACTGAAGCATCACTTACATCACAGTTATGAGATGATGGCACAATATCTTCAAGCTTCTTAGCATTGAAAATATCAATGGCAACGAAGTGGCATTTTGCATGACCATGTTTTCCAGTTTTGGAGGTTGAAACCTCTACAACCTATTACAAAAATTCCAAAGCCTCTTGGTTAATAACCAATTAAGAAAGAAAAAAAAAGAAAGATGAGTAACACCTGATGACCATAACCATGAACTTTTACTGCATTTGCTAAGACAAACATACAACTAAAGCTGTGATTAATGTAACAGAATCCTTAGTCTAATTCTCAATTTCATAGCATAGTTATAAAACCAGATCAGACCAGTCAACTGGAAAACACAGGAATGAGTCACTCACAAAATCAGTTTCCATCACAGATCAGAGATGTAAAGAAACCGAAAAAAAAAATTGGTTCAACCATCCGTTTTTTGAAAATGAAAAACTGGCCAAGTCTTTTTAAACCACTCTGGTTTATCATACATGTAAAAATGAGAGAAATACCTTTTTACAATACTACAACACGAAAAAGGAATCTATGGCCTTCCATAAATTATAACTCAAACAAATTCATATGTGCTAAGATTGCTGCAAAAACTCAAACAGATACTATTTTCTTAAACTAGTAGTTGTTGCGGTTTGTCATGCTAAACATGTGCCAGAATACTCATGAGTATAACAATACTTCATCATTTCTTCTTCTCTTTTTGTAGGCATCATCAATCTTAGTATGCTTGCTAATATGGTCTAAGAAGGTCATTAGATGGATACCAACTATATGTCTTTGTCCCATGAAAGAAAAGAAAGGATCAATACCACTTTATCATGAGGTAACAGAAATGCTTGCACTTGTCATTTCCACTAGCACCAACTGTCACCACTATGCCCCACTTGTTGCTTATACTCATATTCAGATTGGGAAGTATGAAAAATGACTAAACTTCTGAGCCATTTGGTATACCATCACTATAACCTTCAAATTCATAGTAGACAGTTTCACCAAGAGCTCATCTATGCTGCTGTTTGAAGTTGATACTTGTTTAGCATTAGATTCCTCTTTTTATTGCATAACGAATTTCTTAAGGGACTTTAGAGACACGAAAATATCTAAATATCCACCAATAAGATGTTGCCTGAGATGTGTGCTGCCATTGTCACATGACTCACGTCCAATCATATCAGAATGTCAATACTGCCAATGAAATCAATTCTCTAGTCAAGCTACATGTCTCCATGATGGATAATAAGATAGTTTTTGTGTCATTTGTCTAGCTATGTATTATTAAAAGAGAGAGAAAAATTTTAACCCAGTAAAACCTCAAGTAAACATTCTCCCTTTTTTAAAATTGATAAACTGTCATGACAAATAAAAAATAGAATAAAGTATAAGCATTGCATAAAGCTCCCCTATTTAAATGCATCGTAAAGCTCTACTTACTAATTCAAAATTCTCTCCATTTTTGACATTATAAAAAGAAGAAACACAAATTATCAAGTATAAACAAAATATCATGATACAAATTAAGTATTATCATCTCTTATTAACAATATAACACATATGCAAGACAAATATAACAAGACATCAATTATAAGAAGCATAGAGTACCACAAACACCTAATTGTATTTATAAACTACAAAAATATTGTATATTTATTCACTAAGTAAAAATATTAATTAGTTGGTTTAAACGAAATATAAGGAGATCTGATTTTTAACAACTTATAAATTCCAATCTTAAGGAGCAATCAATGTTCACAAGTTGTAGGCAAATTCAAGATGGCATATAGTGGCAAAATAGGTAATAGGAAAAAAAATAAAAGCAATAGATGCAACTGACATGAACAAAAAAACCTACAGGAAAACAATATTATGAGGGGATATGAAGTATCAAGCATACTGTACAAAAACACCAGTGAAAATACATTGGAAGATAATTAAATTCATTATTATTTTGATATTGGAAAAAATACTATCTACAACTAGAATTCTTTCTGTGTTGAGGAGCTATGAGATGCTGTGAAAAAGCAAAATATATTTTTTACTATCTGGATTTTAATACCATTTTGACAACTACAATATGTAGACAACAGGAGCGGCTGAAACCTTTGTGAGTTGATAAACCAATGAAAAAACATTTAGAAATTTGAGAGAGAGAGAGAGAGAGAGAGTCCCATTTATTACAAGAGAATCCATTCTAGGTTGAAGAGATATAACCAGTTATGAAGAAAACAAAATAGCTTATCTGCTTGGTGAACAAAGCAATTTGTTGATGATCTTCAGTATGTGAAATTTTTAAAGAGTTAAAATTGAAATATGGGTGTCGATATTAACAGTATAAGCAAAAAGGGTGTGTTAGTTAAGGCACAATGCTAGGTATTGATATTTTCTTAAGTTTTGGAAGAAACAAAATGGCACTAAGAGGGCCATCAGATCATAATTATTTAAGGCGTGAGATGACCAAAAATGCATAGGTGCTATGGGGCCTAAGGCGCATGACGCAAGGTGAGGTGCATGCCTTACGAAAGTAAGGCGCTTTGGGTATAATTTTTGCAATTTAAACATATATAAGGAATTTCTGCCAAAATATTTCACTAACAAACTATAATCCATAAAATATTAAATAATAATATAAATATAAAATTCACTAGCAAATAAATACGTTATGCACATAATTCAAATTGAAAATTTTTTTCAAATATCTAAATCATCAAAATCTTCATCATCTTTCTCAATCATATCATCATCATCATCATCATCATCATGATCGAATGTTTCAGATTGGTATAGCTGAATCTTCATTGGTTTCCTCAAGATCAATTTCTTCCTTCTGTCACAAGGCACACACTTAAGGCACATAGGCACAAGAGATTCGCCTAGCTGCGCCTAGGCACAGCCAAGCGAATGCCTTTAATAACTATGCATCAGATTATATTGAAAAATTAATTATCATGCAAATCGGTGTATGACAAGATGCCAGCTCTTCTCATCCTGGAGAGGAACAGATTTTCTAGGTTGCCACGGATGTCTGATTATTATGACTATGCTTTTATATTCCATTTTGCTGACCCCACCTAGTGGGGGCCTGGTTGTTGTTGTTTTATATTCCATTTTAATTCTTGTTTAGTAAGGAAACATAACCTCTTGTTAAGGTTGATTGGTTGCACTTTGCTAAAGTTGATTGGCAAACTACTTATCCTAAAATTTCAAGCCACTATAAGGGACTAATTTATATGTTTACATTTAAAATGCTCCTCCCATTTTGTGTATGCGCAAAAATAATTCATTTGATTGGCCCAAACTAAATGAACTGATGATAAATTTTATTTTTATACAAGTATAATGTGAACCATATATCATGGTAATGTTAATTGGCTAACCACTTATCTCAAAGGCTCAAGCTATTAGAAAACGGACCAATGCATATATTTAGATTCTTAATGTTCACCATCATGTGTGAGTGGGTATAGTTCACTTAATTGTTCCAAGCTCAAACACCTGAATTGATGAGATTTTTTTATTTGATTTGAACCTGGACCTCTTTGTCTAATACTATTGTAAAGGTGATAGCTAGCAGTTACCTAAAAAAAGTTAAGTTGTTAATAAAAGAACCCTTTAGCATATTTATATTCTTAATATTCGCCTTAATGTGTAGGTGGGTATATATGAATTGATGAGATAATTTTCTTTTCTAACACAAGTTTTGAACCTTGCATCTTCAACATTGATGCCATGGTAAGGTGGATTATGCTGAAAGGAGTAAAATGTAAGATAGAGAAGAACAAACTTCTCTTCTAGTCTCACAACTCCAAAAAAGGTTCTTAAAATGCACTTGGATAGTAATAAGCCCACCATCTAAGGGTCTTGGATTTTCAGGTTTAATTGCGCTTTAATATGATAGAAGATATTGAGTTTAATCCTGCCTGTGCAAAAAAAAAAAAAAAAAAAAACATCAATTGTGCTGCTTTAGGGCCAAAGTGATATGTACTGCTTTGGGGCCATACTGAAGAATACTCACCCACACATGAAGGAGTATTAAGAATATAAATATATAAATTGATCCATAGTTTATGATCCCAAGAGAGCTTTTGGGAAGAGTGGTAAACCATTCAACTTTAACACTCTAATGTGATAGTTAATAAATATCTTAAACGTTTTACATGCTAAAAAAAAAAATTCAAAATTTAATCTTTTTCTAAATTTTTTTATACAACAAGTTAGCAACCTCTTTTTTGCATTCATTACTACAACTATTGGCTCTTTGAGATAAGTAAAAGGAACATTTTCACAATTAATAAAGCACTCTAATTATTTCTTCTGTATCAAATGAAGATGTATGTAAATGATTTTGCCTTTTTTTTTCTTATCAATTTCCTATCCCAACATATAGAGCTTTCAGTCTTTCATATGCCACTGACTCTCACCAAGTTTCGACAAGTCTCATTGCTAGAGGATATTTGTCATGGATAATACTTTATATATTTGTTGTCATTGGTGGCTTGATCTTTCAAACATTACCTCCTCAATAAATTTGAGTGCAACTTCCCTAACCAACAGCATTCCTACAACCAATTGCCATAAGCAGCGTAACTTACAAAGTGGTATAGAAATCTTTGACAGCATGGCACACAATCTTCGCATGGAATTTGGACTTCATGATAACCTAGTTTCAACAAGTCTTAGATTGCATGCAGACATTCATTCTATGAGAGATGTGGCTTTGTGGATGGTAGCTGCATGCTCATGGCAACCCAAGCTTCAACAATCTTGAGTAAGCCTCGAGTCAAGATTTACTGCCATCTATCTCGTCTAGACTACCACCCCATGGAGTCATGATTCTTGCATAAATTAGCAGGAGCATGCGTGACTCTTCAGAAATTTTGTTGTGTTTGTCTCATTTTTCTAGCCTCTAGCCCCACATCAAACCGAACAAATAGCAAACAATAAAAGTTGCAGCAACAGCTCTCTAATCCAATATCCCAACCGTCACAAAGTAGTAATTTTTCATTAAAAAAATTGATCGAAGGAAGAAAAAAATATAAGATTGACTCGAGCCTAACCTTGCATGCACGCCCCTTAATGACGATATACCCATTCTTACGGATAGTTCCAGCCTGCTGAGGGTAAGTCTTGGAAGCCCCTGCGTCTGCCTTCGACTCAAAGTGGTGCTCCTCGTCCGACATGCTGCCCGATACCAATATCTGATCTCCACCGCACGAAAACAAACGAACCCAACAGATCGAGTGACAGATACCAGATACAAAACCTTAGATCCAGCAATTAACAAATCGAAAAAACAGGAAGAAAATCGAAATCGCAGCGATCATGCTTTCTTTCTACCTGTTGCAGTAACGGAGAGGCGTAGAGGCGGAAGCGGTGGTGGCGGAGGACGGCGATGCAGCGGAAATCAGTTAAATAGTCTCACGTCCGCACGGATTTCAGCTGCAGCATAGGGTTTCCCTAATCCTTGCATCGCGTCCGGGACGGATCCAGACGTCCGATGCCCGTCCTTATTAAATGGACGGACGATTGGAGACGCGACCGGACTCACTCGGCTCATCATTCCGCGTACGTCTCGAAACAGCACACAGGGTTTTCGTCCAATGCGTAGCTTTTAGTGGATGGGGATTTGACCTACGGGATACGTGGCAGCGGTGCCAATGTAGTTGAAGGAAAGCCACAAATTCTGTCGCCGTCGAAAATATCTCGTCCCTGGTTCAACATTCGTTTCCCCACGAGAGGACTGAATTGAGCATAGTACGGCACAACTATTTTCTTCCTGTTTTTCAGAAGGAAAAAAATTTAATCGATCAAAAAGGGAGAGAAAAAAAGACGGTTAATAGAAGATCTAGTGTTTACTAGGGCACCGGGGGGAAGTCATCGTTGATCAGGTTCCCGCTGCGCCGGACAAAATACGGCGCCTCCATTCCCCACCGGCGACACCGAGCCGTTGCATAACAAGGCAAGAATGATGGCCATTTCTGGAGACGTCAGTATGTTTTTTGGGGCCTTGCCTTCGCATCCCAACCACAGGCCCGTCATGCCTACCTTCCTTTGTTCCAAGGTTGGATGGACTATTTTCCCCTTTTCTCCGCTTCCGTTGTTTTAGTTTTACTTGTTGAAATGCTAGTGAAATAGGTAAATTTCACCCTTTTGAGTATGTAGGATTTGTTCCTTCTGGTTCTGGCGGCACTGTCAGTCAGATTGAGTTGGTTGGATCTGAGCTCGCAATTGTTTTGCCCTTTTAGATCCTTTTGTTGAGGATATGTCGATTATTTAGGTTCTTTCCTGGAGTATTGTGGTCGAATCCTGAGTGGTGAGAGCTAGATTTAAGCTATTGCAAACTTTTTAAGACTAAACCTTTATTTTTCTTCCTAATTTCTTAGGTGCGGATTTTGTGATTTTTCATCCATACAAGTGTAATCTCCTGAAGACATTTCTTATGCAGAGTTCAATGGCTAGAAAATTTCAATGTATTATGCTTCTTTATTATTGTCAAGTAGCATTTTATCTTCTCATGTACGTTATATGAGGGTTTGCCGTTGGCAAATAATTAGAAAACTTAATAGAAGTCAGTAGTGCACTTTTGCAATCCCATTTTGATTCCTAAGTTGGACTAAAGGAGCCACTGCTATTGTACTACTTGAGTTGGTTGAGTCGGTGTGCTGGTCGAGTTGAGAAATCAAGAAGTTCTTAAGTTGTGACTATTGAGTCAGTGAAACTTTTCCTTCCACCTGCCACCTACAAATGAGATCCTCAATATGGGTGACTGGTTGCTACTTCCTTTCTCAACGTCTCCACGGGACTCCGCACACCTAACTTGATGGCTCGACTTCCTTTCCCGACTTCCTCCTCCATGCTGAAACCAAAACCTACCTTACTCCTCAGCGTTGAAATTAACACCTTAGCTTCCTCCTCTTCTAGTGTCAGTTCACATGTCATGACTCTTTCTCCAACACTAGTCTATTTACACTTTCTCATCTCCTACTCTTCTTCATTGTTCTAGGACACTGGCATTTTCTTTCCTCTCCTTTCTTTGTCACTGACATTGGCACCCCTTTCTTCTCCATTGATACACTTTAGGTACCGCTATTGGCTCCCACTTCTCTAATTCTGCTTCCTCCTATATTGACTTCTGCTTGTCCTCCTTTTACACACCTCCAACACTCCTACTCTTCTTCCTCCCTGTTCCTTCAACACACCTCTGACACTCTCTCGAGCCGACCTGGGACTAAAACATTGGCTCTCAACGTATCAAGTATCCTACTTTAATCTCACTTGATTGTCTTAACTGGAGTTGAATAGTGGCTAAATTTGAAGTGATTAATGAGCTTATACTAGGGAAAACATATATCTACTAAATCTTGATTTCTTTGCAAATCATGTTCTTGATTTATCTAGAGAACCGCTTCACAATTAACAATTTCTTAGTGGGACAAGATCCATTTAGCTAATCCCAAAAATTGCCAAGAACAGAAAAATAGGAAATTGGTTTGCTTTGGCTAGTGATTAGTGAATTCTAAGACTGATCTTTATGTATCTTTATTATTGGAACAGAACTTCTTTCCAGTTCCATTCCCATTTTTTCTAAACGAACTATTCTCAGTCATCACGGATGCAGTTTCATTCTTGGTAACTACACGTATTTCACTTTGTATATGCCAAAACTATGTAAAATTAGAATCTAGGAAGTTAATTAAGATTAGTGTGGCAATTTGTTTGCATTTGCTATTTTTGACATGGCTTGAAATACCATTCCTGTTAATTAGTGGTTTTTTCAATCATGGTGAATAGAAAGATAAAGGGAAGGGAGGGAAGAGAAAGGGAGTCAGAGGAGAGGGTAGTGGAGAATAATCCATCCCATGTTACGTCCTGATGATTTAAATTGGAGCACTGTGATTACACATGGCCGTCATCTCTTTTGTGTCTAGTAGCTTCTGGATTATGAATATTAGTAGCGGCATGAAGCTCTCTACTTGCAGGTTAATTCATTTGATCTTTTTCTATTTTGAAACTCTATGGTAATCAGTAGGATTTATGATCTTTATGAGTGCAATCTTGGGGAGAGGGATTGAAATTTGGCAAAGAAAATGAATAATCTGCATACAAAGATTGAAACTTCTGCCCATTCTCCTCTATAATTGAGAATCGCTCTCTGATGTAGGCACGGCTTGATCATTTCCGAAGTGGAGCTAGTGATCTCAAGGTTGCACCCAATTTGCTGCAGATGAAACTGCCAGATATGAATTCCACGAACTGGAACCATGTGTGCTTTGGGACGGGAGAAAACAAGCTTACACCAACAGTAAACCAAGATGCTGAAGTATTTCTTCTTAATGTTGTTAACATGAGCTTCTTTGACCGACTTAGTCTAACCTGGAGGATGCTATTTCCAACCAAAGTACGAAATAATTCCAATGCAAAAACTGCAAAGCAGAGGCTTAAGATGATACTATTCTCTGATAGGTGTGATATCAGCGATGAGGCAAAGCAAAAGATAATTAACAATATTATTGAGGCACTTTCCGAATTTGTTGAGATTGATTCCCTGGATAAGGTTCAACTCAATGTTTCCACAGATACAGATCTTGGTACGCTCTATTCAGTAACCATTCCGGTCCGACGTGTGCGGCCAGAGTACCAAGATTCTGAGGAGGATTACATTGGAAACATATCAAACATGGAGTATAAAGACACTGGCGAAAGATCAGGCAATATAGATGTAAAATTTGATTTCTTCCTGCCAAGTGACCAGTCGAAGAGGGTGAAGTGGGTATCTGACAAATAAGTTTGTTGGGCAAGCAAGAATAATATCCTTTTTCTGCTGTCACTTGGATCCTCAAAATTCTGTAAATATTAGGATTTAGAATGTTGCTTGCAGGATCTTGTTGAAATTGTGTGCAGTTAGCAGATACAATTTGAATGTCGGTTAGTTTAAACGTTGAGTTGCGTAGTGTACTTGCTTTGGCAAAAGAACCGTAATTTTGCGCTGGTTCGATCAATCTTAGGCCGTGTGCTTAAACCTGGACCAAAGAGATCCAGATACAACCAGAAACAAAAATGACTTTATTAGTTCAAAGGAGGATCTAATATATATCCACTCACTAAGGAATTTAATCCATCATAAAGTGAAAGAGAATGAGGTTTGGTTCAATCACTTACAATGGCAGCCTAACTAATTAGATGTGCTACAGGTGAAATTGCAAACACTTAAATTGTTTTGAGGTACATCTCAAACTCCATTATTAGTGATTAGAAGCGCAATAAAATCTCTTAATGAGTTCATGATCACTACGACATAATGTTAGAAGTATACTTAAAGAAATCACCTTATTGTATAACTATGGGATCCATTTTGGAGTTGTATGAACATCTACATCAAATATTCTATTCAAATATTTTATCTTACATTTTAGATAAGATAGTTAATTTTTTTTTACATCAATTACCCTATCCATTCCTTAAATTATATATTTATAAACATTACTTCTTTAAATTTAAAGAATAGATTATATTCCACAAATATTATAGAAGAGAGGAAAGAAATACGAAAACTAATATATGATATATTGAAAAATGAATATCAAAATTTAATAAAGTAATTTTTTTATTTTAAATTATGTATTTTAAATAGAAAAACATATAGATGCTCCAAGCACTCTCCTGAGAAACAATTGTGAAATAGGATTCAGTTGTATAATCCTAATGCGTCAACAATTAAGGACTTCATGATCACATGTGACATGTTGTTTCCAATGGACTCTTACACAAACTGTATACATGGAAATGGTAGGCCTAAGTAACTATTGGATTTCCCGATCAGAGTTGAAATCCCATTTGCTGTAACTCAATCAAAAGTTGAGCCATTTTAATTTGGCATGGAGCAGCCTCTTTCTACCCAACATCATCTATCATCCAATGTAATCCTGTTGGTAAATATTGCATCTGTAATATACATCTGTGATTAAGCATTTAGTCATCGAGTAAACATGAAACATCGAAGTGGATCTGTGATATACATGCTCTTTTCTGAGTAGAGCCGAAACTAAAATTTAAAGGCCTGATTAGCATTTTGTGGTGGGAGAATAATCTAGCTCAGAAGTGATGGCATCCTAAAATCCAATAATTTATTGGACTGTTTTGGTTATGTAATTGGATGTCAGCCCTGGCCGGTGACTCACTATTGGCTCTGACTCTCCGCAGAAAAGAATTCTTCAGCTCTGTCCAAGAAAGAGATTGGAAATCTCCAATGTAACATAAAAGTGGATGCAACTTCTACTTTTGATAGATTGTGTTTTGAGATCCACTCATCGAAAGTCCTTGTTCCTCTATAATCCCTTTGAACTTTTGATTTATTGATTTTGGAGTTGCTGCTTGGAAGACTTCTTCCTGGCAAAGTTTGTGAGATTTTACGGGTAGATCTGTGCTGAGTCTCACCCTGAGACCTCTTAGAATCAGAACCCATCTGATTACTATCGATTACGCCATTTGTCATTGAAACATTTGGCTGCAATGAGTCGTGCTGGACAGAAAGTAATCTCTGCTTGCAAGATTTCAGCAAAGAAAGCAACATGTCGATACTCAGCTCTTGTAGCACAATATCTCTATTCTGATCACAACCATAACAAGCAGCCACAAGAGTACCAGCCAATATGGGAGTCAGGTCCGGGTCACTGAAGAAGACGAAGGGTAGATCACAGATCTGTTTTGATTTGGCTAGTGAAGTTAGAGTTGCTTTGAAGAAACATATAGAACCTTCAAGGGCAACGGTCTAGAAGAGTGCCTACCTTATGCAATATAGTTGGACTTTTTCCCCACCGAAGAACTGCTTGATTCTCGCAATGAAACAAAGAAAAGTAACCAAGAAGCAACAAGGATTCCAAGAGAAGTAGACCGACCTAAAAGAGAACAAAATCCAAAATTAGAACACCAAAAAATACTTACATATGAAGCGTTTAGAGCATTCATGTCACAGAACATTCTTCTCACGCATTAGGCACTAATGCAGATAAGTGAAAAAGCAGTTCACTATTTGATATACCACTAATCTCAAGTCCTAGTACATTGGCTATCACATCCATCCATGGATCAACACCAAAGACATCAGGACACTTTGGTCAAGGAAGAGAGTAATATGCCAAAGAAAATTTAATTCAGAAATGAACCTACACAAGAATATTGGTAAGCTCAACAAAATTGAATTCAAACAACAGTTTGTAAAAGAGTTTGTAGAAGTGTGACTTGACACAAAAATATATTATGTGGTATTAGAGAAAATGAGGAGCAATTTAGGTTGAATCTGTAAACTTCCTTTTTCATGTGTTGTTGTCACAGTTTCATTAGGCGGAGAAGATACCATGCTTAGTCGGGTGAGAAAAAGCTATGACACACCTGATCATTTGCTGCTTTCCACTTGTTTGTGCAATGGGTCAAAAGAAAACTCATCAAGTGGAAGAATTCTACTTTTAGATCTGATCTAGCCTGTACAAATTTCAACATAAAGGGCCAGTTGACATCAAAAGTACGCAACTAATCATGCCATTTAGGGGACATGAAAACAAAGTTGGTATAGAACAACTTACCAGCATGCTCTGCAGAGTAGAAATATTTAAGTTCGCCATATTGTTCAAAACTTTCAATACACCAGTGGCTGCTTCTTCAAAGTTTGATGGAAGGATGTATGAACCCTACAAACAAATAAATAGTATCACAGTATGAAGTCTGTAATTTTTTAATGGATCTTTTCCTAATCGCCCCAGGGAGTTGGATGATCAGTTATTCTGGAAGCTAACTATTTTATTTGTGAATGTATTTTTTTTCGATTGAAAATCAAATTAACAGTAACATGGCATTCAAACCTAGGATCCACATATCAGCAATCGCAAGGCTTTACCAGCTAGGTTATTCAACAAATGCAGAAACATAATGGATGTTTCTTAAATAGCAACAAGAAAAAAGAAGGATATTAGCATCGCCTAGCAGACATATGTTTGCTTATATGCCATTTTTTGCTTCAAAGGTAAAAATGTGATCTGCAGAAACAGTGGTATTTCACATATAAGGAAAAAAACAAAGAGTTTTCTTCCTAATCACCATGCAATTGACGTGCAATTGCATGGTGAACATACTATTAGTTTTGTAATATCACCTGATCCAAAGATATTTTGTTGTTTGCCTGCAGTAGCACTGCTGTTAGAAGTGATGGAAGACAAACGAGGCCAGTCTCAGAAATAGCAGAAAGAAGAAACATTAGAGGCTGTTTCAGAGTGAGCTTCTTAGTGCTAGCATGCCCGTCAGTTCCTTTTCTCAATGCAGAACCATCAACAAAGTTCTCATCTTTATTCATGGATGACAAATTTTCATCTTTGACTAAAAGATTTTGGAATTCATCTGATAAAACATTATCTCGTCTTTGCAATACAAATTCAACATTTTGTGTATAACATGAAGAGGAACCCTTTCCAGGTTCCACACCCAACTGCCTGGCTTCTGGTGTATAGGATAACAATTTTCCAGTTGGAACTAAATTCAGTACCTCAGATACCTGAGCAGATCCATCTCTATGTAGTTCAATAGATTGATTGGAAGATGGAAAATTTTTGCTATCTCCAGTATTGTTAATAGTAACAGAGGACTCTCCTGCAACCATAGTTTCAGAGTCTTTTAACCTGTGGAGCTCACAGATTTCGGATGTCTTGGGTGCACATGATTGCCAGTCAATGACTGAGGATGTTCCAGGACTTGATGTTAATACAGATAGAAGGGCCAAACTTAAGAGAAGTGAAGATGGAAATGGAGATCCTTCCACCTGTGGTCTATCATAGAGGGCAAACAGATCACGAAGACGATGAATAACTTGGTAAGCTACTAAAAGCTCCATTAGACCATCCTGCATTTGGAGTAGGTGATCATCAAAATGTATGTGGCCTATAATCATGGTAAAGATCCATAAAAACCCATCCATGATTTCAGTGAGCAATTCCAAATTTTCATTGGATGCTTTGCTTGGTGGAAGGTTTGTGCTTCCGGAACTAGAAGATGCAGCAGCTTTGATATAATTCTCAAGTGATGCAGACAACATCGGAATTATGGGAGGCATGAGATTTTGTGCAAGGGAATAACTCCTATTTGCTGGAAGTGACAGCAACACTCGCAGTAGTCGTACAAGGTGCAATGTCACATGACATGCTTCTGGCTTTGAAGTGTGGGAAGCTGGTAATGCAGAAGATATGAAGTCAAGCAAACCAGCTAGACGGGCTGCATGCAGTTCAGTTTCCTTTCCCTCAACAAACTGTTTGACATAGGAAAACAAGGATAACGACAACATGAGCCTCCTAATAGTAATGCATAAGGAAAATGTTATCTTAAATTATCAATAGTTTGAGACAGAATACACTTTTTTATAATAAGAAAACATGACCCACTTGAGAAATCAAACAAACATGAAACAAACCTTTATCACATCACTAACAGTCAGTCCTATGCTAGCAGCCCCTTCCTTTCTAGCCTGGCGAAGTTTTTGAAGGTCCTGAATCCACCTTCCAATTTTCGCTCTTACAGCAGCCATTGATGTTCTATTACTAATTCCAGTATTTTCATAGTTAACAGGATGCTCAACAAAATCATGCTTAAGTGCCATAAGTCTCTGGCGCACTTTTTTAATTCTTCGCTTCAAAGAGTGCTGCTGTGTGGCATTTACTAGCTTGTCAACAGAATCTGAACTGAGTGTTCCTGCATTATCATCACTACTGGTCACCATCAATCTACTTAGACCCTCTTTATTCAAACGACGCTGTAAAGGAGAAGATTGCTCTCTAAAGTCCATTGAAGCTTTCTCACGTATTTGCTCAAGGTAATACTTCCGACGTTGTTCACTTTCGCGAAGTCTTTCAGCCAACTTTTGGGCTAAGAGTTCTGCCTCTTCTTGTCTAGCTCTGACTCTAATTTCCTTTCTTCGAAGCTGCTCAACAGCCTTGGCCTCTCTAGCTGCGCTTGATGCCTTGCGTTCCTCCTCCCTCCTAACTTGAGCTTCTTCCTTTTTCCGCTGTGTCTCAGCAAGACGCTGCAACTTTTCAGCTTCAAGGAGTTTCCGGCGTTCCAATACAGCTTCTTCTCTTGCTATGTCTTCCTTTTGTTTTATTTTTATTACCTGCAGTTTTTCAGCTCGCCTCATTTCTGAGTCATGAAGCTTCTGACGCAGAATCAACTTTTTATTTTGTTCATTGAGTGAAGTAATAAAGCGAACCTCATTAACCTTGCTGCTCTCATCACCAGCTTTCCTTACAACTTTTGCCAGATGGACCCCATGGAGAAATTCACTACGCTGATGACGTGCAGACATAACTTCACGCAATTTTGAGTTCCGAACTGCTTGCCACTCAGTGACACGGTTTAATTTCTCTGATGTTCGCTGCAGCTTCTGCACACGTTCACTTTCTAGCTGATTCCTTATTCTCATTGCTCTCACGTGCCTTTCTTCAGCTTCCCTTCTCAAATCCATGGCACTCTTTTTCTTTTTCTCAGGAGACATAAGTTTGGCATGTAACACTCGGGCACGGTCCATAACTTTTCTTCCCATGCCGGGTGAGTATGAGATTTTGGGATAACTATGCACTGGAGTTTTGAGGATATCTTCCCAATTTCGCCTTTCTTTCCAAGCATCCATGGACTTCCATTGAGCTCCATTGTGCTTCAGCTTGTCCTTATCTTTGCCAAGGTCAGAAGTATGCTTTTGGACAATACACACAGCCCTAGAAGACTTTTCTATCATATTTTCAGCAAATTCCTTATCCTTCTTAGGTGTCTGCTTTTGTACTTCTGAATTTTGTCCTGAAGGTTCTCTTTTGGATTTTCCAGATACAGAAAAAGGCAGGCTCCTTAGTGGCAAATGGCCACTTTGTTCAGGTCGTCCTTTTCCTAGTTTATTTATGTCTTCATTCTGCTTAGTTAGATCATTGTTCGTCCTGCTATCTTTTAAGAAAACATTCTGCCTTTTGCTGTTTACACTCTGATCTCTAGCATCAGATACTTCATCTACTACAGAGGAACAGCAAGCAAACTCCTGATTTGAGTTGATAACACCAAAGTTTTTTGCATCTTTAGTTGTATCTTTAGCAGCTCTTTCAAGTTGAATTTTCCTAAAGGCTTCCAAAGAAGAAGATAAAATTTCTGCCCTCTGAGAGGAAGTTGTCATCCTCCGAACCTGCATATTTCCATGAACTATCATGTTATATTGTTAATTCATAAGTAACTCATACTAGACAGGAACAGAGTAATTCATCATTCATGAAATGACTACCAATAATAACATTCAAATTTGGCCATTCATATTCCATATTTCAACATGATAAACAATGTAGCATATTTTTTTGTGTGATAGTCAATAAGGGTGGTGTCAAAAAAGTCTACATGTAACAACGAATATACCAAAGGTACGCTTCAAGTTAGCTTAAGTAACTATATGATGATTTTTTAAATATAAGAACAGATATCCATTAGTTGCAATATAGCTCTTAAGAACCTTTCTCAAGCAAAAGCATAGTTTGCACATGATAGAGTTAGTGCTGCCAAATTTTAATGAGAAAAAAAGAGAGAAATTCTAACTCAGCTAAAACTCTCAAAATTTTCCAAGAGCTACTTCCTATAAAATGATCTAAGAGACTTCAGTAAAACTCAATTTAAAACCCAATTCTTAAGTTGCATGTTGTGTAATAAACTAGACAATCATTTGTTATTTGATATGGAATATCTAATAATACGAAGTATGAATGAGAAGAATATTTGGATGATCTCTGATCAGTCACAGAAAGGAGTAATTGTGCCTACCTCCCACGATAGTGCATGAGGTCGGCGATTATCGGCCTTTATTATAATTGGATATCCATCTTTTGATGATTGGGAAGGGATCTTGGTGCTCTCAAAATGTTTCACTCTACATTTCAATGCTTTGAAATCAGATGTAGCTTCTTCTAGAACAAGAGCAGCCTCATCCATCTGTTCCATATCACACTCCAATTCACAGAGTAGGTAAAGTTCATCGACTGCTCTATTGAGATTTTCAAAAAGAAAGCACCAAAGCCTTTGCCTGAATCTTTCTTTACTCTCCCCTGCTTGACCATCAGTAAGATCAACCCCAACTGTCAAGCCATCATGGAGCTCACACTGAATTTCAGCAGCAGCTGTAGCTGGAACACGTATAACAGCAGTTTCAGTGTCACTCGTCAAGTGTGTAATTCCATCTCCTAGATCAAAGATTGTGGCAGTATCAAAATTGGCATTTGGATTTTTGGAGGTGTCCAAGACCATATTTGTGGACTGAAGATGAGGTTTTCTGGTTATCATTTGAACAACTCCATGAACAGGTGATGCAGGAAAATCTCCTATTTTCATATCACTAGAAACCAAGTCAGATGCTGTGTTTGCAGCATTATCAATGATTACACTCAGACTAGGAAGAGCTGCATTCTTATTGACAATCCCTACTTCCCTCTCTTCAGGAGAAATTTCCTTGACCTCTTTCCAAGTAAATTCAACATGTTCACCACTGATGCCCATTGCTAAATTTTGTGAAGAAAGTTGTTCGTGTGAAGATGGCAAAGTAACACTTTTCTGATTATTAGTATTGCAGGAGGACACATGTAATGTTGATTCATTCACCTTTTCTAAATTTGCATCTTCCTGCATGTTACAAGGAAAAGCACTACTACCAGCCTTGGTACTAGAAACACTTGTACTCTCACAATCAACTTGAAATTCCAAAGTAATGTCCTCAAGGTCACCCCACTTAATTTTCTGAAAATTTGCAGCTGTTTCCTTTGTGGGCACTTCTTCAGTTGCTTTGGTGATCACTTCTGAATCTGTAACTTTAACCTTCAAACGTTCAGTCTCTTGAATAACAGAAAGTTCACTAAAAAATTCATTATCATTATGATTTTTTGCTATGCGTGTAACATCACCAGTAACCTCATCCTTTGACACAACATAATCAAGTCCATATATAGAATGTGAGAACTGTTGTTTGATGCCACAGTTTCCAGTCTTATCATGGATGGATAAATGATCAGGAGGTGTGAATGTGTGGACTAAAGAACTTCCAACAGCTTTCTGGCCAGCAAGCTTTCTGCTTGTTCTATGTTTCTGTAAGAGGAAAAAAAAATCAACTCTATAATGTTGTCACCGATAATAAAGAACTAATGCACTCATCTGAAAGTTCACAAGCCTGCAAACAAGCGAAGGATGCTCATCCCTAACATATCTTAAACTTAAACCATGTGAGGATTTCTCTTGCATTTATGTCCAAACATTGCAGTGAGATACACAGATAAAATTGATTCCACGAACTATTATTTCTCCAAATTATTCTTCAGTCCCTTTTTTGGAGAAGCCAAAAACAAGCTTCGGCGGAAGAGGAGAGCAATTACAAAATGCTGAATAAAAGGATCTACAACATACCTTCTTCACTTCTAACCATCCAGAATCCTTGTCATCAACTGCTTTGTTGGTCTCCATCATCCAACAACCGTTCATCCGTCACGCTGTACTGGTTTCAGTAAAAAGCAAGTAAATTACACGAAGCGCTCATCTCGATCATTGACACCCAAGAACACGACAACAAACGAAACCAAAATCCCTCAAAGATCCTCGAATTCACGCCCGTAGAACTTAAAATCTCCATAAACCCTAATTTTATCAACCGCGAGTCCAACAGAAAAACACATTCGCATCCAAAGCCATTCGCCGATCAAATTTCGAAACCGTGAACGGCAAAAGACGGACAATCAAACAAGAAGCCAAAAGCAGGGATTTTGCTATTTCACAGGAAAGCATACCACCTCCGCCACCCATCATCTATTCAGTTGCGTCCACCCACTCCGAGTGGGCAGCGCTACTCTCCTACTCCACGGAGACGGTCAAAGATTGAACTTTTTTGTCGATGTCAGATTGGTAGGGTTTGAGGATGACAGCACGCTTGGCAGGCAGCAGCAGCAGACCCGACGATCGCGTCTCCGAATTCAGCGACGGCGGATAGCTGCGTTTATTAAGCAGCAATCTTGCAGCGAGAGAGCACGGATCGGATGATAAGGTCTTTCGGAGCTTTTTCTGAAAACTGCTGCAAGTTAGATCCACGCCGTTCAAAATGCAGAATCGAGTCACCAAATGATCCCCGATGCATCTCAAACGTGAGCGCCACTGCGCCTCTACGACTGCATTAGTTTATTATAAAACAATATATTAAACAATAAATATTTAAAACAAAAAAAAATTAATCAGAACTCTGAGAGTGGTTAGTTCGTGACTTCCAGCGATGACTCAACCTCTTGGACGGTTAAGTGGGGGAGCTTTGAAGTAGGTTTTGGAATTTTTAATTTAAGGTACCTAATTTTTATAATATCAAAATCAGGCAGTTATACCCCCGTTTACAACTCTCAACGAAAAAATCTCAAAGTCGAACATAGATATATTAAAAAGATTTTATAAGTATATTAATTTTGATTTAAACTTTTCTAGGTCTATAACCCAGTTTTGGACAATGAATCGACGCTCTTAGATATGAATTTGAATGATGAAAGTAGTAACTTTCTAAAATTTATCATAATAAGATTTAGAATAATAATATTCACTAATTAATACCATCAATAAATTTCTAAGATTGATTGGTTCAAAAAAATGTCAAAGTTTTTGAAATGTGTAAACCCATCAATTAATTTTGAACAAAATTGATGGATGAACCTAGAAAATTCTGGATCACTTTAAATCAAGATTAATATATTCTTAGAAGTCAAGATTAATATACTCTTAGAAATCAATGTATCTATGTCCTCAAATTTAAATTCAATAAGTAAATTAAAAATAATTAATTTTTAAACTGACAAAGACTTGATAAAATTTGTCATTAGTTAATTAAAGGTTGACAATGATATTTACTAAATAATACCATCAATATATTCTTAGAATTTAGTTTGAAAAATATTAAATTTTTTAATTTTTAATTAGTTTTGTCTAAAATTGATTAATAGATCTAGAGAATACTGAATCATTTTAAATTAAATCAGTGTATTCTTGTAAACTTTCTTAATGTATCTATATCTTCTAATCTAAATTCTATAATATAAATTAAGGATAGTAAATTTTTGAATAGGTAAATAAAAAATTTAAATATGTAAAACAAAAAGGAATGCAACGAGAATGTGATATGTATTTTTAAAATTATAAAAATTGAATACATGAAATGAAATGGATAATAGTCAAACTTCCTCGCGTTGTTCAATAAAATACCATTGTTTTAAATACTTATGTAATCTATAATGAACATGAAGGCATAAAAGTTATAATCGATTATGAGAGTAAATATAACTATTAAGATTTTATTTGGGGTATTCTAAATCATAATTTATCAATTAATTATTATGTTTAAGAGGTATCCTAAGGTAAATCGTTTATGGTTTGTATTATTTATTTTGATAAATAAAAATGTATTATTTGAGTATATTTTATTTATGTATTTGAATGGTCTTAAACTCATTTACTGAATGCCCACAATATTATTTATAGTATGAAAGAACTTGTGATTAGATCACAACTAGTGAGAGTCTCTACATGTATAATTATGAAAGTATTAAAACATTCCCTACTCAATGAATTGATATATTCGAACATCATCAATTCTATAAAACTAGCACAGGTTCTACTCCTTAGTCTAATCAAGCAGTTATTACTCACCAATTGGAGACATTAAGATGCCAAGAGTTAAACATGGATATTGTTAGGTCCCTTGACGGCCGGCTTGAGGGAGGTGAATTGCCTAAAAAACAACACATTTCTCATTTTTTCAACTCAAATTAAAAGCAACAATACTAATAACTTAGATTAACTACTAAAAAGATGAGGTTCATAATTTACTTGGTTACAACCTAGGTGGTTGTTAATCCAAAGACAATGAAAGCACAAAAAAATTTCATTCGTGTAGGTGGAGAAGCCTCTTACAATCGTTGAACGCTCAGATAGTTGCTAAGAAAAGATTATAAGAGTTGTTCCAGATTTTCTAGGTCCAGGGGTCTTTTTATAGCCCCTGGAAAATCTTATCCGTGGCTTGAGGGCGCCTTCCATAAAGCTGGAAGACGCCTCCAGCAAGGTGCCAATGGATAAAAGTTTATCCACAGCTAACGGCAAAATCTACCTGGTTGAAGGCGCCTTCCATAGGGTTGGAAGACACCTTCGTACTGTTCATCGAAGGCGCCTTCCAGCCATGGATGGCGCCTTCCACAACGAAGGTGCGGAGGCGCCTCGGAGGCGCTTTCAACTCCCTTTGAAGGCGCCTCCAGCAGCATTTCCAGCTTCCTCTTTGCTCTTTTGTTACTCTGATCGCCTGGGTGATCGCGACCATCCGGGATAGGGCTCACCTGAATTCATTTCCCGGTCTTCTCTTCAAGCAGGCTTCCGCTCAGGCTTCTCATCCCTCAGAATGTCGCGCACGTCCTTCTAGTCCACCGGTGTACTCTTCCGCAGCATTTCATTCCTTGGATGCACCGAGTCTGTTAGCTCCCTTCCCGTGTCATCCTTCATGCTAGCTGCGTCTTTTGCTCGACTACTTGTGTTCCTAAGCTCCTACACACTTAGACACAAGGATCAAACATAACAAGACCTAACTTAACCTGGTTGATCACATCAAAACTACCATAGGATTTCAACAATCTCTCCCTTTTTGATGTGCATCAACCCAGATTCAGGTTAGGGTAAAAACAATGCAATAAAAGTATTGTAAAGAAATTAACATTTTAGGAACATTAAGTATATTCAGGTTAGGGTAAAAACACTGCAATAAAAGTATTGTAAAGAAATTAATATTTTAGGAACATTAAGTATAATGTTGCAAAATTCAAAATTTTATAATGTTTCAAAATTTAAAATTTACAAAATTTAAAAATTTAAAATCTCCCCCTAAACTTGTACATATTCCTCCCCCTTTGATTACATAAAAAAATAAGAAAATAATATAAAAAGTTAAAAAGTTTGAAATAAATTTTGGGGGACTTAAAAAAAATCAATAAAGTCATAGTTTGCATTTGACAAGAAAGAGTTAAAAAGAAAACATTTTGTCAATTCTAAAAACTCGACTAATCCTTTTAAGAAAAACTTGTTAAATGATTATTATAGTAGATCGTTTAATAGTTAGTCAATTAAACATTAAATTCAATAAATGACTTCAAGTTATGGCGAGACGCTAGGCCTTCTTGGATATTAGAACAACAATCACTTCCTTAGACAAAGCCTTTTAAAGAAATTAATATTTAATTTCCTTTCTGATATTTTAACCCTATTTTAAAAATTGTAGTCTAAGTATGACTTTGGAACCCAATATAGATTGTTATCTACTGGATTAATTAGAAATTTTGGAGGTATATAACTTCTAGGGATTTTTCTAATTTGACCTCTGTGAAATCGTAAATATCAATTTATCCTATTAAGATTTTTTGATTTTTTGACAATTATTCAAATTCAAGCATGCATGGTCATTTTTCAATTTTTTGATTTCTATCTTTAATTTTTCGTTTTCTAATTTTAGATTATCATACAATTCTAGAGGGCATGCATTAGCTAATTGCCTTTTTAAATCAATACTTTCTTTTTCTAATTTGTACAAATTTTTAGAAAGCATCTTGATAAAATTAAAAGACTGCTCGGGAGATATTGCACATACCTCACTTACCACGTGATATGATACTCCCCCTTCATCGCAGTTTTCTTCTGATGATTCTCCCCCTTCATCGATGCTCATTTCTGAGCTGCTCTCATCTTCATCTTGGTGGTCGGCCAGTAGGGCTAGTTCGGAGAAGGCCTCGATCTCGGACTCAGAGGATGATGATTCATACCATGCGACCTTTAAGTTCTTGTACTTTGGTCTGTTGCCCTTGACTTTATCCTTCTTCTTTAGTTTAGGACATTCATCCCTGATGTGCCTTCTTCATTACAGTTGTAGCATCGGACCTTCATTTTGTTTCGATAATCCTTTTTCATTTGTGATTTAAACTTATTAGATCAAATAAACTTATTAAATTTCCTTACCATTAAAGTCATTTCATCTTCATCAATTGATGCTTCGGAGTCTTGATCTTTCGTTCTTGTCTTTAAGGCAATGTCCTGACTCGACCCCTTTCTTTGTCCTGTACACCGAGATTCGTGTAATTCAAAAATAGAAAATAAATTTTCTAAAATACTCACCTCGAGATCTTTGGATATATAGTAGGAGTCTACTATGGATGTCCATTCCGGTGTTCTTGGGAATGCATTTAATGCATACCTTTGTGCGTCCTAATTAGTTACCAATTCTTTGAGGTTTGTTAATCCGGTGATAAGCTCCTTGATTTTTTTGTGTAGATGTGATATTGCCTCTCCTTCATCCATCTGGAGGTTCGTTAGTTGGTTCCGGAGTAGGTCCCATCTCGTAAGCTTTATTTCGGAAGTTTCTTCATGCAACTCCAAGAACTTCTCTCAAAGTTCCTTTATTGATTCGTACTCACCAATCCTATTCACTTCTTGGGGGTGGAAGTACACTAAGTAAGTGGAACTCGGCTCGTCCGTTTACTATGAAGTCTGCTTGCTCCTTCTTGGTCCATTGATGTTCTTCCTTTTCATTTCCTTGGGAGCTACAAAACCATATTTAGTTATTAATAGTATTTCAAAATCAGTTTTGAAAAATACTTCCATGCGTTTCTTCCAAGATGCAAATTCTCCCTCGAACTTCGGTGGGAAGATTATCGGTCTAACCATCATTTTGGTGCTTCAGTTGGCGGTTAGTCCTTCTGAGGAAGTTGGGCTTTGATACCACTTGTTAGGTCCCTTGACGACCAGCTTGAGGGAGATGAATTGCCTAAAAATAACAACACCTTTCCCATTCTTTCAACTTAAATTAAAAGCAACAATACTAATAACTCAGATTAATTACTAAAAAGATGAGGCTCAGAATTTACTTGATTACAACCTAGGTGGTTGTTAATCCAAGGACACTGAAAGAACAAAAAAATCTCCTTCATGTAGGCGGAGAAGCCTCTTACAATCGTTGAACGCTCAGATAGTTGCTAAGAAAAGATTACAAGAGTTGTTCTAGATTTCCTAGGTCCAAGGGTCTTTTTATAGCCCATGGAAAATCTTATCCGTGGATTGAGGGCTCTATGGAAGGCGCCTCCAGTGAGGTGCCAGTGGATAAAAGTTCATCCACAACTAACGACAAGATCTACTTGGTCGAAGGCGCCTTCCATAGGGCTGGAAGGCACCTTTGTACTGTTCATCAAAGGCGCCTTCTAGCCATGGAAGGCGCCTTCCACAGTGAAGGTGCGGAGGCGCCTCGGAGGCGCTTTCAACTCTCTTTGAAGGTGCCTCCAGCAGCATTTCCAGCCTCCTCTTTGCTCTTCTGCTGCTTCAATCGCCTGGGTGATCATGGCCATCCGGGATAGGGCTCACCCAAACTCATTTCCCGGTCTTCTCCTCGAGTAAGCTTCCTCTCTGACTTCTCATCCCTCAGAACGTCACGCACGCCCTTCTCATCCACCGATTTACTCTGTTGGTTGCTACTGGGAATATCGTACAGATTCCCTTGTATAAAAATTTTGTACAAGTCCTGAACCATTTCTAACAACCTATTGTGTTCTTTAGAAATTAAATTTGGAATCGCAAACGGAACTTAACATTATTAATTCCAAATTCAACTTATCTGTTCTTAATGGTTTGGACTTGGATCACAAACGATGCTTAACATTATTGATCCAAATACACCCATGTTACAAATTCAATTAAATATTAATTTTAGAGATTGACTTCCAGGTTAAACATGGCGAGGCACTAGGCCTTCTTGGGTATGAGAGCATCCACCACTTCCTAGACAAAGCCTTTCAACGAAATTTAATATTTAATTTCCTTATAGTAACCCAAGGTTTAACAAAAAAGAACAATCGAATCACAAATTTGAAAAACAAAAGAAACACAAAATCGAAAACATAAATTCGATAACCTACATTCATTAGCCTCTTGTGTTTGGTATTTCAAGATCTAAATAAAAGGATGAACTAGTTATGATGCAGAAACTAATAACTAGTTATACCTTTTATAGCTTATAGACCTCATGATCTTCTGTCGTATTCCTCTTCTTATCTCGGACGTCGTGTGGGAGACGATCTACCAAGATGAGAATCCACCCAAGCTTCCTTCTTCTCCAAGCAAGTTTCGGTCACCACAAGAACTCCAAGAGAAGATGAGGTTCGACCACCACCACCAAGCTCCAAGGGATGTTAGAAACAAAGCCTCATTTCTCTCCTTCTTCTCCAAGTAAGATCCGACCACCACAAGAACTCCAAGAGAAGATGAGGTTTAGCCACAAGAAGAAGAGAAGGGAAGGAAGAGGGCCGGCCACACCAAGGAAGAAAAGAGAGAGGAATAGATGATAGGTTATTCTAAGGTGAGACACCTCTACCCTCTCTTTTATATTCCTTAGTCTTGGCAAATAAGGAAAATTTAAATAAAACCTTCCTTATCCTCTTTGCTAATGAAAGAAAAATTTAATTAAAATTTCCTTTCTTGTTTCTATTTGGCCGACCACCTTAACATCCTCCATATAAGGAAAGTTTTAAATAAAAATTAAAACTTCCTAATTTGTTTCCGAAAATTTTTAAAATAAAAATTTTTCTTTAAAAATTCCCTTCATGGTTGGTTATAAAAGGAAACTTTTATAAATTAAAATCTCTCTATTAAAACATGTGGATGATTACAATAAGAAAAGTTTTCTCAAAATTAAAATCTTCCTTTCAATCTACAAATAAAGAAAGATATCAAATCTTTTCTCTTAATCTTTTGTAGAAACTATAAAAGGAAAGATTTAAATTTTAAAACTCTCTTTTAAATTATGAGGATGGTTACAAAAAAGGGAAATTTTATCAAAAATTAAAATCTTCCTTTTAACTATAAATAAGGAAAGATATCAAACATTTCTCTTAATCTTTTGTAGAAAACTATAAAAAGAAAGATTTAAATTTTAAACTCTCTTTTAAAACCATGACTTCCACATAAGAAAAGATTTTAAAAATAAAATCCTTTTAATTTATTGTGGCCGGCCACACCAAGCTTGGGTTCAAGCTAGGGCCGGCCACCTCTTTAAACCATCTCACCTTGGTTTGGTCGGCCCTAGCTTGGGCTCCAAGCTAGGTTTGGCCGACCACCTTAAGGTGGGTAAAAAGGTGGGTATGGGTGGGTATAACACTTTATAAATAAGAGGCTACGACAAGGACCAAGAGGAGGAATTGGTTTTGGTCTCCTGATGAACTTGAGCTTCCCGTGTTCGCCCCGAACACCAACTCGAGTTCATCAATAATATCTCATTCCACTAAAGAGTTATTATTGAACTACCACACCAATCCCATATTATTATATGGGCTCCTTCTTATCATGAGTGTGTTAATCTCCTTGTGTTTAAGATATCGAATGTCCACTAATTAAATGAGTTATTGATAACTTACTTAATTAATATCTAGCTCCAAGAGTAGTACCACTCAACCTTATCGTCATGTCAGACTAAGTCCACCTACAGGGTTTACATGACAATCCTTATGAGCTCCTCTTGGGGACATTATCAACCTAGATTACTAGGACACAGTTTCATTCTATAATCAACAATACATCATATAAATAATACCATTTCCCAACTTATCGGGCTTATTGATTTATCGAACTAAATCGCACCTTTTGATAAATTAAAGAAATAAATATTGAGTATATATGCTTGTTATTATATCATGATTAAGAGCACACACTTCCATAATAACAAATGTCTTGTTCTTTTATGCAATCAGTATAAAAAGAACTTACCTTAAATGGTCCTGCTCAATACACTCAGAGTGTACTAGTGTAATTTTATAGTTAAGATAAACTAATACCAAATTACACTACGACTATTACAATGGTTTGTTCCTTTCCATCTTAGTCGTGAGCTTCTGTTTATAATTTATAAGGAATTGATAACATGATCTTCTGTATGTGACACCACACACCATGTTATCTATAATATAAATTAATTGAACAACTACACTTAGCATATAAATGTAGACATTTGACCAATGTGATTCTTTATTTCAAAATAAATGTTTACAAAAAGCTAGGCTTTTAGTATACACTCTAACAATCTCCCAATTATACTAAAAGACTATGCTGTCATAAACGCTGCCATACATCTGATTCTCATTCCTTCAACATGCCGATCAAAAGCTTTCGCCGGAAGGGCCTTAGTGAAAGGATCTGCAGGTTATCTGCTGATGTAATCTTGGCGACAACAACTTCTCCTTGCTTTACGATGTCTCTTATCAGGTGTTACTTACGCTCTATGTGTTTACTCGCCTTATGGGCTTGTGGTTCCTTCGAGTTTGCTACTGCACCACTATTATCACAATAAATTGTGATGATATTGGGTAAACCAGGAATCACATCTAAGTCCATTAGGAAGTTCCTGAGCCACACAACTTCTTTGGCTGCCTCAGAGGCTGCCACATACTCAGCTTCCATGGTTGAGTCAGAAATACATTTCTGCTTAACACTCCTTCATGCAATGACTCCACCACCTAAAGTAAACACATAGCCTGATGTAGACTTACTATTGTCCATATCTGATTGGAAGTCGAAATCCGTGTAACCCACAGGGAGCAAATCATCTGCTTGGTAAACTAGCATATAATCTCTAGTCCTTTTTAGGTACTTTAATATATGCTTTACAGCAGTCCAATGTCCTTATCCAGGGTTACTTTGATATCTGCTAACCATGCCTACGGTAAAATAGATATCTGGTCTCATGCACAACATAGCATACATTAGGCTTCCGACAGCCGAAGCATAAGGAACTGCTTTTATGCCCTCTATCTCCTTTGATGTCTTCAGAGACATCTCTTTAGATAAAGCTACTCCATGTCTAAAAGGTAGAAAACCTTTCTTGGAGTCTTACATGCTAAAATGAGCAAGGATTGTATCGATATATGAAGCTTGAGACAAGCACAACATCCTTTTCTTGCGATCCCTTATGACTTTGATCCTAAGAATATGTGCGCATTCTCCTAAGTCCTTCATATTGAATTGTTTGGACAATCATACCCTTACTTCCAACAACACTTTGATATTATTTCCAACTAATAAAATGTCATCTACATATAGTACAAGAAATACCACCACGTTTCCATCACACTTCTTGTATACACAAGACTCATCCGAACACTGAATAAATCCATATGATTGGATTACTTCATTAAACCGGATGTTCCAAGATCTTGAAGATTGCTTCAATCCATAAATCGACTGATTGAGCTTACACACTAGATGCTCTTTGTCTTTTTCAATAAATCCCTTTGGTTGCTTCATATGGATGTTTTCTTCAAGACTTCCATTAAGGAAAGCTGTCTTGACATCCATTTGTCAAATCTCATAATCCATATGAGCGGCAATGGATAAGAGTATCTGAATAGACTTAAGCATGGCCACTGGTGAAAAAGTTTCCTCATAATCGATTCCCTTTTTCTGAGTGTACCCTTTCGCAACAAGCCTTACTTTGAAGGTTTCCACCTTCCCATCTGTCCCTCTTTTCCTTTTGTAGATCCACTTACATCCAATGGCTTTTACACCATTTGGTGGTTCTACAAGCTCCCAGACCTTATTAGAATACATAGATTCTATTTCTGAATTCATTGCTTTTTGCCAAGATGCTGCATCTATATCTTGGAGTGTTTCGTCATATGTTCGGAGATCAGGTTTATGTTTACCTGGGACCAAGTCCGATGACTCTCTCAAAAATATGAACTTTCAGGTTGCCTAACAATCCTCCCACTACGATGAGGTACTGTCTGTTGTTGTGTATCATTTGTGATATGTGTTGCAGTTTTTTGTGATATTTCATCTTGCACTGTTGGTACTAAAGTAGGCATGTCCTCTCACATTTCTTCTGGAACAATTTCACTCATGGGCTTATGGTTCATTACATAATTTTCCTCTAAAAATTGAGCATTGGTGCTAACAATGATCTTCTGATTTTTAGGATTATAAAACAAACCACCTTTCGTTCCTTTAGGATATCCAACAAATAGACAAACTTCTGTACATGATTCCAACTTGTTAGTATCTCCCTTCAGCACATGTGCTGGACTACCCCATATTCGAATATGACTCAGACTAGGCTTACACCCATTCTACAATTCCATGGGAGTAAAGGGTACTGATTTAGAAGGTACCATATTCAGAATGTACACTGCTGTTTCTAGAGCATATCTCCAAAACAAATTTGGTAATTCTGAATAACTCATCATCGATCTAACCATTTCCATAAGAGTCTTATTCCTTCGTTCTGTCACACCATTCTGTTAGGGTGTACCAGGTGCAGATAATTAGGATTGAATCCCTGCCTCTGATAAGTAATTCCTAAACTCTCCAAAGAGGTATTCACCACCGCGATCAGACCGTAGTGTCTTGATACCATGACGTTTCTCCACATCAGCCTTGTACTCTTTGAACTTATCAAAGTATTCAGACTTGTGGCGCATTAAGTAAATGTACCCATATCTCGAATAGTTATCTATAAAAGATATAAAATATTCGAAACCACCTCTTGCCTGGATAGACATAGGACCACAGAAATTAGAATGAACCAGTTCTAATATATCTTTGGCTCTATACCCCTTGGCCTTAAAAGGTCTCTTGGTCATTTTACCTTTCAAGCAAAATTCACACGTTGGAAAGTTTTCCAACACTAATGAAACCAAGAGTCCATCGGCTATAAGCCTTTGAATCCTACTCAAGTTAATATGACCAAACCTTAGATGCCAAAGATATGTTTGGTTCATTTTCGAAGGTTCCTTTCTCTTATTAGAATTAGAAGATGTGTTATTAATTTCCATTTGTTGCTTTATGGGAGAAATTAGATTTAAAGTATACAAATTGAAATTAAATTCTTTCTAAAAGTTGGTACATAAAGATAATTTCTCAAAACCAAACTTCTATTCCTATCAAATGATAAGTAGACGTCTCTCACTACAACAGCCGCCATTTTCGTAGCATTGCCCATATAAACCGTTATCTCTCCCTCATATAGTCGTCGAGTTTCTTGGAACCCTTGCAATGTATTGCAGACATGATCAGTGGCTCCTGTATCTACACACCAGGTACTAGTAGATAACACCACTAAACATGTTTCAACTACAAGAGAATAATATATACCTCTATTGTTCTGATTCCTATAAGGACAGTCCGCCTTCCAATGTCCCAACTGCTTGCAGATGAAGCACTTTCCTTTTGGCTTCTTCACTCCAGCTTTAGGTCCAGTACCTAGAGATCTTTTCACCTTCTTTGCTGAGCCAGCCTATTTCTTCTTCTTCTTGCCTTTCAACTTAGAAGTAGAAACATTTTCAGCAAAGTGAATCTGAGAACTATGACGAAATATACCTTTTGCTGCCTTAAATTCTGTCAGAAGTTCCGCCAACGTATAAGCCCTTTTGTTCATGTTATAGTTCAGGAGGAACTGCTCAAAACTTCTTGGTAGCGTTTGGAGAATAATATCGATCTGGGTTTCCCCATCGATTTCAGCTCCAAGGATATGTATTTCGTTTAAATAAGCCATCATCATTAAGATATGATCCCTTACGGGTGTCCCTTCTGACATGGTGGCTGTCATTAATTTTCTCATTGCCTTTTGCCTAGCAGCTCGATTCTGGTGTCCAAAGAATTCTTTGAGATTGTTCATCATATCATAAGCAGTTGGTAAGTCCTGATGTTGATGTTGCAGCCCATTTGACATTGAAGCCAAAATGTAACACCGCACCATCTCATCTGCTTTTACCCATTTCTTATGATACTCAATTTCCTTTTCACTAGAATCACTATTAGGTGCATCAGGGTAGGTCTCTAACAGTACAAACTTATAGCTTTCAGCAGTTAGGACAATGTCCAAGTTTCTTTTCCAATCTATGTAGTTAGGACCAGTAAGTTTGTTCTCTTTCAGTATAATAGCTAGTGGGTTGAAAGTCATCCTAAGAATCACAAAATAAACTTATGGTCAAGACTCTAAATTTAGAATAATATTGATTTCTCAAACAATACTATTTAAATTTACAAACACCTCAAAATACCGTAAATTTTGCATGTCACGTTAGTGTGGATGTATATAAATTCAACATTTGTAAGAGGAGGTTTTACCCATTAATTTTATTATCTTGTCATCCTAACTTTATGATAAATAAAATTAATAGTTGGTATTCCTTTGGTCACACAAATAATAGCAGTGACTCCGTTGGGGAGGATACTATTAAATGTGTCTAAGTGTATACCATTACTTGATACTTAGTCCATTAAATAGGATTGTGCCCCTTCAGTTGGAGAAGATCTCACGCTCTTAAATAATTTCCTATAACCATCCATAAAGGAAGTTTGATCTAGTGATCTGCAAACAAACTCATCTATTGTGGAGGGAGGTACTTAGAGCCAACACGCAAGTTGATTGCATCACTTACAAACCAGTAATGGAGACCGTGGAATTTATTTACTAATCTCTCTCTCACTTAGTTATTTAAGGTGAGGAATTTTAACCATGCACACACACATCACAGCAAATATAGCAATAAATATGGAAAGACAATTTTCCAACTATTATGACATTTTCCATCACTGTCCTCCGTATGCTGCCAACCCTAGCTGCTGTCATCTTTAGCCACCGCAATCGGGTCTAGTCGCCCATCTATCTTGCTTCTTTTGCCGCTGCGTCTCTGATCCAAAAATAGTACATCGCCTCATAAGGATACGATCTGCGACAAAAATAGAATTTTACATATATCGATCCTATATTCCACAAAGGAATGTACATGTAATCTAGATCGAAACAAAAATGTAAAATCCTAAAATTAATACAACTCCTGCTGTATTTAATACATACAATCATACACACAAATAAAATTCCCTTGACATGTCCAAGGGTCCAATCATACACAATCTCTATAAGCCATAATAGTTGGAGCTTGCAACCACAGAGTTAGCATATCCTACTATTATCCTGCCTAAATTATGTATGACATGTGCATAATTAAATTGAAAACCAAACACACAGAGGCAAACCCTAGCTCTGATACTAATTGTTGGTTGCTACTGGGAATATCGTATCGGTTCCCCTGTACCAAAATTTTGTACAAGTCCTAAATCATTCCTAACAACCTATTGTGTTCTTTAGAAATTAAATTTGGAATCGCAAACGGAACTTAACATTATTGATTCCAAATTCAACTTATCTGTTCTTAGTGGTTTAGACTTGGATCGCAAACGATGCTTAACATTATTGATCCAAATCCACCCATGTTACAGATTTAATTAAATATTAATTTCAGAGATTGGCTTCCAAGTTAAACATGGCGAGGCACTAGGCCTTCTTGGGTATGGGAGCATCCACCACTTCCTAGACAAAGCCTTTCAACGAAATTTAATATTTAATTTCCTTATAGTAACCCTAGGTTTAACAAAAAAGAACAATCGAATCAAAAATTTGAAAAATAAAAGAAACACAAAATCGAAAACATAAATTCGATAACCTAGATTCATTAACCTCTTGTGTTTGGTATTTCAAGATCTAAATAAAAGGATGAACTAGTTATGATGCAGAAACTAATAACTAGTTATACCTTTTATAGCTTATAGACCTCACGATCTTCTGCCGTATTCCTCTTCTTATCTCAGACGTCGTGTGGGTGACGATCTACCGAGACGAGAATCCACCCAAGCTTCCTTCTTCTCCAAGCAAGTTTCGGCCACCACAAGAACTCCAAGAGAAGATGAGGTTCGACCACCACCACCAAGCTCCAAGAGATGCTAGAAACAAGGCCTCCTTTCTCTCCTTCTTCTCCAAGCAAGATCCGGCCACCACAAGAACTCCAAGAGAAGATGAGGTTCGGCCACAAGAAGAAGAGAAGGGAAGGAAGAGGGCCGGCCACACTAAGGAAGAAAAGAGAGAGGAATAGATGATAGGTTATTCTAAGGTGAGGCACCTCTACCCTCTCTTTTATATTCCTTGGTCTTGGCAAATAAGGAAAATTTAAATAAAACCTTCCTTATCCTCTTTGCCAATGAAAGAAAAATTTAATTAAAATTTCCTTTCTTGTTTCTATTTGGCCGACCACCTCAACATCCTCCATATAAGGAAAGTTTTAAACAAAAATTAAAACTTCCTAATTTGTTTTCGAAAATTTTTAAAATAAAAATTTTTATTTAAAAATTCCCTTCATGGTTAGTTATAAAAGGAAACTTTTATAAATTAAAATCTCTCTATTAAAACATATGGATGATTACAATAAGGAAAGTTTTCTCAAAATTAAAATCTTCCTTTCAATCTACAAATAAGGAAAGATATCAAATCTTTTCTCTTAATCTTTTGTAGAAACTATAAAAGGAAAGATTTAAATTTTAAAACTCTCTTTTAAATTATGAGGATGGTTACAAAAAATGAAAGTTTTATTAAAAATTAAAATCTTCCTTTTAACTACAAATAATGAAAGATATCAAACATTTCTCTTAATCTTTTGTAGAAAACTATAAAAAGAAATATTTAAATTTTAAACTCTATTTTAAAACCATGACTTCCACATAAGAAAAGATTTTAAAAATAAAATCCTTTTAATTTATTGTGGCCGGCCACACCAAGCTTGGGTTCAAGCTAGGGCCGACCACCTCTTTAAACCATCTCACCTTGGTTTGGTCGGCCCTAGCTTGGGCTCCAAGCTAGGCTTGGCTGACCACCTTAAGGTGGGTAAGAAGGTGGGTATGGGTGGGTATAACACTTTATAAATAAGAGGCTACGACAAGGACCGAGAGGAGGAATTGGTTTTGGTCTCCCGATGAACTTGAGCTTCCCGTGTTCACCCCGAACACCCAACTCGAGTTCATCAATAATATCTCATTCCACTAAAGAGTTATTATTGAACTACCACACCAATCCCATATTACTATATGGGCTCCTTCTTATCATGAGTGTGTTAATCTCCCTGTGTTTAAGATATCGGATGTCCACTAATTAAATGAGTTATTGGCAACTTACTTAATTAATATCTAGCTCCAAGAGTAGTACCACTCAACCTTATCGTCATGTCGGACTAAGTCCACCTGCATGGTTTACATGACAATCCTTATGAGCTCCTCTTGGAGACATTATCAACCTAGATTACTAGGACACAGTTTCATTCTATAATCAACAACACATCATATAAATAATACCATTTCCCAACTTATCGGACTTATTGATTTATCGAACTAAATCGCACCTTTTGATAAATTAAAGAAATAAATATCGAGTATATATGCTTGTTATTATATCATGATTAAGAGCACACACTTCTATAATAACAAATGTCTTGTTCTTTTATGCAGTCAGTATAAAAAGAACTTCCAGAGTGTACTAGTGTAATTTTATAGTTAAGATAAACTAATACCAAATTACACTACGACTATTCCAATGGTTTGTTCCTTTCCATCTTAGTCGTGAGCTTCTGTTTATAATTTATAAGGAATTGATAACATGATCTTCTGTATGTGACACCACACACCATGTTATCTATAATATAAATTAATTGAACAACTACACTTAGCATATAAATGTAGACATTTGACCAATGTGATTCTTTATTTCAAAATAAATGTTTACAAAAAGCTAGGCTTTTAGTATACACTCTAACATACTCTTCCGCAGCATTTCGTCCATTGGATGCACCAAGCCCGTCGGCTCCCTTCCCATGCCATCCTTCTTACTAGCTATATCTTTTGCTCGACTACTTGTTTTCCTAAGCTCCTGCACACTTAGACAGAAGGTTCAAACATAATAGAACCTAACTTAACCTGATTGATTACATCAAAACTACCACGGGGTTCCATCATATACTAATTATGGTAACTAGTTCATTAGAGTGATCTGATGTAAGGTTTCATATGGTTCTCTACATATATGGATATATTTGTGAAATATTTATTACAGCTCGAGTGCAAGTTTTCTTTGACTTGAGGTATTCAAGTCACCTTGGTCATGGAGGTCTATACTTTGACATCTTAAGCAAATCATTTCCTTGGAGATGTGAACTCTGGATGATTGGGTATAAGTCAAAGTGCCTGAAAGTGTTTGGATAGCCCATAGAGGATTCACCGCTCCTTAAGAGGAAACGTATACCCTATGACCACTTGTCAGGATTATTATTCAAAGTCTTTACAAACATCACATGTTAAAAGTATGAGACTCTTAAACACATGTAGGAGTAATTTGAATTTACAGGATGAGGAAGTATTACTTGAGTTAGGTGTGACATAATCAGTCTGGTGAAGACAGACACATAGACCGTATCCTGAGCCAAGTGGGTATTGTTGGTGTAGTGGGACCGGCAAGAGGGGGGTGAATTTCCTGCAAATAAAAAAATACCCTCCTCAAAGCTTTCAACTTTAAAATTAAAGCAACAATTATAAAATTAAATAGAGCTTAAATAAAAACAGAGAAAAATAGACTCAGTGTTTTACTTGGTTACAACCAAGACGGTTGTTAATCCAAGGCAGTTAGAAAGCGCACTAGGAACGTCTTCTTCTCTGAAGGCGGAGAAGCCTTTTAGACTAAGAGCTCTTATAAGTTGCTTGGAAATGGAAAATCAGAGTTGATTCTCGAATAGCTATTTGAGGCCCCTTTATATTGGGGTTCCAGAACTTATCAAATCACCTGATCTTCGGGATCAAGATTTGACTCGAGAGGGATCGGTCGACCGATCCTTAGGTTCGGTCGACCGAACCTGCTGAACCTGCCCAGCCTTCCATCTAGATGCAGCCTCTCTGGATTGAGCCTGCGTTCAGTCAACCGATCACAGTGTTTGATCGACTGATCATAGTGTTCGGTCGACCGATCAACCAACGGTCTCCACCTGATCTGGCCCGATCAAATCGCTCGACCAGGTCTCTGGTTTTTCTTCGGTTCGGTTGATCGATCAGAAAGTTTGGTCGACCGTATGCTCCACCAACGACTGGTTGCTGACGTGTCACCAACAGTTGGTCTCTGATGATTGGGGTTCGGTCGACTGATAAAGACGTTCGATCGACTGAACACTTGTTAAGTCAACTTCCCGATTGACTTGCTCTGGTTCTGCTCGCTTGGGTGATTACGACCAACCGGAATAGGGCTCACCCGAACCCAATTCCCGACCTTCTCCTCGAGCAGTCTTCCGCCCCAGCTTTACGTCCCTCGAACGGCGTGCACGTTCTTCTCGCCCACCGATGTACTCTTCCGTAGCTCTCTCGTCCTTCGGACGCACCGAGCCCGTCGACTCCCTTCCCGTGTCGTCCTTCTCGCTAGCTGCATCTTCCGCTCGACTTCCTGCGCTCTTAAGTTCCTGCACACTTAGACACAGGGATCAAATAAGAAAGCAGGACCTAACTAACTTGGTTGATCACATCAAAATACCCACAGGACATGACTCACTATAGCTGTTGAAGGGTTCAGAACTAGTTTTAGAATCAACTGTGATTTTTCGATTAATTAGGGATCATGATATACTACTAAGTGTCACTCATGATCGATCTATAATTAAATAGTTAATTATGGACGTCTAAGATAAACCAGGAACTTATTGGGTCACACACACTATGAGTTTCTACAAGATATAAAATAAGTTTGAGGATTAAATTTTTAGATCTAGAGATAAGATATTTGGGTGGACCAGATAAAGGACAAATATGAAAGATATTTTGTCATAACGGAAGTGCAGATGGGTCACATCTCTTATGGAAGAGTTAGACCCTATTTGGTTTAATAATGAACCAAATTGGTTTGGTTTAAACCAAGTTGGTTTGTTTGTGAACTAAACTAAAAGGTTAATGGATAAAATTTTGGTTATATATATATATATATATATATATATATATATATATGCTAAACGACACTTTGTGCGTAATCGTGAGTGATGCACAGATGTGGCATTGCCAGCTCGATATCTTTGCAAAAAAAATATTCCATTTATTCTCTCTCCCCTTCGGCCTTATTTTCAAAACATCACCGAGCGAAACTTCCCAATTTCTAAATTTCCCTCGTCGCTCTCTCTCTTGTGCCTTCCTTCTCTGTCGTTCGTCGGACCTCGCGCTCCTGCCGGGAAAGTAAAGCAAAAGCGCTGCAAGCAACTTGGCTCGCCGCTCTCTATCTCGCCGCTCTCTCTCTCTCTCTCACTCTCGTCTCTTCGTTCACCGGCAACGCCACGTCTAACAGTTGTTGTTGTGCTTACCACCTCTCTCCATTCTTGATCGTAAGGACGACGTCTTTAATTCCTTCCATTTCATACCTAATGGTAATTCATTTCATTTTAATTTGTTATTCCCCACCGTGATCTGAACATATATTAGAAGGATTAATGCTATAGCGTACAAGGACGACGTCTGCTACAAACGCCTGCAGGCTGTAGCCACTTGGAAAGGTAGCTGTTTGATGTGCGTAGATTATATACTCTTTTATGCATGTTTTTACGCACATTTACATACTTTGAGCATGCTTGATCTATGCATTTGTATACTTCCAGCTTTCCTTTTAGCATATTTACTCTTTTGGTTCGGAGATCTGCTTTTTGTGCATTTACTGTACGCAGGAGTCGATTTAGTGAAGAATTTACATCTTTGGGCAAGCCTTGGAGGAAACAAAGGGAGAAAGCACCAGGCCGTGTACCTCACACGGCCATGCACTGGGATGGAGCTCGGGCCGTGTGGGGTTTTGGCACCAGCAGAAGAGGAAGATGACATGGCCGTGTGAACCTCACACGGCCGTGTCAAGATTTGAAGCCAACCAGAGCAGAAGCCTTACATGGCCGTGTGGATCTACACGGCCGTGTGAGGTTTCCAGAGACCAAGCAGGCTGTGGCTGTGTGCACCACACGGCCGTGTAGCATTTCCAGAGACCAAGCAGGCTGTGGCTGTGTGCACCACACGGTCGTGTATCATTTCCAGAGAGCAGAAGGGTTCTGGCCGTGTGGAGTCACACGGCCGTGCAGGTTAGGCAGAGAGGGAACTGGACATGGCCGTGTGAATCTCACACGGCCGTGTCACGGGGCCGTGTGGCGCCCGAATCCCTCCTCTATTTAAACCCTCCTTCATGATTTGAAAGGGGATCTCTCCCCCTTTGGGAGAAAGCAAGATTTGGTGGTTTCCTCCCATTCTTGGGAGGATTTCTGGGCGATTCTTAGGGAGATCTCGACGATTTCGACTCCGGAGCGTGGATTGGATCCGAAGACGAAGCTTCTTTGTAGATAAGTTTTCTCTTTTCCCCTCTTCTTGTTTTCTTGGATTGGGGATTCAAGGAATGCTTGTAATCTCTATTCTTTCGGGTTTTCTTCCTCGATTCATGGAGTAGATCTTGTATTCTAGGATTAAGGGAGTATTTGTATGATGGATTGATGTAATCTCTTATGGATTTGCCATTTTCTTGTTTCAATGACATTATCTTGCTTGTATCAATTAGATCTTGAATGATTGATGGTGGTTTGTGCTTAATTCTCATTCTTGATTGATTGTTTGGATTTCTTATGGACTTGGTAAGGATAAACTCTCACTCGATCATCCGAGGGATCCACGTGACAGGTGCAAGCCCGTGTAAGGACGTTTGAGAGATAATCTTGAAGAGGAAATAGGAATATTCAAGAGAGTATGATGGATTCTATGATTAGCTTCTTGTATCTTTATAGATTAATAAGTTGTGGGCTTCTATGTTGATATCCGAGGAAGGCATAGTAATAGGTGCGCTTCTGTGTAAGGACAACGTAGGTTCATGTCTCATTAATCCTATTTAGATACATTTCTCAGTCCTTAGCCGGTTGTCTATTGCAAGAGGGAACCGGCAACTTTCTACATGTTTGGCAATTGAGGAATAAGAATTGGTGAACCATTTACATTCAAGAAATCTTACAAAGAAACCGAAACTCCTAGAATCTCCCTTTATCATAACCCAAAACACTAAACTCTTGTTTGTTGATCTCTAATATTAGATTTGTTTACCTTTACTTTGCTTTTGAAACGATTGGATAGTTGTTTAGCTAATTCGCATTGAGACATTTCTAGTGCTTATTCCAGTCCCTGTGGATACGATAATCTTTTATATTACTTGCGACATTTCCGTACACTTGCGGAGCGTAACAAGTTTTTGGCGCCGTTGCCGGGGACTGCGCTATAACATTAGGAATTATCAATTGAGCTAGACTAAACATAACATTTGTTTTCCTTTCATATTGCATAGTTGTAACTAATCATTAGATTTTTGTTTTTTTTTACTTTCTTGTATAACTTTCACTTCTTGCTAATTCTTTGTGTACAAATTCAATTCTGCATTTTTGATTCTTTTATTTTTCTTTTTTGTTGAATTGTCAATTGTTATCTTGTTCTTGTGTATGTGAAGATCTAACTTTGCAGGGGAATTCTTTCCTTTTGACCCTGAGATTGACAGAACTTTCCATAAAAGAAGAATTCTGCAGAGGCAAATCGAAGAACAAGAATATCTAAACATGGTGTGCAAGTCACTAGGAGATTATGGAGCTCCAAAGTCTGCAAAACAAATGGGAGCAATTGTTTACCCTAACATACAAGCAAGAAATTTTATACTCAAACCATCTTTTGTTTCCATGGTTCAGAAAACTCAGTTTGGAGGATTAGAGATTGAAAATCCTTATTCCCATTTGATGGAGTTTTATAGATATTGTTGTACTTTGAAATATGAAGAAGTTTCATCTGATATTATTCAGCTGCTTGCTTTTCCTTTTAGTCTGAAGGGTGCTGCAAAAAGATGGTACAATTCTTTAAAGTCTCAAAGTATCAGAACATGGGATGAGTTAGAGCAAAAATTCCTTGACCAATATTTCTCTCCAAGGAAAACTACTTATTTGAGAAGTCAAATTTTAAATTTTAAGCAATTGGATGGAGAAAAATTGTACCAAGCCTGGGAAAGATATTCTTCTCTTCTGCAGTTATGTCCACATCATGGAATTGAGAAATGGTTAATTATGCATTTGTTCTATGTTGGGCTTTCTTTCTCAAATAAGAATCAACTGGATTTAGCATCTGGAGGATCATTTTTGAAAAAAAGTCTAGAAGAAACTTTTGAGATAGTTGGCAGAATCACGCAAAATTCCAATGATTGGGCAGAGCAAGATAGTTCATTCTTGACAATGGATATCGTTAGAGGAAAGGATGATGTTGAAAAAAGGCTTATCTTGAATCAAAGTGATTTCCAAACATTATTTCCTTGGTGTTGTGCATCATTATCAAAAACATTTGGTGAAAAAGCATTTTCAACAGAAAAGGGGGTATGTCTTGGTGATCATAAGGAGGAAGATCTGTCTTTAGACAATGAAGAGTTGTTAGAAGAAAGCTTGGCTGAGGAGGAGACTATGTTGATAGAACAAGAGCCAGTTTTTCCAGAAATAGTACCACTTCAACTTGAACTTAAACCATTACCCCCAAATCTTAAGTATGAGTTTCTTGGGCCGAATTCTACTTATCCAGTTATAATTAGTGCTCAGTTAAATGAGTTTGAAACAAAGAGACTGTTGGATGAGTTAAGGTTGCATAGAAAGGCCATTGGATATACAATAGATGATATAAAAGGGATTAGTCCATCTCTCTGTATGCATAGAATTTTACTTGAAGAGGGGTACAAGAACTCAATTGAGCATCAAAGGAGACTAAATCCAAATTTAAAAGAGGTAGTAAAGAAGGAAGTGATTAAACTACTTGATGCGGGGATCATTTACCCAATTTCGGATAGTGCATGGGTGAGTCCAGTCCACGTGGTTCCAAAAAAAGGAGGAATGACTGTTATCAAGAATGAAGAAGATAAGCTAATTTCAACACGAACAGTGACGGGGTGGCGAATGTCCATTGATTATCGGAAGTTGAATAAAGAAACAAGGAAGGATCATTTCCCTTTACCATTTATTGATGAAATGCTTGAAAGATTGGCTAAACATTCTTATTTTTGTTACTTGGACGGATATTCTGGTTTTTTTCAAATTCCGATTCATCCTCAAGACCAGGAGAAGACTACTTTTACTTGTCCTTATGGTACCTTTGCCTATCGTCGGATGCCATTTGGGCTTTGTAATGCTCCAGCCACTTTTCAGAGGTGCATGATGGCAGTTTTTTCAGATTTAATAGAGAAAATTATGGAGGTTTTCATGGATGACTTCTCAGTTTATGGGAATGACTTTAATTCTTGTTTGTCAAATCTTTCTACTGTTCTAAAAAGGCGTGAAGATACAAACCTAGTGTTGAACTGGGAAAAATGTCATTTTATGGTTAAGGAAGGGATAGTTTTGGGGCATAAAATTTCAGAGCGTGGTATTGAGGTAGATCCAGCAAAAGTGGAAGTAATAGACAAATTACTCCCACCCATCAATATAAAAGGAGTTAGGAGCTTTTTAGGACATGCTGGCTTCTATAGACGCTTTATTAAGGACTTTTCAAAGATTTCCAAGCCATTAACTAATCTGTTGATTAAAGATGTTGAGTTTTGTTTTGATAGCGAATGTATTGAAGCCTTCAATAAAATTAAGAGTGCTCTTACAACAGCTCCAGTCATTCAAGCACCTGATTGGGATCTTCCTTTTGAAATAATGTGTGATGCTAGTGATTTTGCTGTAGGAGCAGTTTTGGGACAGCGAAGAAATAAGATTTTGCATGCGATCCATTATGCAAGTAAAACACTTGATGCAGCCCAAGTAAACTATTCTACTACGGAAAAAGAATTATTGGCAGTGGTATTTGCTATCGATAAATTCAGATCTTATCTAGTGGGATCAAGAGTAATAGTATATACTGATCATGCAGCTATCCGGTATCTACTTGGAAAGAAGGACGCTAAACCTAGATTAATCAGGTGGATTTTACTTTTGCAAGAGTTCAACCTTGAGATTAGGGATAAGAAAGGAGCTGAAAATGTAGTAGCGGATCATTTGTCTAGAATATCTCAAAAGTCAGAAAATGAGGTGGATGTTGATTTGCCTATTGATGACATATTCCCGGATGAACACTTACTAGCCTTATCAAGTGTGAAAACTCCTTGGTATGCAGATTTTGTGAATTTCCTTGCTAGTGGAGTGTTACCTCCGGATTTTTCTCATCAACAAAGGAAAAAGTTTTTTTCAGAAGTTAAGAATTATGTTTGGGATGAACCTCTCCTGTACAAGAAATGCAATGATGTGATTTATCGAAGATGTATACCTGAAGAAGAGGTTAGAGATATCTTGTTTCATTGCCATTCTTCGTCTTATGGAGGACATTTGGGTAGTTCAAAAACGATTACGAAAATTCTTCAAGCGGGATTTTATTGGCCAACCTTATTCAAGGATGCTAAGTTGTTTGTTCAATCTTGTGACCAATGTCAGAGAACTGGGAATATAACTAGAAGAAATGAAACGATGTTAAATTACATTCTTGAGGTTGAGTTATTTGATGTTTGGGGAATTGATTTCATGGGACCTTTCCCTCTTTCATATGGGAATAGGTATATTCTTGTGGCGGTAGATTATGTGTCCAAATGGGTAGAAGCTGTGGCATCTCCTACGTGCGATGCGAGAACAGTTATCAAATTATTTAGGAGTATTATCTTTCCAAGATTTGGGGTGCCAAAGGCAGTCATTAGTGATGGAGGATCACATTTTATAGAGAAACAGTTTGAAAACTTACTTAGAAGATATGGAGTGAAGCATAAAGTAGCAACACCTTATCATCCTCAGACTAATGGGCAAGCTGAGATATCTAACCGAGAAATTAAGTCCATATTGGAAAAGACCGTATCTACTTCAAGGAAGGATTGGGCGTTGAAACTAGATGATGCTTTATGGGCTTATCGAACTGCTTATAAAACTCCTATAGGGATGACCCCATTTCGATTAGTTTATGGTAAGCCTTGCCATCTTCCAGTTGAACTAGAACATAAGGCTTATTGGGCGATTGCAAATTTGAATATGGATTTAAAAGGAGCAGGGGAGAAAAGGAAGCTTCAGTTGAACGAACTTGATGAATTAAGGATGGATGCATATGAGCATGCTAAATCTTACAAAGAAAGGACAAAGAAATGGCACGATCAACACATTCTTCGTAAAGACTTTAATGTGGGAGATTTGGTTTTGTTGTTCAATTCAAAATTAAAACTTTTTCCTGGGAAGCTTAAGTCAAGGTGGACGGGTCCATATGAGGTAAAGAAGGTTTATCCTTTTGGAGCTGTAGATATTTGGAACAAAGATTTTGGGATAATTAAGGTAAATGGTCAACGACTGAAAAAATATATTCATGGCACGAAAATAGAAGAGGTACAAAGGTTGTATTTTTCTGAACCTCGCCCTCCAGATTGAATTTTTTTTAGCTAGTATAAATTCATTTTGTTGGTTTTTACTTGTTTTTGATTTTTGTTTTCAAGTTAGGTGCAAAACAGAGTCAGGCCGTGTGCTATACACGGCCAGGCAAAGGTTGCAGAGAAGGGAAGTGTTTGGGCCGTGTCATCCAGACACGGCCGTGTGGGATCTCCCGAGGAGAAAGCCGGATAGGCCGTGTCCCAGACACGGCCGTGCAAAGAAACCCGTGAAAAAAGATGTTTAGGCCGTGTCGCAGACACGTCCCGTGTCTAGAATCCAGAGAAAAAAAGGAAGGAGGCCGTGTCACAGACACGGCCGTGCGACGAGAAATGATCATGGCCGTGTGATATCACACGGCCTGATCCACATCTTCTTAAGGAATTAGGGCACGGGGTGGGGGCGGCACACGGCCGTGTACCGCCGCTTGCTCCTTTTCCCTATCTCCCCATTTCTAAAGGATTGAATTACTTCTTCCAATTTTTCCTTCTCATTCTTCTTTAGGAGATTAGATTTTCTTCCATGGAAAACGTGATTGAGGAGACTTCGGCCACAGGAAAAGGGAAGGAGAAGGTGGTTGCAAGAAAGGAGAGGAATGTTTGTTTTAAAGGTATTTCTAATGACTTTGGTATTGCTTTCTCTAGTGATGAGCAACGGTATAGATATTCGTCTTTATGTAAACGACCTCTTTTAGGCACTAGGTTTCTTGATGTTGAAACTTTAGAAACTTTGGGGTTTAAGGATGATTTAGTTTGGCTACTTGAAAGGATAGGATGGAGTGGTTTAGTGAACATGATATATCCTACTTATCCTAGAATTGTTCTTGAATTTTTAAGCTCAATAGAAGTTGATAATGTTCAAGGAGGGGGGAAGTGTAAATTCCGATTGTTTAATGAAAATTATGAATGGACGTTGGGAGATTTTAATACTTGTTATGAGTTGCCAAAGAATGATGTGTGTGTGATTTTGCCCCAATTTGAGAATTCACATTTCTGGCCACAAATTTCTGAACAACCGTTATTTGATCCTCATAATTCCAGAGTTGGCCAAATTATCAATCCTATTTTTAAATATGCTTATTTGGTCATGAAAAATACTATATTTGGAAGGGAGGACAAAGAGGGATCGGTAAGACTTGTAGACTTGTATTGTTTGTGGACAATGGTTGAAAATGTTCCAATTAATTCTGGTTATTTCTTTTTTAGACATTTGGCAAAATTAAGGAAATCAAATTCTACCACACCTATTATTTTGGGGGGATTACTTACTCAATTGGCCTTAGTATTAGGATGTGATTTGAGTGAGTTAGAGGTGGTGGAGAGTTTTTGTACGTTGGATTTCAATTCATGTTTAGCAATGAAAATGATTAAGCATGAAGAGCATGGATTTAGTTTAGTCATTAAAAATGGTTTCCCTTTAAAATTGCCCAATCATGATTTTACTACAATTCATAATAAAGAGAATTGGTGTTTAAAGTTAGCTAGGCAACAATCTAGAGCCTTGTCAACTTTTACTCAAAAAAATGTTTCTAAGGGTAACCAAGAGATTCATAGTTTTATGTTTCAAGAACTTAATTCTGCTTTAAAGAATATTCATAGTGATTTAGATTCAACTAATGAATTTCTTGAAGATAAGAAGCCTATGGAGGAGGAACTATTTAAGAAGCTACAAGATTGTTTCAAGAGCGAAAGAGAATTGTGTGATAAGATTTCTAAAATGATGAATGCTTATAGGGCTAAAATGGAATTTCATGAAGATCTTAGAGGTTGTATGAGATTTATGCAGGATGATATTGATAAATTGTTTGAATATCATAATTTTTTCAGAAACGAAGTTAAATGGTTTGTTAACGATTTTGCATCTTCCTTCCCTGATTTTCCTGATCTTCCACCTCCTCCACCATACTAATTTCATCGGGACGATGAAATGTTTAAGTCTGGGGGGGTGTTATGTACTGTTTAGTTTGGTTTTCAGTTTTTAGTTTTTGATTAGTCTTTCATGTTGGTTCTTATTTTCATTGCTTGTTGCTTTATTTTGCTTGTTTTTGAAATAATCATGGCAAAAAAATTTTGAGAACATCAAATCTTCACTTATATGCTTTCTTGGATTCAAGTGAAATGTTAGCACGATTATTGTCTCGATTCATGATGTTCGCATGATGCTACTAGTAAACTTTGTGTAGTTCTTTTTTCTATCTTGGGAAGCATTAATAAGCTAAGAATCTTATGGTGATGAGTTTTAGTTTTGGTTCAACCTTAAGGATTTTATCTTCACTACACTTGTGCTTGATGCTTGAATAGTTGATGTCATTGAAATAGTCATGATTCATCTTGTTTGCTTAGTACTTGGTTTCCATGGTGATTTCTCAACTTTCATTTTGGTTACTGGATGAGGCTCAAATCATTAAAGCTCATTTGGAAAAATCAAAATATCCCAACATGTGTGCTAAAAGTACATTTGTGAATAAGTTTTGCACAATGCAAACACTTAAAAAAAAAAATAAGGGATATAAAAAACAGTTGTCATGAGTGGAATCTAGCAAGTCACCCCTTTGAGACCGAGTTAGGTTACTGGGGAAATGACTGCTTAGCTTCTCTTGAGATTGAGCACACCTTTGAGACCTTGGGTTAGTTGAGAAATATGAACCAAGTGAATGGTAAGTAAGTGCCTATCACTGGTTACTTGTCTTTCACTGGAAACATTAGGAATTCAAATTTGATGACGACTTGACTAGGACATGGATTGAAACTTGAAGGGTGTTGAGTTACTTTTACACTGCGCACAAGATTCTTATGCTTGAACCATACTTTACTTGTTTCCATGATCATGCTTGTTAATGAAACTTTTTGATAGAGTTAGGAAAGTGCACTGGGTTTTATGAATGTGTTATAGAACATATGAATTTAGATTGCAGCATTTTGCTTGAGGACAAGCAAAGGTTTAAGTCTGGGGGTGTGATGTGCGTAGATTATATACTCTTTTATGCATGTTTTTACGCACATTTACATACTTTGAGCATGCTTGATCTATGCATTTGTATACTTCCAGCTTTCCTTTTAGCATATTTACTCTTTTGGTTCGGAGATCTGCTTTTTGTGCATTTACTATACGCAGGAGTCGATTTAGTGAAGAATTTACATCTTTGGGCAAGCCTTAGAGGAAACAAAGGGAGAAAGCACCAGGCCGTGTACCTCACACGGCCATGCACTGGGATGGAGCTCGGGCCGTGTGGGGTTTTGGCACCAGCAGAAGAGGAAGATGACATGGCCGTGTGAACCTCACACGGCCGTGTCAAGATTTGAAGCCAACCAGAGCAGAAGCCTTACATGGCCGTGTGGATCTACACGGCCGTGTGAGGTTTCCAGAGACCAAGCAGGCTGTGGCTGTGTGCACCACACGGCCGTGTAGCATTTCCAGAGACCAAGCAGGCTGTGGCCGTGTGCACCACACGGCCGTGTATCATTTCCAGAGAGCAGAAGGGTTCTGGCCGTGTGGAGTCACACGGCCGTGCAGGTTAGGCAGAGAGGGAACTGGACATGGCCGTGTGAATCTCACACGGCCGTGTCACGGGGCCGTGTGGCGCCCGAATCCCTCCTCTATTTAAACCCTCCTTCATGATTTGAAAGGGGATCTCTCCCCCTTTGGGAGAAAGCAAGATTTGGTGGTTTCCTCCCATTCTTGGGAGGATTTCTGGGCGATTCTTAGGGAGATCTCGACGATTTCGACTCCGGAGCGTGGATTGGATCCGAAGACGAAGCTTCTTTGTAGATAAGTTTTCTCTTTTCCCCTCTTCTTGTTTTCTTGGATTGGGGATTCAAGGAATGCTTGTAATCTCTATTCTTTCGGGTTTTCTTCCTCGATTCATGGAGTAGATCTTGTATTCTAGGATTAAGGGAGTATTTGTATGATGGATTGATGTAATCTCTTATGGATTTGCCATTTTCTTGTTTCAATGACATTATCTTGCTTGTATCAATTAGATCTTGAATGATTGATGGTGGTTTGTGCTTAATTCTCATTCTTGATTGATTGTTTGGATTTCTTATGGACTTGGTAAGGATAAACTCTCACTCGATCATCCGAGGGATCCACGTGACAGGTGCAAGCCCGTGTAAGGACGTTTGAGAGATAATCTTGAAGAGGAAATAGGAATATTCAAGAGAGTATGATGGATTCTATGATTAGCTTCTTGTATCTTTATAGATTAATAAGTTGTGGGCTTCTATGTTGATATCCGAGGAAGGCATAGTAATAGGTGCGCTTCTGTGTAAGGACAACGTAGGTTCATGTCTCATTAATCCTATTTAGATACATTTCTCAGTCCTTAGCCGGTTGTCTATTGCAAGAGGGAACCGGCAACTTTCTACATGTTTGGCAATTGAGGAATAAGAATTGGTGAACCATTTACATTCAAGAAATCTTACAAAGAAACCGAAACTCCTAGAATCTCCCTTTATCATAACCCAAAACACTAAACTCTTGTTTGTTGATCTCTAATATTAGATTTGTTTACCTTTACTTTGCTTTTGAAACGATTGGATAGTTGTTTAGTTAATTCGCATTGAGACATTTCTAGTGCTTATTCCAGTCCCTGTGGATACGATAATCTTTTATATTACTTGCGACATTTCCGTACACTTGCGGAGCGTAACACTCTTACACATTGTAGTAGCCACTTCGATAATTAACTGCTACGCCTTATAGCAGTTAACTGTCCATGTAGCTACTACAATGTGCAGTAGCCATTTGGTAAGTTATTTTTATAGCAACTACATTTTCTAGTAGATATTACCCCTAAAAATATTTAAGTTGATGTATATCAACTTGGTAAAAAATTATTTGAAATTATTTTTGCTGATGCAGCGCCTTTGCTTTGTTGCTAAACGTTGCAGCAACTACTTTGCAACTAACTATCCATATAGCTGCTACAACTTGTAGCAGCTAACTTGGAATGGTGGTTGTAGAAGGAAGGAAGGATTTATGCTACGACGTGCAAGGCCGACGCCTGCTACAAACGCCTGCAGCCACTTGGACATCGAATGCTGCTACAAGTTGTAGCAGCTATTTTGACAGTGAACTGCTACACCTTGTAGCAGCTAACTGACCATGTTGCTGCTACAACGTGTAGCAGCCACTTGGTAAGTCATTTTTTTAGTAGCTACATTTTCTAGAAGATATTATCTCTAAAAATATTTAAGTTGATGTATATCAACTTGGTAAAAAATTATTTGAAATTATTTTTACTACTGCAACGCCTTTGCTTTGCTGTTATACGTTGTAGCAGTTACTTCGATAAATAACTGCTACACCTTGTAGCAGCTAACTGTCCATGTAGCTGCTACAACTTATAGCAGCTAACTTGGAATCTTAGCTGCTACAACGTTGTACTAAATCTTTCTTCGTTTACGCTCAACAAGATATTACTCTGCATTTTCAACCATTAATAGATCATAGCAATCTCAATTTTTTATTTAGATCAATTAAATGAGGTTTTACATGCTGTATCAGCTAATGTATAAATAGTTAGAAGCTGCCATATGTTGTAACAACTACTGTAGCACGTTGAAGCAGCTAGTCGCTAGAAGCTGTTACACATTATAGTAGCTTCTCAAGAGTAGCTGCTACATTGTGTAGCAGTTGCTACAGATTAGTTGCTACACATTGTAGCAGTTACTCCAGAATAACTACTACAACGCCTAGTAGCTACTGCTGATCTCCAAATAGCCTTTTCTTACCAATTATAATTTTGCAATTATTGTGCACAAATATATTGTGCAATTACCTTTTTACCCTCATCAACCAAAGTTTTACTCTGAAACTCGTCGTGTGACAAATATTCTGAAAGAATTTCAATCATAGTAGATCGGTACCCATACAGTGTCTTCGTCAATCAATCTCACCATGACGACTTGTTTCTCATCTAAATCTTTACCTCCATCGTAAGTATGGTGTTAGGTTTAAAGTTTTGATTCTTCTTGTTTTGTTTAGGGATTTAAATTTTTAGGGGTTTGATTCGTCTCCTAGCTACTATAATGGGGTTTAATGATTTTAGGGTTGAGGATTGAAGATTTTGTTTGAGGGAATAGTGTTTTAAAAAAGTTTATCTTTGTTGTAGCAGTTATCGTCGCGTAGCTGCTACAATGTAGTTAAACCCTAATGATTGATACAACATGGTTAAACCCTATAGTCCCTATTGGCTTCTCATTATTATAAGAGCTACTTGACCCTAACTGCTACAACGTGATCAGTACTCATATTGTAGCAGATACTAATTACATTGTACTATCTAAGAGAAATTATAAACATTGTAATATATCATATTACGATTACAAAATAACAGTGTAATGTATCATAGTATGGGTGAAAACTAACTGCATTGTAATGAAGGCAATTGAGTATCACTAATATCTTATATATTTGTTTGACAGAATTAAATGGTGAGCTAGAGAACTTCTGCTTCTCATTCATATCGTAAGAAAGTGCATTGGAAAAGTAATTGCCCTCAGTTCAAGGGTTTTTTATCATCACTACACATAAACGACCGGCAGATGAAGTTGATTAATGGAAGCCATTTGCTTGGGTAGTAGCCATGCCTAAAATTGTAAATATTCGAAGCCTTATACAAAATATGTTTGACAATTGGGACGTTGAAGCCAGATGTTTCATTTTTCATAATAATGAGATTAGCTTATAAGGAAAGATGTTTCACTAATTCTAGGACTCCCAGACCAAGGTGATAAAGTAAATTTGCAGCAGCATGTTGCTACCACCCCACTATTTCTTCAACACTTCAGTAATGTAGAGTGTATATAGAAGGAGTTAGAGAACAATATGATCAGTCTTAGCAAACAACCTTCATCTGCTGAATCTGATACTCTCTTTTTCCAATTTTTAATATTGTATTTATTTGTTTCTGTTTTATTTACTATTACTAGTAGTATATCTAGATTACCAGTACAATCACTAATAGATTGTATAGATGATTTTGCTAATTTAGATGGGTATAATTGGTGTAAGGCTGTATATAACTATATGAGCTCACAGCTGGGGGCCATTGATGTGATGCTTTCACAGAGGTCGAAACCAGAGGGCCTTGAGTGAAATCAAGCTCCCATGCTCAAAGGGTTTGCACATCTCCTCACTGTAAGTGCTTCAATTTAATGATAGACTCATAAGATTTATGTAGAAAATTTCATATTTAACCATTTATATTGTATTGCAGGTGTGGATGTGAGAACATGTCAAAATAATAGATCCTTACATACAATATACCCTTCCAAGAATATGCAGATGGAAGTGGTCAGGCTCCCATATGGAGACAATAAAGTCTAGGATCATAGAATTACCTGCTACCAAAATAATTGTTGATTTAAGTCCATTAGACCTGGAGAGACATCTGCTCTCAAACGATTCCTTAGAAGATATATAGAGCATATAGATTAACAAATTGCTCAAGGGTTTATACAATCAGTTTCTAAGGAAAATACTGAATAAGTTCCTGAGCAATTTCCTGAACAGGCAGCCGAAGGTCAAGAAAATTTCCAACAAGTTCCTGAGCAATTTCTTGACAGGTAGCCGAAGCTCAGGAAATTCCTAAACACGTTCCTGAGCAATCTATTGCAAAATGTATTCAGGAGAAAGAGACTTGTACAAATTGTGAAGCAAGAGAGGCTAAAATTGTTCATTTAGAGTCTGTGATTAAGGGCAAGGATTGGCTCATTGCCTAGATGGAGGCTAAAATTAGTCAGTTAATTGTTGAGAATTAAATCTATGCCAGTGATTCAAAAACTTCAATGGCTTCCAAGGATAAAACAATTGATGAGAAGGATAGAATTATAGATGGAAAAGATTAAATTATAGCAAAACAAGATAGAAAAATCAAAGATCTTCAAAGTCAATTGCTTGCCAAGGAGATTATGGCATTACCTGCCAATCGACCAATAACAAGGTCAAAGAGGAGTGCTACAAAGAGAATTACACCCCCACCTGCAAAAGAGATTAAAGGAGTGCCCTTGGCCAAAAGGATTAAAAAAGTCACTTTCTAAGATGAGCATGAGACAGAGATGGCCAAAGGCAAAGGAAAGGAAAATATTGAGCCTCCTGTTAAAGTACAAGAAGCCCTTGTCTCATCTACTGATGTAGCTACCACGTCTTCATCAACTAAACTCTTGTATACGCTCGTCAAACAAAAATCCAAAATCATTAAAGTACGGTTTAGGTTGGTTTAATGTTTTATCTTTTATTCCTATATCAGATATAATTACTCACACAGAAAACTTGTCTCTATGTATTTGTTTAGCAAGCGAAGTCATATTTTAAGAAAAATAAAGATGAAGTGGAGGCAAAGGCATTGTTGAAACTGAGTTAGCTCAAGTGAGTCAAATGTTTGTTGAGTTGTACACTTACTGTAATGCAAATATATGATGAATTATCTTAATATTTCTATTGTAAACACAACAATAAATTACATTGGAATTATCTTCTTATTGTATAGTCAAACAAACATTTCATATTGTTGAATAAAATCAACCATGGGTGATTTAGAAGTTGCTATAACACATATAATTTCCGTAACTGCTCCAATTGTAGCAACAATAGGCACTATTGTTGAAAAACAAAATTTATGGACATGTTTATTTTTTTTTATGTAGGGCTACAACAAAGGCAATATGGTCCAACGGAACGATTTCATTGGATATGTCATCTTTCCTGTGTGTTTTTGATTGGACCGTGGGCAAAGATGACGATTACATAAATGCATATTTTGCAATTATTGTAGAGGAAGCCAAAACTTCTGACATACCTTATTGACCATCTATATTTTGTCCTGTTGGTTTTGTTATAAGTATGACACCAATTCTTACTACCGAGTTTTTTGTTCTCCATATATTCCTCCAACAATGCTTGTGTGCATACACATGATTTGTTTGCAATGGTGTCTTATGAGGCATTTGGTTTATCAGCAAGCACTGACAATGACAAGCCAATCAGATATATATTCTGTCCATTAAATATTGTAGATGATCACTGGCACCTACTGATCATAGACCTCCAAGAAACTCACTATATGCATTATAACTCCCTTGGAGCCTCAAAACTCTACACATCTAAGTTTCAAAGTTCTGTAAGTACCTGTCATGCTGAAGAAATCATTATATATTGGATTTATGTGTGTATTGGTTACAAACTTCATCCTAATGCAGGTGGATTTTTTTTTAAAATATTGACCCATCTTACTACGATATGTGGTATCTAGGGCTACAATCGTTAATGTCAAGAGACTTTGACGTATCTACAATCCCGGTTCCAACACAAGTAAAATCGTAAGTATATGTTTATCCATATTTTTTATACATCTCCATATTCCTGGTTGCAATTAGATTATTAACAGTGTGAAATCAACTCTATCTTTCAGGTTAGATTGTGCATTTTTTGTTATGCAATACGCCGAGAGTTTAATGCACCGAAGACTAACAAATTTTGGACAAGCTGGAATGAGAGAATATAATTTTCATGTTGGTCATAATATTTTTACTAGCAAACACTAGATTACTGACAAATTGGTGGTGTAAATTTATTGTAAAATTGATTGTAAATTTATTGCAAACCCCATAAATTTTTCCTAGGTGGTGTAAATATTTTGTAAAACTGTTGTAAATGTCTTGTCAAACTACTATAGGATATAGTAACTAATATCAAGTAACTGCTACACGTTGTAGCAGTTAATCGGCAGTAGCTGCTACAACGTATTGTAGTCAATTGGTAGTAGCTTCTATAAGGGGCAAATAAAAGCTAGATTAATCTATTATAAATCACCTATAAATGTATTGTTAAGCTGCCTAGAGCACGTTGTAGCAGCTAACTGTCTATGTAGCTGCTACAACGTCTAGATGCCGCTTGGTAAGTCATTTTTGTAACAACTAAATTTTCTAGCACATATTACCCCTAATAATATTATTCTTATGTATATCAACTTGGTAAAACATAATTTTAAATTTTTTTAATCGACAGTAGCTACTACAACATTGTAGCAGCTAATCGGTAGTAGCTACTATACGCTGTAGCAGCTACAACATAAAGTATCTACTATAGAGTAAATGCTACACGTTATAACAACTAATCGATAGTAACTGCTACATGTTATAGCAGCTGCAACATAAAGTAGCTACTATAGAGTAAATGTTACATGTTGTAGCAGCTAATCGGCAGTAGCTGCTACAACGTGTAGCAGCTAGTAGGCAATAGCTGCTACAACATGTAGCAGCTTATCGGCAGTAGCTACTACAGGGGATAAATAAAAGCTGGATTACAACGTGTAGTAGCTTATCGACAGTAACTGCTACACGTTGTAGTAGTTAGTCATTTGTTGCTTCTAACTGTCCTTGTAGCATCTACTGCTGGATGTTGTAGCAGTTATTCAGCAGTTGCTGCTACAACGTGTATATATTACTTCTCCCGCAATTGCTAAGACGTGAAAGTGACCATAAAACCTAACTTTTTGTTATAACAAATTAATTTTTCGATTGAACTTACTTCCATCACCATCTCTCTTTCTGCTAATTATTAATTAATGGGTATGAGGGTTTTCATAAATTATATAATTTCAAATTATATAAGTGACCATTAAATTATTAATAGAGATTATGGCTTGTTAGCTGCATCGGCAGTAGATTTCTACACTTTGTGGCAGATCATGTCTCTGAAATAGCTGCTACAATATGTAGAAGCTAATCCACACTAACTTCTACAAAGTGTAGCAGTTAATCTTCAGAAGCTGTTACACATTGTAGCAATTACATTTGAGAAGCTGCTACAATTTATAGCAACTAATCCGCACTAACTGCTACAGAGTGAAGTAGCTACTCTTGAGAAGCTGCTACACGTTGGAAAGACTCACTTGATTACTGGATCTTGATAAATTTCAGCTTATAATTATCTTTATTGTTGTAGGTGTTGGTGCAATTGACCCAAGTTTGATCGGTATGATCATAGTTTTGATGTGTGTGTCAAAGAGTTTAAGTTAGACTTTGATATGTGTTTGATATGTGTTTTAGTCTTGCAGGACTTGGTTAAACACATGAGGAACTTGGTGCGGCCAAGATTGGAAAGCTCATCCAAGGGCTCAGATCCTTGAGTCTATGAAGGATGGTATGGAAGACATCTGAGGGACCGCCGGACGAGGAGCAATGGAGGGGAGCCAAGGGAAGTGGACTTCAAGGCAACGTGAAGGATGGCACGGAGAGGAGCCGCGAGCTCGGGTGCATCTGAGGGACGAAGGCCAAGGAAGAGGACTTCTAAGGCGACTCCGAAAAGGATAAGTGTGTGAGAATGTAATGGACCAGTCGACTGATCCAATTTCACAGAAAGCACAGAATGCTTCTGTGCTCATCGGCTAAAGGGACAAGTCGACTGATCCCAAGACCAGTCGACTGGTATATGGTCGTTGGTAGAAGATGACTTCTGTAGAGAGTCGTTGGCTGTGTCTAACGGCTACATCGGTCGACTGGTGCATGGACCAGTTGACTGATGTCGGGGTTGAGTTGATTGGTGTTAGCCTTTTTCACATGTCACTAGGCGCTCCAAATTAATAAAGATTGGGAAGCAAAGTAAACTCAATAAAAGAGATGTAGCAACGAGTCCTGAGTCGTATTTTTCCTAGGATAGCTAATTAGTGTGTGTGAATTCTAAAATTGATTTAAATCAAATTATTACATCACCAAGGTCAAGAATAGAATCAAAGAAAGGAAGTTCTTATCTGGACACGATCTACTTCATTTCATCAAATTAACATCAGTAAAGTTTGGATTCCAAAGAATCATTAAATCCAATAATTCAATTAACACATCTTCAATTCCCAATCTCAACAACAAGTAAACTAAAAGACTCACTACACTTGCGGAAACTGAATTTTGCATTTCATTCACCTTCACAATCAAATTCAACACTTAATTCGATTACCAAATCTTCAATTCATTCCACAATCAACTAAGTTAACAAAAGTAGATTGTTATCGCAACTCAAGTAAACCATTCAATGTCTAAAACAATCCACAATCACTAAGATCTGATATATTGATCAAGAATTTCTCAAACATTCAAGAAGTAAACTTAACACTAGCTGGACTAAACTGAAATCAGGAATTTAAAATAAGAAACAAACTGTGAACACATTAAGTAACTTAACAGGGGGTTTGATTACAAAAATCTAAAGGAAATTAAGAGCAAAGCTAAGAAATCAATCAAAATTGCAAAGATAGGTAATTAGATCATCAGATCTAAGCAAAAACATCAAAAATTCAAAAGGAAACAAAATCTAATAATCATCCACAACCGAACCCGATCTCAAACTCCTTCCTCTCTGCTGTAAAATAGATATGAATTAGGGAACGCCCATCAAGCAATCACTGGCGAAGATCTGAACTCCCAGCTTATTCAAGTGAAATCCAAGGCTACTGGGAACACCCTAACTAGCTCTGAATCACTGAATTTGCCAGCCATCAAAGAACAGAGGTGCTTCAATCGATTGATCTTATCGATTTAATAGCTGCGGAGGTGGGAATGATGTAGAGGCTTCTAGGAACGCCCTTCGAGCTCCTATGATTGACTGGATCCCACAGATCTGGGGAACACCCTCTAATCTGTGGTTGTTGTGGATTGCGGAAGAAAATCAAGGATCAGGGAACACCCTCAAAACTTGATTTGTACCTCGATTGCTGGTCCCCGGTTCATCGGAAGCTTACCGGAGATGAAGAAGTTCAATCTTGGATCCGAAATGTGGAAGGGAGGCTTCGGTGTCGCTGAAGAAGAAGGATGAACAGTAGATTATCATGAGGAAACGCCGAGCTCGACGAGTGCACTATAGCTTCTCAGGTTTTAAACCTCTCCCAATCTGATCGGACGGTCTAGGATGCTCTGATCTCATCTAACGGTGGAAACATCTCAGATCTGGATCAAAACCTCTAGATCTTCATCTATGGCTAAGATCTTCTCTTCATTAGGTTGGATAGGCCAGATCTTCAACTGATGGCTCAGATCTCTCCGATCTTTAATGGACGGTCCAAATCACTCCAAAACTTGATCGACTTGTTTAGCCCTAGATTTGAGCCCAAATATGGTCTGATCTGATCGGGTCCATGACCCTTTTGATGACTACAAAGAAAATATCAAAATATTAGCATCAAATACCATAATAATAAACTAATTTGTAATTAAGTCCAAAATTAAATGTAATTAATGAAACATGATGAAAATATAAGTTCAATCTATGAGAAGATCATTAAAAACATGCATTATAAATCAAGATCATGTAGCAAAATCATGGTTATCATTGATATGATGATCAACTCTCTCCTCTTATTTATAGGAAGCTTTGGGGCATGAAGGAGACTACTGATGCTCGTTGAATATCTCCTAATCTTTGCCCAAAGCTTCCAAGTTTACTCTCTTCCTCCCAAAACCTAAACTTCATCTTGTAAAGAGGAAGAGATCCTTTATGAGAGGTTTGCTCTACCGAGAAGAAGAAAGCTCTAGCCGGAGATTGTCGGGGACTGATCCACCGAAGGATCAAGGGGTCGTCCACCTCAAGAACATGTCATGGAGTAGGAGCAAGCAATCTCCGAACCACGTAAAGGAATCATGTTAGCGTTTGTATTTTCTCTTGTTTGCTTTTATTGTTTTAGTTTCGTATTTCCGCTACACACTAATCGTTTGTAGAGAAGAAATCAAAATTGGGGGTGACTTAGCTATCCAACCCCCCTTCTAGCCGGCCACCGATCTCCTACAATTGGTATCAGAGCGAGGACGCCCTTCAATGGACTAATCGCCGAGAAGAGCACTTATCAAAATGGCCGGCTCAAGCATCCATCCACCCAAATTCAAAGGAGACTTCTCTTGGTGGAAGAAGAAGATGGAGGTATTCTTCGAACCCGATTTCGATATAATGTTAATTATAGAAAATGATTTTGAGATGCCTAGGGACCAAGACAATAAGCTAATTGAGAAAGTAAGGTGGAGCAAGAAGCAAAGGGAAGAGCATGTAGCAAACTCAAGAGCAATGCATCACCTCCTAAGTGTTCTTCCCCAACAAAAGGTGACTAGGATTGAAAACTACACAAGCGCCAAAGATGTAACGACCACCCTTCTTACTACTACTACTCTCTAAGGATGACCGTTACTTAACTACTAACTCTACTTAACCGGTGTGATTAAAAAAAAATCACATGGAAACCCTACCGAAAAATTTCGGCAGAGTCTCCCCTGTACCGGTGACCTTAAACTGACATACATAACATAATATACACAACCACAGGCGGCTAGAACACATATCAAACACACAAAAGGAATAACATCACCACGCAGTTTAATGAAATCAAATCATGCAAGTAATAAATAGCGGAAACAAAATAAAAACATACAATTAACTAACAGCGGAAGACTAAATGACTCATCTAATACATTCTTAATAAATGGCAATCTTAATAAATTCTTAAACTAAGTCCCAAGGCTTCCATAGTCCTGGCATCACACACCATCTGCGCCACCTTGTCGCCTTCCTTGCTATAACTTTTCTTTTCCTTTATCTGCAGTAAGAGGAAGTGCAGTCTATAAGCAAAATTTGCTTAGTAAGTGATATCTAACTCACAAAATCACGAATGTGCATGTATACGAAAAGAACTAGAAACTATATGCTCTAAAAAGAAATAAAGCATAAACATAACTGCTCATGTCAAACTAATAGCGAAGAAAAGCTAAGGAATCTACTCATGTAATTCTAATAGCTAATCATGCTACTCATCTAATAGGTAAACATGAAAACTACTCATCCACTAGATAAACATGGTAGAATAAAGAACTAAACTTACTGATTTTTAGAATCATATGAAACTTATTTCATTTGTTCTAACTTAATCTTTAATACTTTATGTTTATGTAAAACTCGTTTTACTTGTTCAAAAACTTATACTTATAATACTTCAAAATAATAATCAACTTCTCTTGGGCCCAGGCTAGTACCATCTTATGCGCGTTCCCAATATTGGCCTTTTGATGGCCCATTTGGCGACCCTATGGTCGTCGACCGTCGGTCGAGCCGTTACTACTAGGTTATCTAAACCTAGGGACGACTATGGGAGCCCAACCCAAGGACAGAGAGTCCAACACAGTGCCGCTGATAAAAGTAAAATACTTGTTATCTTTTAATACTTCTATATAATGCCTCGGCATTTTCTTTAGCACCTTGTGTGCCAAAATCCCTAAAGTCTTGACTTTGGGATCTACTTAAGGCCTTGGCCTTTTTCTTTCTTTTCTTTATCTTTCTGATATTTTTCTTAAACTCTTAAAAAGAATATAGGCATGCTACAACAGAATTAAATCAAAGGAAAGAAAATCTGACTTCTATAAGCATGCTATATCAGAGATAAATCAAAAGAAAGCATATCTAACTTCTTCAAACATGCTACAACAGATTTAAAACAAAGGAAAACAATTCTGAAATCTTTAAGCATGCTAAAATGAAAGCTAATCAGATTTGTTATAATGTAAAGGAAACCCAAAACTGCAACGTGAACTGACATAGCTGTTCCTACTCATTGGAGCTACATAAACTTGAAAACTGCATGCATAAAACTAATAAGGAAGGATCTATATCAAATTAAGCAATGGAAATGCTAACAGCACAAAACCACTCTACTGCATGCTCGTTAAAAGGCCTATTCCTACACATGGCAGCAAAGAAGAAAATCAAGTACTAGGATGTTACATGCTCTCATTCCCAAATCTAAACAACTAAATCTGGTCTTATGGCAGCAAGCTTCAAGATAAACCAAACCCAAGTCTGTTCATGTTATTCTAATAGCAAGGAGAAACATTACAATTCAACACTGCTCATGCTCTTCTAGTAATAAAGAAACTACGCATGCTTAACTAATAACAAATAGGAAAGTCTAACAACATGCTAAATCATAAAACTAAAGAATCTAACTCAGCTGTTCTTCACGTTCTGTTAACAAAGTATACTATTCTGCAGTAAGCTACAACATCAACCTACAAACTTTAGAACAAAACTAAACCCTCTCTTGTACCTTGCCCAACAACAAGATTCCAAACTAATCATCCTCTTTCTTTCTTTAGGCTCACGGCAGTAAAACTCCTAACTCAATCATCCTTCTGATCAGTACCACAGTAAATAAACAAGAGAAACCAAAGTGCTACTAATAAGGAAAAATTGTCACTGAAAACCTAAATTCAAATCCGTTCTTCATGCTTACTGAACTAATTTGTCTCTTCTTTCTTTAGGATTCACGGCAGCCAACAAAAACCAAGTTTTCTTCACGGTAAAACTCAAGAAAACAAGAAGACAGCAAAGCAAAAATCGGAACAACTCTTACCGCAGGTGAGTAGCAACTTACCTCTTGTTCTTTGACTCACAACCGGAATAACTTCTAGGGTTTCGGCGAGCTCGAGATCCCAGCTCTTCCTTGCACCCATGAACTCTCCTTGACGAGAGGGACTCGGGTCCGAGAAGAGCTCGCGGAAATCCTCTTTGGCCGGCCGCCGGAGAAGCCCCAACTCCCTGCTGCGTCTTCGCCCGAGAAGAGGAGCGTCGACGCGCCGTGCGTGAGAGAAAGGGGAGGAAGTTAGGTCACGGGTAATCAATCAAGCCCTAAGTTCTCCTCTTTTATAACTTCAATATTCGGTTAACTTCTTTAAATAAATTTTCTATCAATTCTAAACAGAACCGACGGCCTGAATACTTGGTCAGCAGCAGTTTAGCGCGAGTTAAAGGTCACGTGTTCGAACTCTGCTCGGCTCCCTTTTATTTCTGGTATTTCTGTTCCCAAAAACTGCTTATATACATTTTATTCCATACTTTATTAACAAAACTCTCGCAGATCGGTTGGTTGGCTGAGTTTAGTTAAAACTTGGTTCGGGTCCGAGGTCTTGGTTCAAAACCCGGCTTCAACATTTTTTATTTTATTTTATTATATATTTTTTTAAACTTCTTCCTCTTGGTAAAAATACCAAATGAACTCCAAAAATTACGTAAAAATACTCTAAAAATTTCTAAAAATCTCTAGAATATTTTAAAGGTATTTCTAAATATTTTTGAATTATTTTTGGGGCTCAAAATGAGGAAATTTGGGTCGTTACAAAAGACTTGTGGAAAAAGCTAGTGAAGCTTCATAAAGGGACATTAGAAGCGAAATTAACAAGAAGAGACCTTCTCCGAACTCAACTCACCAATATCAAACTTGAAAAAGGAGAAAAGGTATCAATCCTACATTATAGAATTAAGGAAATTTTAAATGGACTAACAAGTGTAGGTGAGACGCTTACAAACCGAGACATCATAATGAAAGCCATCAATATTTTCCCAAGAACCTCAACATGGAGCTCAATTGTAGACTCATTCTACATTTCAAAGGATCTAGAGAAATCTTCTCTAGATGAATTCTTCTCAACAATAGAGCTTCATGAGACTCGGATTGAAGGATTAGATGGAGAAATCAATATATCAAGAGGAGTAGCCCTTGTGGCAAACAAGGGAAAGGATAAGAAAAAGAAGTCTTCATTCCCACCATCCTCCGACTCTGAAGAATCAAGCGCCTCAATGGATAGCGACCAAAAGGCGTATATGGTAAGAAAAATGAGACGAGCATTTAAAAAATTTTCATCTAACAAATCCCATGCTAAGAAAAGTTTAAGAAGCAAAAGTAGGACAAGGAAGATCATTTGCTACAATTGCCAAAGAGAAGGACACATAAGAGATGATTGCCCTCTCTTGAAGAAGAAGGAAGGAAAGAAGAAGGAGGAGAAGAAGACAAAAGAAAAAGGGAAGAAAGCTCACAATCCAAAAGTAACATGGGATGATCCATCTTCATCGGAGAAAAAAGAACACCATGTGTCCCATTTTGCTCTAATGGGAATTGATGATGTAACCTCCACCTCATCCGAAAATGAAGAAGGAAAGAGCTTAAGTGAAGATGAAGAAGGGAGCTCAAGTAAAGGGGGAGGTCAAACTTCGGATTGGGACTTCTCGGTAAGTGAGGTATATAATCTTCCTCCCCATGTTTTAATTAAGATTATTAAAAGTATTAATGAGGATTTATTCAAGGCAAAAAGGAAAAATAAGTCTTTGAAAAATGATATTGTTTGCCTTAAAGAAAAATTAGAATCCATGACTCTTAAGGAAGATGATATGCATGTTTCTTTTTCTTCAAGTTCAAATGTATCATGTCTAGAAGAGGAAAATAGGAAATTAAGGGAAAAGGTAGAATACCTTAGCGAAGCTCTTAGAAAATTTGAAATTGGCTCCAAAACCCTAAACATGATAATTGGGAGCCAAAGGGCAAGTTTCAACAAAAATAGTTTAGGGTATAAGGAATCCAACAATGAAAAAGCCTATCATTGTCTAATTGCTAGGGGGCAACCCAAGACAAAGACCATAGATAGGAAATGGATTTCTAAGGAGTATTTGGTAAACCCAATTAAGAAGAACCTCTATTGGGTACCAAAATCAATTCTCAAGGGTTAGAGGATTTTGGGTCAAGTCAACCATGATAGTCATAAATTCTAATTTTTTGGTTGACTTGAGACCTTAAGGGGGAGCACTTAGCCTTGATAGAGATTCATGATCAAGAGGGCTAAGTAGAGGTTGCCTTTATCTCATCTCACAATGACTTGCATTATTTTCCAAATATAAATGTGAGATGATAGGATGATACTTATAATTCACTTATGTTTATGGCATTTTGATGAGTTATGAAATATATCAAATTTTTGAGTAATCATAGACCAACTATGGGGAAAGCAAATGTTTAATTAATGGACATCTTGCCTATAGATCATAGTTAGATATTTCAAATGTTTTGAAAATAATTCTATGTTTTATTTACAGTGAATAGTTATTTTGAAATATATGATTGCAAAACTGGGGTTAAAATTGATAAATAACTTGCATGTTTTGTAATTTTTGAGATTTGGTCAAAATTTCAAAAATACTTTGACTTTTCATGAAAACATATTTTTCCTAGTTAAAAGACATTTCAAGAAATATGTTGTCAAAATTTCATGATTTTTTGAATTTTTTAGAATTTTTTATGTATTTCTGAAGTTGGCTGTAAAAGGCTGAAAATTCGATTTCAAAATGTACCAGTCAACTGCATCAGTTACCAGTCGACTGGTACCAGCTTTCTAGCATACTATTGTTTTCTGAAATCAAATTTTTGATCAAAATTTGGTCATACTTGATGCCATATAATGTATGATTGTCTGGTATAATCTTTTGATGATGTCAAAGGGGGAGAAATGAGTAGGTTTAAGTTAGAAACATTTATTCCCATACTTGTGTGCAAAACTTGAAAATTAAAGAACAGAGCATATGTTTAGGGGGAGTTTGGTTTTATGTTTCATGTTTACATATTGCTTGTAATTTTCAAAGTTATTATTTGCGCCTAATTTAAACATATTGTCATACATCAAAAAGGGGAGATTGTTGGTGCAATCAACCCAAGTTTGATCGGTACGATCATGATTTTGATGTGTGTGTCAAAGAGTTTAAGTTAGACTTTCATATGTGTTTGAGTCTTGCAGGACTTAGTGAAACACATGAGGAACTTGGTGCGGCCAAGATTGGAAAGCCCATCCAAGGGCTCAGATCCTTGAGTCGGTGAAGGATAGTGTGGAAGACATTCGAGTGACCGCCGAACGAGGAGCAATGGAGTCGAGTTGAGGGAAGTGGACTTCAAGGCAACATGAAGGATGGAGCGGAGAGGAGCCGCGGGCTTGGGTGTATCCGAGGGATGAAGGTCTAGGAAGAGGACTTTAAAGGCGACTCCGAAAAAGTTGAGTGTGTGAGAATGTAATGGACCAGTCGACGGGTCATGGGACCAGTCGACTGATCCAATTTCACAGAAAGCACAGAATGCTTCTATGCTCGTCGGCTAAAGGGACCAGTCGACTGGTCCCAAGACCAATCGACTGGTATATGACCGTTGGCAGAAGATGCCTTCTGCAAAGAGTCGTTGGCTGTGTCTAATGGCTACATCAGTCGACTGGTGTATGGACCAGTCGACTGATGTCGGGGTTGAGTTGATATGATGATCAACTATCTCCTCTTATTTATAGGAAGCTTTAGGGCATGAAGGAGACTACTGATGCTCGTTGAATATCTCATAGTCTTTGCCCAAAGCTTCCAAGTCTACTCTCTTCCTCCCAAAACCTAAACTTCATCTTGCAAAGAGGAAGAGATCCTTTGTGAGAGGTTTGCTCCACCGAGAAGGAGAAAACTCTAGCCGGAGATTGCTGGGGACTGATCCACCGAAGGATCAAGGGTTCGTCCACCTCAAGGACATGCCGTGGAGTAGGAGCAAGCAATCTCCAAACCACGTAAAGGAATCGTATTAGCGTTTGTATTTTCTCTTGTTTGCTTTCATTGTTTTAGTTTCGTATTTCCGGTACGCACTAATCATTTGTAGAGAAATCGAAATTGGGGATGACCTAGCTATCCAACCCCCTTCTAGCCGGCCACCGATCTCGTATAGTAGGTTCTAACAACATGACCATTAAATTATAAAGCTAGGGTTACAATGTGTCGGCGAGCGATTATTAGTTAATACAGATGAATTTGACAACCTTGTTGGTTATTATAGATCAGTTTGAAAAACTTCTGTCATATTGCCGATATCAAAATAGCAAAAAAAAGTGACATTTTGTATGTAGAGTGGCATATATATATGCTCCCTTGCCTATAATGAGAGATTAACTATTATAATAGAACATTCACAAATGTTTTCATTCCTTTTCTATTCTTAAGGATTCCTCTTTTGATCTTTTAGACATGGTAAGATTTATTCAAATCGTCACCTTTTTCCTAACATAGTGAGGATTGGTATAATTTCTCATTCTACTCCGATTTCTACGTTATTATTCTATTAATTATCTGAGATGTCTTACATAATGTCTCTCTCTATGTTGTAACAGCTACGGATAGATAGCTGCTACAACATAAAGTCTAATATTGCAGCAGTTACCGACCCGTAACTGCTACAACATCAACTTGATTATAATTAAATTTCACCGACCCCATTAGTTTTATTGTCAATATGGGCAGAGATTACATCGTAAGTGTAATATTGTCAATCAACATAGTGATCACAATGTTCTGAACCCCCATGACTGCTCACATTAGTCTCTTATTGTTTTCCATTTCCCTCACGTCATTTGGTTGAGGATGGGAGAAGTTTGTTGAGGCAAGAATCCTATGGTTACTCCATGAGGATTCCTCAGTACATTCCTGAGGCTCTTTATCACGAACCCAGGATTTTGTACAGAATTTAGACTACTCCATGAGCGGCCTAACCTCATGCACGTACGTTGATCGGGGCTAGACAATGGTGTTCGTATTAAAGATATTCCTTTACGAATATGGAAGCTTACACTAGACTGTGGAAGACAACATGATCGCTTTCACATTCTCGCTTTCAGAGGAAGAAACACTTGAAGATGTAGACTAGATGCCATGAAAGAAATGGTGAAGGTGGTGTCAGGAAAATGTCGTCAATCCATTTATAAGCTGCTCATTTATCTTTGGATGTCATGAAATGAGTCTGGCTACCTCTGTTATATAGAAAAACAGAGACGCTTTCTATTCAATCTAGGAATAGTTGTATTCACACATTCATAGTTCCTTCTGACAAAGCAGGTTTTTGAATTCTTCATGAGTCATAATTTATGACAAGTATGACTAGTCATACCTGTCATAAATGACAGCTGTGAATGATTATTCTATGAATGTCACGGATCAATGGACCAGATGTGGTAGGTCACCATTAATTAATTGATGTGTCTCCATAAATTTATTATTTTAAAAATATATAACTGACTATTGAATTATTAATAGAGAGTAGGGCTTGCTAGTTGCATCACCAACAACTACTACAGCTTGTAGCAGCTCACATCTTTGGAGTAGTTGTTACAATGTACAGTAGGAAATCCGTAACAACTGCTACACATTGTGACAACACACGTCTCTGGAGTAGCTGTTACAATGTGTAGCAGCTAATCCGCAGTAACTACCACACGTTGTGGCAGCTCATGTCTTTAGAGTAGCTGCTACAATGTGTAGCAGCTAATCCATAGTACCTTCTACACAGTGTAGCAGCTACTCTTGAGAAGCTGCTACACGTTGTAGCAGCGCTACAAGGTGTTGCAGTAGCTGCTACAACGTGTAGCAGCTTCTAACTATTTATACATTAACTGATACAATGTGTAAAAGTTCATTTAATTGATCTAAATAAAAAACTAAGATTGACAGAGTAACATTTTGTTGAGCGTAAATGAAGAAAGACTTGGAGACTATAGTTGGGTTTGATATACATGAATAGAATAATATTAATATTCTAAACAAAGATAATAACATAAGACAAACAAGATCTTAATCCAAAAAGTTATTACAAACTCTAATGTTATAATCATTTGATTTATAACATTCTCTAATGCTAAATTAACTTGGAATAGTTATCATCACACTTGGACAAATTTAGTTTGATTCTTTTTCTCTCGTAGAAGGGCATCATCGCTAGGGAGATGTTAGGCTAAACTTCACAAAGAATGATATTTCACTCACTCATTTGATTTATAGCATCCTCTAATGCTCCATTAACTTGGCACAATTGCCATCGCAGCTACACAAGTTCAGTTTGGTTCTTTTTCTCTCGGAAAAGGGCAACTTCCAACTCCTTCCTCGCCTGGTTCTGTGAGAATCTTAATATAGCCACAAATAACATGATTTTCCATGGCTAGACTGAGATACCTGTTAGGATTATTTTAAAAAATTCATAAATTCAAGGAAAGAAAGATATATATAATAGAAGAAGAATAGATAATACAAATCGAGAAGCAGACGAGTTTACTGATAGAGATGATCTTTCAAAGGAAGAAGAGTAGAGCTTGAATCCTCTTCGATAGGGGGTTCTTTAACACCACCTAGAGTGAGTTTCGTCTTCCTGATAAAACAAGACATGTTCCTTAAATAGCTACAATAAACCCAATGTATAAGAGAATGAAGGGTTAGGTAGCATGAAAGAGTGATTTAGGTTGATAGACGATTTATAGGAAAATGAGTTCTAACATCAGTAACTCTTGATAAAGACAAGGCAAACCAGAGCGTCTTTCCAATACCATAAAAATAGGTCTAAAATTACAATGGTCACTTATATAAATTGAAATTAATGAATTTATGGAGACATATAAATTAATTAATGGCAACTTACTAAATCTGGTCTATTACTCTCTCATCGTCCATAAAATGACCACTCGCGCTGTCATAACCCATATGACTAGTCATAGCTGTCATAAATCATGACTCGTGAGTACTGGTAAAATCCTGCTTTGTCAGAAGGGCAACTGTGGGCTCGTGAATACACCTATTCCCAGATTGAATTGTATAGCGTCGCTGTGTTCCTATATAATAGAGGGTGGCTCCGTTCATGACATCCCAATGGAAACGAGTAGCTTATTCATGGTTTGCCGACATTTTCTTGACACCACCTTCGTCATTTTTTGTTTGGCATCCACTATAAATCTTGAAGTGTATCTTGCTCCTAAATTGGGAATGACAAAGCAGTCTTGTTGCCTTCCACGGTCTAGTGTAAGCTTCCATATTCGTAAAGAAATTTCTTTAAAGCGACCACTAGCGTCTAGCCCCGATGAGTGTATGTTGATGAGGTTAGGCCGCTCATGGAGTGGTTTAAGTTTTCCCAATATTCTGTGTTGGCGACGAAGAGCCTCAACAATGCCTTGAGGAATGCTCCTAGATTAGGGAGAGGATGATCGCCTTAGTGGACTTTTCCCAACCACGACCAAAGGATGCGAGGGACATAGAAAATAATAGAAGTTGTTTGGTGTTCACAACACTCTGTACGTTGATTAAGGGTGATCGCCCATGGAGAAGACTGTGGACGCAGCTCAGCCAATATGAAAATGACGTTGTACAACTTATGAGAATAATGTGAGCACTCATGGAGGTTATGAATACTGTGTTCAATATTAAACTTATGATGTAATCGAAATGTAAATTTATTGACAATATTTTGTCAAGAAAGGTATAAATGTATTTTATAGCTACTACGCCTTGTTTTCTTACTCCTGAGTAGCTGCTACATAATGTAGCACTACCGCCAACTAGTTATTATGATTAGTCTATGGGTAGATGTTAAACACCGTGCTTGAATTTGTTCTCCAATATTTTTAATCACCCAATAAAATTATTTTTGTATATATTATTCCTATTTTATTTCTTAAGTATGTTGTCATATCATGATATGGTAAATTAAAGAGGACTCATGAGTCTTGATTAAGCTCGCGAACAAAGAACATGAAGTCCATGTTGTAGTAGCTAGTGTGTGGTAGTCATAAACACTATTATAGCAACTAAAAAATTATTTCCAAATAATACATTAAATGCAACGGAAGGAGTCGGTAAAATTCAATTTTAATCAAGTTGATGTTGTAGCAGTTGCTGGTCCGTAACTGCCACAACACAAACTTCATGTTATAGCAGCTACCTATCAAGATCCAGTATAACAAAAACAATTATAAGCCAAACTTTATCAAGATCCAGCATTAAAGCGAGTTACTACAACGTGTAACAGCTTCTCATAAGTAGCTGCTACACTGTGTAGCAGTTAGTACGGATTAGTTGCTACACATTGTAGCAGCAACTCTAGAGAAGTGAGGTGCTACAACATGTATCTGTGCTATTGCCGATGCAGCTAACAAGCCTCAATCCCTATTAATGATTCAATAGTCACTTATATAATTTGAAATTAATAGATTTTTGGAGACCCATCAATTTATTAATGGTAGAATTAGGGATCGGGGATGAAAGCAAGATCAATGGATTAATGAATTTGTTACTACACACAAGGAGTCTTTATATAATACTTTTCAGATGATTAATAGACTAACAACGTAAGAATCAGAGTAGAAAGAAAATTATCGCTAGCTGAGAGTTTGGTAAACCTAGTTTCATTACTCAAAGGGTATGATGTTAGAACGTGAAAAAAAAGATAATTATAGCAGCTATATTTATCAAGATCCAGTATTAAAGTGAAATTAAACTTTGAAAGTACTAGCTATAGATGTCAAATCTGTTGGGGATCGGTCGGCCGGCTTGAAGGGGGGTTAGATAGACGACACCCCCAAATACTCGCTTCTTTCTACAACGTTAGTGCGCAAGTGGAAATGCAAACAAAGCAAGTAGAAAGCTAAATACTAAAGGAAAGAATGCAAACCAAGTTACATGACCATTTACGTGGTTCGGAGATAAGACTCCTACTCCACGGCTGTCCGTAAGGTGGACGATCCCTATCCGTCGGTGGATTACTCCCCGGAAGACCTCCGGCTAGCTCACGTAGCTCCTTGTGGGTGGAGAAACCTCACCACAACTCTTACCAAGGACTCTTGAGAAGCTAGGGCACTGGTAGACTACTAATAGGAGTTAACCACCTCTATTTCGTCAACCTCAACCAAGCTTCCATGGCTTGGTTATATAGGCCACGGGTTGGAAAACCTCGTCTACCAGTCGACTGCTAAAACATGTAGTCGACTGCCCTCTGTGGAAATTCGACCGTTACATCCCAACGGCTCGATTCCACACTAACCGAGCGAACATAGACATTTCACGCCACCGATCGCGCGATCGCTAAAACATGCAATGATCGCCACGATAAGAACGCTTACAAGATGCGGTAGAAACCCTAAAACTAGGATTTTACTCCGAGTACAATCTCGCACTGCAAACCTCACCCTTATGACTCACTTGACGCTCTCTGCCTTGACCTCTTGCCTTCAAGCTTACTTCCTTTGGCTCTCGTCCCTCGGATGCATTCAAGCCCGCGGCTCGTCCCAATGCCATCCTTCGCGTATGCCTCGAAGTCGCTTCCCTCGGCTCGCTGCCTTGTCCACGGTCCCTCGGATGCTCCATCCTTCACCGGACCCGAAGCCATCAACCTGAGTCACATGTGTATCCTGCAGTCCTGCATAACTCAAGTACACATATCAAATAACAAGGGTGAACCTAACTTAAACCCTTTGCCCAAACACCAAAACACATAGTCGCACGGACCATTGGGATTGCTCCAACAATCTCCCCCTTTTTGGTGTTTGGCAATACGTTTAAGTTAGGGAAAACAAATAGCAAATAAACATGCTAATACATACAATGGACTTACGATGCCAAGGCTACACACTTGGACTTACTCCGCCGAATGGACTTACGAAGCCAAGGCTACACACTTGGACTTACAACGCCGAATCAATGCATCATGCATTTGAACCTATCCCAAGGCTCCCCCTACACCTACGCTCCCCATTGAGCTTGGATTTTTACAACGGGCTTTTTAAGAACCTATCCCAAGGCTCCCCCTACGCAAAGGTACTTTCAGGTTTTCCCAACTAAACCTTACTTCTCCCCCTTTGCCTAACATCCAAAAAGTTCTCCAACAATATCATAATTGTTGAAAACTTGTCATCCAAATGACCCTAAACTCATGTATGTATCCCCCATGGATCCCATACACATATAAGAGCTGACCCGGTCAAAATCCAGTGCTGAAAACACTTTCAGACTAGTATCAGTCGACCTCAAGAAGTACCAGTCGACTGCCCTCATGAAAACGAGCTTACAGAGACATTATGTGCTCGTGAATAGTGTTACCAGTCGACTGGTAACTGTACCAGTCGACTGGTACACTATTCATGAAAAAATCAGCCTTTTCTGGCCAACTTCATAAATGCGCCAGAAATTCCACAGACCTCCAAAAATCCCCAAATTTTGTGGAGAGGTCTATTATATCAATATCTACTTGGGAAAATATATATAAAAATATATCTATCACCAATCCCAAGATTGACACAAAACATAAAACTAGCTAAAAAGTTCAATTGAACCTTGACCTAAAGTCCTAGTTTTGGCTTCCTCTTGATGTATTTGCCCATACTAACCCACAATGCATCCCTAGCATTGGTTTATATGGCAACTATACATCTAAAACCAATTATCATGTTATATGACCCCAATGTCATATTTTCAAGCATGAAACACAACCCATGTGTGCCAATTCCCTAGGTTTGAGACTCAAGTCCGTCTCCAAACCACTTGGCACATTCCATGACCTAACCTAGACTCCCAAGTAAAACCCACTTGAGATCCATTGGCCATGGGTCCCAAATTGACTCTTTGAACTCCCCTTAGAGCTCTTAGCCTTAGCCACCTCCCTAGGTGACTCATCCACAATGGCTAGGCCATTCCGGTGCACCTCCGATGACACTTGGCCTACAAATCTAACTTTCTTAACCTTGGACACTTTGTCCTTGGTTAATTTCTCCTTACCATTAAATGACTTTCCCTTTCCATTTATTGGCTTCTCCTTGCTATAGTCATATGCAACCCTAGCATAAGACTTTCCCTTAGCTTTGGAGGACTCTCCCTTGCCATGATCATTTGCCACCCTAACACATGATCTCTCATTAGCCTTGGAGAAACTAGATCGGTATCCCAAGCCCGATCTATCATGGTTAGGTCTTTGGCTACCCAACACCATATTTAATTCCTTAGATCCAACATTGAATCTCTTAAGGAATTGGTCTAACTTATCAAGCTTTCCCCTTAAGGCTTGATTCTCCTTCTCTAGGTTCCTAACCCTAGAGTTAATTTGTCCAAATTGGACATTCCTAGACCTACCCTTTCTAGGCATATGTCTCCCCTTCTTGGGATTAATGCCTTGGGTCTCCTTAGGTCTACCATTTCTAGATTTTTCATGAATGAGTCTCCTAGGGTTTTGATCTACAATTACCCTACTCCTATCAAGATATTTGAAACCAAAATTTTGCATGGGCATATAATGATTAACATTATTTTTCCTAACATGCATGGGAACATAAGAATTTGAATTTGAATTACACTTCAAATTAGGGTATACCTCCCTTACCCTTGAAGCTCCCCCTTGACTTGAGCTCCTCTTCTTCTTCTCCCACTTCTTTAGATGCTCCAACTTCTTGAACTCTCCCTTCCTTGAGCATCTTGTGTGGTAGTGTCCAAGTTCTCCACACGTGAAGCATCTAATGTGCTTCTTCTCCTTCTTCTTCCTACAACTCAAATTAGATTCTAAAGAGATTGAATTGAGTTTAGGAGATACCTCTTTCTTACCCATAGGACATCTACTCTTGTAGTGTCCCTTCTCATTACACCCGAAACAAATGATGTGATCTTTTGACTTTGCTTCGGTGGAGGTGCTCACTAGGTTGACTTCTTCCAAGATTTCTTCTTCTTCTTCTTCACTTATCTTGGATTCTTCTTCAACCTTTGAGGATGTAGATGCTATATCTTCCTCATCCACACTTGTGGATGACCTTTCTTCATCCTTTTCCTCAAATGTGACCAAATTTACTTCCTCTTCTTCTTTTGATGTTGAATTGGTCTCCACATTCGATTGGTCCTTCCTCTCCTCTTGGACCACTTCATCACTTTCTTCGGATTTTTCTTCTTCTTCTTGTGTAGGCAAAAATTCCTCCCATGGTAATTTCTTCACTTTGCTCCACAATTCATGGGCGTTCTCATATTTACCTACACCACTTATCACATTAGGAGGCAATAAATCAATTAATATTACTATTACCTTTGAGTTTGCCTCCGATCGTGAGGTTTGCTCCTCCGTCCAATGTCGTGTTCGGAGCTTCTTTCCTTTCTTGTCCTTTGGGACTTTGAATGACTCCTTTACCACCATCATGACGTCACAATCCGTGTTGAAGAAGATCTCCATCTTCATCATCCAATAGGTGATGTCCCCAATGCTTCCTCCTTCAAACTTTGGAGGTTTAATCAAGCCGGTCATCTTTTGTCTCCTTGGCGGTTAGTCCAATAGAGTGCAACCTCGCTCTGATACCACTTGTTGGGGATCGGTCGGCCGGCTTGAAGGGGGGTTGGATAGATGGTACCCCCAAATACTCGCTTCTTTCTACAACGTTAGTGCGCAAGTGGAAATGCAAACAAAGCAGGTAGAAAGATAAACACTAAAGGAAAGAATGCAAACCAAGCTACACGACCATTTACGTGGTTCGGAGATAAGACTCCTACTCCACGGCTGTCCGTAAGGTGGACGATCCCTATCCGTCGGTGGATTACTCCCCGGAAGACCTCCGGCTAGCTCACGTAGCTCCTTGTGGGTGGAGAAACCTCACCACAACTCTTACCAAGGACTCTTGAGAAGCTAGGGCACTGGTAGACTACTAATAGGGGTTAACCACCTCTATTTCGTCAACCTCAACCAAGCTTCCAAGGCTTGGTTATATAGGCCACGGGTTGGAAAACCTCGTCTACCAGTCGACTGCTAAAACATGTAGTCGACTGCCCTCTGTGGAAATTCGACCGTTACATCCCAACGGCTCGATTCCACACTAACCGAGCGAACATAGACATTCTGTTCGCTGCCGGTCGACTGCCCCAGTCGACTGCACCAGTCGACTGCTAAAACATGCAGTCGACTGCTACAGTACTGCTACAGTAACGCTACAGTACTGGTACAGTAAAACCCTAAAACTAGGATTTTACTCCGAGTACAATCTCTCGTGCACTCGTACCCTCACCCTTATGACTCACTTGATGCTTCTCTGCAGCCTTGACCTCTTGCCTTCAAGCTTACTTCCTTTGGCTCTCGTCCCTCGGATGCATTCAAGCCCGCGGCTCGTCCCCAATGCCATCCTTCGCGTATGCCTCGAAGTCGCTTCCCTCGGCCCTTGTCCTCGCTGCCTTGTCCACGGTCCCTCGGATGCTCCATCCTTCACCGGACCCGAAGCCATCAACCTGAGTCACATGTGTATCCTGCAGTCCTGCATAACTCAAGTACACATATCAAATAACAAGGGTGAACCTAACTTAAACCCTTTGCCCAAACACCAAAACACATGGTCGCACGGGCCATTCTGCACCTTCCAACAGAGGCCTATATGGCAGAATCTGAGCGGCCTACGACCCCTAAACACGTTATCACCATCAGAGGGCCGCTCGCCAAAGTCTGGGAGGACGCCCGCGCCCGTGTCGCCGCAATGCTCCCCGATCTGGTGGCCAATAGCTAGATGCAGCACGACACTGGTGTAAGTGTCCTGTCCATACTCATTCCCGTGTCTTTTACGATCGGCATTGAACAACTCTTTATTTGTCAAAACTGGGTGGAAAGCGTGGTCGTCGCCAGTCGTATGGCGATGTTAGAGGAAGAGCTAAAGAAGCTCAAAATTTCTGGCAGGCCGTCCTCCTCTCAGGCACCATCAAACGCCGAGCTGCAGAAGGAGCTGACCAAAACTAAGGCACTGCTGGAGGCCGAGCGGAAGAAATCGGCTGATCAGGCGAACATGCTCGGCTAGTTCGAGAAGCAGGTCAAAACCTTTAACCACAAGATAGAGCTAGCGACCACTCGGAAGAATCGTGTCATCGCCGATCTGGACGCCAAGAACGTGGAAGCTCGAGCTCTGGAGCAACGGGTGAAGGAATTGGCCGACCTACTGGACGTTGAGAAAAAAGCCACTCGGCGGAGGTGACAGCTCTCAAGGATGAAATGAAGGCCCTTCAGGAGGCTCTCGAGGCCTCTCGTGCTTCTTTCAAAGAGTACCAAGAGGTCGAGCCGAGCCGCTTCGCTGTAATGAGGCAGAACTACATTCGCTCAGACGAATTCATTTAGAAGGTTTGCGAACGACTCGTCCTCGCCTTCGAGGTGGTCATCACTGCCATGGCGGATCATCTGAAGGCCAAGGGTCACCTCCCGGAGTCATTTACTATCCCCGTCCGGGAACACGCTGCGCTTCTCACCACCATACCAAAACATGTTTTTAACTACCTTGAGTGAAGGGTCTTTGTAATTTTGCCACTCGGTCGGAAAACCCTATTTTGAATGGAACTTTGCTTTTTTGCTCTGTTAGCTCATTTTCCCTGGTCGGCGTAAATAACCGTGTCGCCCGAGCAAGTGCCGTGCTAGAGGGTCATTGTTTCCTCCCTTTGGGATTTATGGGCGCCACTCGACAGTCTTCAGGCCGGGGGGTTTATAGTCGCCGGTTCGACTCTAGAGTTTAACGTTGCCGCTCGACGGTCTTCAGGTCGGGGGGTTTATAGTCACCGGTTCGACTCTAGAGTTTAATGTCATCGCTAGATGGTCTTCAGGTCGGAGGTTTATAGTCGCCGGTTCGATTCTAGAGTTTAACGTCGCTGCTCAACGGACTTCAGGCCGGGGGGTTTATAGTCGCTAGTTCAACTCTAGAGTTTAATATCGTCGCTCGACCCTTTGATGGAGCATAGCCGTTCGACGCAAATTTGTTATACCCTTGTGTTCATGATTTCATTCTTGCAGTCAAAGGGTACCAAAGAACGGAAATACACATAATGAATTACATTGACACACCTTTCACCCAGCTCGGTATGGCTGGAGATGGTTAGTGCTTCATGGTCGTTCTAGCTGCCGTCCATCTTCATCTTCAAGGTAAGGCGCCTGATTGGAGCTTCTTGATGATCTTGAAGGTCCCAACCCAGGTAGCCTCCAGCTTGCTTATGTCGTCGATCGGCCTCACCTTCTTCCATACTAGGTCGCCGACCTGGAACGCTCTAGGAATTACTCGCCTGTTGTAATTCTGCTTCATTCTTTCCCGGTACGCCAATAACCAGACGGCTGCTTTGGGTCGCGCCTCATCTATCAAGTCCAGCTCCAGCAGCCTCCGCTCGGCGTTATCCGTGTCGTACTGTTGCACCCGATCGGATTCTATTCCGACCTCTACGGGAACGACAGCCTCCCCTCCGTACACCAAGTGGAAAGGAGTGACCCCCGTTCCCTCCTTAGGGGTCGTGTGGATCGCCCATAATACGCCTAGGAGCTCGTCCACCCAGCTGCCTCCGACATGGTCGAGCCGAACTTGAAGAATCCGAAGGATCTCCCGATTAGCGACTTCGGCTTGTCCGTTGCTTTGCGGGTAGGCCACGGAGGTGAAGTGATGTTGAATGTCATACCCCTCGCACCATTCTCGGAGATGTTGGCCGACAAACTGCCGCCCATTGTCAGACACGATCCGACATGGAATGTCGAACCGACATATTATGTGCTGCCAGATGAACTTCTTGATCATCTGCTCGGTTATTTTTGCCAATGGCTCGGCCTCGACCCATTTGGAGAAATATTCCACCGCCACGAGTAAAAACTTCCGCTGCCCGGTCGCCATAGGGAACGATCCCACAATGTTCATGCCCCACTAGTCGAACGGGCAGGATACTGTGGACGCATTCATTTCCTTCGTTGGCCGATGGGAGAAATTGTGATATTTTTGATAGGACAGACACCAGCCACCGCCCGGATGCCCTCCACAGGATCCTTGATGCACTTCCTGTAAAATGTACTCTGTATCTTCCGAGCTGACACATTTTAGCAACGGTTTGGAAAAAGCCTTTTTGTAAAGCTGATCCCCGATGAGGGTGAACCGACCAGCTCTCTTCCTCAGCAACTGAGCTTCTCTCCGATTGGACGGCGTAGCTCCTGATCACAAAAATTCCACTATGGTCGTCCTCTAGTCGCTCGGGAACGCGAGGCACTCCATCCTGTCAATGTGAGCCACTAAGGATACCTGCTCGATCGGTTGTTGGATGATGATCGGTGATATTGAACTCGCGAGTTTAGCCAATTCATCCGCCGCTTGGTTATCCGCTCGGGGAAGTTTCTGCAGACTGACTTCGTTGAAGTTGGCCTTGAGCTTTTCGAAGGCCTCCGCGTACAGCTTCAGCCTTGCGTTGTTTATCTCGAAGGCTCCCAAGAGCTACTGAGTGGTCAACTGTGAGTCTGAATAAATTAGAACCTTACTGGCTCCTACGTGCCGAGCGGCCTGCAAACTAGCTATGAGGGCCTCATACTCCGCCTCATTATTAGTTGCGCGGTAATCCAACCGAACGGACAGATGCATACGCTCTTCTTGTGGTGAAAATAACAGAATGCCGATGTCGCTTCCCTGCCGCATGGATGACCCATCCACATACACCTTCCAAGTGGCTCCAGGCTCGGGGTTTTGCACCTCGGTGACGAAGTCTGCCAATGATTGGGCTTTAATGGCCATCCGGGGTTGGTACTGTATGTCGAACTCACTGAGCTCTATTGTCTATTTGATCAATCGTCCGGGCGCCTCGGGATTAAGAAGTACTCTTCCCAAAGGGTTGTTCGTCATGATGACAATTATGTGTGTGAGAAAGTAGGGTCGGAGTCTCCGGGCGGCGAGGACCAACGCGAAGGCAAGCTTCTCGAGGCCAGTGTAGCGGGATTCAGCATCCTTTAAAATGTGACTCAGAAAATACACTGGCTGTTCTTCGCCGTCTGGCCACACTAACGTCGAGCCAACAACATGTTTGGTCGAGGATAAGTAGATGCAGAGCGGCTCGCCGATAGTCGGCTTAGCTAATATAGGTAAAGAGTTCAGATAAACCTTCAATTCTTCGAATGCCCGATCACATTCTTCATCCCAATGAAACTTGGTGGCTCAGCGCAGAATCTTGAAAAAGGGCAAGCTCCGATTGACCGTTTTGGATATGAACCGCGAAAGGGCCGTTATCCGATCGTTAAGGCGTTGTACTTCCTTCAAATTTTTGGGAGGCGGCATATCTTGCAGTGCCTTCACTTTGTTGGGATTCGCCTCTATGCCCCGCTCGGTGACGATATAGCCCAAAAAGCGATCGCTCTTCGCTCCGAACAGATATTTCTGGGGATTTAGCCTGATTCTGCACGTCCTCAGTGTCTGGAAGGTCTCCTCTATATCTGCAGAAAGGTCAGCTGCTCGGAGTGATTTAATAAGTATGTCATCAACATATAACTCCAAGTTTCATCCGATCTGCTTCCGGAACACCTTGTTCATGAGCCGCTGATATGTAGCCCCGGTGTTCTTCAATCCGAATGGCATCACATTGTAGTAGTAGGTGCCATCCGCCGTGATGAAGCTTACCTTCTCCTGATCACCTCTGGCGAGCAGGACTTGGTGGTATCCCTGATAGGCATCCAACATGCATATCAGCTGACACCCAGCGGTGGAGTCCACCATTTGGTCGATTCGGGGCAAAGGATAAAAGTCCTTTGGACACACCTTGTTCAGATCCTGGAAGTCGATGCAGACCCTCCACTTGTTACCTGGCTTGGAGACTAGCACCACATTCGCAAGCTAGCTCGGGAATTGCACCTCCCGTATATGGCCGGCCTCTAGAAGCTTCTCAACTTCCGCTCGGATGATGACATTCTGCTCGGCACTGAAGTCCCTCTTCCTCTGCTTCACGGGCCGTGTGTCCGGCCGGACATGGAGCTCATGCTACGCGACGCTAGGCGAGATGCCCGGTAGCTCGTGTGTCGACCATGCAAAGACGTCGTGGTTGCGCCGCAAGCACTTTATCAGCTCTTCCTTCCGGCCCGCTTCCACGGATGCAACGAATGTGGTGGCCTCCGGTCAGCTCGTCTAGATCTGCACCTCCTCTTTTTCTTCATAAACTAAAGTCGGAGGTTTTTCGTTTATGGTGTTTACCTCCAGGCGCGACACTTTCCGAGCGGACCTCGATTCTGCTCGGATCATCTCAACATAGCATCGTCGAGCGGCCAGATGATCTCCCTGGACTTTCCCACCTCGTCCTCCATGGGGGACTTGATCTTTTGACAAAAAGTGGAGACGATCGCCCGAAACTCATTGAGAGCCGGTCGCCCAAGTATCACATTGTATGCGGAGGGGGCATCGACCACAATGAAGTTTGTGGTCCGTATCCTCCGCAGCGGCTCCTCTCCTAGCGAGATGGCCAATCGGGTTTGCCCGACTGACAAAACCTCATTGCCAGTAAATCCATACAGCGGGGTTGTCATGGGCAGCAGCTCGGCTCGGTCAATTTACAGTTGATCGAACGCCTTCTTAAAAATAATGTTGACCGAGCTACCTATATCAATGAGTATGCGGTGAATAGTGTAATTTGCTATTCCCGCTCTGATGATGAGTGCGTCGTCATGTGATACTTCAACTCCTTCAAGGTCTCTAGGTCGAAAGCTGATCTCAGGGCCCTGTGCTTGCTCCTAACTGCAGCCTACTGCATGGATCCTCAGCTGCCGAGGGTGTGACTTTCTGGCCCGGTTTGAGTCACCGCCTGTTGGTCCACCAGCAATGATGCTGATCTCGCCCTGAGCAGTGTTGTTCCTATTTTCTTCTTCCCGAGCGGACGGTCTCATTCGCTCCTGCGAGACTCGGGGATTGACCCTCGGCTGATGATGATGTTGCCGTTCGGGGGACTCCCTAGCCACCCGTCGCCCGGTACTCTAGTGTCGATGGCGTCGATCGGGCGAAGGTGATCGGCGTTGATAGCTTCTTGGCGCCGGGTGAGCAATCGAGCTGAGACTTCGACAATCACGGGTGTTGTGGGTTGCTAACTGGTGAAGCAAACAAAACATGGGAGTCCATACCTTTCCTTTCTGCTTGGGCCGATCGGCCGTCACATGTTGGACAGCATGCGGCCTTGTTTCCTGATGAGGGTGCGCTCCCTCAGAGCGGGGTCCTCTTGGTGGCTGATGGCTGGCCGATGGCCTCCGCTCGACCGGAGCTGAAGGCTCGGACGGTGCTTCTTTCTTCCTGGTCGCCTGAGCTTCCTCTACGTTGATATATTCGCTTGCTTTCTTCAACATGTGGTCGTAGTCGCGGGGCGGCTTTCAGATGAGCGAGCGGAAGAAATCCCCGTCGACTAAGCCTTGAGTGAAGGCATGCATCATTATCTCGGATGAGACCGTAGGGATATCCATGGATGCTTGGTTGAAACGCTGGATGTAGGCTCGGAGGGTCTCTCTCGACCCTTGCTTCATAGAAAATAAGCTGACGCTGGTCTTCTGATAGCGTCGGCTGCTAGTGAAGTGGTGGAGGAATGTCGTTCGGACGTCTTTGAAACTACGAATTGACCCGTCTTGCAGTCTTCGGAACCAACGTTGGGCCAAGCCGGACAACATGGTAAGGAAGACTCGGCACTTAACCCCGTCAGTATATTGGTGGAGAGTAGCGGCATTGTCGAACTTATCGAGATGGTCGTTCGGGTTGGTTACGCCGCTGTACTCCCCAATCACCAGTGGGGCGTAGTGCCTTGGGAGCGGGTCCTACAAGATTGCTTTAGAAAATTGGCAATTAATCTGCTCGGGAGATGACTCGGTATGAGGTGCCTTGCCCTTTTTAACATCCCGGGCAGGGGCTTCATTAGATGACCCTTGGTTGGCTTGAGCTAGCTCGGACGGAGTCTGGAACAGGGCCCGATGGAACGGAATAGGGGCGGGCGGCGTGTCTCCTGGTGTGTCGATCTGACCTTTATTTTGTGCCCAAGTGGAGTATTGCTCCGGCCGATCTTCTTGAGTCGCTCGGTCGCCCGATGCCGAGGTCGCCTGCTGCGCCATCCGCTCGGCTAACGCTTTTTGCTGTTACTGCTCCACTATTTTTGCTGCTCTCGCCTCGATAAGAGCATCGAGATCCTCTTGAGAGAGCGTCACGGCGTGCGTTCGTCCAGCTCCTTCCATCTTCTCCGCTCGGATTCAGGTGCGTTCCCACAGACGACTCCAATTTGATCCTGTCCGAGAGTCGAGTCGACAGATGCTGGGGATGTGGTGCTCGCTGCTATCTTCGGGTGAGCTCCGAGGTGATGTGAACCTCCGGTGAACCTGCAACAAAGCCGAGCCGGGAAGGGGTTCCCGACGACGACCCTCCGACGCTCAAGTCAGGCAACGGCGAGATGAAACAGAAGCAGAGTAGCGAGACTGTAGCTACAGTGATGAATAGCCAATACCTCCGTCGAAGTCTGGGGGGCCTTATATAGGGTCCTGGGGAGGCGCGTGCACGTTTCCCGAGACGTGCATGCTTCCCAAAGCGTACCTCAGAATGGCCATGTCAGAAAAGTGTGCCTAACGCAATACCACAACTGTCCGAGCATATCTCTGACATGACAGTGGAAACTTCCATCGTACGATTCTCTGTCCGGTCCAGCCGCCGACCATGCTATCCGTCGGCGGCACCTGGCTCGAGAAGGATATCACCAGCTGTCCGCCTCCTTTGTCCTCTTTTGCGCCTTTTGTCTGTTTCCGGGTCGAGCGGGAGGGTCGCTCGGCCACCCCGGCGGTCGAGCGTAAAGGCGTGCCGGACCGAGCAGGAAGGCCCCTCGAGCACATACTCGGACGGGAATGCGTCCTTAGTTAATCTGCAGCTCAGCCAAGCGGATGGGCCATTCGGTTCAGCAACTCCTCTATACGGGCAAATCATGAGCGTCGGAAGCCCGACCCGTGGTCGAGCTATCTTTGCGCCGGCCCTGGCACTATCCTGGCCGAGCGGCCATGGGACGCCTCCGATCAGCAAGACTCTTAGGTCGACCCTCTTGACTTTGACCCCCACGTGTCGTTGACCACTGCCCATGTGGGTCCCCCTATGTCTACCACCGGATCAACCTCTTTTTGAGAGATTTTATCATGTTTACAAGATATATCACAAAAAAAATTAAACCAATACAAATTCACATCCAATATTGACATCCACAACATTCACATTCAAATTCAAATTCAAACAAATTCATGATACATTCGAATGTATCATGTAAACACACTCAAATCCAAATACATTCACACTTAAATCAATATATTTTCGTACACACGATACACGTTACATCAAATCAGAAACCACATATCGAATTACAAACCACACTATCAAATTCATGATATATTCACATTCATGATATATGCAAACTAAAGTGATACATGATTCAAAAACAATATAATTCAAATTCATACATCTCAACTCAAATCTAAAAAACTAATACATCATCACAACCTATTGTAAATATGATACAATAGGTTATTTTAAAAACAAAACATGTTTAAACTACACTACATTTGCTATTTTGAAACAGTCCTTCGTATATATGAATCTAAAGTTAAACTACTTGTCAAAAAATGCAAAATTTATTAACACAAGTTTAACATGCTTTAAAAGAATACATACATTAATGATAGAATATAGACTCAAATCCAATTTTTCAAGTGCTGACCTTTTATGTATATTGTTCTTGAAAAGATATAATACAATTAGAGTTGCATATATAATATCGAAATTAACAAAACTATTTTTCATGTTTTATGAGTGATAAATAAAAAAGTTGAAGTTAAACACACCTCATAAGAACTACTCCTCAGGAGCGATTGGATCTTGAGTCTCCTGTAAGTTAAAATCATGCGGCTTTTGAAAATTCTGAGTCCATCGATTTATGAATTCTTGTATGTACTGCTCTACTAACATCTTTATCCGATCTTCCATCGACTGCTCACTACTGACCTGAGACTGTTCTAATGACATGATTTGATCCCTCAAATCTTGATTTTCTTGTCTTAACGATTGCACTTCAGTAGATGAACTCGGGCGACTTCTAAGCTTAGGAGTGATCACACAATCATATGTGACTTTCGCTTGGGAGCCAAGGTCGTAGAAGGAGTTCTTTTTCCTTCCACTGACAATATCATAATATATATCATATAGTACATCATTTGATGGAGTTTGTAATTTCCCTCCCTATATAACAGGCTAAGACGTCTAAGCAACTCAATGAATGATTTCATCCCATATAAAAAAATATTATTAATATCTAATATACAATAAATAAAGCTAGTAAATGTTAAATGTGAGCGGTAATACAATTTAAATTCTTATATCTGTGGCTTTTGATTTGAGTATCAATGAAGGGGCCATCCATTTTTTTATGTGTATTGTGAAATACCTCTCAACAAGTAGGGTTATAAATGAACCAAACATTCATGAATAATCTTGGTGTTCGACTTGGCAAGAGTTTGTTTATGTTCATTCAATATACACAAAATCGGTTAAATAAATAAGCTTGAACAACTCGTTAAACTAAACAAACAAGTTTGAATATATATGTGTTAAACTTGTTAATGTTTGTGAACAATATTCATGAATAATGTTCATGAACAACGTTTGTGAACAATGTTCATGAACAATATTTGTGAACAATGTTCATGAACAACGTTTGTAAACAATGTTTGTGAACAATGTTTCATTAATAAAACTCTTATCAATATGTTAAATAACAAATGAAATAAAATAAATAAATTTGAATTATCAAATTTAATAATCAATCAAACAAGTAAAAGTTTCAAACAATTAAACAAGCTTGAATTAAGAGTTCGATACATCTAAATGAACCAAGCTCAAGCCAAGCTTCAAACAAGCTCAAGTTCATAAAAAATAAACCAAACCAAGTTTAAACAATCATTTCAAATGCTTGGTTCATTTTAAGCTCGACTTAGCTTGGTTCATTTTAAGCTCGGCTTATTAAACAAGCTCGAATACTCCAAAGCTTGGTTTGGCTCGGTTCGGCTTGTTTATAGCCCTATCAGCAAGTGGGACGTCTTTATAAAGTATCAGCCTACATATAAAAAAAATTATAAAATAAAATAAGTTCATTAATAATAAATAAATTCTAGTATAACTTTATATTAGACTTACCAAATCTATTGCATGTTCTACAATAGATTGTGATCTAGCCATAAGGTTTGTGGATCTAGTGCTAGGACTAGCTATCTCAGAATTTCTATTGTTTTGAGCAGTCTATCCATTTTGCTGCCATTTTTCTATAGTCCAAATGTTCTTCCATACATCCCAAATCTCTTGTGGTACATGAGATGACCTTGTTCTTTTCTGTTGTCACTTGTATAATAAGTTCTTGTATAGTTTTACACAATAATTATTTCATATTGTATAGTTTTATACAATAATTATTTCACATTTTTTAAAATTGTGCCTCATGTCCCGACTCCCAAATATATTTTTTCTATAACAATATTGAGAAAATTAGTAGAAAAGGATATTATATTATTTAGTATCAATAATATTCAAATTACTTATCAAGAATTTTTTATAATAAAAATCTTTAAGATTTGGGATTACATGTCTCCATTTAGTACCAAAAGTGCACTATCACTCTTTAAATTTACTGCTAATATAAACAACTACATTTGTGACCATCGAGAGTAAAACTACATGAATTTTTTTTTTATCATTATTTGAAATAATGAATAAAAGATTAGATAAATTGGAATTACTAATAACATCATACTTACCAATCCCATACAATCCTCAAAATAATCTGGCCACCATGTGCAGGAATATCCGACATGATCATATCTACAAAATAACATTATAACACATACACATGCTAAATAGTAATCAAATTAGAATGATAATGTCTTATATGGTAGAACTAGTTAGATTTACATGTAAAAAAGCAAAATCATACCTAAAATTTAATAATCATTATAATCTAAATCATTAACATTAATAGTTTGTAAGTCTATATCATTAGACTTTAGTACATCAAGTTTCTCATTGCTGGACATTTCTTTATCATCTATTTCCTCGTAGGTGCACTATGTGAAAATAGGCAAATAGACTTTGCCAATTAGTAATTACAAAGTAATATATGATAATCAACTTCAGTAATAAATTTGATGTAGTAAATATGATTTTTGACTTCATAGGTTTAAAACGTGGGTCTCACTTCTAATTTTATCTGACATTATATTTCTAATATATATTCAATGAAGTAATAAGTTATAAAATTCATATATATAAGTGTTAAAGTAATAAGTTTGAATGAGTTAAAATTTTTGCTATGACTTGAACCGGTTTATTATTCATATGAAAATTTTACTATGACTTGTTCTCTGCTAAAACCTAAATTTCACCGAAAGCACTTAGCGTTTTTCTCCTTCGTGTTTTCCCTCTAACGGTAGCTTCTCCTTCCCATTTTCCCCCGACAGCAGCCTCCTCTTTCATGTCCCCCCATGGTAGGCTTCTTCTACACATTTTCCCCCGATGACAACCTTCTCCTTTGTGTTTTCCCCCAACGATAGCCTTCTCCTTCGCGTTTTCTCCTAACGATAGGCAGCCTTCTCATTTTTCTTTGATGCAAAGCCTTCACGTTGAGACGCCTTCACTTCCTCTCCTCTCTGCATGGTAGGTTTCTTCCCTCTCCACCACCTTCTTTCCTTTCCTCTCTACTATGCCATTAGTGTTCTTACTCTCTGCAGCACCGCTGGGCAAATTAGCCTTCAATAGGCTCTTTGAGGTTTCCTAGCCACAGGAAGAAGGCAAATGCTTTGTAGGAGTTTGAGCTAGAGGTCGCCATCTCTAACAGATCCGGTCTTGCAGTACCAACTATTGGATCGTAAGCATTCGATGGAGGGGGGGGTGAATATCGATTTAAAAAAATTATCGAGAATACGCAGCTGAAAGAGTAAAGCAAAAAGAAATAACACAAGTAATTTTTACTTGGTTCGAAGCCTATGCCGATTCCTACTCCAAGGTCTGCACGCAAGGGTGCTTTCAATGGGCAATTTACTAGCAATTCGGAATAGTTGTTTATAAATGAAGTACAAGAATGCTAATAAAAAGAAATAACACTGACAGAAAGAAGGAATTAAAGAAACAACACTTTGTCAAAATATCTTCGCAGTGTCGCAAGAGCACAAGAGAGTGAATCGTGAGTTGTTGTTAGAGCTTCAGCCTTGACCCTCCTTATATAGGAGGTTCGGGGTGCCTGGAACCTTCAGGGCGCCCTAAATATGACATAGCCGAGCCAACCAGGACGCTCGGCATGGCGAGATGACGTTGTGGATAAAAGTTCACCTCCGGGCGCCCGGATCCCTCCCGGGCACCCGAACCCTCATTTTCCAGCAGATTCCTTCTTGCAAGAAAACGTTAGTCCGGAGGCAAATATAAGATATATCCTGTAACACAGAGTATTAGTATAGTTTAAAATTAAACATAATATTAATTAGATTCCATCTCCTCGAGACCGGAATCTAGTCACGATCTCGACTTAGATATCCGAGATGGATCTAAGTCGGATCGACGCCTAATGTTCCCTTCCCGGGAACGCGTCCTCACAGTCACTCTCCTCCAGTGACTTACCTGCCAGACGTTCGGTCAGCCCTTCGACCCGTCTGGACTTCGTGTCAGCTACCTGGTCAGCCCGTCGACCTAGCTGAGCTTCCCTGCAACACTGAGTTAGCACAATATTAATAGAATTCAAGTATAACCTAGGGTTACCTCCTAGGGTTGTCTAGCTTCACTCACTGGGACTTCCATTGCCTGACTTCACTCACCAGGATTTCCTCCACCTAGCTTCACTCATTAGTGGCTGGCTTCACTTACCAGGACTTCCTCTACCTAGCTTCACTCATTAGAGTCTGACTTCACTCACCAGGACTTCCTCCACCTAGCTTCACTCACTAGGGCCCGGCTTCACTCACCAGAACTTCCACCACCTAGCTTCACTCACTAGGGTCCGGTTTCACTCACCCGGACTTCCACCACCTAGTTTCACTCACTAGGGCCTGACTTCACTTACCAGGACTTCCACTTTGCCTAACCTTTAGTTAGGACTTACCTTTGCTAGTCATCTAGTCCTGACTAGACTTCTCTCTCCCAAACATTAATTCCTGTTTGGGTCAACCCTTGGTCATATTGTCAAACATCGAAACCCTAGAGGTCAATTGCACCAACAATCTCCCCCTTTTTGATATTTGACAATTTTCTTAAGTTAGGCTTGAGTCTTTTAAGGGTTAATTCTCAAGATTTGAGAAATTCAAAAAAGTTTGAGAGTACGTTAGGAACTTAACTTAAGAGAGTAGGTTAGGAACTTAACTTAAGATTTTTCTAACTTAAGATATCACTCTCCCCCTTTGGCACACATCAAAAGGATATGAACTTAAGGGTTTGCACCAACAATGTGCGAAAAACTTTTTGAAAGTGAGTTTTCTAAATGACAAAAGTGACTTTTTAAAGTTTAAGTTACTTTTTGATAGTATATTTTCAAAATATTTTTCAAAGTGTTTTCACAAAAATTTGTAAAGCAAAGAGTAATTTTGTAAAAGATTATGAAAATAATTTTTCAAACTTAATATCAAAGATTTACAAAAGTAATTTTTAAAGAGTACTTTTAGTCTTTCAATCAGGGCTTCCCCTTAACTGGACAATTCTTAGGACTTCTTGTTAACCACAAGTAAAACTTCCTATGTGTCTAGGGGGTTGATCCAAATTAAAAGACCACAAAGTTTGAAGGTGAGTTTTCAAAATATTTTTTTTCAAAAGAAAATTTGAAAGTGATTGTGCACCAAAACCTTTTAAGAAGACCTTGTCAACTTAAGTTTTAAAATGTTTACTAAGTAACACAATAATTTTTCAAAATATGTTAAGTCGTAATGATTTTTGAAAAGCATAGAGTGTTTATATATATATATATATATATATATATATATATAAACTAAATTTGTAAAATAGTTTTCAAAAATGATTAAAAAGTTTTGAAAATATTTTCAGAATATTTTTTAAATAAAGTGTGAGAAGGTTATTCAAAATATTTTCGTATTTATAGATTTTTCAAATAATTTTAGAAAAATAATTTTTCAAAAGATTTTACAAACATAATTCTCAAGAACACCTCCCCTGACGTCAACACTCCCCCTGAAGTCAACACCTTGGGTTTGGGTATCTAAGTGTTCTAGGGGATTTAGGGTTAACAATATTTTCCTACATAATTATCTCTATAAACTTGGTATAATTGGTCATTTATTAACCAACTAATCTAAAAGACAATTAATTTTAGATTTAGGTGTATTAAAATAATTTGTTACTAATTTAATAGCTTAAATTTAATTGATTGAGTTAATTTAATGACACTCTTAGTTATAATATTTATTTAATTTTTTGTTTTAAGTAGGATTAATTAAGTTTGTAGTCAGTATTAATTCAAAGTTGAATAAATTAGTAGATTAATTAATCTGTTATTTTTTTAAAAAAAATAAGCTTAGGAATCGAGTAAATTAAATAAGTTGTTAATTTCAAATTGTTAAATCACATTTAAGTAAAATAGACTTTGAATTAATTTTAATTTTAATTTTAATTTAACTTTAAGTTTGGGTTTAGTTTATGTTTAATTTAATTAAAATATTAAAGTTTAATTTTAATTTTAAAATTAAGTTTTATTTTAAGTTTAAATTTTAAGTTTAAAGTTTAGTTTTTAACTTAATTTAAGTTTTAAGTTTAACCTAATTTAACTAGTTTAAATTAGTTTAGTAAATTTTGAATTTAATTTAATTTTTAATTGAGTTGATTTTAAATTTGATTTCTAATTATAGTTTTAGTTTTTATTAAGTTAGTTAATAATAATTTTTAAGTTAAATTAATTTTTAAAATAAATTTTAAGTTAAAATAATTTTTGAGTTAATTTTCAAACTGATTTTTGAAATAATTATTAAGATAATTTTTAAAACAAATTTTAAAATAATTTTTTTAAAAATATTTTTTGATATAATTTTTAAGATAATTTTTAAGTTAAATTAATTTTTAAGTTAAAATAATTTTTAAGTTAAAATAAAATTTTAAAATAATTTTTAATTTAACTTAATTTTTAAGTTAAAATAATTTCTAAGTTAAAATAAAATTTTAAAATAATTTTTAATTTATATTAATTTTTAAGATAATTAATATGATTTTTAAATAATTTTTAGAAGATTTTAAAAGAATTTTTTAATAATTTTAAAATTATTTTTAAAATAATTTATTTTTAAATAATTTTTAAATGAGTTTTTAAAAGAATTTTTTAAAAGAATTTTTTAAAATGATTTTAAATAATTTTTCAAAGAATTTTTAAATTATTTTTAAAAAAAATTTTGAAATGATTTTAAAAAGAATTTTTAAAGTGATTTTTAAAAGAATTTTTTAAAGTGATTTTTAAAAAATGATTTTTAAAGGAATTTTTTCAATGGTTTTTAATAGAATTTTTAAAATAAATTTTAAAGAATTTTTGAAATACTTTTTAAAGAGTTTTAAAATAATTTTTAAAGAGTTTTAAAATAATTTTTAAAGAGTTTAAAAATAATTTTAAATACTTTTTAAAGTAATTTTTAAAAGCATTTTTCAAAGATTTTTAAAATAATTATAAATAGTTTTTTTTTAACAATAATTTTTGAAATAATTTTTAAAATATTTTTAATTAGTTTTTTAAAATAATTTTAAAAGGATTTTTAAAATATTTTTAAATAAATTTTAAAATAAGTAAAAAAAAATTAAAGTTTTTTATATAGTTTTAAAAATAATTTTTAAAAATAATTTTTAAAAGATTTTGAAATAATTTTAAATTGTTTATTTTAAAATAATTTTTAAAATAATTTTAAATTTTGTTTTTAAATGAATTTTTTAAAGAGTTTTAAATAATTTTTAAGAGATTTTTAAATAGTTTTTCAAATAATTTTTTTAATGAATTTTTAAAAGATTTTTAAATAATTTTTAAAATATTTTTTAAAATAATTTAAAATAGTCTTTTTAAAATAATTTTCAAAATATTTTTAAAATATTTTTTTAAAAATAATTTTAAAATATTTTTAAATAAATTTTAAACAAATTTTAAAAGATTTTGAAATAGTTTTAAAAATAATTTTTAAAAGATTTTTAAATCATTTAAAATAATTTTTAATGAATTTTTAAAAGATTTTCAAATAATTTTTAAAATAATTTTTAAAAGAATTTTGAAAAGAATTTTAAATTGTTTTTTTAAATATTTTTAAAATAATTTTGAAGCTGAATTTGAATTTTTTTAAGAAGAATTTTTAAAATAATTTTTTAAAATGATTTTTAAAGTAAATTTAATTTTAATATAATTTTAACTTTAATTTTAATTTAATTTAATTTAATTAGATTTAATTTAATTTAATTAGATTTAATTTAATTTTATTTAGTTCGATTCGATTTTGTTCGATTTGATTCGAATTGGTTCGATTTGATTCGATTTGTTTCGATTCGATTCGATTCGAAGTCCTTAGTTATCTCACCCGATCTAGGTTTTCAATCAGGGAATCCTATAATTTTTGTGAGATGAGTTGAATTCAATTTCAGGATTTGGTTTAACTTTGTGTTAGATTCAAGTTTAACTTTGAGTTCAACAAATAGACATTTTTTGGATAAACTTCTGGGTTATGGTTAGTCATTTGGACATCATTAGAGTAATCATGCCTTCGAGGTTTTCCAAATAGTCTTATCTACTGAACTTAATACAAAACCTTGGTCTAACTGGTTAGGATCCATAAAGGGTAGCTTCGGTCAGTTCCACTTAGCCAAATGCACCAGGTCGAAGTCATATCTTCCTAGACATGCATAGACTAAGCTTCCCTAACGTACTATCATCCAAACCTTCACCAATACCGTAGGCCAAGTTAAACTTTGTCCCTTTTTATTTTAATCCTAATTACCCTGCCGAGTAGGTTAGTTTCGGTTACCCTGCCGGGTAGATTATTTTTGGAGGTATCAACTAGTTTGGAGTCTCCCCCTAAATTATTGATTTTCTTTTTAAGATTTTTGTATATTTTTATTTAATTTGTAAGTTTTTAATTTTGAATTAATTAGATAAGTCAAATTGTCCTTCTTTAAAGGAGTATTTAAATTTTCATTTAATTATAGTTTTATTAAGTTAATTGAATTATCTTTCTTTAATAGCTTATTTTTAATGTTTAAGTTTTTTATTAATTTTTAAATTTCAATTAATTAAATTGTTTGAATTATATTTCTTAAAAGATTTATCTTTTAACCTTTTATTAATTGTTAATTTTGAATTTTCTAGATTATCTTTATTTAATATGTTATTTTTAACATTTAATTTTAAGTTTATTAAATTTAGTTTTGATTTTATCAAAGTGTTTGATTTTATCCTTATATTTTCTTTGCCTTTTAAGTTGGTATGATTAGTGAAATTTATTAGATAAGTCTTATTTTTAAAATTTAATTTTTTGTTAATTAAATTATCTTGGTTTTGGATAACATTCTCTAGACTGATTTTAAAATTTATTAGTTTTATCCATTTTTCTCATTTTTAATTTTAAAATTTTAATTTATTTTAATGTTTGAGTTACTTATGTCTAAATATTGACTTAATTAGCAGTGCTGGAGAAATAATATAATATTTCACTAATTTAAAATATTAATAAAATTCTTTTAAGACAAATTTTTAAAAATGATTTTTAAAGTAAATTTAATTTTATTTGATTTTAATTTAATTTTAACTTTAATTTAATTAGATTTAATTTAATTTTATTTAGTTTGATTCGATTTGATTTGATTTGTTTTGATTCGATTTGGTTCGATTTGTTTCGATTCAATTCGATTCGAAGTCCTTAGTTATCTCACCCGATCTAGGTTTTCAATCAGGGAATCCTTTAATTTTTGTGAGATGAGTTGGATTCAATTTCAGGATTTGGTTTAACTTTGTGTTAGATTCATGTTAGCTTTGGAATCAACAAATAGACATTCTTTAGATAAACTTCTGGGGTATGGTGAGTCACTTGGAAATCATTAGAGTAACCATGTCGTCGAGGTTTTCCAAATAGTCTTATCCACTGAACTTAATACAAAACCTTGGTCTAACTGGTTAGGATCCATAAAGGGTAGTTTCAGTTAGTTCCACTTAGCCAAATGCACCAGGTCGAAGTCATATCTTCCTAGACATGCATAGACTAAGCTTCCCTAACGTACTATCATCCAAACCTTCACCAATACCGTAGGCCAAGTTAAACTTTGTCCCTTTTTATTTTAATCCTAATTACCCTACCAGGTAGGTTAGTTTCGATTACCCTGTCGGGTAGATTATGTTTGGAGGTATCAACTAGTTTGGAGCCTCCCCCTAAATTATTGATTTTCTTTTTAAGATTTTTGTATATTTTTATTTAATTCGTAAGTTTTTAATTTTGAATTAATTAGATGAGTCAAATTGTCTTTCTTTAAAGGAGTGTTTAAATTTTCATTTGGGTTCATGCCTGGAAGGTCGACAATAGAAGCTATACATTTTCTTAGACAATTAATTGGAAAATATCGGGAGCAAAAACAAGATCTGCACATGGTATTCATTGACTTAGAAAAAGTTTATGATAGAGTCCCAAGAGAAATTATATGGAGATTTTTAGAAAAGAGAGGTGTTAGCATAACATATATTGAACTAATTAAGGATATGTATGAGGATGTAGCGACCAGAGTAAAGACTTCAGGCGGAGTAACCGAAGCATTTCCAATAAAGATAGGGTTACATCAAGGATCAGCTCTAAATCTCTATCTTTTTATACTAATTATGGACGAGCTCACTGCGCACATTCAAGACACAGTACCATGGTGCATGTTATATGCAGATGATATTATTTTGTAGATGAAACACGTGAAGAAGTAAATGCTAAACTAGAATCTTGGAGGGAAACACTAGAAGGGAAAGGTTTTAAGCTTAGCAGATTAAAGACAAAATATATGGAATTTAGGTTTAGCAATATTAGAAGTAATGAAACAATTGTTAAGATAGGAGAGGACGAGTTGTCTAGAACCGAGAGATTTAAATATTTAGGATCATTTTTATAAAACGATGGAGGGATTAAGAGAGATGACTTACATAGAATACAAGCAGGATGAGTGAAATAGAGGAGAGCGTCGAGTGTTTTATGTGACCGTAAAGTACCTTTTAAACTTAAAGGTAAATTCTATAAAACTGCAGTTAGACTTGCTATGTTATATGGAGCTGAATATTGGGATATGACTCGAGCACATGAGCAGAAGATGAGAGTTGTAGAGATGAGGATGTTGAGGTGGATGTGTGGACATACGAGGATAAACAAAATAAGAAATGAGAGCATTAGAGAGAAAGTCGGAGTTGCATCTATTAAGGAAAATCTCTGAGAGACACGTTTAAAATGATACGGACATGTACTTAGACGACTAATAAATACTCCAGTTAGGCAATGTGAAATTATGATAAACATGTATATCAAACGAGGAAAAGGAAGACCAAAAAACACTTGATTAACAATAATAAAATAAGATAAATTTTATTTAAATATAGATGATGATATAATAGGAGATAGAGCTCAATGACGTAAAATGATTCATATAGCCGACCCACCTAGTGGAAAAATGTTTGGTTGTTGTTGTTGTACAATTTTGTCAATTAAAATTATATTGTAATAAAATATGATCAATTACTTTGATACTATGAATAAATAATGGAGTAATACAACATAAAAGACTTCGATAAATTTAAACATTGGCATAATTAAATAAACTATTTACTTCACCATTGATCAAATTTGTGAAGTCGTTTGTATATATTACTTCGCTAAATTGATTTTTTTTAGTAAAATATGCTCTATTACTTCTATATTACGATGAAGTAATACAATAAAAAAAATACTTCAACCAAACTAAATTATGCAAAAGTAAAATTAAATATTTACTACACTAGAATACAAAAATTGTAAAGTCGTATACATATTTTACTTTGTCAATCAATGTAACCTATGAAGTAATATATCATCAATCATTTCGGTACTTTTACTGATCTTGATAAAGTAATAGAGCCTTTTTATTTCAAAAACAGTCTGATTTTGAATTAGTTTTGGATCAGTGATAGGCTTTGATAATTGTGTGGCGATGTAATAAATTAACCATTTATTTTACATGCGTTTATTTCAATAATTATCAACCTATTACTTCGGATAATATCTGAAGTCTATTGTCAATTTTCATATAGTGATGACATTGATATCTATAAGTAATTGGGATATGAATTAAATTTGTGTAACAACTGAATGCATCTCCATTTCCTTAATTTGAAATGCATCATGGTTTTGGTCCATGATGGAGTTCGACATTTCTATAGTCGAGAATGATCAGAAGAAATATCTTTTCACGTTTCTCTTTCACTAGCATTTAAGATATCATATAATTCTGAACTTTAGGTGTTGATATTTCATTTATATTCGAATGATCAACCGTATTCATCACGTCGTAAACTATTGATACATGCATTATCATTAGATGATGAAGCAACAGAAGGTCTAGATGACGAAGCAACAAAAGGTCCACTTGACTCAAATAAATAAGGATCTCGTCATACCAGTTATAATAATTTAGAACAAATCCATTTCTACCTATATATATTTTCACGGTATCTTCATAGTGGAAAGTTGTATTTATGCATTTACAATTATTACACAAATAACGTAACTAGTCATCATTCATATGCTCAAGATGACGCTTAGCAAATTCCACAAACTATTCAACTCCAAAATACTCTTCATTAATAAATTTATTTTCTAATTTAGTATATATCCAAGCTTTATTCATATAAATTATAACCTGAGGAAAAAATTTATAACAATATTAAACATGTACAACTAAACAACTAAGCATGCATATAATTTAAACTTAACCTTAACCTTAATTAAATTATTAAATAATCATTCATGATATACCTAAAACTGATGTAAAAAAAACTAATTAGAATCTCCCAAAACACTTATACAAACAATCGTATGCACAAACAACATTATTAAGTCAACAATTAAATACAAGTATGTTTAAAACAATAATTATTCCTAGAATTTCATGCTCGCTTGACAAATACCAAGCTCTTGATAGGCCAAGCACACAGTCAAGGGTAGATGAGGTCACGACCGAGCTTGCAGTCGCCTAAGCTCATGGTCAGCCAGACTCGTGGGCAGACTAATTAATCAAGGAGCAACTGAGCTCGCAACCGACCAAACTGAGACCGGTGTATCTGGCCGATCAAGTAAAGATCAGCCAAGCTTGCAGCCAATGCTGAGGCCATGAGCTTGGTCGTGGGTAGGGATGAGGCCACGAGCTTGGCTATGGCTGGCCAAGCTCGTGGCTAGATCTGATTAGGCAATGAGCTTGGTCATGACCAGCCAAACTCGGTGAGGCAGCGATCAAGGTCATGCTCAACCTCCAGGCTATGCCTGAGACAGCGGTCACCGCACCTTGCTACACCTAGATTGGGCCGGAGAGGGGAGGGGAAAGGAGAGGGGGATGAGCTTCCAGTTGTGTGAGAAGACCGGAAATCAAAAATTAAGTTTTATCATCAATTTCGTCACTAGTCGTTTTTGTGGGTGCATTTAATGGAAAGTGGCCGTTGGGTCAGAGTTATCATTACAGCCTCTAACTTTGGATCCAAAATCACCGTTGGATCAGGATCAGGATCAGGATCAGAATCAGAGGGTCTAGATTCGATCACTTTCGAAGCGGCAACTCATTATCCTCTCTCTCGACCTACGAGACCGCAAACGGAAAGTGGCCGCCCATTGAAATCTCAGCCACGTCGTTGCCGGAATCATCCAACGCCGGTTCCAGTCCATGTCGGCTGTGTTCCGGAGTCTACGCCTCCTTCCAACGCCATCGAGTTTCTCGAGCTCATTGATATTGCCTGTCTCCTACAGGACCCGTGCCTTCGGTAAGCCAAATAGATCCTTGAGATGGTCGGAAACCACCCTCGGCAAGAGCGATCTATTCGTGTCGAAGAGGGCCAGGTGCTCGGGTGGAGGCGCGAGGTCTGCCGACGTCAGATGCGTAGCGCCCAAGGATGGAAGGGTGGTTGGCGTTCCCGACGCCAGATACACAGGTTTGTAGCTTTTGCATCTTTTTTGGCTTTTATTTTTCTTTTTCATTTTTCATTAGAGGCTTATTCCATGGGAAGTGCCACAATCCAATTAGGTCTGGTAACTTAAAAAAAACATGACAATGGAGGCTAGCTCAGATTATCAGATTTATCAGCAGATGGTTCTTGACATCCTAAATTAAGCTAAGGGGTCTCTTGTGTCGATGGCATGGTCTGTTTACTGTTCACGGTCTATTATTATATTTTATCTGTGACTACAATAGCTTATTCCCTTCACTATTGTCGGCCCTTTTCTACGTGCAATGTAGTTGTGTAACTCTGCAGAGAAGTTCTGGTTTATCTGGGTATGAATTTTTAACAAACTACCAGGCTTCTACTTTTGAAGTTTGATTTTTGCTCAACATTATTTTGTTGTATAAATCGTAGCTAGAAGTCTCTTTTATTTATTTTTGCTAATTATATGAAAATTATTATCCTTTTCATTTTTTTAGGTATTGAGTGCTTACTGATGATGTTCCTCAGAGGTGATAGTGACTCATCGCATAAGAGTGTCATTTCAGATTTTGATTTTGGTTTGACTATTCTTATTTGGTTTTTGTGAAATCTCTTCTAAGTTCACGTCTGTTTGTCTTGGTTTTTGACTGAAGATATTAACCATGTACATTAAAAGCTGAGTGCATTGAAGATATTAACCAAATACATTAAAAGCTAAGTGCATAACTTGAATTCCTACTTTGTTGCAAAGTAAGTACTTAAGCTTCAAAAGCAATGACCAATAAGGGATATACATGTGTTCATCCGATTAACTGGTTGTGTTTTTACTATTCAATTAATGATTGCTATGTCAACATGATTGCAAACTATTGTGACTTTAGGAACTTTTAGTAGTTTTATAATTTTCATTCTCATCTATTCACATATTGATCATCTTATAATCTTTTTAAAGTTAAGATTTATCCATATGTAGACATTTGCCCACATATTTGATTTCCTCTTATTCATTTTAACAAAGTACGTTTAAATGTTTTTATATAGTTATGTTGTTTAACTACATCATTTAATTTATTTCAAATAAGTTAATCACTTTCATTATTAATGCATACATAATTTATAGAGGAAATCTTTATATTTTATACTTTTTAGAAAATTATTCCTTGACTTTGAATGTAACTTAAATACTCTTTATGTTTGTATTCAACTCATTCTACATGTAAAATATTTCTCTAAATTAGCAATGGAAAAAACTACAAAGAGTTTATAAATTAGATATAATATTTAGAGTATCAAAATTTTGAGAGATAGAAATAGTAGAGTTCATAAATTCTTATTACAAGACCTAGAGTCCACAAATCCTTCTTTTCTTTGTTTTATTACTAAGTTTAGTTGTTAGCTAAGAAAATTTAATTCTACGTGTGCCTGCCTTCATATGCAGATCATTTCTCTTTCATTGAAGATGTTGCTGCAGCAAGAGCTCCTGAGAGCTTGAATCACTTATTGAACATGCTCCAAGCCCGAGGTATTAAAATTATAAGGCATTTAACTTGGCTGAACTTACAGTTAGTTAGACAACAATCTTAAGAACAATGGGAATTACTCTGAAATTTATGATTTGTTTGGGTAAAAAAAAATCAATGTTATTGGAGCTCTGAATATTTTGATCTCATTGATGCCTTTGAATGTTTCCTAAATGGATGACAGTAGTATAGCATACTATGGAATGTGGACATTGTTCACCTTTACCTGTCTATTATGACCAAGAGTGAGTCTCTAACTTCAGAAATCTATATCATATTTCCACTCATGATCTCAGTTGGCACATGACTTTTGAATCAGGAATATAATTCTGGAATGGTTCTAGTTTTTTAGTTGCAGTTACCAGAATTTATGATTATATATGGATCAGCTTCTGAGTCTAGCCGACAAATGCTCAACAAAGAAACTTGTGTTTTAGATCAGTGAATCATGTGCTTCTAGATCATTACTCTGGATAAATGTCAAAACATTAGTGAGAATACTTGTGATCCCTGATCATTCTTTAGATTTTTTGTCAATAGATGCAATTTACTACCTACATAATCAGGAACAATTAGGTCATTGTAAAGCTTTTAAATTTAAGTAATTTACTATTCATTTATTTTCTCCATTAGACTTCCAGAACCATCCGACTTTCATTTGGAAGATAAAAGGGATCAGCTTTGTTGCTAAACTTAATACCTTATTGATAATTGAGGATTTGTACTCTGCATATGGTTTTATCGCAGAGACTTTGAACTTTATTTGACTCAACTATAGATTACAGGTGAAGCATTAATATCACCTGCAGCCAAGGAAGGGCTGATTCCTCTTGTTATTCCACTGTCAGAAAACCCTTCAGGTTTCACATTTGATCCATATTTTTTACTGGATTACTAAGTGATAATACATTTTGATCCTTGGCTTTGCTTCTGCAACAGGTAAGCTGACTTCTTTGCTAAGATGGCCAACTTCTCCTCCAGGGTATTGATTTATTTTATAATTTTTTTCTTCTAAATAATAATCTTACGGCATATTTAGTAATAGCTTGGCTCAAACTCAATTATCTTGTTGTAATTAAGCTGATATTAGTTCTGTAGGATGGAAATGCCAGTTGTGGAAGTTCATAAGCACGGTGTGTGGCTTCTGGCAAAGAGTGTAAGAGATAATAAATTGCTGGACAAATTATAGAGTTTCCTTTCTAACATCGACTTTCCTAAAAGTTCATTCCACTTCAACAGCAAACATATTATTGTCATGACCTTTTCCATTTTCACATGTTGCTCCATACCTTATCATTTCGTCCAAAAATCTAAACATACTATTGTCAAAGACTTTTCCATTTTTTTATTCATTATGTGATGATCCTACAAACTCTCATATCTGAACTTTTTTAGGAGCCATGTGAGATGATTAATGACTGACATTCTTTGTATTACTGGAATGCCACAAGCATCAACAAGAACTATATCTCTTTTTAAACTTTTATTTGTGTTAGTATTGGTAAAGGTTTGACTTGAGCAGACTAGATTAGACCACATCATGAAAACCAAGGTTTTAAAAAAGACGATTTTAGGCCGTAGGCAATCAGCTCATTGTACAGCATCCAGGCAATGGGTGGGAGTTAAACTGATATTAATATAAAAAACATGTTTATCTAACAAAGTGCATTAGTCAATTAAATCAAGTTTACAATCACAAGTAAGCAAGTGATAATTGATAAGTAAACATACAACAACAACAACAACAACAAAGCCCGTTATATCTCAAGTTGCAACATAGAAGACACATAACAAAATAAAACAAATAAGTACACGTTAAAAAAGTTAAAATAAACATAGAATTTATAAATCCAGATTTTATACACAATTTTACCGTTTTGACAGCCTTATCAAGGTATTTATCCTATGTCTGGCCATTTGTATGTGAAAGAATGCGAACCGAAATTACAATGTATTGACATTTCTTTAGAAAAAGTTCCATCGTTAATAAATCCCAGAGTTATTTTCCATTCGAGCTTCTATAACACCTTGGAGTTTTCTTTTATGTGATCCTATTAATTTAGCAGCCAAAGTTCCTGGAAAATTAAAATTGTCAACCATTCCATTTTTACCTATTTTTTGATCGCCTATTAGTATTTCCATCTATTTAACTTGCAGGTCGATCAGTACATCCACAGAATGCTTGTTGAGGAAGATGCCAATGTTGAAAATACTAGCAAACTGTGGGATGCATCTGCTGAAGCTGGGCAAAAGTTATATAAAAAGGCTGACCTTTCAGAGTCAGGAATTGCTGACCTTGATATATATCTTTTAAAAAAGGTAAAAATATAACAACTGAATTAAGCTGAAGTAAACAAAAATTCTTATTTAGTTATATATTTTCAGGTGGGATTGTTTCCAGATGTTATTGAGCGTAAAATTTCACGCCACTTAGAGACAGGGGATCAAGTAAGAAACAAATATCGTGCCTTCATCTACGAGGATCTTTTTCACTTTCCAGTTTTGCTGAAATGTGCTTGTGATCTTCCCTTGTGATGATATAGGTTTCTGCCATGATCACCGGAGAATTCTACACAAAGCAACATTTCCCGGGATTTGGACGGCCCTTCGCTTTTAATGCACAGATTTTGCTGAAGTTTGTATACATTTTAGTTGGATAAGAAACTGGTTTTAAGTCATTTGGTGATGATCCATCATATTCTCTGCTTTATGTTTAATAGTTCCTTCCAGGGTTGGGCGTAATCTTGAAGCTAAAGATGCAGCCAGGGGGGCTCTAAAGTCACCATGGTGGACGCTAGGTTTCAAGTATCAAGTACGGAAATCATCAATAAATTACTCTGATTTATTGATGGTTCAATAAGGCATTGTAGTTTCTCTACCCTATGAAATAAGATACATACTTGTGTTCGGTCAGGATGTTGCTGATATTGCAGAATGGGAGGATGAACAGATTGAGTACATCAAAGAAAAAATAACCGAAGAGGGTCGGATGGAAGATCTGAAGAAGGGCAAAGCACCTGAACAGGTGAGTCAGAGATTGTTTATGACGGCTTTCAAAGTATTACCATATCTGTTGAACCAGAACTTATCTGTTCTCTATTCAGGCGGCATTGGATGAAGCAGCATTTTTGATGGATTTGGCCTCAATTGATGGGTCGTGGAATGAAGTTGTCGATCGTATTGCAGAGTGTTACATGGAAGCGGGACTTCATGATATTGCAAAGTTTATCGCTTTTAGGGAATAGATTATGGATGCTCTATTCCTACCCCTTTCTCAGAATTTCTAAGTTGAATCTGAGATGAGAATGTGCATGAACCTTCATCGTGTTACACCTTTTTATTGAGAATAATTGTTATGCTCTATTCCTACATGATCCCCCATCGGTGTCTTGGCGAGGCATGGTCGAGAGTGCTTGGATGCAGCAGACTAGGAAGAGTCATCGGTGGGCGAAGGCGAGAACTTCTACTTCCTTTCTTTCCCCGTGGTGTTGGCGGGACTTGAGAAGGCACCGGTGCCACTGCACTCCACGAAAATCACTTGTCCAATACTTTGGTGCATCTTGACTTACAGCAATGTAAGTAGAAATAGAAGAGCATTTGACTTCATCGACATGAAAGATATCAAACAAGAAGGGATCAGGAAATTATTCCAAGTTCTCTTTATAAACTCTCAGAAAGCAAGCATCAGGGGCATCCCAATAAAATCACATCTAAAGGAAAGATCAAGCAAACTTTGTAGTTAACATAGATAACTAGTGGAGAAAAAACAAGAACACAGGATCACAGACTAGCACCTGCTGAAAAGGATCCTTCAGCCCAGCAAATAGACACGACTAGCTAGAGGATGCAGCGAGCACCTATCTTAGGTAGCATTAATGTGGTGTTCTTCCATCTCCATCAAGGATCATATCCTTGAATGCACCACCGCTTGGGATCATAGGCAACACATGCTCCTCATGCGGCACCATCACATCTAACAAGTAAGGCCCAGGCGTCTCCAGCATCTTCTTGATACTTTCCCTGACTTCACTCTTCTTGGTGACACGAGCAGCAGGTATGTTGTACCCCTCAGAGATTTTGATGAAATCAGGATATACCTCGCCCTCATTTGCTGGGTTTCCTATGTAGGTGTGTGCCCTGTTGCTGTGGTAGAACCGATCTTCCCATTGTGCAACCATGCCCAGATGCTGGTTATTCAACACCATTATCTTGACAGGGAGATTCTCAATCCGAATCATTGCCAACTCTTGGGCGTTCATCTGGAAACTGCCGTCCCCATCAATGTCGACAACTGTGATACCGGGGTTCCCAACAGCCGCACCAGCTGCTGCTGGCAATCCAAATCCCATGGCACCTAGTCCAGCCGATGTCAACCACTGGCGCGCCCTCTTATATGAATAGTACTGAGCTGCCCACATCTGGTGTTGCCCGACGCCGGTGGTAATGATTGCCTCCCCATTGGTTAACTCAGCCAGCACTTGAATGGCATACTGGGGAGGAATCAGCTCCCCAAAAGTTTTATAGTTCAACGGGTACAGTTTCTTTTGCTGGTCTAGCTCTTCTCTCCAATCAGAAAAGTTGAGTTTTTTATGGATTCCACTAGCTTCGATCAATGAATTCATCCCCTGCAATGCCAATTTCACATCGGCACAGATTGAAACATGCGGCTGCTTATTCTTTCCGATCTCAGCTGGATCGATATCGATGTGAACAATCTTCGCCCTGCTTGCAAAAGCTTCAAGCTTTCCAGTTACACGGTCATCAAACCTCACGCCAAATGCAAGTAAGAGATCAGCTTTATCAACAGCGTAGTTGGCATAGACAGTGCCGTGCATTCCCAGCATCTTCAATGAGAGATCGCCATCAGTAGGATAGACGCCAAGACCCATCAGGGTGCTTGCAATGGGGATGCCAAAAAGTTCCGCAAAATGATGAAGCTCCTCGCTGGAATTCAAGCAGCCACCGCCAACATAGAGAACGGGCCGACGAGACTCAGACACCAGGCGTATGATTTGGTCGAGCAACTCACGTGCAGGAGGCTTAGGGAGGCGAGAAATGTATCCAGGGAGGCGCAGTGGTGGATCCCAAATAGGAATGGCGGGTTGCTGTTGGATGTCCTTAGGGATGTCGACGAGCACAGGACCGGGGCGGCCGCTAGTGGCGAGAAAGAAAGCCTCTTTGATGATGCGAGGGATGTCATCGACGTTGAGGACGAGGTAATTGTGCTTGGTGATGGATCTACTGACTTCTACGATGGGGGTTTCCTGAAAAGCGTCGGTGCCGATCATGCGGCGGGGTACCTGGCCGGTGATGGCAACGAGAGGAACAGAATCAAGAAGGGCGTCAGCGAGGCCCGAAACAAGGTTGGTAGCGCCAGGGCCCGAGGTGGCGATGCACACGCCGGGGCGGCCGGTCGAGCGGGCATAGCCGGAGGCAGCGAAGATCTCGCCCTGCTCGTGGCGGAGAAGGTGGTTGGTGATGGAAGGGGAACGGGTGAGGGCCTGATGGATCTCCATGGAGGCACCACCAGGGTAGGCAAAGAGGTCGGTGACGCCCTCTCTTTCGAGCGCCTCAACGAGGATGTCTGAGCCCTTGCGGGGCTCGTCGGGGGCGAATTCACGGAGGGCTGGGGAGGAGGAGGTGGGGGCGGCGGTTGGCGCCGAGGCGGACAGCGGCTGGTGGCGGTCCGCGGTGGCGGAGATGGGGCGAAAATGGGGTTGGCGCGAAGAGAGGGAGAGAATAGGTCGGGTGGAGAGAGGATGGAAGCGGTAGAAGGCGGAGAAAGGAGCAGACGAGGGCTTGGAGGAGGCAATCGCGGCCGTGGTAGCGGCCGCCGCCGCCGCCGCCGCCGCCGCCATGGATGAAGCCATCTTGAGGAGAGGAAAGAGGGTTTTTTTAATTTCAGTCTCGATGTGGAGAGCCAAAGAGGCCAAAGGATCCTGAGGTAAGGGAATTTATAGTACACAGATTGGACGAGTGGCTCAGATTTTAAACCTCGATTTGGAACGTCATCCACGAATCTCGAGATTGAATTATCATCTGCAACAAACATGAGTTTATTTATTATCATTCAATATACTCATCAATTAAATAAATAAATTTAAAATTTTATTAAATTAAACAAATAAATTTAAAGTCATGTGTATAAAATGTCATTATGCTAGATTAAAATATTTTTTTCTGATTTAGTTATCTATATCTAATCACATGTAAATGATATTAGACGGTTTGAAATTAGTGTTATCATCTTTTGTTCTACTGAATAACATTATGACATTTGTTATAAAGAGGTAAAATCATTTTTCGATAGACGCATGTTCTCGGAAAGAAACTCTTTCTACCCCATAGTCATTTGGGGGTCGACTATAAATTGACCATATGATTTATTTCCCTTCACATTATCTGAGCACGGGCCGTGAGGGGTGCCTAGAGTGAGCATAATCATAATAACATCGTGTCGTTCCCACGAGGTGCCTAGTTAGTTAGAGGGTGACAAATTTGCTACAATTAGTATGGATCAGTTCCTAACGGGCGCATACCCTCCAGGAAAAAATTCCTTCCACCTCCTGGCCACTTAGCGGTCAATTATAAATTGACCCCATGATTTAACTCCTTTCATATTATCTAGGGACGAGCTCTGAAGGGCATCTAGGGTGAGCGAAATTACCTTTTACTACAATAAATAATGTTGTGCCCCCACATCATGCCATAATGGGTTGGCACAGTGGGTACTTATATGTGGTGTTGCTGCAATGAATAACGTTCGTGAACAACGTTCATGAATAATGTTCGAGAAAAATATTCATGAACAAGTTCGTGAACAATGTCAATGAACTATATTCATTAATAAAACTTTTATCAACATGTTAAATAAACAAATAAACTTTTAAAATAAACAAACAAATTTATATTATTAAATTCAATAGCCAATCAAACAAACTTAAAATATAAAAGTTTCAAACAATTAAATAAGTTTAAATTAAGAGTTCTATAACATCTAAATGAATCAAAAATAAGTTAAGCTGGAACCAATCTCAAACTCATAAAAAGAAATCAAGACAAGCTTAAATAATTATTTCAAATTAATTTAAGCTCAACTTGGCTTGACTCGATTACCTTATCAAACAAATTTGAACCTCGAAAGCTTTACTCGACTTGACTCATTTACAACCTTAATTATGAATTAATCATCCAGATTAGGGCGGTAAATGAGTCAAGTCGAGCCAAACTTTGTCTTGTCCAAACTTATTTGATAAGGTAATCGAACCAAGCCAAGCCTAAAATGAATCAAATTGTTGAAATGATTGTTTAAACTTGACTTGGTTTATTTTTTATAAGTTTGAGCTTGGGCTTAGTTCAAGCTTGACTTGAGTTTGGTTCGTTTAGAGCTCTCAATTCGATCTTGTTTAAAATTTTTATATTTTAAACTTGTTTGGTTGGTTATTGAGCTTGATAATATGAACTTGTTTAATCATTTCGAAACTTTTTTTTTATTTATTTGGCATGTTGATAAGAGTTTTATTGATGAACGTTATTCACAAATATGTTCATGAATATTAATGAGCTGAATATATGTGTTCAAACTTATTTGTTTAGTTGAACAAGTTATTACAACTTGTTCATTTAATTGATTTTGTGTGTATTAAATAAACATAAATAAACTCTTACCAAGTTAAACATCAAACTTGTTCATAAACGTAATTTGATTCATTTACAATCTTAGTCCAGACTTCTCGTTTAAGCTCAGTGTGATGGAATCAATCAATGTGTAGCAAAAGGTAGCGTTCGCTATCCCAGCAGTCCCATATGGCCGGTTCCATGGCCATTTGTGAGGAGGTAAATCAGGAAGCTGTAGTTATCCACTGTGAGATAGGACATTTTTTTGATTTTATCGAGATTTGACCTCTTGTCCAGTATAGTAATATCTGTCTTGTAGTAACCAATTCAACTATATCCCAAGGTAAATGATGGAATCAATTAAGATGCAACATATGAGTCCCATGATAAGAAGAATGTGATAGCTTTATGAGGTTAAAAACTAAGTCAGTAAGCAATTTGCAATTGCCAAGAAGAGTCAATTTTATATATTAGGTAGTGTTTTATAGAGTAAGGGAATAGTCAACAAATGACTGATCACTCATGCGATAGACATTGTTTTAAATCCTAAGAACACACGATGATCTAAGATGTATTACGCAGAAATCCTTCTTTGCACCAAATATAATTGTTCCTCCGCCAGCCGCATAAGGAAAAAAACTGATCACGACACTACGTTTGTTAGAGTTTAGTTTGACAAAGAAGAGAGTATTAAATTGGAGGATGATGTGATGAAATCTTGTAGCTCCACCTGCTCTATATGATCAAAAGTAATAATGAAATGTCAATCAAAATTAGGGATGATAATTTCATCCGAATTTAATGAAAAATTTGATATCAAATCCGAATTGATGAGAATATAGAAGTACTATCAATAATTGATATATATATATATATATATATATATATATATATATATATATATATATAATAGTTGATATATATATATAAACTATTTTTATTGATATTAGGAGGAGATTATATAGATGTTTAATCTATTTTTTAAATTATGTATATATATTATAATAGGATGTTAATTTTAATATGTTTTTGTTAAATGATAATAGTTGGATAGAAAGAAGAAAAATTATAAGTATAGAAGATATTCGATCCTTTAATAGGTATGAGTATACCCATCGGATATTCTATACCTGATGGGTATGGGGACAGAGGATATATAATCTGACCCGAATCTAACTCATTGTCATCCCTAATTAAAATCAAGGTGGGTCAAACATAACCCAAAGGAAATCAGACTCAACCTATATGAGACTCAGATTTGATCGAACCGGCTTAATACACTCATCTTAAAGATTCAAGTTTGATTACGGACAAGTTAGCTATTACGCTACGACCTCAGCTGTTAGTATCATCCTATCTTGGTATTGGGTCTCGACATCGCCCCCGACTCAACCTCATATCTAGACATCTCCCCTGACTTAGCCTCGGTCGTCGACATCATCATGTCTCGACATTGGGTCCCGACATCACCACTATCTCGGCCTCAGATCTCAACATCATCCATGCCTTGGCCACATATCTCAACGTCCTCCATGCCTCAGTCTTAGTCGCCAACATCGCCCTTGTCTTGGCCTCAATCTCTGACATCATCCATGTCTTAACCTAGCTCATATCTCAACATCATCCCTATCTCGGCCTCAGTCACTGACATCATCTTGGTCTTGGCCTTAGATCCTGACATTCTTCCTGCTTCGACCTCGACTTTGTCTATCTTCAAGTCCACTCAACATCGACCTCATCCTCGGATCAGGTCCAAACCCTATGTTAGTTCATTGAAAACACATGAGGGGTGTGTGGATAATGAGGCAGCATAACTGCCTCATTGAAGAGGTCATTTTTTTCAGAAGATACGGACAACGATTACTAATATTCTAAATCACGTGACACTAGATAAATGGAGAGGTAGTTAAGTGGTTGTTAGATCTAGTTTCCTAGATGCCCTTCTTCAAACACGTGGCATTCGATGAACAAAGAGACGTGGATCTGGTCCCTTCACTAGTCATATGAGGATAATGAAGAAGAATGAAATGTTTGACGTGGAGATACTCTTTTGACTCTAGAGAAGGTATGTATAAAGGATTTGTGACTCTCTCACACTCTTTGAGGTTATGTCATACTCTCTTCTGCTTCTTCTTCTGCTTCTTCTAGTTCTATACCTTAAGAAAATCATAACTTGAGCATCAGAGGGTTGATCGGGATCCTTCTTCAGCATCATTCTAACACTCTGTTGAAGTGCTTTTCAAGTTCTCTCTAAAAGTATCTAGGTTAGTTTTGATGTGGTCAATCAGGTTAAGTTAGGTCTTGTTATGTTTTATCCTTGTGTTTAAGTGTGTAGGAGCTTAAAAACATAAGAAGTCGAGCAGAAGACGCAGCTAGCGAGAAAGATGACACAAGAAGGGAGTTGACAGGCTCGGTCCGTCCGAAGGACGAGGTGCTACGAAGGAATACGCCAGCGGATGAGAAGGAAGTGCACGATGTTTTAAGGGACAAGAAGCCAGACTGGAAGACTGCTCGAGAAAAGAAGGCTAAGTTGGGTTCTGGTGAGCTCAACTCTGGAAGGCTGAAAAATCACCCAAGCGACCAAAGAGGAAAACCAGACAAAGTCAACTTTAGTTAACCTTGTCTGAGTGGCTGGACAAAGTCCAGGCACCCAGAGTCTAGGCGATTGGACCAAGTCCTTCCGCCCGAACCTGTTTAGTACTGAACGGAAACCTCATGTAGTGGATCACCTTCGGGTCCACATTAGTAGCGGTCCGGGGGCCCAAAAGTGGATAAAATCTTATACCTTTATCATTATGAAGCAGATCGATGCGACCAGCTGAGGGCGCCCAGATCAGGTCCAGGCGCTCGGAGCAGCTATATCAACAAACAGTCACTTCGACCAGTGAGACTATAAATTGGGCCTTGGTCCTCTTCATTTCACAACACTCGAATTGTAATCAAACTCTTTTCTGTTTTCAATTGTTCGTGAGTTGTCAACGTCTTGTATGAGGCTTCTCCACCTCCGACTTGTGTCAAAGAAGGAGTTTAGTAAACGTGTTTCATTTGCCTTGGATTAGCAACCTCCTCGGCTGTAAATCAAGTAACCTCGGTAATCTTGTACTCTTTTATAACTATTACTTTTCTTTATTAAAGTGTTTGCATAACTTAAGTCGAAAAGCTTTAAGAAACATACTTTTGTAATTTCAGGCAATTCACCCCTTCTTACCAGCCACACGGGATCAACAAGTGGTATCAGTGCAAGGACGCTTCAAAAGGACTAACCGCTGATCAAAGCAAAGAAATCGATGGCCCGACCAAGCTTCAACCCGCCAAAGTTTGAGGGGTAGTTTTGTACACTGGAAATGCCGAATGCAGGTATTTCTAAGAACCAATTTCAAAATTCTTTTAATAATAAAGTATAATTTTATAGTTCCTAAGGATCAACAAGGAGAAGAGAAGGAAGAATACCTATGGATGAAGAAGGAGCAAAATGACTTCGTAGCCAATAGTAGAGCGGAATACCATCTACTAAGTGTATTACCACCTCAAGAAGTCAATCGTATCAGAAGCTACACCTCGGCCAAAGAACTCTAGAGAAATTCCTGGAACTCCATGAAGTCACATCCGAAGTAAAACTTGCATGACGGGACATTCTTCAGAGTAAGCTAACAAACCTCCGCTTGGAAAAAGTTGAGACTATGACTCAATTACACGCAAAAATCAATGAGCTGATCACCGGACTGATCAATCTTGGTGAAACAGTAACCAATCGGGACTTAGTCCACTATGCGCTCAATGTCTTTCCCAAAACTCCAGAGTGGACCTCAATCATAGGTGCCTACTACATCTCTAAGGATTTGGAGGTAAGTACCTTAGAAGAACTTTTTTCAACATTAGAATTACGTGGATCTAGATGTTCAGATAAAAGAAAAGAGTCAAGTTAGAACCTGGCAGTAAGAGCCAACAAGAAGGACGAACCTCAGTCAAACTAAGATCTTGATACAGACCAAGAAGCGTATATAGTAAGGAAGTTTAAAAAAAATTTAAATCTAACAAATTTAAAGAGATGCAGTCCAAGAAAAATCCAAGGAGTAAACGAAAGGTTTAATGTTACAATTGCCAAAAGGAAGGACACATAAAGGATAACTGCCCAAAGCTCAAGAAGGAGAAAGACAAAGGGCCAAGGTGAATCAAGCATAAAAATCTCAAGGCCACTTAGGATGAAAATTCTTCATCTGAATCCGAGATAGAAGCTTATGCTTGACTAGAATTGATGGCTAGTCACGAAGGACCAAACAACTCGGAAGTTAGCATCGATGAAGGGAGAGCCACATCCGATGAATATAGCAATGCAGGGGGAGAATCTAGTTTCAAATCTGACATAGTAAGTGAGGTATGTGTCTTACCTCCTAATATTTTGGAATAAAGTTTATTTCTAAGTCAATGTGTAAACTGAAAATGAAATATGAACAATTGAAAAAGAAAAACCTAGAAATAAAAATAATCTTAGTAAAATCAAGTTTATTAGAGGATTTCAATACATTCAAAATTAAAAATATTAAGTTGAAAGAAAAATTAGAATAATTAGAAAAGAATGATGCATGTTCAAATTTAATAAATTATCAAGAGCTAAATTGATATTATATATTACATAAGGGCCAAATTAAAAAATAATAAGAAAATATGTTTCAAGAAAATTATTGATTAATCTAATAGGTAGGAATCTATATTGGGTTTCTAAATTATGCTTAAGTTAAATCTTTGTTATGCATATTTTAATTTTAATTTGCTTTAATATTTTCTTTGCATCCTTAAAATTGTCTAATTTTTCAAATAAATTATTTTCATATCCTTTCAATTCAAAATTAATTAAATCTTAATTTTTTCATGATAAATGATTTTATTACTTATCAATTATTAGTAGAAAAAAATTAAAAAAAATTTTAATCGTTAATGAATTTTCTACGTATTTTTTTATCAAAATATTAATTTTTAATATTAAAAATTATTTTAAAAAGTAATCTTTTAAGATTTTTTTTTTTGAAGATATAAATTCTATTTGACATATTCATGAAATTTTGTAAAATTTGTCAAGCTCAAAATTTATTTTTAAATATTTTTGAATAAAATATATCTCTCTATATAAAATAATTAATTAATGCTTATATTAATTTTATTTATTCATGAAAGTTTTATCATAATTTTGAATTACTGTGTTTAATAGTGAAAAAAAACTTTAAAATTTTTTAAAAATTATAAATAATTTTAAAATTATTTTTCTAAAAATTAGTTTTTAAATCATAAAAATTCATATTTTTGAAAAATAATTTTCACAATTTTTTTTAAGTCTTAGTTAGTATTTAGGTAACCCTTAGCATTTTTTTTTTTATATTTACTCCTATTTTTAATGTGATCATAGAGGAAGAAAAAAGATTAAGTTTAGAGGAAGGTATAATTCTTTTTATTAATTGTTTTAATTTATATATTAAACATTTTAATTTACATATTTATTTTACTTTAGTATTTTGATTTAGCACTAACTTAATTTAGATTAATGCACATCAAAAAGAAGGATATTATAAATATCCGGATTAGTTTTGATGTGGTCAACTAAGTTAAATTAGATCATGTTGTGTTTAATCATTGTGTCTAAATGTGCAGGAGCTTAGGAACACAAGAAATCGAGTGGAAGACGCAGCTAACGAGAAGAATGACACGGGAAGGGAGCCAACGGGCTTAGTGTTGGTGCAATATTCCTAGGTCAAGGTTGACCAGATTGACTCAAGCTTGAGTCTTGATATTTGAGTTTCGATGTTTGACAATATATGGAGATTGCAGGTGCAATCGTCTGATTGGAGAGATTATTGGTGCAATTCTCCTCTGGTAAATGTTTGACTAGTTTGATGTGAAGAAGAGTTAAGTAGGTCAAAGTTGACCAGATACTAGATTGGGAAAGTCCTAACTGGAGGTTAGACAAAGGCAAGTCCAACAGGAAAGTTGGCAGAAGTGAAAAATCTAAGTAGGTCAGTGTTGACCAGACACTTAGTGGTGGAAGTCCTGGTGAGTGAAGTCAGGCAGTTGAAAGTTCTGGTGAGTGAAGTTAGGTGAAAGTCTTAGTGAGTGAAGCCAGGCAGGTGAAAGTCCGGGTGAATGAAGCCGGGCAGATGAAAATCCTAGTGAGTGAAGCTAGGAAAAAGTCCTAGTGAGTGAAGCTAGGTAGATGAAAAGACCTAATGAGTAAAGCCAGACACGTGGAAATCCAAGTTGGTCAAGGTTGACCGGACACCTGGTGTTGGGAAGTTCAAGTAGGTCAAAGGATTGACCGCATACTTGACACAAGGAGAAAAGTCCAAGTGAGTCATGAAGGACCGGACACTTGGCATGAGACGGTAAGTCCAAGTGGATCAAGGTTGATCGGTCACTTGGTATGAGAAGAGAAGTCCAAGTGGGTCAAATGATTGACCAGACACTTGGTGAAAAAGTCCTAGCAGGTCAAGGTTGAGCGGATGATAGGCATGAGGAGTCCCAACAGGTCATGGGTGAATGGATGTCGGGTTTGGGAACCCTTGAGCTTGAGTTAAGCAAGTCAAGGGTGGTCAATCGACCAGCCGATCGATTAGACCAAAGTCCAATCGATCAGTCGATTGACTAGGAGAGTGCTATGATAAACAACAGCCTAATCGATCAGTCGATCTATTGGGTACCGCCAATCGATTGGGGCTGGATTCCTTGCGCGAATGCGAGGAAGGCTGAATCGATTGGTCAATCGATTCAAGTCTCCCCAATCGATTGAGATATAATCATTGCCCAAAATGCAGGTTTTGGACAACTGAGATGGCACTGATCTCACGTGGCAATCGATTGGGAGTGAGTCCAATTGATTGGAAGCCCTAAAGGCACAGAGTATAAAGCCGTAGCGAGCTTTCTTCTCAGCAAAGCTTCTCCAGCCTTCTTCCCGTACTTACACGATTTCTCTCTACAACTCACCGCTGGTCTTAGAGCTTGAAAGGGAGGTGTTGTTGCACTTTTCAAAGGGTCCAGAGGCATCTACAAGCTACAAAAGTTCAAGCAAGAAGGTTTTTCATTTGTATTATCTTATATTTACTTCTTGTTTTGAGTTATATGCTTATGTAAGTGTTGTACGAGGTTTCTCCACGTTCGGTAGTTACCGAGAAGGAGATTTTTATTAGTGGAGAGCATGTCGTGTGTGGATCCTTAGATTAATCATCTCTTTTTCAGATGGATACCAAGTAAATCCTTGAGTTAGCGTTTGCTTGTGTTGGTGCAATATTCCTGGGTCAAGGTTAACCAAGTTGACTAAGCTTGAGTTGACTTAAGCTTGAGTCTTGATATTTCGATGTTTGGCAATATGTGGAGATTGTAGGTGCAATTATCCGATTAGGGAGATTGTTGGTGCAATTCCCCTCTGATCAAGGTTTGACCAGTTTGATGCGAAGAAGAGTCGAGTAGGTTAAAGTTGACCGGATACTTGACTAGGAAAGTCCCGGTGAGTGAAGCCGGGCAGAGTGAAAATCTTAGTGAGTGAAGCTAAGTGAAAGTCCTGGTGAGTGAAGCTAGGCAGATGGAAAGTCCTAGTGAGTGAAGCTAGGCATATGGAAAGTCCTAGTGAGTGAAGCTAGGCATATGGAAAGACCTAGTGAGTGAAACCAAGCACGCAGAAATCCAGGTAAGTCAAGGTTGACCAGACACTTGGTGTTGGGAAGTCCAAGTATGTTAAAGGAGTAATCGGATACTTGGCACAAGAAAATTTAGATGGGTCGAGGGTAACCAAAAATCTGGTGGAAGGAAGTCCAAATGGGTCATGGAGAATTGGACACTTGGCACGAGACAGTAAGTCCATGTGGGTCAAGGTTGACCGAACACTTGGCATGAGGAGAAAGTCCAAGTGGATCAAAGGATTAACCGGATACTTGGTGAATAAGTCCCAGCAGATTAAGGTTGACCGGATGCTATTCATATGGAGTTCCAATATGTCACAGTTGACCGGATGTTGGATTTATGAACCCTTGGGCTTGAGTTAAGCAAGTCAAGGGTGGTCAATCGATCAACCAATCGATTGGGAGAGTGCTACGATAAACAGCAGCCCAATCGATCGACTGATCGATTGGGAGCATGAATCACGAGCACAGAATTTAACCTCATCGATTGGGCACCGCCAATCCATCGAGCGATTGATTGGGGGCTGGAAATCTCGCGTGACGTGACGCAAGGAATGCTGAATCTATCGGACAATCGATTCATGCTTTTTCCAGCAGAGCACAGAAGCGCTCTGAATCGATTGACTGATCGATTCAAGCCTCCCCAATTGATTTACCAATCGATTGGGATATGACCGTTGCGAAGGAAGCGTCAAGTTTAAAGTTGTGACAAGCCTTCTTCGTTCAAAAACTCTCCATCTCTTCTTCTCACAATTCTCACAGGTTATCACCACCAATTCTTGAAGCATCTTGGAGTCAAATCCTGCTGCACTTCCAAGGTCAAGAGGCATTCTAAACAAGAAGAAGAAGCAAGCTAGGGTTTCCTCATTGTAAATCTTGTAAGATTTGATATTGTATTAGCTTGTATTTCTTTCTTCTTGTATTGTCTACGTGAGAACTTGTTTGAGGCTTCTCCATCTTCGATAGTTATCGAGAAGGAGTATTTTTATAGTGGATGAGTGAGGGCTAGATCCTTGGATTAGTCACCTCATCTTGAGGTGGATACCAAGTAAATCCTAGTGTTAGCCTTGTGAGTCTTGTTTTAAGTTTATTCCGCTGCAAATCATCATGAAGCAAGCCCACAAAGCACGACGAGATATTCACCCCTCCCCTCTAGCTACAAATCAACCCTAACAAGTGGTATTAGATATAGGTCGCTCTTCACCGATATCATTGCTGGAAAGGGCAATGATCTAAAGGGAGAAGAAGTTGAAGCAAGTTCAACAAAGTCAAAGACTTCAAAAGAGCTTGACTTCAAATGGAATTCCAAGATGGATTTGGATACAACACAAGGGTGTCTCCATCATACACATCGACAATCTTCGATTCTTGGAAATCAAGAATCTAAAACTTCCTTATGATGGAGATAGAACAATGGTTTGCTCTCATGGAAGGCTTTGAAGCTCCAAGAGATTCAAAAGGCAAAATTCTCAAGAAAATCAAATGAAGTTAAGAGTAAATTCAAAGGAGTCAGGTCAATGACAAGATTGTTGGATCGTGATATTTCGATAGAGGGGGAGGGTGAATATCGATTACGAAAATTTCGATAAGAGTAAGCGCAGCGGAAAAGAAAATCAATGCTAACACGGAACCAATTTTACTTGGTTCGGAGCCTGTGTCGACTCCTACTCCAAGGCCTGCACACGAGGGTGCTTTCGATGGACAATTCACTAGCAATTCGATAACTATTACAAACTAATACAGGAATGCTAATGAAAAACAAAGTAAAGCTATACCGACAGAAGAAGAAATTAAAAGAACAGCATTGTCGGAACTTCGCAGCGTTGCAGGAGCATAGGAAAGCAGATTCTGAGTTGTTTTGAAGCTCTGCCTCTGTCTCTTCTTTTATATGAAGCTCGGGGCGCCCCGGATCCCTTCCGGGTGCCCTGGTGAGACATGGCAGGTCCAACCAGTGAGCTTCACGTGGCGACGCCGCGTTTGGATAAATTTTGCCTCCCGGGCACTCGGATCCCCTCCGGGCGTCCGGACCACCTTTTTCCAGGGAATACCTTTCCTGCAAAATAAGGTTAGTCCGAGGCAAATAGATAATGTATATCCTGCAAAACAGAGTGTTTGCACAGTTCATAAGTTTAACATAAAAGTTATGACTTAGATTTCGTCTTTCCGAGACCAGAATCTAGTCACGATCTCGACTTAGATATCCGAAATGGATCTAAGCCGGATTGACGCCTACTGTTCCCTTCCCGGGAACGCGTCCTCACAGTTAGTCCCATCCAGTGACTTACCTTTACTCACCTGCCAGACGTCCGGTCAGCCCTTCGACCCATCTGGACTTCTCGCTAAGCGTCCGGTCAGCCCGTCGACCCGCTTGGACTTCTCGCCAGCTATCCGGTCAGCCCGTCGACCTAGCTGGACTTCTCGCCAAGCGTTCGGTCAGCCCGTCGACCCGCTTGGACTTCGTGCCAGATATCCGGTCAGCCCGTCGACTTGTCTGGACTTAGCCTGCACACTCGATCAGAGTGTTAGATCACGACAAACCTAACTTAACCTGATTTGTCATTCATCAAAACCTGAGTTAGACTGTTAGTGCTAACCGCACCAACAAAGATGACCAAGCTATTGGTCAATTTATTGCTCAGCAATATCTTGACTCAAATTGGAGAATATAAGGATGCCAAGAAACTTTCGAGAAAATTAGCCAAGCTTCATGAAGAACCCTCCACTGCATCATGTTGGTGCAGCGGGCCGGCAAGAGGGGAGGGGTGAATTGCTTGAAACAGAAAAAGATGCCCTCCTCGAACTTTCAACTCTTAAAGTACAATAGAAATAAATAAAAGAAAATAATAAAACTTAAGAAGACTCAGGGTTTGACTTGGTTACAACCTAGGTAGTTATTAATCCAAGGCGGTTGCAAGAACTCAGTGTTGGACCCCATGGTAGTTTTGATGTGATCAACCAAGTTGGTTAGGTCCTGCGTTGTATTTGATCCCTGTGTCTAAGTGTGTAGGAGCTTAGGAGCGCAGGAAGTCGAGCGGAAGACGCAGCTAGCGAGAAGGACGGCACGGGAAGGGAGTTGACGGGCTCGGTGCGTCCGAAGGACGAGAGAGCTGCGGAAGAGTACTCCGGTGGGCATGAAGAGCGTGCGCGGCGTTCGAGGGACGTTAAGCCGGGACGGAAGGCTGCTCAAGGAGAAGGCCGGGAATTGGGTTCGGGTGAGCCCTATTCCGGTTGGCCGCAATCACCCAAAAGAACGGAGTTTCGGAAGCTAAAGCGAAGAAGAAAAGGAGTCAAAAGAGGCTGGAAATTACTGTAGCAGAAGTTACTGTAGCAGAAACTTGAAGGCGCTTTAAGGCGCCTTCAACAGTCTGTTTTGACCGTTTGCGCTGCGGATAAAGTTTTATCCGCTGACCGAGCTGGAGGCGCCTTAAACCTTGTTGGAGGCGCCTTGGACCCTCGGGATAGACTTTCCAGGAGCTATAAAAAGGACCCTGGAGCTAGGAATTCAACAACAACTCAAGCATTCAATCTGTAGTGTTTCCTAGCAATAGTTCTGAGCTTTTGAAAGTGTAAAAGGCTTCTCCGCCTTCAGCAAAGGAGAGTTTCTTTTAGTGCGCTTCTACTGCCCTGGATTAACAACCTCCTTGGTTGTAACCAGGTTAATTCTTCTGTGTCTTTCTTTTACTGTTTTATTATTTTGTTAACTATTGCACTAACTGAGTTGAAAGTACGAGGAGGGTATAGTTACTTTTTGTTTTTAGCAATTCACCCCCCTCTTGCCGGCCTTCGCTGCACCAACACTCAGTAAAAATCTCCTTCTCTGAAGGCGGAGAAGCCTTTTACACACTATGAAAGCTTAATCATCGCTAGGAATTGAGTACAAGAGTTGATGATTAATTTCCTAACTCCATGGCCCTTTTTATAAGGCCTAGAAACTCTATCTTCGGCTTGAGGGCGCCTCCCATAAGCATGGAGGGCGCCTCCAGCATGACATTTGGATAAAGTTTTATCCAAATGCGAAACAGTCACTTTGACTGGGTTGAGGGTGCCCTCAACGCCATGGAGGTACCCTCAATGTGGAGGGTGCCCTCAATTCTACAAGGTATAAATAGCTCCAGCTTCTTTTCACTCCTTTTCTTCTTCTGAAGCTCCCATCGCTTAGGTGATTGCGACCAACCAAAATAGGGCTCGATAAATCAAGAGGCCCGATAAGTTAGGAAATGATATTATTTATAGTGTGTGTTGTTGATTATAGAAAGAAATTGTGTCCTAGGAATCTAGGTTGATGATGCCCCCAAGAGGAGCTCATAAGGATTGTCATGTAAACCCTGTAGGTGGACTTAGTCCAACATGAAAATAAGGTTGAGTGGTACTACTCTTGGAGTTAGATATTAATTAAGTGAGTTGTCAGTAACTTATTTAATTAGTGGGCATTCGATATCTTAAACACAGGGAGATTAACACACTCATAATAAGAAGGAGCTCATATAGTAATATGAGATTGGTACAGTAGTTCAATAATAACTCTTTAGTGGTATGAGTTATTATTGATGAACTCGAGTTGGGTGTTTGGGGCGAACACGGGAAGCTCAAGTTCATCGGGAGACCAAAACCAATTCATCCTCTCGGTCCCTATCGTAACTTCTTATTTATAAAGTCTTATAACCACCTAAAGCCCACCTTCTTATCCATCCTAAGGTGGTCGGCCAAGCCAAGCTTGGAGCCCAAGCAATGGCCGGCCAAATCAAGCTTGGATGGATTGAAGTGTGGTCGGCCTAGCTTGGAGCCCAAGCTTAGGTGGCTGGCCACATAAAAAATAAAAAATAAAAGGGATTTTATTTTTAAAATCTTTTCTTATGTGGAAGCCATGATTTAAAAGAGAGTTTTAAAAATAAATCTTTCCTTTTATAGTCTCTACAAAGGATTAAGAGAAAGGTTTGATATCTTTCATTATTTGTAGTTAAAAGGAAGATTTTAATTTTGGAGAAAACTTTTCTTTTTTGTAATCATCCACATATTTTAATAGAGATATTTTAATTTATAAAAGTTTCCTTTTATAACAAACCATGAAGAGAATTTTTAAAAGAGAAATTTTTATTTTAAAAATTTCTGGAAATAAATTAGGAAGTTTTCATTCTGTGTTTAAAACTTTCCTTGTTTGGAGTGGATGGTGGTGGCCGGCCATTAAGGGTTTATAAAGAAATTTTAATTAAATTTTCCTTCTTAAACATTGGAAAGGAATATAAGGAAGTTTTAATTATAAAACTTTTCTTATTTACCAAAACCAAGGATTATAAAAGAGAGGGTAGAGGTGTCTCACCTCACAACACATCATCTATTATTCCTCTCTTCTCTTCCTTGGTGGTGGCCGACCCTCATCCTTTCTCCTTCTCCTATTCTTTTTCCTTGGTGGCCGGCGACATCTCATCTCAAGGAGCTTGGTGGTGGCCAGATCTTGCTAGAGGAAGAAGGAGAGATAAGAGACATTGTTTCTTAGCATCCCTTGGAGTTTGGTTGGTGGCCGAAAGTTCTTCATCTCTTGGAGATTATTGGTGGCCGAAACATGCTTGGAGAAGAAGGAGGCTTGGGTGGATTCTCGTCTCGGTAGATCGTCGCTCATATGACGTCCGAGATAAGAAGAGAAATATGATAGAAGATCGTGAGGTCTATAAGCTACAAAAGGTATAACTAATTATTAGTTTTCGCATCATAACTAGTTCATTATTTTGTTTAGATCTTGAAATACCAAACACAAGAGGCTAGTGATTCTAAGTTTCGGATTTATGATTTGATTTGTGTTTCTTTTGTTTTTCGATTTTGTGATTTGATTATTCTTATTGGTTAAACCTATGGTTACTATAAGGAGATTAAATATTGAATTTCGTTAAGGTTTTGTCTAGGAAGTGGTAGATGATCTCATACCCAAGAAGACCTAGTGTCTCGCCATGTTTAACCTCGAAGTCAATCTCTGAAATAAATATTTAATCGAATTTATAACATGGGTGGATTTGGATAAATAATGTTAAGTATCGCTTGCGATCTAAGTCTAACCTCTAAGAACAGATAAGTTAAATTTGAAATCAATAATGTTAACTTCTGTTTGCGATTCCAAGTTTAATTTCTAAAGAACATAATAGGTTATTAGAAAAGGTTCAGGACTTGTATAAAATTTTTATACAGGGGAACTGGTACGATATTCCGAGTAGCGACCAACAACGATCGCGAGCACAGAGGAGTTCCCAATCTATCAGTTGATCGATTGGGCACCACCAATCGATTGCTGCTGGATTCCTCGCGCGGACGTGAGGAAAGCTGAATCAATTGGTCAATTGATTCAAGCCTCCCAAATCGAATGACCAATCGATTGGGATATGACCGTTGCGCAGAATGCAGGTTTTTGACGGTTGAGATGGTGTTGTTCTCACGTGGCAATTGATTAGGAGTGAGCCCAATCCATTGGAGACCCTAGAAGCATGGAGTATAAAGTCGTAGTGAGCTTTCTTCTCAGCAGAGCTTCTCCAGCCTTCTTCCCGTGCTTACACGATTTCTCTCTACTACTCATTGCCGGACTTAGAGCTTGGAAGAGAGATGTTGTTGCACTTTCCAAAGGGTCCAGAGGCATCTACAAGCTACAAAAGTTTAAGCAAGAAGATTTTTCATTTGTATTATCTTGTATTTACTTTTTATTTCGAGTTGTATGCTTGTGTGAGTGTTGTACGAGATTTCTCCACCTCCGGTAGTTATCGAGAAGGAGCATTTTTCTTAGTGGAGAGAGTGTCATGTGTGGATCCTTGGATTAGTTACCTCTTCTTAAGGTGAATACTAAGTAAATCCTTGAGTTAGCATTTGCTTGAGTGTATTCCGCTGCTACAACATCATCATCAACCGAATGTAGCTATTCACCCCCCTCTAGCTCAGAAATCGACCCTAATACTTAGTGCATTCAAGTGACAAGGTGCTGCGGAAGAGTACGCTGGCAGACAAGAAGGAAGGACGCGACGTTTTCATGGGACGAGAAACCGGAGCGAAAGAATACTCGAGGAAAAATGGTCAAAGTTGAGTTCGGATGAACTCAACTCTGGATTACTAGAAAATCACCGAAATGACCAAAGCCGAAGACCGAACTAAGTCAACCTGAGTTGACCTTGTTCGGGCGCCTGGACCAAGCTCAGGTGCCCGGAGAGGGTCCGGGCGTCCGGACCAGTTGGGTGCCGAACGGATGCCTTGTCGTAGTGGAATCACCTTTGAGTCCACATCAGCAATGGTTCGGGTGCCAGGAGTGGATAAAAACTTATCACTTTACTATTGCAAAGTGGATTGAGGTGACCAGCTGGGGGCGCCCGGATGGGGTCCAGGCACCCAGATTGGGTCCGTGCACTCGGAGTGCGTCATGTCAGTAAACGATTACTTCGACCAGTGTGGCTATAAATAAAGCTCTGGTCCTCTTCATCTCACAACACTCGAATTGTAATCAAACTCTTTTCTGTTTTCAATTGTTCGTGAGTTGTCAACGTCTTATACGAGACTTCTCTGCCTTTGACTTGTGTCGAAGAAGAAGTTTAGTAAACGCACTTCATTTACTTTGGATTAGCAACTTTCTCATTTGTAAACTAATTAACCTCGATAGTCTCGTAGTCTTTTATAAGTATTACTTTTCTTTATTAAAGTGTTTGTATAACTTAAGTCAAAAAGTTTAGAGAAATGTATTTTTATAATTTTAGATAATTCATCTCTCTCTTGCCCGTCTTACGAGACCAATACTCTCATCTTCATCACCGACAATATCTGAAGAGTGCCATGTCAACCCTTTCATTGACTGATGACTTGACTATCCATGATATTTGGTCAGAATAACAGACAAAAAGAACTTTGATAAAAAGCGGTTCACGTTTGCTGGAACTTAGGTTTGACAGAAAAGGGAGTAGTAAACTAAAAATCTGTGGCTTCAGAGCTAGAAGACGAATTCTGAACGTTGTAAAATAAAAACCTGTGGGTTTGATCATCAGTTTTATCGAAACAATGAGGAACATGTGTTCATCGGGGGACATGCTTTAGGAACTAATGGGGCGTTTGGTGACTACTTCCTCATTCAAACCAATGCGCCAAGAACACAAGACGCTGAGTCATTAAGCAAAAAGTGTGTGGGTTCCTCAGGACTCTGAAAGAGGTCTGTTACCAATCAAAATATGGCTGGGCATCATTATTTGACAGATTGACAGTACTGCAGTGTGCTACTTTGTTAGTGCTGGAGAATTTTGGCCCAAGCTGTAGAAAAAAAAAAAAAAATCAAATCACCACAGATTTAAGCACATGTTATTTTCTATACAAGATTTGTTGGGATAATAAAAGATAGATGGGCAATCTTTTGATTTTCCTTCAAATTTCATGATCATAATTTATATATTAGAATTGTTAAACCTAAATAGATATCTTAATTGAGGAGGCATAGAATTTTTAGCAAGTTAGTAAAGATCTGAAAGACAATAAATTAGGAACATAATGCTATGTTAAGGTTAAGTCAATTGAACAAGAAGTTTTGATTTTAATAAATTAAATTCTTGATTGAGTCGATTAAAAATTAGAGGCCTCTCTATATATAAGTTATGGGTGTGCTTTGTCTAAAAATTAATGCACAAAATTAAAATCTACTTTTGAATTTTGTGAAACTGATTAATGATTATTAGAAGACATGTTCTATAAATTCTAATGGCATCTTCTAGTTGAAATCAATTCTCATATCTTATAAAAGATTTTACTTATACAAGGTTTCTTTGTCTTTAGCAAACAAGCTTTGTAATGGGAATACAAGCACGACTATCTAATACAGTAAAAAATGATAATTCTCACTTTGGGATTCTTTTAAGATTATCTCATGTGATCTTAAAAGGAAATAAATTATGAAAAATTTCACCCAACACAATGACTTTATACAAGATTAGGTGAAGTACAATTATCTAATTTTTTTTTTGATAAATAGATAAATAGATCATCAGAAAAAAAACACACGCAAGCCAAAGATAATAATCAGTTCCAAACACGTCACATTCAGGCAATTGCTGAATCGATGTGAGGGAACTCATTGTACCTTATAGAGCTGATATATGTACAGATACACCACTTACATCATAGTCAACATAAGTACAAACCTAACATAAATACATATACTATCAGAGCCACACATCTCTCACACTGATCTCACACATCCATATCTTTGTCATCATACATGCAATCACATTAGTCAGGGCATCTCATCATCGTTGTGTCGTGTCATCTTGGCTTCCTCCCTATCTCATCATCGTATGTAGCGGGTGTTGCCATAATGAGGTCACAGGATCGATTCTTAGGGCAGTTGAGGAATAAATCTCCTATCCCCGTATTACACCCTGTCCATCACATGCTCACTCGGATGCTGCGATTTACCTCCCTCGTGATGGCTTTGGGTCGGGTACGGCGGGGGCGCTGGAGATGAGCGTTTCGCCTTCTGCCACAATCATCATCAGCTTATCCGACAATGTTCTTCAAGTGCCAAAACTCACGGTGGGAAACCTGAAGTCAGACTCGGACAGTCCGGTGACTGTCAGATTTATTTCTATATATTATTTTTTGTGTTCTAACTCTGTTTTGCAGGAAACTAATATTTTTGTGCAGGGTTAGAACTGACCGGGATCGGTCGACCGAACCTTAGAATCGGTCGACCGAACCCCCAAGCTAGCAGATCAAGTTTCCAGAAGTTGGACCAGGCTCGACCAGGGATCGGTCGACCGGACCTTGGGATCAGTCGACCGAACATGGGATAAGTGTCGACTGGATCAGGCCGAGGTGAGCAGATCATAGGAGACTTATCGGTCGACCGGACCTTGGGATCAGTCGACCGAACCCGGGGATAGAGCTTGACCAGATCGAAGCGGAGCGACAGATCGACGGATCAGATGCGGTGGAAATCATCTGATCGGTCGACCGAACATGAGAATCGGTCGACCAATCCGCTTCGGGTCAAAGCTGATCCCGAGACTTGGGGATCTGGATCAGACTTGCTAATGCTATAAAAGGAGGCTTAGGATGCAGCTTCAAAATACAACTCTCAGAAAGAAGAACCTATGCTCTTGTGTGCTGCTCTGTATGCTTCAACAAGGCCCTGCTGCTCCAACGACCTAAAGCTCCAAAGTTCCTTATTTACTGTTCGTTGGTATAATCTTTCTTACTGCACTTAACTGTAATTAATCTTGTAATCATCGATTCTATAGTTGTTGCCCACCGAAAGCGGTCAACGACCGTAGGCCTTCGAGTAGGAGTCGAGCTACGCTCCGAACGAAGTAATTCAACTGTGTCTTCTGTGTATGTTTGCATTTACTTTCCCCTGCGTTTAATTACTCGAACGATTTCCGAAAAACGTGAACGAGCCGCGAGCGCTATTCACCCCCTCTAGCACTTTCGATCCAACAATTGGTATCAGAGCGGGGTCGTTTTGAATCGGTGCAACCACCATTCAAAACAATTTCTTCGTGGTATTTTCAGATTTTTCGGAGTCAATTAGAATTTAGCTTTATCGCTATATTCTAATTCTTTTCTCGAAACAGTTTTTGCTCGAGGTTGGTGCAACACCACCCGAGTTCGTGTTCTATTTTTTTTACTTCCCGCACTACTAATCCAGGACCAAGTCCTAGAATCTTCTTGTTGTTTATTTTTTTTATAGTTGAACTAAAATAACCCTTCAAGAAGGCTACAGTACAGCTTGTCCCTCACTATTCACCGGAGACGACTTCGGGTACTGGAAGGGTCGGATGGAGGCATATCTCCAGACTCATTTTGAAGTTTGGATGATCGTCAAAACCGGACTCCAACTACCAACTGATAGCGCCGGCAAGCCACTACCATGCGAGGACTGGGACGCATCTCTGATTAAGAAGGTGGAAGCAAATGCCAAGGTGACATGCACCCTCCAGTGTGGACTGTCAAAGGAAGAACTTAACCGGGTCGGCCCCTTTAACAGTGCCAAGGAGCTGTGGGAGAAGCTCATTGAACTTCACGAAGGAACGTCCGACACCAAAGTAAGTAAAAGAGACCTAATCTTCAATAAATTATTTAATATCAAACTGCAGGAAGGTGAGACGACTGCCCAACTCCACGCCCGAATTCAAGATCTGCTCAACGGTCTTCATGCAATTGGACAAAAGGTAGATAACCGGGACATCATAAGGTACTCCTTAAACACTTTTCCGAGGAACACCTTGTGGACATTTATGGTAGATGCTTACAAGGTTTCTAGGGACCTATCTACCATTAAATTAGATGAACTTTTTGCAGAATTCGAACTTCATGAACAGATTAATGCACGCCCGACCGAGAAAGGGTTGGCTTTGGTTGCATGAACAGGGAGAATGCGCGAATCAAAGATCAAGTGCAGAACCGAACCAGAATCAGAAGAAGAACCAGATTCAGGCGATGAAGATGACAAACTAACAATTGAACTCGTCAATTTGGTAAAGAAATTGTACAAGAAGAACCTCAAGAAGGCAGTTCAGTCCAAGGAAGTTCAATGAAAGGTGAAGTTAGAGGTAACGTGCTACGGATGCAATCAGAATGGGCACATCAAGGCGAACTGCCCAAATCAGAAAGATCCGATGAAATCAAGGAAGAAAAAGGCCCTAAAGGCGACATGGGACGAATCTTCAGAAGAGGATACCGACGACGAGCTCGAACAAGCAAGCCTTCTTGCACTGGTGGCCCGGGACCAAATTGACATGTCCGAGAGCGAGTCCGAAGCAGAATCGGAGAGAAGCCACGGATCCACATCCGTTTCCGAAGGGCCCAATCCCTTTGTAAGTATCCCTCGCCTCAATAACTTAGTTAATTACTTATTACGAAAATTAGCTAAGTCGAACCTTAAAATTAAGTCACTTCTAAAGGAAGTAGCTGTCCTTAAAGAAGTGACTAACTCCGAATCTTTGACTGAACCAGTTCAGACTGGAAACTCAACTCAAGTCCAAAAACTTGAGGAAGAGAATTCCAGCCTGAAAACTCAAGTCAAGGATTTGGAAAAATACTAGAGCGGTTTTCTTTAGGTTCCAAGAATCTTGACCTGATTCTTGGGACACAAAGAGTCGTTTACAATAGAACTGGTCTAGGATTTAAACCAAAAAGGAAATATAAATCCTATTTATCTCTTGTACAAAAAATAAATAGAAAAACAGTCCAAGCATAGGTCCCCAAGTCCAAATTGATTAATCAAGTTGGACTTGGTCAATATTGGGTTCCGAAGGATCAAATACACTACCTCGATAGACCATATCGAGGCTATGATCTAGGGGGAGCAAAAAGAAAAACGATATTAATTAATAAAACAAACATAATTCAAAATTAAATTTAAATTAACAATTCAAAAATTTGAAATTAAATTCAAAATTCAAAATTCAAATTAAATTAAAAATTCAAAATTCAAATTAAATTTAAAATTCAAAATTCAAATTCAAAATTAAATTTAAAAAATAATAATAATTAAATTCAAATTCAAAATTCAAAATTGAATTAAAAATAAAGATAAAAATAGAAGGAGGATCTAGAATAGCTGGCACCCCCAACTAAACTACCCGATTGGGTAACCCAACTTAATCTACCCAAAATGGGTAAACAAGAGTAGACTACCCGGCAGGGTAATTAAGGTTAGATTAAAAGGAGATAGGTTTAACTTGACCCACGGTACTGGTGAAGTATTGGATGATAGTACGTTGGGGAAACTTAGTCATCGCATGTCTAGGAAGATATGACTTCGACCTAGTACATTTGGCTAAGTGGAACTGACCGAAGCTACCATTTATGGATCCTAACCAGTTAGACCAAGGTTTTGTAGTAAGTTCAATAGGTAGGACTATTTGGAAAACCTCGAAGGCATGATTACTTTAATGATGTCCTTGTGACTCATCATAGCCCAGAAGTTTATCCAAAGAACGCTTACTTGTTGAACCCAAAGCTAAACCTGAATCTAACACAAAGTTAAAATAAACCCTAAAATTGAACCTCAAATCATCTCACAACAATTATAGGATTACCTGCTTGAAAATTTAGATCGGGTGATATGACTAAGAAAACTAAAAATTAATTAAAAATTAAATTCATAATTTAAATTTTTTCAAAATTAACTTAAAATTATTTTTCAAAATTAATTCAAAAATACTTTTTCAAAATTAACTTAAAATTATTTTTCAAAATTAACTTAAAAATACTTTTTCAAAATTAACTTAAAAATACTTTTCAAAATTAACTTAATTTTTTTAAAAATTAACTTAAAATTAGTTCTCAAAATTAACTTAAAATTATTTTTTCAAAATCAACTTAAAATTATTTCTCAAAATTAATTATTTTAAATTATTTTTAAATTGAATCAACCTTAAGTTAAACTTATATTTCAACCAATACAAAATCAATTACTTCACTTTCTTTTCATCAAATAGAGTCCAATTCAAACAATTTATGTGTAGGAACATAAAGAATTGGATCAGTGGATGTTAGACAGTGGATACTCCAGACACATGACTGGAGATAAATTAAAGTTCACAAAGCTCAAACTAAAGAATTTAGGGTCTGTTGCATTCGGCAACGACGACAAACTTAAGGTAATCGGAAGAGGTAACATCGAACTTAGTTCCGATTTTATTATTCGAAAAGTTCTATTAGTCGAAAACTTCAATTTTAAGCTTCTAAGTATAAGCCAATTATGTGATAGTGGGTACTTAGTTACCTTTGACAAATCTAGTTGTTTAGTTAAAAATATTGAAAACCCTGAAATCACACTTAAGGGACTTAGGAAAAATAATATGTACTCAATTGATCTATCCACTTCCTCAATAAAGTGTTTTCTAACACAAGAAGAGGAGACTGAGTTGTGGCACAGAAGATTGGGTCACACTCACACTAGACTCATTTAAAAAATGAGTCAAAATGATCTAGTGAGGGGTTTGCCCAAATTAAAATTTATTAAAAACTCAATTTGTAATGCTTGTCAACAAGGAAAACAAACCAAGTCAACCCACAAATCAACTAATCTTGAAAGAACTAACTCTTTACTTGAGCTCCTTCACCTTGACCTATTTGATTCACATGGAGCCAAGTCACTAAGCAAGAACCAGTATTGCTTAGTTATAATTGATGACTACTCTAGGTTTACCTGGGTAAAATTTCTAAAAACAAAAGATGAAACTTTTGAAGAATTTAGTAATTTTTGCAAGTTAACAGAAAATGAAAAAGATACTAAAATTAAACAAATAAGAAGTGATCATGGGGGAGAATTTGAAAATCATAGGTTTACCCAATTCTGTAATATCAATGGATATAAACATGAATACTCATGCCCTAGAACCCCTCAACAGAACGGTCTAGTGGAACGAAAAAATAGAACCTTACAAGAAGCCACCAGAATCATGCTAAACGAATATAATTTAAACCATCAATTTTGGGCTGAAGCAATAAATACAACAAACTATATTCAAAATAGAATTCTAATTAACAAACTTCATAATAAAACCCCATATGAAATATATTATAATAAAATTCCCAACTTAAACTATTTAAAGGTATTTGGTTGTAAAGTCCACATCTTAAACACTAAAGACTATTTAGGAAAATTTACACCCAAATCAAACCAAGGAATCTTTTTAGGGTACTCTACAACTAGTAGGGCCTATAGAGTCTATAATCAAAATACCCTAAAAGTTGAAGAAACAATTAATGTAATATTTGATGAAGAAAATATTCTACCTAATATAGATCAAAATATTGACATTAACCCAAGAAACAGAGAAGATGATGAAATCGAACCTGAACCTATCGAATTTGAAGAACAAATCACTAACTCAAATGATATACGACCAACAAGAACAAGCACAAATCACCCATCTGACCAAATTTTGGGTGACCCAACTTTAGGAGTCAGAACTAGGTCAACTTATAGAAACCAGAGCCAAATAGCCTTGATTTCAAAAATCGAACCCAAAACCATAGAAGAAGCCCTACCAGACCCAGATTGGACTCTAGAAATGCAAGAAGAATTGACCCAATTTGAAAGAAATCAAGTTTGGGAATTAGTGCCTAAACCTGTTAATAAATCCATAATTGACACTAAATGGGTTTTTAGAAACAAATTAAATGATCAAGGTGAAATAGTTAGAAACAAAGCTAGGTTAGTAGCTAAAGGGTTCAGTCAAGTAGAAGGGTTAGACTATGATGAGACCTATGCCCCTGTAGCAAGACTTGAATCCATTAGGATGTTGTTGGCCTATGCAGCACACAAGGGATTCAAGCTATTTCAAATGGACGTAAAATCCGCATTTTTAAATGGATTTATTAAAGAAGAAGTATATGTAGGTCAACCCCCAGGATTTGAGGACATAGAACAACCGAATTATGTTTTCAGACTAAAAAAGGCCCTATACGGACTAAAACAAGCACCTAGGGCTTGGTATGAACGTATGTCCAATTATCTGACATCAAAAGGATTTAACCAAGGTCAAATAGATCCAACCCTCTTTGTAAAAACCTTAGAAAATGACATTTTCATAGCTCAAATTTACGTCGACGACATTATTTTCGGTTCAACAAACTCTAAATTTCTAAAAGAATTCACCAAACTAATGGAAAATAAATTTGAAATGAGTCTGGTAGGTGAACTTAATTTCTTCTTAGGTTTACAAATTAAGCAAACTAAAGATGGGATCTATATTTATCAAACTAAATATGCTAAAGAATTAATTAAAAAATTTGGCATGGAGAACTCAAAAATAATTAATACACCAATGGCTACTAATGCAACAATTAACTCAGACTTAGAATGTAAACCAGTAGATTTGAAATACTATTGAAGTGTGATAGGAAGTCTACTGTACCTAACTGCGAGTCAACCAGACATTATTTTCGCAGTAGGTATGTGTGCACAATATCAATCTTGTGCAAAAGAGTCTCACTTAACCCTTGTCAAAAGAATCCTTAGATATGTTAAGGGAACCCTAAATGTAGGACTGTGGTACCCTAGATTTGGCACCCTTGAACTAACCGGCTACTCTGAGTCAGACTATGCCGGGTGTAAGCTAGATAGAAAAAACACGAGTGGTAGTTGTCAATTTCTAGGACAATGCCTAGTAAGTTGGTCAAGTAGAAAGCAACACTGCGTTGCTTTATCTACCACTGAAGCTGAATATATAGCCTTAGGTGAATGCGCATCTCAGTTGCTATGGATGATGCATACTCTCAAAGACTATCAACTGGAATATCATAAAATAAAAATCTCAATTGACAATATAAGTTCAATAAATCTAACAAAAAATCTAATTCACCACTCAAGGACGAAACATATAGAAGTGAAGCACCATTTTGTAAGGGATCACATAGCCAAGGGTGATATTGTACTCAACTATGTTGAGTCAAAATCAAACCTAGCTGACATCTTCACAAAGCCCTTACATGAACTTGAGTTCAGCTCACTTAGAAGACAAATAGGAATGTGTTGGGTAGAGTAGGTATTGAGTTTCAAATCAATTTCCTACCTTCATTCTTAAATATTTTACTTGTTTTCAAATTCTAGGAAAATATTGGTTTTAAAATTCCAATTTTACTAGAGTTTCAAAAGTTGGACTTAGTTTAGGCTCTACCCTAGAAATCTTGTTCCCCTAGATTTAAGCCAGAGCATCTCACAAACACCTAGGTATACCTTGCTTGTGTTTGAAAAACATAGAACGGCGTGAGATGCATAGGGTACAGCCTGGACTCAAGTATGCTTATATATGTGCATCAATATGAGTCTGGGCGTTAAATACTTTATTAACAATAATCAAGTCAAGTCTTCCAGCACTAGTCAAATCTAACTGGATCTATAGACTTAACTTGACTAACCAAGTGAAAGATGCTGCCCTCTAGGCAATCAGCAAGTAGCTAAAGGTTAGACAGTTGGTGAAGGAAAATGGAAATATTAAGATTAAGCATGCTAGTACTGTGGGCTCTGATACCTGATCAAAACAAATTAGATAATTTGAATGCTATTTAAACTTGACTCATGCTTGAACTTAAGGACCAACTAAATAAATAACCTAAATTAAATTCTTTAGCTACTCCCTCTACATCCTAAAAATTAACAAGTTCTTACTCCTATTTTTTCAATAAGTATTGTCTTATTCAAATTAAGCTAAGTACCTTTTTTACGCTATATTTTCAAATTCACTGTTTGCAAAAGGCTTAGCTAAGTGATTCATATAACAACTTTCAAACTTTTTCAAACTCAGCCAACCGTGAATATTTTATAAATTCTTGCTAAAATATTTTCCTAAGTTACCTTTCAGATTCATTCTTTACTTAGCTAAAAGTATTAAAAATTATAGTTTTGCAAAGTTTAAACTCATTGCTTTCAAAATATTTCTGCTAAGTAAAAAGAGACTTCAAATTTTTCAAAAATTATTTGGCTCAAAAAAATTCATTAAAATCTAGCTAAGTTTTTTTTACAGATTTTCAAAATTTAGCTAAGTATTTTTCAAAAAGCAACTAAGTTTCAAAAGTGGCTAAAGCCATCCTTCAAAGTCAACCATATATTAGCCTTTTAAACTTAGGTGAAAATTCCTTTTTATCCTTCGAAGTCAACTTAGATTTTTTTTCCCCTTATTTTCAAAGGCTAATCTGTTTCAAAAAAAATAATTAAAATTATTTAAAACTAGCTTATTTTTGATAGATGGCAAAGGGGGAGAGTAGGGGAAATTCAAAAAGTAAATCTGATTCAAAAAGCCCTATATTAAGGGGGAACTTCACAAAGTTTAAGTATTAGCTTAAGTTTTGCTTGTATTTGAATTTATATACTTAAGTTTGCTCACTTAAATCTTTTTTTTTATGCATTTGTTTTACTTAACTTTGAATTTGGGTTGCCATAACAAAAAAGGGGAGATTGTTGGTGCGGGAAGCATCCGACGATCGAACCTGAGTTTTGATAATGACAAAGGTTTCAAAGTTAATGTGTGTGGTGATCTAACAGTCTGAATGAGATTGCAGGAAAGTCCTAAGTGTACTTAGGCAAAAGCCCTAACTGTGGTTAGGCAAGGTGAAAACCCTAGGGGGTGGTAACCCTAGGTCATAGGGAGTGGTAACCCTATGCGGAAAGTCTTGGTGGGTCGAGTGCTTCAGGCAAAAGTCCTAGGGGGTAACCCTAGGTGGAAAGTCCTGGTGTCGTGAACAGGTGAAAGACTGGACCAGCCGGGAAGCGGATGTCCAGCAGAAAGTCCGGAAGCATCGAGTACCGAGCAAAAGTCCAATCGATCTGGAGGATCGCACTAGAAACAGGTAAATCTCCTGAGTGGAGTAGGTGAGGACGCGTTCCCCGTAGAGGGAACAGTAAGCGTCGGGTCGACCTAGGGTTTCCGGTGGGAAACTCGAAGTCAGACCCGGACAGTCCGGTGATTGTCAGATTTATTTCTATATATTATCTTTTGTGTTCTAACTCTGTTTTGCAGGAAACTAATATTTTTGTGCAGGGTTAGAACTGATCAGGATCGGTCGACCGAACCTTAGAATCGGTCGACCGAACCCCCAAGCTAGCAGATCAAGTTTCCAGAAGTTGGACCGAGCTCGACCAGGGATCGGTCGACCGGACCTTGGGATCGGTCGACCGAACCTGGGATAAGTGTTGACTGGATCAGGATGAGGTGAGCGGATCAGAGGAGACTTATCGGTCGATCGGACCTTGGGATCGGTCGACCGAATCCGGGGATAGAGCTTGACCAGATCGAAGCGGAGCGATGGATCGACGGATCAGATGCGGTGGAAATCATCTAATCGGTCTACCGAACATGAGGATCGATCGACCGATCCACTTCAGGTCAAAGCTGATCCCGAGACTTGGGGATCTGGATCAGACTTGCTAAGGCTATAAAAGGAGGCTTAGGATGCAGCTTCGAAATACAACTCTCAAAAAGAAGAACCTGTGCTCTTGTGTGCTGCTCCGTACGCTTCAACAAGGCCCTGCTGCTCCAACGACCTAAAGCTCCAAAGTTCCTTATTTACTGTTCGTTGGTATAATCTTTCTTACTGCACTTAACTGTAATTAATCTTGTAATCATCGATTCTATAGTTGTTGCCCACCGAAAGCGGTCAACGACCGCGGGCCTTCGAGTAGGAGTTGAGCTAGGCTCCGAACGAAGTAATTCGACTGTGTCTTCTGTGTATGTTTGCATTTACTTTCCGCTGTGTTTAGTTACTTGAACGATTTCCGAAAAACGTGAACGAGCCGTGAGCACTATTCACCCCCCCCCCCCCCCGCACTTTCGATCCAACAATCTACGCGTTGACCGTATTGACTTTGACCTCCACCGTGATAGCGGGGTACTGCCCTTTATCATCACCGCATCACGCTGCATTCAGGTTCTTCGTAATTACACTATTTATGTATTTACTTTCTTATATCATGTTCTCGATGAAATGAAAATCCATGCTCATATGTTTTTGTCTTTTCTCTATTCGAGTTCTTATTTCGTTCCTAGAATTCATGAGGTTAGGAGAAAATACATGTTCTATCACAAACACCCATATGCTAATCGAACAAGTTGGCAAAACATCTCGACGACCCTTCTAGGGTAACCTTTTACTATCTGCAAGGAAGGTAAATTACGGAATGCTTCGTCGAATAATATATAATAACGCATGTAAAGAGGAGATGGGGCAACCAATGAGTCATTCAATATCCGCTGGGAATAAATTCCAAACTTATTAACAGTAACATCCTTATATGAATAAACTGCGCTAGCTCATGAGGACTGCATATTGAACAAGTGCTATTAGTGCTTGTGGTGTAAGAAAAATTCAATATTTATCTTCATTTTTAGGTTCAAAAGCTATATACTCATCCCTCCCTTATCATTCGGGTTCATCGTCATCAATCTTAAAAACCTTTCTATCTTTATATGGTTATATGTTTTAAGAAACATTGCAAATGCGTGCATACATATATAGGAGCTCTACTATTATCCAATTCCTAGTAAAGAAGAGAAGATGTAATTATACGACGAATCCTCTTAAATCAAATCACGATTTCTTAGTAACCATGGCATGCTTAAGATTATATTGATAAACACGAAATATTTCTTACTTTCGAAGGCCAATTTCTAACGTGTGACACTTGTCTCAGACAAGTGCAAAGTTGAGGAATCAAGCAACTTTGGACTTTGTTGCATCTTCTTTGTTTCCTTAACCCCTAAGTTTCAGGGTCTTTTTGCCCCATCGGAGCATCAACTATTCGAAGTCTTTCTCAAATCATTGCCTGACCACTGAAATGACTGCTATTTCTAATAAAGATAAAAGAGAAATTATCTAGATTAATCGGATCAAATTATCAAATCAAATCAAATTAAGTATCAGGATTATTCTAATAATTCTATTAAAAGATAGGACTCTGATACCATGTTAAAAGAAGAAGATGGAGAGAGCGAGAGGGAGAAATAACATGAGAGCAATAAAATCTATTGTTCATTGATATTTGCCCTAAGAACAATACAATATATAGGGTTTAAACAAGTACTCGGTCAATTAACCAATTAACAAATAATAGAATAATTTTAAAAGTTATTTTGAGAATTATTCTAATAATTATAACAGAATTATTAGAATAATTCTAATACTTAATTTAATTTGATTTGATAATTTGATAATCAAGATAATTTCTCTTTTATCTCTATTAATTTCAATCTCTATCAGAAATATTCCTGTGGATCACTAATTATCCTTCCAAGCACATGCATTTTTCTTTGTAGCAAAGGAAGGAGAAGGTTGAATATGTTATGCTTTTCAAAAGGTAGAAATATTTTTCCAATGCCATTTGGAAGGACGGCATGTATACCAGAGACTCATGCATGGATTTGGTCCACGTACGTAAAAGTAAAACTTTACAGTACTTTCCGTTGTTCAATCATGTATATTATTAATGCAAAATATGCTGCTTTGAAGTGACCTACGTGCGTGGAACAAAATCTAGTTCATCAAGAAACGCGTGTCGAGATTTCTAAGACTACCTTCGTTCCCCTCTCTCCCTATAAATCACTCACTGCCCACCCTTTGTTCGATGTTCAGATTTCTAAGAATTCTTCTTCTATTCACGATCATGAAACAAGCCTTGAAGTCGATCGAGATGGATAAGTTTCAAGCTCAAGGTGCCAAGAAGGTTTGCAGAAGAAGTGACCACTTCGTACTAACGATCCAAATTCTTCTCCGAGCTGCGCTGGTTGGCATGGCGCTTTACGGCCCCCATTTGCTCATTAAGCTTTGCGCCTCTATGAAATTACTATTTTCAGTTTGGCTTCCGAGCCTCTGGGCGCCAAAGTTCGCGTTCGCAGTGTGCAACTTCATCATCGTCTTCCTCGTAAGGCAGTCAAGGCCACCCGCGCCTGACATCTACCACGAGTACGCCGCGATGCAAGGCCATTGCTCGCAGCGTATTGTGGCTGCTGAATCAGTTAACGTGCGGAAGGAGATGCAATTCGTGGTAGCAGCAGAGGATGAGCCTTTTGTCGAAGTAGAGAAGGTAGGAGAAGAGAAGGCCGAGCCTTTCGTTGAGGTAGCCGATGTTGAATCTTCATCGACTAGTGTAGACGAAGTTGATGAAATTGTGGTGGTGAAAAAGGAAGAAGAAGAGACATGCGAAGGGGAAGAGGATGGAGTAGTATCGGAGGAAGAGGAAGGTTGGACAGTTGAGGAATTGAACAGGAGAGTGGAGGAATTCATTGCAAAGTTCAACATGCAGAGCAGGATGGAAGCCAGAATGCTTATTTGCTGCCATTGAAGTGAACAAATTTAGTTTAGCATGTAAAAAAAAGTGTTTAAAATTGTTCAAAATTAGATGCATGTGTCAAATAACTGGCACTTAATTTGTTTGATTAGGATTCATCTTCCTTTTTATGTTGTTGGTTTTGGCATTATGACATTATCCTTTCGAAATTAGTTGTAAACTCAAGGTGAAGGTTGAGCTCTCGCTCTTTAGAGTGGTATTGCTCCACTTAAATGGAACGTCTTTTATTATGAAATAGAAGCACTCAGACGACCAATTTTATTCTCAGCATGAACACTCTTCACGTCCAATGTTTGGCAATTCCATCAACACTCTCTTATGCAAACCACTGGATCATGCCATGAAGATACAAGCAGACACTTTCTTCCTATATGATGTTGTATTTTCGCATGTTGGAGAGCTTATTATATAAGATCTAATTAAAGAGATTGGAATCTTGAGATCAAGTGTTGAAAAAATCTGATGCATGAGAGAATTTAAAATTGGGGGATTTTTTTAAAGTAGTTATCCGTTAATTAAGTTTAGTTTATTTTTTATATTTAATTTTGTTCTAAATCTTAGTAACCGAGTCTTAATAGTTAATTTATCATAAATATTAAGAAATAAATCTAGTTGGTTATTTTTCTATTTAGATTTTTTTGAGGGTTTTGAGAGCTATATAAATCTATACTTAGATGATGTTTGAGGATAAGTTATTTTGATATTGAATCAATTAGTTTCGTTTAAGTCACGTTACGGCTATATCTCTTTTGTTCGTTATTTTCTGCTCTTATTTTCTCAAGAAGGTTTTTTAAAACCTATCTTGAGCTACTTCTTATTTTGTTATTTCTATCTTGTTTCTTCTTAATCCCTCTGTAACTTCACGCCCTAGAATAATCTATATTCTGCTCGGTGTCAGTTGGTATCAGAGCTCATTAAGATCCAATGGAGGGTCATCGTGGACGTGATCATGATCGTGAAAGGCAGGTTCTGGCTGAGGAAGCCTCACATTGTGATCGTAGCACCCAAGACGAGATTCAGTATCTACAGAAACAAGTCACAAAATTATCTCAATGTCTAGCGACACGAGAATGTAAATATCGTAAGTTCCTTTATTCCCTTTTTGAAAAATCTCTAATTTCCAATCAAGAAGAGTTGTCCAAGCACAAGTGTGGTTTCGAGAAATACGGGTTCAACCACCCCACCACCTACAACTTCGAGAGAACACCAACTACCCAGTGCCTCTACGTCCCCCCTTCCTCTCACGGTGGCGGAGACAACCATGAGGATGCAGACCTCGACAACATCGAGTACGACCAATCCTACTCTCTCGATCATCCAATTGCAGGAGGCAACAAAGACGACAACAAGATCGAATTATTCGGTGATCTAATTTACGACGAAGACGAGATCGAAGCACTAGACGAACCGATATTTGATAATGAAGTTGACGAGGTACTCTATGGTGATGACCATGAGATTTTGGTCTCATTTGAGGATGTAGTTTGTATAAGACCGTCGCGGCCGGCTAGAAGGGGGATTGAATAGCCCTGTAAAACAAAAATAAAAATTAACCCTTCTCGAACTCTTAAACTAACACTTGCATAAAAAAAGTAAACAATAAAACATAAAGGAAGTAAAAGGCACACCGGGATTTACTTGGTTACAACCGGGGAGGTTGTTAATCCAAGTAAGTTGAAGCACTAGTATCTCCTTCAGGCGGAGAAGCCTTTTACAGCAGTGAAAGCGCAAAACAAAGAAGCTAATCTAAAACTGAAGCGTACAAGCGTTGGAATTACAATTCTTGAATTCGTTGAAAAGCTTCTGGACCAAGGCTATATTTATAGCCTTGGTCGGGGCGCCCTGGGGGGATAAAATTTTATCCCCCAACGTTCAGATCGAGTTTTGACTCGATCTGTGAAAAAGTCAACTTCGGGCGCCCCGGTACGTTCCGGGCGCCCCGGTACGTTCCGGGCGCCCCGGTACATTCCTGGCGCCTTGGAGGGGTCCGGGCGCCCCGGACCCAAAAGTCAACTCCGGTTGACTTTTTCGGTCCGAGTCCTCTGCTCCGGCTCTGGTCGCCTCGGTTCGGGTCTTCAACTCTGGATCCGCTCGCTTGGGTGATCTCGGACATCCGGAAAAGGGCTCACCCGAACCCAACTTTCGGTCTTCTCGAGTGGGCTTCCGCTCGAGCTTCTCTTCCCTCGGAATTGCCGCGTGTTTCCTTCTCGTCCGCCGATGTACTCATCCGCAGTCTTCGTCCCTCGGACGCACCGCGTGCCGTCCTTCTCGCTAGCTGCGTCTCTTGCTCCTCGAGCAGTCTTCCGCTCCGGCTTTCGTCCCTCAGAACCACCGCAGGCTTCCTTCTCGTCCACCGATGTACTCTTCCGCAGCGCCTCGTCCCTCGGACGCATCGCGTGTCGTCCTTCTTGCTAGCTGCGTCTTCCACTCGACTACTTGTGCTCCTAAGCTCCTGCACACTTAGACATAAGGTTAGAAATACACAGGACCTAACTTAACTTGTTGATCACACCAAAACAGCCTTGGGGTTCCAACAATCTCCCCCTTTTTGGTGTGAGCAACCCAAGTTAAGCTAGGGTAAAAATAGACATAAAATAAACTTAACTAAATTTACAATTAAGTGCAAAAATAAAATAAGTTAAATTTTGATCTACCTCCCCCCCTAGACTTATATTTTTCCTTCTCCACCTTTGATCACATAAAAAATGGGGTTCTAAAAAAAAATCTAAGGGTAAAAACTTAGAAAATTTTGAGATCCTTCAAAAATTTGCAATAATAAACAGTCTATGAAAAAAAATTTTAAGTAAATTTTCTAAGTAAAATTATAAGAAAAAATTCTAACTTAAAACACCTTTGCAAAAAAAAAACTTTTTTTGAAAATTTTTCAAGAGAAAAAAACTTAAGCAGAAATTTTTAATTTCAGAACAACTTTTAACTTAGGCAAAAAAATATATCTTCTGAAAATTTTTCTAAGTATAAAAGAGAATTTTCTAAGGAAAAAAATATTTTGAAAAAATTTCTAAGTTTTCGTCATCAAAATTAAGAACTTTCTAAGCCTAAAACTTTATGCAAGAAAAATTTTTTTTGAGAACATTTAGAAAAATTTAAAAAAAAATTCTATGCATTTTTTTTTTAATTCTAATTCTTTTATCAGAAAGTGTTAAATTTCTATTTTAATTTATCATAACTTCTTAAATCACACTTTTTCAGATTTAAAGCAACCAATATTAAGCATGCAAAAAATTGTATCATGTTAATTTCTATTATTAGTTTGTCGAAATTCTTTAATCGACAAGTTATTTCTTTTAACTTAATATTTTTTGTTATATTTTGAATTCCTAATTCACAAAAATATTTTGATAATAAAAGTTCTAACTTGATAAAATTTTTCGACAATATAATTTGTAAAACATCTTTCGGCAAAGTTTCTACTTTGTAAAATTCGTTTGAAAAAATATTTTGTAATTCGCAGAAATATTTTGTCATAAATTCTAATTTGCAAAAATCTGTTGATAGTAGATTTTCTAATCCGAAAAACTCTTTCGATAATATTTTGATTGAATCACTCAAATGACCAGAAGTTGAAGTCCATACCTGACTTACCTTCTTGGTCGTTGATTCTCCCCCTGTTGCATTGCTTTCTTCCGAAGATTCTCCCCCTTCATTGATGCTCATTGAAGAAGAGTTTTCTGTGTCCTTGGGATGAAATTTGGCTGTTGGGGCTGTCGCGGCACTTACCTCGGTTTCGGACTCTTCTGACGATGGATCGGTGTTGGATTCAACTTTGACTTGTTCTTCGTAGAGCTTTAAGAACTTTTCCCAAAGTTCTTTTGTGCTTTTATATTCGCCAACTCTATCGAGATCTTCATTTGGTATTACGCTTAGAATGTGAAATTTTGCACTTACGTCTTTGGTGCTTCAAAACCATATTTCATTATTAAACAAATACCAAAATAAGTGTTTAGATATACCTCCATTTGTTTCTTCCATAAAGAAAACTCCCCCTCGAATGTTGGTGGATAGATCCTATCTCCGGCCATCGTTTTGTTGCTTCAGATGGCGGTTAGTCCTTCTGAGGCGTCTCGGCTTTGATACCACTTGTAGGACCGTCGCGGCCGGCTAGAAGGGGGGGTTGAATAGCCCTGTAAAACAAAAACAAAAATCAACCCTTCTCGAACTCTTAAACTAGCACTTGCATAAATAAAGTAAACAATAAAACATAAAGGAAGTAAAAGGCACACCGGGATTTACTTGGTTACAACCGGGGAGGTTGTTAATCCAAGGAAGTTGAAGCACTAGTATCTCTTTCAGACGGAGAAGCCTTTTACAGCAGTGAAAGCGCAAAACAAAGAAGCTAATCTAAAACTGAATCATACAAACGTTGGAATTATAATTCTTAAGTTCGTTGAAAAGCTTCTAGACCAAGGCTATATTTATAGCCTTGGTCGGGGCGCCCTGAGGATTCTAGGCGCCCTGGGGGGATAAAATTTTATCCCCCAACGTTCAGATCGAGTTTTGACTCGATCTATGAAAAAGTCAACTCCGGGCGCCCCGGTACATTCTGGGCGCCCCGGAGGGGTTCGGGCGCCCCGGTCAGTTCCGGGCGCCCCGGACCCAAAAGTCAACTCCGGTTGACTTTTTCGGTCCGGGTCTTCAACTCCGGATCCGCTCGCTTGGGTGATCTCGGACATCCGGAAAAGGGCTCACCCGAACCCAACTTTCGGTCTTCTCGAGTGGGCTTCCGCTCCGGCTTCTCGTCCCTCGGAATTGCCGCGTGTTTCCTTCTCGTCCGCCGACATACTCATCCGTAGTTTTCGTCCCTCGGACGCACCGCGTGCCGTCCTTCTCGCTAGCTGCATCTCTTGCTCCTCGAGCAGTCTTCCGCTCCGGCTTTCATCCCTCGGAACCATCGCACGCTTCCTTCTCGTCCACCGGTGTACTCTTCCGCAGCGCCTCGTCCCTCGGACGAACCGCGTGCCGTCCTTCTCGCTAGCTGCGTCTTCCACTCGACTACCTATGCTCCTAAGCTCTTGCACACTTAGGCACAAGGTTAGAAACACACAGGACCTAACTTAACTTGTTGATCACACCAAAACAGCCTTGGGGTTCCAACAATTTATGCTGTATCGGAAGACAATGCGAAGAAAAGGGAAACTACGGATGTTGAAGACATTATTTTAAACTCGAGGACGAGTTCTTTTTCAACCTGGGGTGTTTAATGCAGGAGTATCCAGTGACACAATCATCTCATACCATCCAACATAGCTATGTTCCCCTTGGAGTTGTTACGAGAAGAAAATAAAGTTACCAACTTTTCTTTTGAATCTAGAAGAAGGACGATCGAGGCTACTTACAAGGAAGATGATGAGTTCATGATCTTTTGACATGATTGCTCTCTATTCGGAGTCTGGACGAGATAGAATCCCTTCAGATTTGATAACTAATAACTTTACACTACTTTCTGTGTTCAGATTTTTGAACAAGATGAAGCACGAAGACAAGGTATATACTTTGCTTCCTTACAAAAGTGATAAAATAGACCTAGACTTGGATCTACCAGGTGCAACAACTCCTATCCGACTTTGCTAATTTGATGGTTGAAGGCCTTCCTCCGGGACTTTCCTCTAGGAGAGACATTTGACACCAGATTGACCTCATTCCGGGGTCAAGCTTACCTAACCGGTCGGCATACCGTGTTAGCCCTAAGGATGCTAAAAAACTACAACAAGTTGTGGAGCTATTGCGACAAGGTTATACTCGTGAGAGTATGAGCCCTTGTGCAGTCCCTTCCCTACTCATGCCGAAGAAAGACGGTTCGTGGTGTATGTGTATTGATAGTAGAGTCATTACCACAATCACGGTGAATTATATATTTCTGATTCCTCGCTTAGATGACATGTTGGATCAACTTCCCAGTTCAAAAATCTTCTCCAAGATTGATCTTAGGAGTGGATACCACCAGATTCGAATCAAGCCCGGAGATAAATGGAAGACCTCCTTTAAGACACAACATGGATTGTACGAGTGGATGATCATGCCTTTCGGGCTATCCAATGCACCCAACATGTTCATGAGATTCATGCATCAAGTCTTATGACCTTTCATGGGAAGATTCATGGTTATATACTTGGACGACATCCTCATTTATAGCCAGACACAAGCTTTGCACCTTGATCACCTTCGCGCTGTTTTTGAGAAGCTAAAGGCGGAACACTTGCTCATCAACAACAGGAAGTGTCCTTTCTTCACAACCTCAGTTTTGTTTCTTGGATTTATTGTCTACCGATGGTGTTCGTGCAGATCCATCAAAGATAGATGCAGTTTTAGAGTGGTCGCAGCCAAAACCATTCACGACATCTGAAATTTTCATGGATTGGCCTCTTTCTATCGTCGATTCATCCAAAATTTCAACACCTTATCACTGAGTATCTCAAGGGGCACGGGTTCAAGTGGACTGAAGTAACTACAACTAGTTTTCAACTGGTGAAGGAAAAGATGACCGAAGCACCCGTTCTAGCACTTCCAGAGTTCATATTCACGCTGAAGCATCAATCCAGGAGTCTTAATTATGTTGCAGATGCTCTAAGCTGTCATTCTTCCCTGCTTACTACCATGAGCATTAAGGTTGTCAGCTTTGGATCTTTCTTAGATATACAACACATTATCAGTGAATTGCATAACGAAGGACACTTTGACTGAGATAAGACATTAGCTCTCATCTCTTCCGACTTCTATTGAACCAAGCTAACCAGTGATGTAGCTCATTTTGTGGATTGTTGCTTTATTTGCCAGCAATCTAAGGGAACCCTCACCAATGATGATTCTATTCTAGTTGTGGTGGACCGATTCTCCAAGATAGCTCACTTTGTGGCATGTAGAAAAACCATAGATGTTGTTCGGATTGTCACCCTCTTCTTTAAAGAGATTGTGCGTTTACACGGTATTTCTCGAATTATTACTTCGGATCGTGATACTAAATTTGTCAGTCAATTTTGGAAGACTTTATGGGAAAAGCTAGGGACAAAGCAAAACTTCAGCAGTGCCTATCACCCTCAAACGGATGGTCAGACCGAGGTAGTGAATCGGAGCTTAGGAAATCTTCTGAGATGTCTCACAGGAACCAAACCGAAGCAATGAGATCTAGTTTTACCTCAAGCAGAATTCGCATACAATAGATCAAAGAACAGGACCATTGATTTGAGTCCTTTCGAAGTTGTTTATGAACGAAACCCATTTAGGGTGCTGGATTTAGTCTCTATTTCACATCCAGGACAAACTAACCCCAAGGCTGAGGAGATGGCCGAGTATCTTTGAGTTATTCATGAGCAGGTTAAGCAAGCTATTCAAGAAAGCAACACCGAATACAAGATCAGGGCAGATCAGCATCGACGTCAGGTTCTTTTTGACATTGGTGATATGGTTTGGGTTGTATTAACTCGTGACCATTTCTCTGTTGGTGAATACAACAAGCTCAAAGATCGAAAGATTGGACCTTGCGAGATACTAGAAAAGATTAATGGCAATGCCTACAAGTTGCGACTTCCTAGCCATTTAAAAACTTCTGATGTTTTTAATGTAAACCACCTAAGTCATTGTGCTCTGGAGCCGGATACACCCACCCTAAACTTGAGGACGAGTTCTCTTCGACTCCAGACGACTAATGCAAGAGAATCCAAAATTGGAGTTTTTTTTAAGTAGTTATTCGTTAATTAAGTTTAGTTTATTTTTTATATTTAATTTTATTCTAAATCTTAGGAACCGAGTCTTGATAGTTAATTTATCCTAAATCTTAGGGAATAAGTCTAATTTGTTATTTTTCTATTTAGGTTTTTTTGAGGGTTTTGAGAGCTATATAAACTTATGCTTAGATGATGTTTGAGGACAAGTTATTTTGATATTGAATCAATTGATTTCGCTTAAGTCACGTTACGGCTAAATCTCTTTTGTTCGTTATTTTCTGTTCTTATTTTCTCAAGAAGGTTTTTTAAATCATATCTTAAGCTACTTCTTATTTTATTATTTCTCTCTTATTTTTTCTTAATCCCTCTGTAACTTTATACCCCAAAATAATTTATATTCTGCTCAGCGTCAATATCCAAACTTGATTAATCATCAAGGTAGAAGCTTTGCACAACACCGCACTCACTCTTGATCGCCTTTCAAACAATATGAGTAATCTTGCACACTTGCAAGCAAATCGTTTAAGTACAAACACTTAACTCTACATTAGCATGTATCTAATTTTTTTTATGATATTTATTAATACAATTCTGATATTATTTAATTTATATAAATTTAGATTTTCACCTACACGACCATACTTGTAAATGAAGGTATTCACCAATGATGACAATTTTTTCAACATTTTCTTTTATAGTTTAAATAAAGCTCTCTTTTCCTTTTATGACATTAGTAACTCGTGAAGACAAATCAAAAGGACTCCTAATAGTCTAGAGAAAATAAATATTCACATTTGGAAAATCCAAAGGCATTTTGAAAAATAAAGTATGGTTTAAGGTGAAGTTTTCCCTTTGAAGTTTCAAGACCCTACGCCAAACTACCTACAAAGTAACTAACTTTCTATGCTTGTTTTTGGGGAAAGAAGTGTTGTACCTCGTGGTTATTTTGATGTGATGAACCAAGTTAGGTTGGGTCTTATTTGATTTTGATCCCTGTGTCTAAGTGTGCAGGAGCTTAGGAGCATAAGAAGTCGAGCGGAAGACGCAGTTAGCGAGAATGATGGCACGGGAAGGGAGCTGACAGGCTCGGTGCATCCGAGGGACGAAAGGGTTGCGAAAGAGTACACCGGTGGACTAGAAGAACGTACACGACGTTCGAAGGACGAGAAGCCGGAGCGGAAACCTGCTCGAGGAGAAGGTCGGAAATTAGGTTCTCGTGAGCCCTATTTCGGTTAGCCGCAATCACCCAAGCGAACGGAACAACGGAAGATCCAAAAGAAAGCTGGAATTATTTATATGCTGCAGTCAAAGGGCGCCCACCATAAGTATGGGAGGCGCCCTTCATAAAGGATGGGAGGCGCCCTCCATGCTTATTGAGGGTGCCCTCAACCCAATCTTAGTAGCCGTTTGGCAGCGGATAAAACTTTATCCGCTGCCTCGCTGGAGGCACCCTCCAAGCCCCTTGGAGGCGCCCTCAAGCAGTAGATAAGATTTTCTAGGGGCTATAAAATGACCCCTGGATATAGGAAACATACAACAACTTAAGAACAACTAATGTAATCATTTCCTAGAGATTTTTTGAGTTTTTCAAAGAATGTAAGAGGCTTCTCCGCCTACAGAGAATGAGACATTTTAGTAAAGCTTTGCAACCGCTTTGGATTAACAACTACCTAGGTTGTAACCAAGTCAAATCCATTTGTCTCTTTTCTTTTTTAATTAGTTGTTCATTTCAGTTTATTTTAATTGTGATATTGCTACTAATCTTCGTTGGAAAGAAGAGAAAGGTTTTATTTTTGTTTTCAGACGCTGCACCCTCTCACCGGCCCCGCCGCTGCGCCAACAAGTGGTATCAGAGCTTAACCGCCGACTGAAGCATCAAGATCAAGATGATGGCTGGTACAAGAATTCATCCATCAAAGTTTGAGGGAGACTTCGCACAATGAAAACGTCGAATGGAGGTATTCTTCAAAATAGATTTCAAAATTCTTTTAACAATGAAATATAATTTTATAGTTCCAAAAGACAAAGAAGAATATCAGTGGACGAAGAAGGAGCAAGCCGACTTCGTGGTGAACGGTAAAGCAGAATTCCATCTGCTCAACATTCTTCGACCCCAAGAGGTCAATCGAATCGGCAGTTACAACTCAGCAAAGGAACTTTGGGAGAAGTTTCTGGAACTGCACGAAGGAACTTCCGAAACAAAGCTTGCGAGACGGGACGTGCTCCGGAATCAACTGATGAATCTCCGGATAGAAGAAGGAGAGTCAGTAGCACAACTACACGGAAGAATTAAGGAGTTGATCACCGGACTAACAAATCTTGGAGAAACGGTAACGAATCGGGACACACAAAGGTATGCTTTAAATGTGTTTCCAAGAATACCCAAATGGACAACTATAGTAGACTCCTACTATATATCCAAAGATCTCGAGGTAAATAATTTAGAAATTGTTTTCTCTACTTTCGAATTACACAAATCTCGGTGCATAAGACAAAAGAAAGGACCAAGTCAGAACGTTGCCCTGAAAGCAAGAACCAACGATTCAGACTCCGAAGAATCAATTGATGATCACGAAGCAGCCCTAATGGTAAGAAAGTTCAATAAATTTATTAAGCCTAATAAATTTAAATCGCAGACAAAGAAGGATTACCGAAACAAAAGGAAGGTCCAATGCTACAACTGCAACGAAAAAGGACACATCAAGGATGACTGTCCAAAATTGAAGAAAAGGGACAAAGAAAAAGAAAAGTCTCAAAGACCAACATCCTCCAAATTCAAGAGTCTGAAGGTCACATGGGATAAATCATCGTCCTCCGAATATGAAGTTGAAGCCTACGCCGGACTTGCTCTAACAGCAATCCATCAAGAAGAAGATGAGACCAGCTCAAAGATGAGCATAGATGAAGGGGGAGGAACATCGGAAGAAAGCAGTGATAAAGGGGGAGCATCAGAAATTGAGGTACGTGCTCTATTTCCCAAGCAGTCCTTTAAATTTATTAAAAGTCTTACTAAAGATCTAGTTAAACTAGAAAAGGAAAATGCTGAATTGAAATTAAATTTAGCAAAAGCATGTCCTCTACAATTGTATGATAATCTAAAATTAGAAAATGAAAAATAAAAAATAGAAATCGAAAAATTGAAAAATGACCATGCATGCTTGAATAACTTTCAAAAATCAAAACTTAGAATTTCTGGTAAATTAAATTGGTATATTAGACATCACCAAGGTCAACTTAGAAAAATTTCCAGAGAATATGTACCCCCAAATTTTTAGTTAACCCAATAGGAAAGAACCTATATTGGGTTCTAAAGTCTTACTTAGATTAAACATTTTTCTAAGGCTTTCAGAAAAGATTAAATGTTTAAATTCTTTAAAAGGCTTTGTCTAGAAGTGGTTGATGATCCAATAACCAAGAAGGCCTAGTGCCTCGCCACAACCTGGAAGTCAACTATTGAATTAGATATTTAATTGACAAACTGATAAGCTTATGAAATTAATTAAGATAATTGCTTGTTTGTCAATCTTAGAAAAACTCCTTAACTTAGAAATTTCCTTTACTTGTTTTGTTAAATCAAGTTTTTCCAAAAACTTAAATTCTTACCCTTTTTTTTTTGTTTAATGTGATCAAAGGGTTTGTTTAATGTGATCAAAGGGGGTTGAGGGGGAGTAGGGGGAGTTAGAATTTTTTTTCAAATTCTGAATTCAAATCAGTTTATCTTTTACTTAGTGTTGCAATTTCTTGTTATTGCAAACTTTATACTTGAAATTTTTTTATTTGTCTATTATTATCCTAACTTGAACTTGGGTTGATGCACATCAAAAAGAGGGAGATTGTTGGACCCCATGATTATTTTGATGTGATTAAGCAAGTTAGGTTGGGTCCTGTTTGATTTTGATCCCTGTGTCTAAGTGTGCAGGAGCTTAGGAGGACAAGAAGTCGAGCGGAAGACGCAACTAACGAAAAGGATGGCAGGGGAAGGGAGCCGACGAGCTCGGTGCATCTGAGGGACGAAAGGGCTACGGAAGAGTACACCGGTGGACGAGAAGAATGTACGCAACGTTCGAGGGACGAGAAGCCGGAGAGGAAGTCTGCTCGAGGAGAAGGTCGGAAATTGGGTTCGGGTGAGCCCTATCTCGATTGGTTGTAATCACCCAAGCGAACAGAGCAGCGGAAGATCCAAAAGAAAGCTGGAGCTATTTATATGTTGTAGGCAGAGGGCGCCCTTCATAAGTATGGGAGGCGTCCTCCATAAAGGATGGGAGGCGTCCTCCAAGCCCCTTGGAGGCGCCCTCAAGTAGTAGATAAGATTTTCCAAGGGAACAACTTAAGAACAAGTACTGTAATCATTTCCTAAAGATTTTCTGAACCTTTCAAAGAGTGTAAAAGACTTCTCTGCCTACAGAGAAAGAGACATTTTTAGTAGAGCTTTACAACCACCTTGGATTAACAACCACCTAGGTTGTAACCAAGTCAAATCCGTTTGTCTCTTTTCTTTTTTAATTAGTTGTTCATTTCAGTTTATTTTAATTGTGATATTGCTACTAATCTTGGTTGGAAAGAAGGGAAAGGTTTTATCTTTATTTTCAGACGCTTCGCCCTCTCATCGGCCCCGCCGCTGCGCCAACAAGAAGTCTCTATGCATTGTTGATTTTGAGGGGATCTTCCTCTTAACTTCAGAGTTAGTAGGTGTGCAGTGGTTTCTGTCAATGAAATTGGATAAATATGTTCTCTGGTGGAAACTGAGGTGGACAAGTGCTTTCTGTCAATGAAATTGCCTATAACAATATACATTGTTCCTTAGAAGACAAATATTGGATGCACCTTAATTCGATATAAGGACAGCAAATTGTTTCAATGTGACTTTTCTCCCAGATTGGAAAAGGACCACCCTACAGAACCCAATTGGGCAGTGGAATGAAGCAGAAAAAATGGAGTTGAAATGAGACGAGTTGGATCCGACGAGGCATTGCTATCTACATCAATATTCTGCCCTGCCATCATCCTCTCCTTGAATCCTTCACTACCTTCCAAATTCACAATGTGATTTTTAGTGGCCAACAAATCTATGGACACAAGTCATCAACTGATAGCTATAGATCTCATATCTTTAGTAAGCCTCTTATTCTATATGGTATCTATCTCATTAAAAAAAGATTCTTCACATTAAATATGAAGCTTCACATCCATGTTCAAAGATTTCAGCAGATTCGGTGGTCAACAATGTAAGTACCAAGTCCAGAATAAGAAATTAACATAGATGTGAAGTAGGGACATGCTGCATGAGTTCAAGAATGCCTGGAGGTGCATATGCAACAAAATTCAAATAAATTTAACAATTGGAGATGCATAACAATTTGTCAGATGTCTCTGCAATGAGTTTTGTTACCTACAGAACACCTTTAAGTTGCAAAACTTCCTTAAAAGGAGATTCAAGTCATGAACAAAGTCATCCTTTCCCTTTATCAGTAACATTTGAATGCTTTGAGGCTGTTTCCACAAAACATGGAAGAACAGGGGGACATAGCAATGTAGGTTGTATCCATTGCATGTGGCAAAGAGTCACTGAGCATAAAATCCAGAAATTTATTGAGATAATATGGTTTGTTTATAGCTCGTCAGGATTTTTAACTGTTCAGTTAAACTTTCAGATCCCAGTCTACTGTGATTCAAAGGCATCGTTCTGATGGTAAAGATTCTCCTTATCTCCCTAGTTTATATTAAAAAACAAAACCTAGTGTGCATTCTGTTGTCTTATTCTTTGACTCTTCCTGTGAGCTAGAGATTGTTGGCCCACACACTTTGTCCATATGTTTTTATCACTTTGTGCAGATTTGATGCTTTAGTTCATGATAAGTTAGAAGCTTTGTGCTTGCCTTTGAGAAAATTACACAAGTTATCACTGTATCAGAGTAAAGATGCTTCATTAATGGTATCTTCATGTATCTGAAGTATTCTTCAAGAGAAAAGATGATGACTGCTCATGAAAGCCAAGGTCAAAGATTCTTTCATGCAATGAGTACATTTTGCAGCAAGTAGGAAAATTGAAGCAGTGCTTCTTTTGAATGTCTCATTTGCATCGAAGAAAGGTGAGGCTCAACTTCTTTTACAGCAGCCAACAGTTGAAAGTACATGGACTTCTTCCACAGATCCTCGGCATTCACTCAGGCCAAAGTGAAGAAGTCGATGGTGGTCAGTGAGGAGAAAACTGATCTCACGAGCTTGATCTTTTGAGCCCCAAGTTATGTAGCAACTTCTCTGATCTGGACCTGAAGAGACCGCCCAATGAGAATCTCCCACTCTCCTCTGCCGAAGCTTTTGCGTGCATCTCATCCTTGACTTGCAGAATCGCCTGCCCAATTTCGTTCCTCACTGCCTCGATCATTCGACTGTGAACAGGATTCCCTGAAGAATCTGTGACGTAGAACACATTGACAGCTTGAGATCCCCGAGTGGTGACCTCGGCCTGTGTGACTGAAAGTCCATTTTCTCTGAATATGCGAGTTACATCAGACAAGAGGCCAACTCTGTCTTCGCAGCAAAGTTCAAGTCTCACACCCTACTCACAATCATGAAAGTGTGAAGATGTTAGATTTGATGGAATCTATCTGTAATTAACAAGCTTAATATGTTCGAAAGTAGCAATAGATGCAGCATATAAACTTTCATTTCAGAATTTAGTCAACCTCTGCATTCCTTCTTCTGATTGCAGCCTCCAAGCAGAGGACTAGTCTTTGTCTCTCCCCTTCTGAACTAATGGGGCTTCCATCGACATGTCGAATGTAATATTCCTAAATCAAGATAGTTTTTAAAAAAAAAACAAAAGGAAATCTGAAGTGTTTGTTGATAACAATCGGTGAGGATGACAAAAACCTGATATGCTTCTGGCCCTTCGACAATCACAGTTGCATGAAACACCACATACTCCATGTCTGTGAGAGTACAAACTGTGTCGAACAGTAACTTGGGCCGATCATCACACCTCATATTCACCATGGAGTAATCTTTCTCAGTGCAATTCTCCACATTCACAACTAGCTTGCTCCTCTCCTCGCCGGCGGTGTCACCCCTGTCATAGTCCCTATCAGCATACAGCATCTGATGCAGTCTCCTCTGAGTGTGAGTTACTCCTACAGAAATTGCAGTCTTTGCGCTCCTCTTGTCTCTGTCTCCTACAAGGATATAGCGGAGGAGGCGTTTGATATTCGCAAGCCGGTCGCTGTTTTCAATTGGCCCTCCGCTTTCTTCATCTGTGATGTAGATAACTGATGCCATCCGCAAATTGTGTGTCCATACTTCAGCGGCAACGATGTTGCACTTGAGGTCCGAGAGAACTGCAAAAATCTCAGAGAGCAGGCCTGGTCGATCTCTGCCAACTAGTTCAATGGAAGTATGTTCCGATGAGGCTTGTATTCCCACAGACCTTCGCGATAACTGCGAGATTGATGCTCTTGCTGCTAATGACTGCAAGATGGAGAATTGACCATGAGAAAAAGGTTCCTTTAACTTCAAACATCATTTCAAAACAAAACCTATTGGGGGAAGATAATGAAAGGACCTTTTGAATGCGGTCGATGACTTCGCCATCGTAAATTTTGTTCCCACTTTGGTCCACGACATGGAACACTGCAAACGTCAATTTGATTTTGAAGCGCAGGGAAAGCAATGAGAAAGATGGGTGAAAGAGGAGTAGCGTAGAAGAGAAAAGAGAAGAGAAGGTGCGCACCATCCATAAACCACTCTCCATCAGAGGAGATGTAAGCCCTTGTGATGGTGAGGTTGAGGTCAGTCAAAACCTGCACCACCTCCAACAAGCTTCCTTGCCTGTTTGCACTGCCTACCTGCATGGAAGCACAATTCAGAGCACAACCCCAGAGAAAACATCAAACAACCCCCCACCCGCAAAGGGAGAAACCACACCGAGCAGCTGACCTGCACCAAGGTGGTTTTCCTGCTGGAAGTGTTGTCCACAGAAACCCTGAGAGATTAGATGGCTCACAGACTCGGAGAGGAAAGAAGAAGAAGAAGAAAGAACACTGTTCAATTCCAAAGGGACAGAGAAGAGGCAAGGCAAGCAGGGCCCTCTTACCTTGGAGGATTCAACTGAATCACCAACTTTTCATACTCATCATCAATGTCAGCCAAAAACTCATGGTCCATTGGAGCTACAACCAACAGTGCTAGTGCTTGTACTTGCTGTTACCAGTAGTAGGGGAGGAGTAGAGAAGCAGGTGAACACACAACCACTCGAGAGGATGACTGGAGGAGGAACTAACTGAAACAAAAACGATCCCTATCTCCTTGTTCTTTGACCCTTCCTATTTTAGTTACTCTCACACACACTCTTCTGAAAGGCTAGTCCTTTTTTTAATATTGCAGTGTGGGACTGTGTTCAGGGTTTCCAGTCGGCCTGTGACTGTTTTGTGGCCCTTGGATTGGTGAAAGGGTAGGGGAGAGACAGAAGTGGAGGAGGAAAAGGCTGAAGAAAGGGATTAAACACAGCTTTCTTCTGTCTTGTTCTTGTTTGTTCCTTGGGGAAGAAAACAAAGAATTAAGTGAATGTATAAAGTGGCTCACCTCACCACAACATATCATGTGTGTGGAGAGAGAGGACGCCATGGATGGAAAGTGGTCCCTGCGACCAGCTCCAACCCTCCATGAAGGAGGATTGGGGTAGGGTAGGGTGGGAGGGATCCATCACAGTTTGTGTTGCACCGAGAGACACTTCAGCCTGCTAAAACTTTGCAGTTCAAACTTGTCCACCGGCGTTTGGTCATCGGAAGCAAGCGTTCTCTGGCATTGAGTCAACTGCAAAGGTAAACAATTTCAGATTGAGTTGCAAAGTCAAGGGAATTACAGTGAGTTTGATGGAGCAACTCTACACCTGTTTTTTTTAATTTCTTTCTTTTCAGCAATGTTTAACAATCATATAAAAATATTTTAAATGCGCTTGGAAATCTTGAAAATTCCAAAACACCTCTTTAGTCCAATTATGGGCTCCCATCAAAGTGTTTGTTCAAATGATTTTGATGAATCTAAAAGTGAAAACGTATTTAAAATTATGGGCTCCCATCAAGGTGTATATTCAAATAATTTGGACACTCGAATCTATCCCAATTGGAGCTATTTGGCTTGGAGAATTGATAGAACATAATTGCATCTGTTCTTGGGGATGAGGCTTCTTGGATGAGCGGTCTCTGAACTATGATTCTGACCATTTTGTTCACTAGTTATTTCTTCTTCTCTTGATCTTCTTCTTCCTCTTAAAGACTATCTTATTCTTTTGGCAACCGAATACGCCAAATACAAACTTGTCACCATGTTTGTGCCCATTTTTTGAACCCATTAGAGATTTCCCCTCTGAAAATGAATTCAGAAGGTCGTCGTGCAAGCAAAAAAAAGCTCCTGTGGAAATTAATTTTGAAAAGTGATTAATTGATTAAATAAGAACATGTTATTTCACAAGGGTATTGTAAGCTATTTTTAAATTGAATAGGAAATTAAAGAGTTGGGGCGATTTGATTGAATAAAAAATTGGTTCACACATGGACATGATTTATCTCCTCCGTGTTGATCCTGGAAAGAATTGGTGGAGACGCTGTGGACGAACATATTCACCTTTTGCCACAATGAACGTAAAGATGCATGAGTTGAAAAACTTTCTTAGCTATTTGGGTAGTCCAGATAAACAAAATTCATCTCCATTTGATTTTGTCTTCGTTTGAGTTGAAGTCAATCCTTTGATCCTTATTCTTCTTTGTCGTCTCACTTGAACGGGTGCCTTGTTTGAAGGGGCAAAATCAACATTACCATATCCATGGACTGATTCCTTGATTATCAAGATGGGCTGCCGAGTTGGGCCCATAAGAAAAGAGGAGGTTGGACTCGATACGTGAGTTCAAGAAGAAGCTAAGTCTAAGAAATTTAACATGATTAACAATCAGATTCAGAGTTAAAGTGTGCTTTAAATTCTTTTCGTCTTCTATATGTGATGATATAGGCATTCTTGTTTTACCGGGACAACTCTCGTCGAGTTCTTCGACGCGTGTTATTCTGGAAGAGTCGGCTGCGTATTATCAATCACCCCAAATATGATGAGACAGATTTTTACCGCAGGACCTAACTCATCAGCCAATGGCAGGGTCTCAATAATTATAATCCATGAAAGTCCTAGCCACTAGCCAATAATTCATAAAGGAGAACAAAAGCTGCGGCAGCCTGCAGAAGAAGGAAGCCCAAAGCTTCACAATGTTTGGTCAGATGATCCTCCGAAGATATTTTCACCACCACCATGGAGAGCTTACTCCACGGTCGACACATGGCTGCTTAATTCCAAACACTCAACTTGACCTGCGATCATCCTTATGGATCTCACCTTTCACCAGCCTCCATCCACAGCACTCGGCTATTTCAGAAAGTCTAAAGTGAGCAAAGCTAAACCGCTTTCTTTTAGAAAGCCATCAATTAAATTTGTTATACGGCAGCCATGCTTGATCTGTAATCCTATCCTTGTTTTTTATTATTATTATTTTATTTTATTTTATTTAGTTGGCATTGGATATTGGATATTTATTATTAACTGTGGTAAAGTAATGGGTGGGTGATTCAATGTTCCTGTGCCAACTACAGGGACAGGGAAAAGGAGCGAGTCCTCTGTTATATTTAATACAGTGCGAGAAACTACAATTCCATTCGCACCGACCTCAGACGGAGAGAACAATGGCTTCCGCTCGCCTCCTGCTCCTCTCCGCCGCCCTCCTGTTCCATTACTTCGCCGCCTGTGCGCCGCTTCCTTCTCGAGATTCGTGCTTGGATGTTTCGCCTGCGGAGAGGCAGCGGTGCGACGTGTCGAGCATTAGGGTGCGGCAGACGAACAGAGGGCGGAGGAGGGGAGGTGCGACGATGGACCCGGTGTTCGAGGTGGAGGTGGAGAACGGGTGCTGCTGCGCCGTCTCGCGGGTGGTGCTCGTAAGCGAGGGCTTCGCTAGCTCGGTCCCCGTCGATCCCAGGTTGTTCCGGCGGGAGGAGGGCGGCGGCGGGTACCTCGTCGCCGACGGAAGGGAGATCCCCAGCTCGGGCTCTCTCACCTTCCGCTACGCATGGGACCGAGCCTTCTGCATGTATCCGGCGAGCTTGGAATCCAACTGCTCAGCGCTGGCGAAGCAAAGAGAAGCGATATCCGTCGATGAGAATTAGTTATTTGATTAAAGATCTTCGTGAAATCTGTAGAGATCAGGAGAAGCTGCAGCTTGTAAAATCATCTGAAAAGATTAGATATGCTTGTAAAATATATGATGTGTATCGTAATCATGTTGGTGTATCGAAAGAATTCGAGATGCATGAAAAAGAAGAAGAAAAGATTGTAAATTAGTTTATATTGTGTTTATAGGGAAGAAGAAGACTGTTTCTGTATAGGAAGAAGATTCAAATTGCGCAAATTAAAAGTATTGATTCACTAGACCACATCATTTGGGCTTGAACTGATTTATTCTCGCACATTGTGTCAAACAAAGCGAGCAAACGATAAAGTATGCTAAGAAACTTATCCGAACATAATCGCATTATCATCTGTAGACTCTTACAATTTCCTTCTGTTTTTTTTTAAAGATACTAATGCAATCTACACTATTTTGTATTTAATTTTTGTTATTATATTTCAATTATATTGTTAAATGGAGTTGGACGTTTTGGTGTTCGTTCATCTTGAATTAATCGAGAGCACAATAATTCTATATCATACCCAACATATCAGTTTTTTTAAAGCCTAATCTGGATGAGATTGAGGTAAGTTTAAGCAAACGGTTTATAGTCTATTGAAACATGATTAGTATTGATATGGTGCATAATGAATAGGGTCTGATAAGGCCAGGTAGTAGTCAAAGGGATGCGACAGTCAAAAGTCAGGGACGTAATAGTCAAAAGTTATGGGGGTATTGCAGTTAAAAGTCAAGGGGGCGTGACAGTTAGAAGTCAGAGGAATATAGCAATCAGTAGTTAGGAAAAAAAGAAGTGAGGTCGTCTGACATCATCAGCATAGGATTCCCAGTCAGATGCTTACAGATCGAGATCCCATATCTGAGACATGATGTGCAACCGAGGTAATGTCTGACCTACTCCAACTGGTCAAGTTTCTCAGTTCGGTCTACATATCTAGTCCTGGTGTTCTTAGTAGGCCAACTCCCGGTCAGATCTTTAGCAATCCAAACAAGAAGATAAGGCTCTCGCCACAGCTCATCAAGACTCGAGCCAGGTGTTATACCCGAAAAATCATCCCGGGTTGCCCCTAGTCAAACCCGGGTGGGGTAGAAGGCACTAAGTGATAACAAGGTCAGGGAATCGTAACCGCCTATCAGAAAATAACTGTTGTATGTCAGGGAATATTCCAATAGTCTACGGTCATCTACGACTGGAACCTTCTTCCAGTCCATGGGAGAGTGTCATGCGTCCTCCATCACCCAACAGGTCCTGACGCCCAATATTCTCTGACATCGGTCAGGCACCAGAGGTAAGCACAGTCATATAAAAAGGGAGGTCCTCTCCCTTGAGTAGGTACGCACACATTTGTACTTGTCCTCTACAGTTCCTTTTCCTTCGTACACCTTTCTTCTAGGGAAAAAATACCTGACTTGAGCGTCGGAGGGCCTGCTCTGGGGACTTTTTCCTTGGTTTCTGACCTCTAACGTTCCGTGTGCTTGTCTAAGTGCGCACAGAACTCAAGTACCGTCGGCTTAGTTATCGTCATCCATCAGCGCCACGTCGTGGTCTATTCTCTTGGGCACATACGATAAGGGTATCTTAGTCGTCTCTCCGTCAACACCAATAACAACTCATCCAACCTTCGTCTAACTCAGATTCCGGAAAGGATCAAGTATATATGGTAATAGATGATTATCCTCATATTGGTGCTCTTCGTAGTACATTCTCAAATTATGTAAATGAAGGTAAATCATAGGATAAGTTTTGATCGTCAAGTGAGTAGGAGATGAGAGGAGTTTTTTTTCCAGGGTATACATTCGCTGCAAATTGATCTCTACCCATTGTAGTAAATCTATCACCATATATATATAAGCGGTTGTATATATATATACATCCAACGTCGGCAATCTAACGTTGCCAAAATCTAAGTTTTTTAACGTCTCTCATCTGTATGCAATAACTCTCTTCTCTCTCCTTTGATTGCATGCAAGGTAGTAGAAGCCAGCACCAAGGTGGTGCTATGGTATTGGTTTGTAAAAATCAACATCAAGGTGATGTTGATTTCTACAAACGAGCATCATTTGGTGTTAGTTCATGAACTAAGTATTAATTTCTACAAACTAACACCACTTAGTGCTAGTACTGGTCTTTAAAGAGTAGCTCCAATGTTCTAGCTAGTTTTTAAAGACTCTTCCAACGTGCTGGTCTTTAAAAACTAGCACAAGCATGTTGGAACTGGTATTTGTGCTAGTCTTTAAAGACCAGCATCACCTTCATTCTAGTTTGTAGAAATTAGCACCAAGGTGGATGATGCTCGTTTGGTGGTGTCAGCGTCACCAACACCTCCTTGGTGCTAATTTTTACAAATCATCACCACCTTAGTGTCGATTTCTACAAATCAGTATCACCTTGGTGCTGGTTTGTAAAAACCAACACCAAGGTGGATGATGCTAGTTTGGTGGTGTTAGCACCACCTTGTATGCCATCAAAGGAGAGAGAAGTAGACATGTAAAGTTTACCTTCCTTAGAGATCTCAGACAAGTTGCATAGAGACTTGGGGCAGAGCCTTCAACAACATTGAGACATGAGGAGCATCATTTGCTTAGAGGCTTGAGACACGGAGCCGCATGGAGCCTGAGTGAGAGCTATGGAGCCACACGGAGCATATATGCATTCTCGTCTGAGGAGGGGGAGAGGAGAGTGTGTATGCTTTGATACATCTTGTGTGGGTGGGTAAGAGAAGTGATTATGTGTGAGTGAGGGATGGGAGGATTTACATGAGAGCACACTTCTTGAGCATGAGAGCATGTACGTTTTGATAGGAGGGTGAGAATTTAAGTGAATAGATCTACTTTTAATGATCTTTCTAGTCAGCAGCAAATGACTCACGGTAAAGACAAGCCAACTCTATTTATAGTTGAGGCTTTGCTAAAAAATTTACGAGGGTAAATAGATCCACCATAATGATATATCTAGTCGGCAGCACACGGTTCGCGGGAAAGACATTGCAAATCCGTTGATAACTGGCTACTTGCTAAAAGTGTGTGGGGACGGTGATGGTGACTTTTGGCCAATTTGAGGTTACAATTATACTTGCATCAGATGACCCGGTCCAAAGGAGGATTGATAGTGAGGAGAGCATGCGTGGAGGCACGTATGGATGGACGCTAGATGGCACTTGGTGTGGTGCAGTTGGTGGATGGATGGATGATAAAGACACTAATATAGGTAGATGATGATGGCATAGAGGCATGTGACACGATACCACCTATGCATGGAGGATGGAGATGTTGGAGCAATCTAGTGTGACTCTAGGTTTTGATGTTTGGGCAAAGATTTGAGTTAGATTTATTATTGTATTTGATATGCATTATGAGTGTGTAAGATACAGGTACAACAAGGAGAGTCTAAGCGTGACTTGACAATAAATGAAGTCCCGGTGGCGCGACCTCTTGGCAAAGGAAGACTCAACAACAATGACAAGGCCGATAGAAGCTCCAGAAAGCAAGGCACGAAGGATGGGGAGGCATCTGAGGGACGCAAGGATGATGGAGGAGGCTAGAAGGCTAGGTCTAGGTTGTGCAGGTAAGGACAAGTACATGAGAGATTGTACTCAGGATAAAATCATAGGTTTAGGGTTTACTATAGCAGTCGACTGGTATCGAGTCGTTGGCATGTAACGGTCGAAGTTCACTTAGGACCAATCGACTGATGTTTTTACCAATCAACTGGTAGCGGAAAAATAGCTTGTTTTTTTCCTATCGAGCTCTATTTAATAGAACTTGGGGTGCTTGAGCATAGTTGACAAAATAGAGATGGTTAACCCCTATTAGTAGTCTTCCAAGCTCCTATGTGTGATTCATGTGTACGTGATCAAGATTGTGGCGAGATTTCTCTACCCACAAGGAGATTGAGCTAGTCGAAGGTTTTTCTGGGGAGCCATCCATCGACGGATCGGGATCGTCCACCTTACAGACAACCGTAGAGTAGGAGTAAGTGATCTCCGAACCACGTTACATAAATGTGTTAGGTTTGTTTGCGTTTCTTGTCTTCTAGGGTCTAGTTTTTTTTCTTGTTTGTTTTGTTTTGTATTTTCGTTGCGTACTAATGAGTGTAGGAAGCGACGTTTTGGGTGAGACGCTATTCACCCTCCCTCTAGCGGACGTCAAGATCCCAACAAATGATATCAGAGCGGGTAACTCTTCTACGGACTAATCGTCGAGAGAGCAAAGCGCTAGAGGAAGATGGAGTCAAAAGGTCTGCTTGGATAGGATATCCGGATCCCACCTCCATATGACCGAGAAGACTTTGGGTATTGGAGACCGCGCTTGGAGAATTAGTTCCAAATTGATTGGGACCATTGGATGGCATTGGAGGATCCATTCGAAGCTTCAATGGATAAGAAGGGAAAATGCCTCCGTCCTTGGTATTGGACCAAGGAGCAAAGGGAGCAATCAGAGGCGGATAAGGAGGTAACAAAAATTATATTGAATTTATTACCCCCTAATGTTTTAGTGAGTGTAGGTAAATTCGAGAATGTAAGTGACCTATGAAAAAAGGTAATTACATTTCATGAAGATCCTACAAAACTCTAAGGAGTGGAGGAGCTTAAGGAGAAGAGTTCATTGGTCCAAGAGGAGAAGAACCAATCAGTTGTTGGCACGTGCTCAACATCCGAGGAGGAGAAGAAAGATGAGGAGGTATCATCCACATCTTCAAGGGATGAAGAAGTAGAACCGTCCACATCTTCAAGTGAAGAAGAAGAAGAGCAATCCAAGGAAAAGGAAATTTTGAAATCTCAACCATCCACCTCAACTACCAAGAAGAGCACAAAATACCACATCAAATGCTTTGAGTGTGGTAAGATGGGGCACTACAAGAGTAGGTGTCCTTCACTCAAAATTGTAAAGGAGGTAATCCTTAAACCCGGTTGATCCGGTGGTAAAGCCGGGGGGCCCTCATGGTGGTAAGGCCGGGGGGCCCTCATGAGGGAAAGGTCAACGGCACGTGGAGGTCAACAGTCAAAGGGGGGTCAACCCCCTGGGCTCGACAAGCGGACGGGACATGCCGATCACTAGGCAATGACCCCCATCCGAGGGAACAACCACCTGGCCGTGAGCCCGGGTTTCCAATGAAGGAAAGAGGATCATATGGCCGAGCGGATCGTCCGCTCGGCCGTGGTGCAAGGCAAGAGTATAAAGGCCGAGCAGTCTGCCCGCTCGGCCAGGGTGTTAGGCTATGAGAGTCGAGCAAGCGACGACCCTGAATCTTCCCGGACGGACGACCACCTACGCCAAATCAAAGGTGAATATTCTAGCTGAGCGGCTTGACGGTCGGTCCAGGAAGAAAAAGTCAAAAGGTATGGGACAGTGGGGACGTCATCTTAACAACCCCTGTTGCTGACAACAGGCATGTTCGAGGACCAGGCCATACGCAGAATCGTACAATGGAAGACTCTTCTGTCCCATCAAGAAGGTGCTCAGATTGTAGCAGTATGGCGTTAGGCATGTTCTTCTGACAAACCCATACTGAGGTATGGTGCAGAACACGTGTCCACCTCGATATGTGTGCACAAGCCTCCTCATAGCTCTATATAAGGGTCCTCATACTTCGCCGGAGGTACACATGATATAATCTTAGAACCTTGGAGCCACCTTCTTGTTTTCCCCTTACCTGACTTGAGCGTCAGAGGGTCGTCGCCGGGAACCCCTTCCTGGCTCGACTTCTTTGCAGGTTCGCCGGAGCTCCATACGGTCAGTCAGAAAGCCACGTCATCGGTTGGGAGAGCGCTACGTGCCCAGCGTCCATCGATTCAGCGTTCGGACAAGATCACCGGTAAAGTTGCTTTAAGAACTAATATGGGTTGTAGAGATGGATTCAAGGAGAAGAAGCACATTAGATATTTCACATGTGGTGAGTGGGGGCACTACCACACGAAGTGCCCATGGAGAGGAGAGCTCAAGAAATTAGCACGCTTAAAGAAATGGGAAAAGAAGAGGAGCTTAAGTCAAGTAAGAGCTTCAAAAGTAAAAGGGAAGGTAATCCCTATTTTAAAGTTTAATCCAAGTTCAAATTCCTTCATGATTGATAGGAATATTGAAAATTATGTACCCATGCATAATTATGGATTTAGGTATAATGATAGGAATAGAATTAACACGGTAGATAACCTAAGAAGTCATACACTAAGGGTAGACCTAATAAGACCCAAACCACTTTACCTAAGGGAAGGAAAGTAGGTGAAAACCTAAACATTAATCCCAAAAAAGTGAGACATATACCTAGGAAGGTGGGTAGGTCTAGGGATGTTCAAGATAGACATGTTGACTATAGGGTATCAAGCCTTGAAACTAAGGCTTAAAGAATTGGAGAAAGTCCTAGATAGGTTTATTATTGGACCTAAAGTACTTGACATGTGTTTGGGTGGTCAAAAACTCAAAAATGTCAAATTAAGTCCCTCTCATGCCAAGAGGAGGTCAAGTGCTAGGGTGGCACATGACAATGGCAAGGGAGAATTATCCAAGGTTCATGATAAGAAATATGCAAGGGTTGCATATGATTATGGAAAGAATGAAGTGTCTAAGGTTAAGAAGAGGAAGTCTGCTAAGGTACACCATGTGGGTATAGTCATGGTAGATGAGTCACCTAAGGAGGTGATTAAGGCTAAGAGTCCTAAGGTTAGGAAGAGATTTTGTGACCCATGGTAGATGGGTTATAAAATGTGTCAAGTGATTTGGAGACGGACTTGAGTCTCAAATTCAAGGAATTGACACAATTAGAATAAGTATCATGCATGGAAATATAATTTGAGTTTATATTGCATGAAAATTAATTTTTGATGCATAAATGCCATATAAACTAATGTTAGGGATGCATTATGGTTTAGTATGAGTAAATACATCAAGAGGAAGTCAAAACTAGGACTTTAGGTCAAAGTTCAATTGAACCATTTAACTAGTTTTAGATTATGTGTCAATCTTGGGATCTGTGATAAATATATTTTTGTATATATTTTTCCCAAGTAGACATTGGTAAAATAGATCTCTCCACAAAATTTAAGAATATTTAAAGGTCTGTGGAATTTCTTGTGCATTTCTAAAGTTAGGTTAGAAATGCTATTTTTGGTTGAAATAGGGTGCCAGTCGATTATAACATTTACCAGTCGACTACCCAGTCGACTGATACTTTTACCAGTCAACTGATAACACTATTTACGAGTATAGAATGTTTCTGTGAGCTCGTTTTGATAAGGGCAGTCGACTGATATAGTTTGAAAAAGTTTTTTAGCATTAGAAAATGACCAAAAGAGTGGTGACCATGTATGTAATCTTATGGGAGATTAATACATGATGTTTATAGTCATTAGAGGTTAAATAATCCAATAATTGTGATATTGTTGAATCTCTTTTTGATGTATGATAAAGGGAGAGAAGTATTAGGTTTAAGTGGAAAACTTAAAATACATTTGCAAGAAATCCTAACTCAAGAAGGAGCTTAGGTGAAGAGGAGGCGATTGCTCATTTATTTGGAAATGGGGAGAAGTTTGCCTTTGCGTGGAAGCTTAGGTGAAGGGGGAGCCTAGGATTAGGTTTTATGATTTATGCATGAGTATATATGCATTTTTATTTGCATTGTTATTGCATTTAAATTTCCCTAACTTAAACAGGTTGCCAAACAATAAAAAGAGGGAGATTGTTAGAGCAATCTAGTGTGCCCCTAGGTTTTGATGTTTGGGCAAAAAATTAAGTTAGGTTTATTATTGTATTTTATATGCATTATGAGTATACAGGATACAAGTACAATAAGAAGAGTCCAAGTGTGACTTGGTAATGAATGAAGTTCCGGAGGCGCGACCTCTTGGCAAAGGAAGACCCGACAACAATGAAAAGGCCGATGAAAGCTCCAGAAGGCAAGGCGTGAAGGATGGGGAGGCATCCGAGGGACACAAGGATGATGGAGAAGGCTAGAAGGCTAGGTCTGGGTTGTGCGGATAAGGATGAGTGCATGAGAGATTGTAATCAGAATAAAATCCTAGGTTTATGGTTTACTATAGCAGTCGATTGGTGTTTTCATCAGTCAACTGGTAGCGAACAGAATATCTCTATTCGCTCAACTCATGTGGGGCAGTCGACTGGTATCGAGTCGTTAGTTTGTAACTAGAGTTGTCAGACGGTTCAACCCATGGCGGGGTTAGTCGGTTCGTGGCGGTTCAACCATTTGGCGGGGCGGAGCGGGCCAACCCGTCAACTTGGCGGGTTGGGAAATTTTCAACCCAACCCAATCCAAGGCGGGTCACGGATTTGGCGGGCCAACCCGCGAGCCTATCAAATTTTTTAAAAAGATTAAAAAAATAGTTCATATATTCAATATTTTACTTTGAAAATATTTCATCAATCAAATGTATTCATAAACATCTATTTTAAATATAAATGAACACAAACAAATACCTATATTGGATCAAAAGTACTATTTTTATTTTAAAATTATAATAAAGAAAGATAATAAATTGACATAAAATTGTGCAACGAAGAGGAATAGTAATTAGGACTCCTGGCTATGCGTCAAGCAGTTTAGATCAGTGGTACCCTAGCTGTGCATGCGTAAACGAATCAAATAAGAAGGTCATCTACTTTTAAGATTAATCCACTTTAAAGTGTGCATATATATTTCTATAACTTTTGTATATCACACTCAACTTCACAAGTATGGGCTTTTCCTAATTAGTATTCCTCTCTACGAAGAAGATAATGAAATGCTACAATTTAACCCCTGGTACTCTCGTAGTTGCAGCATTGACTACTGATCTAAACTGCTTACATGTGTTTCTCAACCTGCGGGCTAACCCAAGCCCATCGCGGGCCAACCCGTGCGGGTCACGGGCCTAGGCAGGTCGACCCGCGGCAGACTTGGGTTGATAAAATTTTAACCCAACCCGCTTAAATTGTTTGGCGGGCGGGCCAACCCGACGGACCCAACCCAAATTGACGGCTCTACTTGTAACGATCGAAGTTCACTTAGGACCAGTCGACTGCTATTTTTACCAGTCGACTGGTGGAGGGAAAACAGTTTGATGTTTTCCTATCGACCTATATTTAATAGAACTCGGGGTGCTTGGGTATGGTTGACGAAATAGAGGTGGTTAACCCCTATTAGTAGTCTTCCAAGCTCCTGTGTGTGATCCGTGTGTACGTGATCAAGATTGTAGCTAGATTTCTCCACCCACAAGGAGATTGAGCTAGCCGAAGATTTTTTGGGGAGTTATCCACCGACGGATCGGGATCATCCACCTTACGGACAACCATAAAGTAGGAGTAAGTTATCTTCAAACCACGTTATTGTTAGGACCAAAAGTAGCTAGAGGGGGGGTGAATAGCTCGTCGCGTGCTCGTTGCTTGGTGTTGCTTGTTTCTTCAAGAATGCGCAGCGGAAAATACATAAACAAACACAAACACGCTAACACTAGGAGTTTACTTGGTATCCACCTCCAACGGAGATGACTAATCCAAGGATCCACACCACGCACGCACCCTCCACTATGAAAACACTCCTTTTCGGTAACTACCGAGGGCGGAGAAGCCCTACAAGACTCTCAATACAAGAAGAAGAAAGGGTAGTAAAGAATAAGCAAAAGCTTACAAGAAATGCAGTAAAAACCCTAGCTTCTTCTTCTTCTCGTTGCAACTCGCCTCTTGACTTGGATGAACCTCCAAGAACCTTCAAGAACTGGCGGTGAGGAGCTTAGAGAGTGCTGGGGAGGAGCTGTGTTGAATCTGGAATGAATCGGTGAAGTTCTGCTGAAGAAATCGCACGCCAACAGCTATAAACGACGCCAACGGTCGAATCCCAATCGATTGGATTGCTCCCAATCGATTGGGGAGGCTTTGGATCGATCCACGGATCGATCCAGAGCGCCTCTGTGCTCTGGAACAACTTCTGGATCGATCCACGGATCGATCCAGCACTTATCGTGCGAAGCAGCAGCGTCCCAATTGATCCACTGATCGATTGGGACCTCTGGATCGATCCACGGATCGATCCAGAGAGGTTATGTTCGCGGGGACTCACCGGATCGATCGGTGGATCGATCCAGATCTTCTGGATCGATCCACGGATCGATCCAAACCTGCTGGATCGATCCACGAATCAATCCAAACCTGCTGGATCAATCCACGGATCAATCCAAACCTGCTGGATCAATCTACGGATCAATCCAAACCTTGATTTTTGCCCAAAACCAAGCCCAAAGCCCCCTAAACCAACATCTAGTCAATCATGACTTGTTGGTACATAAGACCTAGCATCCGGTCACCCTTGACCAGCTAGGACTCTCTCACCAAGTGTCTGGTCAATCCCTTTGACCCACTTGGACTTTTCTCTTCTTGCCAAGTATCCGGTCACTCCCTAAGACCTACTTGGACTTTTCTTCCTCATGCCAAGTATCCGGTCAATCCCTTTGACCTACTTGGACTCTCACCAGATGTCTGGTCAACCTTGACCCATCTGGATTTCTCTTGCCTGGCTTCACTTTCCCAATTGCCTAGATTCACTCACTAGGTCTTTCACCTGGCTTCACTCACCAGGATTTTTCTCCTGCCTAGCTTCACTCACTAGGACTTCCCAATTGCCTAGCTTCACTCACTAGGTCTTTCACCTGGCTTCACTCACCAGGATTTTCCTCCTACCTAACATCCCAGTTAGGACTTCCCAGTCAAGTATCCGGTCATCCTTGACCTACTTGACTCTTCTTCAATCAATATCTTATTGTCAAACATCTAAACCCAAACCAAGACTCAGCTTGGTCAACCAGGTCAACCTTGACCTGAGGGATGTTGCACCAATAGTTATTACATAAACGTGTTAGGTTTGTTTATGTTTCTTGTCTTTTAGGGTCTAGTTTTTTTCTTGTTAGTTTTGTTTTGTATTTCCGTCGCGTACTAACTGTTGGTGCAATTGAGCTCTGGGGTTTCAATGTTTGACAATATACCTAAGTTTGGTTAATTTGACCAAGCGTTGATCCAAACAGGACTTGATGTTTGGAAGAGAGAAGTCTAGTTAGAACTAGATGACTAGCAAAAGTAAGTCCTACCCAAAGGATAGGCAAGTGAGAAGTCTACTGTGTGACTAGTCCTAACTGGAGGTTAGGCAAAGTGGAAGTCCTGGTGAGTGAAGTCAGGCCCTAGTGAGTGAAGCTAGGTGGTGGAACTCTTGGTGAGTGAAACTGGGCCCTAGTGAGTGAAGTTAGGTGGTAGAAGTCCTGGTGAGTGAAGTCAACCCCTAATGAGTGAAGCTAGGTGGTGGGAGTCCTGATGAGTGAAGTCAGACCCTAGTGAGTGAAGCTGGGTGGTGGAAGTCCTGGTGAGTAAAGTCAGACCCTAATAAGTGAAGCTGGGTAGTGGAAGTCCTGGTGAGTGAAGTCGGGCCATAATGAGTGAAGTTAGGTGGTGGAAGTCCTGGTGAGTGAAGTCAGGCAATGAAAGTCCTAATGAGTGAAGCTAGACAGTCCTAGGGGAGGTAATCCTAGGTTATATGTGACCGACTGGTTCTCGGTCGACCGCGCATGATTATCCAGACCAGTGAATCTTGAAATCTGTTAACACTGTCTTACTTTACTATTTTATCTATTGTGCTAACTCAGTGTTGCAGGGAAGTCTAACTAGGTCAACGGGTTGATCGGATAGCTGGCATGAAGTCTAGACAGGTTGACGGGCTGACTGGATGTCTGGCAAGACGGTAAGTTAAGGTAAGTCACTAGAGGAGAGTGACTTTGTGAGGACGTGTTCCCCGTTTGAGGGAACAGTAGGTGTCGATCCAACTTAGATCCATTTGGGAAATCTAAGTTGAGATCTGTACTAGATTCTGGTCTCGAGGAGACAGAATCTAATTACTACTCTATTTACTATATTGTGCTAACTTTGTTTTGCAGGGTAGTATAATGTTTATTGCCTCGGACTAAGCTTTTCTTGCAGGAAAAAGCTTTGCTGGAAAAAGTGATCTAGGTGTCTGGAAGGGATCCGGGCGCCCGGAGCTGGTCCGGGCGCTCGGAATTCAAAAGTCTATTTCGTCGCAAATGTGGAGCGCGCTAATTGGCTAGGTCAACATCACAGTCCAAGCGCCCAGAAGGGATCCGGGTGCTCGGAGCTACCTATATAGGAAGACTTCCGCTAAAGCATGAAAAACAACTTTCCACCACGATTGCTCTATTGCACACTGCTCCAAAGACGCTTCTGCGACGTTACGAAGCGCTTCCGACAACCTGCGACTCAGTTTTAATTTCCTTGTTGTCGGTAATTTAGTTTTATAGTTCTTGTACTAATCTTGTAACTCTTTTTTACGAACTATTAGTGGATTGCCTAACGAAAGCACTCGACAAGTGCAGGCCTTGGAGTAGGAGTCGACGAAGTCCTCGAACCAAGTAAAAACTTGGCATGTTAGCATTGTTCCTTATTTTCTGTTTCCGCTGCTTACTCGATTAAGTTTCAACGATCGCTATTCCTCCCCCCCCCCCCCCTCTAGCGAACTTTATGATCCAACACTAACGAGTGTAGGAAGCGACATTTTGGATGAGACGCTATTCACCCTCCTCTAGCGGGCGTCAAGGTTCCAACAGGAGATACTGAGACTAGGGGTGTAAATGAACCGAATCGAGCCGAATATGCAGAAAAATCTAAGGCTCGAATTCAGCTCGAAATAGGTATTCAAGTTCGAGCTCGATTCGAAGCTTGAAAAATTCAAAATTTTTTGTTCGAGTTCGGTTCGAATTAGAGCTTGGGTTCGAGTTTGACTCGAAAGATTCGAACATGTTCGCGAATTATTACTCCAAAATAGATACTCAAAAGGCTTGAAATTTATTTATTTAATATATATTTAACTTATATTAATAAAATATTAAGGCTCACGAGCGGTTCGTGAACTATTGAACAATATAATTTGGGTTCGAGTTCGGCTCGAAAAAAGTTCAAACATCTACGAGTTCAGCTCGAATTTGATAAATTCGAATACGAGTCAAATATTTTTAGAACCGGCTTGAAAAGTTCACGAGCTGGCTCGATTCATTTGCACCCCTAACTGAGACTGATGGACACTGATGGCAGAGACAGATCGATGCTTGATCTTCCGTGGTTTGTGCGGAAGGCATGTCATTAGGGGTGTAAATGAACCAAGCCACTCATAAGCTATTCGAAGCTCGATTCGATAAAAGCTCATTTTGAGCTCATTTAATGAGACTCGTTAAGATAAACAAATCAAACTCAAGCTTCGTAATATTCAGCTCGTTAGCTCGTGAACATATTCATTAAGCTCATGAATCAACTTTTAAATTAAAAAAATTATAGTTTTGATATTGAATTTATAGACTTTACACTCTACTCATGAAATATATAGACAAATATATTAAATTTATTTATTAGAATACAATTATAAATTTTAATAAGAATATTATAATTTTTTTAAAAAATATAATTTAGTTTTTAATTAATATTTAAATTTATAATTTATATTTATTAAGCTCGTTTAGGCGCGATAAAAGTTTGAATAAGCTCATGAGCCATGAATATATTCATTAAATAAAGCTCAAGCTCGGCTCGATTATAAACGAGTCAAGCTCGAACATTCAAGAGTTCGGCTTGGCTCGACTCGATTACAACCCTACATGTCATCGACTAGAGTACACTTGAGGAGAGAGCAGTTGGTATGCATGAGAGTGATGGTACACATGTGAGCACTTGTACGACATACCTCATATTCCTTCGATCTGACACTTCGTCATACATGACATGCGTTAGGATATTTGGTTTTTGTATGTTAGTACTTTTTTTTATGATATATATTTACCTTTCATCAAAAAAAAAAGTGATAGAAGAGAGTTATTGTATGTAGTTGAGAGAAGAATTAAAAATTTTAAATTTTGACCTCATTAGATGCCTATATATATTAGCGATCGTGCACACGCATTGCGTGAGCTAGCCCTTTCTACTAGGTGGAACAATGTAGGGAGAGATCTGAGGGAAGAATAATTGGTTTATAGAAAATAGTTTTAATTTTTGAGTATTGTCCCTATTTTAATTTTTTTTAGTGAGACAAGACTCTAATATTTTTATAATTTTATACATCTCTAGGGGTACTTACAAAAAATTGAGGTAGGGCAACTGCCCCACCAAAGTTATATATGGTTTTACCCCTGGTTGCATGTGCAATATAATGTTAAATATAAGTGAATGGAGAAGAAATGGAAGAGGAGAGAGGCTCCATTGTGAATGGGACTTTAGTCCCACATTGGAAGTTTCAAGGCATTTTTGTTGGTTTATATTGATTCACATACATTGAAGATATGAACAAATGCATGGGGAGAGGCTCTCTCTCACGTGTGGGTGCGCAAGGGGGGTGCAAATCCAGGGTCCGGATTGCACTGAACCAAGTTGACTCGTGTACGAGCGCGACCTGCGCACACAAATGTCGGACTGGTCGGGGTAAAAATTTGTCCAAGTGGAACAACCAACATTTTGCCACGTAGATCTTTTGCTACTATGAAACAGATGCATTAAATTCGATATTAATGCAGAATAAAACCGGCCGAGTAATAATGAGTGAAGCGGTGGTCGTTTCGCTGCTCGGCTAATAATGACCATTAAGATCATTAACTCTATCCATTGATCCGAGCTCCTATATAAGGAGGCTCCAATCATAGGCAGAGAAGAACACAACAAGCAAAGACTCTCCATTTTTCTTCCTCCTCCTCTGTCGTGCATCTCCTGCTCGGCGAAGTGCCCGTGATAGCATTCGGGTACCACTTAGCTCGTCGTGACCACCAATGCTTGGTCGGATTCACGGTCGGTCGTTGTATCTTGGGAAACAGACGACCCTTGTAAGCCTCGAAGCACAGTCGGAGGTGGGCGAATTTGTTTCAAGGAAACTGCGACTCGCAGGCCTCTGTCAGCTCGCCCGGTCGGTCTCTTTATCGGACCAACAGACTTCTCTGCCCGCTCGAGATCTTCACCTGGTTGGCTAGTCAGAGACTGGACAGCCCAACCTGTCTGCTCGGCCGGTCTGCTTCACCCGACCTGCCTGTCTGCTTCGCCCGACCTGCCTGTCTGCTCGGCCGGTCTGTTTCGCCCGACCTGCCTATCTGCTCGGCCGGTTTGCTTCGCTCGACCTGCCTCTCCAGACCTGTCTGCTTGGTCGATCTGTCTTTCGCCAGACCTGTCTGTCAGCTCGATACTAGATCACCTGACCTGCCTCTCAACAGGCCTGTCTGCCCGCTCGGTCAGCCTTTCTGCCCGGTCGGCCTTTCTGATCTGCTGCACCCGCTCGTGCTGCTCGGTCGATCAGCCCGATCTGTCAACACTGTGCAGACTGCCTTCATCACTTGGCATAAACCAGCCCTTACTGGCAGCCTGAGATTATCAGCTCAGGTCATCTCAACTGTAAGTTGAATTTAATTCGAGTATTTAAATTCAACTAATACCCTGTATATCTCCGGCAACAGATTGTTTGTGTCCAACAATCTTGAAACAGACTTGCCTCTGTTGAGATGTCCACGGAACGAAATGTTGAGGTGCAACAGACTCTACACGTGCAGGCCCCCTCCGCCCTAATTGGAACTATGCCAATTAGTCATGGGGAAAAGCCAGAGAAGTTCAGTAAACTGAACTTCAAGAGGTGGCAGCAGAAGATGCTCTTCTACCTGACCACGCTCAATCTGGCTCGGTTCTTGACCGAGAACCCTCCCAAGCGTGCTGAGGATGTTGATGCGCAAACCATCAAAACAGTAGAGGCATGAACTCATTCTGAGTTTCTTTGCCGAAACTATATCCTCAACTGCCTTGTCGACTTGTTGTATGCTGTGTATAGCATGAAGAGAACGACGAAGGAGCTGTGGGAGTCCCTGGACAAGAAATACAAGACGGAGGATGCAGGGGCAAAGAAGTTCATTGTGGGCCGATTCCTGGACTATAAGATGGTTGACTCCAAGATGATGATCAGTCAAGTCCAGGAGCTTCAGGTGATCTTGCACGAGATCCACTCAGAAGGGATGGTTCTGAGTGAAACCTTCCAGGTGGCTGCTATCATTGAAAAGCTGCCTCCCGGCTAGAAAGACTTCAAGAACTATCTGAAGCACAAGCGGAAGGAGATGAATGTGGAGGAACTCATTGTTCGACTTCGCATCAAAGAAGACAACAAGAGTTCAAAGAGAAAACTATTCTCTCAGACTACTGTGAAAGCCAACGTGATCAAGCATGGTCAAAGCTCGAAACGGAAGAACCCTAAGTCTTCCAAGATGGAACCCAGAGGAGGCATCAGCAAGAAGAAGTTCTCTGAGAAGTGCTTCAACAGTGACAAAGTGGGTCACAAATTTTTGGAGTGCAGAAAGCCGAAGAAGAAGCAAGAGGCCAACCTGAACGAGGGACCAGAAATGGATGACCTCTGCGCTGTGGTCTCTGAGTTGAACCTAATTGGTTCAAACCCGCGGCAATGGTGGATCGATGCTGGAGCCACTAGACATGTGTGTTGTAACAAGGAGCCGCTCCATAACTTCGAAGAAGTCACTAGAGACAAACTGTTCATGGGAAACTCAGCAACCTCGGACATCATGGGCCCAGGAAAGGTGGTGCTAAAGATGACTTCGGGCAAGGATCTCACTCTGAATAATGTGTTGTATGTTCCAGAGATTCGAAAGAATCTAGTATCCGGATCAATGTTAAGAAAGCATGACTTTCGCATTGTCTTTGAGTCGGACAGAGTTGTATTGTCCAAGAATGGAGTGTTTGTAGAAAGGGGTTATGTATTTGATGGACTGTTTAAGCTCAATGTAATGACGATTAGGCCTAAGATAAATAAAACTGAAAGCTCTTCTACTTATATGCTTGAGTCTTCGTGTTTGTGGCAGGGTAGATTTGGACATGTTAACTACGATGTATTGCGTAGATTAATTAATATGCAAAGCATACCTGTATTTCACCTTGACCCAAAACACAAGTGTGAGATTTGTGTTGAAGCAAAAATGACAAGGTCATTCTTTCAACATATTGAAAGAAGTAATGAACCACTTGACCTAATCCACACTGATGTGTGCGACCTAAAAGGTACGCCAACTCATGGTGGTAATAAATATTTCATCACTTTTTTAGATGGTAACACAAAATATTGTTATGTGTATATTCTCAAAAGTAAGGATGAAGCTATAGAGAAATTTGCTCTCTATAAAAATGAGGTTAAAAACCAGCTTAATAGAACGATTAAGGTGGTTCGAAGTGACCGAGGCAGTGAATATGTATCCCCGTTTGCTGAGTTGTGTGCTGAACATAGGATCAGACACGAATCAACAGCTCCTTATACTCCTCAGCAAAATGGAGTTGCTGAGCGAAAAAATCAAACTCTAAAGGAGATGATGAATGCTCTTCTATTGAGCTCTGGATTGTCATAGTCCATGTGGGGGGAAGTTGTGTTAACAGCTAATTACCTTTTAAATAAGGTGCCCCGGAAGAAAATAGATAAGAGTCCTTATGAGTTGTGGAATGGAAGATAATCGTCCTACAAATATTTACGAATGTGGGGGTGTCTTGCCAAAGTGTTGGTGCTTGATTCGAAAATGATTAAGATAGGACCCAAGACTGTTGATTGCATATTTATTGGATATGCACATAACAGCAGTGTTTATCGATTTTGTGTGTATGAGTCACACATACCGGAGATACACAAGAACTCGATAATCGAATCGAGAAATGCCTCGTTCTTCGAGCATGTGTTTCCGTATAAGACCCGAGAGGATGCTAGCTCCTCAAAATGGGCATATGAAACACAAGGCGAAGAAGATGATGTTGAACTAGTTCAGTTCGAGCTTAGACGGAGTAAAAGAGCTCGTGTAGAAAAATCCTATGGATCGAATTTTATCACTTTCATGCTGGAAAGTGAGCCCTAGAGTTACTTAGAAGCAGAAAGCTCGTCTGATGGACCTCACTGGAGAGAGGCGATTGCATCTGAGATAGAATCTATCTTGCAAAATCGCACATGGGAACTCGTGGATCTTCTTCCGGGAAGTAAACCACTAGGTTGCAAGTGGATCTTCAAGAAGAAAATGAAATCAGATGGCACAATCGATAAATACAAGGCTAGATTGGTAATCAAAGGATACCGACAACGAAAAGGCCTTGATTACTTCGATACATACTCTCCGGTGTCGAGAATAACTTTCATTAGAGTATTGTTGGCTATTGTCGCTATATGTAATCTCAAAATACATCAAATGGATGTAAAGTCTGTCTTTCTAAACGGGGATTTAGAAGAGGAAATCTACATGGAGCAACCTGAGGGGTTTTCTGTACCAGGACAAAAAAATAATGTTTGTAGATTGGTGAAATCATTATATGACTTGAGACAAGCATCAAAGCAGTGACATGAAAATTTTGATAACGCCATGAAGGAATGTGGATTCAAGATCAATGAATGTGATAAATGTATCTACATGAAAGCCACACAGAGTGACTATGTCATCTTGTGCCTCTATGTAGACGACATACTTATCATTGGAAGTAATGATGAGATAATAAAATCCATAAAAGGTATGCTGAGCTCAAGATTTGATATGAAAGACATGGGGCTAGCTGATGTGATTCTAGGAATCAAAATTCTTAGAACAACACAAGGAATTGTTCTCAGTCAGTCCCATTATGTGGATAAAATTCTTGAGAAATTCACCAAGGGTGATACCACGTTGGCATGAATGTTGATAGATACGAGTCAACATCTATCAAAAAATTGAGATAAAAGTATCTCTCAGATAGAGTACTCTCGAGTAATTGGAAGTCTGATATACTTGATGAGTTGTACACGACCAGACTTGGCCTACACAGTAAGAAAACTGAGTAGATACACGAGTAATCCCGGTGTTGAGCACTGGAAAGGGATAACAAGAGTACAGAGGTACTTGAGGTATACTCGTGAATATGGACTGCACTATACAAGATATCCTGCTGTGATCGAAGGATACAGCGATGCAAGTTGGATATCTGATATAAAAGACTCTAAGTCTACGAGTGGATATGTCTTCACGCTAGTATGTGCAGCCATTTCCTAGAAATCTTCTAAGCAAATCGTAATAACCAGATCCACGATGGAATATGAGTTTGTAGCTCTTGACAAATATGGTGAAGAGGATGAATGACTACGACAATTCTTAGAAGATATTCCACGATGGCCGAAACCTGTGCCGGCGATTTGCATACATTGTGATGGTCAATCAGCAATCGGTCGGGCACAGAGCCATCTGTATAATGGTAAGTCTAGACATATACGTCATAGACATAATATCATTAAACAACTACTCTCAACGGGAGTTATCACTGTTGACTATGTGAAGTCAAAGGATAACTTAGCGGATCCGCTAACCAAGGGGTTAAATCGAGAGTTAGTTGCAAGCTCATTACAGGGAATGGGCTTGATACCGTTGTCAGCGATCAGTGCAGAGGACACCCAACCTATGCTGACTGGAGATCCCAAGAACTAGGTTCAAAGGGACAACTAATCTGCACTGACAAGATACATTGTAGGGAGTAGTCCAATGAAACAATGACTAGACCAGGGTAAGCCGATGGGCTTTTAATGATCAAAAAGAGTAGATGGTAACTCTTGAGGGATCACCTATGTGAGAAAGAAGTGGGGTCACTTCGAAGAGAATTGGAGACACAATTTTTAGAGCTTCTCACAGAACCAAGCGTGTTCATGGTCAAGAACGAACACACTCATGAGAACTGAGTTGTATCAGGGAGAGTTTTGGGTGAGATTTGTCACCGCTTACACAGACGGCAGTATAGTTCAAGAACATCATGTCTACTATCATCCAGTAAGCAACCAAATCTTCACAAGGGAAGGTTCAAAGGGTAAAACCTACCTATCCTATACTTGACTCAACTGCTGAATGCTATCACTTATCATATCTCCATTCATGTGGGGGATTGTTAAATATAAGTAAATGGAGAAGAAATGAAAGAGGAGAGAGGCTCCATTGTGAATGAGACTTTAGTCCCACATTGGAAGTTTCAAGATATTTTTGTTAGTTTATATTGATTCACATACATTGAGGATGTGCACAAATGCATGAGGAGAGGTTCTCTCTCACACGTGGGTGCACAGGGGGGGTGCAAAACCAGGGTCCGGATTGCACTGAACCAAGTTGACTCATGTACCAGCTCGACCTACGCACACGAATGTTGGACCGGTCGGGGCAAAAATTTGCCCAAGTGAAACAACCAACATTTTTCCACGTAGATCTTTTGCTACTGTGAAACGGATGCATTAAATTCAATATTAATACAGAATAAAACCAGTCGAGTAATAATGAGTGAAGCAATGGTCGTTTCGCTGCTCGGCTAATAATGACCATTAAGATCATTAACTCTGTCCATTGATTCGAGCTCCTATATAAGGAGGCTCTGATCATAGGCAGAGAAGAACACAATAAGCAAAGCAATGACTCTCCATTTTTCTTCCTCCTCCTCTATCGTGCATCTCCTGCTCAGTGGAGTGCCCATGGTAGCATTCGGGTACCACTCAGCTCGCCGTGACCACCAGTGCTTGGTCGGATTCACGGTCGGTTGTTGTATCCTGGGAAACAAACGACCCTTGTAAGCCTCGAAGCATAGCCGGAGGTGGGCGAATATGTTTCAAGGAAACTGCGACTCGCAGGCCTCGGTCAGCTCACCCGGTCGGTCTCTTTATCTGACCGACAGACTTCTCTGCCCACTCGAGATCTTCGCCCGGTTGGCTAGTCAGAGACTAGACAGCCCGACCTGTCTGTTTGGTCTGTCTGCTTCGCCCGACTTGCCTGTCTGCTCGGCGAGTCTGTTTCACCCGACCTACCTATCTGCTCGGCCGGTCTACTTCGCTCGACCTGCCTCTCCAGATATGTCTGCTCGGCCAGTCTGTCTTTCGCCATACCTGTCTGCTCGCTCGACACCAGATCGCCCGGCCTACCTCTCAACAGGCCTATCTGCCCGCTCGGTCAGCCTTTCTGCCCGATCGATCTTTCTGATCTGCTGCGCCCGCTCGTGCTACTCGGCCGATCAGCGCAATCTGTCAACATTGTGCAGACTACCTTCATCACTTGGCAGAAACTAGCCTCTGTTGGCAGCCTGAGATTATCATCTAAGGTCATCTCAGCTATAAGTTGAATTCAATTCGAGTATTTAAATTCGGCTACTACCCTGTATATCTCCGACAACAAATTGTTTGTGTCCAACATATAATACATGAACGTGTACGGATAACGAACTTGTCTTTATAAAAAATTGATTTAATATTTTATATCAGATATTAAATTGATAAGAACAAATATTACACTCATACAATAGTGCAATTGCATACTAGGGTGACACTCGAGAATCCCAGCAGTAAATTATTATAACAGACTTCTCCTTATAAAAAGTTAATTTAATATCATTCTTGATCTTAGCCAAAAATTGAGAAAAGTATACTTTCTAACATCGCCGACCTAAGGTATTTATAGAAATTTCTCTATTCACAGTGCTACCAGCTAAAAATTTGAGAAAAGTATGTTTTCTAACATCGTCGACCTAAGGCATATATAGAAATTTCTCTATTCACAGTGTTGTCAATTCTAAAATGTGTGATTAAAGAGAAATCTAGGTTTTTGATTGATTAATGAGAAAATTATATGCTGCAGCTGAGTTTCGAACTCTGAACTTTGAAATTATTTTTGTTGTGAAACGAAAAAAAATATTGATATAATTTTATTTTAGATTTTATCAAAAATAATTAATAAAGGATAAAAAAATAATATAAAAATGAGTAATCAATTGAAATAGGTGAGACAACTCTAGGTAACTAGAGTTGATTATAAATTAGAGAGGCATATAAAATATTTATAGTCCAGCCAGAAACAGTGGACTATAAAATATTCGAGTCGATCAATGGCTTGCAATTAATGGTCAACTTTTCATTTAGTCTTATTGCTTAATAGTCAAATCTTTAATCAGTCTGAACATTGGCTAGACCTAGTTTCCAATAGATTGGAAGCGATTATAATATATCTTTTGGTGGGGTTATATAATCTCTGGTGTAGTTTTGAACAATAAGTCTCACCTAGCAACATCATTTTCTTTTATACTCATCAAGAAAATTAAGTGCCCAAACAGAATTAAGGGAGTGTTTGATTTAGGGGAATAAGAGTGAGGAATGAGAATGAGAATCATTGATCGTCATTGTTAATGTTTGGATTATAGGAATAGAAATACAAATAAGGGAATGAATCCTTGAAATTGGGTAATAACTCATTCTCATGTACCTCCCCTTCAATGAGTCATTACCCTATTTTCATCAATCAAAATATTCCCTTATTCCAAAAATACCCTTGACCTAAAACTAAAATTTTCTCCCTTAATATCAAATATCAAAATATATTTATTTATTTTTTATTTCATATCACTTCTCTCTCCTTGTTCTCTCTCATCATATTTTCTCTCTCATCATTTTATCACACACTTTCTCTTTCCTTAATCTCTCCTATCACACTCTCTTTCTTCTTTTTTTCTCATTACACTTTCTCTCTCCTCAATCTCTTCCATCGCACTCTCTTCCTTTTTTCTCATCATACTTTCTCTCTCCTCAATTTCTCCCATCACACTCTCTTTTCTCTTTTTTCTCATCATATTTTCTCTCTCATCATTTTATCACACACTTTCTCTCTCCTTAATATCTCCTATCACACTCTCTTTCCTCTTTTTTTTCCATTACACTTTCTCTCTCCTCAATCTCTTCCATCGCACTTTCTTCCTCTTTTCTTATCATACTTTCTCTCTCATCATACTTTCTCTCTCCGCAATCTCTCCCATCATACTCACTGTTCTCTTTTTTTCTCATCAGACTTTCTCTCTCATCATACTTTCTCTCTCACCATACTTTCTCTCTCCTCAATCTCTCACATCACACTCTCTCTCCTTATTTTTCCTCATTACATTTTCTCTCTCTTCATCCTCTCCCATCATACTTTCTCTCACATCATATTTTCTCTCTCATCTTCTCTCATCATGCCCTCTCCTATCACACTATCTTTTCTCATTTTCTCTCACCACACTTTCTCTCTCTTCATTCTTTTTCATCATACTTTCTCTCTCATCATACTTTCTCTATCATCATTCTATTTCATCATATTTTTCTCACATTCATCTTTCTCTCACATCTAATTTTTTCTCTTATTTTCCTTTAAGGGTAAAAAAGAAAATTTTGATTTATTCCGATAGAAAATATGCAACTAACCAAACATTGCTTTTAAGAGTGATATACATGCTCATACTCATTCTCATTCCACAATACAATGATTCTCATTCTGATTCCTATTCCTAGGAAAAAAACCAAACACCCCCTTAAGAGTTTGCTAACGGCTGATAGCTTCAACAATCTATCTTATAACTCAAGGAGATGTGAGCATCATTATGACTGAAATCCCTACTTGCGGTCAAGCATGTTAGCATGTAAACTCTCAACGGTTGGTTGAATCAAGTATCATCGATACAACATATTATAAATGACCCCAAAGACATGGTGGAGGTCGATAGTTAAGTTGATGTGATAGCTAGTTAAGATGAAATGATAGTCAAAATCCGAGTGTACATATTCGAACGAATCACCTCTCAAAAGCAGAGTTTCCAATATAAATCCGGACGGTCATAGAGCCGGTCCGATTTAAGGGGTCCAACTCTCCACTTTTCCAATGTAAGATTATCAGCATATAGTCAGTCAAACCCTTAAGTCGGCCGAACATACGAGGTCTAGCTTCCCACTTCTCCTGTACAAATTTCTGAACATATAGTCAATCGGGCCCTAGAACCGGCCAGACATACAGGGCTTAGCTCCTTACTTCTCCTGTGCAAGTCTCTCGGCATATATCCGCCTGGACCTAGAGTTGATTGAGTCTCCTCTAAGAGATAGTATTGTTAGGAAATCGAAACAACTTGTCAAAGAAAAACAGCTACTCACCATAGAATATTTTTTTATTCTAGTGTATAATGCAATTGAACTTTTCTTTGTCTAAAGGAGGATTGTTGTGCATACTCTAACATAGGGGTGCAAATAAACCAAATTGCTCGTGAGTCGCTCACGAGCAACTCGGTCAAAACTCAACTCAAACTTGAAGTTGACTGAACTTTAGCCAAGTTTGAGCCAACTTGATTAGAATAAAATCAAGCCGAGCTCAAGCCTAATTATTACTGGTTCGATGGCTCATCGAGCCAAACATGCCAATAATAATAATAATAATAATAACTTTTATAATATATAATATATTAATTTTTTATTAAAAATAATAAAATAATTCGAGCTCTAGCCCATAATTAAATATCGAGATTGAGCTCGAGCTCAACTTCACATGCTCGAGCGAACTCGAGCTCAAGTCGAGCCGGTATAAATCGAGTCGAGGCACGCTCGAGCTTAGGCTGGCTAAAGCAAAGCTCGTTTACAGCCTACTCTGACACCAGATGTTTTCTACTGCCTCATTAGTACGAAGATTATGAGAGACGGTATAAAAAAGATCATCTCCATTGGCCAAATTTGCTCTGATAAACAAAAACATCCATGCATACATTCACACATGGATGGGCACGATTATTTTACTATTCATCTTCTTCTCCATTTCGCTCAGTTACTATTTTGATTTGAGCATCGAAGTACCTGTGTCAAAGATCCTCTATGTGATTCTCGCTCTAATATTTCCGTAGACTTTATCTATGATATACATATATCCATAGCTCTAGCTCCAGATTTATTCAGATCATCAAGAACTTTGTCCCCTTTCTATTAATATCAAAGTCATATAGCCAATGTACCACCTTTTCATTTTCGAATCGGATCAATAAAAATAAAATTATTCTTACAAAGTGGTGTAAAATAAAAGAAATATATATATAACGAAGTCATCGTCGTAACGCAGGGGTAATGCAGACCCTGATCCTGATGGCCAAATTCCCGGAGTCTGATGGCGATGTTAACGTTATCTTGCTCGTGACGTCGCTGTTATTCTGGAACACGATGGTCCCGACCACCACAAAATATTTATATATATACCACGTGGCACCAGTCCAATTCTAATGTGGCAGCGTGCATGTCAAGTCAATCACTTTGCTAGCCGCCTCCTGCCGGTTGTGGACCAGCTTCGTCCGTCTGTCCACAATCAAGACCTCTGTGGATCACCCACTTTTGCTGGATAATGGTGACTTTTAATGTAACGAGTGATTAATGTTTGGATTAGGGTTTGTGTAAAACCAGGGAATAAATTCACCTCCCAATGCTTTCTTAGGAATGCTAAATTCTCTTCTATCCAAACAAAAAAAAAAGAGAGAAGCGAATCGATCCTTGTTTTAAGAGGGGTGTCGTGTTGTATCAATCTTAAACCACCACAGCCATCAAAGACATCAATCAACATCATCCCAAGCTGATGCAGGAAGAGCATCCCTTCTCGTACGACAAGTCATTTTGCCAATGATTTCGTGTCCCATGGCTATTTAATGTATCGCAGTCCTGAATCCTCAATCAAGTCTGCCTTACGGGCAAATTAGAACTTAGACTAGTTTCCACAGAGTTCAAGTAGAGCATACTGCGAACCCACGTGTTAATCTTTAAACTAAAGAGAAAGGGGGAAATAATAGCTAAAATGAGAGGGGAAACCTTCTAAATCAACTGTTGCGTTAATTGTGGTGATGCGTTTTCTCGCATGGAAACGAGCAACTCAGTCTTGCTGAAATTTGTTTCTGCTCGGGTAAAGTTGGAATATCAGGTTTCTGTGGAGAGTCTCGGCCAAGTTACCTTATTATCACCTAGAATTTAAGTCCAGCTCCCCAGCTTCCCGCCACTCACCTTGCGCATCCGTGTCTCCATTTTCCGGTTCATTCTCATCGTTCAAGAAATCTTCGGACGGCTCTTCATCTTCTCTTTGAGCATTTCCCCACCCATGAATTTCGTCCATGTTACCTCCCTGTTCAGGCACAATGTCATGCCCAGAACCAGATTCAGTGAGGCCAGCAGCACTTGCCCTCATGGGGGCACGAGCATACATTTCTGCATGTGCTTGTGCTTCTGCTCGAGCATGTTCAGCCTGAGCCATTGCCATCCGCATTTTGGCCTCCGCTGCTTCCCTTCCAGCTTTCTCCCGAGACTCAATTTCAGCTCTGATTCCCAATAGAGCCTGCTTCTCTTCTTGCAGCAAAGCCTGCTCGATCATAAGTCTCTCCTCCGACCTGAATTCTCCTTGAGCACGCTTCCGTGTCATTATGTTGAAAGCAAGGACTTGCTTCTCAAATGTAGTCGTGAACTCTGCAATCTTTGCAAGAATGTTATTATCCCATTGCTGAATCCGTGAATATATCTGACCAGTGGTATCACTATCAAGAATTCTGTCATCTTCTTCTGCCTCATAATCAGATACCACATGATAGGGCAGAAGCCTAAAACGTGAAGAGAAAAAAAATAATAATTATGAATCATGTCAATCATGGTCTACCAAATAAATTTCTCTGACATCTTATATTTCTTTTAGCATAATACAACAAAGAGTATTGTAAGAAATGATTCAAAGCCAAAAATTAGTAGCGGAAAAATGCCACCAGAAAGGTGGAAAAATCAGGAAGAATCAACAAGAAGAGGAAGCACGCACATACACAATCAATTCAACTATGAAAACTGAACCACTGAAATCATGAAATGTCATGTTTCTATAGGCATATTAATGGTTATCTAATCATGTTTCTGTAGACATGATTGGAGAAATATCTTTAAAACGGAGCAGATAACAATCTGTTGGAGAGAACTGATTTAATGTCCCTTATCACTGACCAGAAACCAATCAGAACTAATCCATAGTTTGTTTTAAAATGTTCTCTTATAGAATTTTTATGCATAGTTCATATTTTGCAGATCAATTATAAGTAGTAGCTATCAACCTTCATTTCTATCTTTCATTTCATGTTCCCTTCTTAAAACTGTTTCAAAGATTCTGTCTAATCCAGGATGGCAATCAACTGTAATTGACGAAATGACAACACCTGAAATTGTTGCTGTTGGGTATTCACTATAATGACCTCACCTGAAAGCATTACAGATCTATTGAAGGTTGAATTAGTGGCTAAAAGACACTCAAGTTGTTCATTATCTTGCTACCCTTTGTTATGGCAAGGGTTTAGGTTGGCAAACTAATTTCAGTGGTCAAAATATCAATTAGACATCAAGAATGGTTTTTGACATAATTAAACTCTTCGATTTACTGCTCAAAAGGGAGATTAATTTGATGTCTAAATTGAAGAAGTCTCTACATGGGCTCAGGAAATCCCTAAAGCAAGTTGGTAAATTCAGCTCTACTCTCTATCAATTTGGGAGGATCAGAAATATATCAAATTCCTCGGTATTTTATCAATGCTCTTGCTCGAAAAAAACATATCCTTTTATCATTTCTGTGAATAATATGGCACCTCTATTGAAATAAAAAAAAGACTAGAGGCATACCTTGACTAACATTTCCAAAAATCTTAGTAACCTAGAGAATTTTCTTGGCATAAGGTTACTCAGTTAAGAGGAGAGATCTATATCCCTTAATAGAATATGTATTTGGCATGCTCAAGGAGGTTAGTATGTAAGAGGAAAACTAGTTGATATTCCCATAGACTGTAATGTTATTTCCTAATACCAGAACACGAGTTATTATCAAATATGGGAAACGTACAGGAGACTAGTTAAAAAATTGCACTACCTTGTAGTCACTTAGTCAGATGTCTCATTTATTGTTAGTGAGATCAGTCAATTCTGTGGGGTTCTATGATATGACAATTGGAAACCAACCTTAAAGATTTTATGATATCACAAGAATGTGCCAGTAAATACTCTCCTACACTCGTACTGAACATACCATATAAATTGTGCTGTATACAGATAGAGATTAGTATACTCTAGCACAAATAGGAGATTCACACCAAGATATTGCATTCTACTCGGAGGAAAACCACAAGTGGAGTATAAACTCATAGCTCTTGCTGCATGTGAGTTCATCTGACTCAGAGTTAATAATTAAGGGGCATAAACTTCCAAGTGAGTAAATGCACATTGCTTCCAATCTTGATCTTCATTAGAGAATGTAACAAATATTTAAGATATCATGAAATTGAATATCTGTAATAAATTAGAATTTTATAATGTTTTGAATCAACTTAATGCTCCGTTTACTCTAGAGTGTGGATGAGGAAAGGAAAGGAATTTATGGTGGAAAATTATCCTCGGAGGAAGAGAAAAGAAAGGGTGAAGAAATATCTTCCTTTCATTGCTTGTTTATCTCAGTAGAGAAAGGTGGATACATACAATGTAATTTTATAAATAAAAAAGGATATATGCGTCATTTTTTGGGTACATGAGATAATTTTGTGAGTTAAAAGAGCACATGCGTCATTTTTTTAGGTATATGGTGTAATTTTGTGAATGAAAAGGAGTACATGCATCATTTTTTTTCCATCCGTTGCTTTCAGTCCGATTTTGAGGTGATTAATTTTGGCTCCAAAATTATCCGTGGATGGATTGCGTTTCTCTTCCTTTTGAAAATTTTAATGAAATAAACAACAGAAACTTTTCCACTGCGGAAAGTTTTCCTTCGTTTAACTTTCTGCTCTCCCAAGTAAACTGACCATAAAGGAGAGTGTTGAGAAACAAATGCAAATAAAATAGAACTCCATTGCAAACATACCAAACTAAGAGGAGTAAATGTTAGTGAACAGGCATGATAATAATAATCTAGGAAAACGAGCCCTAATAAATTTTTCCTTTTAGCAAAAATGACTGCCTGAACACTTAAATTGTGTCGTTCCTAGCCTCCTAGAAGCATTTAAACAGAGCAAGTTTCAACCACCTGTCTTCCGTAGAGATATCTGATTTCCACAACAGTTCTTCTTTAGGTAGCATAACAGAAAGACTTGGAAAAGGAGTGAATCTGACCTACCCAGAGTGCTATCGTTGTCTATCTAATTATTAGCTCGCAATTAAATCTACTAAATATGATCTATAATACTTTCTGACCTCTCTCTTTGAGCTATTATGTATAGGAGCCAGAGAGTCAAATGTATGAGAGAAGGATGAAATAACAATTAGTTGATTCTAACAAAATTCAAATGTCCATGGTCTAGTATCATAAACCACAATTAGTCGGCCAAATAAAGAGATGCACATACCAATTCCTGGCCGCTAATTACAGTCATCTAATTGTTTGAGCAAACAAAGTACTAGTATTTTGGCTTTCTTTCAAGGGCTAAGTTTTTTTCTTCCAGGTCTAATTGGTGCAACAGTCCTTCAGAGTGGATGTTCGTGTTGATATTAGGCAGTGAAAGAAAAAATAGAGAGGCAACAAGAATGTTGACCAAGCTAGTTGTTCACCATAAATTATGACAGAACTAATCAGAAAATTCACACGTAAATTAATATGCATAACCATTTCTGCAGAACAGAAAAAATCATAGTTTAGAGACAAAACAAAAGGCAATGGACATCATCATCATCACAGCTAAGGTACTTCCTTTATCATTAAACAATGATGATTCACAATCCAACAGTCATACTATGTAGATAATTATATTTCACTAAATAAGCTAGCAAATTGGCAATAAACTACAAGGTTGAATATATATCAGAAAGAAAAATGATCAAACTCAAGGCAACACTAGTTCTTCCAAGTCTTGCGCCAAGGCCTATATTTGTACATAAATGACCCATAATGCTCTATGTGAGACTATACAAGAGTGACATATTCTCGTTAAGTCACTTACGGCTTGGCTTGAGGCCCAGCTAAAACCTATCCTAATTGTGAGACCATAGCAATGGCTCACCGAAACAAATACCCCTTTCTAATTGGATCGATTCAAGAAGTCAAGTCATAGGTCCTTTTGATGCTGTGTATCCTGATATACTTTAATGAGAAAATTTATTAACAATTTAATGTGTTAATAATAGGTCTTGAACATCGCTCTCACCTAAATGTTATTAAGCCATGTTTGTGATAATTCACTTATCAAACAAATGCAAGCATAAACCAGTATTCATCTTACACTAGTGGCGTAGCTTTTTCAGTCCAATAATTCATATAATGGAATGATTTAATCTTTTTGAACAGCAACATCCTATTATTAAATTTCCTGCTAACCTTTTTCTCTAAGAACAAATCTCAGAACATATATCGGGGAACAAAGGCAAACCTTACCACTTATAAAATGCAGTTTAGACTAACATTCAGGAAATCATAGATGTTGGAGGATTAATAATTCAGAAACAAGGCTAATTTTCTTCCTTTGATTTGATCTATCATTTCCTAATTTCAATATATTATGATTTTAACTGAATATGAATTTTAAATTTTGTTTCTATCTATTATTGGTTCCTACAAATGCTAGTTATTATTCTCCCCATCTGATGCAAGCATTAATAGTGATCTTGTGGCACTAATATAAACATGAATGATAAATCTACAACAGTAGTACCATATAGGGTTTGATCAAAGGAGATGGCTGAAGGTATGAAAGCTAAAAATACAAAATAATCTAGTGTCAAAGGGAATATAAAGGTTGCAGATGATTGAGACAATATAACTAACAATCAGGAGATGATTTTTACAAATATTCAGAGCTGAATGTGGTAATCATGTCAGGCATTTAATGGAACACAATGATCACGAATCATGTGTACATCAAAGATATTAATAAACAAGAGGATCTAAAGCTCAGGCTTTAAATTTAAATTTAAAGAACAATAAAGCACAATGACTCAGATAGCAAACAGTTGAATTGCTGTATAATTCATCAGCAATTTACCATAAAAGATTCTCACTGTTGGTTGATACCAGAAAATATCTACTTCTTTCTAATGGTTTCCATAATCTAGAAACACAAGATCTCCACTTCTCGTTTCTTGCAATCTGATTTACGAAGTTTTTGAGCAATGAACCGAGATCCTGGGATGAAATTATATTGTGTCATCTAGTGAGAACCCTAATTCCAGTTTGTTTTTTTCCCCCAGTTTCTGCGTCATCAATTTTAACAAACCCTAATTCCCAATCCTTTCAGAGGAGACACAGTATAAAATGCTAATTATTTCCTTTACGAACGCTAAGAATGGCAATCGTAAGAAAAGGAAAAAGCATGCACGGAAACCCTAAAATGCGAGCGAGGATCAAAGGTGCAAGCCGGTGGAACCCTAGGAAGAGGAAATACCTGAGAACAGCATCCTCAACGGAGGCGAAGGGCCGCTTGAAGTCAGGGTTACAGACCATCATGGCGTCCTTCTGGGCCATTTCCACCTCCAAGGGGTTCCCTGGCCTTCCGATACCTACCCCCACGCCAGATGGCCGCGCCGGCTGGGCCTGGGGAGGGTGATGGTGGAGATTCGTAGCGGAAGGTGGCTGTGAGGAGGAAGGCGGCGGGGCGGGGCCCTGAAAGTGGAGGGAACGCAGGCCGGGGGCGCGGAGATGGGCGTCGATATTGGAGGGGAAGCGAGAGATGGCCTGCTGCTGTTGCAGGAGGCTATAGGGTGACTGGTGCTGCCCCGATTGCTGCTTCTGCTGCTGTTGCTGGCGCTGTAGCTGCTGCAGCTGTTGCTGCTGCTGCAGATGAAACTGTTGCTGCTGGTGCTGGTGCTGTTGCTGCTGCATGAGGAAGAGCTGCTGTTGATGCTGCTGCATGAGAAGCTGCTGGTGTTGTTGCTGCTGCTGCTGCGCCATTGAGTTGTTGTTGTTGTTGTTGGACTCCGCCATCGCTCTTTTTCCCTGTCGCTCTCTCGCTGTTGTGTGTGATCGTGTATATGTGCGATCTGGGAAGGAAACAAGGAAAGAAGAAATGCAAATAGCAGGCCCTTAGTGGGCTCTATATATAGGCCCTATTAAGGCCTATTATCTCTGTGTAAACAAAACTAACATATCAATTATTGAAGGGGGAAAAGAATCAAAGGGCGTAAAGTAGTGAGCGAATGAAAAATATGGTATCAAAAAAATGGAAAGAGCTTAAAATACTAGCCTATTAGAGGAAGGATTGATGCGAGGTGAGCTCTAATTCAAAAACTCTAAAAGATGATGGTTTAAGTAGTATAAAGGAATATGTCAGGTAGAAAATTCAAAAACTCTGGTGTATTTGATAAACAAAATACTAGCCAATTAGATATGTTTTTAATAATTTAGGTGTCGATTGATACTGTAGAAGACTGGTTCAGTCTTATAAAAAAAATTTATTGACTATCAAAATTTGTTTAAACTTTTCAAGCATAATATGCCACAAGTGAGACTTGAATCATTCCACGATAACTCCGGGGTTAAAATCATGAATTTTCTTTATTAGCACCAGATATTCAATCCTGTTGGCCGAATAATCCAAAGGATGATTAATTTGATCGAACCAAAGTTTTTCATCAACCATCAAGATAAATCCAAAAGTACTCGCAGTGGATAATTCAATAACATAATATTCCAAATTTATCATCCTACTGGAAAAAAAAAAATTCTTATTATTATTACATGTAGGAATAGAACCATGAATACTTCGGACTAAAATCTTAGCAAATGAGATTTTAGGATGATGAGTAAATAATTTATCAAATTAATATGACAAAGGCGATTCGGTCGCCCTAGCATTATGTGGACCCTAGCGTTATGCTCAAAGGAAAGAGTTCATCAAAACGCTCATCCCAACGCCCTCGCCAACCCATCCTAGAACTAACACGGAGGAGGTAAATCACAAGCGGCTACTAGCGCATATACCTCAACTCCAGATCTTATGATGACAACAGCTCATGTGCTAACCACTAGACCGTCTCGAGGGGGACAAGAGTTCATCAAATCAAGGTGATAAAAGATGAATACGCTCACCCTTAGTACCCCCGCCAATCCTTCCTAGGGCCAACACGAAGGAAATAAAACACGGCCGGCTACTAGCCTTTGGAATAATGACTAGCACATGAGAGGTATTTATCTTGATTTTATCGAAATTCAAATTTTAGACCTCATAATAATAATATCTCATGCGTTAATTACTAGACGATCTCGAGGGGACATATATCTTCCGTAAATTGAGCTCATCACGACTCTTGGAGGTTTTTATTTCTATACACGGTGGAAATTTGCTTGGTAAGATGATAAGTTTTATTCGGAGCAGCGAAGCGCGTGGCCTATGGATGCATCGGTGCTCCTACCAAACTTCCTTTCTTCAGGTCTCGTGGCTTCGTATCTGCCCGTCCGTCGGACCTAACACCTGCTTTGGATGAACCCAACTCCTGTTCGTCTTCTTCGTCCTTCAATTTCCAACTACCACCTCTTAATTAATTAATCGCCCCCTCCTTTGTTTTTCGTCTACCTCGCCGGTATATATAGCTGTGAAGTGTAATCGAAGTGCCACACAACGAAGAGACTTGTTAGCTACGACTACGAGAATGGCCAAGCTAGTAGTGTCTGAGATTCGGAGGTCTCAGCGGGCGGAGGGGGCTGCGGCGGTGCTGGCCATCGGCACCGCCAACCCTCCCAACGTCGTCTACCAGGCCGACTACCCGGACTACTACTTCCGCATCACCAGAAGCGAGCACCTCACCGAGCTCAAGGAAAAATTCAAGAGAATGTGTACGTAACGTAATAATTAAGTAATTAATGGACGATGGATGATCAGAATTCAGAAGGATGTGATTTTGATATATATATATATATATATTTCTACATATACGTGTGCATGGATTTGATGTGTGCAGGTGATAAATCGATGATCAGGAAGCGTCACATGTACTTGACGGAGGAGATCTTGAAGGAGAACCCGAAGATGTGCGCGTACATGGAGCCGTCGCTGGACGCCCGGCAGGACATTGTGGTGCTGGAGGTGCCGAAGATGGGGAAGGAGGCGGCGGCGAAGGCGATCAAGGAGTGGGGGCAGCCCAAGTCCAAGATCACCCACCTCGTCTTCTGCACGACCAGCGGGGTCGACATGCCCGGCGCCGACTACCAGCTCACCAAGCTCCTTGGCCTCCGCCCGTCGGTGAACCGCTTCATGATGTACCAGCAAGGCTGCTTCGCCGGCGGCACCGTCCTCCGCCTCGCCAAGGACTTGGCGGAGAACAACCGCGGCGCCCGCGTCCTGGTCGTCTGCTCCGAGATCACGGCGGTGACCTTCCGCGGGCCTTCCGACTCGCACCTCGACAGCATGGTGGGGCAGGCTCTGTTCGCGGACGGCGCCGGCGCGATCATCGTCGGCGCGGACCCGGACCCGGCGACTGAGCGGCCGCTGTTCGAGCTGGTGTCGGCGAGCCAGACGATTCTGCCGGACTCGGAGGGGGCGATCGACGGCCACCTGCGGGAGGTGGGGCTGACCTTCCACCTGCTCAAGGACGTGCCGGGCCTCATCTCCAAGAACATCGAGAAGAGCCTGGCGGAGGCGTTCAAGCCGCTGGGCATCAGCGACTGGAACTCCCTCTTCTGGATCGCCCACCCGGGCGGACCCGCCATCCTCGACCAGGTGGAGGCCAAGCTAGCGCTCGACAAGAACAAGATGAAGGCCACGAGGGACGTGCTGAGCGAGTACGGCAACATGTCCAGCGCCTGCGTCCTCTTCATTCTCGACGAGATGAGGCGCCGCTCGGTCGAGGAGGGGAAGGCCACCACCGGCGAAGGGCTGGAATGGGGAGTTCTCTTCGGCTTCGGCCCCGGCCTAACCGTCGAGACCGTCGTCCTGCACAGCGTCCCCATCGCCGCCGCTCACTGAATACTGATCCATCCATCTTCAGGCCATCGCCGTCCACCCAACGCGAGATCCTTTATTAGCCACTGTGCGTTTGTGTTCGATCGACTAGATAATTATAATATATATGTATGGCAAATAAGTTGGTTATAATTATAATTGTGATATTGCAGCAATTAATTCGCGTACGTCGAAATTGAAGAACATGTTATGAATATTGAACACAATGCGTTTTGTTTTGTACTAATAAATTGAGCAATTCAAGAAATACTGGTGGGTAGTTCTCCTGGTTGTTGGCCTGGGTGCCTTGGAGGAGGGGGGATCGCCGGAATCTAGTTAACTCTCTCTTTCTCATTTATTTTCGTTTCTTTTTGGTAGACGTAAACACGCTATGAACCAGCTAGGTAAAATCTGTCCCAATTAAAAGCAAATATTTACGTATCTTATTTAGAGAAAAAAAAAATCATTACAAATACATCATAAATATGGATTGAACTATGGATATTTGGATGACAACTTGATATCTTTTAGCCAGGGATCAAAATATGAAATTAAAAAATAATAAATTAGGTAACACCGAACCTGAGACGATCGATCTGACCCATGAAAATTTTTTGCCGGATAGTTAGGGATCGAATCATAAATATCTGGATGATAATTTAACGGTCCTTCCACCCACCCTAACTCTGGAGGGCAAAATATGAAATTAAAAAATAATAATAATCTTAATTAGTCTTATTGACTATTCCTAGGGTGATTGGCATGGTCCCATAGAAATTTTTTTAGACCATCAGGATAAATCGAGAAGTACACATGACAGATAACCTAGAAACTCAATTAAAATATCTTTTAATTGTATCTTTATTATGTAATAATTTAGATGTCCTATCATGACATCATAATCATAATGACACAAAATTTGAAATTAAGATTCACAGAATAAAATGTATTACAATATAAATTATAATACATTTAATTATTTAATTATAATGATGATTTTTTTTTAAATAGATAGTTGACTATACACCGTCACGCTATGAGTTTTTTTGTTTATCTTGTTATTGTTATCGATTGAAAATGTGTGTAAGACAAAATCAACCTTTCAACTTAAATTGAATAAATGGTATCAATTAGAAAAAAATACAGAATTATGGAAGAAGTCCTCTCCACTGTTGTCGGCTAGGGTAGCTTTGCCAACGATGTTCGTAATAATCATATTTTTTAAAAAAATATGATTTATTTTCCTTTGTTACGGTGCTTAAGAATCTAAATGAATGATAATTTTTCGACATACAAAACCGCCTCTAGCAACGAGCACAGATTATTATGCAGTGAATTAATTTATACCTATATTTTATCACGGAAATACAACAGTAGAAATTTTCTAGTCCGTAAATTACGGATCAAGGAATAGTCCATTGATGAAGATCTTTAATTTGGATGAACCCCATCTTTAAATTGGTAGGATCTATCCAAATCAAAAATTCTCATATAGTGGACCATCCCTTGATCCATAATTTACGGACTAGAGAATCTACTCTCGAAATACAAACGTCTCGAAGCTCAGAGAGAAGGAACGAGGAAGAAATATCAATATATTTATTTATTTATTACTATGGGCTATTCATATTCCTATTAAAGTTATATTTTATTTTTTATTTTCATATTCCAACGGGATACTCATGTGTGAGGATCATGGTTTGCTACCCACCGACGGTGACATCTCTAATCTCGCTAACTAGTTTGAAAGGTTATTGCCAACCTCTTCATTAAAATTCCTTCACTTTCAATTTTTTTTTTTTTTACAATTCCCAGTAGTATTTATCATTTTTTTTAATATAATGTGTCTTAATTTTGTCAGACATTTTCTTGAAAGTAGAACTTTTAATTAGATTACTAGTCATCGTGCACTCAAGACTAAATTAATATGCAGGCCATAAATTGGATTTATTAATAAAGATACACCGGTCTATGCATACAGTAGCTCGATAACTCATTTATAAACAATTAATTTAATTTTTTATATTAGAAATATAATATAAAAATAAATATTGATTTTAGTTAAATGAAGAGAAATATATGTTTTCTAATATTTATTGCGATCAAAATATTTATAGAAGATTTTTTATTTACGGTATTGTCAATTCTAAAATATAAAAGTAAAAAGAATACATATGTTTTATAAAAAAATTAATTAGAAAAAATTATTCATAAATTTTAAAATTATTTTTAGTATAAAAAAATATTAATATAATGAAAATTAGTTATTAGAAGGTTCAATTTTTTAATTAAATAAGGAAGATATAGAACTTTTAATTAAAGAACGATAAGTTGAATGTTAGAAATTTCAGTCGACTGTTAAACCCGTTAAAAGTACACTTTGTTTAATAACATTTACAGTGTGACAAAATACCTCAAATTCAATCGACTGGAAGAGTTAGTTTGGCAAATGAAATTACATGATAACTGATGTGGTGATGAGATAAGGGCAGTAGAAGGGAGGACATTAGTGTCATTTTAAGTTTATAGGGCTTTGGTCTTAAAAGGGAGCATTGTGCATGGGGGTGGGGGGGTGGAAGGTTTTTTCTCTGCCGCCAGCCAAGGAGGACTTTCCTCCTTTTGACGCCCTGAGCCGGCAACGACGAGGCGGTCGGCGCTTCCTCCCCCTTCGCCTCTACCCTTTTCCCTTTAGCCTCGTCACTCCAAGGTCGCCACAAGGAAGGGAGGGGCGTCTTTTGGTCGCCGCCAGCCTCGCAAACGGGAGATCTCCTCCCGGCAGATGCCTCCAGCCGACACCTCTACTAGGCGTGCCGATGCCATCCTCACGGGGACTCAAGTCGTCACACTCCCCCTTCTCGCCGACGCATACCTCTGCTGCCCCGCCGCCTCCGGCCCTATTGACGCCCCCGATGCTTCCTCCAGCATGCGTCGTCGTAGCCTCCGCCGGTTGCCGCCGCATCCATGCGCCGCAGCATGCACCATTGCCCCTAGGGGTCGCTGATGCCCCCTCCAGCGAGTGCTCCCGCCCCTAGTGGGCGTCGCCTCCGCCTCTTGCAGCCACCATCACTGCCTCCGGGAAATGAGTCGCTGCCTCGGCAATGAGTCGCTGCCTCCAGCAACGGGCAACCTTCTCCGGCGGCTGACACCGCTCGTACTATTTGTCTACGCCGACTTTTGAGCCGAGATGGCGCCCGACCAACGAACCTATGTAGATTCGACCATCGAGACGTTATGTTGCGTTATTTGCACCGTCATTATGTTTGTTATTAATCTTATCCGGCCTGCGTGTCGTGTGTCGGCCTGCGAGTCGAGAGTGTGTTCGGCATTCGTGCCGTTATTGTTGATAGGATTGAGTAGCGCGATAGAGGGGGGGTGAATATCGCTTCTTTTTAAAACTATTCTTTTCTTTTTAAGTCAGAATCGTGCAGCGGAAAATAAGAAAGGAGACACAATCGTTTACTTCGTTCGGAGCCTAGCTCGACTCCTACTCGAAGGCCCGCGGTCCTTGACCGCACCGATGAGCAAAACACTATAATCCTTCTTTCCGAACTCCTCGGAAAGAAGTGAATCGTACAAGTACAGATATGTAAGATAGTAACACTTCTACTATCTTACAGAATTAAAGTGCAGTACAAAAATAAAGCTATACCGACAATTGCAGAATTTAAGTCGTAGCTCGGTCAGCAATCGAATGAAGTCGCTTGCAAATTTGATGAAGACTTGTAGCGTGGACAGATTGCAAACGAGCACAAGAGTTGATCAGAAAAGTTGTTTTCGCCTCTGTCTTCGAGCCTGGTTTTATAGGAGTACCAAGGGTTCGGTCGACCGATCCCTTGTTCGGTCGACCGAACCAGCTTCGATCACCTCCAGCTGGCAATCTGATGCTGGCTCGTAATTGTGCTTTAATTTGTCTTCAATGGTTCGGTCGACCGAATCCTTTTATCGGTCGACCGAACAAGGTTTTTCCTTGTTCGCTGAAATCTGTCGAGATCACCCTTTAATGCTGATTAAATGTTGATTGGATCGGTCGACCGATCAGCCCTTCTTTCCTTTGCTTGCTGATTCGGTGCTGATGAACTGGCTTGCTGAGTCAACAGGTTCGGTCGACCGATCTTACTTTTCGGTCGACCTATCAAGCTTTGACCGGACTCTGACTCAGTTCTCATCTGGACTGACTTCTGTGCTGATCTTACTTGGTTCGGTCGACCGGTCCTCTGGTTCGGTCGACCGGTCCTCCTAGACCTGCAAAACAGTGTTAGAACAAAAAATACCCTGCAACACAGATGTTAGCATAACAGTATAATAATGCATGAGTAATAAAAGAACAGTAGAACTGTTCTTGATCTCAACTTGGAAACCTTCCCGGTTTCTTCAGTTGGATCAGCGACCTAAAGTTGTTCCCTCCGGGAACCCAATCTCACTGTCGCTCCTCCAGTTTGCTTACCTCAACCTACCTGCCAAACTTTGATCCTCCAGATCTAGTTTGGACTTCTCACTCAGCCTTGATCGGCTCCCTAGGACTTTTCCTTTGATCTTCGGTCCTTCAGACCTCTTGATCACACTGCCAAGCTTCGTCTCCCCTCGACCTTCTTGGATTTTCACCTGGGTTCCACGATCTGTTAAGATTTCTCCTTCCTAGCCTCCAACTAGGTCTTTCCCGGTTGAGTAAACATTCTGCACACTCAATAAACTTGTTAGATCACAACAAGACTTAACTTGAACCTTTGACAACATCAAAACTTAGGTTTGATTCTGGTGCAGCTTGCACCAACAATTGTATCCCGGCCTGCGAGCCGATGGAGTGTTCGACCTTCGTGTCACTGTTGTATTCCAACCCGCGAGCCGAGGTGGTAGTCGGACAGGGCGACGTCCTGGGAATCCATATCGCGTCCGACTCCGAGCCATCGGAGCCAGCTACTCACCTGATGGACATTTATCTACCATTCAGGGTCACGACGACTCGGTCAGTATCCCGACCAGCTCACCCATCCATCCGAGGGCGCCCCCCGGGGCCAGGGTATGTTCTCGTACTCCTTATTCGTGCATTTATTTCTCTGTTATTATCTGGCTGCTCATATGTTCACGGAACCCACCTCGAGCATCAAGATACTTGGGATCGGGATAACCCGGTCGCTGGCTGCAGGTGTGGTTTACCAGAGGACTTCTGACAGCCTGGTCAACGCAGAAGATAGCTCACTATCTGGGTCATGGGGATGCGGTCAACCTTCCAGAGACGTCACGCCGGCAGGTCCGTCTTCTCCGCTTCCCGACAGGATAAAATTGGCGCTGTCTGTGGGAACACACCTGATCTGGAACGTGAAGATGGACAACGCCGGAAAATTCTACCATCCTCATGACCTCGGTCAGTTTTTTGCATTATCTTTTCCCTTTCAGTTATATGATTTGCCCTAGTTCCTCGGTCGAGGGCCCCCGCGCCGGTGCCGATCGACCGGACGTGTATTATCCGAGCCACGGGCTCGATGTCGAAGATCCCGTGTCGATCGACCGGGCGTATATTATCCGATCCATGGGCTCGATATCGAAAACCCTGTGTCGATCGGTCGTGCGTATATTATCCGATCCACGGGCTCGATGTCGAAGACCCCGTGTCGATCGGCGGGGCATATATTATCCGAGCCACGGGCTCGAAGTGGAAGCCCCTGTGCCGATCGGCCGGGCGTATATTTCCGAGCCACGGGCTTGATGTGGAAGACCCCGTGCCAATCGGTCGGGCGTATATTATCTGAGACACGGGCTCGATGTCGAAGACTCCGTGCTGATCGGTCGGGCGTATATTATCCGAGCCACGGACTCGATGTCGAAGACCCCGTTCCAATCGGCCGGGCGTATATTATCTGAGCCCTCGGCTCGATGTCGAAGACCCCGTTTCGATCAACCGGGCGTATACTATCCAAGCCCTCGGCTCGATGTCGAAGACCCCGTGTCGATCGGCCGGGCGTATATTATCTGAGTCACGGGCTCGATGTCGAAGACCCCGTGCTGATCAGGCGGGCGTATATTATCCGAGCGGCGAGCTTATTATCGAAGATCCCGTGCCAATTGGCGGGGTGTATGTTATTTGAGCCACGAGCTCATTGACGAAGACTCCCACGCCGATCGGCCGGGTTTGAGTTATATTTGAAGATCGTCGAGCAGCGACGTTAAACTCTAGGGTCGAACTGGCGATTATAAACCCCCCGGCATGAAGACCGTCGAGCGGCGACGTTAAACTCTAGAGTCGAACCGGCGACTATAAATTCCCCCGGCTTGAAAACCGTCAAGCGGCGACGTTAAACTCTAGAGTCGAACCGGCGACTATAAACCCCCCGGCCTGAAAATCGTCGAGCGGAGATGTTAAACTCTAGAGTCGAACCAACGACTATAAACCCCCCGACCTGAAGACCGTCGAGCAGCGACGTTAAACTCTAGAGTCGAACCGGCGATTATAAACCCCCCCGACTTGAAGACCGTCTTCACGGACCAGCTTATCGGATCTTCTAACTCCCCCGTTCGGGGTCGAGTGTCTTCATTGGGCTCGGACCAGCTTATCGGATCTTCTAATTCCCCCGTTCGGGGTCGAGTGTCTTCATTGGTCTCGGACCAACTTATTGGATCTTCTAACTCCCCTGTTCGGGGTCGAGTGTCTTCACTGGTCTCGGACCAGCTTATCGGATCTTCTAACTCCCCCGTTAAGGGTCGAGTGTCTTTACTGGTCCTGGACCAGTTTCAAATATTTTATCTCCCCCGTTCGGGGTCGAGAGTTCGTCACTAGTCTTGGACCAGCTTCGGATATTTTATCTCCCCTGTTCGGGATCGAGCGTTCGTCACTGGTCTCGGACCAGTTTCAGATATTTTATTTCTCCCGTTCGGGGGCGAGAGTTCTTCATTGGTCTCGAACCAGTTTCAGATATTTTATCTCCCCCGTTCGAAGGCGAGAGTTCTTCATTGGTCTCGGACCAGCTTCAGATATTTTATCTCCCCCGTTCGGGATCGAGAATTCTTCATTGGCCTCAGGCCAGCTTCGGATATTTTATCTCCCCCGTTTGGGTTCGAGAGTTCGTCACTGGTCTCAGACTAGTTTCAGATATTCTATCCCTCTCGTTTGGGGTTGTACAGTCTTCACGAGCATCTAACTCCCCCGCTCAGGATCGCACAGTCTTCACGAGCATCTATTTCCCCCGTTCGGTTCACGACCTTCGCTTCCATGCACCTTCGACTCACATGGGCTACAGTTTGGTTCACGTGCGATGCTCCCGTTCGGCTCACGGTTTTTGTTTCTGCGCATTCAATTTCACGAGCTATGCTCTCGCCTGGTTTGCGGGCTCCACTTCGGTCTAGTGCTACTTCGTCTCTCGCTCAGTATTTGTCCGGGCGCTCCCCAGGCGTTTGCCCGATTGCTCGCTTAGTAGCCGCTCGACCCTATTTTTCATCGCTTGGTCGACTCTTGGGTAGTCGTCTGATCATCCGCTTGGCCACACACTTATTTTTGCTCGACATCCTGGTGGTCGCCAGGTCGGTATTTTACGATCTATTGGTCGACATTTTCTCGGTCGTCCGTTCAGCGTCGATCGCTCGTTCGCTCGGTCGGCATCCTCCCGATCCTTCGGTTAGCACCTTCGTGGTCACGCACTCGTCACCGCTCGTTCGCTTGGCCTGCTAGTTATCCCACGTGTCGCTCGGTCTACTATCATTTTACTCGTCACTCATTCGACATTATTTTCGTTGTGCACCCGGCATAGTCATCGCCCACAAAGATGTTTTTGTTGCTTCTTCGACATTTGCCCGGTATCTCGCTCGGCATCTGTCCGATTATCGGCTTAGTACTATTTCTCGTAGTCTGCTCGGCATCACCTGTCTGCCCAGGCTTCTTGGCATCTCTCTTGTCGCTCGGTAGACAATCATTTTACTGGTCGCTTACTTGACATTCTCGCAGTCTACTCAGCATTGTTTCCATCCCTCATGAGGCACTATACAGCGATTGCTCGTGTAACATTATACGAGGGATTCAACGATTGGATTTGGATATCAAGTGATTCAGTTTTGGTAATAGACTATCCAGTCAGTCAGACTAACACCTCCTTCGACTAGATTTAAAGGAGAGGCTTGTGATGTGGTAATGAGATAAGGGCAGTAGAAGGGAGGGCATTGGTGTCATTTCAAGTTTCTAGGGCTTTGGTCTTAAAAGGGGGCACTGTGCATGGGAGGGGGGGGGGGGGGGGGGGGAGGTTTTTTCTCTGCCGCCAGCCAAGGAGGACTTTCCTCCTTTTGACGCCCTGAGCCGACAACGATGAGGTGGCCGGCGCTTCCTCCCCCTTTGCCTCTACCCTCTTCCCTTTAGCCTCGTCACTCCAGGGTCGCCACAAGGAAGGGAGGGGCGTCTTTTGGTCGCCGCCAGCCTCGCAGACGGGAGATCTCCTCCCGGCAGATGCCTCCAGCTGACACCTCTCCGGCCCTCTTGACGCCCCCGATGCTTCCTCCAGCAAGCGTTGCCGCAGCCTCCACCGGTTGCCGCCGCCTCCACGCGTCGTAGTCGCCCCTACGCACTGCGACCAATGGGCTTCGCCGCCAGCACGCACCATCGCCCCCAGGGGTCGTTGATGCCCCCTCTAGAGAGTGCTGCCGCCCCTAGTTGGCGTCACCTCCGCCTCATGCAGCCACTGCCGCTGCCTCTGGCAGTGAGCCGCGGCCTCCACCAGTGAGCCGCTGCCTCCGGCAGCGGGCAACCCCCTCCAGCGGTTGACGCCGCTCGTACTATTTGTCTACGCCGACTTTCGAGCCGAGATGGCGTCCGGCGGCGAGCCGATGTAGTTTCAGCCATCGAGCCGTTATGTTGCGTTATTTGCACCGTCATTATGTTTGTTATTAATATTATCCGACCTGCGTGCCATGTGCCGGCCTGCGAGCCGAGAGTGTGTTCGGCCTTCGTACCGTTATTGTATCCCGGTCTGCGAGCCGATGGAGTGTTCGACCTTTGTGTCGCTGTTGTATTCCAGCCCGCGAGCCGAGGTGGTAGTCGGACAAGGCGACGTCCTGCGGATCCATATTGTGTCCGACTCCGAGCCATCGGAGCCAGCTACTCACCTGATGGACATTTATCTACCATTCAGGGTTACGATGACTCGATCAGTATCCCGACCAGCTCACCCACCCATCCGAGGGTGCCTCCCGGGGCTAGGGTACGTTCTCGTACTCCTTATTCGTGCATTTATTTCTCTGTTATTATCTTACTGCTTATATGTTCACGGGACCCACCTCGAGCATCGAGGTACTAGGGATCGGGACAACCTGGTCGCTGGCTGCAGGTGTTGTTCACCAGAGGACTTCTGACAGCCTGATCAATGCAGAAGACAGCTCACCATCCGGATCATGAGAATACGGTGAATTTTTCAAAGACGTCACGTCGATAGATCCATCTTCTCTGCTTCCCGACATGATCAATAACTAATAGAAATGTCAATTAAAAAATGTAAAGCAACCCTCTGAATAATGATGCAACCATTAAGTATTTTAATTTATTAGATATTTAAGAGTTGAATGTTACTAGAATGAGCCTATATGAATACTTTCCGATTTATGATTTTATGTGTAAATAAACAACTTCTATGTCACCTAAAAGATTATTAGTAGATACTATTAAACAAAATGTAAAGCAAAAGGATTGATATACAAGTTTAGAAAAATATAGAAAATTTGTTGTTGAGCGGGACCAATTGTACTTCCAAATTTACATGATGATGGGAAAGAGAAATAGTCCATCTTTAAAATTAATTGTATGTTAATATATATATATATATATATATATATATATATATATATATTATCAAATTGAGCATAAATTTTTTCATCTTAATTAGATGAAAAATATATTAGATTCTAATTAGATAAAAAATATACTAGATTCTTTTTAAATAGCGTTGAATTTAGGAGAAATAATATTAAGCGGGCAAAAAATTATGTTTAATTTGATAATTCTAGTTTAAAGTATTAAATTTAAGATTAATTATATTTATTTTTAAATTTTTTATACTTTAAAAAGATATGAGAAATAATTAGGTAATGATATTGATACGAGGGAATTGAAGGAAATAAAATTTCATATATAAAAATGGAAATAATTTTTTTTTAAGATAAGGACTGCAAGTAAAATTGAAGTTGTAAGCAACTTTTTCATCACCTATAAAATTTTTAGATATATTATAAAAAAAATTAAAGCAAAAGGATTGATATTCAGAGTTTAAAAAAATATAAAAATATGCTATTGAGCAGGACCAAATTTACTTTTAAATATAGATATGTTATATTAAGGATTTCTACTATCGATACTTTCAAATTTACACGATGAAGAAAAGGAGATTAATTACGTGTATATAATACTAAGTTGTGGATAGCACATTGAGCAATCCTATGGATGCAGGGTGTCTAAATTGAATTTAAGTGTCTTAGTTTGAATCAATTATTTTATTTTATTTATTTATTTTAAGTATATTGTATATATTTAGGGTTTAAGATTTTAAAATTTAAGAATTAAATTATAATATATTTGAGTTAATAAGATTTTTTTTTTCTAATTTATAATATTCAAGATTAAAAATGAAAAATTTTCATAGGTATATTATATATATTTAAAATTTAAATTTTAGGAATTAAAAATTCGATTATAATGAGTTTAAGTTAATAAATTTATTTTTATAGGATTCTTTCTCCATGTACAGGACTCAAGAGTATTTTTTTTTTTTTTTCTTTAAAAGTACTCGAGAGTAAAAAAAAAATTTTTAGATGTTAAGGAATACAAAACAAACGAATTCGGATCTTCACCAACCCGCATCCACATTCAATGGTTAATAAACTATCTGTTCGTGCCAAACGGCTAGGATGTGCGAATCAAAGTGATGAGGGGCGATTACGGGCTAGCTGCATATATCGGAAGTGGATCCGAACCATTAGGATTTCCACGCGGAGACGGAGTAGAGGGTTTCCTTGCTAAGAAAGCTTGCCCGTTTGGCTTTTGAGGTTTGACTGACACCGATCGCGTCCCCTTTGTTCCTCCGTCGGCTCGTCGATCCATCGCTCGTCACAGCATAACGCTCCTCCGAAGAGGTCGTGGAAGGGTGGGAGTAAGGTCGGAATAGCCCCGAGATGAGGCGGGTCTTCGGCGCTAAGAAGGACAAGGAGCCTCCTCCGACGATCCAGGATGCCACCGATAGGGTTTGACTTCTCTGAACCTGTGCCTCTTCTTTTTCCGAAAACGTATGTATTTCCTAATTTTCTGACGTAGCTCGTGGCTTGATGCGTCATGCTAATTTGCTCGATCTCCATTGTCCATTTTGTTTAATCTAATATTTAGATTTATAGTATGATTCATTGATTTGGTCTGATTTTCGAAGAGTTGACTTAGATGTATCGCCTCATGAATTTTCGTTGATCTGGCTTGGTAATTTGCAGAAAGGACGAGATTGTGTTGTTAAGTGAAATTGATCGTAGCTGGAGTATAATTCTCCAGTGGAGCCTATATTTTATTTACTTACTAACATGTTTGGAAATAAATTTTTAATTAGATCCTTTCTTGCCGTACTTATTTTGTCTGTTTAATATTTTCAATCACTTCAGATTGGTTTACAGGGAATGCATCTGCATCGTAATAAACTTGATGTTTAATAAGCTAAGTTTCTGTATTTTCTTCAGTAGCTTCTATAATATGAAATGATGATTCTCTTGTATACATTCGTTGCTTTCTTTTTGGATTTGTAACACCTTTGTCTTCTGTCATTTAAATTATGGTAAGTTTGACTGTAGGCCTTATTCATTTTGCATTCTGATTTTTAGTTTGTGCTGTATGGACCATCTGGAATGGTCTTTTTGTGAATCTTCTATTGTCACTAAAACCGACATTTTTTTCAGATAAATAAAAGGGGTGAAACAGTTGATGAGAAAATCAAGAAACTTGATGCTGAATTAGCTAGATACAAGGAGCAGATCAAGAAGACTCGACCTGGTCCTGCTCAAGAAGCTATAAAAGCTAGAGCAATGAGAGTCCTTAAGCAGAGGAGGATGTAAGTTCTCTGTCTTTTTTTTCCTTCAAACAAGTAACTTGTTTGACTCAGTGCTTGCGGTGGTTCTGTCCAGATCATACATCTCATAACTCTTTCATCCTTCAATCCCATTTACTGACTGAATTTTGTTGCCAAATATATGAGCAAGATTTGTTGGTTTTAACTAATGCTTGGTATTGGTTTGATGGATAATTTTTATGTATATTGTTTCAGTAACTTTTAATTCTTATGAATCCTTTTGCATGGCATAAGGTTCCACTAACTGCTTCATTGTACCATTTCACCTGAGTATGCATTAGAGGAGTAATTTCTCTTGTGTTGAGCACTTATGGCTTCTGAATTAGTGTACAACTTTAGTTATGTGCCTGCATCAAGGTTTCAAAGATTTACAGCAGTCAACACTAATATTGTGGCATGGATTAAAGTGATCTAAGAAACTTGTGTCTCAACATGTTTTTTTAATTAATAGTTTTAAGTACTGTTACAAAACCGTAGAGCTTGATTTGGGTACCCATCCCAGTATGATAGGTTGTAATAGCCCTAGTAGGGATCACGAAATTATCCTTGAGTTGTAAACTTGTGACAGTATTTTCCCTGTCTTGAAGTTGTTGAAATTATGGAATATTAGCTTAACAAGGAAACCTCTTGTTTGTAATGTAGCCTTTTGTATTGCTATTGGCTGGCAGTATCATGTTACTTGTCTTGATTAAGTTTTGGTTAACTTTTTGACTGTTATTTTGCAACTTTCTAGTGATCTGTATCAACCCAGTGCAACTAAACTAATACATTTGATAGGAAGATCTTGATTGTGTTGTTGCCTCCTTCAACAGTCATCAAATGGCTTTGAGATGGGCACTAAGAATGTCTGTTTAGCTATGTTTAATAGCAGATCTTCTGAAAGATCTCAACTGGGCATCCCTCTTTGATGATCTTGAGAAATGTTGTGGAATTTTTATCCAATGAGAACATTTTGACTCTGAACTGTCCTTTTTGGTTGGATAGATATCGAACTGATTTCTCTCCTGCATAAATCAATTTTGTCATATTGCATGGATAAATGCACAATTTTCTCATCACCTGATAATTTCCACTTGCTTTTGCTCAGGTATGATGGTCAACGTGACATGATATATAACCAGACATACAATTTGGATCAAGTTGCCTTCGCTACAGAGGGACTTAAAGATGCTCAACAAACTGTATGTTACAAAGTCTCTTGTCTAACTTTCATTGTTCCAACATGTTTTCTTTTGCTAATACATAAAAGAACAATGACTTCTCTAGATGTCAGCATTGAAGACTGCTAACAAGGAGTTGAAAGGGGTGATGAAGACTGTGAATATTTCGGCTATAGATGTATGTTGCCTTTACTTGTAGGCTTAAAGATTGCTACCATATATTGTTCGAGGAGCCAATTTGATTTAGAGATTTGAAAATACAGTGTTTTGGTTTTTGAAGTATGCAATTATTTTCTGAAATGCAGAGTATGCAAGATGAAATGATGGATATGATGGATATCAGCACAGAGATTCAAGAATCTCTTGGAAGAAGCTACAATGTCCCTGATGACATTGATGAAGAAGAACTTATGGGTGGTATGACATTCCTATACAATTTTCATGTTATTTGCTCATTTCACCATTTGTTGAATTGATTGATTTTGTAAATCTAGAATGACTTGCAATGTGTTATTTTTTAAAATTTTTTTGGGTAATAAACATAGAGCTAGATGCTTTGGAAGCTGATATGGGAGCAGAGACGGAGTCTGATGCAGTTCCATCTTACCTTCAACCAGATAAGGAATCTGATCTGGACGCAGAACTTAACTTGCCTGTAGCTCCAATGGGCAATGCTTCAGCAGTGCCCAACAGAGTAAACCACCAGGTATATCTATCATTCAGTAAAATCATGTAAGAGAACTTGTAAATGTTTACAAGAAAAATTAATGGAGAATCACTCCCATGTCTTCATTAAAAATGGCACGAGTAATGGAGATTTTGTAGACTTAGTTACGACTCTATAGCCCGTATGTAGTATTCAAGTCCAGAAAGCTGTTCTTGAAAATTGATATTGCGCAATTATGCTATCTTAGCATTTTGGTGTCTTTTTGTCCATTTGTCACATAATTGTGGTATCCTGACTAGTCTGCTTGAAATTGTGCAGGCGGAGGATGGACTAGGCTTACCTGCTGTGCCTCAAGCATCACTACGCAGTTAGAACCAGTGTCACTGGGATCGACAGATGGAACTACTCATTTCATGTACTACTAGTGTGGATCAATGTAGTTAAGCACGACATTATCGTTTTGGGTGATGATCTATGATTCAAGAGTGCTATATATTGTCTGTCAACTGAAATAAAACTTGACCGGTGATATAGCTTTATATGGATAAGAGGTTTTATGTGGAAGCGTAGTGTGTATTTTTACGTGGAACGCGAGCATATTTCAAGTACTAGCCATCAACAAGACTCTACAGATGACTTCCACACTGCATCTAGAGTACAAGCTTGATATTAAAATATGGGAAGGGGAAAACCCTTATTTTATTCTAACCCTATGAGATCAAGAAGCAAAGTCTATGTGGTTGCAATGGATATACATTAGTCATTTTAGATAGATGCATACCATTGGCTAGAAAATGCTGGCTAATTCTTATTAATCCCATATTTGCTACATTAAGAGAAAGATGAAAAATGTCATCCTATTAAAAAACGATGAGATTACATCATAAAAATATGAAGATCAAACAATTTCCTTTCTCTGTTATGTAAATTAATTAGATTTCTTTGGATCTTTTTCTGTTGATATTTTCCGTTCACGAGGGCCGTCTCAAGTATCGCTGAGGCACCTAGGGAAGAAAAACAAATTATCTTAGGTCTTTAATATTTTTTTTAAAAAAATAAATATTTTTACTTAACTTTTTTTTTTTTATGTTATTTATAGATGATATTATTTTGATAGATAAAATACATGAAGGAGTAAATACTAAATTAAAATTTTGAAGAGAAACAATAGAAGAAAAATATTTTAAGCTTAATAGATTAAAGACCGAATATATGAAATTTAAGTTTAGCAATATTAGAAGTAATGAAACAATTGTTAAGATAGAAGATGATGAGTTGTCCGGAACCGAAAGATTTAAATATCTAAGATCATTTTTGTAAAACGATGGAGGGATTGAGAGAGATGTCTTACATAGAATACAAGCAGGATAAGTAAAATGGAGGTGAGAATCGAGTGTTTTATGTGACTGTAAAGTATCTCTTAAACTTAAAGGTAAGTTCTATAAAATCGCAGTTAGACCTGCTATGTTATATGGAGCTGAATGTTGAGCTATGACTCGAGCACATAAGCAGAAGATGAGAGTTGCAGAGATGAAGATATTAAGGTGGATGTGTGGACATACGAGGATGGACAAAATAAGAAATGAGAGCATTAGAGAAAAAGTCGGAGTTGCATCTATTGAGAAAAAACTCTGAGACACACGTTTAAGATGATATGAACATGTACTTAGACGATCAATAAATGCTCCAGTTAGGTGATGTGAAATTATGATAAACATGTATATCAAACGAGGAAGAGGAAGACCAAAAAAAGATTTGGTTAGTAATAATAAAACAAAATAAAATTTATTTAAATATAAATGATGATATAATAGGAGATAGAGCTTAATGACGTAAAAGGATTCATACAGCCGATCCCACTTAATAGGAAAATGTTTGGTTGTTGTTGTATCCTTTTTCATTTGGATTTGAGATCGGATTTAATTTCTTTTTAAAAAAATTAAATATTAATTTTAAAAAATAATTTTTATATAAAATTTAATTTTCTGCTTACTGTTTTAGAAAATATAAAAAATGGTTAATGAAACAACAAGAGAATAAGAAAAGATAGAAAAACAAAGATAAAAGAACATTAAAAAATAACACAATCAAAACAAACAATACAATTAAAAACTTCATGAAAATTAAAAAAGGAAAAAATATTTAAAAAGACTGGCATTCTTCTTTACATTGTATCCATAAAAAAAACTTATTATGTTCTTATTAGGGAAACAGAGGAAGAAAAATTACCGACGAGAGAGGAAAAAATGTATGAAATCGTTGATGAAAAAAAAGGGACACGGAACACTAATGTGAGATAGAAAAGTTTCAAGACCACCAATAGATTTCTTTAGAGATATTAAAAAGTAAAGAGTTGATTAGGTAAAATAAGGCATATAATTAAAAATAATAATTATAAAAAAATCTACCTCAAATAAATTAAAAATAACTTAATATCAAAAATGAATATTTTCTTAAAAAAATTTAAAAATAAATAAATTTAAAATGTTAAAAATTATGTCCACAATTTGAATAATTTTTTTTATAAAAAAATTAAATAGAAATAAATTTAGAATGTTAAAAAGAATGAGTCTCAATTTTTATTGGGGCCCTTAATAGACCTATGTCTTAAGCCGGCACCGCCATTCATTGATAGGTTTGGCTATTGCAATAAAAAAATATTTTAAATATGTTTGATCCTGTTCGAATTAGGGAAGTTGGAAAGCTGAGGATGGGACGACTACTGACGGGATGAAGACCTCGATCCTGTAAAATAAAACCAAATCAGGGAAGGGATTCCTGACGTTGACCCTCTGACGCTCAAGTCAGAATCAGGAAGAGAGAATGAGTAATCAAGAAATAGATAGATTCTTCCCTTTCCTCATACCTGGCGTACCCTTTGATACCTTTCTTCATGATCATTCATCTTCTCTTATTTAATGATATTAATTGCCAGAGGAAGATTTATTTATTTTGTCTTCCGTGCATTAATAATAGATGAAATGTTTTTCATTGTCTTGACTTCTTCATATTTAATGATGGACGGAGTATTCTCTTTTGTTTTCTCATCTCCTCCTGTGTAATGTCATTCCTTACGCCAGACAGGCGGTCCAAGTAGCTCATTTTCCTCCCGACCAAAACAACCAGTTACGGGTTCGTCCGTTCGATCGACCGACCCATGATGGCCATTCATCTGACCGGTCAGATGATCTGCTCGGTCACTCTCTGCCGACTGGGATAACTAGACAACTACCTTTAGCTGAAACTCTTTCTGTAAGCCCTGGCGTTGACCGTCTTGACTTTGACCGACACCGTGCCAATTGACCCTTGACAGGTGAGCTCTCTCTTATCGCCGCATCATAGGCCTACCCCTCAAATCTAGTCGAAGGATGCTACAAGTCCGATTGACTGGACAACTGGTTTCGTTGGTGATTTGTACGTCCGATCGGAGTGCTCGGTCCCTAGTATCTGATCGGCGCATCAATCAACGCTGGTCGGTCGTTATCTAACCATGACAAATGGACGATCGGTCCAATAACTCATTCTCTATGTCGAGCGGGACGATGAGCAACAATACTTGAGAATTCTCCAAATGCACTTCTTCGGGCAAGCGCGGTCGTCACTGACTTCATCCATATTTCTCGAAGCCCGTGCAAATCCTTGACAATATAGCCGAGAACGCACCCATCCCTTTTAATTAAGTGCATTATATGCTGTCCGATAACCGCATGCCATGTGCCCTTCTTTTTGCCGCCACACGTCTGACAAGATAGGCGGATATCCTCTGCTGACGTGATTAGTGCCTTTTCAAATTCCACGGCCAGATCTTCTTCTAGGTTTTCGAGACCTTGGATCGGATGGTTGAGAGCGACCGACGTGAGGTTTATAAGCCTCGCGTGTGTCGTCATCATCCCCACTTCGTGCCTTCGTCTTTGAGCTTCGCCACTGTGGCATTCCGCTTTTTCGCTGGTGATCTCCCTATACTCCGATGGTCTCCCTGTAAGCTTCTTTGATCGATTCTGTGTGATCTTCCTTGTAAGGTTATTCGATTGATTCGGTTTAGTGTTTGTTTATCATTCATTTTCGATCTTGTTCTTTCGTTCTCTTGATGGCAAGCTCAGCTCAACGTCCGGTCGTCGTCCTTGGACTCAGGTGCACCTCCATCGAGTCTAGGTTTGACGCAGGTGATGCGGAGAGTTTGAGGGCTGCATATTAAATTCCGTCTAACTATCAAATTGGTATTCCCTCTGCTTTTGACCGTCCGAGCGAACTGCCACCCGATTTCGTAACATTCTTCAGGGACTAATTTACCGCCGATCTGAGGTTCCCGATCCACCCTTTCATTTATGCTATTTGTAAATTTTCTTGTATTTCTGTCCACCAACTAGTGTTGAACTCCTTTCGGCTACTGTGCGGGGTCATTGTTTCGTTCCGCCAGCACGATATTTCTCTTACTCCTCGGCTTTTCCACTATTTCTATTATCCCAAATTGTCCAAGTCGAGGACTTTTCCTTTTCAAGCCCAAGTGGACTTAGTCTTTTTTGACAAGATGTCGTCCTCCAACAAACATTGGAAGAACTACTACCTTTTTGTTCGATTTCCCAAGCGGCCCAATTTCACGGCAGGCTGGTGGCTGGAAGTGGCGAACCAACTGAAACTCAAAAAGTGTAAAAGCCGCTCGGACTACCTCCATGTTGCTTCACAATTGGCCGGACAGAAATACCATATCCATAAATTGTTGCATAAGGGAGTCCTCTATGTGTTCTTCTTGAGCCCGATCCACACGAAGCTCTCGACCAGCTTAGGTATGCTCTTTGTCATCTTTTTCATTGAATCTAACTGATTGTTTCTCCATTTTTCCAACTCACATAATGCAAAGGGCACGTCTGGCCGACAAAGCCAAACTCGCGGATGCAGAGATCAATGTTGCGGTCGTGGCTGAGTTGGAGAACCGCGATTTACAGCCGATCGACTCATAAAAAGACCCGCTTGGAGAGAGAGAGGGAGCGCCAACCCTAGTGAGCGAGGGGATAGCTAGCCGGATACCCAATGGTGGAGCGGTTGGTGCATCAAATCCTCCCTCCGCACGACTGCTTGTGATTCCAGTTAAGGGGGCATCAGACTTGACATCTTCTGGGGAACCACTGATAAACCGCAAGAGGCGTCGGGCGGAGGCTACATTGCGATCCGCTTCCTCTGTGGTGTGGACCCCACCAGAACTAGCCCGCACCTTCCTTCTGCCAAGCTGGTTGAAACCTTGATGTCAGCTTCTGCTACGGCCACCGTTCCCCCTACATTATCTGATCGGACACCATCCCTATTCGGTTTGCCACAGGGAACTATTTGCGTGCCGCCAGTTCTTTCATGTCGTCGCCACCGAAGGTTCAAAAGTTTGGTATCTGGCCGGCATCAACGTCTCGGCTGTCCGACAGAGTAACCTCGGCCTAATCAGCCCCAAGCGGTCAACGCCACATAACGATGGTTTTCCATCTTCCGACTGAGGAGTGGTGAGAGTCGGAAGGCGCTGAATTCTAAGCCCCCGAGCACTAGATAATCATTCAGGGTCCGCTTGTATAGATATGGGCTGACGCCCGAGCCTGTGCAGCGATTATGAGTTTATCTGTTTATCTATACAGGCGGTTTTAATTTTTCGACTCATTTTTCCAGTGTCGCGTAAACTCAAGTGTGGCTTTACTGATTGGCAGTGAGTTTATCTGTTTATCCGACTGATCAGTTTCGAGTTTAAGTTTACCGCTTGAACGATGATGAAGATATTGGTTTAAGGTCGTCGCTTGACCGTTGATAGAGACAAGAGTTTAAGGTCGCCGCTCGACAGTTGGTGGAGATAAGAGTTTAAGGTCGCCGCTTGACCGTTGGTGAAGACAAGAGTTTAAGGTCGCTGCTCGACCGTTGATGATGACACGGGTTTAAGGTCGTCGCTCGACCGTTGATGGAGACAAGGGTTTAAGGTCGCCGTTCGACCGTTGACAGAGATAAGGGTTTAAGATCGCCGCTCGACCGTTGATGACGACAAGAGTTTAAGGTCGCCGCTCGACCATTGATGGAGACAAGAGTTTAAGGTCGCCGCTCGACCGTTGGTGAAGACAAGAGTTTAAGGTCGCTGCTCGATCGTTGATAATGACAGGAGTTTAAGGTCGCCGCTCGACCGTTGATGGAGACAAGGGTTTAAGGTCGGCGCTCAACTGTTGATGGAGACAAGAGTTTAAGGTCACCGATCGACCGTTGATGGAGACAAGAGTTTAAGATCGTCACTCGACCGTTGGTGAAGACAAGAGTTTAACGTCGCCACTCGATCATTGATGATGACAGGGGATTTAAGGTCGCCACTCGACCGTCAATGGAGATAAGAGTTTAAGGTCACCGCTTGACCGTTTGTGAAGGCAAGACTTTATGGTCACCGCTCGACCGTTGACGGAGACAAGGGTTTAAGGTCGCCGCTCAACCATTGATGGAGACAAGGGTTTAAGGTCGCCGCTCAACCATTGATGACGACAGAGGTTCAAGGTCGTTGCTCGACCGTTGATGGAGACAAGAGTTTAAGGTCGTCGCTCGACCGTTGATGGAGACAAGAGTTTAAGGTCGTCGCTCGATAGTTGGTGAAGACAAGAGTTTAAGGTCGTCGTTCGATTGTTAATGACAACAGAGATTTAAGGTCATCGTTCAACCGTTGATGGAGACAAGGGTTTAAGGTCGTTGCTCGACCATTGGTGAAGACAAGAGTTTAAGGTCGCCGCTCGATCGTTGATGACGATAGGAGTTTAAGGTCACCACTCGACCGTTAATGCAGACAAGGGTTTAAGGTCGCCGCTCGACCGTTGATGGAAACAAAGGTTTATAGTCGTCGCTCGACTTTTAACTTGTCCTGGTCAGCCCAAGAGTCTGGAAAACTTAGTTTTTGTTTATGTCGGCCTTGCATCCAGAAGGCATATACACAAGTACATTTATATTTGCTCACGCACCTCTCACCCCCGCCTGTAGGATTGGAGATGATTTGCGCTCAATGGCCACTCGAGTCATCTCCTGTTTTCGTCTTCCAAGTAATAAGCCCCCGAGCGGAGTTTCTGTACGACCTTGTAAGGTCCCACCCATGGTGCCTCGAGTTTGGTGACGTTGCCCACTGACTTGCTTTTCTTCCACACCAGATCACTGAACTGGAAGGACCTCGGGATCACCCTCCTATTGTAGTTCTGTCTCATCCGCTATCGGTAAGCCATTAGCCGAACAACCACTTTATCTCGCGCTTCATCCACCAAGTCGAGCTCCATTAACCTTCGCTCGCCATTTCCCTCGTCGTAGAGTTGCACCCCGTTAGATTCTACTCCAATCTCCACAGGAACCACCACTTCTCCTCTGTACATCAGTTGGAATGGTGTTACGCCGGTCGCCTCTTTTGGAGTCGTGCGAAGTGGCCACAAGACGCTTGAGAGCTCGTCGACCCAGCTACCTCCTGCGTGGTCGAGTCTAGTTCGTAAGTCTCTGAGGATCTCCTAGTTAGTGATCGCCTTTTTCTTGCCCTCTAGATCGACAGCGATGAAGGTAGTTGCTGGGGGGGGGGGGGGGTTCAATGATGGCGTTTACTTCCAAACGCGAGTTTTTTCGAGTAACTCTTGCTTCAGACTTGACCATCTCGACGTAACATCATCGAGCAGCTAACTGATCTCCTTTGACTTCTCCTACCTTACCGTCCACCGGGAATTTAATCTTCTATCAGTAGGTGGACACCACCGCTCGGAACTCATTGAGTGCCGATCGGCCCAAAATGATGTTGTGGGCTGAGGGCACATCTACCACTATGAAATTTATGGTCCCTGTTCACTTCAGGGGTTCTTCTCCGAGTGAGATGACCAACTTGATCTGGCCGATCAGCAACACTTCATTGCTTGTGAAGCCATAGAGCGGAGTCGTCATTGGCAGCAGTTCACTCTGGTCAATTTGCAATTGATCGAATGTCTTTCTGTATATGATATTTACCGAGCTCCCTGTATCAATAAAAGTTTGGTGGATTGTATAATTGGCAATTACTGCTCGGATGATTAATGCATCGTCGTGGGGGACCTCCACTCCCTCCAAATCCTTAGGACTAAAGCTAATCTCGGGTCCCTTAGCTTTCTCCTTGCTGCAGCCAACAATGTGGATCTCGAGCCACTGCGTATGCAATTTCCTTGCTCGGTTAGAATCTTCGCCGCTCAGCCCACCGGTGATCATTCCTATCTCCCCCCGAGCGACATTACTCTTGTTCTCTTCTTCCCTTGCGGACGGTCTGGTCCGTTTGGAGGAGGCTCGGGTAAGGATTCGGTCCCTTTGTAGTTGGAGGTGGCGTGGCTCGGTCGTCCTTTCCTCCTCCCTTCGTTCTGCAGATTGGCTTTGGTGACGTTGGTATGGAAGTGGCGATCGACAGCGATATCCACGTGGAACCGACCTACTAGCTGCTAGGTCGTAGCAGTCCCTGGTGTTGTGCGTCATCGACTGATGGAAGGTGCAAAACATCGGTGCCCAACTCTTGCCTCTTGGACGAGCGACTGCCACCTGCTGTACGACATGTGGCCTAGTCTCCTAGTGTGGAAGGGCGCCCGGCCGAGGCCCTTTAGGTGGTTGATGACGGCTCGGTTGACGCCGCTCGGATGCTCTTGCGGGCTCGACGGTCATCTCCTTCTTCCTTGCCGCCTGGACTTCTTCCACATTAATGTATTCATTGACCTTCTTTTGGAGATGACTAAAGTCCTTCGGCGGCCGCCGAATGAGTGATCGGAAGAACTCTCCCTCGGTGAGCCTTGGGTGAAGGTGTTCACCAACACATATGAGGAGACTGCTGGAATGTTCATCGATACCTGATTGAAGTGCTGGATATAGGCCCTCAGGGCCTCTCGGGGCCTTTGCTTCAATGAGAAAAGATTCACGCTCGTTTTCTGGTGGCGGCGACTACTAGCAAAGTGATGTAGGAATGCCGCTCGGAAGTCCTTGTTAGGACCTTGACGTCCGCTAGAGGGGGGTGAATAGCATCTCACCCAAAACTTTACTTCCTATAATGTTAGTGCACAGCGGAATACAAAAACAAACTAACAAATATGAAAGTTAACCTAAAAACAATAAGGAAGAAGACAACAAACCAAACACAAACCCTAACACAAGGCGTTTACGTGGTTCGGAGATAACTTGCTCCTACTCCACGGCGTGTCCGTAAGGTGGACGATCCCTCAATCCGTCGGTGGATTAGTCCCCGGCAAACTCCGGCTAGCTCAACCTCTTTGTGGGTGGAGAAACCTCACCACAACACCAACCAAGAACACTTGGACACAAGAGAACCTTGAGCACGTTTGGTGACTACTAATTAGGCTTTAACCAAGTCTAATTTCGTCACCTTGGCCGGCCATCCCAAGCTCCTTCTTATAGAGCTTGGAACAAATCAGTAAGCTGATTTGCCCGTTACCAGTCGACTGGTCCTTGCACCAGTCGACTGGTGTCAGCCCAACGGCTCTCTACAGTGCACCAGTCGACTGCTACAGTCACCAGTCGACTGCTACAGTAACGCTACAGTACTGCTACAGTAAACCCTAATTCTAGGATTTTACCTCGAGTACATTCACTCAGCACTCGTTCTCGCCCGACCAACCTAGACCTAGCCTTCTAGCCTCCTCCATCAGCCTTGCGTCCCTCGGATGCCTCCCCATCCTTCACGTCTTGCCTTCTGGAGCTTCCATCGGCCTTGTCATTGTTGTCGGGTCTTCCTTTGCCAAGAGGTCGCGCCTCCGGGACTTCATCCATTGCCAAGTCACACTTGGACTTACGTTGCCAAGACTACATGCTTGGACTTACACCGCCAAGACTCATCCTTGGATCACACTTGGACTTACGTTGCCAAGACTACATGCTTGGACTTACACCGCCAAGACTCACCCTTGGACTTTCCTTGTTGTACCTGTATCCTGCACACTCACAATGCATATCAAATACAACAATAAACCTAACTTAAACCTTTGCACAAACATCAAAACTTAGGGCACCTAGATTGCTCCAACAATCTCCCCCTTTTTGATGTTTGGCAACCTGTTTAAGTTAGGGAAACATAAATGCAATAAATATGCAAATAAATATGCAAATCAACTCATGCATAAATAATGGAACCTAAATCTCTAGGCTTCCCCTTCACCTAAGCTCCCCCTTGAGCTAGGATTTCCCGCAAAGGTAAACTTCTCCCCCTTTGCCTAAACAATCGCTCCCCCTTTACCTAAGCTCTCCCTCAAGTTAGGATTTCTTGCAAAGGTGTATAGGTTTCTCACTTAAACCTAGACTTCTCCCCCTTTGCCATACATCAAAAAGAGCTCCAACAATATCCCAATTGTTGAAAACATGTCATCCAAATTAACCATAAACTCATGTATTTATCCCCCATGGATCTCATACATTTAAACGAGTTGACATGGTCAAGAACAACGTTAAAAAAAATATTTTTAGGCTGGTATCAGTCGACTGAACTAGGTACCAGTCGACTGCCCCCTTTGACAGAACCTTACAGAAGCATTCTGTGGTCGAAATCTACTGTTACCAGTCGACTGGTATCATCACCAGTTGACTGATATCGACAAAATGAGCTTACAGAGGCATTCTGTGCTCAAAAACACTGTTACCAGTCGACTGGTATCTGTACCAGTCGACTGGTACCCTATTTCTGAAAAAATCAGCCTTTTTAGGTCAACTTCAGAAATGCACCAGAAATTCCCTAGACCTCCAAAAATCCCCAAATTTTGTGGAGAGGTCTATTGTACCCTTGTATACTTGGGAAAAATACATTACAAAATGTATCTATTACCAATCCCAAGATTGACACAAAACACAAAACTAGCTAAAAAGTTCAATTGAACCTTGACCTAAAGTCCTAGTTTTGGCTTCCTCTTGATGTATCTGCCCATACTAAACCATAATGCATCACTAGCATTAGTTTATATGGAATCTATACATCAAAAACTAATTTTCATGCAATATGAACCCAATTCATATTTCTATGCATGAAACTCAACTCAATTGTGCCAACCCACTATGTTAGAGACTTAAGTCCGTCTCCTAACCACTTGGCACATTTGATAACCCATCTACCATGGGTCCCAAAGGCTCTTCCTAACCTTAGGAATCTTAACCTTAGTCACCTCCCTTGGTGACTCATCCACTATGTCTAGGCCACTTCGGTGCACCTCGGGTGATACTTGGCCTACAAAACTCACATTCTTAACCTTAGACACATTGTCTTTGGTTAATTTCTTCTTGTCCTTAACCTTGGACATCCCATCCTTGCCATAATTATATGCCACCCTAGCATATTCCTTCTTATTGGCCTTGGATGACTCTCCCTTATCTTTGGTCACACCTCTCTTACCAATGTCATGTGCTACCTTAGCACTTGACCTCCTTTTGGTCTTGGAGGGACCTAATTTGACATTTTTGGGTCTTTGACCACCCAAATATATGTCAAGTCCTTTAGGTCCAATAATGAACCTCTCTAGGATTTTCTCCATTTCCTCAAGCTTTGTCTTCAAGGCTTGATTTTCCAATTCTAGGGTTCTAACCCTAAAGTCAACATGTCCACCTTGGGCATCCCTAGACCTACCCACCTTCCTAGGCATATGTCTCCCTTTCTTGGGATTAATGCCTAGGTTTTCAACCACCTTCTTCTCCTTAGGCAAGATAAGTTGTTTCCTTTTAGGTCTATCATTTGAAAATGATTTCCTAGGGTTATCACCTACATTAACCCTATTCCTATCATTATATCTAAAACCATAAATTCCATGGGAAAATAATTCATATTATTTTTAACATGCATGGAGGAATTTGAATTTGAACTTAAATTCAAATTAGGGTTTACCTTACCCTTTACCTTTGGAGCTCCCCCTTGACATAAGCCTCCATTCTTCCTCCACTTCTTCTCCCACTTCTTCAAGTGCGCCAATTTCTTGAGCTCTCCTCTCCTTGGGCACTTTGTGTGGTAGTGTCCCCACTCACCACACATGAAACACCTAATGTGCTTCTTCTTCTCCTTCTTCTTCTTCCTACAACTCACATTAGTTTCTAAATTAACTTTAGTGAGTTTAGGGTTTACCTCCTTTACCTTCTTGAGCGAAGGACACCTACTCTTGTAGTGCCCCATCTTACCACACTCAAAACATTTGATGTAGTCCTTTGTGCTCTTATTGGTAGTTGAGGTGGAGGGTTGAGCTTCCAATATCTCATCTTCCTTGGATTGCTCTTCTTCCTCTTCACTTGAAGATGTGGACGACTCCACTTCTTTCTCCCTTGAAGATGTGGATGATACCTCCTCATCTTCCTTCTCCTCCTCGGATGTTGAACACGTATCAACATTCGATTGGTCCTTCTCCTCTTGGACCAATGAGTCATTCTCCTTGGGCTCCTCCTCTCCTTGGATTGGTGTAGGACTCTCATGAAGCGCAATTACCTTTTTCCAAAGGTCACTTGCGTTCTCGTATTCACCTACATTCAATATCGCATTAAGAGGTAATAAATTAATTAAAATTTTAGTTACCTCCTTGTCCGTCTCCGATTGCTCCCTTTGCTCCTTGGTCCAATATCGACGTCGGAGACGTTTTCCCTTCTTGTCAGTTGGAGTTTTAAACGGTTCCTCCAACGCAATCCATTGGTCCCAATTCATTTGGAACCACATCTCCATCCGCTTCCTCCAATAGTCAAAGTCCTCGCGCTCGTATGGAGGTGGGATTTGGATGTCCCATCCGAGAGGTCCCTCCGACTCCATCTTCTTCCTCTAGCTGCTCTCTTGGCGATTAGTCCAACAAGAGCTCACCTTGCTCTGATACCACTTGTTAGGACCTTGACGTCCGCTAGAGGGGGGGGGGTGAATAGCGTCTCACCCAAAACTTTACTTCCTATAATGTTAGTGCACAGCGGAATACAAAAACAAACTAACAAATATGAAAGTTAACCTAAAAACAATAAGGAAGAAGACAACAAACCAAACACAAACCCTAACACAAGGCGTTTACGTGGTTCGGAGATAACTTGCTCCTACTCCACGGCGTGTCCGTAAGATGGACGATCCCTCAATCCGTCGGTGGATTAGTCCCCGGCAAACTCCGGCTAGCTCAACCTCCTTGTGGGTGGAGAAACCTCACCACAACACCAACCAAGAACACTTGGACACAAGAGAACCTTGAGCACGTTTAGTGACTACTAATTAGGCTTTAACCAAGTCTAATTTCGTCACCTTGGCCGGCCATCCCAAGTTCCTTCTTATAGAGCTTGGAACAAATCAGTAAGCTGATTTGCCCGTTACCAGTCGACTGGTCCTTGCACCAGTCGACTGGTGTCAGCCCAACGACTCTCTCAACGGCTCTCTACAGTGCACCAGTCGACTGCTACAGTACTGCTACAGTATGCTATAGTACTGCTACAGTAAACCCTAATTCTAGGATTTTACCTCGAGTACATTCACTCAGCACTCGTTCTCGCCCGACCAACCTAGACCTAGCCTTCTAGCCTCCTCCATCAGCCTTGCGTCCCTCGGATGCCTCCACATCCTTCACATCTTGCCTTCTGGAGCTTCCATCGGCCTTGTCATTGTTGTCGGGTCTTCCTTTGCCAAGAGGTCGCGCCTCCGGGACTTCATCCATTGCCAAGTCACACTTGGACTTACGTTGCCAAGACTATATGCTTGGACTTACACCGCCAAGACTCATCCTTGGACTTTCCTCCTTTGCCAAGATCACACTTGGACTTACGTTGCCAAGACTACATGCTTGGACTTACACCGCCAAGACTCACCCTTGGACTTTCCTTGTTGTACCTGTATCCTGCACACTCACAATGCATATCAAATACAACAATAAACCTAACTTAAACCTTTGCACAAACATCAAAACTCAGGGCACCTAGATTGCTCCAACAGTCCTTAAGCTATGGATCGAGCTGTTCGATAGCCGTTTGAACCATCGTTGCGTTGATCTAGATAGAGTAGTAAGGAAGACTCGGCATTTCACCTCGTCCGTGTACTGATGAAGGGTGGCCCCATTGTCAAACTTGACTAAATGATCGTTGGGATCAGTTGCTCCATTGTACTCTCCGATCGTCAGTGGGGTGTAATGGTTTGGCAGAGGGTCATTTAGGATCCCCTCCGAAAATTATTGATTGACCTGCTCGGGCGAGTTGTCTTCCCTTGGCGCTTTTCCCTTTCATGTGTCCGTACGGGTGCCTCATCCGAGGATGATCCCTGGTCTCTATCTACTCGACCCCTTTCTTCTGGGGGGAGCCCACAATAGCACTCGGTTGAAGGGGACTGGCGTATTACGGGCGTTCCCATAGGAGCCGATCGATCTCTTATTTGGCTCCCTAAATGAAAATTGATCCGCTCGATCTTCTCTTTCGGCCTGTCGACTTGCTGCAGAGGCAGCAAGCTCATGCGTTGGCCGATTGCCCAACGCCTGTTGCTGTTGCTCCAATATCTTCGTCACTCGAGCTTGTATTAGTGCATCAAGATCTTCTCGCTTCAGCACCACTGTTATGAGTCGTCCAACATCTCCCATCTTCTTATTTGGATGTAGGCTATGTTCCCACAGACGGTGCTAAAATGATCCTGTCCGAATGAAGGAAACTGGAAAGCTGGGGATGGGGTGACTATTGATGGGATGAAGACCTCGATCCTGCAAAACAAAACCAAACCAGAGAAGAGGTCCCTGATGTTGGCCCTCCGACGCTCAAGTCAGAATCAGGAAAAGAGAATGAGTACTCAAGAAATAGATAAATCTTCCCTTTCCGCATTCCTGGTGTACCCTTTTATACCTTTCTTCGTGATCGTTCATTTGCCCTTATTTAATGATATTAATTGTTAGAGGAAGACTTCTTTGTCTTGTCTTCCGTGCATTAATGATAGATGGAGTGTTCTTCTTTGTCTTGGCTTCTTCATATTTAATGATGAACGGAGTGTTCTCTTTTGTTTCCTCATCTCCTCCTGTGTAATATCAATCCTTACGCCGGACGGGCGGTCTTATCGGCTCATTTTCCTCCCGATCGAAATAACTGGTTACGAGTTTGTTCGTTTGGCCGACCGACCCATGATGGTCATTCGTCTGATCGACCGGATGATCCACTTGGCCACTTTCTGCCGACTGGGATAACCAGATAGCCTCCTTTGGTCGAGACTCTTTTCGTAAGTCCTGGCGTTGACCGTCTTGACTTTGACCAACACCATGCCACTTGACCCGTGACAGGTGGACTCTCCCTTATCGCCGCATCAATGTTAATTCAATTTTAATTTATTTTCTTATATTAAGATTTTTAAAACCATTAACTACATTGTAAAGATCTGAAGGCAGAATGAACTCTCTCCATTGTTTCTCTGCCTCCATACGATAAAATCTTGTTCTTGAATAGAATGTAGCCGCAGTGGCACTTAAGTAGATGTTAGTTTGCTGAAAATCTTATCCATGTGTATCGACCCAGTCAATTTGGCACCCTAATACCAGCAGCCATAGTCATATTGGTTCACTGTAATCCCCTTGCAACTACTGTTCTCGAACAACAAAGGCAGTATTTCAGCAAGCAATCTGGAATTCGGCGTCCACAGGAATTGGTATTCGGGCGGCAGAGTTACTTCAGTTTTCCGGATTAACTTGAGATAATAGCTCTTTTCAAGTTTCCTGCTGAAATCCCAAGTAGAAGAGGTAACTTCTTTCATCTCCAAAATTATTGCTAGTGGCCTTCCCCTGTCCTCGCATTTGCAATTGCCAATGTAAATTCAGCTTGTTATTTGCAAATAGACTAAAATTTGAAAAGAAAAAAGAACAATAGACTAGCGAAAATAGATTGCTTCTGCTTTAAGAGTCCACTTAGAAGATCAATCCACAAATTCGAAGGAGACATTATAGAATAAACGAACAGCTACAAGTCCAAGAAAAACTCAAGACAACCACTACACCACAGGGAACCCCAGAGAATTCTTTCAAACTACGTTAGGCACCACACACTAAATTGAGAGTCAGTAAATGGGCAGCTTCCTTCGCTTGTACTGCACCATCACTTCACCTTTTACTCCGACAACCATCGCATTCCAATCATTTTCTGGGAATGGAGATATCAGCTCGAACTCAAAGTTCCTCAGCAGGTGACTCCATATAGCCTTAATCTGCAAGTACGCAAAAGGTTCTCCCAGGCACCCATGCCTTCCTCCTCCAAATGAGATGTATGAGAAGGCCCCTGCAGCTTTGTCTTCCTCCCTTCCAGGTGCAAACCTATCAGGATCATATGAATCTGGATCCTTGAAAATGTAGGGCAGCCGGTTGGCAAAAGCTGGGGACGTTGCAACAATATGGCCCTTGGGGATATCATATTCTTTCCCTTCTCTTGTGGTGACACTGAAGTCATCATGTGAGTAGCGCAGAAGCATTATCAATGGTGGATGAAGTCTGAGAGCTTCCTTAATACATCTGTAGAGAACGTCCATCTCAGATAGGATGTCATGATTCACTTTGTCACCGTGCCTCCTCATGATCTCCTTCTGCTCCTCGAGAGCAGCTGCAAGATACTTCTTGAAACGGAGCATATATGCTCCAGTCCAGGTCGAAGTGATGGAACTGGTGTGTTGTCCTGCAAAGAGGGCAGCAATCAGCAGACCAGTGATCTCTCCTTCTGTCGTCGATCTTCCGTCTTTGTACTTTGAATCAATGAAGCACTGCAGCATATCGTCGTCAGATTTCCCAGAACTCTTGCGTGACTTGATGATGGTGGAAAAAATCTCAGCTATCCTAGCACGGGCACGATCACGCCGGCGGTGGGCAGGGATAGGAAGATAAGGGAATATAACGCTAATTGGGCGCATGCCATTGTCAAGATCATGAAATAGGGCAGAGACATCGTCAAAAAGCTTGTCCCTTACCTCCCTCCCTAACAGGCATCGGCTTGCAGTCAATATGATGAGATGTTCCAGCTCATACTTCAAGTCTACTGTGCCACTCTCACCCCATTTTGAGAAGTAATCCTGGAGCATTCACAATGACTTATTAGGATCACCTAATTCTGTGTAACATCAACAAAACAATGTGCAAGATCCATGTCCCAGTAAAATTGACAATTCTTACACAGACCTTGAACGAAAAAAATTCCACTTCATTAGCTTATTATTGGCATATATTGTGACTATTGCAACTTATGCAGCAAATCAGAGGCAACCAAAGAACAGAACAATAACATGAACTCTCAGAAAAATTGCATCCTCAATCACTAGATCTAGATGAGTCTGCAACCATCATTATCATTCATGCTAAGGTTTATGCAAACTAGAGGAATACTTGAAGTTGCAATGGATTTATTTTAAAAGAAAATTACACCTAATTATTCAGTTCAATATTAAAATGAGCTCAAACGTCCTCACAATGTTGATATCAAGAAAGAACAAGGGCCATAAACGTCACAAATCATCAACACAAGTTGGATTACATGTGACATCAGCATAAAAAATATCTCACCAATAATTGTTCCTGTAAGTTCTCTGATTCTACCAAATTCTATTAACATTTACGTTAGTAAAACATACTCAATAAGAGTTATTTAACCAGAGATACGAGCCGAGGAAAGTTGATTCAATTATGCTATTCACAATTACGATAGGTGATATAGATCTGAGCCCGTGGAATATGTCAAATCCATAGGAAGATCAAGTGCTTCGGAGCAAATAATGTTAACCTCCAGAATGTTTTCTCATGAGAATTGAGATGGAAGGATCTGTTTCTTGACAAATGCAATTGAAGCATATCATGGATCTAAAGATTGATTATTTTACCAAATTAATTAAGCCTATAGACTAACATGCGGTGTAAGACTGAAGCCACTATGCATAGGTCCGAATTATCATCACCACAAATGGGAGGGGGGCAAGGGGGGATGATTACCTCAGCCTCGGTCACCATCTGGTCCACATAACCCCTGAGTTTTGTCACTCTAAGCGATTCCGTGAAGAATCGGAACTGCTCCTGCCTGACCGAGTAGTCCACATCGAAGACGACGCCCGGCCCGAAGGTGGGCACGTTGAACTGGTACACCTCCTGCTGGCTGAGTTGCGCCTCCGGCGCCTTGAAGAAGTGCGCCGAGACCTCCGGTCCAACGAAGAAGGTAATCTTGCGGTTCAAGATGTTCACCGTGAACACGCCACCGAGCTTCGCGTACTCCTCCCGGATCATCGGGATGGGGCCCTTCATGAACCGCAGCAGCCCGCCGACGACAGGAAGCGCAGACACTGTCGGCGGCAGCCGCTTCTTGCCCCTGGGCGCCAGGATGGCGGCGATGAACTTCGCCAGGACAAGCGTCGCCACGAAGAGCAGCCCCACCGCGAGGAACTTGTGCTCCTTCAGATCCATCGCCACAACCATGATCTGCGAAGGGAAACACTAGCCAGCTCAGATCTCCCTGGTCCAAACCTTGGGATTTCACTACAATAAGGTCGGGATCTCGCAACAAAAGAGAGATCAAGAAAAACTAACACAAATCTAACAACAAAGAAGGGAAATCGAAAGCATTGGTACCTGGAGGAGAAACGATTAGGGTTGCAGAAGCGTTGGAGTCGGATGCGATCGAGAAATGGAGGCGAAATGCTTAAATAGCAGCTCGGATCAGTGGAGTCTCTCCGTGCGGATTGGAGAGGTGGGCACGGTGTAAGATAGGGGAGGCTTTCAAGTCCATCAAATAAAATAATCACGAGGGTGGTAAAGGCAAGGATAACAAGGGGCGGAAACCGGGGTTGAGTAAAATATTTTAAAGCCAAAGTTTAAACTTAAAGGAGTTTTCAACAAAATTTTAAGGGAGGACATAATTATATTGCAGCAAAAAAAAAATATGGTAACTTTTAATTAAAATTATCGTTTTTATATTTATTTATTTAAATAAATTTGTTTTAAAATTTATAATTTTGAGAGATTATGAAAGAATATAATCTTATTTTTCTTTTTTTGGCTATATATTTATATAGGTGTGCATTTGATTAAGAAAAATGTTTTGGGGTTAGTTATAGACTTATAGTGTCTTTTGAACGTAAGATTTTACAAAAGTATTTCAATCCATAAGAATAATAATATACATGATTTTTCATGACCATTATGCCAAATATACTATCATAATGATTGTATATATCATAGAATTATTAGGACCTTGACAGTCGCCTAGAGGGGGGTGGCGGTAAGGATGAATAACCCATGCACAAATTAAGCAAAAAGACTTTTCTCGACATATAACTTAATTAAAATAATACTTGCATATAAGAAAGATTAAAAAGACTAAAAGATATAGGTACACAGATTTATTTGGTTACAATCGGGGAGGTTGTTAATTCAAGACAGATGAAGTAACACTATTTTTTTTTTCAGGCGGAGAAGCCTCTTTACAATAATGAAAAGTACATAAAGACGAAGCTAAACAGAAAAGGAAGTGTGTATAAGTGTTGCTTGGATATTTCTTGTTCTTTTTAGCTTCTGGGAGCAGGGCTGTTTAATCCAAGGCAGATGAAGTCGTACTATTTTCTCCTTCAGGCGGAGAAACCTCTTTATAGCAATGAAAGCACAGAAAGACGAAGCTAAATAGAAAAGAAAGTGTGTACAAGTGTTGCTTGTATATTTCTTATTCTTCTTAGCTTCTGGGAGTAGGGCTGTTTATATACCCTTGCTCGGGGCGTCTGGAAGGGTTCCAGGCACCTGGAATGAGATAATATTTTATCCCCGACACAACGATACGTACCACGTTGAATTTGGCTAAAAATTGGATTATGGACGCTCGGAGTCCGGGCGGCCTGACCTGGTTCGGGCACTCCGAGAACCAGAAATCAACTTTTGCTAATTTTTGGTCCTGGTCTCTGCTCCAGTTCCGCTTGCATCGGTTCAGGACTTTTGCTCCGGCTTCGCTCGCTTGGGTGATTTTGGCCATCCGGAATATGACTCACCCGAACCCAACTTCCGACCTTCTCCTCGAGCAAGCTTCCGCTCCGGCTTCTCGTCCTTCCGAATCGTTGCGTGCTTCCTTCTCGTCCACTAACGTACTCTTCCACAGCTTTTCGTCCCTCGGACAGCTGCATCTTTTGTTCCTCGACCAATCTTCCGTTCCGGCTTCTCGTCCTTCTGAAACACCGCACGCTCCCTTCTCGTCTACCGATGTATTCTTCCACGGTACCTCGTCTCTCAAATGCACCAAGTCCGTCTGAGTTTGATAAAAATATTTCAATCCATAAGAATAATAATATATATGATTTTTGGAGTCCATTATGCCAAATATACTATCCTAACGATTGTATATATCATAGAATATCATAATGATTGAGTGTGTAACTAGAACTCGTGGAGCTTGTGAAGTTGATGGGATCAAGTTATGGAGATTGGGATCAAGACGAGATCATGGATTCAATAGCTTGGCTTGAATTAGGAGATGTGATAGAGAGGTGAGTCGTCTTGGTAATTCAATTTCCCTTATGAAATCCATGTTCAACAAAATGTTCACCTTTTAGTAATCTTTTGAGCCTTTTGATAGACATGATGCATACTGTAATTGGGGTGTAATCTATATATGTTAAACTACCTCCTCAAAATCCTTGGAATATCTCTTATTAACTATGCAAAATTTTCCTTAAAACTCATGGCAAGGCATAGCTGTAACATGCCCCCAAATTCTATAATGTGATGAGTTTGTCACCTAACTTTAAATATCTTTCTATTCCTGCACCTAATTCATTCATGCTCCTTGCAAGCTCTACTCGAGGATTAAATCTTATTTTTCCAATTAACTTTTTATTTGTTGGTTCTTTCATCTTCTCCTTAATCTAGTTAACAAAAATCTTGGCTCATATCCATAAATGCCTCTACCCTAGTAGGATGATCGGTCATTAGGGCTGTAAATAAGTCAAGTTAAATTTTCTGATGTTCAAGCTTATTTGATAAAGTAAATGAGCCAAATTTAAAATGAACCACGCCATTAAAATGATTGTTCAATTTTGACTTGTTTTCCTTTTCATGAACTTATGCTTGGTTTGAGGTTGGTTCATTTAGATGTTATGAAACTCTCAATTTAAGATTGTTTGAAACTTTTACATTTTAAATTTATTTGATTAGTTATTGAGTTTGATAATACAATTTATTTATTTTGAAAGTTTATTTATTTAGCAAGTTGATAAAAGTTTTATTGATAAACATAGTTTATGAATATTGTTCATAACGTTGTTCACGAATATTATTCACAGATGTTAACGAGCTGAACACGTATATATTCAAGCTTATTTATTTAGTTAAATGAATTGTTCAAATTTATTCATTTAAATGATCTTGTATAGATTAAAAGAATATAAATAAATTTTTATCAAAATGAATATCAAATTTGTTGATGAACTTTTGATTCATATATATCCCTATCGGTCATGCTTCTTTAGCTCGTTAGGCTTGTTTGGCCCACACAAACAATCTCAAATGATATTTCCTAATCAATTAGTCAAATTCGATCTATATGAAGCATTTATTAGTTGTGGCCCTAGTAAAGACAAATATCAGTTTTGGCCTCCTGATTCATTTTTCTTCTTCTTCTTCCTTTCTTTCTTGCCTACTTAAGTTCAAACCCTTTTGCATCAAAAAATTATAATTATCCTTCGAGCCTTCTATCACTCCAACTCTTGGTTTTAGCTGCTTCACCCTTTTTTTTTTGTTTTTTTGTAATTCCCAATTCTAAGAATACATGTTGCATATATTTTCGTATTCACCTGCTTCAAAACTTCGAATACCTGTTGCCTTCTGCCACTCCAAATCTCCTTGTTCAACCGGTCACATCGTCTAGTGGCCATGGCGCCCACAGACTTCGCTTTCTAGCTGTACTGTGCCTGGCTGGCAGTGCGTGGAAGATGCCTGCTTCTGTTCTCATGCCACTGTGATGACATTTAGGACCCTAAATTGTAGCAAAGTAGGAAGGAATTGAAGGTATATCACGGAGTTAGTCCATCGTCAAATGATTAAGAGAAAGAAGGAATATTTTTCCAAAAACATACACTTGTCATAAATTGATCTCTACTCCATTATAAAAACCGTCATCCTCTAATCAACTTGCCGCCTCCGTGAGGACTACATTTAGGACCACAAGGAACAATGATATAAACTATATATGAGACAGATGACATTGGACAGCACAAAGTATTGTAATTAACAAAGAGCATTCGTCCAAGGGATGAGCATCAGCTGGCCCAGCTCCGACAACACTCATGCATCATGCATGTGATACGATCCGCCTTGTTTGCACCGGCAAAATGGCCTAATTTTGTAGATTGCTCGGTACTTCTATTTAACGAGATTTATTAGAAAGTTGGATCCTGTCTTAGGAGAGAATAAAAAGTGAAATAAGGTTGATTAGATTTGGATTATGAAGGTTAATTACTGTTCGTTGACTACAAAAGAACTTTCCATCTTATGCAAAGAAAAAGTTGGGGGAGAGTTCTCAAAGGCGAGAAGGACATGTCGTCGTTGCTGCTGGACGGTCTTGCAGGCTTAAACTCGTAAGCACCACTGCACCAGCCTTCGGACCCCGGACCTGCTTAAGTAAAACTATAATTAACCAATAAGAAGATACCTTGGTAGGCGTTCAGACACACACAATTAAAGATTTCACCTGATTTCTCCCCCTCGTCGTATCCTCTGTCCCAAGCACGTACTTCGCCATTTTTGTGAAGTTCAGACGAACAGAATGATGCACCACCCTGAGAAGGCAGAGCAGTGTTTCGTTGTTTTTACCAATTCAATAAACAACTGGATTTCATTAAAACTAAATTGATATGGTGCATGAAGGTGGGTCTGATAAAGTCAGATAGTCAAAAGTCAAGGGGATGTGATAATCAAGGATAATCAGAAGTCAAGAGGATGTGATAGTCAAGGACAGTCAAAAGTTAATGAGACGTGGAAGTCAAGAACAGTCAGAAGTCAAAGGGACGTGACAGTCAGTAGTTAGGAGGGGAAAGGAGTTAGATCGCCTAACGTCATCAGCCACATAATTTCTGATCGGATACAGATGGATCAAGGTCCCAGATCTTAGACAAAAGATACAACATGAAGTAATATCTGACCTACCCCGACTGGTCGGGTTTCCTTAGCTTGGGCCGCATAGCCAGACCCGGTACTTTCAGTAAAATAACTCTCGGTCGGCCTTTAGCGATCCAAACGTAAAAGATGGGGCTCTCACCACAGCTCGTCCCCTTCATCAAGACTTGAGCCAGGTGGCACACTCGAACGATCATCCTGAGCTGTCCGTAGCTAAAATCGGGCGGGACAAAAAGCACTAGACGACAACAATGCCAGGGAATCGTAACATCCTGTTTAGGGAATAAGTGTCATACGTCAGGAAATATTCAAATAGTCTATTATCATCTGCGAATGGAACCTTCCTTCCACCAATAAGAAGCCGTCGTACACTTTCTCTCACCTACATATCCTGACACCTGACATTCTCTAACATGCAGGCTCTGAAGGTACGTATCATCATATAAAAAGGAAGGTTATCTCCCTTAGTTAGGCACGCGCACATACGCACTCATCTTCTACAGATCTTTTCTCCTTCGTATACTGTTCTTTTAGGGAAAAAGTACCTGACTTGAGCGTCGGAGGGCTTATGCCGGAGACTTTTTCCTTGGTTTCTGGTCTCTAACATTCCGTGTACTTGTCTGAGTGTGTGCAGAGTGTAAGTACTGCCAGTCTCATCACCACTGTCCTTGAGCTCCACGTGGAGGTTCACCTTCCTGGTGCACATACCCTAGGTGTGTCCAAGTCGCCTCTTCGTCAACACCGACACCATCTCAACTAGCATTCGTTTGACTTAGATTCCGGATATGATCAATTTGGCACCGTCTGTGGGAACTTCCTTCACCTGTTTTGGAGCGTGACGATGGAGGATACCGGAAAGATCAATGTCACCATGACAGCAGGAAAGTATGAACTGTTCAGGGAGGCCAAGAGGTGAGTGACTTTTGAAAAATACACCATTGCTTCACAACCACACAAGATGCTTGCAGTTTTGAAGGACCAGACTCACGTTTCCGACAAGGGGTCTAAGAGGAAATAACCCGAGACTTTCCCCTAGGCCTTTTATCTCAAGCCCTGCTTGGACTATTATAACAAGGGCCCAGACTATTATAATAAGAAAGAGCATCACCTGACCTCCACGGTCGAGAGTTCCTCGTCCAGAGATCTGAAGAAGGGGAAAGTTAGTCCTTTAGGAGGAGCCGAGGGAGTTGCGTGAGGAGCAAGTGCCCTTCTCTCTAAGGGTACTCGAGGAGAAACTACCGAAGGGGTACAAACCCCCATCTATTGGGGAATACGATGGTAGCAAGGACCCAGAGGATCATCTCCAAAAATTTCAGAACACTGCATTACTGTACCAATATAGCGACGCCATCAAGTGTCGAGTGTTCTTAAACACTCTGTCTGGCTTGGCACAGAAGTGGTTCGATGGATTGCCGAACGGATTCATCACATTTTTTCAAGACTTCAAGAATGCTTTCCTGCGCCATTTCGCTAGTAGAAGGAAGTATCAAAAGATAGACCACTATCTCTTCGCCCTCAAGCAAGGGTCTGCGGAACCCTTGAGAAGCTATATCAAACGCTTCAACCAGGTAGCACAAGACGTCCCGTCCGCTACCTTAGAGATCTTGATGAGCGCCATCTCCCACGATCTGGTGATGTTGGTTAGTCCTAGGAAGATCATACCGGTTCCACTGTACAAAAATTTTGTACAAATGTCGAACCTATCCTAATAACCTATTGTGTTCTTTAGAAATTAAATTCGGAATCACAAATAAAACTTAACATTATTGATTCCAAATTTAACTTATCTGTTCTTAATGGTTTAGATTTGGATCGCAAACGATGCTTAACATTATTGATCTAAATCCACCTATGTTATAAATTTAATTAAATATTAATTTCATAAATCGGCTTCCAGGTTAAACATGGCGCGACACTAGGCCTTCTTGGATATGGGAGCAACAACCACTTCCTAGACAAAGCCTTTCAATGAAATCTAATATTTAATTTCCTTATATAACCCTAGGTTTAACCAAAAGGAACAATCGAATCACAAATTTGAAAAATAAAAAAAAACACAAACTCGAATCACAAATTTGAAACCTAGAATTATATGCCTCTTGTGTTTGGAATTCATACAAAGAAAAACTAGTATGATGCAGAAAATAATTACTAGTTATACATTTCTTTGTATGCAATGTCCTTTTGATCTTCTACCGTATTCCTCTTCTTATCTCGGACGTTGTGTGGGCAACAATCTACTGACATGAGAACTACCCAAACCCTTCTTCCTCCTTGCAAGTTTCGGCCAAGCTCCTCTCCTTGAGATGAAGAATTTTGGCCACACCACCAAGCTCCAAGGGATGCTAGAAACAAAGCCTCCTTTCTCTTCTTCTCCTCCAAGCAAGATCCGCCCACCACCACAAAGCTCTAAGGGATGATGCCGTCGGCCACCAAAGAAGAAGAGAAGAGGAGAAGAACAAGGACTAGGGTCGACCACCACCAAGGAAGAGAGGGAGGAAAATAGAATAGAGTTGTCCCTCATGAAGGCACCCCTACCCCCTCTTTTATATTCCTTGGTCTTGGCAAATAAGGAAAAATTAAATAAAATCTTCCTTATTTTCTTTGTCATGAAAAGGAAAATTTAATTGATTAAAACCAATTTCCTTTTCTTAAATATCATGGCCGGCCACCTCATTTGTAATGCCCGAAAATTCTCAAACTTGCATTAGAATTATTCTGCGATTTTTCTGGAATTTTTAGATATTTTTCCGGAATTTTCCGAGTAGTGGAAGTAGCAAAACTAATAAAAAAGTAAAATGATTTAAGCGGGAATCGAACCCGGGACCTCTCGGGTCCGCTAAACCTTTAGTTAGCCTTAGTGACCGGTGAACCCAGCAGGGCCGTGCTGAAAGAGAAGGGAAACATTTATATTTATATTTGAGTTGGGCCTAGTTACCCACTTAACATAAATTAAAAACTTAAGTAGGTTTTGGTTTATAATTTGGTTCGGCAGCCCTCTCCTCACAAGCCTCACGCCACTTTTTCTCCAAAACCCTCACCGACGCCAACCCCTTCTGCTCTCCTTCTCTCGGCGCCACCTCAAGGGAGACCTAGGATTCTCTCCCTAGGGTCCCAAGGTCACTTTCCGGCGACGATTTCAGCACGAGGACGTTTCCCTCCGCGAGTAGAGCACGTGGACGCAAGCGAATCGTCGAGAAGTCGTCCCCACCGGAATTTCTAGCGATTAGATTTGTAAGAAATCTAGCATACGAGGTAAGAAACCCCTCACCTACAGTATAATAGCTTCCGTTTGAGTTTTTATGCTTTAGTTAGGAGGTATGCAGATTTTTATTGATATCTAGGGTGTGTTTAACTCTCTTCGCAGATTAGGGATTTAGTTGAGCACCTCTAGATGGGCCGGGCACGTTTTCCCTCTTCAGATAGGAGGTTGGACGTTGTCGGGTGCCTAGAGGTGGTCTCCCTAATAGGGAGAATAGTTAGAGTATCCTAGGTGTTCGATTAAAGGTCTAGCTCAGTAATAGACAGTTTAATTAACTTATTAAATGCACTAGGAGCATTTAAAACAGCAAATTAGTTTTATTTCTACTTATGTAGGACTACAGTCCAATAGGTGGGCTCCCATAGTCGCCTCTAGGTTCAGACAACCTAGTTCTAGGTTCAGATAACCTAGATTCAGCAAAATAAGTACATAGCATTCAGTATTTTACTTTCAGCAGTGGCACTGTACTGGATTAGATATCCACTCCCATAGTCGTCCCTAGGTTTAGCTAATCTAGTAAACCCTACTAGATTCGGAACTTGCAATCCCGGGTTTAGATAGGGATGCGCGCACAGCAAGTACAGTTGCCAGGGCCCCTTAGCAGCATGTTTAGTATTTTCACTTATTATATGTATAGCTTTTCAAATTCACAATCAGTTATGTGAGATCAGCTTAGTTTCAGTTTCAACATCAGTTTAACTCTTCCTTGTTGATACATTATGATAGCTTATGTTCAGTTCTTGATTGCTATGCTTGTATGAACACATGCCATGCCATGTTTAGCCTAGTCAGTATATTTCGAATAGCATGTTTTAAAAACCATATCTGCATCGTATGCATGTTTTTTGTGAGGTAGATGGTTTCTTACTAAGCTTTTTAGCTTACAGATGCTACTTTTCTTATACTGCAGATACAGGTAAAAGAAAAGTGGACTAGTGGAGACTGGAGGGCAATGCAGATCAAGATGTGTATGGAAGGAACCTGGAATAAAGATCCTAGGGATCTAGTTTTATTTTACTACGCATTAGAACTTGTAGCAAGTCTAGTTATTAAAGTCTTGTTCTCTTTTCTCTTATGCTTCGCATTCTAGTATGGTTAATGGTATGAACTAGTGAACATGCATTATATTATGTCTTGAATGTTGCCCAATGTATGATAGAATAGTTATTAGTATATGTTAGAGTGGTTGCAGGTGGTTTTGGCACGACAAAGTGTCGAAATCAGCATCTTTGATTTCGTATCAGGAAATCAGACGCTGGATCGGTCTGCCGACCGATCCAGTAGCGTACCAGGCTTCCGGATCGGTCAGCCGACCGATCCAGACAGATACAGTATGCTACTGTATCCTCCTGGATCGGTCAGCCGACCGATCCAGCACGATACAGTAGCATTCCAGGGGTTTCGGGTGCCTGGATCGGTCGGCCGACCGATCCAGCCACACCTGGATCGGTCTGCCGACCGATCCAGCCACACATGGATCGGTCTGCTCGACCGATCCAGTTGGGAACCGAATGCCCCATAGCTTCGATCGATCTGCGGATCGATCGGCAGGTCTGTAGTTAGTTGGGAAGTTTAGTTTCTAGTCCCTAGCTCAGTTGGGATGTTCAGTTTCCCCTCTTTAGCATATGTACATTAGCAAAGAAGGTCTTTAGACCTTTCTTAGTAATTGTATCCGTCATTAGTAGAGTAAAATTTTAATTAGCCCAGCTTTCCGCACAGCATATAGACAGCAGTAATTGTAGCGACCGGCCTTACAGCCAGTACCCAGAAGGTGGGTCGTTACAGAGTGGTATCAGAGCCAAGTTCCATACTTCCTACACACACATCAGCATTGAACCTACAGCTTCCAAGTAAGAATACCTCTACTTAATTTATGCTCCTCATTTTGTTATTACAGTTCATGTTTATATGCCTACTGCTTGTTAGTATGTGTTAGTTTTTAAACATGATATCAGTAGTTATATAACTGCGATTACATTAGTTATGTTATGTTCTCTATGTCTTTAGAAATGACATGAGGACGCCCAGCTAGAAGGGCACTAGCTACTGAGCCCCAGCAAGAGGCAGGCAGTTCAGTGCCTCCTCCCGACCTTACATCATTAGTGGCTCAGTTATAGCAGCAGCTAGCTGAACAGCAACAGGAAATAGCCACCTTAAAGGCTAATCAGCAGAATACCCCCACAGTCACCCCGGAACCGAATCTGACAACTCCAGAAGTCTTAGAGGTTCCACCAGCTCAGCCTACAGCGCCAACGCCAGCAGCTGAGCCAAGAAAGGAAGCCTATCTGATCCAGTGGCAGCGAGTCAAGCCAGAGAACTTCTCAGGCACTAGTGAACCATGGGATGCACAAGCCTGGTTCAAAACACTGGAGAGCACGATGGAGCTTCTGGACTGGCCAGAACACGAGAAGGTGAAGTGTGCCTCCTTCTGCCTGACAGGAGACGCACGCATGTGGTGGGAAAGAATTAGAACGAAGCACCCAGTGAACCAGATGTCATGGGCTGACTTCGAGAGGGAATTCTTCGAGGAGTTCTTTCACATACGGTTCACAAACTGCCACTACGACGAGTTCACCGAGTTTCGTCAGGGCAACCTTTCAGTTGAGGAAGCCGTGAAGAAATTCAACAGGTTGGCTCGTCTATGCCCAGAGCTAGTCAGCACAGAGAAGGAACGAATCCGGTTGATGCTCAAGATGCTGAGGCCAGAGATAGCAATGAACGTGGCTGGTGGCATACATAGGCCACAAACCACAGAGGAGTTAGTGAGCAGTGCCTTGACCACAGAGCATTACCAGAACAGCAGAAGCAGGTCTCCTCAGAGTCCAAAGGCCAAGGAAACCCTCACACTCAAAAACAGCAAGGCCACAGCTCTAACTGGAAAGGGAACTCCAACAGTAAGCGCAAATCAGGGAGTGACCCAAAGGGAGGACCATCTAGCAAGCGACCCAGTTATCCAAAGTGTGCTACTTATGGGAAATTTCACCCAGGGGTTTGTCGCAAGGGCACACGAGGATGCTTTGAATGTGGACAAGAAGGGAACATGGCCAAGCAGTGCCCGAACAAGACCGGTCTTCCTCAGCCATAGCAGATTCAGTATGCAGGCCAGCCAGCTCAGTTATATCAGATGCATGCCGCTCTAGAAGGTCCACTTATCAGCCAGGGCAGATTAGAAGCCCCTCTAGCTATGGCGAATGCGAGGATCTACTCACTCACCAGAGAGGACGTAGCCAATGCCTCGACAGTTGTCACATGTCAGATTAGCATTTTTCAGTATAGTGCTACTGTTCTTTTTGATACTGGGGCAACCCATTCATATATAGCCAGGATGTTCTCCGAAAAATTAGAAATACCCTCAGAGGTACTCAGTGGTCAGTTTTTGACGGCACTACCTTCAGGAGAGATCATGGCATCCACGCACTGGCTCAGAGCAGTGCCGGTCATTATAGCAGACAGGGAACTCTTCTGTGATCTGATCCTGCTGGAAATGACTGACTAAGACGTCATCCTTGGAATGGACTTCCTGATCAGATACGATGCTTCCATAGAGTGCCGTAACAGAAAGTCGTATTCCAACCCGAAGCAGAAGCACAGTTCGAGTATATCGGAGAACCAAAGAGGAAAGCCAGAAAATTTCTCTCAGCTATGAAAGCACGGAGGTTGATGGATTCGGGATGTACGGGGTACTTAGCACATGTAGTCAATACCAGCCAGGACAAGGACCAACAGCTAGCAGGGGTCCGAGTTGTATGTGACTACCCAGCAGTCTTCCCTGAGGAGTTACCAGGCCTAGCACCAGTCAGGGAGATTGAATTTGAGATAGAGCTCTTCCCCGGCACCAATCCTATTTCCAAAGCGCCATATCGCATGGGTCCAGCAGAACTGAAGGAACTTCAGGAGCAGCTACAGGAGCTGCTTGACAAGGGCTTCATACGCCCTAGTCACTCACCATGGGGAGCGCCTGTACTGTTCGTGAAGAAGAAGGATGGAAGCATGCGGCTATGCATAGACTACAGTCTTGAATCGAGTCACGATCAAGAACAGGTATCCTCTTCCCAGAATAGATGACCTGTTCGACCAGTTAAAGGGAGCAGCAGTGTTCTCTAAGATTGACCTCAGATCAGGATATCACCAAGTCAGAGTCAAGGAGGGTGATATACCGAAGACAGCATTTAGGACCAGATACGGACATTACGAGTTCGTAGTCATGCCCTTTGGCGTGACCAATGCTCCAGCTACATTCATGGATCTCATGAACAGAGTATTCAGGGAGTATTTAGATAAGTTTATTATTGTGTTTATCGATGACATTCTTATCTACTCAGGAACTCAGGAAGAACATGCAGAGCACCTGAAGACAGTACTACAGACACTTCAGCAGAATCAGCTATATGCCAAGTTCACGAAATGTGAATTCTGGCTTGATCAGGTGTCTTTCTTAGGTCACATCATCTCAAAGGATGGTGTCATGGTAGACCCCAGCAAAATAGAAGCAGTAAGTAACTGGAAGAGACCGAAGAACGCCAGTGAGATCAGAAGCTTTCTGGGATTAGCAGGTTATTACAGAAAGTTTGTAGAGGATTTCTCCAGGATAGCCTCCCCACTGACAGCTCTTACCAGAAAGAACAGGAAATTTCAGTGGACAGAGGACTGCGAGAACAGCTTCAGCGAGCTAAAAAGAAGATTAACCAGTGCTCCCATTTTGGCTCTACCAGACAACACCAGCAGCTTTGACATCTATAGTGATGCCTCTAAGTTGGGACTAGGAGCAGTATTGATGAAAAACGGCAAGGTGATCGCCTATGCCTCCAGACAACTCAAGGATTATGAGAAGAATTACCCTACTCATGACCTTGAGCTTGCAGCAGTAGTGTTCGCTCTCAAAATTTGGAGACATTACTTATATGGAGCTCAGTGCAGAGTGTATACAGATCATCAGAGTCTGAAGTACTTCTTCACTCAGAAGTATCTGAACATGCGACAGTGCAGATGGCTTGAGCTAGTCAAAGACTACGATATAGATATCCTCTACTATCCAGGGAAAGCCAATAAGGTAGCCGACGCACTTAGCCGAAAATCCAGTGCTACCTTATTATCCCTTACAGCCATGTCACCGCCCCTCCAGAAAGAGATCGTAGATTTCGGTCTAGAACTCATCGTTGGACAGCTCTCTGCTATGACCTTAGAGTCTACCTTGCTTGGTGATATTCAGTCAGCTCAGGAGCAGGACCCTGGAATTCAGAAAATCAAGCAAGGGCTAGCAGAATCAGAAAGTAGAGAATTCAGAGTGTCCAATAGCGGGGTGTTGTATTTTGGTGACAGACTCTGTGTTCCAGGTCAGGAGGAGCTACGGAGACAAATTTTAGATGAGGCTCACAAGACTCCCTATGCGATGCATCTAGGTTCCACCAAAATGTACCAAGACCTGAAGAACCATTTTTGGTGGCCCGGGATGAAGCGAGACATCGCCAGATACGTTAGCATCTGCCTCACCTGTCAGAGGGTCAAGGCAGAACACCAGCGACCAGGAGGAGTTCTGCAGCCTATACAGATTCCAGAATGGAAGTGGGAGGATATCTCTATGGACTTCATAGTGGGACTGCCCAGAACCACGAATGGTTTTGACGCCATCTGGGTAATAGTCGACAGGTTGACTAAATCAGCTCACTTCTTAGCTATCAAGATATCCTACTCCATGGAGAAGCTAGCTCAGTTGTATCTCCAAGAGATCGTCAGACTACATGGAGTCCCACGAACCATCATTTCGGACAAAGACAGCAGATTCACATCACACTTCTGGGAGTGTGTACAGTCAGCGTTGGGCACTAAGTTAAAGTTCAGCACAGCATTCCATCCTCAGACAGATGGTCAGACGGAGCGAGTGAATCAAGTACTCGAAGATATGCTCCGAGCGTGTGCCCTAGACTTCAAGGGAAGTTGGTGCAAATATCTGAGTTTAGCAGAATTTGCATACAACAACAGCTATCAGGCCACTATCGGCATGGCACCTTACGAGGCTCTCTACGGGCGGAGGTGTAGATCTCCAATCTGCTGGTATGAGGGTGGTGAATAGAAAGAACTAGAGCTTCAGACAGATCTAGTAGCCGATACCACAGCAGCCATACAGCAGATCCGCCAGAAGATAGAGGCATCTCAGAGCCGCCAGAAGAGCTATGCTGATACGCGGCGCAGACCCTTAGAGTTTTCAGTTGGGGATTCAGTGTTCCTCAGAGTGGCTCCCATGAAGGGAGTAATGCGTTTTGGGAAAAAGGGCAAACTAAGTCCCAGATATGTGGGACCATACCTTATCAGCAGAAGAGTGGGCAAGGTAGCATATGAGCTAGAGCTACCCCAGGAAATGTCAGCTGTCCACAACGTATTTCATGTCTTTATGCTGAAGAAGCATACCCCAGATGCCACACAGGTGATTGAGCCCCAGTCGGTACAGATCCGTGAGGACCTAAGCTATGATAGTCGGCCTATTCAGATAATAGACCGAGCAGTTAAGAAATTGCGGAACAAGGAAGTACCATTAGTCAAAGTCATTTGGCACAGTCACACAGCAGAAGAGGCAACTTGGGAGACAGAAGCCAGCATGAGACAGAAGTACCCAGAATTGTTCTAAGTTCGAGGATGAACTTTTTATAAGGTATGGGGGATTGTAATGCCCGAAAATTCTCAAACTTGCATTAGAATTATTCTGCGATTTTTTTGGAATTTTTAGATATTTTTCCGGAATTTTCCGAGTAGCGGAAGTAGCAAAACTAATAGAAAAGTAAAATGGTTTAAGCGGGAATCGAATCCGGGACCTCTCGGGTCCGCTAAACCTTTAGTTAGCCTTAGTGACCGGTGAACCCAGCAGGGCCGTGCTGAAAGAGAAGGGAAACATTTATATTTATATTTGAGTTGGGCCTAGTTACCCACTTAACATAAATTAAAAACTTAAGTAGGTTTTGGTTTATAATTTGGTTCGGCAGCCCTCTCCTCACAAGCCTCACGCCACTTTTTCTCCAAAACCCTCACCGACGCCAACCCCTTCTTCTCTCCTTCTCTCGGCGCCACCTCAAGGGAGACCTAGGATTCTCTCCCTAGGGCCCCAAGCTCACTTTCCGGCGATGATTTCAGCACGAGGACGTTTCCCTCCGCGAGTAGAGCACGTGGACGCGAGCGAATCATCGAGAAGTCGTCCCCACCGGAATTTCTAGCGATTAGATTTGTAAGAAATCTAGCATACGAGGTAAGAAACCCCTCACCTGCAGTATAATAGCTTCCGTTTGAGTTTTTATGCTTTAGTTAGGAGGTATGCAGATTTTTATTGATATCTAGGGTGTGTTTAACTCTCTTTGCAGATTAGGGATTTAGTTGAGCACCTCTAGATGGGCCGGGCACGTTTTCCCTCTTCAGATAGGAGGTTGAACATTGTCGGGTGCCTAGAGGTGGTCTCCCTAATAGGGAGAAGAGTTAGAGTATCCTAGGTGTTCGATTAAAGGTCTAGCTCAGTAATAGACAGTTTAATTAACTTATTAAATGCACTAGGAGCATTTAAAACAGCAAATTAGTTTTATTTCTACTTATGTAGGACTACAGTCCAATGGGTGGGCTCCCACAGTCGCCTCTAGGTTCAGACAACCTAGTTCTAGGTTCAGATAACCTAGATTCAGCAAAATAAGTACATAGCATTCAGTATTTTACTTTCAGCAGTGACACTGTACTGGATTAGATATCCACTGGACTGGACTCCCATAGTCGTCCCTAGGTTTAGCTAACCTAGTAAACCCTACTAGATTCGGAACTTGCAATCCCGGGTTTAGATAGGGATGCGCACACAGCAAGTACAGTTGCCAGGGCCCCTTAGCAGCATGTTTAGTATTTTCACTTATTATATGTATAGCTTTTCAAATTCACAATCAGTTATGTGAGATCAGCTTAGTTTCAGTTTCAACTTCAGTTTAGCTCTTCCTTGTTGATACATTATGATAGCTTATGTTCAGTTCTTGATTGCTATGCTTGTATGAACACATGCCATGCCATGTTTAGCCTAGTCAGTATATTTCGAATAGCATGTTTTAAAAACCATATCTGCATCGTGTGCATATTTTTTGTGAGGTAGATGGTTTCTTACTAAGCTTTTTAGCTTACAGATGCTACTTTTCTTATACTGCAGATACAGGTAAAAGAAAAGTGGACTAGTGGAGGCTGGAGGGCAATGCAGATCAAGATGTGTGTGGAAGGAACCTGGAATAAAGATCCTAGGGATCTAGTTTTATTTTACTACGCATTAGAACTTGTAGCAAGTCTAGTTATTAAAGTCTTGTTCTCTTTTCTCTTATGCTTCGCATTCTAGTATGGTTAATGGTATGAACTAGTGAACATGCATTATATTATGTCTTGAATGTTGCCCAATGTATGATAGAATAGTTATTAGTATATGTTAGAGTGGTTGCAGGTGGTTTTGGCACGACAAAGTGTCGAAATCAGCATCTCTGATTTCGTATCAGGAAATCAGACGCTGGATCGGTCTGCCGACCGATCCAGTAGCGTACCAGGCTTCTGGATCGGTCAGCCGACCGATCCAGACAGATACAGTATGCTACTGTATCCTCCTGGATCGGTCAGCCGACCGATCTAACACGATACAGTAGCGTTCCAGGGGTTTCAGGTGCCTGGATCGGTCGGCCGACCGATCCAGCCACACCTGGATCGGTCTGCCGACCGATCCAGCCACACATGGATCGGTCTGCTCGACCGATCCAGTTGGGAACCGAATGCCCCATAGCTTCGATCGATCTGCGGATCGATCGGCAGGTCTGTAGTTAGTTGGGAAGTTTAGTTTCTAGTCCTTAGCTCAGTTGGGATGTTCAGTTTCCCCTCTTTAGCATATGTACATTAGCAAAGAAGGTCTTTAGACCTTTCTTAGTAATTGTATCCGTCATTAGTAGAGTAAAATTTTAATTAGCCCAGCTTTCCGCACAACATATAGACAGCAGTAATTGTAGCGACCGGCCTTACAGCCAGTACCCAGAAGGTGGGTCGTTACATCATTGCTCCAAGCAAGGAAAGTTTTAACACAAAATTAAAATTTCCTAATTTGTTTCCGAAATTTTTAAAATAAAAATTTCTCTAATAATTTTTCCCTTCATGGTTGGTTATAAAAGGAATTTTATAAATTAAAATCTCTCTATTAAAACATGTGGATGATTTCCAAAAAGAAAAGTTATATTTTAAAATTAAAATATTCCTCTTAATCTACAAATAAGGAAAGATATCAAATCTTTTCTTAATATTTTGTAGAAACTTATAAAAGGAAAATTTATAATTTTAAAACTCTCTTTTAAATCATGAATATGGTTACAAAAAATGAAAGTTTTATCAAAATTAAAATATTCCTTTTAATCTACAAATAAGGAAAGATATCAAATCTTTTCTTAATCTTTTTGTAGAAGGAATGACTTATAATTTTAAACTCTCTTTTAAAACTATGGAATCCACATAAGAAAAATTTTAAAAAATTAAAATCCTTTTAATTTGATATGGCCGACCACACCAAGCTTGGGTTCAAGCTAGGGCCGACCACACAACTTGGCTCATCCTATTTGCTTGGCCGACCCAAGCTTTGGTTCCAAGCTTACTTGGCCGACCACCTTAGGATGAGTATAAAGGTGGATATAGGTGGGTATAATACTTTATAAATAAGAGGCTACGATAGAGACCGAGAGGAGGAATTGGTTTTGGCCTCCCGATGAAATTAAGCTTCCCGTGTTCACCCCGAACACCTAACTTAATTTCATCAATAATAATTCATACCACTAAAGAATTATTATTGAACTACCGCACCAATCCCAAATTATATTTTTGGGCTCCTTCTTATTATGAGTATGTTAGTCTCCCTGTGTTTAAGATGTCGAATGTCAACTAATTAATTGAGTTACTGACAACTCACTTTAATTAATATCTTAGTCCAAGAGTAGTACCACTCAACCTTATCGTCATGTCAGACTAAGTCCACCTGCAGGGTTTAATATGACAATCCTTATGAGCTCCTCTAGGGGACATTATCAACCTAGATTAATATGACACAGTTTCCTTCTATAATCAACAACACACACTATAAGTAATATCACTTCCCAACTTATCGGGCCTTTTGATTTATCGAGCTAAATCTCACCCTTTGATAAATTAAAAAAATAAATACTAAATATATGTGCTTGTTATTATATTATGATTAAGAGCACACACTTCCATAATAACTAAGGTCTTGCTCTTTTATTAAGTCAGTATAAAAAGAACTTACCTTAAATGGTCCTACTCAATACACTTAGAGTGTACTAGTGTTATTTATTAGTCAAGATAAACCAATACCTAATTACACTACGACTATTCCAATGGTTTATTCCTTTCCATCTTAGTCGTGAGCAACTGTTTATAATTTATAAAGAACTGATAACATTATCTTCTGTGTGTGACACCATACACCATGTTATCTACAATATAAATTAATTGAGCAACTACACTTAGCATATAAATGTAGACATTTGACCAATATGGTTCTTATTTCTAAAATAAATGGTTACAAAAGCTAGGCTTTTAGTGTATACTCTAACAATCTCCCACTTATACTAAAAGACTAAGCTGCCATATCTGCTGCCATACATCTGATTCCTATCCCCTCCACATGTCGATCAAAAGCTTTCATCGGAAGGGCCTTAGTGAAAGGATCTGCCAGGTTATCTGCTGATGTAATCTTGGCGACAACAACTTCTCCTCGCTTGACGATATCTCGTATCAGGTGGTACTTGTGCTGTATATGTTTACTCGTCTTATGGGCTCGTGGTTCCTTCGAGTTTGCAACTACACCGCTATTATCACAATAAATTGTGATGATTTTGGGTAAACCAGGAATCACATCTAAGTCCATTAGGAAGTTCCTAAGCCAAACAACTTCTTTGGCTGTCTCAGAGGCTGCCACATACTCTGTTTCCATGGTTGAGTTTGAAACGCATTTATGCTTAACACTCCTCCATGTAATGGCTCCACCTCCTAAAGTAAACACATAGCTTGATGTAGACTTACTATTATCCCTATCTGATTGGAAATCTGAATCCGTGTAACCCACAGGAAGTATATCATCTACTTAGTAAACTAGCATATAATTTCTAGTCCTTCTCAGGTACTTCAATACATGCTTTATAGAAGTCCAATGTCCTTGTCTAGGGTTACTTTGATATATGCTAACCATGCTCACGACAAAATAGATATTTGGTCTCGTACACAGCATTGCATACATTAGGCTTCCCACAACCGAAGCATAAGGAACTGCCTTCATGTCCTCTATCTCCTTTGATGTCTTCGGAGACATCTCTTTAGATAAAGCTACTCCATGCCTAAAAGGTAAGAAACCTTTCTTGGAGTTTTGCATGCTAAAACGAGCAAGGATTGTATCTATATATGAAGCTTGAGATAGGCACAACATCCTTTCCTTGCGATCTCTTATGACTTTGATCCCAAGAATGTGTGCACATTCTCCTAAGTCCTTCATATCGAATTGTTTGGACAACCATACCCTTACGTTCGATAACACCTTGACATTGTTGCTAATTAACAAAATGTCATCTACGTATAGTACAAGAAATACCACCACGTTTCCATTACACTTCTTGTATACAGAAGACTCATCCCGACACTGAATAAATCCATATGACTGGATTACTTCGTTAAACCAGATGTTCCAAGATCTTGAAGCTTGCTTTAGTCCATAAATGGACCGATTGAGCTTGCACACTAGATGCTCTTTGCCTTTTTCAATGAATCCCTCTGGTTGCTTCATATGGATATTTTCTTCAAGACTTCTGTTAAGGAAAGCTGTCTTGACATCCATTTGCCAAACCTCATAATCCATATGAGCGACAATAGATAAGAGTATCTGGATAGACTTAAGCATGGCTACCGGTGAAAAAGTTTCCTCATAATCGATTCCCTCTTTCTGAGTATACCCTTTCGCAACAAGCCTTGCTTTAAAGGTTTTTACCTTCCCGTCTGTCCCTTTTTTCCTTTTGTAGATCCACTTGCATCCAACGGCTTTTACACCATTTGGTAGTTCTACAAGCTCCCAGACTTTATTAGAATACATAGATTCTATTTCAGAATTCATCGCCTTTTGCCAAGATACTGCATCTTTATCTTGGAGTGCTTCGTCATATGTCCGTGGATCAAGTTCATGTTTACCCGGGATCAAGTCCGAAGACTCTCTCAAAAACATGAATCTCTCAGGTTGCCTTACAACCCTCCCAGTACGACGAGGCACTGTCTATAACTGTACATCATTTGTGACACATGTTGCAATTTCTTGTGGTACTTCATCTTGTACTGTTGGTACTAAAGTAGACGTGTCCTCTCTAATTTCTTCTAGAACAATTTCACTTATGGGCTTATGGTTCATTACATAATCTTCTTATAAAAATCGAGCATTGGTGCTAACAATGATCTTCTGTTTTTTAGGATTATAAAACAAACCATCTTTCATTCCCTTAGGATATCCCACAAACAGACAAACTTCTGTACGTGATTCCAACTTGTCAGTATCTCCCTTCAGCACATGTGCTGGACTACCCCATATCCGGATATGACTCAGACTAGGCTTACGCCTATTCCACAATTCTATGGGAGTAGAAGGAACTGTTTTAGAAGGTACCATATTCAGAATGTACACTGCTATTTCTAAAGCATATCCCCAAAACGAATTTGGTAATTCTGAATAACTCATCATCGATCTAACCATTTCCTTAAGAGTCTTATTCCTTCTTTCTGCCACACCATTCTGTTGGGGTGTACCATGTGCAGACAATTGGGATTGGATCCCGGCTTTTGATAAGTAATTCCTAAACTCTCCAAAGAGGTATTCGCCACCATGGTCAGATCGTAGTGTCTTGATACTTTTACCAAGATGTTTCTCCACATCAACTCTATATTCTTTGAACTTATCAAAGCATTCAGACTTGTGGTGCATCAAGTAAATGTATCCGTATCTTGAATAATCGTCTATGAAAGAAATAAAATATTTATAACCACCTCTTTCCTGGATAGACATAGGACCGCACAAAACAGAATGAACCAGTTCTAACACATCTTTGGCTCTATACCCCTTGACCTTAAAAGGTCTCTTGGTCATTTTACCTTCTAAGCAGGATTCACATGTTGGAAAATTTTTCAACACTAATGAACCCAAGAGTCCATCGACTATAAGTCTTTGAATCCTACTTAAGTTAATATGACCAAGCCTTAGATGCCAAAGATATGTTTGGTTCATCTCCGAAGGGTCCTTTCTCTTATTTGAATTAGAAGATGTGTTATTAATTTCCATTTGTTGCTTTGTAGGAGAAATTAGATTTAAAGTATATAAATTACCAACCAATGCACCAGAACTAGGGCTGCAAACGAATCGAGCCGGCTCGCGAGTTTTTCGAGCCGGCTCGAAAAATATTCGATTCGTATTCGAGCCGAACTCGAACATGTTCGAACTTTTTTTCGAGCCGAACTCGAATCCAAATTATATTGTTCGAGCCGCTCGCGAGCCGCTCACGAGCCTTAATATTTATTAATATAAGTTAAATATATATTAAATAAATAAATTTCGAGCCTTTCGAACCTATTTTCGAGTAATAATTCGAATAGTTCGCGAACATGTTCGAATATTTCGAGCCGAATTCGAACCCGAACCCTAATTCGAACCGAACTCGAACCAAACATTTTAAAATTTTCGAGCTTCGAATCGAGCTCGAACTCGAATATACCTATTTCGAGCCGAATTCGAGCCTTAAATTTTTCAGCATATTCGGCTCGATTCGATTCGTTTGCACCCCTAACCAGAACAGATAATAACTCTATTTCTCTTTATAACCACATTGTTATTAAAAGAAACAAAATATCCATCCAAATACAGTTTAGAAACTGAAATTAAATTCTTTCTGAAACTGGGTACATAAAGATAATTTCTTAAAACCAAACTTCTATTTCTATCAAAAGATAAGTAGACGTCTCCCACTGCAACAACCGCCACCTTAGTAGCATTGCCCATGTAGATTGTTATTTCTCCTTCAAATAGTCGTCGGGTTTCTTGGAACCCCTGCAAAGAGTTCAGACATGATCAGTGGCTCTCGTATCTACACACCAGGTGCTGATAGATAACACCGCTAAACATGTTTCAACTACTAGAGAATGAGATATACCTTTATTGTTCTCTTTCCTATGAGGACAGTCTGCCTTCCAATGTCCTGACTGCTTGCAGATGAAGCACTTGCCCTTCGGCTTCTTCATTCCAGCTTTTGGTCTTGTACCTAGAGGTTTATTCACCTTCTTTACTGAGATAGCCTATTTCTTCTTCTTCTTGCCTTTCGACTTAGAAGTAGAACCATTTTTAGCATAGTGAATCTGAGAACTGTGACGAAATATACCTTCTGCTGCCTGTAGTTTTGTCAGAAGTTCCGCCAACGTATACTCTCTTTTGTTCATGTTATAGTTCAGGCGGAACTGCTCAAAACTTTTGGGTAGCGTTTGGAGAATAATATCGACCTGGGTTTCTCCATCGATTTCACCTCCAAGGATCTGTATTTCGTTAAGATAAACCATCATCTTAAGGATATAATCCCTTACGGGTGTCCCCTCTGACATGGTGACTGTTATTAATTTTCTCATTGCCTCTTGCCTAGCAGTCCGACTCTGGTGTCCGAAGAGTTCTTTGAGATTGTTCATTATATCATAAGCCGTTGGTAAGTCCTGATGCTGATGTTGCAATACATTTGACATCGAAGTCAAAATGTAATATCGTGCTATCTCATCTGTCTTTACCCATTTCTTATGATACTCAATCTCCTCTTCACTAGAATCACTATTAGGTGCATCAGGGCAGACCTCTGCCAGTACAAACTTATAGCTTTCAGCAGTTATGACAATATTTAGGTTTGTTTTCCAATCTATGTAGTTTGGACCAGTAAGTTTGTTCTCTTTCAGTATAATGGTCAGTGGGTTGAAAGTCATCCTAAGAATCACAAAATAAACATTGGTCAAGACTGTAAATTTAAAATAATATTGATTCCTCAAATAATACTATTTAAATTTACCAACACCTCTAAACATCGGGAATCTTGCATACCACGTTAGTGTGGACGCATACAAATTCAATATGTGTAAGAGGAGGTTTTATCCATTAATTTTATTATCTTGTCATCCTAACTTTATGACAAATAAAATTAATAGTTGGTATCCCTTTGGTCACACAAATAATAGCAGTGACTCCGTTGGGGAGGATACTATTAAATATGTCTAAGTGTATACCATTACTTGATACTAAGTCCATTAAATAGAATTGTGCCCTTCAGTTGGAGAAGATCACACACATCCTAAATAATTTCCTATAACCATCCATAAAGGAAGTTTGATCTAGTGATCTGCAAACAAACTCATCCATTGTGGAGGGAGGCACTCAGAGCCAACACGCAAGCTTGTTGCATCACTTACAAACCAGTAATGAAGACCATGGAATTAATATACTTAATCCCTCTCCCACTTAGTTATTTAATGTGAGGAATTTTAACCTAGCAAACATACATCACGCACATAACAGTAAATAAAAGCAATAAATATGGAAATTAATTTTTCAACTATTATGGTCTTTTCCATCACTATCCTTCGCGTGCTACCTACCCTAGGGTTCATGTCGTCGGGTCCATCGAGCTTCCTTTTCCACTGCGCCTCTGGTCCTCAAATAGCACCACGCCTCGCAAGGATATGATTCACGATAAAAATAAAAATTTTACATATATCGATCCTATATTCCATAAGGAAATGCACATCATACCTAGATCGAACATAAATGTAAAATCCTAGGGCTAATACAGCTCCTGCTGTAATAGTTAAATACAATCATGCACACACAATAATATATCCTTGACATGTCCAAGGGTCCAATCACACACAATAACTATAAGCCATAATAGTTGGAGCCTGCAACCACAGAGTTAGCATATCCTACTATTATCCTGCCTAAATTATGTATGACATGTGCATAATTAAACTGAAAACCAAACACACAAAGGTAAACCCTAACTCTGATACCAATTGTTGGTTAGTCCTAGGATGATCGTACTAGTTCCACTATACAAAAATTTTGTACAAGTGTCAAACCTATCCTAATAACCTATTGTGTTCTTTAGAAATTAAATTTGGAATCGCAAATGGAACTTAACATTATTGATTCAAAATTTAACTTATCTGTTCTTAATGGTTTAGACTTGGATCGCAAACAATGCTTAACATTATTGATCCAAATCCACCTATGTTATAAATTCAATTAAATATTAATTTCAGAAATCAGCGAGGCACTAGGCCTTCTTGGATATGGGAGCAACCACCACTTCCTAGACAAAGCCTTTCAATGAAATCTAATATTTAATTTCCTTATATAACCCTAGGTTTAACCAAAAGGAACAATCAAATCACAAATTCAAAAAATAAAAAAAAAAATACAAACTCAAATCACAAATTCGAAACCTAGAATTATATGCCTCTTATGTTTGGAATTCATACAAAGAAAAACTAGTATGATGCGGAAAACAATTACTAGTTATACCTTTCTTTGTATGCAATGACCTCTTGATCTTCTACCGTATTCCTCTTCTTATCTCGGACGTTGTGTGTGCAACAATCTACTGAGATGAGAACTACCCAAACCCTTCTTCTTCCTCCTTGCAAGTTTCGGCCAAGCTCCTCTCCTTGAGATGAAGAATTTTGGCCACACCACCAAGCTCCAAGGGATGCTAGAAACAAAGCCTCCTTTCTCTCCTTCTCCTCCAAGCAAGATCCGGCCACCACCACAAAGCTCCAAGGGATGATGCTGCCGGCCACCAAAGAAGAAGAGAAGAGGAGAAGAACAAGGACTAGGGCCGGCCACCACCAAGGAAGAGAGGGAGGAAAATAGAATAGAGTTGCCCCTCATGAAGGCACACCTACCCCCTCTTTTATATTCCTTGGTCTTGGAAAATAAGGAAAAATTAAATAAAATCTTCCTTATTTTCTTTGTCATGAAAAGGAAAATTTAATTGATTAAAACCAATTTCCCTTTCTTAATTATCATGGTCGGCCACCTCATTGCTCCAAGCAAGGAAAGTTTTAACACAAAATTAAAACTTCCTAATTTGTTTCTAGAAATTTTAAAATAAAAATTTCTATAATAATTTTTCCCTTTATGGTTGGTTATAAAAGGAATTTTATAAATTAAAATCTCTCTATTAAAACATGTGGATGATTTCCAAAAAGAAAAGTTATATTTTAAAATTAAAATCTTTTTCTCATTCTACAAATAAGGAAAGATATCAAATCTTTTCTTAATCTTTTGTAGAAACTTATAAAAGGAAAATTTATACTTTTAAAACTCTCTTTTAAATCATGAACATGGTTACAAAAAAGGAAAGTTTTCTCAAAATTAAAATATTCCTTTTAATCTACAAATAAGGAAAGATATCAAATCTTTTCTTAATCTTTTTATAGAAGGAATGACTTATAATTTTATACTCTCTTTTAAAACCATGGAATCAACGTTTTTTTAAAAATTAAAATCCTTTTAATTTGATGTGGCCGGCCACACCAAGCTTGGGTTCAAGCTAGGGCCAGCCACACAACTTGGCTCATCCTATTTGCTTGGTCGGCCCAAGCTTTGGTTCCAAGTTTGCTTGGTTGGCCACCTTAGGATGGGTATAAAGGTGGGTATAATACTTTATAAATAAGAGGCTACGATAGGCACCGAGAGGAGGAATTGGTTTTGGTCTCTCGATGAAATTAAACTTTCCGTGTTCACCCCGAGCACCTAACTTAATTTTATCAATAATAATTCATACCACTAAAGAATTATTATTGAACTACCGCACCAATCCCAAATTATATTTTTGGGCTCCTTCTTATTATGAGTATGTTAGTCTCCCTGTGTTTAAGATGTCGAATGTCAACTAATTAATTGAGTTACTGACAACTCACTTTAATTAATATCTTAGTCCAAGAGTAGTACCACTCAACCTTATCGTCATGTCAGACTAAGTCCACCTGCAGAGTTTAACATGACAATCCTTATGAGCTCCTCTTGGGGACATTATCAACCTAGATTAAAAGGACACAGTTTCCTTCTATAATCAACAACACACACTATAAGTAATATCATTTCCCAACTTATCGAGACTTTTGATTTATCGAGCTAAATATCATCTTTTGATAAATTAAAGAAATAAATACTAAATATATGTGCTTGTTATTATATTATGATTAAGAGCACACACTTCCATAATAACTAAGGTCTTATTTTTTTATTAAGTCAGTATAAAAAGAACTTATCTTAAATGGTCCTACTCAATACACTTAGAGTGTACTAGTGTTATTTATTAGTCAAGATAAACCAATACCTAATTACACTACGACTATTCCAATGGTTTATTCCTTTCCATCTTAGTCGTGAGCAACTGTTTATAATTTATAAAGAACTGATAACATTATCTTCTATGTGTGATACCACACGCCATATTATCTACAATATAAATTAATTGAGCAACTACACTTAGCATATAAATGTAGACATTTGACTAATGTGATTCTTATTTCTAAAATAAATATTTGCAAAAGCTAGGCTTTTAGTATACACTCTAACAGGTGGAGGGGGAGTTCTTCTGGGCCCTCATTCGAGAGCCAGTAAAGAATTTTGATGTGGCGCTAGGGAAGACAGTCAGCTACATCAATATAGAAGAAGTCCAGGCGGCTCGGCGGAAAGCAGACAAGGCACCTGCTCCTGCCAACAAATCGAAGAAAAAGTCGCCCCAACCTCCAGCTTGACCCTTTCATCGATCTAAGGACACACGACTAAGGTATCCACCCGGTCAGGAATCCAGGGCGGCGCAATGAGTCGAAGCTATCCAAGCCCCTAGACCTGGTCAGTGGGGGCCCCGTTATTGCACCTACCATAGGTCTCACACCCATGCCACCGGAGATTGCGTCCAGTTCATCGAGATTTTCGAAGGGCAGCTGAATTAGGCCTACCTCGGCTTGAGATCGTACCCAAGCTTCAAAAGTTGCTAGCCAACTCGCATGTTGCCACAAAGCAATTAGGTAAGGCCCTGCTAAAAAATGCAGGTCAAGGAACCCAGCAGCCAGGTCGGGGCAAGGAGCTAATGGAATCCCATGAGGAAGAGAACAAGGGAAATGTCGCCATCCAGGAGATCGACATAATCTCCGGAGGGCCCACGGATGGAGATTCCACTAGGGCCCAAAAATCCCATGAGCGTCACTTAGAGATACATGCGGTGGGATGCAGCTGGGAACAAGCTACAGGGCCTGTTCGGACTGCAGGATCTTGAGGGAGTGGAGCTCTCTCATGATGATGCCCTCATAATCAAAGTTGTCATCGCCAACAACTACGTGGCCAGGGTTTTATTGACACTGGAAGCTCTGTTAATGTGCTGTTCAAGAATACATTCAAAGGCATGTAGATTGACGCTAGTGAACTCCAACCTGTAGCTACTTCCTTGTATGGGTTCACTGGCAACAAGGTATGACTAATGGGCCAAATTAAGCTAGTCATATCTTTTGGTAGCGAACTATTGGTGAGGACACGGAGGAGCACCTTCATCGTAGTGGATTCTCCATCCTCCTACAACGTCATCCTGGGAAGACTCGCACTGCATGAGTTTCGAGCGACAGTCTCTATCTTCCATCAGAAGATGAAATTCCCTGTGGACGACCAGGCCGGGGAAGTCAAGGGCAAGCAACTGGTCTCCTATAGGTGTTACATCAACATGGTGAAGGTCGAGGCTCGCAAAGCTCAAAGAACCTAGGATAGGAGGATCCATGTCATCCAAGAGAAACCTCTTCCTATAACCGAAGAGCCCATCCCTTGGAAAGTACCCTGAGCATCTAGAGAGGATCATTCGCATATCCAGTGACCTACCGATCGAAATCAAGATGGATCTGGTCGAATGTCTGACACACAACAGGGACGTCTTTGTTTGGTCCCCCCAAGGAGCAACCAGGGGTCAAGCCCGAGGTAGCTGAGCACAAGCTATACCTTCTGCTTGATTCTCGGCCGGTTAAGTAGAAAAAACAAAACTTCTCAGCCAAACAAAATAAGATCATCCGAGCTGAAGTTGATCAACTCTTGAAAGTAGGACACGTTATGTAAAATACCGAAAAAAATGACGAATATTAATAAGAGAATTTTTCGGAATTTTTGGAAATTTTCTGGGAATTTTTCGGAGACCGTATGGACGAGTTTACGGGGATAAAAATAGGGCCCGGGAAGGCCTGTTTGGGCTACCCTATTTTAAAGAGAAAATGTTTATTTTCTTTAAATCATTTCCTTTTTCTTTTATATATCTTTTCTTTTTTATTTTCTTCTTCTCTCCCACGCCGCTTCCCTCTCCCGATTTCCCCCGACCCCGTGTCCTAACCGATGCGATGCCGACGGTTCTGCCTTCCTCCATTCACTCTCCGCCGGGCCGATCTCAGATCGCCAGCCACCCGAGCAGCGCCGTCGACCACCAATGGCGTGAAGCAAGATGCCGGCGTTGACAACCTGATCCTCGAGGCTCCTTGGCCTGACACGGCGAGCGCTCGCCCTAGGCATGGGGCTTCAGGTCCATGTGCCACTCAAGCCATCGCCGCCGTCGATCCGATGGATCCTCGTGCCCTAGTTTTGCCATGTTCTCATTTTTCTTCCATTAGAAGACAAGGCTTCCTTCATCTTTGTGGTGGGACATCGGGATGTCGTCGATTACCATAATGCTAGATCTTAGCTGTTGATGGCAAGTTAGTCGGCTAGCAACACCTCTCCAATGATCACGGCGGTGCTCTACTGCCTGCTGCCACTATAGAGGTAAACAATTAAACCTAGCAAAGGATTTGGGTACTGGATCTAAAATGTGGTGTTGGTTTAGGGCAACTGTGTTGGATGACGATCGTCCAATTTCCTTTCGGATTTGATAAGAGATGCTTTACTTCATCACAACTGCACTAGAACTATCCACCGAGATGTGCAAATCTGATATGGTGAGATTCGGTTTGTTAATTTCTCATATGTTTGATAAATTGATGCTTACTAATATGAGATGTTTAAGAATGAACTAGTCTTAGAGTTGGCTAAGTTTGGATTGATTTTGTGTGAAGCAAAATCCTCATTGGAAGGTAAAATGGTTTAAGATTTGCTTAATCTACTTGATTATGGGTTACAGATTTATTTATTGGTTGACATCTCTAGTTGATTAGTTCAAAGATATCAACTATGAAAGAAGACTAAGATTATCAAATAGAAGTGAACCATAACTTTCTAATTTGATGTGGATTTAGGTTGGCTTCTCGGAGATTTGATCTAGCTAATTAATTTATATGTAATTAGCTAAATCGGTATACCATGTATTACAGGACTTTAACACGAGACGAGCATCTCGACGTTGGATTTGGATCGGATTGGACCCTTCTATTGGAGGCGGGTACCTCTTGACTTATCTTTTATGATATTGTCTTTGGATATGCATAGTATTTTATAACTACAAGCAATGAACATGTTTGTCTTTGGTATGTCACTGTTTGATATCCATAGCATGTTAGGTTTATCGCCTGTGACGTACCCGTGCTTATATCATGTGATTTATTGCCATGAGTACTGTATTACCATGAGTATCTTAGTTTCTAGAATAAGTGACATACCATGTTTTACTGAGGTTAGGACTAGGTTCTGGACTTTTGGTTTCAGTCATGTGTATCGAGATTATCTGATACTTAGGTTTTATGCCATGACTGGCTTGTGTACCTCTATTTGTATATCATATATGATTCGTGTACCTAGACCTTGATTTTTGATATGTGCATATTGTTGGTACATATGGTATGGAAGAAGATATGTTTAGGATCTAGGTTGTTATACCATAGAGGACCTGTATGCCCTAGATCCGTGGATTGACCTACTGATACTGTGGTACCCATATTATGTATATATGGATTTTTCTATGCTGATCAGGATATTCCATACTTATTATGTTCAGGACATAGGTTTTTGATATTCTATCTGACCTGTGTACTATAGATTTTGGTATGTGACCATCGTTTTTACAGTACCCATTTTGTATATATGGATATGGTTATGTTGATCAGTTTTTGTTATGCATAGTGACATGCATCATGATTGCATGCTGTGCGATTGTCGGCTCCACTATGGTTGAGCCCATCGCCAGTTACATGTACTGCACACACCACCACTCATGGATTAGTGGTATATCAGACAGGTGTGTGGCGGTTCTGCTGTTTGGCTCCGTTGGTCTGAGGACTCAGCGTGGTAGCCGGCAGTCAGTTCCGCTCTGTTTGGCTCCGCTGGCATTTAGTGTAGCAGCGTAGTAGCCGGCAGACGGTGGACTCTGTTTGGCTCCGTTGGTCAGGTGACTCAGCGTGGTAGCCGGCAGAGATACCTCCCCGTCATCGTGTACCGGGAGTTGAGAGCATTGAGCTCCCCCATTTATGATTTGGGGTCACAGGACAGGAGTACTCCGACAGCATCCCGTCCACTCGGTCACTCATCAGGAGCAGTGACGACAGAGTGCACGGTTGTCATAGCCCTACCCACTCGGTCTCGCCATTTGTGTGTGAGAGGACTGACTGGCGTCAGGGGTGACCAGGACGCATCATTAGCATCATATGCATTGATATATTTATGTTATTGTGATTGTGTTTGCTGCATTTGGTTGCTGCATTTTGGTTGGATGCATACCTTTGACCTGCATACAGGATTATTGACACTTTCGGTTTGACGACCCTTTTGTCTGGATAGGAGTTCCTGGTGAGTACAGCTTCCTCAGTTACCTTTCAGTTTTGCATATTTCCTATATATGATTAGGAAGTTGTATTCCATGTTTGTTGCTGTTAGATATATCTTACTACTCATGTCCATTGGTATTCGCTGAGTTGTTGAACTCACCCCCGTTGACACTATCTTTTTCAGGTACCAGGTTATTTATGGTGTCGCTTGGAGCATCCTGTCTGCTGGTCCCCACGTCACATCAGAAGATATATCTCCGCCTTTTTGTTATTTTATCTTGGTATATGAGATGTGTGTATTTGACTTTGTGTGTTCCGGTTTTGTGTTCGGAGTGTTGTTTTGGTTGTCTGGTGTAAGCCTAGCCGGCTAGCAGTGTTTTATTTGATTTTGTATGAGCTTGTATTTTATGTTTATCCGTTGTGTTGGTTTTGTTCCAGCCGTGTGGGCTGATGATATATATATAACTGCGTGGTTGTGTGTATATTCCAGCCGCCTGTGGCTGATGTATATTATGTCTGTAGTAATGCTTCAGATTGTCACCGGTACAGGGGAGGTGCTGCCGAAATTTTCTTCGGACAGGGACTCCTCTGGGGTGTGACACGTTAGGGAAGTACAATTTCTGCCCTGGCTCTCTAACGTGGTCTTGGTGTCCAAATATAACAATAAGTGGAGGGTTTGCATTGACTTCTGAGATTCAACCGAGCTAGCCCTAAGGACTGTTACCCACTACCAAGGATCAACCAGATGATGGATTCAACCTCGGGCCGTGAGGGGATCTGTATGCTTGATGCTTATTAGGGATACCACCAGATCCCTCTCGCCGGGAAGATAAGGAGAAAGTTAGTTTCATCACAGTCGACGACACTTTTTGTTATACGGTTATGCCGTTCGGGCTGCGGAATGCCGGAGCTACTTATCGGTGGATGATGGACAAGATCTTCCGGGAGCAAATCAGGTGGAACGTAGAAGTCTATATGGATGACATCATCATCAAGTTTGCTGTAGCAACAAATCTCATTTCTGATGTGGAGGAGACCTGTGGCACGCTGCGACAGTATGGGCTAAAGTTGAATCCACTAAAGTGTCTGTTTGGAGCTCGGGGAGGAAATTCCTGGGGTACCTTATTTCTAAGCGGGGAATTGAAGTCAACCTGGAGAAGGTTCAGACCCTCTGAGACATGTAGGCGCCTAGGAATTTGAAAGAAGTATAGAAGCTGATGGGTAGAATTATGACGCTCTCTAGGTTTATATCCTGATCTACAGATCGAGCACTCCCTTTCTTTAAGGTACTTCAAAGGGCTGCTAAGTTTCAGTGGGATGAAGAGTGCTGCAAGGCTTTTGAGGAACTGAAGCAACATCTGGAGACCTTGCCCTCATTGTTTAAACCTATTGTAGAGAATCACTCTAGGTATATCTGTCAGCTACCCCTGAGGCCGTGGGGGTAGTGTTGGTAAAAGAACAAGACGATGTATAGCGGCCAGTATACTTCTTCAACCACCTATTGAAAGGGGCTGAGTTTCGATACACGACCCTGGAAAAGTTGATTTACGGATTGGTTCTCATGGCTCCTCGCTTAAGAACTTACTTCTTGACACACCCAATTACCGTCTTGATCAATTATACCATGGGAAAGACTCTTACCAACATGGAGATAGTCGACCGCCTCATCAAATGGGCAATCGAGTTAGGAGAATATGATATACATTATCAGCCCGGAACAACGATTAAAGCACAAACCCTGGCTGACTTCCTAACAGAGATCCATCAAGGTGATGCGGAGGAAACATGAAAAATATATATGTATGGATCATCTACTTAGCAAGGAATCAGAGTAGGGATACTTCTGATATCCCCTCAAGAGGACATCATGAGCTAGCCGTTAGGCTAAACTTTAGAGCTACCAATAATGATGCGGAGTATGAGGCACTACTGGCTAGGTTGCAGGCAACTCAGCATGTAGGGGCAACCCGGGTAGTCATTTATTCAGATTCTCAGCTAGTAGCTCAGCAAGTGATCAATAACTTTGAAGTCAACAATGAGAAACTACAACTATATAGAGAAGCATATAAGAAAATGAAGGAGGGATTCAAGGAAGTTATAGTGATCAAGATTCCCCGAGCAGACAACTAGAGAGCAGATGAACTAGCCAAAATGGCCAGGTCCTTGGCCACTTGGGTGTTGGATAAGTTGATTTCCCAGAGCTTCCTGATAGCTCATATTGACCTACAGAACAACTTGGAGGAACTAATCGACTGGAGAACCCCAATGATCATTTATCTTCAACAAGGATTCTTACCTGTGGATGCTGAGGAAGCCAGATCAATTAGGAAGAGAGCTCATGCATATACACTGATTGAGTATCAATTGTATAAGCAGGCATTTTCTCGACCACTGCTCAAATTCCTAGGTTCGGACAAGGTGGAATATGCTCTGCAGGAAGTTCACCAGGGATGTTGTGGCAGTTATGTTGGACGAAGGATGCTAGCCTGAAAAGTACTATTGGCCGAGTATTTTTAGCCTACTTTACAAAGAGATGCTCAACGGCTGGTGGACACCTGCCTCTCTTGCCAAAATCATTAAAACCTGACCCATCGACCAACCGAGATTTTGAAGACCTCAATAGTCTCTTGTCCCTTTGACCAATAGGGCATGGACATCGTGGGACTATTCCCCATGGCTCATGGGTAGAGGCGCTTTTTACTCGTGGGGGTGGATTACTTCTCTAAGTGGATAGAGGTAGAAGTCCTGACTAGGATAACGGAAGGAGCTGCTATCCAGTTCCTATGGAAGAACATCTCGTGTCAATTTAGAATTCCTCATAAGTTAGCCTCTAATAATGGTCGACAGTTCCAAGGGCACAGGATCTAAGAATGGTGTCGAGGGTTTGACATCACCCAAGCTATCACCTCCATGGTGTATCCGCAGAGCAATGGTCAGACCGAAGTCATAACAGGGAGATAGTTCGCTGGCTGAAGGTCGAGGGTTTGACATCACCCAGGCCATCACCTCCATGGTGTATCCGCAGAGCAATGGACAGACCAAAGTCATAACAGGGAGATAGTTCACTGGCTGAAGGTCAAGCTGGACCATGTGGGTGGCAACTGGGTTGGAGAGCTCCCAAGCATTCTTTGGGCATACCGAATGACTTCGCGAGAGAGTACAGGACTCACTCCCTTCCATCTCATGTATGACAACGAAGCATTCATGCTGATCGAGGTTGGAGTTCCATCCATCCGGCGTTTCTTATATGACCTTGAGAATGCTGAGCGGTAGCTTCTAGAGCTGGATCTCATCAGTGAAACCCGTGAGAGGATGACTAACTGGTTAACCGCGTACTGACAAAGGATATGGAAAAACTATGATAAGAAAGTGATCCCCTGCTTCTTTGGAGAAGGAGACCTAGTATGGAAGAGGATCAAACCAGTAGGAGAGGTAACTAAGTTAGCACCTCAGTGGGATGACCCTTATAAGGTCATTAAGAAATTAGTGTTTAGTGCTTATTACCTGCAGGACACTAAGGGTAGAAAATTGGATCATCCATGGAGTGCTAATTACCTCTATCCTTACCATGTTTGAGGGGGTTATTCTTTGTAACAGTAGTTGTTTGAGAGAAAGATCTAAGGCCAGGGAATGAGCACACAAGCATATGCACAAAAACCCTGGTTAACAATCCTGACCTGGATTAAGCTTAATTCTTTCAATGAGGCACTTCGAAAGTCCTCAAGTCATAGACGCAGGACTTAGTTAAGTCCTACTACACTCCTTGTGCAAGAGTCAAACAAATCTCTTCTAATCCTCGGTTGATTGTCCCAACCAGGACGGGCAAAGATCTAAAAGATCTTTCACAATAAGTTCTTTTATCTCTTGGCTTAAAGAGCTCCGCCTCACTTACACACATGGATCCAGCCTAAGGAAATTAGGAAAATTTCAATGGGTAGCAAGAATTGAAAGACTATGAAAAAACTCTTATAAACAAGGGAAGTAATAGAAAAACGAAGCAATACATGGGCTGAGTCACTTAAACTCTAAAAAAACATCATCAGACATTTCATTAATGATCCGATGATGGTCTAGGAAATCTTCAGGAGGGTCGGACAATAAGTACCCTCCTTCTTGGAGTTGTTGGACTGCTCCCACTGCTCCATAGGCTAGCGATCGGATGAAGCGATCACCTACTTGAGAGCCAAACTATGGAGAGCGTTGGTGCTCTACCCGATCAGCCAAGCGACACTCATTCTCCCCATCCTTATTAGTTACCAAGGCTTGGGTTGAGTGAGACAAGGCAGATCGGGCTTGAGACAGCTCGTAACGTTGGCAATGTACCCAAATCATCATTTAGATACATAAGTAATGAGCGACATCTAGCAATGCATCATTGCTACCCAAGTGACGAGAAAGTCGAGATTCGACCTAACCTGTCCGTGGCTATTATCTTGTATGACTTGGTCCCTCTATCCATGATATCTAGATTAATCAATGAGGCTTAGACCGTGTCATCCTCTTATCAACCTTTGTGTTTCTTGATCTCTAAGTAGACACACTCAATCAAATAAGCTCAATATCTCATATTGACTTATTTGAGCATGACCATACTTTCTTGTGTCGTACTAATCAAGAGACCCATAGATATCGCTTACGTCATACGGAAGGGATAGATCTCATCTACATCACTCACATCCCTCCGCATAATTCATTACATACCCAGTGATCGACTTGATTGTCCACCTTGTTACAGATGATGTTTGCCGATACCAAAGTACATAACTCCTTATGTAGGGAACCGTAATGACTTTAGGTCTAAGAACTATTCATACCAATAGTTACATGAGAATGTTTGTGACACTCATATAACGATTCATAAAACATTCTCATGGTGGGTCATTTAGTATATATTCTCTAATATATACTCATGTGTCAACCTGATATCTCATATCCATGACTTGTGATATTAAGTCATCCGTTAACCTACATGCTAGTCTCAACGCATTAATATTGCCCTTGTATATTAATACTTAACTAGAAATAGTTAAGAGTAGTGTTCCATGTATATCTATAATGTCTCACTATCAATTCAACCAATTGATATGCTGTAGATAAGAACCTACTACCCAAGGACATTATTATACTTATTCAATCGACATTGAATTGAAACAAATATAATAACCAACTTTGTCTTTTATTAATAATGAAATATGATACAAAAATGAGCCCTTTACAATCATCTCATAATTGGTACTAGGGCTAATACTAATAATCTTCCACTAGCACTAGTGCCAATCTCTGAGATATCGAATACTCATTGACCTAGTGTGACCATCATGCTTTCTTTGTGACAAAGCCTTGGTCAAAGGGTCCGCAATGTTAGCATCGATCGGTACTCTGCATATCCTCACATCTCCTCCATCGATGATCTCTCGAATGAGATAGAATCGTCGTAGTATGTGTTTGGATCTCTGATGAGAGTGAGGTTCCTTAGCCTGTGCAATACCCCCATTGTTATTACAATAGAGGTCTATTGGGGTTGCTATACTAGGAACAACACCAAGCTCTGTAATGAACTTCCTGATCCAAACAACCTCCTTTGTTGTAGCTAAAGCAGCAATGTACTCGACTTCTGTTGTAGAATCAGCGATTGTGTCCTGCTTTGAATTCTTCCAACTCACAGCACCACCATTTAAGTAAAACACATACCCTGACTGCGATATGTAATCATCCTTGTCAGTTTGGAAGCTAGCATCGGTGTAACCTTTACAACAAGCTCTTCATCGCCTCCAAAGATCAAGAAATAATCTTGAGTCCTTCTCAAGTACTTAAGAATATTCTTGACTGCTATCCAGTAACCTTCACTTGGATCTGACTGGTATCTACTCGTCATGCTTAACGCATATGAAACATCTGAGCGAGTACAAAGCATGGCGTATATGATAGACCATATAGCAGATGCATAAGGAATCTGATCCATGTGGTCCCTTTCTTCCTTAGAAGAGGGACATTGAGTCTTCGAAAGACTCACACCATGTGACATAGGTAGGAATCCCTTCTTGAAATTCTCCATGGCAAAACGTTTAAGCACCTTGTCAATATACGTACTCTGGCTTAGGCCAAGCAATCTTTTAGATCTATCTCTATAGATCTTAAGGCCTAAAATATAGGCTGTTTCACCTAAGTCTTTCATTGAAAAATAATTCTCAAGCCAAGTCTTCACTGACTGAAGAGTAGGGATATCATTTCCAATGAGTAGTATGTCATCTACATACAATATGAGAAAGATTACTGTGCTCCCACTAACCTTCTTGTAGACACAAGGTTCATCTTTATTCTTAATGAAACCAAATATTTTGATTGCATCATCGAATCAAAGATTCCAGCTTCTAGAAGCTTGCTTTAATCCATAAATGGATCTTTGCAACTTGCAAACCTTTCCAGCATGTTTTGGATCGACAAAACCCTCAGGTTGTGTCATGTACACATCCTCGAGTAGATTTCCGTTAAGAAATGTGGGTTGACATCCATCTGCTAGATCTCATAATCATAGTAAGCTGTAATAGCAAGTAAAATTTGAATGGACTTAAGCATCGCAACTGGTGAAAAAGTTTCATCATGGTCTATACCATGAATTTGCTTGAAACCTTTAGCTATCAATCTATCTTTATAGGTATGCATATGTCCATCCATGTCAGTCTTCACTTTGAAGACCCACTTACACCCAATGGGTTTGCTCCCTTCATGTGGATCAACCAAAGTCTATACTTGGTTAGTGTACATGGATTCCATTTCGGATCACATGACCTCTAGCCATTTCTCAGAATCTGGGCCCTGTACAACTTCCTGATAAGATATAGGCTCATCGAGACCAATAAGCACTACATCACCATGGTTAGACAAGAGAAATGAATATCTCTCAAGTTGACGATGAGTCCTATCAGATCTGTGTAGAGCATGTGCTACTTGAACAAGTTGTTGTTCCATAACTTCTTGTGGTGTAACAAAATCCTGATCCACAACACCTTATGGTACATGTTTAATTTCCATCAAGGCGTCGGTGCTAGTTTGTGTATCTTGAATTTCAACTTCACTCCCACTAGTTTTTCTAAAAATAAATTCCCTTTCTAGAAAGACACCAGCTCTGGTAACAAACACCTTGCCTTGTGTGAGATTATAGAAGTAATATCCCTTTGTTTCCTTGGGATATCCAACAAAATAACACTTATCTGATTTGGGTCCTAGTTTATTTGAGACTTGTCGTCGAACGTAAGTCTCACAACCCTAAATCTTCATAAAAGACATCTTGGGACTCTTCCCTGTCCATATCATATATGGTGTCTTTATGACGACCTTGGATGGAACTCGGTTAAGTGTGAAAGTGGTCGTCTCTAGAGCATGCCCCCAGAAGGAAGTAGGAAGATCTGTATGACTCATCATCGATCGTACCATATCTAATAAAGTATAATTTCTCCTTTTTGATACACCATTCCATTGTGGTGTTCTAGGTGGAGTGAGTTGAGATATGATCCCACACTCAACGAGATGGTCATGAAACTCTTGGCTAAGGTATTCTCCATCTCAATCTGATCGAAGTATCTTAATACTCTTACCAAGTTGGTTTTGTACTTCATTCTTGAATTCTTTGAACTTTTCAAAGGATTCTAACTTGTGTCTCATCAGATACACATAGTCGTATCTACTGAAATTATCAATGAAGGTAATGAAGTAATAATAGCCTCCTCTAGCCGCTATTCTGAAAGGGCCACATACATCAGTATGTATGAGTCCTAACAGATCATTAGCCCTTTCACCGTGTCCACTAAATGGAGTCTTTGTCATCTTGCCTTGAAGATAAGATTCACATGTCTCATATGATTCAAAATCAAATGAGTCTAAAAGTCCATCCTTATGGACTTGGGATATGCGACTCTCATTTATGTGACCCAAGCGGCAATGCCAGAGATATGTTTGGTTCAAATAATTAGATTTGAACTATTTGGTATTTATGTTATAGATTGAGTTTTCAAGGTCTAGAACATAGATGCCATTCATAAGAGGTGCACTACAATAGAACATATCATTGAAATAAATGGAACAACATTTGTTCTTTATTATAAATGAAAAACCTTTCTTGTCCAAACAAGAAACAAAGATAATGCTCTTTGTCAAAGCGGGCACATAACACCACTCTTTTAGTTCTAAAATAAGCCCAATGGGCAAAGATAAGGAATATGTTCCTACAGCGATAACAACAACTTTTGCACCATTGCCTACTCGTAGATCCACTTCGTCCTTTGCCAATGCTATACTATTTCTTAGCCCCTGCACATTAGTACAAATGTGAGATGTACATCCAGTATCTAATTCCCATGAAGAAGAAATAGATAGATTGACTTCTATAACATATATACCTAAGGCAGAAGTCTCACTTCTCTTCCATTTCTGTTCCTCTAGGTATATCTTGCAGTTCCTCTTCCAGTGTCCGGTCTCACCGTAGTGGAAGCAGGTTCCTTCCTTAGCAACCCCACCTTTGGGTTTCAGTGCATGAGTCTTACCCTTGCCGTTGGCTTGGGTCTTACCCTTACCTTTAGGCTTCCACTTGCCTTTACCTTTAGACACCATCAAAATGGTACTAGGCTTTGCTTTCTTAAGGTTGAGTTCAGTAGTTCTCAACATGCTCAACATTTCAAGCAGTGATTTGTCAATTTCATTCATATTGTAGTTCATGATAAATTGATTATAGCTATCGGGCAATGACTGGAAGATAAGATCAGTGGCCAATTCTTGGACTAGTGGAAATCCCAATCGCTGTTGGTTTTCTACATACCAAATCATTTTGAGTACATATGGCCCTATGGGACTTCCTTATTGCATTCTGCATTGAAACAACATTTTAGAGATCTCAAATCTCTCATTCCTTGCTTGTCATTGATATAGTTGTCTAAGGTGTTCAACCATATCATAAGCATCCATGTTCTCATGTTGCTTCTGAAGCTAAGAGTTCATGGTGGCGAGTATAAGGCATGATACATCTAATGTATCATCTTGACGCTTTTTGTTGATGGGTGCTACTCGGAATACCATTTTGTTTCCCCTATACAAAAATTTGTATAAGCACAAAATTTTTCCTAGCAACCAATGTGCTCTTCAGAAGTTAAACTTGGATTGGAAACGAAACTTAACATTTTTACTCCAAGTTCGTTCTTCAAAGTTAAACTTGGATTAGAAACGAAACTTAATATTTTTACTCCAAGTTCAACCCTTGTGTTCTTCAAAAGTTAAACCATATTACAGAAGTTGATTAAATATTTATTTCAAGGATTGGCTTCCAGGTCGTTGGCGAGGCACTAGACCTTCTTGGTTATGGGATCATCCACCACTTCCTAGACAAAGCCTTTCAAAGAAATTGAATATTTAAATTTCTCACAGTAACCTTAGGTTTAACTATAGAGACCTCAATCAAAGTACAAGATCAAAACACAAAATTGAAGCACAAAAATGAAAACACAAAATCGCTAGCCTCTTGTGTTGGTATTTCAAGATCCATACAAAGAAAATAAAACTAGTTGTACTGCGGAATAAATAACTAGTTGTACCTTTCTTCGTAGACAAAGACCTCTTGATCTTCTGCTGTATTCCTCTCCTTTTCTTGGACGTCGTGTGGGCAACGATTTACCAAGACAAAAACACTTGAACCCTTTTTGTTTCCAAGCTGCCTACCACCAAAGGATGCAAAGAAAAGAATGCCTCCTCCTCCAAAACGCCGGCTACCAAGGTGCTTCGTCTCTTCATTTTCTTTTCCTCCAAGCTCCGACCACCAAGAGAAGATGGGGCACCAACCCTAGAGGGAAGAAAAGGGAAGAAGAAAAGAAGTGGGGCGCTGACCCTAGAGGAAAGAAAAGAAAAAATGGGGCGTCGGCCTTAAGGGAAAGGAGAGGGTTTTTAGTTGTGGAGAAAAACTAATCACTTCTTAATTGAATTATTGTTTTTTGTGGCACAACCTCCTCTCCTTTTATAACCCTTTGCCCCAGATGAAAAGGAGAAAAAGTAATAGATTTTTGTTTAGAAAAAATATCTAGAAAAGAATTAACATAATTCATTTTAGAAAAAATTCTTAAGAAAGAATTAGTATAATTCTTTTTAAAAAATTTCTAAGAAAAAATCAACATAATTCTTTTTAGAAAAATCTCTAGGAAAAAATTAACATAATTCTTTTTAGAAAAATTTCTTAGGAAATAATTAATATAATTCTTTTTAGAAAATTTCTAAGAAAGAATCAACGTAATTCTTTTTAGAAAAATCTCTAATTCTGTTGAGAAAAAATCTCCCTTTTTTTCTTTCTTTTCTTTTTCTTTTCTTTTGGTTTGATCGACCCCTTGCTTGGGCACCAAGCAAGGCTTGGCCGACCCCTTGCTTGGGCACCAAGCAAGGATGTGGCCGGCCCCTTTCTTGGGTAGGAAGCAAAATCAAAACGGGTGAATGCGAGGCTTTATAGAGGCTACAACAGAGATCGAGAGGAGGAATTGATTTTGGCCTCCTGATGGACTTGAGCTTCCTGTGTTCGACCTGAACACTCAACTTAAGTTCATCAATAATAACTCATACCACTAAAGAGTTATTATTAAACTACCGCACCAATCCCATATTACAATATGAGCTCATTCTTATCATGAGCGCGTTAGTCTCCCTGTGTTTAAGATATCATATGCTCGTTAATTAAATGAGTTACTGACAACTCATTTAATTAACATCTAGCTCCAAGAGTAGTACCACTCAACCTTATTATCATGTCGGACTAAGTCCACCTGCAGGGTTTACATGATAATCCTTATGAGCTCCTCAAGGGGACATCATCAACCTACATTACTAGGATACAATTTCCTTTTATAATCAATAACACACCATATTAATAATATTATTTCCCAACTTATCGGGCCTATTAATTTAATTGAATAAATCTCTCCCTTTGATAAATTAAAGAAATAAATACTAAGTATATATGTTTGTTATTATATCGGGATTAAGAGTACGCACATCCATAATAATAGATGTTTTGTTCTTTTATGCAGTCAGTATAAAAAGAACAACCTCAAATTGTTCTACTCAATATACACATAGTGTACTAGTGTGATTTTATAGTCAAGATAAACTAATACCAAATTACACTACAACCATTCCAATGGTTTGTCCCAATCCATCTTGGTTGTGAGCTACTATTTTTATAATTTATAAGGAACTGATAACATTATCTTCTGTGTGACACCACACACCATGTTATCTATAATATAAATTAAATGGACAACTACATTTAACTAAATGCAGACATTTAACCAATGTGATTCTCATTTCAAAATAAATGTTCATACAAAAAGCTAGACTTTTAGTGTACATCCTAACATTTGTAAGCATCCCTATCAGCTCTAGTGGCAGTAGGGGGGGTGCTTCAGGAATAGGCTGCTTTAGGACGTACAATTTTCGTTCTTGCTTGAGAACAATTCTCAAGTTTCTGTACCAGTCCAGGAAGTTAGCTCCATTGAGCTTGTCATTATCAAGGATAGATCGCAGAGAGAGAAAGTGTTCGACGTATTTGACGACATGGTAATCTACAACAACATAATGTAGAACTTAGTATCATATATCAATCATTTAATTAGGCTTTTAATTAAATGATTCTCCCACAGAACTGTAAAGCTTGGTAGAAGTGAGTCATGATTGTGGTTTTACCCACACTACTAGCTCCAAATCCAATCACAATGACATTCATGTGGGACAAGATCCATATTATACCTTATCTTGAGTTAGCTTTGGCTAATCGCCGATGACTCGTATAATGTAGGTAGGCATCATATACCAATTGCATCAAATGTAACTCTTGTATAGCTAGATGAACAATACTATTTGTTCATTTTCCCATCTTATGAAATTCATATTATCGCTCATCTTAAGTTAGCTTTGGCTAATCGCCCAAGATTAGTAGAATTTGAATTACATCTTATGTGATATGCTTCTAAGCTCTCAATATAAATGAGACAACTTAGTTAAGTCGTACCCAAGTTTAATAGTCGGACATCACAATTATCATGTCGCACTCTAGCAAGATAAATTGAGTCACTTTGCGTTGGCAAAACCTAACTGCAATTGATCGAGCTAGAAGTGAGTATTAAACTTTGGTAGACATATATTAAAAGGACCTAATTATATTTAAACTAGACATGTATCGAATACAATCAAAGCACACATCACATATATGCATAAATTAAAACGTGACATGGTTATTGTTGGTTGCTACTCGGAAAACCTAATGGTTCCACTGTACAAAAATTTTGTACAAAGGTCTGAACCTTTTCCTAGCTACCATGTGTTCTTTTAAATTAAACTTGGATCGCCTGCGGAACTTAACACGTTTGATCCAAAGTTTAATCTATTTGTTCTTTTAGGTTTAGACTCGGATCTCCTGCGGAACTTAACACGTTCGATCCAAATCACCTAGGTTATTAATTTCATTAAATATTAATTTTCAAAATTGGCTTCCAGTACTGACGTGGCGAGGCACATGGCCTTCTTGGATATGGGAACAACCACCACCGACTAGACAAAGCCTTTTAAGGAAAGTTAATATTTAATTTCCTTAAATAACTTTAGGTCAACCGAAAAGAACAATCAAATAACAAGGAAAAGAAAAAAAAACAAAAGAACACAACATCGAAAACAAATTCGAAATACTAGAATCACATGCCTTTTGTATTTGGTATTATTTCCAAAAATAACTAGTATGATGCGGAAAGGAAAAATACTAGTTATACCTTTTAGAAAGACCTCTTGATCTTCTACCGTATTCCTCTTCTAACCTCGGACGTTGTGTGGGCAACGATCTTCCGAGATGAGAACCACCAAGCACCTTCTTCTTCCTTACGAGTTTCGGCCATTAAAACTTCTCCTAGGATGAAGAGGTTCGGCCACTACCACCATGCTCCAAGGGATGCTAGAAACAAAACTTTCTTTCTCTCCTTCTTCTTCTTCTTCTCTAAACTTGATCCGGCCACCATATGAATCTCCACAAGAAGGATGAGGTTCGGCCATCAAAGAGAAGAGAGGAGGAGAGGATGGCCGGCCACACCAAGGAAGAAAAAGAGGGAGAAAATAGAATAGAGTTGTTCGCTATGAAGCCTTCTCTACCCCCTCTTTTATAATCCTTGGTCTTGGCAAATAAGGAAAATTTAATAAAAAATTCCTTAATTCTTTTGCCATTGAAAAGGAAAATTTATTTAATTAAAAACAAATTTTCTTTTCAATTTACAATGGCCGGCCACACCATAAAATTTCCAAGCAAATAAAATTTTAAACACAAATTAAAACTTCCTTATTTGCTTCCGGAAATTTATAAAAAATTTCTCCAATAATTTTTCCCTTCATGATTGGTTAATAAAAAGGAAATTTTATAAATTAAAATCTTTCTTTTAACATGTGGATAAAAAGAAAGTTATCTCTAAAAATTAAAATCTCTTTTAATCTACAAATAAGGAAAGATATTAAATCTTTTCTTAATCTTTTGTAGAAACTAATAAAAGAGAATTTTTAATTTTTAAACTTTCTTTTAAATAATAAACATGATTAATAGGAAAGTTTTTACCAAAATTAAAATCAACCTTTTAATCTACAAATAAGGAAAGAGATGTAGCTCTTCTCTTAATCTTTTGTAGAATCTTATAAAAGGAAAGATTTAAATTTTTAAACTCTCTTTTAAATCATGTTATCCATATAAGAAATTTTTTTTAAAATTAAAATTCCTTTTTATTTTAATAGGGCCGGCCACACCAAGCTTGAACCCAAGCTAGGGCCGGCCACCTTGAAGCACCCATGAACCAAATTTGGCCGGCCCTTGCTTGGTCTCCAAGCTAGCTTGGCCGGCCCCTATGGGATGGGTAAGAAGGTGGGTATAGTACTCTATAATTAAGAGGCTATAATAGAAACCGAGAGGAGGAATTGGTTTTGGTCTCCCGATAAAATTAAGCATCCCGTGTTCGCCCCGAACACACAACTTAATTTTATCAATAATAATTCATTCCACTAGAGAACTATTATTGAACTACCGCACCAATCCCAAATTACATTTTGGGCTCCTTCTTATTATGAGTGTGTTAGTCTCCTTGTGTTTAGATGTCGAATGTCCACTAATTAAGTGAGTTACTGACAACTCATTTATTTAATATCTTAGTCCAAGAGTAGTACCACTCAACCTCATCGTCATGTCGGACTAAGTCCACCTGCAGGGTTTAACATGACAATCCTTATGAGCTCCTCTTGGGGACATTCTCAACCTAGATTACTAGGACACAGTTTCCTTCTATAATCAACAACACATACTAAAGTGATATCATTTCCCAACTTATCGGGCTTATTGATTTATCGAACTAAATCTCACCCATTGATAAATTAAAGAAATAAATATCAAATATATGTGCTTGTTATTATATTGGGATTAAGAGCACACACTTCCATAATAACTGAGGTCTTTGTTCCTTTATAAAGTCAGTATAAAAGAAACGACCTCTAATGGTCCTACTCAATACACTCTAAGTGTACTAGTGTAATTATATAGTTAAGATAAACTAATACCTAATTACACTACGACCTTCCAATGGTTTGTTCCTTTCTATCTTGGTCGTGAGCTACTGTTTATAATTTATAAGGTACTGATAACATGATCTTCTGTGTGTGACACCACACACCATGTTATCTACAATATTAATTGAACAACTACATTTATCATAAATGTAGACATTTGACCAATGTGATTCTTATTTCTAGATAAATGTTTATACCAAAAGCTAGGCTTTTAGTATACATTCTAACAATCTCCCACTTATACTAAAAGAGTAAGCTGCCATAACTGCTACCATACATCTGATTCCCAAACCTTCAACATGCCCATCAAAAGCTCTTGCCTTAAGGGCTTTAGTGAAAGAATCTTCTAGGTTATCACTTGATGCAAGCTAGGCAACAACAACTTCTTCTCGTTTATACGATTTCTCGTATTGGGTGGTACTTGCGCTCTATTGCGTTTACTTGCCTTATAAACTTATGGTTTCTTCGAGTTTGCTACTGCACCAATATTATTACAATGAATTGCAATAATCTTTGGACAAACCAGAAATCATATCTAAGTCCATCTTGAGGTTATTGAGTCATTTAGCTTTTATGGCTACCTCAGAGGCTTGCCATATACTCAACTTCTATGGTGGAGTCCAGAAAAACACCTATGCTTATCACTCTTCCATAGTTATGACTTTTCCTCCTAAAGTAAACACAAAACCCCGAGGCTAATTTATTATTGTCCCTATCTAATTGGAAGTCAAGATTCGTGCAACCCACAGGGACCAAATTAACTGCCTTGTAAGCTAGCATATAATCTCTAGTGCCTCTAAGGTACTTTAATATATGCTTTACTACAGTCCAATGTCCTTGTCTAGGGTTACTTTGATATCTGTTAACTATGCCCTTGGCAAAACAGATTTCTGATCTCGTGTATAGCATACATTAGGCTGTCTAACTTTCGAAGCATAAAGAACTGCCTACATGTCCTCAATCTCCTTTGATGTCATCGGAGACATCTCTTTAGATAAAGACACTCCATGCTTAAAAGGTAGAAAACCTTTCTTGGAGTTTTGCATGCTAAAACGAGCTTGTTATATAAAGCTTGAGATAAGCACAACATTCTTTTCTTGCGAACCTTGTTCCCAAGAATATGTGCTTATTTTCCTAAGTCCTTTATAACGAATTGCTTGGACAACCATACCCTTACTTCCGATAACACCTTGATATTGTTTCCAACTATCAAAAATGTAATCTACGTATAGTACAAGAAATACCACCACGTTTCCATCACACCTTTTGTATACACAAGACTTATCCGGTTACTAAATAAATCCATAGGTCTAGATAACTTTGATAAACCGGATGTTCCAAGACCTTTGAAGCTTTGTCTCAGTCTATAGACTGATTGAGCTTGCACACAAGATGCTCTTAGCCCTTTGCAATGAACCCTTCTGGTTGCTTTATATGGATGCTTTTTTCAAGACTTCCATTAAGGAATGCTGTCTTGACATCCACTTGCCAAATAGATAAAAGAATCCAGATAGATTTAAGCATGACTACCAATGAAAAGGTTTCCTTTTTCATCAAGCCTTGCTTTGAAAGTTTCTACCTTCCTGTCTATCCCTCTTTTCCTATTATAGACCTTTTTATACCCAAAGGCTTTTACACCATTTGGTGGTTCTACAAGCTTCCAGATTTTATTAGAATACATATATTCTAATTCTGTTATTCATTACTCTTTGCCAAGATGCTGCATCTTTATCTTGGAGTGCTTCTTCATATGTCCGGAGATCAGGTTCATGTCCTACAGGGATCGAGTCCAAAAACTCTCCCAAAACATGAATCTTTTTAGGTTGCCTAACAACACTCCCACTACGACGAGGCACTTTCTGCAATTGTGTATCATTTGTGATACGTGTTGCAGTTTCTTGTGATATTTCATCTTGTACAGTTGGTACTAGGTTAGACATGTCCTTTATTATTTCCTTAAGAACAAATTTACTTATGGGCACGTGATTTATTACATAGTCCTTTTCTAAAAATCGGTCATTGATGCTAACAATGACCTTCTGATTTTTAAGACTATAATCCTACTTTCATTTCTCTAGGATAACCCATAAACAAGTGAATTCCTGTCCAACTTATCATTATCTCTCTTCAGCATATGTGCTGGACTACCTGAATCCGAATATGCTTCAAAATAGGCTTACGCTTATTCAGCAATTCTATATGAGTAGAGAGTTCTGACTTTGGAAGGTACTATATTCACTTCCGTTTCCAGAGTATATCCTTAAAATGAATTTGATAATAACTCATCATCAATCTACTTATTTCCATAAGAGTCCTATACCTTCCTTTTTCTACACCATTCTGTTGGGGTGTACCAGGTGCAGTTAGTTGGGATTGAATCCCTACTTCTGATAAGTGACTCCTAAATTCTCCCAAGAGGTACTTGCCACTACGATCTCACCGTAGTATCTTGATACTTTTACTTTGACGTTTCTCCACATCAGCCTTGTACTCTTTGAACTAATCAAAGCACTTAGTCTTGCGGCACATTAAGTAAATGTATTTGTATCTTGAATAGTTGTCTATAAAATAGATGAAATATTCGATACTACCTCTTGTCTGGATAGTCATAGGATCACACAAATCAGAATGAAACAATTCCAACATATCTTTGGCTCCATACCCCTTAGACTTAAAAGATTTTTGGTTATTTTTTCTTCCAAGTAAGACTCGCAGGTTGGAAAAATTTCCACTACCAATGAACCCAAAAGTTCATCAGCTACCAATGAATCCTACTCAAGTTAATATAACTTAGCCTTAGATGCCAAAGATATAATTGGTTCATTTCCGAAGGTTGCTTTCTCTTAAAGTTAGAAGATGTGTTATAATTTTCATTTATTGCATCGTGGGAGTTATTGGATTATAAATTGTCAACCAACATACCAGAATAGATAACTTCTCTATTTTTCTTGATAACAACTTTGTTATCAAAATAGACACAATATCTATTCTATAATAGTTTAGAAACTGAAATCAGGTTCTTTCTAAACTTAGTACGTAAAGACAGTTTCTAATAATCCATATTTTATTCCTATTAAAGGATAAACATCTCCCACTGCAACAACTGCCACTTTTATAGCAGTGCCCATGTGGACGATGTTTTTATTTTCATTTAGTTGTCGGGTTTCCTGGAACCCTGCAATGAATTGTGAACATGATTAATGGCATCTGTATCTACACTCCAGGTTCTGGTAGATAACACCACTAAACATGTTTCAACTAATGAATACACCTATATTGTTCTTTAGTTCTAAAAAGACAGACTACCTTAATGTCCAAGTCCTATTTCCAATTTTTACAATCGGGACTACTAAGTCTTTTCTATAGTATAACAACTAGGGAATTGACAAACATTTTAAATCCTAAGAATCACAAAAATATTTGGTCAAGATCAATTCCTTAAAATCCCCATGAATTTTGTATGCCACGATAGTGTGGACGTATACAAAATCAAAGAAGAGATTTTATCCATTAATTTTATTATCTCGTCAACTTTACTTTATGACGAATAAAATTAATAGTTGATCTTTCTTTGATCAAATATTTGGTCAAAACTTTTGAATTTAAAATAACATTGATTCCTCAAATAATATTATTTAAATTCTCCAACTCCTCAAACACCGTGAATTTTGCATGCCACGATAGTGTGGACGTATACAAAATTAAACATTTGTAAGAGGAGGGGTTTACCCATTAATTATCTTGTCAATAAATCTTTATGACAAATAAAATTACCTCAAACACCGTGAATTTTGTATGCCACGATAGTGTGGACGTATACAAAATCAAACATTTGTAAGAGAGGTTTTTAATTTTATTATCTTGTCAACTTATTTATTTGACAAATCAATAGTTGGTTTTCTTCGGTCACACAAATAATAGCAGTGACTCCGATGGGGAGGATACTATTAGACGTGCCTAAGTGTATACCATTACTTGACACTAAGTCCGTTAATAAGATTGTGTCCCTTCCGATGGGGAAGATCACACGCTCTTAATTAACTTCGTATAGTCATCCAAAATGGAAGTTTAAGCTAGTGATCCGCAAACAAGCTCATCCGATATGGAGGAAGGCACTCAGAGCCAACGCGCAAGCTTGTTGCATCACTTATAAACCAGTAATGGAGATCGTGGAATTTATTTAAAAATAAATCCCTCTCCCACTTAGTTATTTAAAGTGAGGAATTTTGACTATGCTAGCCTACTTAGCATGCATACAAACACACACAACACAGCATAAAAAGCAATAAATAGAAAAACTAATTTTCAACTATTATGACTTTTATCTATTGCTGTCCTCTGTGTGTCGCCAACCTTAGCCACAGCCACCGGGTTTAGTTGTCGCATCCATCTTGCTCCTTGTTCCGCTGCGCCTCTGATCCTCAAAAGGTTGCACGCCTTGCAAGATTCGATCCGCGACATAAATAGAATTTTACATTTTTCGATCCTATATTCCTCGAAGGAATGTATATGTAAACTAGATCGAACATAAAATAAAATTTACATCCATCGATCCTATATTCCATAAAAGGAATGTACATGTAACTAGATCAAAAAATAAAATCCTAATAAAACTAAATACAGCTCCTGCTGTATTTTATAATACAATCATGCACACACAATAAAATGCCCTTGACATGTCCAAGGGTCCAATCACACACATAATAACTATAAGCCATAATAGTTGGATCCAGCATCCACAAAGTTAGCACATCCTACTATTAACCTGCCTAAATTATGTATGACATGTGCATAATTAAACTAATACCAAATACACAGAGGCAAAACCCTAGCTCTGATACCAATTGTTGGTTGCTACTCGGAAAATCTAATGGTTTCACTGTAAAAAATTTTTGTACAAAGGTCTGAACCTTTTCCTACCTACCATGTGTTCTTTTAAATTAAACTTGGATTGCCTGCGGAACTTAACACGTTTGATCCAAAGTTTAATCTATTTGTTCTTTTAGGTTTAGACTCGGATCTCCTGCGGAACTTAACACGTTCAATCCAAATCACCTAGGTTATTAATTTCATTAAATATTAATTTCCAAAATTAGCTTCCAGTACTGACGTGGCGAGGCACATGGCCTTCTTGGATATGAGAACAACCACCACCGACTAGACAAAGCCTTTTAAGTAAAGTTAATATTTAATTTCCTTAAATAACTTTAGGTCAACCGAAAAGAACAATCAAATCACAAGGAAAAGAAAAAAAACAAAAGAACACAACATCGAAAACAAATTCGAAATACTAGAATCGCATGCCTCTTGTATTTGGTATTATTTCCAAAAATAACTAGTATGATGCGGAAAGGAAAAATACTAGTTATACCTTTTAGAAAGACCTCTTGATCTTCTACCGTATTCCTCTTCTAACCTCGGACGTTGTGTGGGCAACGATCTTCCGAGATGAGAACCACCAAACACCTTCTTCTTCCTTACGAGTTTCGGCCATCAAAACTTTTCCTAGGATGAAGAGGTTCGGCCACCACCACCATGCTCCAAGGGATGCTAGAAACAAAACTTTCTTTCTCTCCTTCTTCTTCTTCTTCTCTAAACTTGATCCGGCCACCATATGAATCTCCACAAGAAGGATGAGGTTCGGCCATCAAAGAGAAGAGAGGAGGAGAGGATGGCCGGCCACACCAAGGAAGAAAAAGAGGGAGAAAATAGAATAGAGTTGTTCGCTATGAAGCCTTCTCTACCCCCTCTTTTATAATCCTTGGTCTTGGCAAATAAGGAAACTTTAATAAAAATTTCCTTAATTCTTTTGCCATTGAAAAGGAAAATTTATTTAATTAAAAACAAATTTTCTTTTCAATTTACAATGGCCGACCACACCATAAAATTTCCAAGCAAATAAAATTTTAAACACAAATTAAAACTTTCTTATTTGCTTCCGGAAATTTATAAAAAATTTCTCCAATAATTTTTCCCTTAATGATTGGTTAATAAAAAGGAAATTTTATAAATTAAAATCTTTCTTTTAACATGTGGATAAAAAGAAAGTTATCTCTAAAAATTAAAATCTCTTTTAATCTAAAAATAAGGAAAGATATTAAATCTTTTCTTAATCTTTTGTAGAAACTAATAAAAGAGAATTTTTAATTTTTAAACTTTCTTTTAAATAATAAACATGATTAATAGGAAAGTTTTTACCAAAATTAAAATCAACCTTTTAATCTACAAATAAGGAAAGAGATTTAACTCTTCTCTTAATCTTTTGTAGAATCTTATAAAAGGAAAGATTTAAATTTTTAAACTCTCTTTTAAATCATGTTATCCACATAAGAAAAAATTTTTAAAATTAAAATTCCTTTTTATTTTAATAGGGTCTTGAACCCAAGCTAGGGCCGGCCACCTTGAAGCACCCATGAACCAAACTTTGGCCGGCCCTTGCTTGGTCTCTAAGCTAGCTTGGCCGGCCCCTATGGGATGGGTAAGAAGGTGGGTATAGGTGGGTATAGTACTCTATAATTAAGAGGCTACGATAGGGACCGAGAGGAGGAATTGGTTTTGGTCTCCCGATAAAATTAAGCATCCCGTGTTCGCCCCGAACACACAACTTAATTTTATCAATAATAATTCATTCCACTAGAGAACTATTATTGAACTACCGCACTAATCCTAAATTATATTTTGGGCTCCTTCTTATTATGAGTGTGTTAGTCTCCTTGTGTTTAAGATGTCGAATGTCCACTAATTAAGTGAGTTACTGACAACTCATTTATTTAATATCTTAGTCCAAGAGTAGTACCACTCAACCTCATCGTCATGTCGGACTAAGTCCACTTGCAGGGTTTAACATGACAATCCTTATGAGCTCCTCTTGGGGACATTCTCAACCTAGATTACTAGGGCACAGTTTCCTTCTATAATCAACAACACACACTATAAGTGATATCATTTCTCAACTTATCGGGCTTATTGATTTATCGAACTAAATCTCACCCATTGATAAATTAAAGAAATAAATATCAAATATATGTGCTTGTTATTATATTGGGATTAAGAGCACACACTTCCATAATAACTGAGGTCTTTGTTCCTTTATAAAGTCAGTATAAAAGAAACGACCTCTAATGGTCCTACTCAATACACTCTAAGTGTACTAGTGTAATTATATAGTTAAGATAAACTAATACCTAATTATACTACGACCTTCCAATGGTTTGTTCCTTTCCATCTTGGTCGTGAGCTACTATTTATAATTTATATGGTACTGATAACATGATCTTCTATGTGTGACACCACACACCATGTTATCTACAATATTAATTGAACAACTACATTTATCATAAATGTAGACATTTGACCAATGTGATTCTTATTTCTAGATAAATGTTTATACCAAAAGCTAGGCTTTTAGTATACATTCTAATAGTTATGGCCCCCATAAACTACGATCTTCTCAAGCCAATGAGAAGAGCGATAAGTCAACCTAGGTCAAAGCAGCTTCTCCAAGCGCTTCCTTGGTCGTTGTGTGTTGTTGTCCTTCCTTCCTTTTTCACCCATCGTCCAGTAGACTAACTCCTTTCTAATTTGTATATTACAAAATCTAAAGAAACTCGAGTTACATTCGAGTGTAGTCTAAAATTACAACAAGAATAAAAGGATGAAGGCACGACACATAGGCCGTATTATGAATTACAACATCACACACAATCACATATGGGTTCAAGGGCCATAGCCATGCACCATGTCATATATATATTCACAATATCCTTATGACATAAATCTACTATGATGTGAATATCAAATTATGAGCTGCAACGCCATGACAGTCTCGCTAGCCGGTTACCGAGCGAGGTCAAGGGGCAGCACCCCTTACGGGGTTTAGGGGCAGCGCCCCCGAAACAAAAATATTTTGCATACTCATTTATGAGTTGCTGCCATACCTGAGACCCTACTACCCTCAAAACCGACTATGTTTCATTCCGAACAAAACACCTTTGGCCGAGACCTTGCTAGTCACATACCAACTATGTTTCATTCTCAACAAAACACTAATTTTTGGCCAAAACTCATAATTTACAGATCATAGTAAACCTATCATGCATTTCTATATCACATATAAAAATTCTAACAACTTAGTATATCCCTTCGCAAGTGGCTCTGATAGCACTGTAAGGAACTAGAGTGCTAAACACGCTTATGCGCAGTGCAAACCATCGAGTTCCTCCAAGAGATCCATGCGAAGGGAAAGAAAAATATACTAAGTTTTCTATAAGAGAATGAAAGGTTATACCTTTGGTGCATGCATACAGACTCTAGATAGCTTGTATTATAGCACGATCACACGTTTGCACCTCTATGGTATCCACACGAACAAGCCTTGCCTTCGTTTATCTCATAAACTCACAAGTTGGAGAAGGAAACCACCTAAGGTTGTGCTAGCAACCTAGAGAAGGGGTTTCAGCTAAGAGGAGAAGAGAGGGAGGAGATAATGAAGATCTACCCAAAAATGAAGTGAAAAATGCTTAAATATTTTCATCCAATGAAAACACTTAATGAGCATTAATTCAATTAATGAGCCTTAATGAGTATTTACACTCCATTAAGGACCACACTTGAAACTCCTCATTTCAAATTCAATTTCAAAAATTGAATGAAATGATTCATTGAATTTTGAAATTCAATAAATATCTCCATTAATCCTCAATTGAGTCTAACTCAAGTCTAATTCACTTGAGTCTAACTCAAGTCTAATTCAATCGAGTCTTACTCAATTAATCTCATGTAATTTCAAATTCAATGAATCACATTTCATTAATTTGAATTGACTCCTTGAGTCTAGTTTGAATTGGACTTAATCCAATAATTAGATCCAATTGAGTCTAACTCAATAATTCTAATTCGGATTAGATTTAATCGAATGATTCATCATATGAACCCATCTCCAAATCTACTTATTCTTTGTGTGTGATCCAATAGGTTCTCGTAACATTGGTAATGTACCCAAATCATCATTTAGATACATAAGTAATGAGTGACATCTAGCAAAGCATCATTGCTACCCAAGTGACGAGAAAGTCGAGATCCGACCTAACCTATCCGTGGCTATTATCTTGTATGACTTGGTCCCTCTATCCATGATATCTAGATTGATCAATGAGGCATAGACTGTGTCATCCTCTTATCAACCTTTGTGTTTCTTGATCTCTAAGTAGACACACTAAATCAAATAAGCTCAATATCTCATATTTACTTATTTGAGCATGACCATGCTTTCTTGTGTCCTACTAAACAAGGGGCCCACAAATATCACTTCCGTCATATGAAAGGGATAGATGCCATCTACATCACTCACATCCCTCTGCATAATTCATTGCATACCCAGTGATCGACTTTATTGTCCACCTTGTTATAGGTGGCGTTTGCCGATACCAAAGTACACAACTCCTTATGTAGGGAACTGTAGTGACTTCAGGTCTAAGGACTATTCATACCAATAGTCACATGAGAAAGTTTATGACACTCATATAACGATCAATGAAATATTCTCATGGTGGGTTATTTAGTATATATTCTCTAATATATATCTATGTGTCAACCTGATATCTCATATCCATGACTTGTGAGATTAAGTCATCCGTTGACCTACATGCTACTCTCAACGTATTAATATTGTCCTTGTATATTAATTCTTGATTAGGAATAGTTAAGAGTAGTGTTCCATGTATATCTACAATGTCTCACTATCAATTCAACTAATTGATATGCTGTAGATAAGAACCTACTACTCAAGGACATTATTATACTTATTTAATCGGCACCAAATTGAAACAAATATAATAACCTATTGGAACCCCAAGGTTGTTTTGATGTGATCAACAAGTTAAGTTAGGTCCTGTCGTGTTTTAACCTTGTGTTTAAGTGTGCAGGAGCTTAGGAGTACAAGGAGTCGAGCAAAAGATGCAGCTAGCGAGAAGGATGACACGGGAGGGAGCTGACGGGATCGGTACGTCTGAGGTACAAGGCGCTGCGGAAGAGTATGTGGGTGGATGAGAAGGAGGCGTGCGACGTTTTCGATGGACGAGAAGCCAGAGTGGAAGGTTGCTCGAGAAGGCTGAAATTGGGTTCGGGTGAGCCTTATTTCGGTTGGCTGAAATCACCCAAGCGAGTGGAGCCGTAGCGGAAGACCCAGACTCAGGCGAGCAGCACCGGAGCAGAGGACCCGGACCAAAAGTCAACCTTGTTGACTTTATTGGTCCGGGCACCCAGAGCCATTCCGGGCGCTTGGAGTTGGATTTTGACTAAGATCGCGTCAAACACGATCCGTTGTGAAGGGGATAACAGTTTATCCCCTCCCAGGTGCCTAGACCCCTTCCAAGCGCCCCGACCAAAGCTATAAATATAGCTTGGTCTAGAAGCTTTGAAAAAAACTCAAGATTTCTGTATTCCAACACTTGTGTTCTTCCGTGTTAGTTTAGCTTCTGTTTTTGCGCTTTCACTGCTGTAAGAGGCTTCTCCGCATGAAGGAGATATTCTAGTGCGGCACTTTCCTTGGATTAACAATCTCCCTAGTTGTAACCAAGTAAAAACCCTTTGCCTCTTATTTTACTTTCTGTTTAGTTAATTTATTTATGCAAGTGTTTTGTTGAAAGTTCAAGAAGAGCTATTTTTATTTTTGCAGGGCTATTCAACCCCCCTTCGAGTCGGCCACCGTGATCCAACAAGTGGTATCAGAGTGAGGACGCTTCAGGAGGACTAACCGCCGATCGAAGCAAAGATGATGGCCGGACCGAGCATATATCCGTCGAAGTTCGAAGGGGAATTCGCTACCTGGAAAAAGCGAATGCAGGTATTTTTAAAAACAGATTTTGAGTTATTTTTAATTATGGAATTCAGTTTTATAATACCAGAAGGTAAAGAGTAATATCAGTAGAAAAAAAGGAGTAGACCGACTACGTGGCAAACGGTAAAGCAGAGTACCATCTGTTGAGCGTTCTTCCATCACAAGAAGTCAACCGAATCGGCAACTACGACTCCGCGAAGGAACTTTGGGAGAAGTTCCTTGAGCTACATGAAGGGACGTCTGAAGCCAAGCTCGCAAGACAGGATATACTTCGTAACCAGCTCACCAACTTGCGACTTGGAGAAGACGAAACAATTGCACATCTACACTTAAGAGTTAAAGAGCTTATCACCGAACTTTCAAATCTCGGAGAAAAGGTAAGTAACTGAGATTTGCTAAGGTACGCATTAAATTCTTTTCCTAGAAATACGAAATGGGCATTACTAGTAGATGCCTTTTATATTTCTAAAGACTTAGAAAAAATTACTTTGGAAGAATTATTCTCGACATTTGAAGTGCATGAATCAAGATGTGCAGGTGTGAAGGAGTCCAAGTACAACATCGCCCTCAAAGCATCGAGAGATGAACTGGAGTCAGAGTCTTCTCTCGACGATGAGGAAATGGTTATGATGGTAAGACGTTTTAAGAAACTATGTAAGTCTAGAAATACTAACCATCTGCAGGGTAGAAAGAAAAGGTCGATCCGCTGCTACCACTGCAACGAAGAAGGGAATGTCAAGGACAACTGCCCCAATCTAAGGAACAAGGACAAAGACAAAGGTAAGAAGGATGTCCAAAAGCGCAAGGTCTTAAAGGTGACGTGGGACGATACGTCGTTTGAATCGGAAGTCGAGGCCTTCTCTGGACTTGCATTAATGGCAAGTCGTCAAGACGACGACTGCGAGTCATGATCTTCCAAAATGAGCATCGAGAGCATCGATGAGGGAGAGCTACGTCGGAAGAAAGTAGCAATTTAGGGGGAGACTCGGTTAACGGGATCGACAAGGTAAGTCAAGTACGATCTCTTCCTCTCGACAAATTATTTAAGTTCATTAAATTGTTAATAAAAGATTGCTGTAAATTAGAAAAAGAAAATAAAAACTTAAAAATAATTCTAGCTAAATCTTGCCCATTAGAAGAATTAGATAAAGTAAAATTAGAAAATGAAAATTTGAAAATACAAGTAAATAACCCAAAAAATCATACTTGTTCATTGAATACAAATTTTAGAAAATATAATAATTTAAATTGGTATTTTAGATATCACCAGGGACAAATCAGAAAAATTTCAAAAAGGTATGCCCCTAAGAAATTTTTAGTTAATCCAGTAGGCTGGAACCTATATTGGATTCCAAAGTCTTGTTTAATTTGAACTGATAATTTTTAGCGCTCTCAGCAAGAAAATTAAACAGTTAATTTCTTTATGAGACTTTGTCTAAGAAAGTGGTTGTTGCCCCAATAACCAAGAAGGCCTAGTGCCTCGCCACTACCTGGAAGCCATAATATTAAAATGAAATATTTAATTAACTTTCTGATAAAGTATTAAAGTTAAAATTCTTTAAAAAGTCTTTGAAATATTTTTTTGGAAATAAAAAAAAATAAATTATTTTGCTTAGAAAATTTTTCTTGCTTAAGTTTTTTTTTAAAAAAATTCTCAAAATTAATTTTGATTGCAAAAACTTAGAAATTTTTCAAAATATTTTTTTTCATACAAAATTGTCTAACTTAGATTTTATTTTCAACTTAGATATTTTCTTTGAGATCTTCTTTCATTTAGAAATATTTTCTGAAAATCTTTGAAATAATTTTCAAAACTTTCTAAGTTTTAACCCTTAGGGTGTGTTTGGTTCAAGTTATCATATATAACCTTGGTTATGTGATTACCAAGTAATCACATAACCATGGTTATGAGGAATAAAACATAATCAAATGTTGTTTGATTCAACCTAGGTAATGCAACAAAAACTTGTTTGTTTGAAGGTTTAATGAATAATCTAATTTAATATTTTACTATATTACCCTTAGTTACAAAACCAACCATATATATCTTTTAAACTCTATGTTTTTTATTTATTCTTTTTCCCATTTTTCTTTATTTGTATGTGTTTTTATTTCTTTTTAGTTTTTTTTATTTTTTTTTTAAATTTTTTTATTTTTTAAAAAATTTTTAAAGTTTTTTTTTATTTTTTCCATTTTTTAACGTTTTTTTAAAATTTTATAATTTATATATTTTTTTATTTTTACAATTTTTAATTTTTTTTTTCTATTTTTTATGTTTTTTTATTTTTTCCCTATTTTTTAATTTTTTTTACGTTTTTTCTAATTTTTTAAATTTTTAATGTTTTTTATATTTTTTTATTTATTTTTTAAAAAAATATTTTATTTTTTATATTTTTATATTTTTCTTTACATTTTTCTTTTTTATCATATTTTTCTCTTATTCGAGGATATTTTGGGTAAAAAAAATTCGTTAACCCCAGAATAAAGAAAAACCTCAGTGTTCCGAGGTTTTCCGATTCCTGGTTGTATGCCCCTTTTGCTGATGTGCCGGGCATGAAACATTACTCGAGAATCATCGATTATCTAAACCAAACAGGGTTTTCGTTGATAACCTTGGATGGATAACCCCCAACCAAACGCACCCTTAGATTTTTTTTTTAAAACTCCATTTTTTATGTGATCAAAGGGGGAGAAGGAAAAGTATAAGTCTAGGGGGAGGTAAATCAATTTTTTATAATTTTTCTATCTTTTTGCACTTTATTGCAATATTAGTTATTTCATTTTTATGTTTATTTACCCCAGCTTAACTTGGGTTGCTCACATCTAAAAGGGGGAGATTGTTGGAACCCCAAAGTTATTTTGATGTGATGAATAAGTTAAGTTAGGTCCTGTCGTGTTTTAACCTTATGTCTAAGTGTGCAGGAGCTTAGGAGCACAAGGAGTCGAGCAAAAGATGCAGCTAGCGAGAAGGACGACACGGGAGGGAGCCGACGGCCTCGTGCGTCTCAGGTACGAGGCACTGCGGAAGAGTACGCGGGCGAATGAGAAGGAGGCGCGCGACGTTTCTGAGGGATGAGAAGACGGAGCGGAAGGTTGCTCGAGAAGGTCGAAATTGGGTTCGGGTGAGCCTTATTTCAGTTGGCTGAAATCACCCAAACGAGCAGAGCCGGAGCAAAAGACCTGGACTGAGGCGAGCAACACCGGAACAGAGGACCCGGACCAAAAGTAAACCTTGTTGACTTTACTGGTCCGGGTGCCCAGAACCATTTCGGGCGCTCGGACCAGTCCGGGCGCTGGTCCGAGCGCCCGGAGCCATTCCGGGCGGCTGGAGTTGGATTTTGACCAGGATTGCGTCTAACGCGATCCGTTGCGAAGGGGATAAAAGTTTATCCCCTCCCAGGCGCCTGGAATAAAAGTTTATCCCCTCCCAAGCGCCTGGACCCCTTCCAGGCATCCCGACCAAGGCTATAAATATAGCCTTGGTCCAGAAGCTTTGAAAAAAACTCAAGATTTCTGTATTCCAACATTTGTGCACTTCCGTGTTAGTTTAGCTTATGTTTTTTTGCGCTTCCATTGCTGTAAGAGGCTTCTCCGCCTGAAGGAGATATTATAGTGCGACACTTTCCTTGGATTAACAACCTCCCAGGTTATAACCAAGTAAAAACCCTTTGCCTCTTATTTTACTTTCTGTTTAGTTAATTTATTTATGCAAGTGTTCTGTTTAAAGTTTGAGAAGGGTTGTTTTTGTTTTCGCAGGGCTATTCAACCCCCTTTCTAGCCGACCACCGCGATCCAACATAACCAACCTTGCCTTTTATTAATAATGAAATATGATACAAAAATGAGCCCTTTTCAATCATCTCATAATTGGTACTAGGGCTAATACTAACCGGTTATAGCGTAGACCTCAGCTACCAGTCAGGATTCAGTAGGTTTGCGCCTCGGCCGATGTGAATGTGACTGTTTGTCTGAGTCTGACCCCCTCTTCTGGAGTCAGAGGGCCACGAGCGGGAGGAGCAGGATGAGTCCGCCTAATAGGCTCTAGAACAGAGTGGGCAAGCGACATCACCTGAGGGGCAGTAGGACGAGAGACAATATATGCGACACCCCGGAAGTAGTTGGAGTAGAATGCGGAAGGCCCGCCTACCCAAGATTATGTACCTCGGTGATTTATTTCCAAAGCGCTTAGTGGGAGGGGCATAGTCAGAGACGCTCGGGCGAAAGTGTTAGCTGCAGCTAAAGGAGGGTTAGAACGAGAGGCAAAAGAAAGGCAGGGCGAAGATAATAGTTACCAAGAAAGTGTGGCAACTCTGAAGGAACGAAACTTAGTCTAAATAGATATAGCACATCCTCCATTAGCAACATGCCCAGATCAAAGCGCCAACCCTCTAGTTGCGATGACACCTCTACAAAAGTAGGGTCTGAGCGATAGTCTCCCAGAGGAGGCGCCGAAGGAACGAATGACCGCTACTCGGTAGGCCACTCCACAACAGAGGGAAAGCGAAGGAATAAGTACTTCTCTTTCCACTCTAACTCTGAAGGGGGTAGGGGAGCAAAAAGGGTAGTCTGAGTATGAGCCTGGAAGAGAAAAAGACCCTCACTATGGCGCCTGGGGGAGGGGGGGGGGGTGAAGAAGTAGTGAAACAGGCGAGGGGTCTAGTGAATATCACACAAGTCACACATAAGAACGAACCCACATAGAACCTGAATGGAATTGGGGGCGAGTTGACAAAGGAGAATGTGAAAGTAGTGACTCACATTGGAGAAGAAAGGGCGGATAGGAAAACGAAGATTGACCATAATCTGTTCTTTGAAAAAAGTCACATAACCTTGAAGAGGTCGGTAGAGTCGATGGACCTCGGAGGGTATGATGGTGTGCATGACCATGGACACTTCATACACAAAGCGGAGATTCTCTAGATCTACATTGATGAAGGTTGGGACTCCAGGAGCGTACCTAGGTGTGGGAGAATCCATGGAGAGGTTACAGACAGAAAGCAAGAAAGCAAAGGCATGGAAGAAGGAAAAGAAGGGAAGATGACTTCAGCTATTAGCGATAAGTCCAAGTGACAGAAGCAGGCTATTTATAGCTGTCTGGGAGGACGCATGGAAGAATGCCTTAACATCAGCGCCAATCATGCGATCGATAGACGAGGTAGCTGATGTCAGCTATAGGTATAGTAGCGAGGTTGGCCGTTGGATAGTCTTGGAATATTGTGCAGAAGTGGTCTTGTCAAAAAAAAGCTGGATCAAGGGATACATGGTACAAAAGGAATGAAAGTCTTTATAACCTCGGAAATAGACGATGCTGCAGTAGTCCTTGCCTGGGCAGGTGGGATGTCTCTGAAATCACTGCGACTCGCGACCAAGCTGCTCAGGAATCGATAAGGGGTGACCCGCTCAAGAAAATGAAGTGGCTATTAATAACTAACGATAACGTCTGACCAGGGAGAGCCAACCCTTCTGTCAATGATGCTTGCTTGGGTGATAGGCCCACCAGGAATTCACGAAGGGGCTGGGCACATGACCTATTACTTAACCGCATGAGGGGAAGCATAAGGATAAAATGTCAAAGACACTTAGACACAATGTTGCCCGCTAACAGCTTATTCGCTTACACAACATTTTTGATAAACTTCAAGTTTAAAAGCCTACATCATGGTTCAGAATAAAAGAAGGTAGTTACAAGACATCTCAGACTACTGAAAAGAAGGAAAGGCTTCGTCAAGGAGCTTGTTGAGGAGATGGGTCCGGTCCAGAAAGTTTTCAGGAGGAGTTGACCGGAGCAAGCCTTTCTCTTGCAGCTACAATAAAGCTCCTGTGCCACCATAACAAAACATCTGGTTGATAATATTACCTATCTTAGCTCCAAAATCTTTGGAAGCTAGAAAGGAGGTCTTGTGAGCTATTAGACGAGAGTCCTCACCCGCCTGGTAGTCCTTCAGCTCTTCCCTTACCTTATTTGTGTCATCCCATGCCTTAGCCAACTCCTGATGAGCAACTGCTGTCTCTGCCTTGGCCGCTGAGAGCTTTGCCTGAACATATTTGAGAGTAGCCTGAGCCACATCCAATTGCTTCTGAAGGGAAGCCTCCCGATCTGTGCTGGCAGACAGATCTGCCGTTTTAGCCGCAAGGTCTATCCACAGGGAGGCATGTACCTTTTGGAGGTCCTGTAGTTGGGGGGGAGAGGTTGGTAACCTCTGCGCCCCTCACCTCCAAGTCGGCCAGGATCTGAACATGCCTTAGGCCCTCAGACTTAAGTTTGGACTCACTGGTCTTCAGGGCGATCTTTAGGGACTACACCTTCTCTGACTTCGCGTGGGCCAGGTCTCAGGCAGTTCAATTTTGCTCCTCCACCATTTGTAGGTGAGACTGAATCAGGATCTTAGAGGTCATCAAGTCAAAAGCACGACTAGCGGTCACAGGAGATGTCGTCTCCTGAATTCAAGTCCTCAAGGACTCATTCTCCCGATGAAGACTGGCTACGTACTGGGAGAGGCTCAGCCCCATAACATAGGTTTGTAAAGAATGCGGGCAGGATTAGCAATATTCCAAGGACATGAAGAGGAAGCAGATAAGACTTACCGACACTAGTCGTTGGGAGAACTGGTCGGCCAAGTCCAGTTGGGGGCATTCTAAAATCTGGTCGGTAGTGCTTTTCTATGAATCGGCCAGAGCACCATGAAGTTACACCTGACCTCGGTTGGGAGAAGTGTTAAAGGAAGGGATGGGACCCAGCACTTGGAGGGATGGAAGTTGAAACGAAGAAGTGAAGGAATATTGTCCTTTGAGATGCTCCTGAGGGAGAGAGGAGGAAGCAGGAGCTGAAGGTGGCTACTGGCTCGAGGATGGAGGAGCAGAAGGCATAGAAGTCCCGGGCTGATTTTCTGCTCGGGAGGTTGTCTGCTCCTAGACTAGGATAGGGACAGGAGAGGAGGCTGCAACCTCCGATAAAGCCGGAGTGCTTACTCAGGCGAGAGTTTTGACCTTAGAGGACGCTCGCGACATAGGAGGCCTCTGGGGTGAAGATTGGATTGATGGAGTAACACGCCTCCTCTTGCGTTGAAAGCGCAAATATTGCTCGGGAGTCGGAGAGGAGGCTTGTTCACCAGCTGTGGCCTTGATAGGAAGTGATTCATCTTTGGGGGCCTCAGGGTCCCCCAATTGTTGAGAGGAGACCCCTGCTGAGGCGCTGGCCTAGGGAACCTCCTGGCCAGATATAATCTCTCTACCTCGCTTTTGCAGGATTTCACTGGGCATTACGGAGGAGTCAAGGGCGAAGGATGGGAACATGATGACTTCTGCAGGCAAAAGAAAATACCTCAGTTAGTGAAGATATAAAAGGAGAGTCAGGTAATTTTACCAAAAGGTGCGCTCAAAGACGTCTAGATGGGGCTCAACCCGAAAGTATACAACACACTCTCCCGTAGAAAAGAAGATAGTCGAAGTTGCACTCCATCTAGTTTCTCAGAAGCCGTGAGACAGTCGGGCCGGTGCTGATGATCACACAACTCAAAAGGAGAAGGAAGATTAGGACGCCATTCAATAGGCCAAGTTATGAAATCAGACAACTGGACATAGAAAAAATGAGACTTCCAGCCTTTATTAGAAGAAGGCATGCCATCAAAAAATTTATATCCGATCCTAGATTGCACCATGAAGACACCCGACTCCGATCACTTAAGGGAATAGAAATGATGAAAAAGTTGAGGAGTCAAAGGAATCTCATATAGGCGGCATAGAATTACCATTCCACACATGATGTGGAAGGCATTGGGGGTGAACTGGGATACCAAAATACCGACTCAAAGAGGAAAAGAAGGAAGCGATAGGAAAACGGAGACCGTTGAGAAGTTGGTCTTTGAAGAAGGTCACGAAGCCAGTGAGAGGAGGATAAGGATGGTCATCAGGTCCCGGAAGGCGAAATTGGTATGCTTCAGAAAGCTGCAACCTAAACTGTACCGACCTGAGGTCACTCCTATCAAAATCAGAACAAAAATATGCATACCACGATACCACCATTTCTCCGGACATTGTCGAATGAAAAATGAGGGAGTAGAAGAGAAGGGAGGAGAAGCACTTACGAAAGAGATGTGCGAAGAGGAAAGCGAATGAGCAGAAATAAGCAGAGAAGAAAAAGTCGAAGGAAGACGAAGCGCTGGTGCACAACTGGACAATTGAAACCCTTAAGGAACCTGGGGATTTGAGCTGGACAATCGAAATAGTGAGTTGTACTACAATCATTAGATTAAGGGAGAGAAGCGCCATCGGGTCACGTGAAGAAAGGTTGCATCAGACATCATTTCATGGGGAGTTCGGGGGACATGTGTCAGCTTCCTATGAAAGGCCATTTATGATGGAAAGGACTGAGAAATCATGGAGTTGATATGGGAACAGTGGCACCATGCCTCACAGGTACCATATCTCGAGGACCGAAAATTCCATGCGGCTTTCTCGGAAAGTGGAGTAAGATGTGGCGGGAAGCGTCGATCAAAATTTAGTGCCTAATCACAACCTCGAAATCAGAGTAAGATTCAAATCTAACTAATGCCTTATGTAATACATTTCATGATTACAGGTGGATTGAGATAAATCCACAGGCGCATTTCCTTCAATCTTCAATGACCTCTCGTTCAACATTCCAGACTCTCTCCCTAGCGTGAGTTATAAGTGAGCGTGCTCTCACGACCAACGACCTCTCGGTCGACATTTCAGACTCTCGCCCCAACGTGAGTTATAAGTGAGCATGTTCTCACAACCAATGACCTCTCAATCGACATTCTAGACTCTCGTCTCAGTGCGAGTTATAAGTGAGAATGCTCTCATGACCAATGAACTCTCGGTTAGCGTTCCAGACTCTCTCCCCAGCGTGAGTTATAAGTGAGTATGCTCTCACGACCAATTACCTCTCGGTCTGCGTTCCAGACTCTCGCCCTAACGTGAGTTATAAGTGACCATGCTCTCACGACCAACGACCTCTCGATCGATATTCCAGACTCTCACCCTGGCGCGAGTTATAAGTAATGCTCTCACAACCAACGACCTCTCGATCGACATTCTAGACTCTCGCTCCAGCATGAGTTATAAGTAAGCATGCTCTCACGACCAACGACCTCTCGGTCAGCATTTCAGACTCTCACCTCAGCGCGAGTTATAAGTGAGCATGCTCTCACGACCAACGACCTCTCGGTCGGCATTCCGGACTCTCGTCTTAGCGCTAGTTATAAGTGAGCATGCTCTCACGACTAATAATGTTTAAGTCAACAATCCAGACTCTCGCCCTAGCGCGAGTTATAAGTGAGCATGCTCTCATGATCAACAACCTCTCGGTCAGAATTCAGACTCTCGCCTCAGCACGAGTTATAAGTGAGCATACTCTCACTACCAATGAGCTCTCGGTTGGCATTGTAAACTCTTGCCCCAACGCGAGTTATAAGTGAGCATGCCCTCACAACCAATGACCTCTCAGCCGGCGTTCCAAGCTCTCCCCTCGGTGCGAGTTATAAGTGAGCATGCTCTCATGACCAACGATCTCTCGGACGGGATTCCAGACTCTCGCCCTAGCGCGAGTTATAAGTAAGCATGCTCTCACGATCAACAACCTCTCGGTCGACATTCCAGACTCTCGCCCCAGCCCGAGTTATAAGTGAGCATGCTCTCATGATCAATGACCTCTCAATTGACGTTCCAGACTCTCACCCCAGCGCGAGGCGTAAGCCAGCGAGGCCTCCACTAACGACCTCCCATGGGCAATTCATGTTACTACCGTCACTCAATTCGTGGAGCATCTTCTATTTACAACCTTTTTTTGTTAAAGGCATCCGCATAAAGCAAGGGAGTTCTAGTAGGAAAAAGGTAAAAGGGCAGGAATAAAGACTGAAACATGATTAGATCTACATTTAATAAATTACAGGGAAGCACCCCTCAAAATCTCATTCTTGAATCAGTAAATACATTGAGGTCATCTAAGTGCTTAACATTCTCTTCCTGGGCTAGCCGTGAGTCGGCACCCCAGGCAACAATGTTCTGTTTGACCTGCTTTCTCAAGATGGATTCGAGCTTGTTTTAACTCAGCTTGAGTCAACTGAAGAACGCGCCGTTGTTGAGTGATGGTTTCATTTTTAATCTTTACTTCTTCCTGCATAAGGGACATGGAAGAAGTGTGTTTCTCTTTTAAATAGATCATGAATTGAGTTTGGCTCTCCAGGTCTAAATAGGCCTTTTGTTTTAGCGCCACCTCAGCGCGTGCCCATGATTTAGTGGCCAGCCAGAGATCCTCAATTTCCCTTCGAAGGGAAGATTGAAGATCCCTCTCCTGTATCATCTCGGCTAAAGTCGTATCCTTCTGGGTAAGCAGTTGGGTCAGATGACCCAGTTGCTGGCAATGGTGTTGCAGTTCATCAAACTTGGAGTTCAACTCCATAATTACGAGATGTCAGTTAAAGGAAATCATGTATCTGTGGGTGAAGGTCAACCCCCTTTTAAAGAGGAAGAGAGAAGAAGTCAACTTCTGTACAGATTAAAGTGGCCCTTCTCCCGAGGCTGATTGAGCAATTAAACAGGCTACAATACCGATGACCCGGGAAGAGAAGAAACATTTATAGTCATAATGGAGAAGTAAATGAAACTCGAGTTTAGGTCTAGTTAGTTGGACTTGCGCCTCCTACGACTAGACTTGGAGGGGAGGCTTGTGATATGGTGCATAAAGGTGGGGTCCGATAAGGCTAGACAGTCATAAGTCAAGGGGATGTGACAGTCAAGGGAAGTTAGAAGTCAAGGGGATGTGACAGTCAAGGGAAGTTAGAAGTCAAGGGGATGTGGCAGTAAAGGGCAGTCAGAAGTCAAGGGGACGTGGCAGTCAAGGCCAGTCAGAAGTCAAAGGGGCGTGACAGTCAACAGTTAGGAGGGGAAAGGAGTTAGATCGCCTAACTTCATCAGTCGCATAATTCTCGATCGGGTACAGACATATCAGGGTCCCAGATCTTAGACAAAAGATGCAACATGGAGTAATACCTGATCTGCCCCGACTGGTCGGATTTCCTTAGCTCAGGCCGTATAGCCAGACCCGATACTTTCAGTAAAATAACTCCACTTATGCCTTTAGTGATCCAAACGCATAAGATGGGGCCCTCACCATAGCTTGCCCCCCTCATCAAGACTTGTGCCAGGTAGCACACTCGAACGGTCATCCCGAGTTGTTCGTAGCTAAACCTGGGTGGGACAGAAAGCACTAGACAACAACAATGTCAGGGAATCGTAAACTCTTGTCGGGGAATAACTGCCATATGTCAGGGAATATTCTAATGGTCTGCTATCATCTGCGATTGGAACCTTCATTCCACCAATAGGAAGTTGTTGTACACTTGCTCTCACCCTACAGTTCCTGACATCCAAGATTCTCTGACAACATGCAGGCTCTGAAGGTACGCAACATCATATAAAAAGGGAGGTCTTCTTCCTTATCCAGGTACGCGCACATACACACTCGTCTTCTATAGTTCTTTTATCTTTTGAATACTATTCTTCTGGGGAAAAAGTACTTGACTTAAGCGTCGGAGGACTTGAGCCGAGGACTTTTTCACTAGTTTCTGGTGTCTAACGCTTCGTGTGCTTGTCTGAGTGTGCGTAGAGCCTAAATACCGCCGGTCTCATCATCACTGTCCTTGAGCTCCATGTGGGGGTTCACCTTCCTGGTGCACATACGTTAGGTGTGTTCAAGTCGTCTCTTCATTAACACTAACGCCATCTTAGCCGACCTTCGTCTGACTCAGATTTTGGACAAGATCATAAATGATATTAAGATAAAAGTTGACGTTGATGTCGACGCTGACTTTGACTCTAACATCAATTTCTATGTCGACTTTGATGCCAAATTTTGATGCCAATGTTGATGTCAATGACGACTTTGACGCTGGCACTGACTTCAATGTCGACTTTAACAAATGAGCTACAAATATTTGAATGCGTTAATCTTAACTAATAAATGCATGCAAGATGTATTAGGTTCTTGAATGCGTAAGTCTTTAACAAAAGTGAGGATAATTTTATAAATTTATATATTTAATTCTCATTACTCTTATTTTTCTCCCAAACATGGTAACACATGTTACATTAATGAACCTTCCCTCCCTCCCAAACAAGGAGAATATAAATACTTTACTTCTCCTTCTTTTCCCTTTCGTTAATGAACCTTTACTCACCCCATTCAAACAGAGGGTAAGAGAATATGGCCAATGCTTAACAACATTATAGCAAATAAACTTTCATAATATATCTACCATAAAAATTTCATAGCCTTATAAGTTACAAGGATACTACATTGCATAAGGAATTGGCTTTCTATTAGTTTCTCCTCAAAAATCAAGTTTCCTAGCAAAAAAAATCAAGAACATCTGATGTAAATCTTCACTAACGAAAGGGAACCTTTATTTGAATCCATGGAGCTTCCCATATGTTAGATTCATACAAAACAAAAAACTCAGTGATCTCCCATAGTTGATCTTGATCTTCACTTGTCATCGGATGAATGATTATGAACAAATCATAAAGCTCTTCAAGATTCACAAACCAAATCTTACAAAGATATGTTCTTTTTTACCAATTACTTGCTCACGCCTTCCCTCTCGATTCGTTGGACACCTCTTATATAAAGGCAAGCGACAATAATGTTGCTCATAAAGGAAAAATATGAAGGGGAATAGACACCCTTTTATCTTCGTAACTCCTACATCTCCAAGTCAATCCATAAATGTTAACTAGTCACAAAGACCATGTAAACCACATAGACTATATTGCAATCAAGTCACAAAAACTAGAGCAAAACACTAATTAGTCACAAAGACCAAATAAGAACCTCCATTCCATACTTTAGGAAAAATGGTTCATTCGACAGTAAGTACACTGAGCAATTATTGCTAAGAAGATTGTTACACCTTATATAGCTGCTCTATATAACGAATTAGAGACATCAATAACTTGTCTTTATCACAAATTAAATTATTTACATCAATACAAACATCTCTAATCCCTCATAACGATAATTATGTCGAGAGCATGTTTAATATCTTCTTTAAATACAATTATTTACAATCATATTTTAAGTACTCAACAAAAAATATAATTGGTCGACTAGTGAATAAATGTCAAAGATGTAAATCTATCTTAATCTTCCTTCTTAGCTTGAATCTATTCATTCTAATTAGTCATTTTCCTAGTTATACTCCATAGATCGAAGCACCCATAGCCAATATGAAATATGTCAAAGTAGCAGACACTGATCAAAACTTCAAGTAAATAGCTAAATGGTCACTTAAGATAAGATTGAGATTAACTTATAATTTTATGGGTCTCACATAGTAGAGAAGTAAAGATCCATTCTCCTATTACTCTTATTGTGGACATAACACATATGGTATGAATCACATGCTACGATATTTTCTCTTTACCAAAAAGAGTGCATGTTTTTCTCAAAATTTAACATCATACATATTTTGATCTAGACATACCTAATATCTAATTCTGAATTCAACATATAAATTCTTATCTAGCCTTAAACAAAAAAAAATGATTAACCAGGCTGGGTAACGTCGAGCCTAGGGTGACCGACCCGGCCCCACAGAAGTTTCCCACCGGCCATCAAGGTAAATCGGGAAGTGCTCGCAGCGGGCATCCCAAGAGCCCAGCATCCTTTAGTTGCGTTCCCCATTTGGAGAAAAAATTCCTACAAATTCGTCATAGTTGGGGCTCGAACCGCGGATGCCTAAGTGACAACGTAGATGCCCCGCCGTTGCATCATAGCCCCGGGGGCCTTATCTACCCTTAAACAGATTCAGTAAATGGTGGTTCATTTACTCCAATCATTACATAAATGATCTCATCTTAACACCATTATCAAGATGACCTTAACTTATAAATATATCTCTATTCACAACTATATAAACTATCACATAAGTAACAGTCTTACTTCTATTTATACTTGACAAATATAGATGATTGTCCATGTGAGTGGACCAATTTCAACCTGCTAACATGTTTATCGAGACATTATCCAAATGTAACAAAGACATATATACTGAATAGATCATGCCATTTTCATATGTCTAATTATTTTTACTATATGTTACATTCTTCGAAGTCCCAAAGACTTCACATGTCCTTGAAATGACTCTTTAGTCAATGACTTAGTAAAAGGATATGCAAGCATATTACATGTAAGGATGTACTCAAGAGCTATCTTTTTTCTTGTCAGTAATATCCCTTACAAAATTATACTTAATCTATATATGCTGCCTTTGCTGTGATATTTGAGATCTTTGGAAAAAGCTATAGTAGCTTGACTGTCACAGTACACTATAACAAAACTCCCATTGTCCTCAACAGTCTTCAGATGTTTTAGGAACCTTCTTAACCAGACATCCTTTTGCACAACCACTGCACAAGCCACATACTTACATTCCATTTTCAATAGTCCTACACAAGCTTATTTCTTGCTATTCCATAAGATGACACCTCCATTTAGCAAAAAGGTATAACTAGATATGGAATTTCTATGGTAAAGGTCCCTTGCCCAATCTGCATTTGTATAGTCATTCAGGCTCATATTGGATCCTTGGAAATAGAGACAATAATCCACTGTCCCTTTGAGATATCTGAATATCCTATTCGCTTTCCAGTGTCTCGATCCTAGGTTTGATTGAAAATAACTAACTAAGATAACAACATAACTTATATCATGCTGAGTACACAACATAGTGTACAATAAACTACTAATAGCATTGACATATGATTTTTTATTCATTTCAACTATTTCTTCAGAAGTCTTGGGATACATACTTTTGCTCATAATAATATCTTTCACTGTAGGTGTTTGTTTAATGTTGTAATTTGATATATTGAAATGTTGTATCATCTTAGTGATATAAGTCTCTTGAGACAAATCTAAAAACCTTTTTGATCGATCTCTAATGATCTTCACTCCTAAGATGTACTCAGCTTCTCCCATATCTATTATGCCAAATTGTGATGAAAACCATGATTTGACTTCTATCACAGACTTTATGTTACTTCCAGCTATTATCATATTATCAACATATAATGATAAGATGATAAACTTTTCTTTTTTTTTCTTAGGTAAACATAATAATTCTCATTGATCATTTCAAAACTATAAGATAAAATAACTTCATTAAATCTTATGTTCCATTGTCTCGACACTTGCTTTAACCCATATATAGACTTCTTAAGTCTACATATTCTATTCTCTTGGCCTTCAACAATATAACTTTCTAGCCGTGCCATATAGATTTCCTTGTCAAGATTACCATTGAGGAAAGCCATTTTTACATCCATCTGATGTAATTCTATGTCAAATTGTGCTACTATAACTAGAATGACACATATTGACACAAATATAACAACTGGGGAGAATGCCTCTTCAAAATCAATACATTCTATTTGATTATATCCTTTTACAACTAATCAAGCTTTGTATAGATTAATTGATCCATTTACTTTCCTCTTAATTTGAGAATCCACTTATTCCCAATGATTTTTCGGCCTGGAGAAAGATTGACTAAATCCCAAACTTGATTCCTTTTCATAGACTCCATTTCCTCATCCATTGCAATTTTCCATTCTTCTCTAACTGAGCATCTCAAAGCTTCCTCAACCATTCGAGGTTCCTCATTATCAACTGGTAGAATCACCAATGCCTCATTCTCCAAGGAATAATCTAACGACTACTTCTTTGTAGGTTAGATAGTTGAGAAACTGACTCATTCATTGGTAAATTACTCTCACTAGGTTGACTAGATTCAGACATCTCTCGTGATACCTGATTTGTTGATAAAGGAACATTATCCTCCTCCTCTATTGCAAATAGTGAAATCATTTTATCAACTGCACCTCATGTTGGGTTCTTAGTTTCGAGAAAAGTAGCATCTCTGGACTCTATTTCAGATATAGTTCTATTTGGTCTCTTACTAATGAAGACATAATTCTTAGAAGTCTCAGAATACCTTATAAAGATACACTTCTTATCTTTGGGTCATAATTTATCATATTTATGAGTCTTATCATGAACGTAGACAGTTTATCCCAAGGTCTAAGATTACTCAAATCTAGTTTTCTGCCGGTTTAACGTTCATATGAAGTAGATGGAACAGATTTAGAATGCATTTGGTTAAGTATATAGGTTGCAGCTAATAACGCATCTCCCCAATAGAAAATAGGTAAATTAGCTTGAGCCATCATATTTAGAAGAGTTTGATTTTTTTTCTTTTAGCAACTCCATTTTATTGTGGAGTTCTAGGGATAGTAAGTTGTCTAATAATTCCTTTATCATTACATATTGTCTTGAATTGATCAGATAAATATTCACCTCCACAATCAATACGTAAGGTTTTGACCTTATTTTCCAATTGATTCTAAACTTTGTTCAAAGAATGTTTGAAGTAATCTAATGCTTCAAATTTATGAGAAATCAAATACACATGACCAAATCATGTGAAGTCATCAATAAATGTAATAAAATATGAACTTCCATTTCTAGCCTTCATATTCATTGGACCACAAATATCTGAATGAATTAATTATAATATTGACTCAGCTCTAATAGCCTTACCAAATGGTTTCCTAGTTGTTTTTCCAATAAGACAATGCTCACATACAGATAAGTTAATCTTAGCATGAGTGCTTAACAGACATTCTTTAGGTAATTTATTTATTCGTTCTTGTCCTATATGTCCTAGTCTAACATACCACACTTTATCATTAATATCAGTATCACTAATAAGAGTAATGTTTGAAAAACAACCATTATTGTTGGTGCAATATTCCGTAGGTCAAGGTTGACCTGTTTGACTGGGCTTGAAGTGAGTCAAGCTCGAGTCTTGATGATTTGGTTTCGATGTTTGACAATACTTGTAGACAACACATGAACATTGCAGGAGCAATTGTTCATGTGGGGAGATTGTGAAGGAGAGTCAAGTAGATCAAGGTTGACTGGATACTTGACTGAAAATCCTAGTGAGTGAAGCTAGGTGAAAGTCCTGGTGAGTGAAGCCAGGCAGAAGGAAACTATAGTGAGTGAAGCTAGGTGAAAGTCCTGGTGAGTGAAGCCAGGCAGATGAGAAGACCTAGTGAGTGAAGCTAGGTAGAAGGGAATTCCTGGTGAGTGAAGCCAGGTGAAAGTCCTAGTGAGTGAAGCTAGGCAGAAGGGAAGTCCTGGTGAGTGAAGCCAGGCATGGTGAAATCCAGATGGATCAAGGTTGACCAGACATCTGGTAAAAGTCCAAGTAGGTCAAAGGGATTGACCGGATACTTGGCAAGAAGAGAAAAGTCCAAGTGGGTCAAAGGGATTGACCAGACACTTGGTGAGAGATTCCTAGCTGGTCAAGGGTGACCGGATGCTAGGTTTTATGTACCAACAAGTCATGGTTGACTGGATGTTGGTTTAGGGGGCTTTGGACTTGCTTTTGGATAAAAACCAAGATCTGAATTGATCAGCTGATTGATCCAGCAAGAACTGGATTGATCATCTGATTGATCCAATAGATCTGGATCGATCAACCGATCGATCCAGCAGATCTGGATCGATCAGTCGATCGATCCAGCAGATCTGGATCAATCAGTTGATCGATTGGATCATGCCCAATCGATCAGCTGATCGATCGGGTGAGTCCCCACGAACAGAACCCCTTTGGATTGATCCGTGGATCGATCCAGAGGTCCCAATCGATCAGTGGATCGATTGGGAGCTGCTGTTTGTGCGCGATAAGCCCTGGATCGATCAGCCGATCGATCTAGGCTATTCCAGAGAGCACAGAGGCACTCTGGATCGATCGGTTGATCGATCCAAAGCCTCCTCGATCGATTGGGAGCAATCCAATCAATCGGGATCCGATCGTTGGCGTCGTATTTAGCTACAGGCGAGCGTTTCCTTCAGCAGTGCTTACACGATTCATCTCCGATCTTCACCAGCGACTCCACAGCTCTCTCTCAAGTTCAGATCGGCAGTTCTTGAAGATTCTTGGAGGCTCTTCTAAGTCAAGAGGCGGATCAAAAGCAAGAAGAGAAGTTAGGGTTAGGGTTTATTGTAAGCTTTTGCTTGTATTTCATATCCTTTCCTTTCTTCTTGTATTGAGAGTTTGTAAAGGCTTCTCCGCCTTCGGTAGTTACCGTAGAGGAGTGTGTTTCATAGTGGAGGGTGCGTGAGTGTGTGGATCCTTGGATTAGTCACCTCTTGTGAGGTGGATACCAAGTAAAATCTATTTGTTAGTGTTGTATTTTGTTTCTTGTACATTTCCGCTGCACATCTTTGAAGAAACAAGCAACGCCAACCATGAAGCACGCGACGAGCTATTCCCCCCCCCCCCCCCCCCCCCTCTAGCTACTTTTCGGTCCCAACAATTATTTCCATAATTATTATTTGGTTCTACATCAAGAACTATGAAACTATTTGTTTCATAACTATTTTCAATTAACACAGAGTTAATATGAAGTTCCACATAATTACTATAAAAGTTTACACAATAACCTAAATCAAGACTAGTGATGGAAATTAAATTCCATCTAATCTGAGGAGCATACAGGATATCATGTAGAAACTAGGTACGCCCACTATGTAGGTTGAGTTTACAAGTGTCAATTCCTTTGACTTCAATCATTGCATTATTTTTCACATATATCTATTTGTTGCCAATCAGTACCCGATAGTACTCCACATATATAGCTCGATCACGAGCTACATAATTTGTTGCTCCTGAAGCTATAATCCAGAAAGGATAAGAATCAGTTAACAACACTGACTTGCAATATAATGCTCATGGAAAGAAGATAAAGATGAATCTACCTTTTTCAGCTTAGTACAATCCCAAGCAAAATCACCATTCTTTCCATAGTTATAATAAGTCAGTTTGCTCTTAGGTTTTATCCATATTTCTTTCCTTTCTTCTTGATTTAGTCTTATCCAGCAACAACACTAGCTTCTTTTCCTTTTCCCTTTCCTCTCATAAACCATCTTTTCTTATTCTTGGAATCAGAACCTTTACCTATAAAACCTTGTCCAGTAATCCTTGCAAATTCTATTCTCTTCGCCTTAAGTTCAACATGATGTGAAACATTAGTAAAAGTCTTGATGCTTTCACTGTGTGTCAGATTCTGTTTCATTGTTTCCCAGGAATCAGGAAGGGAATGGATTACTGCTTGAACCTGTTTATCAACAGTCAACTCATGATCAACAATCTTAAGCTCTTAAATTATATTATCGACTTCCGTCAGATGTTGGGACATGGTAACATTTGAACCCTTTTTATAGCTGTCAAACTTAATTGTCAGCTGACGAAACTTACTGAGACTTAGTCCACTATACTTCTCTAAGGGTTGCCCATACAACAAGAGCCGATGGTAATGACTCATACTCAAATATCAAGTCATCTATCATTGAACTAATCAATATTCCCTTAGTAGTAGAGTCCTTCTTTTTCCATGCCTTATAGGCATCAAGGTCATGTTTGTGTTGTGCTATAGAACCATCAATCGATTCTTCCATGAACTAATTTATAGCCTCTAGAACTTCTTGTTCCTCAAGAACGTATTGTATCTTGAGGTGCCAAATTTTATAGTTATCCCTATATAATTTCTCTCCCTTATTGAGTTCAGCTATGATGTTATTAGTTGTCATAATCTACAATAAATAAACACATTATTTATTATTTCAGTGTAATTTATATGCATGTAATTAATTATTGACTCAATGTAAATTAGAATTGATTTATAAAATTAAGTAGTAACTATGTTTTTACTCATCATTTGTATGTTTCAATCTAATCAATATTGATCAATAATATTACACACATCCCATCAAATGAACTTACATTAAATGAACGTATCATTAAATGAATTAATCATTATGATAAGACTATTAATACATAACATTCTTTATCCAAGTTCATTAATGCATAACATAACTTATTATTAAAATAACACTGTTTGTACATAACAATAGTTTTTATTACATGATTTTATTAATATGAGCTTAATACTGTTCATATATAATGATAATAACAGAATACTAATACCATAGATAAGCTAGCATCACTCCCACTAGAAAAAAAATATTCGTGTAATGGGCAATACTATTCTGTTCATCCTAGACTTGATGAAGGTAAGATTAGCCTCAGAATTATCCATCAGATCTATATTCAGATCCATTGTTTGGATCCTCCACACACTCTTTTGAATCCTCCTCTGATTCTATAAGATCTTCTTCTAAATCCTCTTCAGATTCTTCGAGATCCATTTTTAGTTCCTCAGATTTTTCGGGGTTAGATTCTTCAGGATCCTCTTCTGATTCTTCAAGATCCTATGCTAAATGAAGTAAATCCCTATACATTTCTGAATATGAGATGCACCCTTCAGAACGATCCCATAGTTGGTGTGTTATATTACTAAGATGTCTCGACAGTGACTGAACCAGAGCCCATCTTCTGAAGACCAAGTATGAAGACTTGGCAAGGAAAGTCCCGGAGGAGCGGCCTCTTGGCAAAAGGAGACTTAGCATGCAAAGCCGAAGGTAGCACTTGAAGGAAAGCATAAGGATGAGGAGTCGTGGAGACAAAAGCATCCTAAGGGCGCAAGGCTGATGGAAGATGCTTGGAGGCATAAAGTCTGAGCTAAGGAGATAATTTAAGTATGTAAAAGTGATGTAAAACTCAAGCTGTAAAACTGTTGTAATTCTCAAAGCTATAGGGTACCAGTCGACTGGTACCCACACCAGTCGACTGGTACCAAGTAAACAAAACATACAGAAACGAGACAGTGGAATTGCAACCGAGTACCAGTCGACTGGTACCTGTACCAGTTGACTGGTAAGTGACCGTTGCAGTATGACGGTAGAAAATCTTACAAAATCTTAAGTGTCGTTGAAGCGCATGAGTCGACTGATGTGCACATCAGTCGACTGATGTCGGGAAAAACTATAAAAGCAATTCTTGGAGCTTGAAGAAAAAGAAGAACTACTGTGCGAACAAAAGTGCTCCAAAGTGACTCCTAAGCTGCTAGATTTTCAGTCTCCTCCTTCAAAGCTCAGCTCTCATTTTGTAAAAGGAAGAGACAATCGTGTAAAGGTTTCTCCACATTCGCTCTTATTTCGAAAAGGAGAAAGTCTTAGTGAAACTTGATCGTGTGGGTGTGTGCCTTGGATTAGTCACCTCAAGGAGGTGGAGACCAAGTAAATCAAGGAGTTAGCATTGTTCTCTTTGTTTTTCATTATTTCTATTCTACTCTATTTGCTTCCACTAACAAGTTGTAGGTAAAAATCAAAGAAAGGCTATTCACCACCCCCCCTCTAGCCAAACACAAAGGTCCTATCAGAAATTAGATATAAAGTAGCCACTCGGCTGATTGTGTATCGTCAGAGGATGAAGCAAAATGACAACCAAAGAATCATTCCAAGATTTTTTTAGGTGAGAGATTTGGTCTAGAAGCGGATTAAGCCAGTCAGCGATGTTAGCAAGTTGGAGCCACGGTGGGGCGGACTATATAGATTGGTGCAAAAGCTCACCTCGGGCTCATATTATCTCTAGGATGTGGAAGGAAAAAACCTGGATCGGCCATGGAGTGTGAATCATCTGCAACCCTATTGGGCTTGAGAGTATGCCTGTAACAAATTGGTGTATCTTGTTTCACACTTAATAAATGAAGGTAAACTCAACTCAAGAAGTCTAAGCCCTAGACTTTTGAGTCGATCAGCCGGTTATAAGTGAACTTGCTCTCTCGATCAAGTCCCAAACTCGCGAGCCGACCGACTGATTTATAAACGAGCTTGCTTTCACGACCAAGTCCCAGACTCTCGAGCTGATCGGCTGAGTTATAAGTGAGCTTGCTATGACCAAGGTATAAACTCTAGAGTCGATCGACCGAGTTATAAGTGAGCTTTCTATCACTACAAAGTCCTAGACTCTCGAGCATATTAGTCGAGTTATAAGTGAGCTTGCTCTCATGACCAAGTCCCAGACTCTTGAGCCGATTGACTGATATTTATAAACGAGCTTGTTCTCACGACCAAGTCCCAGACTCTTGAGCTGATTGGCGGAGTTATAAGTGAACTTGCTCTCACGACCAAATCCCAGACTCTAGAGTCGATCGACCGAGTTCTAAGTGAGCTTGCTCTCATGATCAAGTCCTAGACTCTTAAGCCGAATGATCTAGTTATAAGTGAGATTGCTCTCATGACCAAGTCCCAGATTCTCAAGCCGATTGATTGAGTTATAAGTGTGCTTACTCTCACAATCAAGTCCCAGACTCTCGAGCTGATCGATGAAATTATAAGTGAACTTGCTCTCACAGTTAAGTCCTAGACTCTCGAGTCGATTGACAGAGTTATAAGTTAGTTTGCTTTCACAACTAAGTCCTAGACTCTCGAGTTAATCGATCGAGTTATAAGTGAGCTTGTTCTCATGATCAAGTCTCAAACTCTCGATCCAATCAGATGAGTAATAAGTGTGCTTGCTCACGCGCCTAAGTCTCAAATGCTACTACCTCAGCATCAAGTTATAGGCAATTTTTCCAGTGTCCTGCAACTATTTGATCATGTGTTTTTGTCCAGGCTAGTAGCTCCCATGATTTACCTCCTCCGTGTTGGCCTAGGGACGGGTTGGCGGAGGCGCTGGGGGCGAGCGAATCACCTTTTGCCACTATGTGTTTAGAACTTTTCAAGGGGATGGATTGATAATCATATTAGTGGGTGGTTATTCAATTATCACTCATATAAATTTGAAGAATTAGAGTGATGCTACTCTAAGGAAAAGAAGAGGCATGGTAAAATGCTAAGGGAAAAAGCGTCTGAGGCATAAAGACAAAGGAAAAATATATACATTAACGTGACATAAGTTTTTAAAGTATTTTATATAACCAAGAAACTTCTAAAGAAAAGTCTTTTCAAAGTGTATCAGGTAAAATCGGGGAAGACGTCCGTCAGGATATTATCCAAAATCTTCTGGCAGAGTATAAAGTTCCTAGGGATGTCTGCCGTCAGATAGTTGCCCTTCGTTAGCTTCTTGATGACCCATTCTACTCAGTAGCTAAACATTTGAAAGTCCAATCGGCAAGAAGAAAAGAACACTAGAAACACCAGCAGATAAGCATAATATCAGTTTGAGCCAAACGACGAAACAAGGAGTGAATGTCCGATCAGAGGACAAGAGATGCAAACAACACAAGTGTCCAGTCAGTCGAGGTTGCAACCTCCTTCGACTAGACTTGAAGGGGAGGTTTGTAATACGATGAATGGTGTAGGGCCCCCGAAGTCAGGTCAAAGTCTAGCGGGCAGGCTGACATGGCGATCAAAATCAAGGGAGGGGGGGGGGGGGGGGGGCAACGCTCGGGGCCAGCACGGCAGATCATCTCAGCCGAGTACCCGTCCGATTAGATCTTTGGTCCGATTGGATCCTGAGTCCCTTGGTATTAATGAAACACCAAGCTAAGTGAATATCATTTAGAGCTGAGTCCTCCTCGCTCCTCGGGATAACATGGACGATTATTTTGGCCGAGTAGTCTAGCCGATTAGACCTATGGTCTGATCAGACAAGCTGGACACTTGGTTCATCCGAGCTCTTTAGTACAAGTAGAGAGGCCGAGCGAAGACTGAGTTCTCGATAGCATTGCTTAAATCCGACCTGGCCACTCTTGTAAGTGACATCCGAGCAGACTACAGAAGGGACTCGGTCGGGTTGTCAGCTTAGCAGATTAAGGGACACTCAACTCAGCGATCCAACATTCCTCCTTATCATTTTGTGCGACAGCTGTCAAAGAATTAAAGGAATATCACTTATGTAAGTTATATACTAGAAGTTTCTACCCTACAAAATATAGAAACTGCGGGTGCATTTTGAGAAAGGTGTCAAAACATCATTATGGTCTGTCCTTTTTGGCAATGCATTAAAATTCGTGCAGAGAGCAAAATTAATATTATAAAAGGGGATCTCTACCTACAAGCGCGGTTATGCTTATGTTATAAAAATGCTACGCATCTATTGTTCATTAGGGTTCACTACTTATTGTTCGATCAGTCACTGACTTGAGCATCGGAGTGCTTGCGCCAGGATCCTGGCCCGGTTGCTGACGTTCCCTTTGACATGCAGAACCACTTGAAGTCATTTTTTTCAGCTAGAAGTCTTTACACAATCAACATTAGAGCCACTTGCCCAGTACATCATATTCTCTACTTTCAGATAGGATCACATATGAACCCAAGTGTCCATCAAAAATATTTTAAAGATTTACAACAAAACAAGGTGAGTAAATAAGCTTATAATTTCACTTTTTCTTGGCCCTCAACTTTTCATTTGTCCCATTTTGGTTCACCTAGTTTAATTAGGTGTTCTATTGGCATATCTAATTGAACTAAAGCTACAGGAGCAAAATGGCATGTCTAATTGAACTAAAGGCCAAATTGAAAAGAAAAAAAATTAGGCTCCATGCCAAAATGAAACCAGTCCTAAGAATTGAGAACACAAATCCGAATGCATTAAACAAGTTAAACAAATAAGGGAGACAACTGTTTCTAACCTCAGCATCACATTTCATCTCGGACAAGGCTTCACCATGTAAAATCTCTGTAGCAAGTAGAAAATGGCCATCAGTTTTCAGGTAGCATGTTAGTAAATTCACAAGCAATACCATAGCCTAGAGAAGGGTAAATAATGAATCAACTCATGAAATGCAAGAATTATCAACATGACATGCCATCTGTTTATTATAGTCATTCAAGCACACAGATGTCTCTTAGAGACAATGGGGGTAAAAACTGTGATAAAATTCAGTTGTACACTCTTCAAGTTAATTAACCATTTCAGACTTACAAAACGTGATAAGGCAGAATCAATTATGCCAGTTTAGAAACCACCTATTATACCTTTGAAATGGTGACTACCTCGGCAAACACAATGCACCCACACTAATCATGAAGATCTGAAGAAATGGAACAACAGTGTCTATTAGAGAAATTATAATTGCAAACATTTTGCAGAAGGAGAAATACAGATTCAGGTAGAGTTAAAGATCAAAGCAATAGCATGAAGTGTTTGGCATGGCTTGAGGGGGAAATGCCCTGTAGAACAAGTCAAAAAGCTGTCATAGAAACAGATGCTTAAAATTCTTCTGGTGCAAATAATCAAGACGCATACTCAGACAAAAAAATTGTAGGTGCAGCGGAGGCCGATAAGAGAGAGGGTGAATTACTTCTGAAAAATTAACACTATACCCTCCTCGTACTTTCAACTCAAATAGTGCAATAGAAAATAAAATAATAAAGCAATAAAGAAACAAGAAGACAGGAATTTAACCTGGTTACAACCAAGAGGGTTGTTAATCCAGGGCAGTAAGAAAAGTGCAGTAGAAGATCTCTTTTGCTGAAGGCGGAGAAGCCTTTTACACACTAATGGCTTAGAACTATTGCTAGGAAGTCGTTACAGAATTGAATGCTTGAGTTGTTGTTTATTTCCTACCTCCAGGAGCCTTTATATAGCTCCTGGAAAGTCTATCCTGAGGGTCCAAGGCGCCTCCAACAAGGTCCAAGGCGCCTCCAACGAGAGAGGGGATAAAACTTTATCCAAACAGCTCAACGTTCACTTCTGCCAGGTCCGAGGCGCCTCCAACAGGCATTGAAGGCGTCTTCAAGCTGGAGGCGCCTCCAAGCTGGCTGGCAGCTTTTTCCAGCTTGCTTGCTTCTTTGCTTCGTCTTCCGAAGTTCCGTTCTTTTGGGTGATTCCAACCAACCGAAATAGGGCTCACCCGAACCTAATTTCCGGCTTTCTCCTCGAGCAGGCTTCCGTCCGACTTCTCGTCCCTCGAACGCCACGCACGTTCTTCTCATCCACCGGAATACTCTTCCGCAGCTCTCTCGTCCTTCGGACGCACCGAGCCCGTCGGCTCCCTTCCCGTGTCGTCCTTCTCGCTAGCTGCGTCTTCCGCTCGACTTCCTGCGCTCCTAAGCTCCTGCACACTCAGACACAGGGATCAAACACAGAGCAGGACCTAACCAACTTGGTTGATCACATCAAAACACCCACGGGGACCAACAATCTCCCCCTTTTTGATATGCATCAACCCAAATTCAAGTTAGGGTTAAAATAGACAGCAAAGTAATTTTAAAAGAAAATTACTAAAGTAACATATTAAGCATCAGTTTGCAATAAATAAAATTACAACTACTAAATTAAGAGTTAATCAGAAAAAATATTTTTAATTTTAAAAAATTCTCTCCCCCTAAACATGTACTTCTCTAAATTTATACCTTTCTCTCCTCCTTTGAGCACAGCAAAAACGGGGTAACAGAAAAAAATTTAGCAAAAATTTTTTAAGTTAGAAAATTTCTAATTTAAGATGAAAAAATGTCTAAGTAAACTGAATTTATAAAATTTTCAAAAATAGAAATTAAAAAAAAAATTCTAAGTAAAATGAAAATTTTTGGAATTAAAAAAAATTCTAAGTAAAATTTCTAAGTGACAAAAGAATTTTAACTAAAATGATTTGTTTGAATTTTTTAAAATAATTTCTAAGTCAAAAAATTGATTTTTAGAATAAAAACAAATTCTAAGTAAAACTTTCAAGAGACATTTTTCTAGATAAAAAAAAATGAATTTCTAAGGAAATGTTTAAAAACTTTTCAAATCATTATTTAATTCTAATTTTAATGTTTTTATCAGAAAGTTAATTAAACATTTTTATTTCGATATTTCGGCTTTCAGGTAGTGGCGAGGCACTAGACCTTCTTGGTTATTGGAGCAACAACCACTTCCATAAAGAAACTCAAAGTTTAATTTTCTCACTGTAAGCTTTTAATTAAATAAATTAATTTAGCACAGATTTCGGAACCCAATAGAGGTTCCTTCCTACAGGGTTATTCAAAAATTTAGGGGGTACATAGTTGTTGGGCACTCTTCTAAGTTGACCATGATGGTTTCTAATGTACCAATTCAATTTTCCATAAATTCTAACTTTTGATTTTGGAAATCTATTTAGGCATGCATCATTATCTTTCAATTTCTCAATTTCAACTTTTAATTTTTAATTTTCTGATTTTAGATTATTATACATTTCTAGTGGTCATGCTTTTGCTAGGTTTAATTTCAATTCAGCATTTTCTTTTTCTAATTTGAATAAATCTTTAGAAATACATTTAATAAATTGAAAGGACTGAGTCGGGGTTAGGTTACGTACCTTACTTACCTGACTCGGTGATTCTCCCCCTTCATCGTCGCTTTCTTCTTCTGATGATCCTCCCCTTTCATCTATACTCATCTCTGAACTTAAGTCATCTTCAGGAAGATGGTTGGCTACCAGCGCTAATCCGGAGAAGGCTTCGATGTCTGATTCGGAAGAAGATGAATCTGACCAGGTGGCCTTCAGATTCTTCTGCTTGGAGGATTCTGATTTCTTGTACTTGACCCTTTCCTTTTCTTTCTGCTTGCTCTTTAATTTTGGGAAGTCATCTTTGATGTGCCCTTCTTCGTTGCAGTTGTAGCAACGAACTGTCCTTTTTCTTTGCTGATGCCTCTGTGTTTGCGATCTAAATTTATTAGAATTAAAAAATTTATTGAAGCGTCTTATCAATAGTGCAGCTTCCGATTGGTCGATCGAGGCCTTGGAGTCAGAATCATTTGATCTTGCCTTTAGGGTAATGTTCTGACTAGTCTTCACTACTCCACTGGGCTCTGCAACTCGAGATTCATGAAGTTCATGTTAGAGTGTATACTAAAAGCCTAGCTTTTGGTATAAATATTTATCTAGAAATAAGAATCACATTGGTCAAATGTCTACATTTATGATAAATGTAGTTGCTCAATTAATTTATATTGTAGATAACATTGTGTGTGGTGTCACACACAGAAGATCATGTTATTGGTTCCTTATAAATTATAAACAGTAGCTCACGACCAAGATGAAAAGGAACAAACCATTGGATGGTCGTAGTGTAATTAGGTATTAGTTTATCTTAACTATATAATTACACTAGTACACTTAGAGTGTATTGAGTAGGACCATTTGAGGTCGTTCCTTTTAAACTGACTTTATGAAGGAACAAAGACCTCAGTTATTATGGAAGTGTGTGCTCTTAATCCTAATATAATAATAAGCACATATATTTGATATTTATTTCTTTAATTTATCAATGGGTGAGTTTTAGTTCGATGAATCAATAAGCCCGATAAGTTGGGAAATGATATCACTTATAGTGTGTGTTGTTGATTATAGAAGGAAACTGTGTCCTAGTAATCTAGGTTGAGAATGTCCCCAAGAGGAACTCATAAGGATTGTCATGTTAAACCCTGCAGGTGGACTTAGTCCGACATGATGATGAAGTTGAGTGGTACTACTCTTGGAGCTAGATATTAATTGAGTTGTCAGTAACTTACTTAATTAGTGGACATTTGTTATCTTAAACACAGGGAGACTAACACACTCATAATAAGAAGGAGCCCAAAATGTAATTTGGGATTGGTGCGGTAGTTCAATAATAGTACTTTAGTGGAATGAATTATTATTAATGAAATTAAGTTGTGTGTTCGGGGCGAACACGGGATGCTTAATTTCATCGGGAGACCAAAACCAATTCCTCCTCTCGGTCCCTATCGTAGCCTCTAGTATATAGAGATTTATACCCACCGCATACCCACCTTCTTACCCATCCAATGGGGCCGGCGAAGCTAGCTTGGAACCCAAGCTAGGGCCGGCCAAAATCAAGTGGATGAGTCATGTAGGTGGCCAGCCAAAGCTTGGGTCCCAAGCTTAGGTGGTCGGCCACTAGAATATTAAAAAGGATTTTTATTAAATTATTTATTATGTGGATATCATGATTTTAAAAGAGAGTTTAAAAATTAAAGATTTCCTTTTATAGCTTTCTACAAAAGATTAAGAGAAGAGATTAATCTCTTTCCTTATTTGTAGTTTAAAAGGATGATTTTAATTTTTGGTAAAAACTTTCCTTATTTGTAAATCATCTACATGTTTAAAAGAGAGTTTAAAATTTGAAATCCTTCCTTATTTGTTGATTAAAGGAGGATTTTAAATTTTAAGAAAACTTTCCTTTTTAACCATGTTTATGATTTAAAAGAAAGTTTAAAAATTAATAATTCTCTTTTATTAGTTTCTACAAAAGATTAAGAAAAGACTTGATATCTTTCATTATTTGTAGATTAAAAGATATTTTAATTTTTAGAGATAACTTTCTTTTTATCCACATGTTTAAAAGAAATATTTTAATTTATTAAATTTCCTTTTTATAAACCAATCATGAAGGGATTAAATTATTGGAGAAATTTTTATAAATTTCCAGAAACAAATTAGGAAGTTTTAATTCTTATTTTAATTAAAACTTTCCTTGATTTGGGGCTTGAGGTGGCCGACCATTGTATTTGAAAAATAAAATTATTTTTAATTAAATAATTTTTCTTTTCAATGGAAAAAGAATTAAGGAAATTTTTATTAAATTTTCCTTATTTGCCAAGACCAAGGATTATAAAAGAGGGGGTAGAGGAGGCTTCAAGGTGAACGACTCTATTCTATTTTTCTTCCTCTTTTCCTTGGTGGTGTGGCCGGCCCTTCCTTCTTCTCTTCTTCTTCTCTTTGTGGCCGAACCTCTTCATGCTTATGGAGTTTTAATTGGTGGCCGAATCTAGCTTGAGGAAGAAGGAGAGAAAGCCTACATCCCTTGGAGCTTGGTTGGTGGAAAAGATCTTCATCTTTTGGAAGCTTTGTGCTTGGCCGAAATTTGAAGAAAGGAGAAGGTGCTTTGGTGGTTTCTCATCTCGGAAGATCGTTGCTCACACAATGTATTAGGTTAGAAGAGGAATACGGTAGAAGATCAAGAGGTTTTTCTAAAAGGTATAACTAGTATTTTTTCTTTCCGCATCATACTAGTTATTTTTGGAAATAATACTAAATACAAGAGGCATATGATTCTAGAGTTTCGAATTTGTTTTCGATATAGTGTTTTTTTGTTTTTCTTTTCCTTGTGATTTGATTGTTCTTTTCGGTTAACCTAAAGTTATTTTAGGAAATTAAATATTAGCTTTCCATAAAAGGTTTTGTCTAGTCGGTGGTGGTTGCTCCCATATCCAAGAAGGCCATGTGCCTCGCCACGTCAGTACTGGGAACCAATTATGAAAATTAATATTTAATGGAATTAATAACTTAAGGTGACTTGGGTCGAACGTGTTAAGTTCCGCAGGAGATCCAAGTCAAAACCTAAAAGAACAAATAGATTAAGTTTTGGATCAAACGTGCTAAGTTCCGCAGGCGATCCAAAATTTAATTTAAAAGAACACATGGTAGCTAGGAAAAGGTTCAGACCTTTGTACAAAATTTTTGTACAGTGGAACCTCTAGGTTTTTCGAGTAGCAACCAACAATTGGTATCAGAGCTAGGGTTTTGCCTCTATGTATTTGGTATTAGTTTAATCACATGTCATACATAATTTAGGCAGGATAATAGTTGGATGTGCTAACTTTGTGGATGCAGGATTCAACTATTATGGCTTATAGTTATTATGTGTGTGATTGGACCCTTGGACATGTCAAGGCCATTTTATTGTGTGTGCATGATTGTATTATAAAATACAGCAGGAGCTGTATTTAGTTTTATTAGGATTTTATTTTTGATCTAGTTACATGTACATTCCTTTTATGGAATATAGGATCGATGGATGTAAATTTTATTTTATGTTCGATCTAGTTTACATGTACATTCCTTCGAGGAATATAGGATCAAAATGTAAAATTCTATTTATGTCGCGAATCGAATCTTGCAAAGCGTGGAACCTTCTAAGGACCAGAGGCGTAGTGGAACTAGGAGCAAGATGGATGCGACAGCTAGACCCGGTGGCAGTGGCCAAATATGGCAGCAGCTTGGGATGACAACACACGGAGGACAACAAGAGATAAAAGCCATAATAGTTGAAAATTAGATTTTCTATTTATTGCTTTTATATTGTGTTGTGTGTGCATGTTAGTTTACATATTTAGTAGGCTAGCATAGTTAAAATTCCTCATTTATAAATAACTAAGTGGGAGAGGGATTTTTAAGTAAATCCCATGGTCTCCATTACTGGTTTGTAAGTGATGCAAACAAGCTTGCGCGTTGGCTCTGAGTGCCTTCCTCCATAACGGATGAGCTTGTTTGTGGATCACTAGAACAGACTTCCATTTTTGGATGACTATAGGAAGTTAATTAAGAGCGTGTGATCTTCCCCAATGGAAGGGGCATAATCTTATTAATGGACTTAGTGTCAAGTAATGGTATACACTTAGACACATCTAATAGTATCCTCCCCATCGGAGTCACTGCTATTATTTGTGTGACCAAATGATACCAACTATTAATTTTATTTGTCAAAAAGTTAGGTTGACAAGATAATAAAATTAATGGGTTAAAACCCTCCTTTTACAAATGTTGAATTTGTATACGTCCACACTAACGTGGCAGGCAAAATTCACGGTGTTTGAGGTGTTGGTGAATTTAAATAATATTATTTGAGGAATCAATATTTTTTAAATTCAAAAGTTTTTGACCAAATATTTGATCAAAGACAGATCAACTATTAATTTTATTCGTCATAAAGTAAAGTTAACGAGATAATAAAATTAATGAATAAAATCTCCTCTTCGATTTTGTATACGTCCACACTATCGTGGCATACAAAATTCATGGGGATTTTTAAAGAGTTGATCTTGACCAAGTATTTTTGTGATTCTTAGGATTTAAAATGTTTGTCAATCCCCTAGTAGTCATACTATAAGAAAGACTTAGTAATCCCAATTGTAATGATTGGAAATAGGACTTGGACATTAAGGTAAACTGTCTTCTTAGAACTAAGAACAATATAGGTATATTTAATTCATTAGTTGAAACATGTTTAGTGGTGTTATCTACCAGAACCTGGAGTATAGATACAGATGCCATTAATCATGTCCGCAATTCATTGCAGGGTTCCAGGAAATCCGACAACTAAATGAAAATTAAAACACTGTCTACATGGGCACTACTGTAAAAATGGTAGTTGTTGCAGTGGGAGATGTTTATCTTTTGATAAGAATAAAACATTGATTTTTGAGTAATTGTCTTTACGCATCAAGTTTAGAAAGAACTAGTTTTCAGTTTCTAAACTATTCAAAGAACTTGATATTCTGCCTCTTTTAATAACAAAGTTGTTATTAAGAAAAAGAGGGAAGTTATCTGTTCTGGTACGTTGGTTGGCAATTTATAAATCCAATAACTCTCACGATGCAACAAATGGAAATTAGTAACACATCTTCTAACTTTAAGAGAAAGTTGTAACGCCCGCCCTCCCTGCTAACCCTAAGGGACGGGGTTACGATACTCTACGTACATATTACAGCGAAAGACTTAAAATAATTTTTCTTAGATTAATAAAAACTTTTCTTTTGTTTGCATATCCGAACTACACTAATATGGTTTCCATAACATGATAACAAGATAAATAGAAACATAACATCAAGTCACCCATTTAGTACTACAATTTATGAAACCAAAGCGTAATTCTTAAAAGTTCTTAAAGCAGGTTCTTATTGGGTTGCCTAGCCACAGCCACACACATCTCCTTGCCTCTCCTGCTGCTCCTTTAGCACATCCAGCTTTTTCCTTTATCTGCGGTACAAGGAAAGTAAGCTGTGAGCACTCATGGCTCAGTAAGTTCCTTTCCTACTCACTAAAACCAAAAATCATTACATAATCAAAGAATATATCAACATAACATGATCTCAACTAGTCATGACATAACATATCATACTCTTTAATCATATCATGCAACATAACAAAATCATAATTAGTCATGGCATATCATCTCTTAAAGCATAGCATGAAATATAACATAATCATATCTAATCATGGCATCTCATCCCTTAAAGCATAGCATGGAACATATCATAGTCATATCTAATCATGGCATATCATAAATCATAGCATTATCACAACATGATCATAAAGTATATGCGATATGATTTTGAAAACATGTATCCGAAAAACATGTGTATGTCTCATGATCTTTAAAACCATTTCTTCTTACATATATACTTGAACGTAATATCAACATATTGGGGATCCCGGCTTAGTACCACATACATACATAATGCGCGCATCCTAAGTAGATCCAAGGTAGCTAGTCTTGATCCTACTAGGAAACTAGGCCCGTAGCTCGACCTAGGGGCACGTAAGGAGCCCACCCTTTACTAGGCCCGTAATTCGACCTAGGGGCGCATAAGGAGCCCACCCTTTTGGTACAAGCCATTCAAAGTAAAATACATGTCATACTTATACATATCATACATCATACAAGCATGCATCACTTAGGCATACATCATATAAAAGTATGCATCACTTAGGCATACATCATGTCATAAAGGTATGCATCACTTAGGCATACATCATATAAAAGTATGCGTCACTTAGGCATACATCATGTCATAAAAGTATGCATCATTTAGGCATACATCATATAAAAGTATGCATCACTTAGGCATACATCATATTAACATGCATATCATAAAAGCATACATATTTTAAGCACATAGCATATCATCAAAGTATGCATATTTCCTTCCACATAGCATATCATAAAAAGCATGCATATTCTAAGCATATAGCATATCATCAAGCATGCATATTCTAAGCACATAACATATCATCAAAGCATGCATATTTCTAAACACATATCATATCATAAAAACATGCATATTCTAAGCATATAGCATATCATCAAGCATGCATATTCTAAGCACATAACATATCATTAAAGCATGCATATTTCTAAACACATATCATATCATAAAACATGCATATCTCTATCCACATATCATATCATAAAAAGGTATAAATCACAAGCATACATGGTTAAGCATAAGGGTGTATCATGTGATTATACTATCATAAGAAACATGGTAACATAGTTAACTTGGGTTCTAAGCTTCCTAAACCCTTGGGTTCCTATCATGGCCGAACCCCCTTAGGTCTCAATTTAGGTAAAAACAACCTCCAAGCATGTGAAACCTAAATTATCATTACATGAATTTCATAGGAAGCATTATAAGTATGATTTACTTGGTTTCTAAGTTCTCCAAGTCCTTAAACTCATGTGGCCGAACCCTATCAGTATATAAACAAGGTCCCAAATGTCATGAAAGCATGGAAACCTTAAACCACATTTATAGCATTTTTTCCAAGTAACATAGTAAGCATATTGAGCTTGTTCCTAAGTCCTTCAAGCCCTTAACATATGTCATAGTCAAACTTTTAACAAGTGTTCATGAGGGATAAAAACAAACATACATGCATGTGAACTTGAACTAACATCATGTATAAATTCATAACAAAACATTATACAACATGTATGGCCGAAACTTACCCTAGCCTCAATTAGGTCATTAAACAACATATAGCATGGGAACTTTGTCTTTCTACTTATCATATTCCATGTAAAGTGACATAAGCATATTTAATTCTTGTTCTAGGGTTTCTAGGGCATCTATTCCTTCATGGCCGAAACATACAATAGTCCATTTAGGTCATGGAAAAATTTTACAAGCATGTGACACAATCAACACATTATCCTATTTTCATAAGAAGCACTTTTAACACATTTGGTTTCATTTCTAAGGCCTCTAGGTCTTTTAAACCCTACTTGGCCGAAACTCAATAGTATATAAACTTGCTTCAAATAGCCTAAGAGCATAAGAAATCATACAAGTTTCATAGCATGTATAAAGACAAGCATAATAAACATACATGTGAATCGTGTCTTAGGCTTCCTAGGTTTCTTTCCCTTTTTCTTTTATTTTTCCTCATGGCCGAAACCTACCATTCTTTAAACTAGGTTTTAAGTGGCCTAAAGCATGGAAAACCTAAGTAAGTTTCATGGCAAAAATTACTAAGAACATCATATACAAAGTTGGTTCATAAACAAGCTAGGACCCTTGTGATCCTACATGTCATATATCATGTAACTAATTTTCCTATACTCAATTTAAACATAAGAACATTAAACAACTTTCATATCATAATATCACAGAGGTCTTGAGCATATTAGAATTTTGTTTAATCTTTTCTAACTATCCATCTTATCATGGCCGAAAATCTAAAATAAGAGTTCATGAATTTCTAGCAATGTTCAACATGCAATTCTTTAAGAAAACTCTATATTCTATCATACAAACATGGTTACTTAAAATTTAAAGGTCTTCCTAACCCTAAGCCCTTTTCTTGGCCGAAACATATAAATGGATTTCTTTTGGTTCCAAGTAACTTTTAAGCAAGAAAACCAATAAAAGATCCTTAATAGTTCATGGAGAGAATCTTGCATTAGTTTGGTTACACAATATTTTCCCTAACCTCTTTAAAATATTTTTGGCCAAAATTCTAGGGTTAGGTACTCCTCTGATCAAGCATCATTTAGGTATAAAAACATGAAGAAAATCCTTCCTACATAGCATAGAAAAATATCATGAAATAAGGACTTGTTTAAACCTTCCTAGATTTGAAAACCCTTTCTTTGGCCGAATTTTTCTTAAATTCCTTCCTAGGTTTTCTAATCCTTATAAAATCCGAAAATCACATAAAAAGCCTTGTACCATAGGTGAGGGAAAGCTTACATCCTTTTCGCTTGTGGATCTAAGGTATGGTGATGGAAGAAGTAGCCTCTTCTTCTAGTTCCTTTCCCTTGATTCCCTTGCTAAGTCCTCCTTGTATCTTAGGCTTTCTTAGGGGAAAAACCTTGGCTTTGGGGCCGAAGATGGAGGAGAGGGGACTGATGGTTTCGGTGAGGGAGAGGAAGAATGAGAGAAAATGAGAGAAAAATAACCTTCTCTTTTCTTGCTCCCTTTTATGTTAAGGGGGAAGAGGTAGAAAAATTGATTTTTGCTTTCCTTCTCCCTTAGCCTTTTTTTTTTTTTCCTATTTCCTATTTATTTTATTTATTCATTTATTCTTACCATTCATGATGAAATAAGGGGGATTGAATCCTCTTAATTCCCTCTTTAAATTTTCGGCAACAACAAAGAGGAAGAAGGAGAGAAAGGGAGGAAGACAAGTTGCCTTTCTCTTGCTCCTTTCTTGTTTTCTTTTGGCTAGCTTTTACTCTTACCTTTATCATGAGTTTCCCTCCTTTGTTATCAACATCTTCTCTCTATCCCAATTGGTTTCTACTAATTAATTCTATGAAATATAATATAAGAGGTTCATGGTTCAATCCTTGACCTCCTCTTCTTTTTATTTCATTTTATTTCTTTTTGCTTCAACTCACTTCCTATTATTTTTCTAAGGAAAAATCCCACATTCATATATTTATCTTACAAGCTTAGTGGGTATTACAAAAGTAACCTTCGAAAATGAACCAATTATATCTTTGGCTTCTAAGGCTAGGTTATATTAACTTGAGTATGATTCATTGGTAGCTGATGAACTTTTGGGTTCATTAGTAGTGGAAATCTTTCCAACCTACGAGTCTTACTTGGAAGGAAAAATAACCAAGAAGCTTTTAAGTCTAAGGGGTATGGAGTCAAAGATATATTGGAATTGGTTCATTCTGATTTGTGTGATCCTATGAGCATCCAGGCAAGAGGTTGTTTCAAATATTTCATCTATTTTATAGATAACTATTTGAGATACGGATATATTTACTTGATGTGCCGCAAGTCTAAGTGCTTTGATTAGTTCAAAGAGTACGAGGCTGATGTGGAGAAACGACAAAGTAAAAGTATCAAGACACTACGGTAAGATCGTAGTGGCAAGTACCTCTTGCGAGAATTTAGGAGTCATTTATCAGAAGTAGGGATTCAATCCAAACTAACTACACCTGGTACACTCCAACAGAATGGTGTAGGAAAGGAAGGTATAGGACTCTTATGGAAATAAGTAGATTGATGAGTTATTAAGAATATTATCAAAATCATTTTAAGGATATACTCTAGAAACGGGAGTGAATATAGTACCTTCTAAAGTCAGAACTCTCTACTCATATAGAATTGCTGAATAGGCGTAAGCCTATTTCGAAGCATATTCGGATTCGGGTAGTCCAGCACATATGCAGAAGAGAGACAATGATAAGTTGGATAGGAATTCACTTGTTTGTGGGTTATCCTAGTAAAATGAAAGTAGCTTTATAATCTTAAAAATCAGAAGGTCATTGTTAGCATCAATGACCGATTTTTAGAAAAGGACTATTTAATAAACCATGTGCCCATAAGAAAATTTGTTCTTAAGGAAATAATAAAAGGCATGTCTAATCTAGTACCAACTGTACAAGATGAGATACCACAAGGAAACTGCAACACGTATCACAAATGATACACAATTGCAGAAAGTGCCTTGTCGTAGTGGGAGGGTTGTTAGGCAACCTAAAAAGATTCATGTTTTGGGAGAGTTTTTGGACTCGATCCCTGGAGGACATGAACCTGATCTCCGGACATATGATGAAACACTCCAAGATAAAGATGCAACATCTTGGAAAAGAGTAATGAATAACAGAATTAGAATATATGTATTCTAATAAAATCTGGAAGCTTGTAGAACCACCAAATGGTGTAAAAGCCTTTGGGTGTAAAAAGGTCTATAATAGGAAAAGAGGGATAGAAAGGAAGGTAGTAACTTTCAAAGCAAGGCTTGATGAAAAAGGAAACTTTTTCACTAGTAGCCATGCTTAAGTCTATCTGGATTCTTTTATCTATTTGGCAAGTAGATGTCAAGACAGCATTCCTTAATGGAAGTCTTGATGAAAGCATCCATATAAAGCAACCAGAAGGGTTCATTGCAAATGGCTAAGGGCATCTTGTGTGCAAGCTCAATCAGTCTATGGACTGAGGCAAAGCTTCAAGGTCTTGGAACATCCGGTTTATCAAAGTAATCCAGATCTATGGATTTATTGAGTAAACGGATAAGTCTTGTATATACAAAAGGTGTGATGGAAACGTGGTGGTATTTCTTGTACTATACGTAGATAACATTTTTGGTAGTTGAAAACAATATCAAAATGTTGTCAGAAGTAAGGGTATGGTTGTCCAAATAATTCGATATAAAGGACTTGGGAGAATGTATATATTTTTGAGATCAAAGTAATAAGGGATCGAAAGAAAAAATATATTTTACTTATCCCAAGCTTGATACATCGGAAAATCCTTGCTCATTTTAAGCATGCAAAACTCCTCGAAAGGTTTCTTACCTTTTAAGCATGAAGTGTCTTTATCTAAAGAGATGTCTCCGATGACATCAAAGGAGATTGAGGACATGTAGGCAGTTCTTTATGTTTCGGCAGTTAGACAACCTAATGTATGTTATGCACGAGATCAGAAATCTGTTTTGCCAAGGGCATAGTTAGCAGATATCAAAGTAACCCTAGACAAGGACATTGGACTGCAGTAAAGCATATATTAAAGTACCTTAGAGGTGCTAGAGATTATATGCTAGCTTACAAGGCAGTTAATTTGGTCCCTGTGGGTTACACGGATTTTGACTTCCAATCGGATAGGGACAATAATAAGTCGACCTCGGGGTTTTGTGTTAACTTTAGGAGGAAAAGTCATAACTATGGAAGAGTGATAAGCATAGGTGTTTTTCTGGACTCACCATAGAAGCTGAGTATATGGCAAGCCTCTGAGGTAGCCATAAAAGTTGAATGACTTAATTACCTCAAGATAGACTTAGATATGATTTCTAGTTTGTCCAAAGATTATTACAATTTATTGTAATAATAATGATGCAATAACAAACTCGAAGAAATCATGAGTCTATAAGGCAAGTAAACACAATAGAGCGCAAGTACTACCCAATACGAGAAATTGTATAACGAGGAGAAGTTGTTGCCGCCTAGATTGCATCAGATGATAACCTAAGGTCCTTAAGGAAAGAGATTTTTGAAAGGCATGGGAATCAGATGTATGGCAGCAGATATGGCAGCTTAGTCTTTTAGTATAAGTGGGAGATTGTTAGAGTGTATACTAAAAGCCTAGCTTTTGGTATAAATATTTATCTAGAAATAAGAATCACATTGGTCAAATGTCTACATTTATGATAAATGTAGTTGCTCAATTAATTTATATTGTAGATAACATGGTGTGTGGTGTCACACACAGAAGATCATGTTATTGGTTCCTTATAAATTATAAACAGTAGCTAACGACCAAGATGGAAAGGAACAAACCATTGGAAGGTCATAGTGTAATTAGATATTAGTTTATCTTAACTATATAATTACACTAGTACACTTAGAGTGTATTGAGTAGGATCATTTGAGGTCGTTCCTTTTAAACTGACTTTATGAAGGAATAAAGACCTCAGTTATTATGGAAGTGTGTGCTCTTAATCCTAATATAATAACAAGCACATATATTTGATATTTATTTCTTTAATTTAACAATGGGTGAGATTTAGTTCGATGAATCAATAAGCCCGATAAGTTGGGAAATGATATCACTTATAGTGTGTGTTGTTGATTATAGAAGGAAACTGTGTCCTAGTAATCTAAGTTGAGAATGTCCCCAAGAGGAGCTCATAAGGATTGTCATGTTAAACCCTGCAGGTGGACTTAGTCCGACATGATGATGAAGTTGAGTGGTACTACTCTTGGAGCTAGATATTAATTAAGTGAGTTGTCAGTAACTTACTTAATTAGTGGACATTTGTTATCTTACACAGGGAGACTAACACACTCATAATAAGAAGGAGCCCAAAATGTAATTTGGGATTGGTGCGGTAGTTCAATAATAGTACTTTAGTGGAATGAATTATTATTAATGAAATTAAGTTGTGTGTTCGGGGCGAACACGGGATGCTTAATTTCATCGGGAGACCAAAACCAATTCCTCCTCTCGGTCCCTATCGTAGCCTCTAGTATATAGAGATTTATACCCACCGCATACCCACCTTCTTACCCATCCAATGGGGTCGGCCAAGCTAGCTTGGAACCCAAGCTAGGGCCGGCCAAAATCAAGTGGATGAGTCATGTAGGTGGCCGGCCAAAGCTTGGGTCCCAAGCTTAGGTGGCCGGCCACTAGAATATTAAAAAGGATTTTTATTAAATTATTTATTATGTGGATATCATGATTTTAAAAGAGAGTTTAAAAATTAAAAATTTCCTTTTATAGCTTTCTACAAAAGATTAAGAGAAGAGATTAATCTTTTTCCTTATTTGTAGTTTAAAAGGATGATTTTATTTTTTGGTAAAAACTTTCCTTATTTGTAAATCATCTACATGTTTAAAAGAGAGTTTAAAATTTGAAATCTTTCCTTATTTGTTGATTAAAGGAGGATTTTAAATTTTAAGAAAACTTTCCTTTTTAACCATGTTCATGATTTAAAAGAAAGTTTAAAAATTAATAATTCTCTTTTATTAGTTTCTACAAAAAATTAAGAAAAGACTTGATATCTTTCATTATTTGTAGATTAAAAGAGATTTTAATTTTTAGAGATAACTTTCTTTTTATCCACATGTTTAAAAGAAATATTTTAATTTATTAAATTTCCTTTTTATAAACCAATCATGAAGGGATTAAATTATTGGAGAAATTTTTATAAATTTCCAGAAACAAATTAGGAAGTTTTAATTCTTGTTTTAATTAAAACTTTCCTTGATTTGGGGCTTGAGGTGGCCGACCATTGTATTTGAAAAAGAAAATTATTTTTAATTAAATAATTTTTCTTTTCAATGGAAAAAGAATTAAGGAAATTTTTATTAAATTTTCCTTATTTGCCAAGACCAAGGATTATAAAAGAGGGGGTAGAGGAGGCTTCAAGGTGAACGACTCTATTCTATTTTTCTTCCTCTTTTCCTTGGTGGTGTGGCCGGCCCTTCCTTCTTCTCTTCTTCCCTTTGTGGCCGAACCTCTTCATGCTTATGGAGTTTTAATTGGTGGCCGGATCTAGCTTGAGGAAGAAGGAGAGAAAGCCTACATCCCTTGGAGCTTGGTTGGTGGAAAAGATCTTCATCTTTTGGAAGCTTTGTGCTTGGCCGAAATTTGAAGAAAGGAGAAGGTGCTTTGGTGGTTTCTCATCTCGGAAGATCGTTGCCCACACAACGTCCGAGGTTAGAAGAGGAATACGGTAGAAGATCAAGAGGTTTTTCTAAAAGGTATAACTAGTATTTTTTCTTTCCGCATCATACTAGTTATTTTTGGAAATAATACTAAATACAAGAGGCATATGATTCTAGAGTTTCGAATTTGTTTTCGATATAGTGTTCTTTTGTTTTTCTTTTCCTTGTGATTTGATTGTTCTTTTCGGTTAACCTAAAGTTATTTTAGGAAATTAAATATTAGCTTTCCATAAAAGGTTTTGTCTAGTCGGTGGTGGTTGCTCCCATATCCAAGAAGGCCATGTGCCTCGCCACGTCAGTACTGGGAACCAATTATGAAAATTAATATTTAATGGAATTAATAACTTAAGGTGACTTGGGTCGAACATGTTAAGTTCCGCAGGAGATCCAAGTCAAAACCTAAAAGAACAAATAGATTAAGTTTTGGATCAAACGTGTTAAGTTCCGCAGGCGATCCAAAATTTAATTTAAAAGAACACATGGTAGCTAGGAAAAGGTTCAGACCTTTGTACAAAATTTTTGTACAGTGGAACCTCTAGGTTTTCCGAGTAGCAACCAACAGTTCAAAAGTTGAAAATAAATTTTCTAAAGTGCTTACCTCGAAGTCCTTAGAGATGTAGTACGCATCTACTAAGTAGGCCCACTCTGGAGTTCTGGGGAAGGCGTTGAGCGCGTACCGGATTGAGTCCCGGTTTGTTACTTCTTCTCCAAGGTTGGTTAGTTGAGTTATTAACTCCTTGATTCTTGCTTGGAGTTGCGCTACCTTCTCGCCGTTGTTCATTCGAAGGTTCGTTAACTGGGTCCGGAGGATGTCGCGCCTCGCTAGTTTAGCTTCCGAGGTACATTCGTGAAGCTCCAGGAATTTTTCCTAGAGGTCTTTCGCGGAGGAGTAGCTTCCGATTCGACGTACCTCTTGTGGTGGCAGCACACTCAGCAGGTGGAATTCTGCCTTTCCATTGGTAACAAACTTGGCCTGCTCCTTCTTGCTCCACTGATGCTCTTCTTTGTCTTTCGGAACTTCAAAACCATATTTCATAGTTAGTAAAATATTAAAGTCGGTTTTAAAGAATACCTCCATCCGGCGTTTCCACGTCGCGAAGTCTCCGTCGAACTTCGGGGGATGAATATTCTCTCCGGCCATCGTCTTGATCATTGTGCATCAGTCGGCGGTTAGTCCTTCTGAAGTGGTCTAGCTCTGATACCAATTGTAGGTGCAGCAGAGGCCAGCAAGAGGGGGTGAATTGCTTCTGAAAAATTAACACTATACGCTCCTCATACTTTCAACTTAAATAGTGCAATAGTAAATAAAATAATAAAGCAATAAAGAAACAAGAAGACAGGAATTTAACCTGGCTACAACCAAGAGGGTTGTTAATCTAGGACAGTAAGAAAAGCGCAGTAGAAGATCTCCTTTGCTGAAGTTGGAGAAGCCTTTTACACACTAACGGCTCAGAACTATTGCTAGGAAGTTGTTACAGAATTGAATACTTGAGTTGTTGTTTATTTCCTAGCTCCAGGGGCCTTTATATAGCTACTGGAAAGTCTATCCCGAGGGTCCAAGGCGCCTCCAATGAGAGAGGGGATAAAACTTTATCCAAATAGCTCAACGTTCACTTCTGTCAGGTCCGAGGCGCCACCAACTGGCATTGAAGGTGCCTTCAAGATGGAGGTGCCTCAAAGCCTGATGGAGGCGCCTCCTGTCGAGTTTTTCGGGCCGCAAAAACCGCTTTTTGCGTTGCGGAAACCCCGAAACCCCGCCACTAGATCCGTACGAAGAAATAAAATTTACATAAAACTTCGAGTACGAGTTTCTAGCCTAGATCTAAACTAGATCTACAAAGGAAAAGAGCTTTACCCTTGATGCGATGCCCTTCGCTAATCCCGCTCGTCCAAGGTTCGCCGGATCTCGAGAGTATCAAAGTAGGTACTCCTCTATGTGTATCCACACAAGCAAGAGATGGAGAAACCAAACAAAAGGTGTGCTAGCACCTTTGAAAGGTTCGGCCAAGGTGGAGGAGAGGGAGAGAAGAGAGAGCTTGAGGAAGAAGATGAGAGTTACACAAAAGAAATGAAACTCACCCCATGAATACGTGGCCGACCACATGAATGAGGTTAATAACCTCCATGGAATACCAAGAGTCACAACTCTTGGTAACTCCCATGAGGTGGCATCCCACTTAAGAAATCATGATGATGTGGAGCATCATCATTGGCCCACTCTTTGCCAACTCACCAATGAGGTGGCAAATGGTCAAGTCAAACTTGACCCTTCATCTTCCTCTCAAGTCAAGTCAAACTTGACCACTTCTCTCCCATGGTTGATCAAATCTAATCATTGGTTAAAGTCAATTTTATTTTAATGAATCTCTATTCATTGAATTAAATTGACTCAATGAGTCTAAGTCCAAATTAGACTCATCTAACACATGAACCAAATTGAGTCCAACTCAATTAGCCTAATTTGGATTACTCTTAATCCAATTTGATTCATCACATGGACCTAATCCTTTAGGTTCATCAAATGAACCTAATCTCTATCTAATTTCCCTTTGTGTGTGACCCTATAGGTTCTTATAACATTGGCAATGCTCCTAAACCCATTTAGAAGCATAAGTAATGAGCGGTATCTAGCAACACATCATTACTACCCAAGTTATAAGAATGTTGAGATCCAACATCACCTTGTGACTAATAATTGTGACTCTTTACAATATATGACAAGTGTCCTTCTATCCTTGACATCTAGATTGATCAATGTGAGGCATAGGCCGTGTCATCCTCTAATCAATCTAAATCTTGAATCCCAAGTAGACTCACTCAATCAAATGAGCTCAACATCTCATATTGACTCATTTGGGGTATGGTCATGCACTTAGTAGTCTCACTCTATCAAGAATATCGATGTCACTCCCGTCATATAGGAGGGATAGATCTCATCTACATCACTCACATTCCTCCACATAATTTGTTACATACCCAGTAATCGCCTTTATAGTCCACCCAGTTACGGGTGACGTTTGACGAAGCCAAAGTATGCAACTCCTTATGTAGGGAACCATGGTAACTTTAGGTCCAAGGACTAATAGTCATACTAATATCCACATGAGAAAGTATATGACACTCATATAACGATCCATGATACTTTCTCATGGCGGGTCATTTAATATACATTCTCCAATGCATACCCATGTGTCAACTTGATATCTCCATATCCATGACTTGTGAGATCAAGTCATCGAGTTGACCTATATGCTAGTCTCGTCGCATTAACATTGTCCTTGAATGCTAATACTTGACTAGGGATGATTAAGAGTAGTGTTCCCTATATCATCTCACTATTGATTCAACTACTCGATTGATATAGGTAAGAACCTTCTACTCAAGGACGCTATTATACTTAGTTATTTGGCACCAATACAAGTAAGCATAATAACCATAAACAAATGCCTTTATATATATATAAGAATATAATACAACGAGTCCATACAACAATCATAAAATGATTGGCTCTAGGGCTCTAACTAACAATCTCCCACTAGCACTAATGTCAATCAGTATACGCTCTAAGGTCCAATGACCTAATGTGACCATCATGCTTTCTCTGTGCCAAAGCCTTGGTCAAGGGATCTGCGATGTTAGCCTCAGTGGGTACTCTGCAAATCTTCACATCTCCTCTATCGATGATCTCTCGAATGAGATGGAAGCGCCGTAGTATGTGTTTGGTCCACTGGTGTGAGCGAGGTTCCTTAGCCTGTGCTATTGCTCTATTGTTGTCACAATAGAGATCTATGGGATCAGCTATGCTAGGAACCACCCCAAGTCCAGTAATGAACTTGCGGATCCAAACTATCTCCTTTGCTGCTTTTGATGCAGCAATATACTCGGCCTCTGTTGTAGAATCAGCTACTGTGTCTTGCTTCGAACTCTTCCAGCTCACAGCACCACCATTTATGCAAAACACGAACCCTGACTACGATCGATAATCATCCTGATCAGTTTTGAAGCTAGCATCACTGTAACCCTTTACAGCTAGCTCGTCATCGCCTCCATATATCAAGAAATATTATTTAGTCCTTCTCAAGTACTTAAGAATATTCTTGTCCGCTATCCAGTGACTTTCACCTGGATCTGACTGGTATCTGCTCATCATGCTCAAAGCATACGAGACATCAGGACGAGTGCATAGCATGGCGTACATGATAGATCCTATGGCTGAAGCATAAGGGATCTGATCTATGTGGTCTCTCTCCTCTCTAGAAGAGAGACTTTGAGTCTTCGAAAGACTCATACCATGTGACATCGGCAGAAATCCCTTCTTGGAGTTCTGCATGGCAAACTGAAGTAATACCTTGTCAATGTATGTACTCTGACTTAGGCCAAGCAATCTCTTAGATCTATCTCTATAGATCTGTATGCCTAGAATGCGGGATGCTTCACCTAATTCCTTAATTCAGAAACAAGTCCCTAGCCATGTTTTGACAGACTGCAGCAAAAGGATGTCTTTCCCAATGAGTAGTATGTCATCCACATACAATATAAGGAAGACAATTGTGTTCCCTACAACCTTCTTGTAGACACAAGGTTCATCTTCATTCTTGATGAAACCAAACTGTTTGATTGCATCATCAAATCGAAGATTCCAGCTCCGAGAAGCTTGCTTTAGTCCATAAATGGACCTATGCAGCTTGCATACTCTACTAGTATGCTGTGGATCTACAAAACCCTCAGGTTGTGTCATGTACACATCTTCGAGCAGGTTTCCATTCAGAAACATGGTTTTGACATCCATCTGCCAGATCTCATAATCTTGGTACGCAGCAATAGCAAGCATGATCCGAATAGACTTAAACATCGCTACTGGAGAAAAGGTTTCATCATAGTCAATACCATGAATTTGCTTGAAACCTTTAGCTACCAAGCGACCCTTATAAATAAGTCCATCCATGTCAATCTATTTCTTAAAGACCCACTTACACCCAATAGGTTTGACCCCTTCAGGTGGATCAACCAAAGTCCATACTTGGTTAGTGTACATGGATTCTATCTCGGATCTCATGGCCTCTAGCCATTTCTCGGAATCTGGTCTCATCACAGTTTCCTGATAGGAGGTAGGCTCATCCTCAATGAGCACAACGTCATCATGGTCAGACAAGAGAAATGAGTATCTCTCAGGCTGACGACGTACCCTATCAGATCTGCGAAGAGGTAGGTCTACTTGAACTGGTTGTGGTTCCTCAACTCCTTGTGGAACAACATCATCCACAACACTTTGTGGTTCCAGTTCAACTTCCATCGAGGCTTTAGTGCTATGGTCCACATCTTGAACTTCTTCAAGATCAAACGTACTCCCACTAGTCTTTCTAGAAACAAAGTCCCTTTCTAGAAATACCCCAGTCTTAGCCACAACTACCTTGTGTTGACTGGGAATGTCGAAGTAATATCCCTTCATTTCCTTGGGATATCCAATGAAATAGCACTTGTCGGATTTGAGTCCCAGTTTGTCCGAGACTTGACGTCTAACGTAAGCCTCACAACTCCAAATCCTCATAAAAGACACCTGGGCATCTCTCCCAGTCCATATCCTATATGGTGTCTTTATTACAGCCTTAGATGGAACTCGGTTGAGAATGAAGGCTGCTGTGTATAGAGTGTAGGATCGAAAAGAATTTAGATATCTCCACAATGGCATGATATTGTCCACTTTGGGCCTAGACCCTCATGGCTTTGCTCTTGGGCTTTCCCCAAAAGGCCTCATACCAATGGAGATATCTTTTCTCTTATAAACCCATGATCTTTCCCATGTGTTTCCAATATGGGACTATGTTTGCAACCTTGCAACCCCAACAATCCCCCCCTCAAACAAAGGACCATAGGCTTCCCACGTCCGATCCTCGACCCACCAGGTCTTCCTGCCCCTCGGTCCACCCGACCTACTAGGACTTCCTTGCCTAGTCGCAACTAGGACTTCCTGCCTGGTGTCTGGTCCTCTTGATCCGAACATAGGAGCCCCCACTTTCTTTGTTCGAGGTTAATATTGTACCCACATGGCTCAATCAGACCATAACTCTTGTGCACAGTCGGCGGTTAAACCTTCTGGCAGTCCGGGCTCTGATACCAATTGTAGGATCGAAAAGAATTTAGATATCTCCACAATAGCATGATATTGTCCACTTTGGGCCTAAGCCCTCATGGTTTTGCTCTTGGGCTCTACCCAAAAGGCCTCATGCCAATGGAGATATCTTTCTCTTATAAACCCATGATCTTTTCCATGTGTTTTCAATATGGGACTATGTTTGCAACCTTGCAACCCCAACATAGAGCATAGCCCCAAAGATACATGGGAAGATCTGTGTGACTCATCATAGATCGTACCATATCTAATAAGGTACGATTCCTCCTTTCGGATACACCATTCCACTGTGGTGTTCCAGGAGGAGTGAGTTGAGATAGAATCCCACACTCAGCTAGATAGTCACGAAACTCATGGCTAAGGTATTCACCACCTCGATCTGATCGAAGTATCTATACTCTTGCCAAGCTGGTTTTGTACTTCATTCTTGAATTCTTTGAACTTTTCAAAGGATTTTGACTTATGTGTCATCAGGTACACATAACCATATCTACTGAAGTCATCAGTAAATGTAATGAAGTACCTATAATCACCTCTAGCAGTGACATTGAAAGGGCCACATACATCACTATGTATAAGTCCTAACAAGTCAGTCGCTCTCTCGCTGTGTCCACTAAAGGGAGTCTTGGTCATCTTGCCCAGTAGGCATGACTGGCATGTTTCATATGATTCGAAATCAAATGAGTCCAGCAAACCATCTTTATGGAGCTAGGATAAGCGTTTGTCATTTATATGACCTAAGCGACAGTGCCAGATATAGGTTTGGTTCATGTCTTTTGACTTGAACCTCTTGGTACTTATGTTATAGATAGGGTTCTCAAGGTCTAGAATATAGAGTCCGTTCATCAGAGGTGCACTACAATAGAACATATCATTTAAATAAACTGAACAACATTTGTTCTTTATTATAAATGAAAAACCTTTCTTGTCCAAACAAGAAACTAAAATTATGTTCTTAGTTAAAGCCGGCACATAACAACATTCATCTAATTCTAATACAAGCCCAGAAGGCAGAGATAGATGATAAGTTCCTATAGCAACAGTAGCAACCCGTGCTCCATTGCCTACTCGTATGTCCACCTCGCCCTTCATCAATGCCCTGCTATTTCTCAGCGCCTGCACATTAGTACAAATATGAGAAGCACATCCGGTATCTAATACCCATGATGAAGAAATAGATAGATTGACTTCTATAACATAGATACCTGAAGTGGAAGTCTCACTTCTCTTCTTCTTAAGATCTTCCAGGTAAACTTTACAGTTCCTCTTCCAGTGCCCGGTCTGACCGCAGTGGAAGCAGGTAGCATCCTTGGCAACCCCTCCTTTGGGTTTCAGTGCCTTGCCTTTGCCCTTGGCTTGGGACTTTCCCTTGCCTTTGGGTTTTCCCTTGCCCTTGTATTTCTGAACCATCAAAATAGAGTTGGGCTTAACCTTCTTAAGGTTGAGCTCAGCAGTTCTTAACATGCTAAGCAGCTCGGGCAGTGGCTTGTCAATTTCGTTCATGTTGTAATTCATGACAAACTGACTGTAGCTCTCTGGCAAGGACTGCAAGATCAAGTCAGTGGTCAGCTCTTGGCCAAGGGGAAATCCCAACCTCTGTAGGTTTTCTATGTACCCAATCATCTTGAGTACATATGAGCCTACGGGAGTCCCATCTTGCTTCTTGCACTGAAACAGTGCCTTAGAGATCTCGAATCTCTCGTGCCTCGCTTGTCCTTGATATAGTTGACGCAGATGTTCAACTATATCATAAGCACCCTGTTAGTTAGAGCCCTAGAGCCAATCATTTGATGATTGTATTATGGACTTGTTGTATCATATTCTTATATAAATAAAGGCATTTGTTTTGGTTATTATACTTACTTATATTGGTGCCAAATAAACTAAGTATAATAGCGTCCTTGAGTAGAAGGTTCTTACCTATATCAATCGATTGGTTGAATCGATAGTGAGATGATATAGGGAACACTACTCTTAATCATTCCTAGTCGAGTATTAACATTCAGGGACAATGTTAATGCAATAAGACTAGCATGTAGGTCAACTCGATGACTTGATCTCACAAATCATGAATATAGAGATATCAAGTTGACGCATGGGTATGCATTGGAGAATGTATACTGAATGACCCGCCATGAGAAAGTATCATGGATCGTTATATGAGTGTCATATACTTTCTCATGTGGCTATTAGTATGACTACTAGTCCTTAGACCTGAAGTCACCATGGATCCCTACATAAGGAGTTATGTACTTTGATTTCGTCAAACGTCACCCGTAACTGGGTGGACTATAAAGTCGATTACTGGGTATATAACAAAATTATACGGAGGGATGTGAGTGATGTAGATGGGATCTATCCCTCCTATATGACGGGAGTGACATCGATATTCTTGATAGAGTGAGACCGCGAAGTGCATGGCCATGCCCAAATGAGTCAATATGAGATATTGAGCTCATTTGATTTAGTGAGTCTACTTAAAATACAAGATTTAGATTGGTCAGAGGATGACACGGTCTATGCCTCACATTGATCAATCTAGATGTCTAGGATAGAAGGACACTTGTCATATTTTGTGAGGAGTCACAATTAGTAGTCACAAGGTGATGTTGGATCTCAACATTCTTATAACTTGGGTAGTAATGATATGTTGCTAGATATCGCTCATTACTTATGCTTCTAAATGGGTTTAGGAGCATTGCCAACGTTATAAGAACCTATAGAGTCTCACACAAAGGACAATTAGATGGAGATTATGTTCATATGATGAACCAAGAGGAGTAGATTCATGTGATGAATCAAATTGGATTAAGAGTAATCCTAATTGAGTTAATTGAGTTGGACTCAAGTTGATTCATGTGTTCAATGAGTCTAATTTAGATTATGACTCATTGAATCAATTTAATTAAATGAATTAGATTCATTATATTAAATTGGCTTGAATCAAATGGTTGGATTAGATCAACCATGGGAGTTATAATGTCAAGTTTGACTTGACTTGAGAGGAAGAGGAAAAGTCAAGTTTGACTTGACTTTATTCCACATCATTTGTGAGTTGGCATTAAGTGGCCAATGATGATGTGCCACATCATCATGTTAGCACATGTGTGTGCCACCTAATGGAGGTTACAAATCCCCTCTTTAATGGCCACATTAAATATGAATGGAGGTTACAATTCCATTTAGTGGCCGACCACTTTTGTGATGAATGGGATTTTGATTTCATTCAAGGCATTCATTCTCATTCAACTCATCTTCTTCCTCAAGCTCTCAACCTTTATCCCTCTCCTCTCTTGGCCAAACCTTACCAAGGTGCTAGCACACCTTTGTGTTAGGTTTCTCCACCTATTTGTTCGTGTGGATACTTCTAGAGGGTTGTACACTTGACAACCTCGAGATCCGGCATCACTTGGAAGAGCGGGATACGCGAAGGGCTTCGCACCAAGGGTAAAGATTTTCTCTTAATGTAGATCTAGATGTAAGAAACTCGTACTCGGAAATTTTGTTTTATTTCTCTTCGCACGGATCCGGTGGCATGGGGGTTTCGGGGTTTCCGCGACGCGAAAAAGTGGTTTTCGCGGCCCGAAAAACCAATAGTGGTATCAGAGCCACGTGCGAAGTCTTGTACGAGTTTATTTTGTATTTTTATGAAAAATAGCAGTTCTGTAATATTTTATAAATTTCCTATTTCTATAGTTTTTATGGGTATTTTTCTCGTAGAAGCGAAGCACAAGTGTTTTGACACTTGTAGGCTTCGACTACCGAGAAGATTTTTCCGAAACGGCAAGGTTTCACCCCAAATCTTTTTGGGACAGCGGACTAAGGCGCTGTAGGATCGCTAAGGAACACTCGCGATGGTTAGATCGCGTGTAGGGGTGCTGCCCCTGGCCCCGCAAGGGGATTCGTTCCGCGATTGCGCCCGAAAACCCACTAAACGGAACCACCGGGAATTTTACTCATAAAAATTACAGAAAATTATAGAAAATACATAATTTATAATTATGTAACATTTTGTGATAGTCATGACCCAAAAAGACCCAATCTGATTGGAAATGTGTTGTAATTCATAATACGGCCTGCGTGCCGTCATGTGATGTGTGTGTTGTATATTTGATTCGCGACCTGCGCGTCGTGCCTTTCTCTATTTTTATATTCTTGTTGTAAATTAGTTTAGACTCGAATGTAACTTGAGTTTCAAAATTGTAATGTACAAAATTGGAGCGGTGGAATGTCCACTCGAGACGGAGTTACGAGGAGGGCGCGAGCAACACAAGGTGGTCAAAGGGAGGAGCTTGAGAAGCTGTGGACCCTAGGTTGACCATCCGATCTTCTCATTGGCTTGAGAAGATCGTAGTAGGGCCATGACTAATCACAAATAGTATAATTAATTGCTTGTGTGTGTGTATTTGATGCATGCTAGTAAAGTAGTTAATTAGCGCCTTAACGATTCGATTCGATCAATCGCGTATATTATACATCTCGACGATTAGATTAGATCTAAGTCGCGCACATGATGCACCTCCTCTATGATTAGATTAGATCTAAATCGAGTATATGATACACATCGTCGATTAGATTAGATCTAAATCGCATCAACTCTAAAATGCCTACCATGCCGTGATACCTATCACTGCCTCGATCACATGTGTTGTTGAATCTGCCAAAGTAGAGCAACACATATTATCTTGGTAGGGTACGGAGGGATAATCTTGGTCCCGCCTATCAATGCATGGGTGAGTACAACTCAAATTAGATTGAGTAACTAGTTAACTCGGTTGGATCGAGTAAAACTATAGGCATATTTCCAACGGTTGGAATATAGGACATAATCACATTTATATTAATTCTTGGGCGTATTAGCCAAAGCTAACTTGAGTTTTAATATAAATGCGGATCTTGATCCTATAAACAAGAGTTGCATAGATATGTAATTGGTAAATTATTACCTACCAATCATACTAAGTCTTGGGCGATTTAGCCAAAGCTAACTCAAGGCGTAGTATGATGTGGATCTTGTCCCACACGAATTATAGCTAGTTGGTTAGAATCTAGTAAGTGTGGTTTGACCACATCACTCACTTGATTCTACAAAAATTATATAATTCAGTGGGAACATTATTTAGTTAAAGGCCTAATTAAATGATAAAAGGAATATGATATTTACTTTCTGCTTTAATTTCTGTTGTAGATTACCATGACGTCGAATATGAACTCTTTCTCCCTGCGTTCTGTCCTTGAGAAGGACAAGCTCAACGGAGCAAATTTCCTGGACTGGTACAGGAACCTGAGAATAGTTCTCACCCAAGAACGTAAACTGTACATTCTGGAGCAGCCCATTCCGGAGGCTCCTCCTGCCACTACCACGCGAGCTGACCGAGATGCTTATAAGAAGCATCAAGAAGACGCATTAGATGTGTCCTGTCTTATGCTTGCGACCATGAACTCTGAGCTTCAGAAGCAACACGAGTTAATGGGCGCTTATGATATGGTTGAACATCTTCGTCAACTGTATCAAGGACAAGCAGGGCACTGGAAGAGGAACTGCACAGGATACCTGGAAGATCTTAAGAAGAAGAGAAATAAGATTTCTACTTCAGGTATAAATGTTATAGAAGTCAACCTCTCTATTTCTTTATCATGGGTATTAGATACCGGATGTGCTTCTCACATTTGTACTAATGTGCAGGCGCTGAGAAATAACAGGGCATTGGCAAAAGGCGAGGTGGACCTACGCGTAGGCAATGGAGCACGGGTTGTTGCTGTTGCTGTAGGGACTTATTTTCTATCTCTGCCCTCTGGGCTTGTACTAGAGTTGGATGATTGTTGTTATGTGTCTGCTTTAACTAAGAACATAATTTCAGTTTCATGTTTGGACAAGAAAGGTTTCTCTTTTATAATTAAGGACAAATGTTGTTCTGTTTATTTAAAAGATATGTTCTATTGTAGTGCACCTCTGATGAACGGACTCTACATTCTAGACCTTGAAAGCCCTATCTATAACATAAATACCAAGAGGTTCAAGTCAAATGACTTGAACCAAACCTATCTCTGGCACTGTCGCTTAGGTCATATAAATGACAAGCGCTTATCCCAGCTCCATAAGGATGGTTTGCTGGACTCATTTGATTTTGAATCTTATGAGACGTGCGAGTCATGCCTACTAGGCAAGATGACCAAGACTCCCTTTAGTGGGCACAGTGAGAGAGCGACTGACTTGTTAGGTCTTATACATTTACTGATAACTTCAGTAGATATGGTTATGTGTACTTGATGACACATAAGTCTGAATCCTTTGAAAAGTTCAAAGAATTCAAGAATGAAGTACAGAACCAGCTTGGCAAGAGTATTAAGATACTTCAATTAGATCGAGGTGGTGAATACCTTAGCCATGAGTTTCGTGACTATCCAGCTGAGTGTGGGATTCTATCCCAACTCACTCCTCCTGGAACACCACAGTGGAATGGTGTATCCGAAAGGAGGAATCGTACCCTATTAGATATGGTACGGTCTATGATGAGTCACACAGATCTTCCTATATTTCTTTGGGGCTATGCTCTAGACACGGCAGCTTTTATACAAAACCGAGTTCCATCCAAGGTCGTGATAAAGACACCATATAGGATATGGACTGGGAGAGATGCCCAGGTTTCTTTTATGAGGATTTGGGGTTGTGAGGCTTACGTTAGACGTCAAGTCTTAGACAAATTAGGACCCAAATCCGACAAGTGCTACTTTATTAGATATCCCAAGGAAACGAAGGGATATTACTTCTACATTCCTAGTCAGCACAAGGTAGTTGTGGCAAAGACTGGGGTCTTTCTAGAAAGGGACTTTGTTTCTAGAAAGACTAGTGGGAGTACGTTCGATCTTGAAGAAGTTCAAGATGCGGACCACAGCACTGAAGCCTCGATGGAAGTTGAACTGGAACCACAAAGTGTTGTGGAAGATGTTGTTCCACAAGGAGTTGAGAAACAACAACCAGTTCAAGTAGACATACCTCTTCGCAGGTCTGATAGGGTACGTCATCAGCCTGAGAGATACTCATTTCTCTTGTCTGACCATGATGACGTTGTGCTCATAGAGGATGATCCTACCACCTATCAGGAAACTGTGATGAGACCAGATTCTGAGAAAAGGCTAGAGGCCATGAGATCCGAGATGGAATCCATGTACACCAACCTAGTATGGACTTTGGTTGATCCACCTGAAGGGGTAAACTCATTGGGTGTAAGTGGGTCTTTAAGAGAAAGACTGACATGGATGGACTTATCTATAAGGGTCGCTTGGTAGCTAAAGGTTTCAAGCAGATTCATGGTATTGACTATGATGAAACCTTTTCTCCAGTAGCGATGTTTAAGTCCATTCGGATCATGCTTGTTATTGCAGCATACCATGACTATGAGATATGTCAGATGGATGTCAAAACCGCATTTTTGAATGGAAACCTGCTCGAGGATGTGTACATGACACAACCTGAGGGTTTTGTAGATCCACAGCATACTAGCAGAGTATGCAAGCTGCATAGGTCCATTTATGGACTAAAGCATACTTCTCGGAGCTGGAATCTTCGATTCGAAGATGCAATCAAACAGTTTGGTTTCATCAAGAATGAAGATGAGCCTTGTGTCTACAAGAAGGTTGTAGGGGACATAGTTGTCTTCCTCATATTGTATGTGGATGACATACTACTCATTGGGAAAGATATCCCTTAGCGACAGTCTATCAAAACTTGACTAGGGATATGTTTCTCAATGAAGGACTTAGGTGAGGCATCCCGCATTCTAGGGATACAGATCTATAGAGATAGATCTAAGAGATTGCTTGGCCTAAGTCAGAGTACATATATTGACAAGGTACTCCTACGGTTTGCCATGCAGAACTCCAAGAAGGGATTTCTGCCGATGTCTCATGGCGTGATTCTTTCGAAGACTCAAGGTCCCTCTTCTAGAGAGGAGAGAGACCGCATGGATCAGATCCCTTAAGCCTCAGCCATAGGATCTATCATGTACTCCATGCTATGTACTCGTCCTGATGTCTCGTATGCTTTGAGCATGACGAGCAGATACTGTTGGATCGTGAAACGTCGATAGAGGGGGGGGGTGAATATCGATTCGAAAAAATCACGTTAATAAGAGTTAAGCGCAGCGGAATAATAAAAAACTTAGGCAAACTGAACAAGGTATTTTTTTACTTCGTTCGGAGCCTGTGACGACTCCTACTCGAAGGCCCGTACTCCTTGAGTACTTTCGTTGGGCAATTCACTAGCAATTCGAAATACTATTACAAATTAAGGTACAGAAATGCTAATGGAAATAAAGTGATACCGACAAGAAAGTTAACCAAAGAAGAAGGAGCACTTTGTCGGAGCTTTGTTAGCGTCGCAGGAGCGTAGAGCAGCAGAGCAAGCAGTCGAAGAGTTCTTAGTTGTTATTGAAGCTCCACCCCTGGGGCTTCTTTTATATGCTGCTCCGGGCGCCTGGATCCCTTCCGGGCGCCCTGGTGTGACGTGGCAGGTCTAATCAGCGAACTCCACGTGGCGACGACTCGGCCTGGATAAAATTCACCTCCGGGCGCCCGGATCCCTTCCGGGCGCCCGGACCTCCTATTTCCAGAAACTTCCTTTCCTGCAAAACAGAGTTAGTCCGAGGCAAATATATATTCTGCAAAACAGATTGTTAGCACAACTAAAGTAATATGATTTAACAAGAAAAGAGTATGACTTAGATTCCGTCTTTCCGAGACCGGAATCTAGTCACGATCTCGACTTAGATGTCCAAAATGGAACTAAGCCGGATCGACGCCTAATGTTCCCTTCCTGGGAACACGTCCTCGCAGTCACTCCCCTCCAGTGACTTACCTCACTTACCTGCCAGACGTCCGGTCAGCCCGTCGACCCGTCTGGACTTCGTGCCAGCTATCCGGTCAGCCCGTCGACCTAGCTGGGCTTCGTGCCTAAGTGTCCGGTCAGCCCGTCGACCCGCTTGGACTTCGTGCCAGCTATCCGGTCAGCCCGTCGACCTAGCTGGGCTTCGTGCCGGACAGCCCGTCGACCTGTCTGGACTTATCCTGTACACTCGATCAGAGTATTAGATCAACAACAAACCTAACTTAACCTATTTGTCATTCATCAAAACCTGGGTTAAATCGTTAGTGCTAACCGCACCAACAATCTCCCCCTTTTTGATGGAATGACAACCTGGTTAAGTTAGTGAAGACATTTGCAAGAAAAAAAAACAGATAACATCATTATGTGGAGGTTTTTAAGTTAGTTTGTATTTTCAATTGGTTTGGCTAACTTAACCCACCTACCCCTCCCCCTTTGGCATTCATCAAAAATAAGCATGTTTAAAGTAATTAAAAATACAGACTACAGACAAAGTAAGGAGTCATGTCAAGTTAATCTGGGGGAGTTAAACTTAGTAATTTATCTGTTGTAAAGGAGCTAAGTTTTGAGACAAGTTTAAAAGATATATTTTTCAAAACTAGGTAAAATTGATTTTCTAAAACTGAGTTGGTAAAGGATTCAACTTTCAAGACTTAAGTACATAAAAGACTTGATTTTTTAAAGCTAGTTTTCAAAAATAGGTGTATATAAAAAAATTCAGATTTAAAGGCTAAGTTTAGCTAATTTTTCAAGTATGGCTTCTAAGGTTAAGGTTTAAGAATAAGTTCTAAATTTCAAGAAAAAAAAAAATTTAAAACAGGTTTCAACTCTTTTCAAAAATAAGCAAAATTTCAAAACTAAGTTTCAAAATATATTTCAAGATTGATTGAAGTTTAATTTTCAACACTAAGTTTGTAAAAGATTAAAAATTTTAAAAAGACTTAGTTTATAAACTTACGCTTAGTTTACAAAAATTAATTTTTGTAGACTTAAGTAGAATTAAGTAAAGTCAAATTCTCAGAACTAGATTTTCAAATTCCTCCCCTTGGACTTGACACCAAATCAAATGTCTAACCAGTTAGTTACTGACTGACTTATCAAAAAATAGTAGCTTTCACTTGGTTAGTCAAGTTAAGGTCAATCTTAACTTGATTAATATATATTTTGTTTTTAACGCCCAGACTTATGTCGATGCACTGAAATAAGCATCTTAAATCTTAAGCAAGTGGCCTATGCATCTCACCCCTTTCTATTGTTCGGCAAACACAAGCAAAGTAAGCCTAGGGTTTTGGTGAGATGCTCAAAACTAGTCCTATGGGTGCATGTTCTCTAAGGTTTTTGAACTAGTCTAAGGCTAAAAGTTTATTTAAAAATCTAAACATAGGAAGGTTTTAAAAACTAACACATGTTTGAACCTATAAGTTGAAAGCAATAATTTTGAAAGTATTTTGAAATTCGAAATTCCTAATCTATTAGGCACATTCCTAGTTTTCTAAGTAAATGGATAAATTCATTTTCAGGGAGTGGTTTAGTGAATATGTCAGCTAAGTTTGACTTGGACTCAACGTATTTGAGCTCAATGTCACCCTTAGTAACATGATCCCTGATAAAGTGGTGCCTAATTTCAATGTGTTTGGTTCTTGAATGATGCACTGGATTTTTTGTTAAATTTATTGAGCTAATATTGTCAATTAAGACTTTTACATTTGTGATTTTTAAGTTAAAATCTTTTAAGGTGTGCATCATCCATAATAATTGGGCTACACATTCTCCTATGGCTATGTATTCTGACTCAGTTGTAGATAGTGCAACGCAATGTTGCTTTCTACTAAACCAACTAACAAGTGATGGGCCTAGTAGTTGACATCCACCACTCGTGCTTTTGCGGTCTAATTTGCACCCAGCATAATCTGAGTCAGAATATCCTATTAATTCAAACTCACTGGTCCTAGGATACCAGATTCCTACGTTTGTTGTTCCCTTAAGATATCTAAAAATCCTTTTGACTTGAGTCAAATGGGATTCTTTAGCACATGTTTGGTATATTGCACACATACTAACTGCAAATAAGATATCAGGTCGGCTTGCAGTTAGGTAGAGTAGACTGCCTATTGCACTTCTATAGTACTTTAGATCTACTGGTTTTCCATTTGGGTCATTATCTAAGATTGTTTTACTGCCATGGGGTGTTTTTATTTCTTTTGTATTTTCCTTTCTGAATTTTTTAAGTAATTCTTTAGTGTATTTGTGTTGATAAATGTAATTTCCTTCATTTGTTTGCTTGATTTGTAATCCTAGGAAATAGGTCAATTTTCCTACTAAGCTCATTTCAAACTCTTGTTCCATTAGATTAATAAATTCTTCTAAAAAGTCTGAGTTAGTTGAACCAAATATTATATCATCTACATATATTTGTGCTATAAATATGCCATTATTTAGTAATTTAACAAACAAGGTTGGATCAATTTGACCTTGGTTGAATCCTTTGGATGTTAAGTAAGATGTTAGCCTTTCATACCATGCCCTGGGTGTTTGTTTAAGTCCATATAATGCTTTCTTCAACTTAAAGATATAATCAGGGTGTTCTATATTTTCAAACCCAGGAGGTTGACTTACATACACTTCTTCTTTTATTAGTCCATTGAGAAAGGCTGACTTAACATCCATTTGATATAGTCTGAATCCCTTATGGGTTGCATAACTTAGTAACATTCTAATGGATTCTAGTCTGGCTACTGGGGCATAGGTCTCATCGTAGTCAAGTCCTTCAACTTGACTGAACCCTTTGGCAACTAGCCTAGCCTTATTCCTAGGAATTTCTCCAGTTTCACTTAATTTGTTTCTAAATACCCATTTTGTTTCTATTACTTTCTTATCTTTAGGTGGTGGCACTAGATCCCAAACTTCATTACGCTCAAATTGAGCTAGTTCTTCTTGCATAGCGATGATCCAATCTGGATCAAGTAGGGATTCAGCTACAGTTTTGGGTTCAATTTTTGAAATCAGGGAGATTTGACTCAGGTTCCTAAAAGATGATCTGGTTTGAACCCTTAGGTCTGGGTCACCAATTATTTGATCAGTTAGATGGTTAGGATTTACTCTTATAGTTCTAGGGGGTTCATTTTCTTGAGTGTGTTCATCTTCTTCATAGTCTAGGGATTTATTGGTTTCTTCAGAATTATTAATTTCAGTAGGTTGAAGTTGAGTTTGTCCTTGGGTTTCTTCAAATTTTACATTTGTGGTTTCCTCGATTTTTAGCATAATTTTATTATATATTCTGTAACCCCTACTGTTTAGAGAATATCCTACAAAAATTCCATTTTCTACTTTAGAGGTGAATTTTCCTAAATGTTCTCTAGTATTTAGGATGAAGGCTGGACACCCAAACACTTTAAAATATTTTATGTTAGGTTGTTTGTTATAAAATATTTCAAAGAAGGTTTTATTATGTCTTTTATTTAATGTTGTTCTATTTTGCACATAGCAGGCTGTGCTAACAGCTTCTGCCCAGAAATATTTAGGTAGGCTATATTCATTTAACATAGTTCTAGAGGCTTCTAGTAAGGTTCTATTTTTTCTTTCTACAATTCCATTTTGTTGGGGGTTTTAGGGCATGAAAATTCGTGATGGTAGCCATTTTCAAGACAGAATTTGTTAAAATTATGATTTTTAAATTCTCCCCCATTGTCACTCCTAATTCTTTTAATTTTAAGATCTTTTTCATTTTCAATCTGTTTGCAAAAGTTTGTAAAGATTTCAAAAGTTTCGTCTTTATGTTTTAAGAATTTTGCCCAAGTAAACCTAGAATAATCATCTATTATGACTAAATAGTATAAGTTTCCATTTATGGATTTGACTCCATGGGAGTCAAAAAGATCTAAGTGTAGAAGTTCTAATATTGAGTTGGTTTGTGGCTGATTTATTGGTTTGTGAGTGGATTTAGTTTGTTTACCTTGTTGACAAGCATTACATATGGTTGAATCTATGTTAGGTAATTTTGGTAAGCCTCTCACTAGTCCATTTAATTTGCTTATATTTCTAAAGTTGGTGTGAGACATTCTTCTATGCCATAACCATGTTTCTTCTTTTTGTGTTAAATAACACTTAATGGAAGAAGTGGTTAAGTTGATGGAATAGATGTTGTCTTTTCTAAAACCTTTTAGGCTTATGGTAGGATTATCTAGATGTTTGATTAAACACTCTGTGGATAGAAATTTAACCTTATACCTAGTATCACATAATTGACTTATACTCAGAAGATTATATTTAAAATTTTCAACAAGTAAAACATTTGTAATTATAACGTCTATTTTTAATTCAATATTACCTATACCAATTACCTTGAGTTTGTCGTTGTTTCCAAAGACAAATGTTCCTAAGCTTTTGTAAGTGAGTTGAGTGAACTTGGTGTGATCTCTAGTCATATGTTTGGAGCAACCACTGTCCAAAATCCACTTGTTTTCCTACAGTAAGTAGGATTTAAAGTTAGTCTTTTTATTTTTGAGCAGGCATTATTTAAGTTAATTTTAAGTTTAAAATTAAAGTTTTGACATTAATTTTTAAGTTTGAAATTGAAAATTTGAAATTAATTTTTAAGTTTAAAATTAAAATTTTGAAATTAATTTTTAAGTTTGAAATTAATTTTTAAGTTTAAAATTAAAATTTTAATTAAACAAATTTAAGCCTTATTCATCTCACCCGATCTATATTATCAATCAGGGAATCCTATGATTTTGTGAGATGAAATTGGATTTTTAATTATGGAGTTTTGGTTTAACTTGTGTTAGATTCAGATTTAGCTTTGGTCTCCACAAATAGGCAATCTTCGGATAAACTTCTAAGCTTGGTGAGTCACATGGACGTCATTAGTAGTAACCAACCTTTCGAGGTTTTCCGAATAGTCCTATCCACGGAGCTTAGTACTAAATCTTGGTCTAACTGGTTAGGATTCATTTAAGGGTAGCTTCTATTAGTTCCACTTGGCCAAATGCACCAGATCGAAACCATATCTTTCTAGACATGCGATGCCCAAGCTTCCCTAACGTACTATCATCCAAAAACTTCACCAGTACCATGATTCAAGTTAAACTTGGTCTCTTTTTAACTAATCCTAATTACCCTGCCGGGTTAGTTAATTTTGGAGGTGCCAACTATTCTGGAGCCTCCTCCTGAATTATTGACCTTTAATTTAAATTTTTGTTTTAGGTTTGTGTCTGTTTCTTTTATAGTTATAATTAACTTGGTGATAGTTTATATTTTGTTGAGTTTTAAATTTTGAATTTTTTGATTTAGGTTTGTATTTTGGTTTTTTATTTGGTTTAATCGAGTTTATATAATATACTTTTTCTTTAGGTATATAATATTGATTAAGTCCTACTTGCGTGGTCAGACACGCTTTTGGAACCCAAGCTTGATTAGTTGATTTGTATTGAGTTATTAATGACTTAAAAGTTTTATTTGAGTTCGACTTGTATCCGAGTCCGGTTTTATTATAACATGTTTTTTGATTTTTCAGGATTAAGTCAAGATTTTTTGATCTTGTTGTAAATTTTTCTAGCATTTCTTTTAAATTGTTAATATCATTTTTTAATGATAAATTCTCCTCCTCAAGTGTTAGATCTTGAGTTGGATTTGAATTTTTGATTTGTTCCTTGAGGTTTTGATTTTCCTCAAGAAGTGATTTGTTTTCATTTTATATTTTAATTAATTTACTATTTAAACAGGAAATAATTCTAAAAAAAAATTTGTTTAAATTAAAATATACCTCATTTGGGCCTTCAGAAACGAGTACGAACTCGTGGCTTGTTTCGGGTTCAGACCCGTCTTCATCTTCCGACTCGTCTTCTGTTTCAGCTTCGCGGGCCATCAGTGCGAGGTGGCTCTGATGTTTCTTCTCTTCTTCCTCCGATTCGCCCGAGGAGTCGTCCCACGTTGCTTTGAGGGCCTTCTTTTTGGTTAGCTTCGGTTTGTCGAACTTCAGTTTTGGGCATTCGTTCTTGTAGTGTCCCTTTTTATTGCAGCCGAAGCAAGTCACGTTCTTTTGTTCTGAGGGAGAACTGATCTTTTGAAGGTCCTTTTTGTTGAAGCTCCTTTTTCTCCTGGTGAACATTTTTCTTACCAAGTTCACCAGGTGTTCTTCGTCTTCGGAGTCTTGGTCGAAATCTTCTTCATATTCAGGCTTGCTCTTCTTTTCTTTGGAGGAACCTGCAAATAAAGCTATACCTTTCTCGGCTCCAGCATTAGTTTGTTCATGTAATTCTAATTCACAGAAAAGCTCGTCTAATTTTAACTTAGAAATATTTTTAGAAATTTTGTAGGCATCTACGATTGATGCCCACAAACTATTACGTGGAAAAGCATTTAATGCGTACCTTATTAAGTCTCTATTTTCCATCTGGTGGCCTATCGCATGAAGCCCGTTGAGGATGTCCTTGATCCTCGCGTGGAGCTGATTCGCCGTTTCACCTTCCTGCATTTTTATATTAAGAATTTTATTTAAAAGCAGGTCTCGTTTTTTTACCTTGGCGTCGCTCGTTCCCTCGTGCAGCTCGATCAATTTGTCCCACAGCTCTTTAGCGTTTTTGTGTGGACCGACTCTGTTCAGTTCTTCTTTTGTTAATCCGCACTGTAGAGTGTTGATCGCTTTATTTTCTGTTGACGCCTTTTTCTTCAAATCTGTTGTCCAGTCTTCAAGATCCAGTATATTCTGGAGCTGTCCGCTGGAATTTTATAGGGTCTCGTAACGCTCATCCACTGGTCAAAGTCTGTTTTGAGGTAAACCTCCATGCGCTTCTTCCAGTACGGAAAATCGTCCCCGTTGAAGAGTGGAGGTCGTACTGTGCTGAATCCTTCTGTCTGAGACATTTTAGTCCTGCGCACAGAAGAAAGAAAAGAAAAAAAATCCCAAGACTTGGTCTTGAATTAGTAGTGCAGAAGAAGAAAAATAATAGAAGTATCTAAATTGGTGTTGCACCAATTTAGATTTAATTGCAACGAAAAAAATTCAAAACAGGTAATAATACCAATTTGAAATTAAACGTAAAACTGAAAATCGAAAAAAAAGATTAATTTTTCACCCCCTGTCTGATTGGTGGTTGCACCAAATCAGAGCGGTACCTGCTCTGATACCACTTGTTGGATCGTCAAACGTCGATAGAGGGGTGAATATCGATTCGAAAAAATCACGTTAATAAGAGTTAAGCGCAGCGGAATAATAAAAAACTTAGGCAAACTGAACAAGGTGTTTTTTTACTTCGTTCGGAGCCTGTGACGACTCCTACTCGAAGGCCCGTACTCCTTGAGTACTTTCGTTGGGCAATTCACTAGCAATTCGAAATACTATTACAAATTAAGGTATAGAAATGCTAATGGAAATAAAGTGATACCGACAAGAAAGTTAACCAAAGAAGAAGGAGCACTTTGTCGGAGCTTTGTTAGCGTCGCAGGAGCGTAGAGCAGCAGAGCAAGCAGTCGAAGAGTTCTCAGTTGTTATTGAAGCTCCACCCCTGGGGCTTCTTTTATATGCTGCTCCGGGCGCCTGGATCCCTTCCAGGCGCCTTGGTGCGACGTGGCAGGTCTAATCAGCGAACTCCACGTGGCGACGACTCAGCCTGGATAAAATTCACCTCCAGGCGCCCGGATCCCTTCCGGGCGCCCGAACCTCCTATTTCCAGAAACTTCCTTTCCTGCAAAACAGAGTTAGTCCGAGGCAAATATATATTCTGCAAAACAGATTGTTAGCACAACTAAAGTAATATGATTTAACAAGAAAAGAGTATGACTTAGATTCCGTCTTTCCGAGACCGGAATCTAGTCACGATCTCGACTTAGATGTCCGAAATGGATCTAAGCCGGATCGACGCCTAATGTTCCCTTCCTGGGAACGCGTCCTCGCAGTCACTCCCCTCTAGTGACTTACCTCACTTACCTGCCAGACGTCCGGTCAACCCGTCGACCCGTCTGGACTTCGTGCCAGCTATCCGATCAGCCCGTCGACCTAGCTGGGCTTCGTGCCTATGCGTCCTGTCAGCCCGTCGACCCGCTTGGACTTCGTGCCAGCTATCCGGTCAGCCCGTCGACCTAGCTGGACTTCTTGCCAGACATCCGGTCAGCCCGTCGACCTGTCTGGACTTATCCTATACACTCGATCAGAGTATTAGATCAACAACAAACCTAACTTAACCTATTTGACATTCATCAAAACCTGGGTTAAATCGTTAGTGCTAACCGCACCAACAGATACCAGTCCGATCCAGGTGAAAGTCACTGGATAGCGGTCAAGAATATTCTTAAGTACTTAAGAAGGACTAAAGAATATTTCTTGATATATGGAGGCAATGATGAGCTAGCTGTAAAGGGTTACAGTGATGCCAGCTTCCAGAACGATCAGGATGATTATCGATCGCAGTCAGGGTTCGTGTTTTGCATAAATGGTGGTGCTGTGAGCTGGAAGAGTTCGAAGCAGGACACAATTGTTGATTCAACAACAGAGGCCGAGTATATCGCTGCATCAGAGGCAGCAAAGGAGGCAGTTTGGATCCGCAAGTTCATCACTGAACTTGGGGTGGTTCCTAGCATCGCTGAGCCCATTGAGCTCTATTGTGACAACAATGGAGCTATAGCACAGGCGAAGGAACCTCGCTCACACCAGCGGACCAAACACATACTATGACGCTTCCATCTCATTCGAGAGGTTATCGAGAGAGGAGATGTGAAGATTTACAGAGTACCCACAGAGGCTAACACTACAAGAAAAAAGTCAAACAACAACGATTTTTCACCGTTGTCGTAGGCCATTTTGAACTGTTGTTAATGGCCGTGTTGTTAAAAGGGGTGACAAAAGACAACAGTTTTTAACCGTTGTCTTTGAAGGCAAAGACAACATTTTTTACAACGGTGAAAAACTGTTGTCTTTTCCTTCAAAGACAACAGTTTTTCACCGTTGTCTTTGAGCGTCTACCTTTAATAACAGGGTCTTCAACAACAGTTTTAAACTATCTACGACAACGGTAAAAAACCGTTGTCTTTTTTAGAAAAAAAATAAAAAAATTAATACACAATTTTCCAATATTATAAATCATTCAAAATACTAAATTTCAAAATAAAATTTAATATACAATTTTCTAACATTCAAAAATAATATTTATAACATTCTGAAGAAATTTCATAAGCAACCAACAAAATTTCATAAGCAACCAACAAAATGATAACACTATTAAAACAAAGGTAGAACAATATAACACAAGATTTTCTACTTAGATGTCGGTGAAGAGGAGGGATTGCAGCTCCTAGTGCTCCATAATTTGTTAAAGTCTCTTCATTTTTTTAGCTTGTCGGCATTCTTCCCAATACTCTTGAGGACACCTAAAAAGAGCATAATGAAATTATACAATCCTGTGCACAAGAACTATGTAATTCTAAGTGGTGGATCATGTCTGTCACAAGTTCGCCACTAATTTTTTGACCATTATGCACAGATTGTAGACAAGCATGAAAATAAGCAGAACCATAAATATAAGCGAATAAAGGATACCTTTCAATCTTCTAAATCTTCTTTTCTGGTTGGCCCGTCTCCTTTTCCTCTCTTCTTTTGTTAACTCTGCCTCTTCTTTGATGTTTCCTTTTCCATGAAAAATCTCCTCAGGGGCAAGCATAGCCGCATCTGAGACGACCAATGGAGCAACCTGCAATACCATTGTATTTCGGTGACTCGAAACTGTTTTTACCATAAACTAAAAGACAACTCCAAAAGATATTTTTACCTCTTCCATTGCTAGAGCAGGTACATTGACTTGTATAGACATGTCCTCAATAACCTACATCATAACTTATGGTCAATCAAGAAATAAATACTAAAAGAATTAAACACTTGATAAGCTTTATTGCTAACCGGCTTTGTAAACGAAAGTCCAAGAATAAAAGATTGTAAAGATAATTACTTAACACTTCTGTTAGATAAAAAAATAGAAATTAATTCCATAAGTTTGCCTAAACATAATGCTAGAGCACCGAGAAATGCACTTCCTAAATGTTTTTAAATTGTAAAATGAGTGATTTTAGCAAATAAACCTACTCCTGACAAACTATATGTATTATCACACATTTTCAGTAAAAATCTTACAACAACTAGCACATTTAATTGCTCTGCTTGCACTATTGTACAGTCACAAAGAATATTCTTCATCAGGCTGAAATCTAACTTTAGAATATCTTAATCATTTTAGTAAGGACTGAAGAGTGAAGAGCATTAGTTGATCATTAGTTGTTTTTGTTGTGTCCAAAAACAATTGGACCAATCACACTGTAAAAATTGTTGTAGAATTTAATATTAGATTTAGTATTAGATTGTTGACCTCACTTGCCATTAGGAATATATATAGACATGGTACTTTACTGCACCACATAGAAACATCAAAGGTTGACACAAAAAAAGGTACACATAAGGTAAAAAATATGCCTGAAAGAAAATATAAGATTCTTACTGCACCAATATTTGCTAAAATCTAAATGAATCCATATATATATTATTTTTCTAGGCAATGAATAGAGGAACCAACACGTAGATAAAGTATCAATTAATACTGAATGTTGTTGAAAGCCAAGTACATACCTCTCCTCTTCCAAGCACTGATGAATTGCATGAGCACAGCGAAGGCTTCCAGAATAAACCTAAATCATGAGTTCCAAAAAGAAGATATCATGTTTCTATACCTGGCATACATCATTTGTATAATTTCTTGTAGTATTAAAAGAAGTAATTAAGAAACCAAACTTATCATGTGTGCTCCTTTAATCAATGGAAAATATTTTGAATTGCAAAAACTTACTTGTATGAGCGAAGGCTTTGATTTCCCGACAATAGAAATGAACTTTGGTCATATCACTCAGCATACCTAATTGCAATCATAAAAGTTGCTAATCAATTCTTCTACATATCATATCACTCAGCATACCTAACTGCAATCATAAAAGTTGCTAATCAATTCTTCTACATAAAGGCTTACACACCTCATATGCACATGCTGACATTTTTGCATCAGTAGAACGAATTAATAATTGGGTTCTATATACATGAATTAATAATTGGGTTCTATAATTGAATTAATAATTGGTATTTCTTGACATGCATAAATAACATTTGGTTCTATATACATGCTTAGTTGTAATAATAGAATGGCAAGGCAGATGTTGATTGTCGATGCTATTAATTGAATGTCATCGACTAGATAGTTTAGCAGTGCACTATCAAAGTCTTCACCACCAAGGAATGTGTCCCCATTGGTAGCCTTAACCTGAAGATGGAAAATAACAAAAAAAGATGAAACAAAGAACATAATAGAACATTAGAAAAGTACAATGATGAAGACAAATGCACCAATCTTAGTGAGGACAAATGCACCAATCTGGTTAGGCAAATATTGCAGACCATTCATCTCCATCCATGCATCTCCACTAGGTGCCTTGAGAATTTATAGGGAACCATCTTTAGTTCTTTTTGAGTATGGGGGACTCATCAAACCTTCTCTCAATCAGTCATTTAGTGCCAAATAAGGTGTTTGTTGGATTCATCACGACTTGTTGCTTCGCGGGAGTACCCACCAAAAGCTCATCCTTCTGATTGAAGGAAACTACAGATGGAGTAGTCCTCGTACCTTCTGCATTCTCAATCACCTTTAGTGTCTGATTCAACCAACCAGGGTAGAAACATTAGAAAAGTATAGTACCACACAAAGACCCAAACCTAAACAAATCAAAAAGGTTTTGTAAACAATAGGAAGCATAATGTACCTTCCCCTCCATGACAGACACACATAAGTTTGTGGTGCCTAAATCAATCCCAATAACATTAGCACTTGCAAGCTTTGAGCTGCTTACAATCAAACATTTCAGAACTTCCATCAGAAAATATTACTTGAATGCTCTTGCAATATTCAGATACTAAATAGATAAATTGAGAGCTGATATCAAAATATTACCAGAAAACTCTTGCAGTGGTGGCCCATCTTTGAGACAAAGAAGACATGCCATAGGATGCTTTTAGAAAATTTGAAGCATGGATATACAGCAAACAAAAAACAATATACATATGCATTGAGCTAAATTCGTACTATCATAAATAGGTTGAAAACCAAATTCATATACTAAAGATTTCATGCTGAAGCAAGATATAATTAATCAAATACCATAAAGCTGGACCAGTTTAATCTGTCAGTACAAAGCTTTCATCATCTACATCCAGACCATCAACCATGCCTGTAGATAATCAAAAAAAAAAGAAGGGAAAATTCTAATAGTTTTAGATCTATGACAAAATTGGCCACTTGTCGCATGAAAATCCAATCTTATACACAATAATCAATACGACTATACCAGATAAACAAACGCACTGGTACTATTTTTGATAGAATGCCATACAAGATGATTAATTACGCTTTAAAATGTTAAAGGTGAAAGAACCATCTTCTACAAACATTCATGACGAGTCCTAATATGAAATCAACCACCAAAATACTCATCTTAACAGATTTTTTGTTGGTAAAATAGACATGTCAGGAAACTCCACCAAATAAAGTCATATAAATATCTAATTGAGTGAAAAGCAAGCTCATTATAAGATCTAGCAATTGAAGATAAGTAGAGCACAAGACATAATTAGCCATATGATGAAATAGCAAGGAAAATAAACTCAATAGAAGTAAAATCCAGAGCTAGCAAAGAGAGAAATTGATTTCATATCCAAAAATAGTAACCCATGTGTCCACCTCTAGGCTACCATTTAGCACCGTAGGTCCTTGCATCTCAGACCCAGAAAATCCCTAGGCGGTGGTGACAGAAGCATAATCAATGCTCCCGGCTCAACCACCCCATCTACAAGCGAGCCATGGTCCGCATCTTATTCCCCACTCTTGTCGGCAGGCGAAATCATCCAACTCAAGCCTTCGGGGTTCTTCCCACACCGGTCGAAAGGACCAGCACCATTCATCTCCGTCGCTCGGGTCGGGAGGAAGCATGAAGAGGATGAATAGGAAGGAGAAGGGGAGAGTGATCCCTTCTGGCCCCAGCTCCTGGCGCTGATGGGAGACAATTGTGAGGGCGGCAGGAGGTCAGCCTCGGGTATGAAGTCCACGCGATCGTCGAGCGTGAAGACTGGGAGCAGATGGAGGTCGGAGGCAGTGATGGCGCTATGGTGAGGAGGGAGGCGGCGAAGAAGGCGATGAAGAGGGTGGTGAGGAGGGAGGCGACGAAGAGGGCGGTGAGGAGGAGTCGGCGAAGAGTAGGGTTTTGGGAAAGAGACAGAAAAAAAACAAGGCGTAAAACAGACAAATGACGAAGGAGAAAAAGTGGCGAAAGAAAAAACAATTGCATTTAACAACACTTAATAGACAACGGTTTTTAAAAACTGTTGTCGTAATCCCAAAAAAGCGCACATAGACAACAGTTTTAAAAAACTGTTGTCATACCCTTTAAAAACCGTTGTTGTATCCCAAAAAAAACATAAATAGACAACGGTTTTTAAAAACCGTTGTCATAGGCCAAAAAAATTACTAAAAGACAACAGTTTTTATTAAAACCGTTGTTAAAAGGCAAAAAGACAACGGTTTGGTATAAAACCGTTGTCGTTTGGGTGTTGTTGAATGACGTTTTTCTTGTAGTGTAACATCGCAGATCCCTTGACCAAGGCTTTGGCACAGAGAAAGCATGATGGTCACACTAGGTCAATGGGGCTTAGAGCCTACACTGATTGGCACTAGTGCTAGTGGGAGATTGTTAGTTAGAGCCCTAGAGCCAATCATTTGATGATTGTATTATGGACTTGTTGTATCATATTCTTATATAAATAAAGGTATTTGTTTTGGTTATTATACTTACTTGTATTGGTGCCAAATAAACTAAGTATAATAGCGTCCTTGAGTAGAAGGTTCTTACCTATATCAATCGATTGGTTGAATCGATAGTGAGATGATATAGGGAACACTACTCTTAATCATTCCTAGTCGAGTATTAACATTCAGGGACAATGTTAATACAATAAGACTAGCATGTAGGTCAACTCGATGACTTGATCTCACAAGTCATGGATATGGAGATATTAAGTTGACACATGGGTATGCATTAGAGAATATATACTGAATGACCCGCCATGAGAAAGTATCATGGATCGTTATATGAGTGTCATATACTTTCTCATGTGGCTATTAGTATGACTATTTATCCTTGGACCTGAAGTCACCATGGTTCCCTACATAAGGAGCTATGTACTTTGGTTTCGTCAAACGTCAACCGTAACTGGGTGGACTATAAAGGCGATTACTGGGTTTGTAACAAATTATGCAGAGAGATGTGAGTGATGTAGATGGGGTCTATCCCTCCTATATGACGGGAGTGACATCGATATTCTTGATAGAGTGAGACCACGAAGTGCATGACCATGCCCAAATGAGTCAATATGAGATATTGAGCTCATTTGATTTAGTGAGTCTACTTGGAGTTCAAGATTTAGATTGGTCAGAGGATGACACGGTCTATGCCTCACATTGATCAATCTAGATGTCTAGGATAGAAGGACACTTGCCATATTTTGTGAGGAGTCACAATTAGTTGTCACAAGGTGATGTTGGATCTCAACATTCTTATAACTTGGGTAGTAATGATGTGTTGCTAGATACCGCTCATTACTTATGCTTCTAAATAGGTTTAGGAGCATTGCCAACGTTATAAGAACCTATAGAGTCACACACAAAGGACAATTAGATGGAGATTATGTTCATATGATGAACCAAGAGGATTAGATTCATGTGATGAATCAAATTGGATTAAGAGTAATCCTAATTGGGTTAATTGAGTTGGACTCAAGTTGATTCATGTGTTCAATGAGTCTAATTTAGATTATGACTCATTGAATCAATTTAATTAAATGAATTAGATTCATTATATTAAATTGGCTTGAATCAAATGGTTGAATTAGATCAACCATGGGAGTTATAATGTCAAGTTTGACTTGACTTGAGAGGAAGAGGAAAAGTCAAGTTTGACTTGACTTTATGCCACATCATTTGTGAGTTGGCATTAAGTGGCCAATGATGATGTGCCACATCATCATGTTAGCACATGTGTGTGTCACCTAATGGAGGTTACAAATCCCCTCTTTAATGGCCACATTAAATATGAATGGAGGTTACAATTCCATTTAGTGGCCGACCACTTTTGTGATAAATGGGATTTTGATTTCATTCAAGGCATTCATTCTCATTCAACTCATCTTCTTCCTCAAGCTCTCAACCTTTCTCCCTCTCCTCTCTTGGCTGAACCTTACCAAGGTGCTAGCACACCTTTGTGTTAGGTTTCTCCACCTATTTGTTCGTATGGATACTTCTAGAGGGTTGTACACTTGACAACCTCGAGATCCGGCATCACTTGGAAGAGCGGGATACGTGAAGGGCTTCGCACCAAGGGTAAAGATCTTCTCCTAAAGTAGATCTAGATGTAAGAAACTTATACTCGTAAATTTTGTTTTATTTCACTTCGCACGGATCCGGTGGCATGGGGGTTTCGGGGTTTCCGCGACGTGAAAAAGTGATTTTCGGGGCCCGAAAAACCCAACACACCCATCAACTCATGTTGCTTCTAAAGCTTAGAGTTCTTGGTCGCGAGCATTAGACAGGACACATCTAATGCGTCATCTTGATGTTTCTTGTAAGCATCTTGTTCAGCTCGCGTGGCAGTGGCAGGAGGTGCCTCAGGAATGGGCTGCTCCAGGACGTACAGTTTTCGTTCCTGTGTGAGAACTATTCTAAGGTTCCTGTACCAGTCCAGTAAGTTAGCTCCATTGAGCTTGTCCTTATCGAGGACAGAATGCAGGGAGAAGGAGTTCGTGTTTGACGACATGGTAATCTACAACAGAAAAATGCAGAAAAATAAATATCATATTCCAATTAATCATCTAATTAGGCCTTTAATTAAATGATGCTCCCACTGAATTCTATAATTCATGTGAGACAAATTCTACATCATACTATGCCCTGAGTTAGCTTTGGCTAAATCGCCCAAGACTTAGTATGATCAGTAGGTAACTAATTACTAATTACATCTCTATGCAACTCTTGTATATAGGATCAAGATCCGCATTTATAATAAAACTCGAGTTAGCTTTGGCTAATACGCCCAAGAGTTAATATAAACGTGATTTTGTCCAATCTTCCAACTATTGGATAAATGCCTACAGTTAAACTTGATTTAACTAGTTGTACTCAATCTAATTGAGTTTTTAATCACCCATGCGTTGATAGGCGGGACCAAGATTGTCCCTCCGTACCCTACCAAGATAATATGTGTTGCTCTACTTTGGCAGATTCAACAACAACATGTGATCGAGGTAATGATAGGTATCACGGCATGGTCGACATTTTTGAGTTGACGCGATTGAGATCTAATCTAATCGACGATGTGTATCATATACTCGATTTATATCTAATCTAATCGTGGAGGTGCATCATGTGCGTGACTTAGATCTAATCTAATCGTTAAGGCACTAATTAATTACTAATCTACCATGCATCACATATACACACACAAGCAATTAATTAATTTTGTGATTAGTCATGACCCTACTATGATCTTCTCAAGCCAATGAGAAGATCGGATGGTCAACCTAAGGTCAACAGCTTCTCAAGCTCCTTCCTTTGACCACCTTGTGTTGCTCGCACCCTCCTCGTAACTCCGTCTCGAGTGAACCTTCCACCGCCTCATTTTGTACATTACAAAAGGTGAAACTCGAGTTACATTCGAGTCTAAATTATTTACAACAGGAATAAATAAATAGAAAGGCACGACGCGCAGGTCGCGTATCAAATATACAACACGGACAATCACATGACAGCACACATGCCATATTATGAATTATAACATAATTTCCAATCAAATTGGGGTCTTTTGGGCCATGACCATCACAAAATGATACACAATTCTAAATTATGTAATTTCCATAAATTTTTGTCTAATATTTTTAGGATTTTATGAGTAAAAATTCCCGACGGTCCCGTTTAGCGATTTTCGGGCGCAATCGCGGAACGAAGCCCCTTGCGGGGTTAGGGGCGACTGTTGGTTAATCCTAGGAAAACGTACCGGTTCCATTGTACAAAAATTTTTGTACAAGTGTCGAACCTTTCCTTAAATAACCTATTGTGTTCTTTAGAAGTTAAATTAGGAATCGCAGACGGAACTTAACATCATTGATTCCAAATTTAACTTATCTGTTCTTAATGGTTTAGATTTGAATCGCAAGCGGAACTTAACACTATTGATTCAAATCCACCTATGTTATTAATTCCATTAAATATTAATTTCTAAAATTAGCTTCCAGGACTGCATGGCGAGGCACATGACCTTCTTGGATATGAGAGTAACCACCACCGCCTAATCAAGGCCTTTTAAGGAAAGCTAATATTTAATTTTCTTAAATAACTCTAGGTTAACCAAAAAGAACAATCGAATCACAAATTCAAAAAAAAAGAAACACAAACTCGAAAAACTTATTCGAAAAACTAGATTTAATTGTCTCTTGTATTTAGAATTCTTACAAAGAAAATAACTAGTATGATGCGGAAGAAAATTACTAGTTATACATTCTCTTTGTAAGCTAATGACCTCGAGATCTTCTGCCATATTCCTAGCCTCGCCTTGGACGTCGTGTGGGCGAAGATCCTCCAAGATGGACACCACCCAAAAGAGCTTCTCCTCCTTGTAATATTCGGCCACCACCACCACAATAGAAAAGAGAGCAAAGGGAGAAGAGAGGAAGAGAGGGGCCGGCCACCAAGAGAGTCTCCAAGCCAAACAATAAGAGTTGTGTCTCATGAAGCTCCCTCACCCCTTCTTTTATATTACTTGCCCAAGACAGATAAGGAAAAACTTTTTACAAAAAATAAAATCATCCAAGAGTTTTTCCTTTTCCCTTTTAATTTTTCCTTTTCTTTCCTCTTGATTGAATCAATCACCAATTTTAATTTTGTGATGATTTTAATTAATTTTAATATGGCCGGCCACATGCTTGGGCACCAAGCAAGGTGGCCGGCCACCTCATCAACGGGAAAAAGGAAATATATTTTTTTATAAAATTTTACAAGAAAACTCTTATAAAATTTTACAAGCTCTCTTTCCTAAAGTAAGAGTTAAAAAAGGAAAGTTCTAAAAAATTAAAACCATGTTTTAAAATTTAAAACTTCTCTTACAAAATTACCTTTTTTAACATAATGATAGAAAATTTTAATTTTAAAACTTTTCTCCCTTTTTTTTCTTAAACCATGAGGATGGTTAAAAAAGGAAAGTTTTAAAACTTTTAAAACTCTCTATTAAAACATGTGGCCAAATTCAAATAAGGAAAGTTTTTAAAACTAAAATCTCTCTTTTAAAACTTATAGTTTTTTACAAAGAGAATATTTTAAAAATTTAAAAACAACCCTCCTTATTTGAATATTGTGGCAGACCCCTTCATGCTTGGTCACCAAGCAAAAGGGTCGGCCCCTATAAAGAGGATGTGGCCGGCCCTTGCTTGGTCACCAAGCATTGGACCGACACACTTCTTGGACACCAAGATGAGTCTTACATTTGGATGGACTTGAGGCTATAATGAGGCTACGATAGGGGCCTAGAGGAGAAATTGGTTTTGGCCTTCCGATGAGCTTGAGTATCCCGTGCTCGCCCCGAACACACAACTCAAGTTCATCGATAATAACTCATTCCACTAGAGAGTTATTACCGCACTACCACATCAATCCCAAATTACATTATGGGCTCCTTCTTATTATGAGTGTGTTAGTCTCCCTGTGTTTAAGATTACGAATGACCACTAATTAAGTAAGTTACTGACAACTCACTTAATTAATATCTAGCTCCAAGAGTAGTACCACTCAACTTTATTGTCATGTCGAACTAAGTCCACCTGCAGGGTTTAACATGGCAATCCTTATGAGCTCCTCTTGGGGACATTCTCAACCTAGATAACTAGGACACAGATTCCTTCTATAATCAACAACACACACTATAAGTAATATCATTTCCCAACTTATCGGGCATATTGATTTATCGAGCTAAACCTCACCCTTTGATAAGTCAAAGAAATAAATATTAAATATATGTGCTTGTTATTATATTAGGATTAAGAGCACACACTTCCATAATAACTAAGGTCTAGTTCTTTTACTAGGTCAGTACAAAAGAACTTATCTAAATGATCCTACTCAATACACTTAAAGTGTATCAGTATAATTTATTAGTCAAGATAAACTAATACTTAATAACACTACGACTATTTTGATGGTTTGTTCCTTTCCATCTTAGTCGTGAGCAACTGTTTATAATTTATAAAGAACCGACTGTAGGGATCTTAGATGGCTAGAGGGGGGGTGAATAGCCTCTTTAAAAACTTAAGCAAAGAGTTCTACACAGACACTAGTTAGCGCAGCGGAATAAGCAAACTAAAACAAAACGAAAACAAACACACAAACACTGATACACAGATTTACGAGGTTCGGGGATAACTTGCCCCTACTCCTCGGCGTGTCCGTAAGGTGGACGACTCCTTGATCTTCGGTAGATCGCACCCCGGAAGAATTTCGGCTAAAGATCCTCCTTCTAGGTGGAGTAACCTTCCCACAAAGTCTCAAGAAATATCTAAGTTAAAGCACGAGACTTACAGAAACTCGGTGGCAAAGGAGAATAGAAATGCTTACAACCACGCGAGGATCAGTAGCAGAAACAGAGATCGCAGTTCACCCGAGAGCTCAAGAACTTCACACCACAGACACACTTTTCTTTCAAGCTTTCTTGTTTTGTTCTTGTTCCCCTCTCGCTGTTTTTACCGCTTCTCAAAACCTGATCTCTGCTGTCACAGATCTGGTCCAAGCTGCGCAAATCAGCGCCCTTTTCCTCCTTCTCTGATTCTCTGAACTCACACGATCAATCTTGGCGTCTTGAGCTCGAACCAATCCCGAGTCAAGCGGATCGCGACGGATCCGATATCCGTTGATGCAGAAATGCACCATGGCTGAAACCAACAGAAAGACCATTTGTCGCATTCCTCTTACGAACTTAATTTGAAATTAAGCTTGGAATGATACCTGTTAACCTGCAAACTCAAAAGCTAACAGCACAGAGGATTACATCACATAAATGAATGAGATATATCAAAAGCGGTGAAGGAATCGTTGATAAGGCGAACCAATCAGAATTGGACCGATCAGGCAACAGTCTGATCGGTCTGAGGCCATTCTGATCGGTCGTAGTGACCGATCAGATTGAGTGTGGATCGGTCCACGGACCGATCCACCTCTTTCTCTCTTCTGCGGGCTTTTCTCCTGATCGGTCTCCCCGATCGATCAGATTGCTTTCAGAGTGTCGATCGGTCATCGGACCGATCCGTGGGAACTAGTTTCCTTGGATCGATGCCGACCGATCCACGATTCTTGTGTCCTGGATCGGTCTCACCACCGATCCAATGTGCCATGTAAGGTCCACTTAGGTCCCTCTCGACCTAATCGGAGAACGAGCTCGAGGCCCTCTCGACCTAGTCCGGTCAGCGAGCTGAGCCCTCTCGACCTAGTCAGGAGAGCGAGCTACCGAGCCCTCTCCGACCTCGTCCGGAGAACGAGCACCGAGCCCTCTCGACCATTCCGTGCCAAGTTGTCATACTTGGACTTTTCCGTGCCAAGCTCCCTGCTTGGACTTTTCACCGATGTCTTGACCCATCTGGATTTCCTCGGCTTCACTCACGGGACTTTCCTCCCAACTGATCAACCTCGATCAGTGGTCATTCGAAGTTTAAACACTATCGATACAAACTTAAATCGGTGTCAACATCAAAACCAAGGTTGTATCAACAATCTCCCCCTTTTTGTTGTTTGACAACACGATTTAAGTTTAGATCAGAATTGTTCAAATTTTCATAATTTTAGGGGAATCAAGATCCTCCCCCTAAGACGGATACAACACTATATGAGGGTCTTCACATTTGCATTCATCTAAACTTAGTTATCTTCTCCCCCTTTGTCAAACACTGAAAAAGTACGAATAAGGTAAGATAACTTAAAGAACTCCCCCTTAACCCTTACCGTCTGGTTCTTAAAGCGCTTAGAATTCCCTCTAAGTGTATTCTAAGACAGTAATAAGGAAATAAAAGACAAAACAAGACATGCAAGTGAACAGCATATTAATGACCGATAGAAAATGAAGCATAATAACGAGCAAGTAAATATAAAACTGAGTAGCATAAATACAGGAGTAACATCAGAAGTGCAAACATCCAGGTCAGTCATAAAGACTAACAAATAACATCCAAAATACAGGCAGTCAACAAACAAACTGTATCAATCAACATCCTCACACTGAGGAACATCACCATCATCGGCAGGAGGGGTGAAATCCTGAGGCGGCACGCTGGAGGATGGATAGCCTGGGTAAGACTGCGGAGGCGGGTAGCGTGCCATCCATCCGAGTAGCAACTGCTGTGTCACCACCTGATGACTGCGCATATCATCGAAACGCTGGTCAATATGCCCGCGCAGGTCATCATAGCGCTGGTCTATCCGAATACGCAGGCCATCCAGCTCAGCAGATATCATCTCATCATGCTGATCAAAGCGGCTCTCCATCTCGGCGATCTGCCAGCGCAGATCAGGATCGGCCTCTCCATCGTCAGCAGCAGGAGGAGCAGCAACAGGAGCAGCCTGTCGTGGAGGTCCCCGTGGTAACTCACCCAGTGCTCGCCCATCCTTCCACTGAACACCCCCATTTTGTCCAATGATGCCAGACTTGGAAAATGCCCGTTTCCCAAGTCGGCAATCCTGCCTGACCATTTTGACTACCCTACCCTTAGACACATCTATCTGAAGGGTCTCGAGCCAATCTGTAATTATATGCCCATAAGGCATATAAACAGTGGAGCCGCTGGGCCGAGAATATGAGATGATCGAAGTGTAGATGCTGGACATAATGTCAAAGTCGAGACGCCGACGTAACCCATAAAGCATCAAACAATGATAGGGTCGGATCTCAGCAAGAGGTTTGGATGTGATTGGAAGAATACAGTTTGTGACTATCTTAAAAAGAATATAGTCAGGGGCAGATAGTCGTAGAGCAGCAAAGGTGGGAAAGTCAACATCCAACTCATCCAGGTCATCTGGTCTAGGATGACCAAAGAAGTACTCATAGATGGAGTCAGGTGAGACATCAAGTGGAGGACGTAATGATTCTGGTAAATCAGGATAAATGGAAAAAAGATCCCCCGAACACATTCGGCAGCCTAGATACCCAAAAAATTCTCTGATGGAGAAATCGATAGGTCTTTTAGCGACTCGGGTTTTATAAACACCATCATTGTTCTGATGAAGATTGTTATAAAACTCAGAAACTAGGTCAAGGTTGATGTCCCTTTCTAAGTAGACTACCGAGTCAAGTTTAAAATAGGCTAGGGCTTCGGACACAGAAGGACAAAATTCATCCATATACTTTCGATCCACAGATCGACATGGAAGCAGCTTGAATGTCCTCTGTTGAAATGCTTGCTCAAAATGGCGGTTCGGGAACCTTGAAGAAGAGGAAGGTTGAGGTCGGGTGGGTGCCTGGGACTTGGATTTCTCAGGTGACTTAGATTTAGATCTCCCTTCACCCACTACTTTCTTTCTAAGGGTCAACAATGTGGTAAAATGGGGCAATGAGTGAGCACCAGAGCCACCAGCACAAAAAAAAAAAAAACATATATGGTGAGAAATGAAACCGAAACGCCAAAGGTCTAGAGAGGTAGAGAGTTACCTTGGTGCCATTTAACTTTAGGCTAGGGCTTCTGAGGGCTAGAGCTTCGTCTAGGGTTCGGCGTGCAACGAAAAGAGAGTGAGGTTAGGGAAGGAGTCGGCTAGGGTTCCGCGTGAAAGAAGATCGGGAAGAGAGTGGGTCGGGAGGTGTTAATGAGGGGATAGTGCACAGTGTGATCTGATCGGACGGCTATCCGAACAGAGAAATCCTGACCGATCAGGAAACATCCTGATCGGTCAGTGATCGTCCTGATCGGTCGTGGAGACCGATCAGGGATCTTCCTGATCGGTCCTTGGACCGATCAGATGTGGATCAGTGGGCTGCGATCTGTGCCGGTGTCTCCTGATCGATCCCTGGATCGATCAGTGAACCTTCTGTGGAATTTCCTGTCCTGATCGGTCGTGGAGACCGATCAGGTATCGTCAAATCTCCTGATCGGTCGTGGAGACCGATCAGGCATCATCCTGATCGGTCCCTGGACCGATCAGTGTCTGATATAATTTTCAGTAACTGAAAATATGAGCCGTTATCTATCGGGAATTTTGAAAATTTCAGAATTCAAGAATTCAGAATCTCCCAAATTCATAACCTAGAATCAACACCCACAAGTATATTAAAAAAATATGAGCTCTTATGGTCTTAGCTTGTGTAGAGCCCGAAAGTTGCAGACTTTAAATCCAAAAACTCAGACATTTGGAATCTTAGAATTCCAATCTCAGAAAACCTTATAAAAACCATATAGTGAAACAAGGTATTAATTAAGACCTAGGATTGCCATGATCAGTTTCAAGTTTGTCAAAATATATCCAAGTTAATATTATTTCCTTTAACAACCTATTGTATTGACAATCAAAGTCATGAAATGAATCATACAACCATATCAATCAACACATCAACCAACAACCATAAATAGATAATTTCTAGGCAAAAGTCCAACCAAGATTCCTTGATTGGAATATATGAGTAAGATCTAGGAGCCAAATACACATGAATTATGTAATGGCCTTCCCCATACTCAATTTATGTCTCTTCAACCTAATTATTCAAGGGATGCATGATACATTTTGAATAATTTGGTTGATCCTAGCATCTCACCCCATTTCTAGCAAACAAAAATATTTTGTTAAACCTTATAGTTTGTGTGAGATGTTCCCAAGTTGCCCAAATTATTGTCCCAATTACTCTTGTCATTTTAATAGTCCTTAATGATCATGATGAAGTCCTAAGGACCTAAGGAGCCAAACACATTCCCAACTCCCTCCTTAAATGACTAAATTCATTCTCCGGAAGGGGTTTGGTGAAAATATCAGCTATATTTGACTTTGACTCAACATATGTGAGTGCAATGTCTCCCCTAGCTACGTGATCTCTTATGAAGTGATGACGCACTTCAATGTGTTTGGTCCTCGAATGATGGACTGGATTTTTAGTTAGGTTGATCGTGCTAATGTTGTCACATAGCACTTGTACACCCTTATAAGAAAGTCCATAATCCTCTAGGGTGTGTATCATCCACAACAACTGTGATACACTCTCTCCCATGGCAATATATTCGGCCTCGGTCGTGGAGAGAGCAACACAATGTTGCTTCCGACTCGACCAACTAACTAAAGATGAACCTAAAAATTGGCAGCCCCCACTAGTACTTTTCCGATCTAATTTGCATCCAGCATAATCGGAATCGGTATAGCCTATCAAATCAAAAGACTCCGTACGAGGGTACCACAGTCCTACTCTCATTGTGCCTTTGAGATATCTCAGAATTCTCTTAACTGCAATTAAGTGAGATTCCTTGGCACAGACTTGATACCTAGCGCACATGCCCACAGCAAAAAGTATGTCCGGTCGACTAGCTGTGAGATATAGAAGACTACCAATCATGCTTCTATATTGCGTTAGATCAATTGGTTTTCCACTCTCATCATTGTCAAGGCGAGTGTTTGTCGCCATTGGAGTGGACACTTCCTTAGAGTCACTCATATTGAATTTTCTAAGCATCTCTTGAGTGTATTTTGTCTGATGGACATAAATTCCATCTCGAGTTTGTTTGATTTCAAGTCCGAGGAAAAATGTCAACTCTCCTACTAGACTCATCTCAAACTCACTTTCCATGTGAGAAATGAATTCATTCAAATAACCCTTGTTATTTGAGCCACAAATTATGTCATCGACATATACTTGGGCTACAAAAATGTTTTCACCATCTCTTCGTAGAAATAGTGTTGGGTCTATTTGGCCTCTCACAAAGCCCTTTTCTAATAGGTAAGTTGACAACCTTTCGTACCAAGCTCGTGGTGCTTGTTTAAGCCCATAAAGTGCTTTATTGAGCTTGTATACGTGGTTTGGAGCTTCGGTACTCACAAACCCCGGTGGTTGCTCAACATAGACCTCTTCTTTAATAAAACCATTTAAGAAGGCAGATTTAACATCCATTTGATAGAGTTTGAAACCTCTATGTGCAGCAAAAGCTAGCATCAAACGAATGGACTCTAATCGTGCCACGGGAGCATAAGTCTCATCATAATCGAGACCTTCGACTTGACTATAGCCCTTGGCTACAAGTCTTGCCTTGTTTCTTACAACTTCTCCCTTTTGATTTAACTTATTTTTGAAGACCCATTTAGTTCCAATAATGGTGGTCTTTTTCGGTCTAGGAACCAAGTCCCACACTTGGCTCCTTTCAAATTGACCTAACTCATCTTGCATAGCTAAGATCCAATCAGGATCGTGCAATGCCTCATCAACTATTTTTGGTTCAATCTCTGAAATCAATGCGACTTCATTAGACTCATTTCTAAAGAATGACTTAGTCCTAACCCCTTGTTGGATGTCTCCCACAATTTGGTCTTGGGGATGACTAGTGGCTAACCTAAACTGCCTTGGTGTTGGCGGTGCCTCATGAGTGGTCTCACTCGGCACAGGCAAGGACTCAATATCAGGCAAAGGATCAGATTGAGTTCTTTGTTGCCTTTGCTCATCAACATCAGAGTCAACTTCGACTCGTTCTTCATTTTGATCATTCAAACTTAGATTTCTAAGTTCAAATTGAATTTCTCCTATATCCCTTGGTTGATCATTTAAGTTAGGGATTTCTTCAAAAGCTACATCAGAGGACTCTTCAATCAATTTAGTCCTATTGTTGTAGACTCGATAGACTTTGCTGGTAAGAGAGTACCCGACCAGTATCCCTTGATCAGCCTTAGCCGTGAACTTCCCAAGATGATCCTTGGTGTTCAAGATAAACACCTTACAACCAAACACCCTAAGATGTTTAATTGTAGGCGGTTTCCCAAACCAAAGTTCATGGGGAGTCTTTCCTAAAACCTATGTATTAAAACTCGATTTTGCACATAGCAAGCTGTATTCACAGCTTCAGCCCATAAGTAGCTCGGTAGTGAGTACTCATTGAGCATGCTTCATGCAGCCTCTTGTAGGACTCGGTTCTTTCTCTCCACAACCCCATTTTGCTGTGGGGTCCTTGGAGTAGAGAACTCATGCCTATATCCCTTTTCTTGACAAAACTCTAGAAACCTATGATTTTGAAATTCCCCACCATGATCACTTCTAATGGTTTTAATTGTTGTAGATTTTTCATTTTCAGTTCTTCTACAAAAGGAAATAAAAATATCTATAGTTTGGTCCTTATGTTTCAAAAAGAAAGTCCATGTGTATCTAGTAAAATCATCAACGATTACCAGGCAATATCTACTTCCATTCAATGATATTACACTACTGCAATCAAATAGGTCCATGTGCAATAAATCTAAAGCAGTAGATGTACTTACAGTGCTTTTACCTTTATGAACACCTTTTGTTTGCTTACCCTTTTGACATGCATCACATAGTTTGGTCTTGTGGTACTTGATGCTGGGTAAGTCTCGCACTAATCCTTGGTTGGCCAACTTCCGGATGTTCTTCATGTTTACATGTGCCAACCTTCTATGCCATAGCCAAGACTCTTCTTCTTTCGACATGAAACACTTAATCAAAGCATTAGTAGAACTTTTAAACGATACTTGATAAATATTATCAACCCTTGTGCCTACTAGTACCGTGTCAAGTGTGTCAATGTGTTTAACCAAACATTGACTTGAATGAAATTCAATTGTGTAACCCGTATCACACAATTGACTGACACTTAGGAGATTAAAAGTCATCCCCTTGACTAGAAGGACATTCTTGATATGGAGACATTCGGATATATGAATGTCTCCAACTCCTACAACCTTAAGGCTACCATTGTTACCAAATGACACATTACCTCTATTTTTGTTTTGAATGGTAGAAAACAGTGATCTGTCCCCGGTCATGTGCTTGGAGCATCCACTATCAACAAACCAAGTTGATAGATGCTCCCCCTCGACCAATGCCTACAAGACACGGAAGATAGAGGTTTTAGGTACCCAAATCTTGGGACCTAATGCTTCTACAACGAAAGACCTAGGAACACATGCCTTGGTCATACCTTTCCTAGTTCCATGAGCCCTAGAAACATATGATCTACTATGTTGAGTTCTAGACATTAGAGAAATGAAACTCGACTCCTTGGGTTGATACCCTAGCCCGGCCTTGTTGTAGACTGCCCTTTGGGCATTTAGAATCATGTCTAGAGTCTTAGAGCTAGTTGAGAATTTCTCAAGCATTTTCTTGAGTTTCTCAACCTCACCCTTTAACGCCTTGTTCTCATCCTCAAGGACTTCTAGATGTAGGTCATCGACCTCATCTTCCCTAAGGGTCCTTAAGGTTTTTACTTCTTCTTTTAACAATTTATTTTCTGTTTTTGACTTTTTAAGCAATGTAGATAAGTGAGTGATAGTCTTATAACACTTTTCTATATGAGAAGAGGTTACCTCTTCATCATCCGACGATGATGAAGCCGCGGTTGAAGCTTCGCTCGAATCTCCCTCACTTCCGGAGTCCGAAACTTCCCTTGCCATAAGTGCTCATTTTCGTGTGCTCTTTTCCATCTTCTCTTCTTCCTCCGATGAGCTTGATGAGGACTCATCCCAAGTGGCCTTGAGAGCCTTCTTCTTCTTGGCTCTTTCCTCCTTCTTTTTGGCTCGTTCCTCCTTCTTCTTAAGTTTTGGACACTCACTTCGATAGTGTCCCTTTTTGCTGCACTAATAACACGTAACATTAGTTTTGTCAATATTTTGTTCACTAGGTTTACCTTTTCCTTTATATCTCCTGCTCCTTCTCATGATTCTTCTTACGAAATTCGCCATCTCACTTGATGATGATCCACTTTCATCATCGGATTCTGAGGAAGAGGTGGATGAGGAAATCTCCTTTTCTTTCTTCTTTTCCTTCTTCCTTCTTCCATCCTTGCTCTTTGGTCCTGCAAACAAAGCAATACCCTTCTCTTTTTGACCTTTGTTAGCAAGCTCATGAAGTTCCATCTCACAGAAAAATTCATCTAATTTAACAATGGAAAGATCCTTGGATACCTTGTAGGCATCTACCATAGATGACCACAAGGCATTCCTAGGAAAAGCTTTTAGAGCATACCTTACGAGATCGCGATTCTCCACTCGTTCGTCCACAGAGTGTAGACCGTTGATGATCTCCTTGAATCTCCCATGAAGCTCACTTACCGTTTCATTGTCCTTCATAGTTAGATTTTGGAGTTGATTCAAGAATAGGTCCCTCTTGGCAATCCGAGAATCTCGAGTTCCCTCTTGGAGCTCGATGAGTTTGTTCCATAGGTCTCTTGCACTCGAGAACGGAAAACCACATGGAGATATCGGTCTTGAGGTAATACTCCATGCGGCTTTTCCAGTATTGGAAATCTGCTCCCTCGAAATAGGGTGGACGGTTGGTGCTGAATCCCTCCTTCATGGCCATTGTTTTAGCTCTTGGGTTGTTAAGCCGAAATAAAGAGCACCAGGCTCTGATACCACTTGTTGGGATCTTAGATGGCTAGAGGGGGGGGTGAATAGCCTCTTTAAAAACTTAAGCAAAGAGTTCTACACAGACACTAGTTAGCGCAGCGGAATAAGCAAACTAAAACAAAACGAAAACAAACACACAAACACTGATACACAGATTTACGAGGTTCGGGGATAACTTGCCCCTACTCCTCGGCGTGTCCGTAAGGTGGACGACTCCTTGATCTTCGGTAGATCGCACCCCGGAAGAATTTCGGCTAAAGATCCTCCTTCTAGGTGGAGTAACCTTCCCACAAAGTCTCAAGAAATATCTAAGTTAAAGCACGAGACTTACAGAAACTCGGTGGCAAAGGAGAATAGAAATGCTTACAACCACGCGAGGATCGAGAGCAGAACAGAGATCGCAGTTCACCCGAGAGCTCAAGAACTTCGCACACAGACACACTTTTCTTTCAAGCTTCTTCGTTCTGTTCTCTGCTGTCACATCTGCTCAAAACTGCGATCATCGCTGCAGATCTGGTCCAAACTGCGCAAATCAGTGCTGCACAATCCCTTTTCCTCCTTCTCTGATTCTCTGAACTCACACCAATGATATCACAGTCAATCCTGGCGTCTTCGAGCTCAAACCAATCCCGAGTCAACGGATCGCAGCCGGATCACAGAGTATCCGTTGATGCCTGAAATGCACCATGCGCCGCGAAACCAACAGAAAGACCATTTGTCCGCATTCCTCTTACGAACTTAATTTGAAATTAAGCTTGGAATGATACGTTAACCTGCAAACTCAAAAGCTAACATGACAGAGGATTACATCACATAAATGAATGAGATATATCAAAAGCGGTGAAGGAATCGTTGATAAAGCGAACCAATCGAATGTGTGGATCGGTCACCGCCGATCACGCAGCTGGACCGATCGCACCGACGGCTGATTCGATCGATCGTAGTGACCGTCAGATTGAGTGTGGATCGGTCCACGACCGATCCACCTCTTTCTCTCTTCTGCGGGCTTTTCTCACGATCGGTCTCACGACCGATCAGTTGCACCTCGTGTGCTCGGTGAAATCGATCGGTCTACGCATCGATCGATTTCACTCAATGTCTCTTGAGTGTCATCGTCGGTCATCGACCGATCCGTGGAACTTGTTTCCTGGATCCGCCTGCACGCCGATCCAGCGATTCTTGTGTCCTTTGGATCGGTCTCCGACCGATCCAATGTGCCATGTAAGGTCCACTTAGGTCCCTCTCGACCTAATCCGAGCGAGCTGAGGCCCTCTCGACCTAGTCCGGTCCAGAACGAGCTCGAGCCCTCTCGACCTAGTCCGAGGAGCAGGCTGAGCCCTCTCCGACTTCGTCCGGTCCAGAGAACGAGCTACCGAGCCCTCTCTGACCATTCCGTGCCAAGTTGTCATACTTGGACTTTTCCCGTGCCAAGCTCCCTGCTTGGACTTTTCACCAGATGTCTTGACCCATCTGGATTTCCCTTGCCTGGCTTCACTCACCAGGACTTTCCCTCCCAACTGATCAACCTCAATCAGTAGTCATTCTGAGTTTAAACACTATCTGATACAAACTTAAATCAGTGTCAACATCAAAACAACAGCCAGGTCAGACTGTATCAACAATACTAAATGATCTAGTTCTTTTACTAGGTCAGTACAAAAGAACTTATCTAAATGATCCTACTCAATACACTTAAAGTGTATCAGTATAATTTATTAGTCAAGATAAACTAATACTTAATAACACTACGACTATTTTGATGGTTTGTTCCTTTCCATCTTAGTCGTGAGCAACTGTTTATAATTTATAAAGAACCGACAACATAATCTTCTGAGTGTGACACCACACACCATGTTATCAACTTATATAAATTAATTGAACAATTACATTTAACAAATAAATGTAAATATTGACCAATGTGATTCTTTTATTCAAAAATAAATGTTTACAAAAGCTAGGCTTTTAGTATACACTCTAACAGTAGCACCCCTACCCACGATATAACCATCACGAGTGTTCCTAAGCGATCCTACAGTGCCTTAGCCCGCTGTCCCAAAACGATTTGGGGCGAAACCTTGTCGTTTCGGAAAAAATTTCTCGGTAGTCGAAGCCTACAAGTGTCTAAACTCTTGTGCTTCGCTCTACGAGAAAAATACCCATAAAATCTATAAAAACAGTAAATTTATAGAATATTACAGAACTAATATTTTTCATAAAAATATAAACAAAAACTCGTGAGCGCTACGCACGTGGCTCTGATACCACTGTTGGGTTTTTCAGGCCGCAAAAACTGATTTTTGCGTTGTGGAAACCCTGAAACCCCACCACTGGATTAGTGTGAAGAAATAAAATTTACGTAAAACTTCGAGTATGAGTTTCTAGACAAGATCTAAACTAGATCTACAAAGGAGAAGAGCTTTACCCTTGATGCGATGCCCTTCGCTAATCCCGCTTGTCCAAGGTTCGCCGGATCTCGAGAGTATCAAAGTTGATACTCCTCTATGTGTATCCACACAAGCAAGAGATGGATAAACCAAACAAAAATGTGCTAGCACCTTTGAAAGGTTCGGCTAAGGTGGAGGAGAGGGAGAGAAGAGAGAGCTTGAGGAAGAAGATGAGAGATACACAAAAGAAATGAAACTCACCCCATGAATAAGTGGCCGACCACATGAATGTAGTTAATAACCTCCATGGAATACCAAGAGTCACAACTCTAGGTAACTCCCATAAGGTGGCATCCCACTTAAGCAATCATGATGATGTGGAGCATCATCATTGGCCCACTCTTTGCCAACTCACCAATGCGGTGGTAAATGGTCAAGTCAAACTTGACCCTTCATCTTCCTCTCAAGTCAAGTCAAACTTGACCACTTCTCTCTCATGGTTAATCAAATCTAATTATTGGTTCAAGTCAATTTTAATTTAATGAATCTCTATTCATTGAATTAAATTGACTCAATGAGTCTAAGTCCAAATTAGACTCATCTAACACATGAACCAAATTGAGTCCAACTTAATTAGCCTAATTTGGATTACTCTTAATCCAATTTGGTTCATCACATGGACCTAATCCTTTAGGTTCATCAAATGAACCTAATCTCCGTCTAATTGCCCTTTGTGTGTGACCCTATAGGTTCTTATAACATTGGCAATACTCCTAAACCCATTTAGAAGCATAAGTAATGAGCGGTATCTAGCAACACATCATTACTACCCAAGTTATAAGAATGTTGAGATCCAACATCACCTTGTGACTACTAATTGTGACTCTTCACAATATATGACAAGTGTCCTTCTATCTTTGACATCTAGATTGATCAATGTGAGACATAGACCGTGTCATCCTCTAATCAATCTAAATCTTGAATCCCAAGTAGACTCACTCAATCAAATGAGCTCAACATCTCATATTGACTCATTTGTGCATGGCCATGCACTTAGTAGTCTCACTCTATCAAGAATATCGATGTCACTCCCGTCATATAGGAGGGATAGATCCCATCTACATCACACACTTCCCTCCATATAATTTGTTACATACCCAGTAATCGCCTTTATAGTCCACCCAGTTACGGGTGACGTTTGACGAAGCCAAAGTATGCAACTCCTTATGTAGGGAACCATGATGACTTCAGGTCCAAGGATAAATAGTCATACTAATAGCCACATGAGAAAGTATATGACACTCATATAACGATCCATGATACTTTCTCATGGCGGGTCATTCAGTATATATTCTCTAATGCATACCCATGTGTCAACTTAATATCTCCATATCCATGACTTGTGAGATCAAGTTATCGAGTTGACCTACATGCTAGTCTCGTTGCATTAACATTGTCCTTGAATGCTAATACTTGACTAGGAATGATTAAGAGTAGTGTTCCCTATATCATCTCACTATCGATTCAACTAACCGATTGATATAGGTAAGAATCTTCTGTTGGAACCCCAAGGTTGTTTTGGTGTGATCAACAAGTTAAGGTAGGCCCTGTTTATTTTAACCTTGTGTCTAAGTGTTCAGGAGCTTAGGAACACAGGTAGTCGAGCGGAAGACGCATCTAGCGAGAAGGATGGCAGTCCGAGTGACGAGGTGTTGCGGAAGAGTACACCGGCAGACGAGAAGGATGCGTGCGGTGGTTCCGAGGGACGAAAGTTGGAGCGGAAGATTTCTCGGGGAGCAAGAGACGCAGCTAGCGAGAAGGACGGCACGCGGTGCGTCCAAGGGACGAAGACTGCGGATGAGTACGCCGACGGACGAGAAGGAAACACGCAGCGATTCCGAGGGACGAGAAGCCGGAGGGAAGCTCGCTCGAGAAGATCGGAAGTTGGGTTCGGGTGAGCCCTTTTCCGGATGGCAGAGATCACCCAAGCGAGCAGATCCGGAGGAGAAGAACCGGACCCAGGAGGGACTGAACCAGAGAAGAGGTCCCGGACGAAAAAGTCAACGCTGTTGACTTTGGGCTCTGGGGTGCCCGGACCCTGATTTTGACCAGGATCGCGATTTACGCGATCTGAACGTTGGGGGATAAAGTTTTATCCCCCCAGGACACCCGGAACCCTTCCAGGCGCCCCGACCAAGGCTATAAATATAGCCTTGGTCCAGAAGCTTTTCATCAACTCATGCATTCAATTTCCAAGCACTCACTGTTCTAGTTTAGCTTCTGTTTTTGTGCTTTCACCGGTGTAAGAGGCTTCTCCGCCCGAAGGAGTTTTTAGTGCGATCACTTTCCTTGGATTAACAACCTCCCCGGTTGTAACCAAGTCAAACACGATGCCTCATTTCTTTCTTGTATTTATGCTTAGCTAATTTTATACAAGTGTTAGTTTAAGAGTTCGAGAAGGGTTGCTTTTGTTTTTTTTACAGGGCTATTCAACCCCCCCCCTTCTAGCCATCCCAACGGTCCTACAAGTGGTATCAGAGCTGAGGCGCTTCAGGAGGACTAACCGCCGAACAAAGCAACGCAATGGCCGGACCAAGCATCCACCCACCGAAATATGAAGGGAACTTCGCTACCTGGAAAAAACTGATGCAGGTATTTCTTACAACAGATATTGAATTAATTTTAACAATGAAACTTGGTTTTCAAGCTCCAGAGGACAAGGAAATAGATAAATGGACAAAAAAGGAGCAGGCCGACTTCGTGGCAAACGGCAAAGCAGAGTACCATCTGCTAAGCGTTCTTCCGCCTCAAGAAGTCAATAGGATTGGTAAATACAACTCTGCAAAGGAACTTTGGGAGAAGTTCCTTGAGCTGCACGAAGGAACGTCCGAAGCAAAGCTCGCCAGAAGAGATCTGCTTCGCAATCAGCTCACCAGCCTGCGACTTGGGGAAGACGAGTCAGTCGCGCATCTGCACTCAAGAATAAAAGAAATTATCATCGGACTTTCGAATCTTGGAGAAAAGGTAAGTAACCGAGATTCGCTCAAGTACGCTCTAAATTCCTTTCCTAGAAATACCAAATGGGCATCATTAGTAGATGCATTTTACATTTCTAAAGATTTAGAAAAGATTTCATTATAAGAATTCTTTTCAACATTTGAAGTGCATGAGTCAAGATGTGCAGGAATGAAGGAGCCTAAAAATAATGTCGCCCTCAAAGCCTCGAGATAAGAACCAGAATCGGAATCCTCTCTCGACGACGAGGAAATGGTAATGATGGTTAGAAGATTCAAGAAACTTTGTAAATCCAGATCTACTAACCATCCGCAGGGATAGAAGAGAAGAACGATCCGCTACTACCCATCGGACGAAGAAGGCACGTCAAGGACAAGCGCAAGTGAAGAACAAGGACAAGGAGAAGGGTAAGAAGCCTATCCAAAAGCGAAAGGCCCTAAAGGCGGCGTGGGACGATACATCGTCCGAATCGGAAGTCGAAGATTTCTCCGGACTTCACACTGATGGCGAGTCATCAAGGCGACGACTACGATTCAAGCTCTTCCGAAATGAGCATCGAGCATCGATGAAGGGGAGACACGTCAAAAGAAAGCAGCAATTAAGGGGAAACGGACAACGAGATCGACAAGGTAAGTCAGGTACGATCTCTTCCTCCCGATAAAATGTTTAAGTTCGTTAAACTTTTAACAAAAGATTGCTGCAAGTTAGAAAGTGAAAATAAAAATTTAAAAGTAATTCTAGCTAAGTCTTGTCCCTTAGAAGAATTAGATAAATTAAAACTAGCAAATGAAAAATTGAAACTTGAAAATGATGATTTGAAAATTCAAGTAGATAACTTGAAAAACTATGCATGTTCATCTAAAACTAATTTTAGAAGATTTAATAATTTAAATTGGTACTTTAAATATCACCCGGGACAAATTAAGAACATTTCAAGAAAATATGTCCCTAAAAATTTTTTGGTTAATCCAGTAGGCTGGAACCTATATTGGGTTCCGAAGTCATGCTTAAAGTAATTTTAAAATTAAAATTAGCGCTTTAAGTGAGAAAATTAAACAAAGAATTTCTTTATGAGGCTTTGTCTAAGGAAGTGATTGTTACTCCAATAACCAAGAAGGCCTAGTGCCTCGCCACGACCTGGAAGCCAAAATAATTGAAATAAATGTTTAATTAACTTACTAACGAAGCATTAATACAAGAATTAATTAGAGCTTTAAAAAGGGTTATTCAAAACATTTTATTTCAATTTAGAAATCTACTTACTTAGAAATTTTTAATTGACTAATTCATGTGTCTTAAAAATGTGCTTAAAAAATTCTCAAAAATCATTCTTTCTTAAGTTAAAAGATTTTCTGAAATTAGAAATTTATGCTCAAATTACTTAGAAATTTTTTTTCTAAGTCAGATTTTTTTAAGAACTTAAAAAAAAATTTTGGAAATATTTCTCAAAATAATTCTTGCAAAAACTTAAAATTGTTTTTATGATTTTTTTTTTTCAAATTTACTAGATCTTTAACCCTTAGATTGTTTTTCTTGGAACCCCATTTTTTTGTGATCAAAGGGGGAGAAGGGAAAGTATAAGTCTAGGGGGAGGTAAATATATTTAATTTGATTTTATCTTTTCTATCTTTTTGCACTTAAATTACAATTTAAGTTAATTTACTTAATTCTATTTTATGTCTATTTTAACCCTAGCTTAACTTAGGTTGATCACACCAAAAAGGGGGAGATTGTTGGAACCCCAAGGTTGTTTTAGTGTGATCAACAAGTTAAGGTAGGTCCTTTTTGTTTTAACCTTGTGTCTAAGTGTGCAGGAGCTTAGGAACACAGGTAGTCGAGCGGAAGATGAAGCTAGCGAGAAGGACGGCAGTCTGAGGGACGAGGTGCTGCGGAAGAGTATACCGGCAGACGAGAAGGAAGCGTGCGGTGGTTCCGAGGGACGAAAGTTGGAGCGGAAGATTGCTCAGGGAGCAAGAGACGCAGCTAGCGAGAAGGATAGCATGCGGTGCATCCGAGGGACGAAGACTGCGGATGAGTACGCCGACGGACGAGAAGAAAACACGCAGCGATTCCGAGGGATGAGAAGCCAGAGGGAAGCTCGCTCGAGAAGACCAGAAGTTGGGTTCGGGTGAGCCCTTTTCCGGATGGCAGAGATCACCCAAGCGAGCGGATCCGGAGGAGAAGAACCGGGCCGAGGAGGGACTGAACGAGAGAAGAGGACCCGGACGAAAAAGTCAACGCCATTGACTTTGGGCTCCGGGGCACCCGGAACAGTCCGGGGCGCCCGGAACAGTCCGGGGCGCCAGGACCCTGATTTTGACCAGGATCGCGATTTACGCGATCTGAACGTTGGGGGATAAAGTTTTATCCCCCCAGGGCGCCCTGAACCCTTCCAGGCGCTAAATATAGCCTTGGTCCAGAAGCTTTTCATCAACTCAGTAATTAGCATTCCAAACACTTGTGCACTCACTGTTCTAGTTTAGCTTCTGTTTTTGTGCTTTCACCGGTGTAAGAGGCTTCTCCGCCCGAAGGAGTTTTTAGTGCAATCACTTTCCTTTGATTAACAACCTCCCCGGTTGTAACCAAGTCAAACACGGTGCCTCGTTTCTTTCTTGTATTTCTGCTTAGCTAATTTTATACAAGTGTTAGTTTAAGAGTTCGAGAAGGGTTGCTTTTGTTTTTTTTACAGGGCTATTAAACCCCCCCCCTTCTAGCCGGCCCAACGGTCCTACACCTTCTACTCAAGGACGCTATTATACTTAGTTATTTAACACCAATACAAGTAAGCATAATAACCATAAACAAATGCCTTTATATATATAAGAATATGATACAACGAGTCCATACAACAATCATCAAATGATTGGCTCTAGGGCTCTAACTAACAATCTCCTACTAGCACTAGTGCCAATCAGTATAGGCTCTAAGGCCCAATGACCTAGTGTGACCATCATGCTTTCTCTGTGCCAAAGCCTTGGTCAAGGGATCTGCGATGTTAGCCTCAGTGGGTACTCTGCAAATCTTCACATCTCCTCTATCGATGATCTCTCGAATGAGATGGAAGCGACGTAGTATGTGTTTGGTCCACTGGTGTGAGCGAGGTTCCTTAGCCTGTGCTATTGCTCCATTGTTGTCACAATAGAGCTCTATGGGATCAGCTATGCTAGGAACCACCACAAGTTCAGTAATGAAATTACGGATCCAAACTGCCTCCTTTGCTGCTTCTGATGCAGTAATATACTCGGCATCTGTTGTAAAATCAGCTACTGTGTCCTGCTTCGAACTCTTCCAGCTCACAGCACCACCATTTATGCAAAACACGAACCCTGACTGTGATCGATAATCATCCTGATCAGTTTGGAAGCTAGCATCACTGTAACCCTTTACAGCTAGCTCGTCATCACCTCCATATATCAAGAAATATTCTTTAGTCCTTCTCAAGTACTTAAGAATATTCTTGACTGCTATCCAGTGACTTTCACCTAGATCTGACTGGTATCTACTCGTCATGCTCAAAGCATACAAGACATCAGGATGAGTACATAGCATGGCGTACATGATAGATCCTATGGCTGAAGTTAAGTGATCTGATCCATGCGGTCTCTCTCCTCTCTAGAAGAGAGACTTTGAGTCTTCGAAAGACTCATACCATGTGACATCGGTAGAAATCTCTTCTTGGAGTTCAGCATGGCAAACCGAAGTAATACCTTGTCAATGAATGTACTCTGACTTAGGCCAAGCAATCTTGTAGATCTATCTCTATAGATATGTATGCCTAGAATGCGGAATGCTTCACCTAAGTCCTTCATTGAGAAACAAGTCCCTAGCCATGTCTTGACAGACTGCAGCAAAAGGATGTCTTTCCCAATGAGTAGTATGTCATCCACATACAATATAAGGAAGACAACTGTGTTCCCTACAACCTTCTTGTAGACACAAGGTTCATCTTCATTCTTGATGAAACCAAACTATTTGATTGCATCATCGAATCAAAGATTCCATCTCCGAGAAGCTTGCTTTAGTCCATAAATGGACCTATGCAGCTTGTATACTCTGCCAGTATGCTGTGGATCTACAAAACCCTCAGGTTGTGTCATGTACACATCCTCGAGCAGGTTTCCATTCAGAAACATGGTTTTGACATCCATCTGCCAGATCTCATAATCGTGGTACGCTGCAATAGCAAGCATGATCCGAATGGACTTAAACATCGCTACTGGAAAAGGTTTCATCATAGTCAATACCATGAATTTGCTTGAAACCTTAGCTATTAAGCGACCCTTATAAATAAGTCCATCCATGTCAGTCTTTCTCTTAAAGACCCACTTACACCCAATGGGTTTGACCCCTTTAGGTGGATCAACCAAAGCCCATACTTGGTTAGTGTACATGGATTCCATCTCGGATCTCATGGCCTCTAGCCATTTCTCGGAATCTGGTCTCATCACAGCTTCCTGATAGGAGGTAGGCTCATCCTCAATGAGCACAACATCATCATGGTCAAACAAGAGAAATGAGTATCTCTCAGGCTGATGACGTACCCTATCAGATCTGCGAAGAGGTAGGTCTACTTGAACTGGTTGTGGTTCCTCAACTCCTTGTGGAACAACATCATCCACAACACTTTGTGGTTCCAGTTCAACTTCCATCGAGGCTTTAGTGCTATGGTCCACATCTTGAACTTCTTCAAGATCGAATGTACTCCCACTAGTCTTTCTAGAAACAAAGTCCCTTTCTAGAAATACTCCAGTCTTAGCCACAACTACCTTGTGTTGACTGGGAATGTAGAAGTAATATCCCTTCATTTCCTTGGGATATCCAATGAAATAGCACTTGTCGGATTTGGGTCCCAGTTTTTCCGAGACTTGACGTCTAACGTAAGCCTCACAACTCCAAATCCTCATAAAACACACCTGGGCATCTCTCCCAGTCCATATCCTATATGGTGTCTTTATTACAACCTTAGATGGAACTCGGTTGAAAATGAAGGCTGCTGTGTCTAGAGCATAGCCCCAAAAATACATGGGAAGATTTGTGTGACTCATCATAGATCGTACCATATCTAATAAGGTATGATTCCTCCTTTCAGATACACCATTCCACTGTGGTGTTCCAGGAGAAGTGAGTTGAGATAGAATCCCACACTCAGCTAGATAGTCACGAAACTCATGGCTAAGGTATTCACCACCTCGATCTGATCGAAGTATCTTAATACTCTTGCCAAGATGGTTTTGTACTTCATTCTTGAATTCTTTGAACTTTTCAAAGGATTTTGACTTATGTGTCATCAGGTACACATAATCATATTTACTGAAGTCATCAGTAAATGTAATGAAGTACCTATAACCACCTCTAGCAGTGACACTGAAAGGGTCACATATATCACTATGTATAAGTCCTAACAAGTCAGTCGCTCTCTCGCTGTGTCCACTAAAGGGAGTCTTGGTCATCTTGCCCAGTAGGCATGACTCGCATGTTTCATATGATTCGAAATCAAATGAGTCCAGCAAACCATTTTTATGGAGCTGGGATAAGCGTTTGTCATTTATATGACCTAAGCGACAGTGCTAGATATAGGTTTGGTTAATGTCTTTTGACTTGAACCTCTTGGTACTTATGTTATAGATAGGGTTCTCAAGGTCTAGAATATAGAGTCCATTCATCAGAGGTGCACTACAATAGAACATATCATTTAAATAAACTGAACAACATTTGTTCTTTATTATAAATGAAAAACCTTTCTTGTCCAAACAAGAAACTTAAATTATGTTCTTAGTTAAAGCCGGCACATAACAACATTCATCTAATTCTAATACAAGCTCAGAAGGCAGAGATAGATGATAAGTTCCTACAGCAACAACAGCAACCCGTGCTCCATTGCCTACTCGTAGGTCCACCTCGCCCTTCGTCAATGCCCTGCTATTTCTCAGCGCCTGCACATTAGTACAAATGTGAGAACCACATCAGGTATCTAATACCCATGATGAAGAAATAAATAAATTAACTTCTATAACATAGATATCTGAAGTGGAAGTCTCACTTCTCTTCTTCTTAAGATCTTCCAGGTAAACTTTGCAGTTCCTCTTCCAGTGCCCGGTCTGACCGCAGTGGAAGCAGGTAGCATCCTTGGCAACCCCTCCTTTGGGTTTCAGTGCCTTGCCTTTGCCCTTGGTGTAACGCCCGAAAATTCTCAAAACTATTTTAGGAATATTCTATGATTTTTCTGGAATTATTAGATATTTTTCCGGAATTTTCCGAGTAGCGGAAGTAGCAAAAATTATTAGAAAAGTAAAATGGCTTAAGCGGGAATCGAACCCGGGACCTCTCGGGTCCGCTAAACCTTTAGTTAGCCTTAGTAACCGGTGAACCCAGCAGGGCCGTGCTGAGAGAAAGGAGAATCAAATATATTTATAATTGAGTTGGGCCAAAATACTCACTTAATATAAATAGGAAAACATAAGTTGGTTTGGTTTATTTTGGTGTTGGTTCGGCAACTTCTCCTTCACCCTAACCTCACCGACGCCACCTCTCCCTCTCCTCCCTCTCTCGGCGCCAACCACAAGGAGACCTAGGGTTCTCTCCCTAGGGCCCCAAGGACATCTTCCGGCGATAACTCCGGCACAAGGACGCTCTCCTTCGCGAGGGGAACGCTTAGACGCGAGAAGATCGTCGAGAAGTCGTCTCCACCGGAACTCTAGCGAATAGAATTGTAAGAAAATTAGCGTACCAGGTAAGAAACCCCTCACCTGCAGTATAAGTAGCTCTCGCGTGTTTTCTGTTATGCATTAGATTAGTTTTATTAAATTTTGTCAGCATATAGTGTGTAGTTTAACTCTTCTCAGAGATTTAGGGATTAGTGAGCATCTCTAGATGGGCCGAGCACGTGTATCCTCTGTAGATAGGGGTTTAGACGCTGCTGGGTGCCTAGAGGTGGTCTCCCTGATCGAGAGGAGAGTTAGAGAGCGCCAAATGCTCGACAAAATGCCTAGCACAGCCTTATGATACAGTGGGCATTTAGTTAAATGCCATAGAACCTGTTAACTAGCATGATCAGTTTTTATTTCAGCTTTTACGAGACTAGATGTCCAAATGGGTGGGCTCCCACAGTCGCCTCTAGGTTCAGACAACCTAGTTCTAGGTTCAGATAACCTAGATTCAGCAAAATAGTATTAGCTATTTCAGTATTTTACTTTTCAGTGGCACTGTACTGGATTAGATATCCATTGGGTTGGACTCCCATAGTCGTCCCTAGGTTTAGCTAACCTAGTAAACCCTACTAGATTCGGAACTTGCAATCCCGGGTCTAGTTAGGGATGCGCGCACAGCAAGTACAGTTGCCGGGCCCAAACAACATGTTTAGTATTTTTACTTACTATATGTATATAGTTTTCAACCTTTCACAAATTAGTTCGTGAATTCAGTACAGTCCTAGCAGTAGCTCAGTATTAGCTTAGCTCAGTTCTTAGTATCAACTTAGTTCTTCATTGATATCATGTTCAGCTTTAGATATGCCATGATTGTATGCTTATATGCCATGCCATGTTTAGTTTATTCAGTATACTTAGCATATCCTTTCAAACAGCATGATTTAAAATCATATTTGCATCGTATGCATGTTTTAGTGAGGTAGATGGTTTCTTACTAAGCTTTTTAGCTTACAGATACTATTTTCCTTATACTGCAGATACAGGTAAAAGGAAAACGGACTAGCAGTGGAGGCTGGAGGTCAATGCAGATCAAGATGTGTGTGGAAGGAACTGAAATAAAGATCCTAGGGATCTAGTTTTATTTTATTATGCATTAGAACGTGTTCAGTATGCATTAGTACTTATAGCAAGCGTTATCTTATGTTTCTGTTAGTTAGCAAGAGAACAGTTTAAAACCTTGTTAGTTTTGGTTTCCATATGTTTACATGCCACGAATTAGTATTCTATGCTTTAATCGTGTTTAGTATGTTAGCCATTACCTAGTAGAATATTTCTCTTAGCTTTTATAGTGTTGTGTAATGGCTTTGGCACGCATCAGTGCTGATATCAGGGGCCTGATACGAAATCAGAAACCCCTGATCGGTCGGTAGACCGATCAGGGACCTGGTTTCTGCAAACAAAAGCTTTATGTCCGTTCCCTGATCGATCCATGGATCGATCAGGAGCTGGGTCGCAAAAAAAAAAAAAATGGCTCACTGATCGGTCGGCAGACCGATCAGTAAGCCACTGATCGGTCTCATTGACCGATTAGGGACCAGCTAGATCGGTCGGCAGACCGATCCAGCAGCGTACAGGATTGCAGTGTAGTTTATGGATCGGTCGGTTGAACGATCCGGAGTTTCCTACCGTGCCAGTATCAGTAGATCGGTCTGTATATCGATCCGAAGTTTATTATCAGTTGTAAACACCTCCCCTAGCATGTGTACAACTCCTAGGTACACCCAGAACACTAAGTTAAACTTTACAGTATTTAGTTCAGTAAAATTTTAAATTAGCCAGTTTTCATTCGGCATTAATAGTCCAACACAGCATTATGTGACGGTCCGGCCTCGCAGCCTAGCTAGTAGGAGGCGAGTCGTTACACTTGGCTTGGGACTTTCCCTTGCCTTTGGGTTTTCCCTTGCCCTTGTGTTTCTGAACCATCATAATAGAGTTGAGCTTAACCTTCTTAAGGTTGAGCTCAGCAGTTCTTAACATGCTAAGCAGCTTGGGCAGTGGCTTGTCAATTTCGTTCATGTTGTAATTCATGACAAACTGACTGTAGCTCTCTGGCAAGGACTGCAAGATCAAGTCAGTGGCCAGCTCTTGGCCAAGGGAAATCCCAACCTTTGTAGGTTTTCTATGTACCCAATCATCTTGAGTACATATGGGCCTACGGGAGTCCCATCTTGCTTCTTGCACTGAAACAGTGCCTTAGAGATCTCGAATCTCTCATGCCTCGCTTATCCTTGATATAGTTGACGCAGATGTTCAACCATATCATAAGCACTCATCAACTCATGTTGCTTTTGAAGCTCAGAGTTCATGGTCGCGAGCATTAGACAGGGCACATCTAATGCGTCATCTTGATGCTTCTTGTAAGCATCTCGATCAGCTCGCGTGGCAGTGGCAGGAGGTGCCTCAGGAATGGCTGCTCCAGGACGTACAGTTTTCGTTCCTGTGTGAGAACTATTCTCAGGTTCTTGTACCAGTCTAGGAAGTTAGCTCCATTGAGCTTGTCCTTATCGAGGACAGAACGCAGGGAGAAGGAGTTCGTGTTTGATGACATGGTGATCTACAACAGAAAAATGCAGAAAAATAAATATCATATTCTAATTAATCATCTAATTAGGCCTTTAATTAAATGATGCTCCCACTGAATTGTCACGCCCCCAGAGGAGACCGTACCGAAAAATTTCGGCAGCATCTTCCCTGTACGGGTGACAATCTTAGGCATATATACATACAATATACATCAGTCATATACGGCTGGAATATATCTACACAACCACGCAGTTATATAAGCAGCCCACTCGGCTGGAACAGAAATAAACACAACCACGCAGTTATATAAATATATAAATCAGCCCACACGGCTGTACTAAATCAACACAGCGGAAATCACAAACAACGATAACAAAACATAAAGTAACTAACTGCGAGCCGGCTCGGCTTGACACAATAATATCAAACCAAATACAAGAGAATACAAATACATAAACAAGTACAAAACCCAAAATACAAATAACGTAAGCAATACCGAAAACGTAAGGTCGTCCTCGGATGTGACGTGGAACTGGCGGACAGGATCTCCAGGCGACTCCATAAATCCTTTACCTGCTACCTGGTGAAATTACCAATATACGGGGTGGTGAGTATAAAGACTCAGCGGGTAAGAGACAGATAGTGCATGAGTGTAAGTAAAGAACTAGAGATGCAAAGGTATACAGTCTCGTATGGAAATAGCAGATACTACAGTGATATCATAATAAGTGTCCATACCTGAAACCATATCCTAGGCTAGTAGTAAAAGGTAAAGTGTAGCAAAGTCCTGCTACAGTACTGCTCATAACTACATGGTATCGTGTGAGGTATATACATGTCAACAGTAAGTAAGTCAGTGTCTAAACACATATCACAGGTATAAATCTCAACCTATGTAAGCATAACAGCATAAATAAACAACAGCAGCATAATCTAGCAACAGCAGCATAGATAAGCAACAACAGCATAAGTAAACAACCAGCAGATATAAACAACAGCGTATGTACGAATGGTCACCCCGCCCACCTCTCTGCACCATGACCCCTGTATGGGCGAGAGGCCGGATCGATGACAAACTGTACCACCCAAAGGCCGCCACTACTCTCGAGTGACCGGATGGACAGGTGCATAGTAGCTGAATAGCTACGTCTGCGACGGGGGTCCCTGCTGCCGCGACTCCAGCAATCACTACCCATGAGTGTGCGAGTGGGGGCAAGACAGGACATGCGGCACGCTCCAAGCTACCACTACCCATGAGTGGCCGAGCGTGCGGCCCGGGCCAACGACCGTCTCAACCACAAGGGAGCCAAAGTCGTCGGCTATGCATGCAATGACATGATGCGAATAATGCAACAGTCATCATATATATATAACGGGAAATCAGGTATGCTACATGAATCCGCATGCTCAAAACTAAGCATAAATGAACAGTAATCAAAGCAGGTAAACATGGTATCAGGTGTCCATATATCCAATACCTACTATCTAATGTCTGGTATCTGGTCTCCAATACCTAGTACTATAGTATCTGCTAAATATCATGAATAGCAACGAGAGACTGTATAGATACAGAAACGAGTAGCTCAAAGATCGAGTGGAAGTATCAAACGCAGGAAGAATAAGAGTGGAGTCAAGATAGATACAGCAACTATCTGAACATAAAGCTCATGCACTAGGATCAAAATACTAAAGAGATAAAGCAAGAAATACCCGCCTATATATGTCGATCGTGCCAAATGACCTCACATCGAGACGCTCATCTCGAATCAAAGTCCTGCAAATCACAATATACAGTTTAGCTAACCACATATGCAATAACTAGCTAAACCCTAAAACCCAAACTCCATAGTCCAACCAATTTAAACAACATAGATCAATGCTAACCAAATCACTACAAACCATGAAATTCGATCTCCATTTTCAACATTCCATCGAATCCCAAATCTGCTACATCACCAAATCAATCCCAACCAATTAAGTGTAAATTAACCACCTCAAACCACAATCAGATCCCAACAATCCACAATTTACCATACAAATCAATTTTATATCGATTAAGCCTCAACTATTACAATCATCCTTTAGATACTAAATTCCAAACATAAATACTCATATCAACTAATCAAGTCCATAATCCAATAATTAAACTCAACTAAACAATGAATCCATAATTTCACTATTTTATCCCTTAACCAAATGGACCAATTATCATCAAATCCTAATTAACCAAAACAATACCAATAGAATGGCTTCAACTCAATAAACATCCAATTCTAACCACAACTTACCTAATCCAATGCGCTCTGTTGTAGATTTGCAGCTGGGATCATTGCTGCTGGAAACTTGTGGCTTGAGCTAAGGATCACCCACACACAGATACAATCAGAGCTGGGTAAAGATACTCCAAAATGACATCAAGATAACTGCTGGAAAGATAGCCCAAATCGACACTTGTTATCCCAATTCCAGCGACCTCACAATCAGGGCAGAAGGCATTTGGGCGACGGTGAAGATCAATTTCACTCGGCACCACCAAAGGCAACAACACACAAGAGATCAGCACAGGGAAAAGCGATGATACCTCTCACACGGCCATCGACGGCGCTGTCCTAACCTCCCTCAATCAAATAACGTCGGCTGGGGAAGGAAACTAGGGCTTGATGTTGTTCCTAACGGCGAGGTCGAGCTCCACCCTAGCCTTGGCGATGAATGCCTCAAAGCAGTGGCCGACGGATGATCGGCTGAGAGGGCAGCAACGTCGGGTGAAGGCGGAATAAACAGAAAGCTGCGGCTAGCGACTTCGATTGAAGTGACTCCGGCGAAGAGCGGCAATGAATCTGTGCCAGCGACAAAGTGGAAATCGGGAAGAGGAAAGTCGAGTGGCGGAGCTGAGTAACGGTGGAGGAGAAGACCTCCATCGGCAGTGAACTCGCAAGCAGCCGGCGATCGGGCAGGGAGAATCGCGAGAGGGAGAGGGGCGGTGATGGTGTCGGCGATAGGTTTGGGGGAAATCGGCGCAAGTGAAGAGAAGGGATCGGGCGGAGTGAAGAGGGAATGGAGAAGTTTTCGGATTATAAACCTAGCCTAATTAAAACTTAGGTTAAATCAATTAAACCCTAAGTTGGCTTCCTCAATCAACTCCCACTTTTAAGTATTTTAAACGACTTCCACTTGACCTATAAATGATCCCCTTAAACTACGTCATACGAGCTCCGATTAAATCCCAGAAAATTCCTAAAAATTCCTGAAAAATCTAATAAGATTATTTTTCCAATAACCTTATTATTTACTTATTATTTGGGCATCGTATTTTACATTCTCCCCCACTAATAAAAATTTGGTCCCCAAATTTACTGCTCAACTCAGGGATCATCATTCAATGGTAACAACCAAATAACATACTCATATATCACTCCATCCAAGTATCATAACAAATCTCTAACTGTAAAAGATGACTCTGTGAGTTATGAGCTCATCCTGCTTCCGCTACTCTCACACTGCTGTCTAGCCAACTGTAAGTAAATCAATCATCTCCAAAATCCACAACACCTAGTATCAGCAAATCCTCTAACATTCACATTAAGCCCTCAGTTTGTTCATTTATCTAAAGATGTAAAGCGGTTCCAAAATAGAATTTTATACTCATGGTCTGCTGTAAAATCTGTCACTACCATAATGTGAATCATGAATCCCCATCCAATTCAACACTCGGAGATATACCCTGAGGTCCGGTAATCTCTCTACCATATAATCCTACTACTCGATCTAAAGAATCCATCCTACAAATCAATAACTAGAGAGCAAATTCATCAACCAATCACTGATTTCCCAACGCTTCGTATCCTCTCCATGTTCTGGATAATCTCACAACAAAATCCATCATAACATGAGCTCAACTCCATTCTAGTATCCGAATCTACTAAAATAATCTTACTAACCTCCGATGTTCAGCCTCCACTTGCTGACATACTAGACACCAAGCTACAAAATCCGCGATGTCTTTTTCATGTCATTCAACCAATAGCAACGCTCTAAGTCCCTATACATCGGGTGTCACCCGGATGTATCACAAATCCATATCGAGGTGTTTTCCTACAAAAACTCCTCCCGGATAAGAAGTGATTCAGGATCACACCTAACCTCCCACAGATATAAAATATCTCGTAAGTGTTAAGCAACTAGCTCCACACTTTTCCACGTCAATGGGGTCATCTATCCAAATGTACCCTCAAGGTCATCCTACCAGGTATATACAGTCTATGATTAAAGTCCCATAGAATAGGATACATCAATCCTCTACTAACCGAACCAACAAAGTAAACTGATCCTCTACGAACCGAACCAACTAGGATCCTCTACTAAGCGCAACAAGAGTAAATTGGTCCTCTACGAACCGAGACAATACGAGTAAATTGGTTCTTCACGAACCGAAGTAATATGATATTTAGCAGATACTAACCACTACTAAACTAGTGATAACAGAAATTACTAACACTAGTGGTATGGTAAAAGAAGTCTTATGAGACTGTATTCCTTGATCTCTAGTAGGGTCAACCGTGATCAGTGATTGACCCAACACATTTGATGTATGCTACAAACAACTGGACAGGTACTAACAAAAGCATACTAATACATAACATAACTAACATAACAACTATGCATGCACCAACAGAATTGTAAGATAACAATATGCACACATACCTCCTATAGCTTGGAGAATCCTGTCGCTGCCTGGTCCCAAAACCCGAAAAGTCACATCGAGGAACCAAATCACGAAAAAAAAAACCAAACAAAATATGCCTCATAAACCTTGGCTCTGATACCAACAAAATAGGCCTCATATTCTAATTAATCATCTAATTAGGCTTTTAATTAAATGATGCTCCCACTGAATTCTATAATTCATGTGGGACAAGATCCACATCACACTATGCCCTGAGTTAGCTTTGGCTAAATCTCCCAAGACTTAGTATGATCGGTAGGTAACTAATTACCAAATACATCTCTATGCAACTCTTGTATATAGGATCAAGTTCCGCATTTATATTAAAACTCGAGTTAGCTTTGGCTAATACGCCCAAGAGTTAATATAAAGGTGATTTTGTCCCATCTTCCAACTATTGGATAAATGTCTACAGTTAAACTTGATTTAACTAGTTGTACTCAATCTAATTGAGTTTTCACTCACCCATACGTTGATAGGCGGGACCAAGATTGTCCCTCCGTACCCTACCAAGATAATATGTGTTGCTCTACTTTGGCAGATTCAACAACAACATGTGATCGAGGTAGTGATAGGTATCACGGCATGGTCGACATTTTTGAGTTGACGCGATTGAGATCTAATCTAATCGACGATGTGTATCATATACTCGATTTAGATCTAATCTAATCGTGGAGGTGCATCATGTGCGCGACTTAGATCTAATCTAATCGTTAAGGCACTAATTAATTACTAATCTACCATGCATCACATATACACACACAAGCAATTAATTAATTTTGTGATTAGTCACGGCCCTACTACGATCTTCTCAAGCCAATGAGAAGATCGGATGGTCAACCTAAGGTCAACAGCTTCTAAAGCTCCTTCCTTTGACCACCTTGTGTTGCTCGCACCCTCCTCGTAACTCCGTCTCGAGTGAACCTTCCACCGCCTCATTTTGTACATTACAAAAGGTGAAACTCAAGTTACATTCGAGTCTAAACTATTTGCAATAGGAATAAATAAATAGAAAGGCATGACGCGCAGGTCGCGTATCAAATATACAACACGTACAATCACATGACGGCACACAGGCCGTATTATGAATTACAACACAATTTCCAATCAAATTGGGGTCTATTGGGCCATGACCATCACAAAATGATACAAAATTCTAAATTATGTAATTTTCATAAATTTCTGTAATTTTTGTCTAATATTTTTACGATTTTATGAGTAAAAATTCCCGGCGGTCCCGTTTAGCGATTTTCGGGCGCAATCGCGAAACGAAGCCCCTTGCGGGGTTAGGGGCAACACCCCTACCCGCGATATAACCATCGCGAGTGTTCCTAAGCGATCCTACAGTGCCTTAGCCCACTGTCCCAAAACGATTTGGGGCGAAACCTTGTCGTTTGGAAAAAAATTTCTCGGTAGTCAAAGCCTACAAGTGTCTAAACTCTTGTGCTTTGCTTTTACGAGAAAAATACCCATAAAATCTATAAAAATTGTAAATTTACAGAATATTTTAGAACTGATATTTTTCATAAAAATACAAACAAAAACTCATAGGCGTTTCGCACGTGGCTCTGATACCACTGTTGGGTTTTTCGGGCCGCAAAAATTACTTTTTCGTTGCGGAAACCCCAAAACCCCGTCACCGGATCCGTGCGAAGAAATAAAATTTACGTAAAACTTTGGGTACGAGTTTCTAGCCTAGATCTAAACTAGATCTACAAAGGAGAAGAGCTTTACCCTTGATACGATGCCCTTCGCTAATCCCGCTCGTCCAAGGTTCGCCGGATCTCGAGAGTATCAAAGTAGATACTCCTCTATGTGTATCCACACAAGCAAGAGATGGAGAAACCACACAAAAGGTGCGCTAGCACCTTTGAAAGGTTCGGCCAAGTTGGAGGAGAGGGAGAGAAGAGAGAGCTTGAGGAAGAAGATGAGAGTTACACAAAAGAAATGAAACTCACCCAATGAATAAGTGGTCGGCCACATGAATGAGGTTAATAACCTCCATGGAATACCAAGAGTCACAACTCTTGGTAAATCCCATAAGGTGGCATCCCACTTAAGCAATCATGATGATGTGGAGCATCATCATTGGCCCACTCTTTGCCAACTCACCAATGTGGTGGCAAATGGTCAAGTCAAACTTGACCCTTCATCTTCCTCTCAAGTCAAGTCAAACTTGACCACTTCTTCCCCATGGTTGATTAAATCTAATCATTGGTTCAAGTCAATTTTAATTTAATGAATCTCTATTCATTGAATTAAATTGACTCAATGAGTCTAAGTCCAAATTAGACTCATCTAACACATGAACCAAATTGAGTCCAACTTAATTAGCTTAATTTGGATTACTCTTAATCCAATTTGGTTCATCACATGGACCTAATCCTTTAGGTTCATCAAATGAACATAATCTCCATCTAATTGCCCTTTGTGTGTGACCCTATAGGTTCTTATAGCATTGGCAATGCTCCTAAACCCATTTAGAAGCATAAGTAATGAGCGGTATCTAGCAACACATCATTATTACCCAAGTTATAAGAATGTTGAGATCCAACATCACCTTGTGACTACTAATTGTGACTCTTCACAATATATGACAAGCGTCCTTCTATCCTTGACATCTAGATTGATCAATGTGAGACATAGACTGTGTCATCCTCTAATCAATCTAAATCTTGAATCCCAAGTAGACTCACTCAATCAAATGAGCTCAACATCTCATATTGACTCATTTGGGCATGGTCATGCACTTAGTGGTCTCACTCTATCAAGAATATCGATGTCACTCCCGTCATATAGGAGGGATAGATTCAATCTACATCACTCACACCCTCCACATAATTTGTTACATACCCAGTAATCGCCTTTATAGTCCACCCAGTTACAGGTGACGTTTGACGATTGACGAAGCCAAAGTATGCAACTCCTTATGTAGGGAACCATGGTGACTTCAGGTCCAAGGACTAATGGTCATACTAATAGCCACATGAGAAAGTATATGACACTTATATTGTAACGACCCACCTTCTGGGTACTAGGCTGTAAGGCCGATCGCTACAGTTATACTGTGCTATACTATGCGGAAAGCTGGGCTAATTAAAATTTACTCTACTAATGGCGGATACAACTGATAAGAAAAGTCTAAAGACCTTCTTTGCTGGTATACATATGCTAAGGAGGGGAAACTGAACATCCCAACCGAGCTAGGGACTAGAAACTGAACTCCCCAACTACCTACTTGTTGGTGCAACCTTAGGTCAAGGTTGACCTGGTTGACCCGACTCGAGTTGACGTGACTCGAGTTGTATTTTGATGTTTGACCTGGGAAGATTGTCGGTGCAACCTTAGGTCAAGGTTGACCTAGTTGTGTTGCATGTTGATGTTTGACACTCGTGAGAGAGTTCTATTCTTGATGTGGGACAAGAATAGATGTTTGGGAGATTATTGGTGCAACCGTAGGTCAAGGTTGGCCTGGTTGACCTGATTCGGGAAAAGTCCAAGTATGGAGACTTGGCACGGAAAAGTCCAAGCAGGGAGCTTGGCACTGGAAAAGTCCAAGTATGGAGACTTGGCACGGAAAAGTCCAAGCAGAGAGCTTGGGGAAAAGTCCAAGTATGGAGACTTGGAAACGGAAAAGTCGAGCTTGGCACGCGAAAAGTCCAAGTATGAAGACTTGGCGAAAAGTCCAAGTATGGAGACTTGGCAGGAAAGTCCTAACTGGGATGTTAGGCGGTTGGAAAGTCTGTAAGTGAAGCAGAGGAAAGTCCTAAGCGGGATGTTAGGCGTGGAAAGTCCGGTGAGTGAAGTCAGCTGGGAAAGTCTGGTGAGTGAAGCCGAGCGGTGAGAAAGTCCTAAGCGGGATATTAGGCGGTGTGGAAATCACGGTGAGTGAAGCCGGTGAAAGTCCTGGTGAGTGAAGCCGGGCAAGGGAAAATCCGGATGGATCGGGGATGATCGGACTTCGGTGTTGGAAAGTCCAAGTAGGTCAAAGGGATTGACCGGACACTTGGCGAGGAGTTCTAGCAGGTCAAGGAGGTGACCAGATGCTAGGAATGAAGTACCAACATGTCGAGGTTGACCGAATGTTGGTTTGGAAGGTTGGGACTTGGTTTGGGCAAAACCAAGTCACTGGTTATCGATCGATGCGGTGGCCGATCGACAAGTGATCGATGTGCTGCGATCGATCGATCGTGCGGACCGATCGGAGAACTTCGATCGGTCGTGGCGGCCGTCAGAGACGACGTCGCGGAAGGAGCGAGTTGGGATCGGTGCGGACCGATCCTTTGATCGGTCCACGCATCGATCGAAGCCTACGCATGTCTACGTGCGGATCGATGCGGGGACCGATCGGGCTTCGATCGCGACACCGATCGGTGCGGGGACCGATCGGTGACAAATAAGCTTCGCGCTTAGGCTGATCGGGCGGGACCGATCGAGTTCTAACCTGCGACGCAACGGCTAGTTTCTTCGCTGTCTTCTTCGCAGGTATAAAGGGGTCGAGAGCTGTAGCTGCACTACTTCTTCTTCCTCTTCTCTTCTGCTACAGAGCTGCTGTTCTGGTTCTTGAGCTTTGTTGAGCTCTTCTTCGCAAGCTTCGCGTGAGCTTCTCGACTGGGATATCCTGCTGTTGTAGGTGTTCTGAGGAGCTGCTGCTTCAACGAATCCAGTCGGCAAGGAGGCAAGAAAACCTGTGTTTTTACATTCATTGTTCTTGTCTTCTTGTATCTCTTGTTGTATTCCTTTCTTGCTGTTGCAAGAATATTGTGGCGAGGTTTCTCCACCCACAAGGAGTATATTGTATTAGCCGGTTTTCCGGGGACTCATCCACCGACGGATTGAGAGGCTTCGTCCACCTTACGGACACGCCGAGGAGTAGGAGTATCATCTCCGAACCTCGTTACATCGACGCGTTGAGGTTTGATCTTCTTGTTTTCGTTTCCTTGTTTGTTTTTCCGCTGCGCTGACAAATTGTAGGAAGAAACGCGAGAATTTGGGGTCGGCTATTCACACCCCCCCTCTCTAGCCATACGAAGGATCCTAACAAGTGGTATCAGAGCGAGGCCGCTCTTCGACGGATCAACACCCGTGGGAGCAAAGCTAGAGAATGGATCTCTATAGAGAAGATGTCACCATTCCACCTTTCTACGAATGCGGCGACTTCGCGTATTGGAAGGTAAGGATGAAGTACTTTCTTATGACTAACATAATGAATTGGTTTTGTGTACAAGAAGGTTTTACTCCTCCGGTGGATAAGGAAGGAAAACCACTTGAGAAGGAGGAGTGGACAAGAGAACAAATTCACAAATCCGAAATCAACGAAGAGGTAACGAGAATAATTGAATTTTCATTGCCTACTAACATCTTGTGTAAGATAGGTTACAACAATGCCAAGGAATTATGGGATAACTTGGCCAAGTACCATGAGGAGAGCTCCACTTCAAGCCATGAAGAGGAGCCTAGTGAGCCAAGTAGCTCACATCATGGAGGAAGCGAATTGGGAGTTGAGGGCTACTCAACATCTAAGGAAGAAGAGGAGGAGAGTTCTTCTTCAAGTTCGGAGCAAGAAGAAGAAGCTTCTACCTCCGGAAGGGATGAAGAAGAGAGCTCGCATCCACCCTCATCCCTAGGTAACTCAAGCATTTTAGTTTCAAATAAATTACATATATTATGCTTTGAGTGTAGGGAGTATGGACATTACAAGAGCAAATGTCCAAAGAGAGTTAGGAAGACTCCACCGGCGCCAAAGGTCAAGGTAGCCGGAGTCCCGACACGCAAGGGCAAGGAGCACGTGGTGTGCTTCCAATGCAAGCGAAGGGGACATTATCGGAGTCATTGTCCGAGGGGGAGGCAACCTCACAAGGGCAAGAGACCGAGCACATCGATAGGGGGAGCTAAGGCAAACCCTAAGGTAACCTCTAAGGTTCATTTTTGCAACTCTAATAAAATGCATGCTAGGAATTTTATTGCACTTGTCGATAATAACAAGCATGATAACCTTAGGAATCAATACATGTGCTTAGGAGCCAAGCATGTTAGCCTAGATAAGAACAATTCTAGAAATGCTAACCCTAGAATTAACTCATCTAAGGCTAAGGAGAACCTAGGTAGAAACCCCAAAACAACTAGACACATGCCTAGTAATACCTCAAAGAAAAATGACAAATCAAAAATTGAGGTATTAGAGAAGGAGAATCAAGTCTTGAGGTCAAGACTTGATACTTTGGAAAAGGCTCTTAAGAACTTGGAGAAGTCATCTCTAGGGTTTAAGGGTCAAAAACCAAAGCCCAAGGACAAGAAAGGTTTGGGTCACAAACCTAAGTCCCAAGTGGTCAAGCCCACCTATCATAATGTTCCATTCGATTATGGAACAAAACCTAAGGCTAGGAAGACCATTACCAAGGTCACAAGGGGAGTCACCCCTATAGTTGACCTTGATGAGACCCAAATGACCAAGGCTTTAAAGCCTAAGAGGGTCATTAGGAGGGTTGCTAGGGAAGTCATCCCTAGTGAATTTTTAGTGAACCCAATGAGCTCAAGTAGGTATTGGGTTCCTAGGAGCATTTTCTCTACCCCATAGATGGGTTAGAGAGTGTCAACTCCAATAAGAAGGGTAGTTAACCCAACTTTGAGGAAATTGACACTCAAGGAGCATTTTCAAGGTTTTTGGGAACCTTTGAAAATGAAATGGAATAATCTTTATCATTCACTCCTTGGAAGAGTAAAGTGTGCCAAAGTGAGAATATATTAATCTTACTTTAAATTGACACAATGTGGAAAAACCTAGAGAAATATCAAATTGGGATTTTTGATATTCTCTTAGGTAATCAAGGCAATCCGGGCCTTAATTTAGAAGTGCTACTCTTGTAAAATTTTTAAAATGGTATAAATCAAACAAGAGATCAAGAAATGCCAATTTGGGTTTTGACATTTTCTTGGAGGACTTTTGGCAATCTAGGATTAGAATTTAAGTTAGCTAAGTGATTAAGGATACTTAGATAGGTAATCTAGGTATTTTATTTGTGTTAACTTACCATGGTTGTTTGCCATATGCCATGTCATGATAATGCTTAGGTTATTATATGTCATGCTCTAGTTAAGTTTCATACTTTATGCCATGACATCATGACATTGACACATGTTTTCCATTTATGATATCATTTTATGTCATGTCATCATCTCTTGCATTATAATCAATAAAATTGATTTAAGGACAAACATATAATTTGATATTGAGATCAAATTGATGTTTAGAAAATGCATGAGAACTTAGCCTAAGTTGACCTTAACCCATATCTCACATCAAATTGACTTGAATGTGGTTTGATACACCTTAGATGTGTGTGAGATATTAGGATCATGAGTTAGGATCAAGGTGCATTGTCCTTGTACCTAGATGACCCTAATTCAAGAAATTAAGGATCATAGGGAAAGCTTGTGTACAAGTCATGTACATGTAGCCCTAAGATTGTGGTCCTAAATTAAAAGGTTTAAAATTATTTCAAAATTGATTTGAAAAACCTTGATGAAGTCATTCTAGTGATAGCATTCATCATTGAACATTGTGATACAAAGTTTACTTAACTTTGAACTATTTCAAAGTCTTTTAAACTTTGTATCAAGATTGAAAAATAGAATCTATTTTCATATAAAACTATTTTTCCTTGATAGTATATGTTAAGAGGAATGTATCCTCAAAATTTCACAATTTTTGGAATTTTATGGAATTTATTAGGGGTTTCTGAATTTCGGGAGAAGAAAAATCAGAAATCCCTGTGATCAGAGTCTGGATCGGTCACCGGACCGATCCAGGGAGGGCTGGATCGGTCACTGGACCGATCCAGAGTGCTGTGGATCGGTCTAGTAACCGATCCAGTGAGGTCTGATAGTGTGCCAATGTGCTGAAATTCGACTGGATGTCTGAAATTTCAGTTTTTGGGAGTTGAGTTTCGGGTTTCTAAAGGTTTGAAACTCGCCAAGACATTGTTGGTGCAATGGTCAAGGGGGAGTTGACCTTTAGGGGAAGTTTTACCTAATTGTCAACGGGGAGTTGACTTTTAGGGGGAGTTTTTACTCCAAAAGACTTTTAAGGATTAGTGATATGGGATTATCACTAAGTTGATTGTTGAGTTTAGTATCAAGGGGAAAATTAAGAGTTTCAAATGAAAGGTATGGGACTTTCATTAGGAATAAACTCTTGACCTTGATACCCTCCTTTTTCTTTTTATGTGTGTCAAAAAGGGGAGAGTAGTCATTGGAGAATTATTGGGGAACCCAAGTTAGGTTATCGGGTTAACCTAAGCTAGGGGAAGAATGTCAAGGAATGTTCAAGGAAGAACATTGGAATTCTTTTTGATGTGTGTCAAAAAGGGGGAGAATTATTGGGGAACCCAAGTTAGGTTATCGGGTTAACCTAAGTTTGGGGGAGAAACGTTCAAGGGAGAATATTGGAGTTTGGAAAGAATGTTCAAGGAAGAACATTGGAAAACCTGAGTTAAGGTTATCGGTTTAACCTAACTTGATTATGGTTTTGTCAAACATCAAAAAGGGGGAGATTGTTGGTGCAACCTTAGGTCAAGGTTGACTGGTTGACCCGACTCGAGTTGACGTGACTCGAGTTGTATTTTGATGTTTGACACAGGAAGATTGTTGCAACCTTAGGTCAAGGTTGACCTAGTTGTGTTGCATGTTGATGTTTGACACTCGTGAGAGAGTTCTATTCTTGATGTGGGACAAGAATAGATGTTTGGGAGATTATTGGTGCAACCGTAGGTCAAGGTTGGCCTGGTGACTGATTCGGAAAAGTCCAAGTATGGAGACTTGCACGGAAAAGTCCAAGCAGGAGCTTGGCACTCGAAAAGTCCAAGTATGGAGACTTGGCACGGAACCAAGCAGAGAGCTTGGCATCGAAAAGTCCAAGTATGGAGACTTGGCACGGAAAAGTCAAGCAGGGAGCTTCGCGAAAAGTCCAAGTATGAAGACTTGGCATGGAAAAGTCCAAGTATGGAGACTTGGCAGGAAAGTCCTAAGGGATGTTAGGCGGTTGGAAAGTCCCTGGTAAGTGAAGCGAGTGGAAAGTCCTAAGCGGGATGTTAGGCGTGGAAAGTCCCGTGAGTGAAGTCGGGCAGGAAAGTCCCGTGAGTGAAGCGAGGCAGGAGAAAGTCCTAATCGGGATATTAGGCGTGGAAATCGGTGAGTGAAGCCGGTGAAAGTCCCGTGAGTGAAGCCGGGCAAGGAAAATCCGGATGGATCGGGGATGATCGGACTTCGGTGTTGGAAAGTCCAAGTAGGTCAAAGGATTGACCGGACACTTGGCGTGGAAGTCCAGGGAGTGACCAGATGCTAGGAATGAAGTACCAACATGTCGAGGTTGACCGAATGTTGGTTTGGAAGGCTTGGGACTTGGTTTGGGCAAAACCAAGTCACTAGTTATCGATCGGTGGTGATCGATAACCGATCGATGTGTTATCGATCGGTATCGTCGATGCGTGGACCGATCGAGCTTCCAGCACGATGTCGCGAAGCGAGTTGGGATCGGTCGTGGACCGATCCGGCTTTGATCGGTCCACGCGATCGATCGTAGAATGTCTACGTCGATCGATCGGGGGACCGTCATAGGCGATCGTGCGGGACCGATCGGGCTTCGATCGCGACACCTGATCGGTCCGGGACCGATCGGTGACAAACAAGCTTCACGCGCTTGGGCCGATCGGTCGCAGACCGATCGAGTTTCTGCGACGCAAGCGGCTAGTTTCTTCATTGTCTTCTTCGCAGTATAAAGGGGTCGAGGCTGCACTACTTCTTCTTCCTCTTCTCTTCTACTACAGAGCTGCTGGGTGCTTGAGCTTTGTTGAGCTCTTCTTCAAGCTTCGCGTGAGCTTCTCGTCAGCTGCTGCTAGTGTAGGTGAGGAGCTGCTGCTTCAACAAATCCAGTCGGCAAGGAGGCAAGAAAACCTGTGTTTTTACATTCATTGTTCTTGTCTTCTTGTATCTCTTGTTGTATTCCTTTCTTGCTGTTGCAAGAATATTGTGGCGAGGTTTCTCCACCCACAAGGAGTATATTGTATTAGCCGGTTTTCCGGGGACTCATCCACCGACGGATTGAGAGGCTTCGTCCACCTTACGGACACGCCGAGGAGTAGGAGTATCATCTCCGAACCTCGTTACATCGACGCGTTGAGGTTTGATCTTCTTGTTTTCGTTTCCTTGTTTGTTTTTCCGCTGCGCTGACAAATTGTAGGAAGAAACGCGAGAATTTGGGGTCGGCTATTCACACCCCCCCCTCTCTAGCCGTACGAAGAATCCTAACACTACTGACCTGCCGATCGATCCGCAGATCGATCGAAGCTGGGGAACATTCAGTTCCCAACTGGATCGGTCGGCAGACCGATCCAGGTGTGGCTAGATCGGTCGGCTGACCGATCCAGGCACCTGAAATACCTGGAACTCGCTACTGTATCGTGCTGGATCGGTCAGCTGACCGATCCTGTCTGGATCGGTCGGCTGACCGATCCAGTGGCACTCCCCAGACCCTGATCGGTCTGGAGACCGATCAGAGTTCTGATTTCGCCCGGGAACTCTGATTTTAGCACTTTGGCGTGCCAATATCTCACACAACAATTCTAAAATCAATGGAAATACATTCTAACAACTATTAACCAGCATTCTATCATAATTACCAACAAACTAAATAAATATCCCATGATTTAAACACTCTAAGGTTCAAAATTGCATAAAAGAAGAAATACTAAGACTTCTACTAGTTAAGCTTGCTAAAACCCTTGAGGATCTTTTATTCCAGTTTCTTCCACACACATCTTGATCTGCATTGACCTCCAGCCTCCGCTACTGGTCCACTTTTCCTTTACCTTTATCTGCAGTATAAGGAAAGTAGTATCTATAAGCTAAAAAGCTTAGTAAGAAACCATCTACCTCACAAAAACATGCAACGATGCAAATATGATTTTAAATCATGCTGTTTAAAACATATGCTGGATATACTGAATAAACTAAGCATGGCATGGCATATAAGCATACAATCATGGCATATCTAAAACTGAGCATAAAGTCATCAAGCATATTCACATGGAAACTAAGCTGATACTAAGAACTGAGCTACGCTAATACTGAGCTATTGCTAGAACTGTACTGAATTCACGAACAAATTGGTGAAAGGTTGAAAACCATGTACATATAGTAAGTGAAAATACTAAACATGCTGCTGAGGGGCCCGGCAACTGTACGTGCTATGCGCGCATTTCTAACTAGACCCGGGGTTGCAAGTCCCGAATTTAGTAGAGCTACTAGGTTATCTAAACCTAGGGACCGACTATGGGAGCCCAGCCCAATGGATATCTAATCCAGTACAGTGCCAACTGAAAAGTAAAATACTGAATTCTAAATTGCTGTTTCTAGGTTATCTGAACCTAGAGCTAGGTTGTCTGAACCCAGAGACGACTGTGGGATCCCACCCATTGGACCGTAGTCCCATATAAGCTAGAATCAACTGATTTACTAATTTAGATGTTTCTAATGCATTCAACTGTGCTAATAAAAATGTCTAAGTTGCATTCTTTTCTAAGTTGGTTATTTAATCGAACACCTAGTGTGCTTTAACTCCCCTCTCTATTAGGGAGACTACCTTTAGGCACCCAACAACATCTAAACCTCCAACTGAAGGAGAAAAGACGTGTCCGGCCCATCTAAAGGTACTCACTAAATCCCTAAACCTGCGAGGAGGGTTAATTACACCCTATGTGTCGAAATCATACGCATATAACTAAACTAATGCACAGAAAATCAAACGGTAGCTATTATACTGCAGGTGAGGGGTTTCTTACCTCCTATTCGTAATTTCTTATGATTCAAATCGCTGGTTTTCCGATGGAAACGATCCTCTCGACGATCCACTTGCGTCTTCGCGTTCCTCTCGCGGAGAAGAACCTTTTTCGTGTTGGAGTCGTCGCCGGAAGAAGTTCCCTTGGCCCTTGGGGGGTTGGTGTGCCGTGCGTGAGGAAGAGGCGAAGGAGGAGTCGGCGTGAGGGCTAGGGTGAGGAATAGGTCACGGTAAAAATCTAATAACTCTTCACCCTATTAATTTTCCTATTTATATTAAAGACTTAATTCGCCCAACTCCAATATAAATTTTATTGGTTCCCTTTCCTCTTAGCACGGCCTTGCTGAGTTCAACTGGTTCCCAACATTATCCCTAAGCCATAGGTCTCGGGTTCGATTCCCGCCTAAGCTATTTTGCGGTTCTAATTATTTTTGCTGCTTCCGCTATTCGGAAAATTCCGGAAAAATATCTAAAAATTCCAGAAAAATCATAGAATATTTCTAAAAATAATTTGAGAATTTTCGGGCATTACAACTCCCCATACCTTATAAAAAGTTCGTCCTCGAACTTAGAATAACTCTGGGTACTTCTGTCTCATGCTGGCTTCTGTTTCCCAAGTTGCCTCTTCTGCTGTGTGACTGTGCCAAATGACTTTGACTAATGGTACTTCCTTGTTCCGCAATTTCTTAACTGCTCGGTCTATTATCTGAATAGGCCGACTATCATAGCTGAGGTCCTCGCGGATCTGTACCGACTAGGGCTCAATCACCTGGGTGGCATCTGGGGTATGCTTCAAGATAGAGACATGAAATACGTTGTGGACGGTGACATTTCCGGGTAGCTCTAGCTCATATGCTACCTTGCCTACTCTTCTGCGATAAGGTATGGTCCCACATATCTGGGACTTAGCTTGCCTTTTTCCCAAAAGCATTACTCCCTTCATGGGAGCTACTCGAGGAACACTGAATCCCAACTGAAAACTCTAAGGGTGCTTCTGGTATCAAGCTTTTCTGGCGGCTCGAGCTGCCTCTATCCTCTGGCGGATCTCCTGTAGCGGCTGTGGTATCTGCTACTAGATCTGTCTCAAGCTCTAGTTCTTTTCACCACTCTCATACCAGCAGATTGGAGATCTACACCTCCACCCATAGAGAGCCTCGTAAGGTGCCATGCCGATAGTGGCCTGATAGCTGTTGTTGTATGCAAATTCTGCTAAGCTCGGATATTTGCACCAACTTCCTTGAAGTCTAGGGCACACTCGGAGCATATCTTGAGTACTGATTTACTCGCTCGATCGACCATCTGTCGAGGATGGAATCAGTCTGAACTTTAACTTCATGCCCAATGCTGACTGTACACACTCCCGGAAGTGTGATGTGAATCTCTTGTCTCTGCGAAATGATGGTTCGTGGGACTCCATGCGGTCCGACGATCTCCGAGATACAACTGAGCGAGCTTCTCCATGGAGTAGGATATCCCGATAGCTAAGAAGTGGGCTGATTTAGTCAACCTGTCGACTATTACCCGGATGGCGTCAAAACCATTCGTGGTTCTGGGTAGTCCCACTATGAAATCCATAGAGATATCCTCCCACTTCCACTCTGGAATCAGAATCCTCCTGAAGTCTCTGATGTTCCGCCTTGACCCTTTGACAGTGAGGCAGATGCTAACATATCTGGCGATGTCTTGCTTCATCCGGGCCACCAAAAGCGGTTCTTCGTGTCTTGGTACATTTTGGTGGAACCTGGATGCATCGCATAGGAGTCTTGTGAGCCTCATCTAAAATCTGCCTCCGTAGCTCCTCCCGATCGAACACGTAGTCCATCACCAAAATACAACACCCCGCTATCGGACACTCAATTCTCTACTTGATTCCGCTAGCCCTTGCTTGATTTTCTGAATTTCGTGGTCCTGCTCCTGCCGACTGAATATCACCAAGCAAGGTAGACTCTAAGGTCATAGTAGAGAGCTGTCCAACGATGAGTTCAAGACCGAAATCTACGATCTCCTTCGTAGGGGCGGTGATGGCTGTAAGAGATAATAAGGTAGCACCGGATTTTCTTGCTAAGTGCGTCGGCTACCTTATTGGCTTTCCTGGATGGTAGAGGATGTCTACATCATAGTCCTTGACCAGTTCAAGCCATCTGCGCATATTCAGATCCTTCTGAGTGAAGAAGTACTTGGACTCTGATGATCTATATACACTCTGCACCGAGCTCCATATAAGTAATGTCTCCAAATTTTGAGAGCGAACACTACTGCTGCGAGCTCAAGGTCATGAGTAGGGTAATTCTTCTCATAATCCTTGAGTTGTCTGGAGGCATAGGCGATCACCTTGCCATTTTGCATCAAGATCGCTCCTAGTCCCAACTTAGAGGCATCACTATAGATGTCAAAGCTGCTGGTGTCGTCTGGTAGAGCCAAAATGGGAGCACTGGTCAATCTCCTTTTTAGCTCGCTGACCCTCCGTCCACTGAAATTTCCTGTTCTTTCTGGTAAGAGCTGTCAGTGGGGAGGCTATCCTGGAGAAGTCCTCTACAAACTTTCTGTAATATCCTGCTAATCCCAGAAAGCTCCTGATTTCGCTAGCGTTCTTAGGTCTCTTCCAGTTACTTACTGCTTCTATCTTGCTGGGATCTACACTAATACCATCCTTTGAGATGATGTGACCCAGGAAGGACACCCGATCTAGCCAAAATTCACATTTCGTGAACTTGGCGTATAGCTGGTTCTGCTGAAGGGTCTGCAATACTAGTTTCAGGTGCTCTGAGTGTTCTTCCTGAGTTCCTGAGTAGATAAGAATGTCATCGATAAACACAATAACAAACTTATCTAAATACTCCCTGAATACTCTGTTCATGAGATCCATGAATGTAGCTGGAGCATTGGTCACACCAAAGGGCATGACCACGAACTCGTAGTGTCCGTATCTGGTTCTGAATGCTGTCTTGGGTATATCCCCTTCTTTGACCTTCACCTGATGATAACCTGATCTGAGATCTATCTTAGAGAACACTGCTGCTCCCTTCTGGGAAGGGGATACCTGTTCTTGATCGTGACTTGGTTCAGTGATCTGTAGTCTATGCACAGTCACATGCTTCCATCCTTCTTCTTCACGAACAATACAGGCGCTCCCCATGGTGAGTGACTAGGGCGTATGAAGCCCTTGTCAAGCAACTCCTGTAGTTTCTCCTGAAGTTCCTTCAGTTCTGCTGGAGCCATGCGGTAAGGCACTTTGGAGATAGGATTTGTACCGGGAATGAGCTCTATCTCAAAGTCAATCTCCCTGTCTGGTGCTAAGCCTGGTAACTCTTCAGGGAAGACTGCTGGGTAGTCACATACGACTCGAACCTCTGCTAGCTGTTGGTTCTTGTCCTGGCTGGCGTTGACTACGTGTGCTAGAAATCCTGTACATCCTGAATCCAGTAGCTTCTGTGCTTTCATAGCTGAGAGGAACTTCTTGGCCTTTCTCTTTGGTTCTCCGCTGTATTCAAATTGCACTGCCGCCTCAGGTTGGAAGATGACTTTCTGCTTACGGCACTCTATGGTAGCACCGTATTTGATCAGAAAGTCCATTCCAAAGATAAGGTCATAGTCGGTCATTTCTAGCACTATCAGATCACAAAAGAGCTCTCTGTCTGCTATAATGACCGGCACTGCTCTGAGCCAGTGCGTGGATGCCATGATCTCTCCTGAAGGTAGTGCCGTCAAAAACTGACCACTGAGTACCTCTGAGGGTATTTCTAATTTTTCGGAGAACACCCTGGCTATATATGAATGGGTTGCCCCAGTATCAAAGAGAACAGTAGCACTATACTGAAAAATGCTAATCTGACCTGTGACGACTGTCGAGGCATTGGCTACGTCCTCTCTGGTGAGTGAGTAGATCCTCGCATTCGCCATAGCTGGAGGGGCTTCTAATCTGCCCTGGCTGATAAGTGGACCTTCTAGAGCGGCCTGCATCTGATATAACTGAGCTGGCTGGCCTACATACTGAATCTGCTGTGGCTGAGGAAGACCGGTCTTGTTCGGGCACTGCTTAGCCATGTGCCCCTCCTGTCCACATTCAAAGCATCCTCGTGTGCCCTTGCGACAAACCCCTGGGTGGAATTTCCCACAAGTGGCACACTTTGGATAACTGGGTCGCTTGCTGGATGGTCCTCCTTTTGAGTCACTCCCTGATTTGCGCTTGCTGTTGGAGTTCCCTTTCCAGTTAGAGCTGTGGCCTTGCTGTTTCTGGGTGTGAGAGTTTCCTTGGCCTTTGGACTCTGAGGAGACTTGCTTCTGCTGCTTTATGTTGTTCTGGTAATGCTCTGTGGTCAAGGCACTGCTCACCAACTCCTCTGTGGTTTGTGGCCTATGTATGCCACCAGCCACGTTCACTGCTATCTCTGGCCTCAGCATCTTGAGCATCAACCGGATCCGTTCCTTCTCTGTGCTGACCAGCTCTGGGCATAGACGAGCCAACCTGTTGAATTTCTTCACGGCTTCCTCAACTGAAAGGTTGCCCTGACGAAACTCTGTGAACTCGTCGTAGTGGCGGTTGGTAACCCGTATGTGAAAGAACTCCTCGAAGAATTCCTTCTCGAAGTCAACCCATGACATCTGGTTCACTGGGCGCTTCGTTCTGATTCTTTCCCACCACATGCGTGCGTCTCCTGTCAGGCAGAAGGAGGCACACTTCACCTTCTCGGGTTCTGGCCAGTCCAGAAGCTCCATCGTGCTCTCCAGGGTTTTGAACCATGGTTCACTAGTGCCTGAGAAGTTCTCTGGCTTGACTCGCTGCCACTGGATCAGATAGGCTTCCTTTCTTGGCTCAGCTGCTGGGACTGCTGGTGCTGGTGCTGGTGCTGGTGCTGGTACTGTGGGCTGAGCTGGTGGAACCTCTAAGACTTCTGGAGTCGTCAGATTCGGTTCCGGGGTAACTGTGGGGGTACTCTGCTGATTAGCCTTTAAGGTGGCTATTTCCTGTTGCTGTTCAGCTAGCTGTTGCTGTAACTGAGCCACTAATGCCGTAAGGTCTGGAGGAGGCACTGAAATGCCTGCCTCTTGCTGGGGCTCAGTAGCTAGTGCCCTTCTAGCTGGGCGTCCTCGTGCCATTTCTAAAGACATAGAGAACATAACATACTAAGGTAATCACAGCTATATAACTACTGATATCATGTTTAAAAACTATCACATACTAACAAGCAGTAGGCATATAAACATGAACTGTAACTAGAAAGCAAGAACAATAAAGAGAGTAGAGGTATTCTTACTTGGAAGCTGTAGGTACAATGCTGATGTGTGTGTAGGAAGTATGGAACACTGCTCTGATACCACTCTGTAACGACCCACCTTCTGCGTACTAGGCTGTAAGGCCGATCGCTACAGTTATACTGTGCTATACTACGCGGAAAGCTGGGCTAATTAAAATTTACTCTACTAATGGCGGATATAACTGATAAGAAAAGTCTAAAGACCTTCTTTGCTGGTATACATATGCTAAGGAGGGGAAACTGAACATCCCAACCGAGCTAGGGACTAGAAACTGAACTCCCCAACTACCTACTGACCTGCCGATCGATCCGCAGATCGATCGAAGCTGGGGAACATTCTGTTCCCAACTGGATCGGTCGGCAGACCGATCCAGGTGTGGCTGGATCGGTCGGCTGACCGATCCAGGAGGATACAGTAACATACTGTATCTGTCTGGATCGGTCGGCTGACCGATCCAGTGGCACTCCCCAGACCCTGATCGGTCTGGAGACCGATCAGAGTTCTGATTTCGCCCGGGAACTCTGATTTTAGCACTTTGGCGTGCCAATATCTCACACAACAATTCTAAAATCAATGGAAATACATTCTAACAACTATTAACCAGCATTCTATCATAATTACCAACAAACTAAATAAATATCCCATGATTTAAACACTCTAAGGTTCAAAATTGCATAAAAGAAGAAATACTAAGACTTCTACTAGTTAAGCTTGCTAAAACCCCTGAGGATCTTTTATTCCAGTTCCTTCCACACACATCTTGATCTGCATTGACCTCCAGCCTCCGCTACTGGTCCACTTTTCCTTTACCTTTATCTGCAGTATAAGGAAAGTAGTATCTATAAGCTAAAAAGCTTAGTAAGAAACCATCTACCTCACAAAAACATGCAACGATGCAAATATGATTTTAAATCATGCTGTTTAAAACATATGCTGGATATACTGAATAAACTAAGCATGGCATGGCATATAAGCATACAATCATGGCATATCTAAAGCTGAGCATAAAGTCATCAAGCATATTCACATGGAAACTAAGCTGATACTAAGAACTGAGCTACGCTAATACTGAGCTATTGCTAGAACTGTACTGAATTCACGAACAAATTGGTGAAAGGTTGAAAACCATATACATATAGTAAGTGAAAATACTAAACATGCTGCTGAGGGGCCCGGCAACTGTACGTGCTATGCGTGCATCTCTAACTAGACCCGGGGTTGCAAGTCCCGAATTTAGTAGAGCTACTAGGTTATCTAAACCTAGGGACCGACTATGGGAGCCCAGCCCAATGGATATCTAATCCAGTACAGTGCCAACTGAAAAGTAAAATACTGAGTATAGCTAAACTGTTCTAAATTGCTGTTTCTAGGTTATCTGAACCTAGAGCTAGGTTGTCTGAACCCAGAGGCGACTATGGGAGCCCACCCATTGGACCGTAGTCCCATATAAGCTAGAATCAACTGATTTACTAATTTAGATGCTTCTAATGCATTCAACTGTGCTAATAAAAATGTCTAAGTTGCATTCTTTTCTAAGCTGGTTATTTAATCGAACACCTAGTGTGCTTTAACTCCCCTCTCTATTAGGGAGACTACCTTTAGGCACCCAACAACATCTAAACCTCCAACTGAAGGAGAAAAGACGTGTCCGGCCCATCTAAAGGTACTCACTAAATCCATAAACCTGCGAGGAGGGTTAATTACACCCTATGTGTCGAAATCATACGCATATAACTAAACTAATACACAGAAAATCAAACGGTAGCTATTATACTGCAGGTGAGGGCTTTCTTACCTCCTATTCGTAATTTCTTACGATTCAAATCGCTGGTTTTCCGATGGAAACGATCCTCTCGACGATCCACTTGCGTCTTCGCGTTCCTCTCGCGGAGAAGAACCTTTTTCATGTTGGAGTCGTCGCCGGAAGAAGTTCCCTTGGCCCTTGGGGGTTTGGTGTGCCGTGCGTGAGGAAGAGGCGAAGGAGGAGTCGGCTTGAGGGCTAGGGTGAGGAATAGGTCACGGTAAAAATCCAATAACTCTTCACCCTATTAATTTTCCTATTTATATTAAAGACTTAATTCGCCCAACTCCAATATAAATTTTATTGGTTCCCTTTCCTCTTAGCACGGCCCTGCTGGGTTCAACTGGTTCCCAACATTATCCCTAAGCCATAGGTCTCGGGTTCGATTCCCGCTTAAGCTATTTTGCGGTTCTAATTATTTTTGCTGCTTCCGCTACTCGGAAAATTTCGAAAAAATATCTAAAAATTTCAGAAAAATCATAGAATATTTCTAAAAATAATTTGAGAATTTTTGGGCGTTACACATATAACGATCCATGATACTTTCTCATGGTGGGTCATTCAGTATACATTCTCCAATGCATACCCATATGTCAACTTGATATCTCCATATCCATGACTTGTGAAATCAAGTCATCGAGCTGACCTACATACTAGTCTCGTCGCATTAACATTGTCCTTGAATGCTAATACTTGACTAGGAATGATTAAGAGTAGTGTTCCCTATATCATCTCACTATCGATTCAACTAACCGATTGATATAGGTAAGAACCTTCTACTCAAGGACGTTATTATACTTAGTTATTTGGCACCAATTCAAGTAAGCATAATAACCATAAACAAATGCCTTTATATATATAAGAATATGATATAACGAGTCCATACAACAATCATCAAATGATTGGCTCTAGGGCTCTAACTAACACCTCCAAGCTGGCTGGCAGCTTTTTCCAGCTTGCTTGCTTCTTTGCTTCGTCTTCCGAAGTTCCGTTCTTTTGGGTGATTTCGGCCAACCGAAATAGGGCTCACCCGAACCCAATTTCCGGCCTTCTCCTCGAGCAGGCTTCCGTCTGGCTTCTCATCCCTCGAACGCCATGCACATTCTTCTCATCCACCGGAGTACTCTTCCGCAGCTCTCTCGTCGTTCGGATGCACCGAGCCCGTCGGCTCCCTTCCCGTGTTGTCCTTCTCGCTAGCTGCATCTTCCGCTCGACTTCCTGCGCTCCTAAGCTCCTGCACACTCAGACACAGGGATCAAACACAAAGCAGGACCTAACTAACTTGGTTGATTACATCAAAACACCCACGGGGACCAACAAAAACGAACTCAGTGAAGAAAGATTAGTGGTTCTCTCTGGAAGTTGAGTTAGATGGGTACTGGTAATGATAGTAAGAATGTTGATGAAGAGAGGAATTTATTATCTGGGGGAGAGGATCGCTGATGGTACCTACGACTTTATAAATACCACAGGCCAATCATCCGGAAGTGTTAGAGCAAGAACTAGGGAAGAAGTCCCTAGCGCATACCTTCGACACGCAAGTCAGAAGAGAGGTCGAGTGGTGAAAAGATGAAGAATAGTAATTGTATGCGCATAAGTAAGACTGTTGTCTAGCGCATACCTGGCCAACGGTGAGGACCTTCCTTTTTATACTGCCCTTTTTAACCTCCGCAATCATAAGGCATCAGAGAATGTCGAATGTCATGGGGTGTCAGGTGAAAGAAGATGTATGACGGGCTTCCATTGGGTAAAGGAAGATTCCACGGTTTGTATATGGTAGAGTATTGAAATATTCCCTGATGAATAACCGTTATACTCTGACAAGTTGTTACGATTCCCTAACAGCATTGTCTCCCTAGGGTCCGACTGCTAAGAGGCCGACTGGGAGTAAGGCTGGTTGAATATTTGCATGATAGTAGATGAGAACAAATCCCTTACACAATATTAAAACCTACACTTTCCGTTAATATGGTAAGAACTAGAGTTTCAGATCTTGTTTGAGTTATGGCCAAAGTCAAGCTCAACTTTAAATTAAATATGTTCAAACCATGGAGATACAATCTCATGATTAATGGGTTTGATTTTAAACTTGAAGTGTTGATTTTTTGTGTCAAAGCCATAATCAATGTGGATAAAGGTGAAGTTGGGTGATATGCATTTGATGTATACTTATTAATGTGTTAACAATCTGATGTTTATACAAAAATTAATTAGTTACTAACATAATGTGATAATTGCATATAAGCGATATGCAATCGATAAATTTGCTACCTACCGCTATAGCTAAGAATGACTTGTTAGCCAAAGTCAAGGTTGTTCTTATTTATGATGGATATCAATCCACTAAGAGAAAATCTACTATCTCCCAAATTTAAAATAAGGGTATTTAAATGTGATAAATAAGCAGGCTTTTATTATATGTAAATTGTTTACATAAATAAAATCATGTCTCTAATACATTTTCATTTTATATTTTTTGGTTAATCATTTAGGGGGTGTTTGGTTCTTTTCTAGGAATAGAAATTGGAATGGGAATCATAGTATTGTGGAATGGGAATGAGTATGAACATGGATATCACTCTTAAAAGTAATGTTTGGTTAGTTGAATATTTTCTATTGGAATAAATTAAAATTTCCTTTTTTATCCTTAAAGGAAAATAAGAGAAAATATTAGATGTGAGAGAAAGTTGAATGTGAGAGAAAATATGATGAGAGAGAAAGTATGATGGGAAAATGAAGAGAGAGAAAGTGCGATGAGAGAAATTGAGGAAAGAGAGTGTGATGGGAGAGAGCATGATGATAGAAGATGAGAGAAAAATATAATGAGAGAAAAAATATGATGAGAGAGGATGAAGAAAGATAAAGTGTAATGAAAAAAATAAGGAGAGAGTGTGACGGGAGAGATTGAGGAGAGAGAAAGTATGATAAGAGAGAAAGTGTGATGAGAAAAAATAAGAAAGTGAATGTGATGGGAGAGATTGAGGAAAGAGAAAGTATGATGAGAGAGAAAGCACGATGAGAGAGAAAGTGTGTTGAGAAAAAAAAAAAGAGAGTATGATGGGAGAAATTGAGGAGAGAGAAAATGTGATGAGAAAGAAAGCATGATGAGAGAGAAAGTGTGATGAGAAGAAAGAGAAAAGAGAGTGTGATGTGAGAGATTAAGGAGAGAGAAAGTACGATGAGAGAGGAAGTATGATGAGAGAGAAAGTGTGATGAGAAAAAAAAGGAGAGTGTGACGGAAGATATTAAGGAGAGAGAAAGTGTGATGAGAGAGAAAGTATAATGAGAAAAAAAAGGAAAGAAAATGTGATGAGAGAGATTAAGGAGAGAGAAAATGAGTGATAAAATGAGGAGAGAGAAAATATGATGAGAGAGAACAAAGAGAGAGAAAGTGATATGAAATAAAAATTAAATAAATATATTTTGATATTAAGGGGAGAAATTTTAGTTTTGGGTCAAGGGTATTTTTGGAATAAGGGAATATTTTGATTGTTGAAAATAGAGTAATGACTCATTGAAGGGGGGAAACATGGGAATGAGTCATTACCCAATTATAAGGATTCATTCCCTTATTTGTATTTCCATTCCTATAATCTAAACATCAACAATGACAATCAATGATTGCTATTCCCATTCCCCACTCTTATTCCCCTAAACCAAACGCCCCCTTAATTATGATTTATGCTAATCTGCGTTCGATTTTGAACTCGAACAAATTGACTGGGACGAACTTCTTGGACTGATTTCAAAGTTGAGAAGCTAGATTATGTCCTTGATGAGCCTCTTCTCACAAGTCTTAATGTTGATGCAACTGCGGACTAATTATTGGTCCATCAGAAACATAAGAATGATTCTGTACTTACAAGTTGCATCATGCTAGCCTCTATGACTCTTGAACTACAAAAATAGCATGAGCATTTAGATACTTATGATATTGTCTATCATCTTCATGAGATGTTTGATGAGCAAGCTAGATCCGAAAGGTTCGAGGTCTCTAAGCTTCTCTTTTGCTCAAAGATGTAGGAGGGTTCGTCTATAATACAATTTGTACTAAAGATGAATGGCTACATAGAGCGTTTAGCATCACTCAATTTTACGATGGATCTTGAGTTAAGTATTGACTTAATTCTACATAATTTGCCGAAAAGTCATTCACAATTTGTGATGAACTATTGGATAAATAATTTAGAATCGACCATTCATGAGATGATTAATATGCTTAAGACTGTGGAGCCTTCTGTTAAAGGTGGAGAGAAAACTATGATGTTAGTAGACTCCTCCAAGAAAGGTTCTAAGAGGAAGCCAAAACATCATGCTAAGGGAAAGAGCAAAAAGGTCAAGATAGTAGAACTAGCACAAAAGGGTCCATGCCATCATTGTGACAAGATGGGACATTGTCGAAGAAACTACAAGATTTATCTTGAGTCCGTGAAGAAGAATAAGGCATTTGATGCCTCATCCTCTTTAGGTATTTTCGTTAGTGATTGTCATGTTATTTCCTTAGACACTTGGATATTAGATATTAGGTGTGGCTCACATATATGTAATGATATACAGAGGCTAAGGAATAGCAAAAGATTCATCAAGGGAGAATCAAGTCTGCAAGTTGGGAATGGAGCAAAGGTTGTTGCAGTTGTCATCAAAACATATTTGTTAAAGTTTCCTAGTGGACTTATCTTAAAGCTGGATAATTATAATTTTATTTTTGCATTAATAAAGAATATTGTTTCTATTTCTTGCTTAAATAGAAAAAGTTTTCATTTGACTTTTAGTAACAAATATTGTTACATAACTTTAACTGATGTTCTTTATGACACTGAAACTTTATGCAATGACATCTACGTGTTAGATATATCTGGTAAATTATTCAATATCAAAACGAGCAATAAAAGCACTCGATTTGAATTAGATACATTTGATACATGCAATTCATGTTTAAAAGGTAAGATAACAAAGTTACTTTTTTCTGGAAAGGGTGAATGAATTGATGAGTTACTTGGGCTCATACATATCAATGCATATGGACCAATGTCAACTCACACACTAGGAGGTTATAGCTACTTCATTACTTTTATTGATAATCACTCTCGTTATGGACCAATGTCCTCCTCTTACCAATGTTTGAATTTGTATACATCCACACTAACGTGGCATACAAAATTCAAAGTGTTTGAGCTGTTGGTGAATTTAAATGATATTGTTTTGAGGAATCAATATTATTTTAAATTCTAAAGTTTTGACCAAATATTTGATCGAAGGCAGACCAACTATTAATTTTATTTATCATAAAGATAGGTTGACAAGACAATAAAATTAATAGATAAAATCTCATCTTATAAATGTTTGAATTTGTATACGTCCACACTAACGTGGCATACAAAATTCATGAGGATTTTGAGGTGTTGGTCTTGACTAAATATTTTTGTGATTCTTAGGATTTCAAATGTTTTTCAATTCCCTAGCTGTTATACTAGAGAATAGACTTACTAGTCCCAATTATAATGATTAAAAACAAAACTTGGACACTAAGGTGGACTGTCCTCTCGGAAATGAGAACAATAAAGGTGTATCTTATTAGTTGTTGAAACATGTTTAGTGGTGTTATCTATCAGTACCTGGCGTGTAGATACGAGAACCACTGATCATGTCTACAAATCATTGCAGGGGTTCCAGGAAACCCGACAACTACATGAAGTAGAAATCACTGTTTACATGGGCAATGCTACAGAAGTAGCAGCTGTTGCAATGGGAGATGTTTATATGAATAAATTATTGGTTTTGAGAAATTGTCTTTACGTACCAAGTTTTAGAAAGAACTTGATTTCAGTTTCTAAACTATTTAAGGATGGATATTCTGTCTATTTTGATAACAAAAGTGTTATCAAGAAAAATAGGGAAGTTATCTGTTCTAGTACGTTGGTTGGCAATTTGTATACTCTAAATCCAATAACTCCCATGATGCAACAAATGAAAATTAATAACACATCTTCTAATTCTAATAAGAGAAAGCAACCTTCGGAAATGAACCAGACATATCTTTGGCATCTAAGGCTAGGTCATATTAACTTGAGTAGGATTCAAAGGTTAAAAGCCGATGGACTTTTGGGTTCATTGGTGGTGGAAAACTTTCCAACCTGCGAGTCTTGCTTGAAAGGAAAAATGACCAAAAGACCTTTTAAGGCTAAGGGGTATAGAGCCAAAGATGTGTTGAAATTGGTTCATTCTGATTTGTGTCGACCTATGACTATCCAGGCAAGAGGTAGTTTCGAATATTTCGTCTCTTTTATAGACGACTATTCGAGATACGGGTACATTTACTTGATGCGCCACAAGTCTGAGTGTTTTGATAAGTTCAAAGAGTACAAGGCTAATATGGAGAAACATCATGGTAAAAGTATCAAGACACTACGGTGTGATCGTAGTGGCAAGTACCTCTTAGGAGAGTTTAGGAGTCACTTATCAGAAGTAGGGATTCAATCCCAACTGTCTGCACCTAGTACACCCCAACAAAATGGTGTAGCAGAATGAAGGTATATGACTCTTATGGAAATGGTTAGATCGATGATGAGTTATTCAGAATTACCAAATTCGTTTTGGAGATATACTCTAGAAACGGCAATGAACATAGTACCTTCTAAAGTCAAAACCCTCTACTCTCATAGAATTGTAGAATGGGCATAAGCCTAGTCTAAAGCATCACTACAACAAAAATTGCAAACGACAACGGATATTATCCATTGTCGTAGGGTCAAAAAACCGTTGTAACTGAGGGTGTTGTAGAATGTATTGCCCTACGACAACGGTTTTGAATCCGTTGTCTTTGTAGACATTTGACAACGGTTTTTATCCGTTGTTGTATACATGCTCAAAATTTATCTACGAAGGATACGACAACGGTTTAAAACCGTTGTGGTAGCTAATTTCAACAACCGAAATAAATCGTTGTAGTAGACTCTTTTTACAACAGATATAAACTGTTGTGGTAGATAATATTTACTAGTTTTGCTTTTTTTTACAATAGTTTTAATATATTTTACAACGGATAAAACCATTGTCTTTTATCACTTTTTTCAAAAAAAAACATTGTGGTTTACATAGTTTTTACAATATTTTTAACTGTTGTCTTTAATGTTCATTAATACCAAACAACCAATCTTATTTTACTATAAGCAAACCACCAATACAAAACTAAATATTTACTACATTAAATCCAAAATAAACATCCATATATAATTCATCTTGTAGCCACACATATACAAAAATATACAAAATGATTTGTTACTCATCAAAATACACATGTTTTCCATTATTGTTCTCCATATACATTAAATCACATGTTTTCCATTTGTTGTTCTCCATATGGCGCGCTTTTAATTTACAAATTAGCAAGGCAAGCTACATCCTAACAAAGCTCACTTCTTCCATCAAAAAAATTCAAGCCTCACGAATTGCCCGACCTGCAAAAGAAAAATTTAACAAAACTTATAAAATTCCATAATTCCATATTATAGTCTACATGACAACATGAATTCTTGGAAAATAAGCAATACAAGGAAACAGGCCATTTTATACTCGAAGTTGCATGTTTGAGGTGGTTATAGTCAAAATTACTATAAATATGATTACCAAAGAATAAGAGCAACTAAAAAACTACTTTTATCCAGTTAGGGAAAAAAATAGACAATTGCAAATTTTCCTCCTTCTTTTACGTTTTCAACTAATGACTGGTTTAAAGAGGATTTTTTGCAACTTCATCAAGTTTTACATTGACTCAAACTTATGACTACCCTTGAACATAATCTTTGAGTATCTATTTGTACATGTTGTAGAACTGTTAGCCACTGCTAGAAGAAATGGAGAAACTCTTCCAACTAATGTACTCCATGTGACTCAAGGAGCCTTATTGAAATATGGTTCTAATAATAATAATAATAAATCCTCTCTCAATCAACTACATTCATGAGTAACACATTGGAAGAGGAATATCAAGGTTGTGTCTGAAAGGAAAAGAACTCTGGTATTCACAAAATATAATTTAACCGTCAGTCCTTGCATAATGCAGAAACAACTAAATAAGCATCATGTAACATCAAATGTTAGAATGAGGTATTGGGCAAAGGTATGTGTATAATTTATTTCATGGAACATCAATTGTAGAAACAGAGTTTTTTTTCCTTCAATCAAACATTTTAAAAAAAATGGAAATTTCCAAAGCATGACATAACTGCCCAAATCTGCGTTGGATATAGATACTTGGATAATGACACTCAAACAGTGACACTAAGAGTGAACAATCACTAATCCTATTGAACACATGTACAATTTGTAAAAATAGTCATGTCAGAGATTGCGATCATACTCATGTTGAACTATATCAAGTCCAAGTAACATAGACATGGAACAGTTGTAGCACTGACACCATATTCAACCACACAAGCATTATCATACTAGAGATTTGAATGAACATTAGTTATCAAATTTCGTAAACAGTAAGCAGTAGAGTACTAGCCTTGTATGTTAAACTTGTTGAATGTACAATATCTCATAAGAAAGTTTACCTTTAATGTTATCACAATAATCACATCCAGAGAGAATACACAAATCAATGAACTGATCCATAGTGAGTCTTAGCTCTTCAAAAACCTGAAAAATAAGGATGAAAATAAATACAGTAATTCAATTAGCAATAAGCAGAATAAATATACCTTTGAAACGTCAAATTCCATCACAGAGATTTTTTTGGAACTAGGATCCATTAAATGATGGAGAAACCTTGGTAACCCAAAAGTTAAAGTATCCATGTTTTCTGAGGCAACCGCAAACACCTAGAGATTGATAACAAACAAATACGTTTAGGATATTAAAGTTAAAAAAATAAAATAGAATGTGTTACATTGCATCATTTTACCTTGTTACTTTTGCAAAGAGTTGCGCATTGAGCTTTTGCTTCACAGGGTGCCTTTAGATCAGAAAGATGAGTTTAGCTTCTAAAACTAGAGATACAATACTTGTATATTAAGCAATTGCATGCAGCTTTAGGAAATGTTTGTAAGAGAAAGTAAAATTGTGTCATTGTTAGTTCAAATTCTTGTAGCAAGGATAAAGAATTCAATAAGTGAAAGTGGACTAGTTTACCTCAATAGTAGGCACACCCATTAGTCTTAAGAGACGTTTACAATCTTCATTATGTTGCTTGGTTACCTGTGAAAAAACTCTACAGTCATCTACTGGAATCAAATTTTTCAAGAAAGTAATTTGAAAGTTCAAAATATATTTAAAGAAACTCTATGTTACATATGAAGAAAACAGATAATCAACATGCTAACTTTATGCTGATTGCATCATAATCAATAAGATCCTCATGGTAATTTCCAATAAAATAGCAATATCAAAGATTACCTTGACAGTCCTTTTGCTGTACTTTTCAATTCCCTCTAAATCACCAATCTGCAAACAACAAATGTAACCAAGACAGCAAAAGAAATTCTAGCACACTAAAGAGTCCCAATAAAGGTACTTGTTATGCACAAGCAATGACCTCAATTGTTGTGTTCAGATCGTTAGTTGCATCTTTCCTCTTTAAATATCTAAAGAATAAAATAAGCTTAAAGATTATCATTATCTTGCAACAAAAAAAAAAGAGGGGGACAATGACAAAACTGTAAAGACTAGCCTTTTGGCAAGTTCTTGTTTCTTCAGCTCTGGAGGTTGACCGTCAAATACATATCTGGCATAAAAAAGATGATAATAAAATATGGTGGCTGAATGATAAACAAAATGATATTTAGACATGCAAATGGACTTACACTGGCTCGATATCTGCTTCTAATAATCTGATAGTTCGATTGAACATCCCTTGCAAATGACTTATCGGCTATACAAAATGTCAAGAGTTAGAAGAAGAAATAAAAAAGTCCAACTCATGCATATATTTTTCAATGAACTCTGCAAATTCTTTCCTAATTCCAGGAAGTCCTCGAGAATCACTATATGCACCTGATTGCTCGAAAGAAAGTTGAGATTCTTATCAGAATGACTAAAACAATATTTACTCATCAACATGAAAAAAATAACAAGGCTTGCAGATGATGTTTTGGGTTTGTTACATATAAAGATACAACTAAAAACTGGAATATGACACAAATGTTATGAAAAGGCCAACATAAAAATTGCTTGGGTTACAAATGCACAAACAAGTATAGAATACATTTCTTTTCCAGATCTTCGTTAACAAGAGGAAACAAGTTGCAAAGCAGTTTAGCTTGAGAAACAGACTGCATCAAAAAGGAAAAGGTTTAAGCAGACTATGAGTTGAAAATTGTAGGAATATGTGAATACCTAAACCACCCGAATTCAATGAAAGATAATGTTTAGCTCTTGCAATGACATCTGTTGGGAATAAAAGCCCGACATTAGGGTCATCCAATAGAAATGGAGCTTGGCACAATGCTACCACCTAGAGAATAGTATAGGTAAAAAATTACACCATTAAAAAGAGAAATCTAATGGAAAATGTCTCTTTATCTTAGGGAGCACAGAGAAGGAGAAATTGCTCCATGTACAAGGAATTTTTGACTTATGAAGATGATTTTCTCTCACTGAGTTCCTTAAGTCAAGCAATAGAGAAGAATGATCAACACTTTGATACAAGTAGTTTTTAAGAAAGAATAAAGAGAAAATGGAAACCTGATGGGGAAATGTTAATGGCTTCTATCCGAGAGCATGAGGGTCCCCGACATTTGTAAAAATAATCTGCAAACAACAAAAAAAAATAATCTCATGGAAAGTAAGTCCAACTTGTATCTTGTTTCTTAAGAATAAATTGCAAGGGGAGTGCAGTATTATAACTGTTGGAGTGTATACTGAAAGCCTAAGCTTTGTAAACATTCATTATGTATAAAGAATCACATTTGGTCAAATTGTCTACATTTGTTTGTAGTTGTTCATTTAATTTATATTGTAGATAACATAGTATGTGGTGTCACATGCAGAAGATGATGTTATCAGTATCTTATAAATTATAAACAGTAGCTCACGACCAAAATGGAAAGGAACAAACCATTAGAAGGTCGTAGTGTAATTAAGTATTAGTTTATCTTGACTATATAATTACACTAGTACACTCAGAGTGTATTGAGTAGGACCATTTGAGGTCGTTTCTTTTATACTGACTTTATAAAGGAACAAAGATCTCGGTTATTATGGAAGTGTGTACTCTTAATCCTAATATAATAACAAGCATATATATTTGATATTTATTTCTTTAATTTATCAATGGGTGAGATTTAGTTCGATGAATCAATAAGCCCGATAAGTTGGAAAATGGTATCACTTATAGTGTGTGTTGTTGATTATAGAAGGAAACTGTGTCCTAGAGATACTAGGTTGATAATGTCCTCAAGAGGAGCTCATAAGGATTGTCATGTTAAACCCTGCAGGTGGACCTAGTCCAACATGACAATAAGGTTGAGTGGTACTACTCTTGGATTTAGATATTAATTAAATGAGTTGTCAGTAACTCACTTAATTAGTGGGCATTCGATATCTTAAACACAGGGAGACTAACACACTCATAATAAGAAGGAGACCAAAAATGTAATTTGGGATTGGTGTGGTAGTTCAATAATAGTTCTCTAGTGGAATGAATTATTATTGATAAAATTAAGTTGTGTGTTCGGGGCGAACACGGGATGCTTAATTTTATCGGGAGACCAAAACTAATTCCTCCTCTCGGTCCCTATCGTAGCCTCTTATTTATAGAGTACTATACCCACCTATACCCACCCAAAGGGGGTCGGCCAAGCTAGCTTGGGAACCAAGCTAGGGTCGGCCTAGGTATAAATTGGGGTGGCCGGCCCTAGCTTGAACCCAAGCTAGTGGGGCCGGCCAAATTAAATTAAAAAGGAATTTTAATTTTAATTTTTATTATGTGGAAGAAATAATTTATTAAAGAGAATTAAAATTAAAATATCTCTCTTATAAAAGATCTACAAAAGATTAAAGAAAGAGATTAGATCTCTTTCCTTATTTGTAGATTGGTAAGATATTTTATTTTCTCTTTAAAAATTATTCACATGTTGTAAAATTAAAATTATAGAAATTTCTTTTTATCAACCATGAAGAGATTTTTGAAGAGAAATTTTATTTTTTAAAAAATTTCCAGAAACAAATTAGGAAGTTTTAATTTGTTGATTAAAACTTGTCTAAATTGTTTCCCCTTGATGTGGCCGGCCAATATAGATTAAATTGAGAAATTTTATTTTATTTTTCTCAATTAAATCATGTCAAGGAAATTAATGAAATTTTATTGTAATTAAATTTCCTAATTTGCCTAGGCTAAGGAATATAAAAGAACGGGTGAGGGTGCCTTCATGAGATTCAACCTCTATTATTTTCTCTCCCTCTTTTATTCCTTGGAGTGGCCAGCCATCCTCTTCCTCTCTCCCTCTTTGTGGTGGCCGAAACTCTCAAAGGCTTGGAGCTCTTGTGGCGGCCGGATACTACTTGGAGAAGAAGAAGAAGAAGAAGAAGGAGAGAAAGCTAGCATCTCTTGGAGCTTGGTTGGTGTTTTGTTCTTCATCCTTGGTTAAGCTATTTGTGGCCGAACCTAGCTAGGAGGAAAAGAAGGTGGTTGGTGGTTTCTCATCTCGGAAGATCGTTGCCCACACAACGTCCGAGGTTAGAAGAGGAATACGGTAGAAGATCAAGAGGTTTTTCTACAAGGTATAACTAGTAATTTTTCTTTCCGCATCATACTAGTTATTTATGGAAATAATACCAAATACAAGAGGCTTACGATTCTAGAATTTAGAATATGTTTTTCGATGTTGTGTTCTTTTGTTTTTTCTTTTCCTTGTGATTTGATTGTTCTTTTCGGTTAACCTAAAGTTATTTTAGGAAATTAAATATTAGCTTTCTATAAAAGGTTTTGTCTAGTCGGTGGTGGTTGCTCCCATATCCAAGAAGGTCATGTGCCTCGCCACGTCAGTACTAGGAACCAATTATGGAAATTAATATTTAATGGAATTAATAACTTAAGGTGACTTGGGTCGAACGTGTTAAGTTCCGCAGGAGATCCAAGTCAAAACCTAAAAGAATAAATAGATTAAGTTTTGGATCAAACGTGTTAAGTTCCGCAGGTGATCCAAAATTTAATTTAAAAGAACACATGGTAGCTAGGAAAAGGTTCAGACCTTTGTATAAAATTTTTGTACAGTGGAACCTCTAGGTTTTCCGAGTAGCAACCAACAATAACCTCAAATTTTAATCTCACAAGTGGCATCCCAACAAGCTAACAATAAAAAGAATCAAAGGCATATGTGCACTTCATATCTTGATACAAGCAATAAAGCAAACATATACAGTGCTAAATAACCCAGGAAGATATCTTCAACCAGATAACAAGAATGGAAAAAAAACAATCAAAGTTAGATCTTTCAGGAATCGAAATAAGAGTCTCTTTCAATAAAATTTATTCTATTTAACTCAAATCATGTTGTGGCACAGTCAACGAAAATTGTGTATGAGAAAGCATCATAACCTTCTTCCCCTCCTTCTGCAACTCCGAAGCCCGCAGGTAAAGCTCCCCTTTGACAGCATATGCAACTTTCTTCACATTCTCATTCAGCAACTCATAGTCCAGCGGCTTCGGCGCCATCCTAATACTAATTAATGATTTAAAATCAGAACTTCTTATCTTAATACTGACTAAACAACAAAAGGAGTATAGAAGAGGTCACATGTTAATTTTATGATGGAAAGCAGATCAAACTTACTTGGACATCAAAGATTCTGCTGCCTTCTCCAGGCATGGAAAAATTTGCCTATTTTGACTGAAACTTGTTGACTCTCTTTGTTAGAAAATGGGCAGTCTTCTTGGAGCATATAATGTAGAAATATGCATCTCCGACTCTGCTGTAGTTCTATAGACATGAACAGAAACAATAATAAACAAGGATGCCATGGCTAAAATCCTGATGCCTTTGCAGTCTGTGTTAGAATTTTTCGGGCCACGAAAACCGCTTTTCGCGTCGCGGAAACCCCGAAACACCCTAGCCAAGGATCTCGTGCAAAGAAAAAAAATCCGATTCGAAAAATTCCACGTATTTATATCATGCTTAATACCCGAATATGTTAGATCTACTCCTAGATCTATAGTTTAAAGAAAAACTACCTTTGATGCGTGCCCTTCGCTTATCCCGCTCGACTAAGGTTGAAGTTGGATCTAGACGGCACAAAGTAGAGCCCCTCTATATGTGTCCACACAAGCAATTAGGTGGAGAAGATAACCGAAACAAGGTGTGCTAGCACCTATGTGGTTTTCGGCCAAGAAGAGGAGGAAGAGAGGGAGAAGTTGCCGAGAGCACCAAGGAAGAAGAAGAATCAAAAAAAAAATTGAATTCAAAAATTCAATCAATCCACCATATCATGTGGCCGGCCACATAAATGTCATTAAGTGGGCAATTAATGCTCTTAATTGCCCCCTTAATGTGGCCGGCCACTCATGGGTAACCTCCCATGAGGTGGCAAGCATGAGGTGGCATGGTGATGTGTAGCATCCCCATTGGTTCTCCCATGCCACCTCATCAAATGTGGTGGCATCCAAGTCAAGTCAATATTGACTTTCAACCTTCCTAATTTGGCCAAAGTCAAACATGACCAAATTAACTCCCTTAATTGATTTATCCAACATTTGGATCATACTTGAGTCTAACTCATAGTCAAGTCAAACTTGTGGATTTAGGTCAAGTCAAACTTGCCTTTTATAGACTTTCCATATTTAGCCAAGTCAAACTTGACTTCATCTTTCCTCTTGGTTCATCATATGAACTAGTCTCCATCTATTGCTCTATGTGTGTGACCCTATAGGTTCTTGTCAACGTTGGCAATGTCCCTAAATCCAATTAGGGACATAAGCAATGAGAGGTATCTAGCAACACATCATTGCTACCCAAGTTACAAGAATGTTGAGATCCAACATCACCAATATGACTAATAATTGTGACTCTCACAATATGTGACATTGTCCTTCTATCCTTGATATCTAGATTGATCTTATATGAGGCATAGACCGTGTCATCCTCCAATCAATCTAAGTGTCTTGAACTCCAAGTAGACTCACTATAATCAAATAAGCACAATATCAAATATTGCCTTATTTGGGCATGGCCATGCACTTAGTGATCTCACTCTATCAAGACTATGATATCACTCTTGTAATATAGGAGGGATAGATCCCATCTACATCACTCACATCCCTCCGCATAATTTGTTACATACCCAGAATCGCCTTTATAGTCCACCAAGTTACGGCGTTTGATGAAACCAAAGTACATAACTCCTTATGTAGGGAACCATGGTGACTTCAGGTCTAAGGACTAAAGTCATACTAATAGTCACTTGAGAAAGTATATGACACTCATATAACGATCCATGATACTTTCTCATGGCGGGTCATTCAGTATACATTCTCCAATGTATACCCATGTGTCAACTTGATATCTCATATCCATGACTTGTGAGATCAAGTCATCATGTTGACCTACATGCTAGTCTCAATGCATTAACATTGTCCTTCTATGTTAATACTTGACTAGGAATAATTAAGTGTAGTGTTCTCTATATCATCTCACTATTGATTCAACTAATCGATTGATATAGATATGAACCTACTACCCTAGGACATTATTATACTTATTTATATAGCACAAATACACACAAGTATAATAATCACAATGCCTTTATTTATATATCAGAAATATATGTACAAGAATATGATACAAAGAGTCCAAAAAGTAACCATCACATGATTGGCTCTAGGGCTCTCACTAACAGTCTGCTATAGACCCTGCAGAAGAAGCTTGCTTACATGCGAAACAGACGTATGTTTTCATGTTCTTCTCTGATCTAAGAAGTCATTAAGAAAAACTAGAGGAACAAATCTCGTGGAAAATGAAAACCATATTCAATTAATGATACGATTAAGATGATTTGGTGAATTATTTTTTTAAAAAAAATGACCCTAATTCGATTGAATCTGAAGCAGAGGAAACCCTAATCGAAGGAAAAAAAAGATCGAGTGCAAACCTAGAACTCGGAGGTGTGGTACAAGCTCATAAACAAGCGGAGGGCACTGGCCTGGAGGAGCATGGGCTGCGACTTCTCGCCGTCATCCTCCTCGCCTCTTCCCAGCAGTGCAAAGATGTCGTGTGTGTTGCTATATAGGGAAACAGGTTCGAAGAACCCTCTGCCAAGGCCAGACGATGAAGCGACGGCTTGCATCCCGGAGAAGGTGATGAAGACCGCATCGTCGTTCCTGTCAATGACGAAGTTGGCGCTACCTACATTGGCACGCAGGAAGATAGTCCAAGCTTGTGCCAGAAGAGGGGAAGATGCAAGGAGCGCACCAAGGACATGGCTCATCTCGAACCTTTAGGAGGCAAAGGTAGACAAATCAAGAGTGAGGGTGAGAATGAGAGAGAGAGAGGAGAGCACACCGTTGTGGAGGAAGATCCAGTGGTCGATGGGATGGCGTGAAGATATTGTATGAGGAGAGGGAAAGAAAATTGCCTTAGGTTCGGGAGCGCGAAGGAAAAACACGGCGCCGAAAAGAAAACAGCGAGGGAAAGGAAAACAGCGAGGGGAAAAATGACCAAATTCAATTACAACGGTTTTTTCAAAACTGTTGTCGTAGACGCTAAAAACGCGGATAAAGACAATGGTTTATAAAACCGTTGTAAAAAGTGTTGTCGTTTTAAAAAAATATTGATCAATGACAACAGTTTTTCCAAAACCATTGTCATTTATATTTAATGGGGAGTTCAAAGACAACGGTTTTGGTAAAAACCGTTGTCTTTGAGCAAATACGCAACGTTTTCTCTTAAAACCGTTGTCGTAGGGGTGTTGTCGTTTGCAGTTTTTGTTGTAGTGCATATTCGGATTTGGGGTAGTCCAGCACATGTGCTAAAGGGAGACACTGATAAGTTGAACAGGAGTTCACTTGTTTGTGGATTATCCTAGAGAAATGAAAGGAGGTTTATAGTTCTAAAAATCAGAAGGTCATTGTTAGCACCAATGCCTGATTTTTAGAAGAGGACAGAACCACAAGCCCATGAGAAAAATTGTTCTTAAGAAAATTAGAGAAGACACGTCTAAACTAGTTCCAACTGTACAAGATGAGATACCACAAGAAACTGCAACACGTGTCACAAATGTTGCACAATTACAAGCAGTGCCACGTCATAGTGAGAGGGTTGTTTGGCAACCTGATAGATTCATGGTTTTGGGAGAGTCTTGGACTTGATCCCTGGTGAACATGAACCTGATTCCTGCACATATGATGAAACACTCCAAGATAAAGATGTAGCATCTTGGCAAAGTGCAATGAACTCTGAAATAGAATCTATGTATTCTAATAAGGTCTGAGAGCTTGAAGAACCACTAAATAGTGTAAAAGCCATTGGGTGTAAATAAGTCTACAAAAGAAAAAGAGGGACAGACAGAAAGGTGGAAACTTTCAAAGCAAGGCTTGTTACAAAAGGATATACTCAGAAAGAGGGAATCGATTATGAGGAAACCTTTTCGCCGGTAGCTATGATTAAGTCTATCCGGATACTCTATCTATTGCCGCTCATATGGATTATGAGGTTTGGCAAATGGATGTCAAGACAGCTTTCCTTAACAGAAGTCCTGAAGAAAACATCCATATGAAGCAACCAAAGGGGTTTATTGCAAAGGGCAAAGAGCATCTAGTATGTAAGCTCAATCGGTCTATTTGTGGACTGAAGCAAGCTTCAAGATCTTGGAATATCCGGTTTAATGAAGTAATCCAGTCTTTTGGATTTATTCAATGACCATTTGAGTCTTGTGTATACAAGAAGTGTGACGAAAACGTGGTGGTATTTCTTATACTATACGTAGATGACATTTTGATAGTTGGCAACAATATCAAAGTGCTGTCAGAAGTAAGGGATGGTTGTCCAAGCAATTCGATATGAAGGACTTGGGAGAATGCAGACATATTCTTGGGATCGAAGTAATAAGGGATCGTAAGAAAAGAATATTGTGCTTATCCCAAGCTTCATATATCGATACTATCCTAGCTCGTTTTAGCATGCAAAACTCCAAGAAAGTTTTTCTACCTTTTCGGCATGGAGTACCCTTATCTAAAGAGATGTCTCCTAAGATATCAAAAGAGATAAAGGAAATGAAGGTAGTTCCTTATGCTGTAGGAAGCCTAATGTATGCGATGTTATGTATGAGACCAGATATCTATTTTGTCGTGGGCATGGTTAGCAGATATCAAAGTAACCCAAGACAAGGACATTGAACTGTCATAAAGCATATACTAAAGTACCTGAGAAGGACTAGAAATTATATGCTGGTTTACCAGGCAGATGACTTGCTCCTTGTAGGTTACACGGATTTGGATTTCCAATCAGATAGGGACAATAGTAAGTCAACCTTGGGGTTTTGTGTTTACTTTAGGAAGTGAAGCCATAACAATGGAGGAGTGTTAAGCAGAAATGCATTTCAGACTCCATCATGGAAGCTAAGTATGTGGCAGCTTCTGAGGCAGCCATAGAAGTTGTATGGCTCAAAAACTTCATGATAGACTTAGATGTGATTCCTGATTTGCCCAAAATTATTACAGTGTATTGTGATAATAAGTGGTGCAGTAGCAAACTCGAAGGAACGACGAGCCCATAAGGCAAGTAAACACATAGAGCGCAAGTACCACCCAATACGAGACATCATATAATGAGGAGAAGTTGTTGACGCCTAGATTGCATCAGCAGATAACCTAGATCTTTTCACTAAGGCCCTTAAGGCAAGAGCTTTTAAATGGGCATGATGAGGGGATGGGAATTAGATGTATGGCAGCATAGTCTTTTAGTATAAGTGGGAGATTGTTAGCATGTATACTAAAAGCCTAGCTTTTGTATAAATATTTATAAGAATCACATTGGTCAAATGTCTATATTTATGCTAAGTGAAGTTGTCTGTTTAATTTATATTGTAGATAACATGGTGTGAGAAGACACACATAAGTTCATGTTATCAGTTCCTTATAAATTATAAACAGTTGCTCACAACCAAGATAGAATGAGATAAACCATTGGAGTGGTTGTAGTGTAATTAGGTATTAGTTTATCTTGACTAATAAATTACACTAGTACACTATGAGTGTATTTAGCAGGACCATTTGAGGTAGTTTCTTTTTATACTGACTATACGGCACTAGGGGGCCGCTAAGGTAGCGGATCTACCTTTTTTTTTATACTGACTATATAAAAGAACAAACCTCTGTTATTATGGAAGTGTGTACTCTTAATCATGATATAATAATAAGCACATATATTTAATATTTATTTCTTTAATTTATCAAAGGATGTGATTTAGCTTGTTAAATCAATAGGCCCGATAAGTTGGGAAATGATATTATTTATATGGTGTGTTGTTAATTATAGATTGAAATTGTGTCCTAGTAATCTAGGTTGATGATGTCCCCTTGAGGAGCTCATAAGGATTGTCATGTAAACCCTGCAGGTGGACTTAGTCCGACATGATGATAAGGTTGAGTGGTACTACTCTTAGAGCTAGATATTAATTAAGTGAGTTGTCAGTAACTCATTTAATTAGTGGGCATTCAATATCTTAAACACAGGGAGACTAACACACTCATAATAAAAAGGAGCTCATATTATAATATGGGATTGGTGCGGTAGTGCAATAATAACTCTTTAGTGGTATGAGTTATTATTGATGAACTTGAGTTGGGTGTTCGGGGCGAACATGGGAAGCTAAGCTCATCGGGAGACCAAAACCAATTCCTCCTCTAGGTCCCTATTGTAGCCTCTTATATAAAGCCCTATATCCACCCAAAGCCTAGCTTCTTAAGGCTCAAGCTAGGGTCGGCCAAGCCTTGCTTGGAGACCAAGCAAGGGACCGGCCAAGCTAAGCTTGGAGCACAAGCTAGGGCCGGCCAAGCCTTGCTTGGTGCCCAAGCAAGGGGTCGGCCACACACAAGAAGAAGGAAGTTTTATTTTTTTGTAAAATCTTTCCTTTTATAGAGATCCATAAAAAGGATTTAAAAGGATGGTTTTAATATAAAACTTTCCTTTTTTAGATTGGTTATAAAAGGAAATAAAAGGAAGTTTTTATTTTATTAAAAACTTTCCTTTTATGTTGGTTTTAAAAGAGAGTTTTAAATTTTAAAATCTTTCCTTTTATAGCTTTCTACAAAGGAATAAAAGAGAGATTTGAAATCTTTCCTTATTTGTAGTTATCTATAATGTGAAAGCAAGATATTAATTTTTGTTATAAAACTATCCTTTTTGTAACCATGTTTTATTTTAAATCTTATCTTTTATAGATATTCATAAAAGGATTTAAAAGAGAGAGATTTTAATTTATAAAATATTCCTTTTATAACTATCCACAAAAGGGATTTTAAAAGAGAGATTTTAATTTTTGTTTAAAATCTTTCCTTGCTTGGAGAACAAGCTTGTGGCCGACCATGCTATGATAAGAAAGGAAGTTTTATTTTTTGTTACAAAACTTTCCTTTTTTTGCCAAGACCAAGGAATATAAAAGAGAAGGAGGGGTGTCTCACCCAAAACACATCTTCTATTCCTCCCTATTGTTCCTTGGTGGTCAGCCCTTGCTCTTTCTCTTCTCTCCTTTTGTTTTCTCTCTTGGAGGCCGGCGGCATCAATTGGTGGTGATCTCTTGGTGGTCGGTTGCTTGAAGGAGAAGAAGAAGACAAGGAAGCTCTCTTGTCTAGCATCCCTTGGAGGATAGTTGGTGGCCGAATCTTGGAAGCTTTTGAAGAAGCTTGGGTGGACTACCCCTTGGAAGATCGTCGCCCACACAACGTTTAAGAGAAGGAGAGAAATACAATAAAAGATCAAGAGGTCTATAAGTTACGAAAGGTATAACTAGTTATTAGTTTCCGTATCATAACTAGTTCATCCTTTTGTATAGATCTTGTAAAACCAAACACAAGAGGTTATCGGTTTTAAGTTATCGTTTTTGTTATCGATTTTATTTTTTGATTTCATGTTTTGATAATGTGTTTCTATTGAGGTCTCTATAGTTAAACCTAGTTTACTGTAAGAAGTTAAATATCCAATTTCTCTATGAGGCTTTATCTAGGAAGTGGTGGATGATCTCATACCCAAGAAGGCCTAGTGCCTCGCCATGTTTAACCTAGAAGTCAATCTTAGAAATAGATATTTGATAACTTCTGTAATATGGTTTAACTTAGGAAGATCACATCGGTTGAACTTGGAGCAAGAATGTTAAGTCTCGTTCCCAATCTAAGTTTAACTTCTAAAGGGAAAATTTGGATTAATAATGTTAAGAATCGTTTGCAATCCAAATTTAACTTTAGTAGAGCACATGGATAGCTAGGACAGTTCTATGCTTGTACAAATTTTTGTACAGGTGAACTAGAATGATATTCCGAGTAGCAACCAATAGTATGTGTATCTAATAAAACATAAGTCTGGAGCCTTTAAAAAGTTTAGAGAATTCAGAAATGAAGTAGAAAAATAAGGTAAAAGAATTAAGATACTTCAATCCGATCGAGATGGTGAGTATTTAAGCCAAGAGTTTTAAAATTATCTAAGGGACAATGGTATATTGTCTCAATAGACTCTGCCTTATACGCTATAATATAATGGTGTATCAAAATGGCATAACCGATTGTTGGACATAATTAGGTCAATGATAGATTGTGCAAATCTTCCCAAAACCTTTTGGGATTATGCACTCATGATAGTTGTTTACTTGCTAAACAGAGTCCCGACGAAGGCAATCTCAACTACTCCATATGAGGTATGGACTAGTAAGAAACCTCTCATATCTTATTTGAAGATATGGGGATATCCAACTTATGTGAAGAGGACTGTATCAGACAAGTTGGACACTAAGTCTGATAAATGTTTATTTATTGGATATCCTAAGAAAACTAAGGGTTACCAATTCTATCACCCCTTAGAAAAAAGGTGTTTATTTCAAGACATGTTGTATTCTTAGAGAAAGAGTTTCTCTGGCAAGAAGCAAGTGGGAGTATAGTTGAACTTGATGAAGTTCAAGAGAGACTCCAATAGACACTAATGAGAAGCCTAGTCAAGAACTGCAACCGATTATGACACAATCTCCTTGTAAATCAGGTAGGACACGTAATATTCCTGAGATATGGATCTCTTGTAAGAGAATCAAATGGCATGTTACTCATTGAGGATGAGGAATCTACTGATTATGAAAAATCTCTGAATAGTTCAGAGAAGGACAAGTGGCTTATAGCCATGAAGTTGAAAATAAATTTTATGTATGAAAACCAAGTTTGAAATTTGGTGGGTCCACCTGAAGGCATTACACCTATAGGGTGTAAGTGAGTTTTCAAGAAGAAAACTGACATGGATGGTAATGTAATTACCTGCAAGTCAAGATTGGTGGTGAAAAGCTATTATCAAAGGCAAGACATTGATTATTACAAAATCTTCTCACATGTAGTCATGCTTAAATCCATTCAGATACTCCTGGCCATATCAACTCATCATGATTATGAGATATGACAAATAGATGTGAAAATAGCTTTCCTTAATAGAAACCTGCTTGAGGACGTGTATATGATACAACCTGAAGGTTTCACATCTGCTAATAAGAATAAAGTATGAAAGTTTCAACGGCCCATTCATGGACTAAAGCAAGCATTCAAGAGTTGGAATATCCATTTTGATGAGGCGATCAAAAAGTTTGATTTCTCACAAAATCTAAATGAACCTTGTTTGTATCAAAAGGTTAGTGGGAGTGTGGTCATATTCCTAATATCATATGTTAATGACATATTACTTATAGGAAATGATATGTCAATTCTACAGTCATTTAAAGTTTGGTTGTCCACAAAATTCTCCATGAAAGACATGGGAGAAGCAACTTACATCCTAGGGATAAAGATCTATAGATATAGACCAAAAAGGTTGCTTAATCTTTCGTAGTCGATATATATAGACATAGTGCTAAAATGATTTACCATGTTTGAATCCAAGAAAGATTTCATGCCTATGAGGCATGAAATTCACCTTTAGAAATCTATGTGCCCGCGCACAACAGACGAGAGGATTTGCATGGATAAGATACCTTATACGTCCACAATAGGATCTATCATGTATGTTATATTATGTACAAGGCCTGATGCATCGTATGCTTTGAGTATTACGAACAAATACTAGTCAGATCCAAGAATGGATCATTGGGTGGCTGTCAAGACAATCTTTAAATACTTGAGAAGAACTAAGGATATATTCTTGGTATATAGAGATAGTGATATGATCATACGTGGGTATATGGACTCCAGTTTCCAAACGAATAAGGATGACTCCAAGTCCTAGTCTAGATTCATATTCATATTAAATAGAGGTACAGTTAGTTGGAAGAGTTCCAAGAAAGACACTATTATAGATTCTACCTATGAAGTCGGATATATTGCAGGTTCGGAAGCAACAAAAGAAGCAGTTTGTATCAAGAAGTTCATTACTAAACTTGATATGGTTTCATCCACTATTGAAGCATTACCTATTTACTACGACAACACTGGATCCATTGCACAACCAAAGGAACCTAGGTCTCATCAGTAATTCAAACACATGCTTCACCGCTATCATCTAATCAAGGAGATCATTAGTAGGAAAGAAATACAACTTGAGAAAATTTTCATTGAAAGGAATTTAGTAGATTCTTTAACAAAGGTTCTACTACAAAATAAGTTTGAAAGTCACGTCCATGCTTACGATTTAGGACACCATGGCGATTGACATTATGTTGGGGTTGCAAGGTTGCAAACATAGTCCCATATTGGAAACACATGGGAAAAATCATGGGTTCATAAGAGAAAAGATATCTCCATTGGCATAAGGCCTTTTGGGGAGAGCCCAAGAGCAAAACCATGAGGGCTTAGGCCCAAAGTGGACAATATCATGCTATTATGGAGATATCTAAATTCTTTTCGATCCTACAATTGGTATCAGAGCACGGACTGCCAGAAGGTTTAACCGCTGACTGTGCACAAAAGCTATGGTCTGATTGAGCCATGTGGGTACAATATTGACCTCAAACAAAGAAAGTGGGGGCTCCTATGTTCGGATCAAGAGGACCAGACACCAGGCAGGAAGTCCTAGTTGCGACTAGGCAAGGAAGTCCTAGTAGATCGGGTGGATCAAGGGGCAGGAAGACCTGGTGAGTCGAGGATCGGACGTGGGAAGCCTATGGTTCTTTGTTTGAGGGGGGATTGTTGGGGTTGCAAGGTTGCAAACATAGTCCCATATTGGAAACACATGGGAAAAATCATGGGTTTATAAGAGAAAAGATATCTCCATTGGCATGAGGCCTTTTAGGGAGAGCCCAAGAGAAAAACCATGAGGGCTTAGGCCCAAAGTGGACAATATCATGCTATTATGGAGATATCTAAATTCTTTTCGATCCTACACATTATGCCAAGTGGGAGTGCTAGATTTTGAGGGATGTCCTAAGACAATCACCTTACAATTTTACTATTTATTTGATAGATATAGATTTACTATTTGAGTGTATATTATATGTTTGAATAGTATTACACTTATTTACTGAATGTCTATAATACAATTCATAGTATGAGAGAATTTGTGATTGGATTATAACTTGTGATTATCTCTACATGTGCAATTATAAACGTATTGGAATTTCCCTAGTCGTCAAATTGGTGCATTCGGACATCATCAATTCTATAAGACTAGCATGGGTTGTACTCTTTGGTTCGGCCAAGCAGCTATTTCTTACTAGCTGGGGACATTGGGATATCGAGAGTTAAACATTGATGCTAGTTATGGTAACTAGTTTATTTGAGTGACTTGCTATAAGACTGTATATGGTTCTCTATATATATGGATATGTCTATGAAGTTCTTAATGTAGCTCAAGTGTAAACTTCTTTCAACTTGAGATATACAAGTCATCTTGGTCATGGAGACTTATACTTTGACATCTTAAACAAGCATCTCTTGGAAGTGTGGACCGAGATGATTGGGTATAATTTGAAGTGCCTGAAGGTGTTTGGATAGCTGTTATGATTCCGCAAGTGCATAGATTCATCGTCAGTAATAAAGATTATTGATCCCACGAGGACTGGTTATAAGCACTAGCGATGACTCACTTAGGATTAGCTAAACTACCGATGGTTGTAAGTTATCTAAACAAAAGGGGTTTGGAAATGGAAACGAGAACTAGCAAAAATGAAGTAATAGACTTGGTTTATGAAGAGTCCTAGGAGTTCGGTTTCATTGTGGTGGTATTGATGTATCACATTCTATTCTTTACTCATTGTCCATCAACATGCATTCGCCGGAAGTTGAAGTATCTAATCTTAGGTACTGAATAAAGAAGATCCCTATGGAATCCTATTATGGTTAACCCCTGTCACTAGGGTGCCTCGGTAGATCACAAGAACACTACTATAATTGGTGTCACTAAGGATAGAGATAAGGAGCTTAGTTTGGTCTCTTACTTCCTTGTGGAGGAGTTGTCTCTCCTTTCAAGAAGTACCCTAGATGTCCATGAATGGGTCACCCCTGTCACTAGGGCCCCTCGAGTGTATGATCTAGGATATTCTCTCTACGAGATAGGAAATTCCTACACAATCAATTAACACGATATAGAGATCGAGTAGTCAAAACAAAGTAAGCGAAATTATCCAATGAAATAGAGGTAAAAGTATGAATCTTACATCAAACCAATCCACAACTACTCCCTCATTTTAGAACAAAGAATCTACTCCATAGACGGCGGAGAAAAACCCGAAGACATAATGTTAAGCATATAATTCTCAAACAAGAAGAGAGAAAGAGAAAAGACGCTTATCCAATGATGACATGTGATCTTCGGATCCAATCCTTTGCTTCTGGAGTTGATGTGGTGATGAAGGATCGCTGGACGGAGGTCCTGGATGGCGTAGAATGGAACCAAGTCGATTCTCTCCCTGACGACTCGCTTCCCGGCTCCCCCCTCCCCCCTTGAGGAAAAGGATAATGTTGGTGCGGGAAGCATCCGACGATCGAACCTAAGTTTTGATAATGGCAAAGGATTCAAAGTTAAGGTGCTTTGTTATCTGACAGCTGTTGTTGAGTGTTTCAGGAAAGTCCTAACTGCGGTTAGGCAAGGTAAAACCCTAGGGGGTGGTAACCCTAGGTCATAGGGGGTGGTAACCCTATGCGGAAAGTCTTGGTAGGTCGATGGCTTCAGGCAAAAGTCCTAGGGGGTGGTAACCCTAGGTGGAAAGTCCTGGTGTCGCGAACCAGGTGAAAGTCTGGACTGGCCGGTGAAGCGGATGTTCAGCAGAAAGTCCGGAAGCATTGAGTGCCGAGCAAAAGTCCAGTCGATCTGGAGGATCGTACTGGCAACAGGTAAATCTCCTGAGTGGAGTAGGTGAGGACGCGTTCCCCGTAGAGGGAACAGTAGGCGTCGGGTCGACCTAGGGTTTCCGGTTGGAAACCCGAAGTCAGACCCAGACAGTTCGAATGCTGTCAAATCTTTTATTATTATCATTCATTATGTTTCTGTGCTAACTTTGTTTTGCAGGGTATATGTTTGGGACTAACACATTTTGCAGGAACAAAGGAGCAAGTTACAACTCGGATGAACAGTGTCCGAGGCGCCTCCATAGAGCTTGGAGGCGCCTCGGGTGCGAGCCAGGAAAAGGCCAGCGCAGCAGACTAGGCGCCTTGAATGGAGTTCAAGGCGCCTTGGACCGGAGGTTGAAGGCGCCTTGGATAGGCTGAAGGCGCCTTGAACCAGATAGAGTTCGACCAGGTCCGTGCTGATCCACGCGGGTGACTCGACTCGTCCAAGGCGCCTTGGTGAACAGTTAAGGCGCCTTGGACCCCCTTTATAAGGGGTCTCGACCAGCAGCTTCAAGACACAACTTCCAAGCGATCTTTCTGCTACAAGCTGCTCACGAGACGATCCCGAAGTGCTGCTACGAGACACCGACGACCCGGAGCTCCGAAATCTTCAGATTACGATATTGTCATCGGTATAACTGTACTTTTTCATTATACTTAACTGTAATACTTGTACTCTTGTCGAGCTTATAGTTGTTGCCCACGGAAAGCGATCAAGGATCACGGGCCTTCGAGTAGGAGTCGTCACAGGCTCCGAACGAAGTAAATTCCCTTGTCTTTCTGTGTGTTTGTTTTTTTCCGCTGCGTTAATTACTCTACGAACATTTTACGATTCCGATAATCGAACAAATAGCCGCGAGCGCTATTCACCCCCCCTCTAGCGCGTCTCGATCCAACAATTGGTATCAGAGCGGGGTCGTTTTGAATTGGTGCAACCACCTTTCAAAACAAATTTTTCGCAGTTTTTTTTCGTTTTCGGAGTCGAATTAGAATTTAGCCTTATAGCTATATTCTAATTTCTGTTTCCCTCGAATCGACTTTTGCTCGAAGTAGGTGCAACACCACTCGAGCTCGTTTTTATTATTCTTTATTCCAGCACTACTAATCCAAGACTTAGTCTTGGAACATATTCTGTTGTTTTCTTTTGTTACATATTATAAATGGCCCAACAAGAGGGTTTCAGCACTGTACGTCCCCCGCTATTCTCCGGAGAGGATTTTGGCTACTGGAAGGGAAGAATGGAAACGTATCTAAAGATACAATTCGAAACGTGGATGATCATAAAGACGGGACTTCAGCTATCATCCGATGATGACGGCAAACCGACTCCCTGCGAGAAGTGGGATGCCTCTCTAATCAAAAAGGTGGAAGCCGACGCCAAAGCTACCTGCACCCTCCAGTGCGGCCTTACCAAGGAAGAGCTCAACAGGGTCGGCCCGTTCTCCTCTGCAAAGGAACTCTGGGAAAAGCTAATCGAACTCCACGAAGGCACTGACGACACCAAGGTAAGTAAAAGAGATCTTTTACTTAATAAATTATATAATCTAAATATACAGGAAGGCGAAATGGCGAGTTCTCTTCACGCGAGAATACAAGACATCCTTAACTCTCTTCACGGAATTGGCCAGAAGATAGAAAATCGGGACGTAATAAGGTATGCGCTAAACTCGTTTCCAAGGAATACATTGTGGGCATCAATGGTAGATGCCTACGAAGTTTCCAAGGATTTATCTTCTTTAAAACTAGATGAACTTTTTAGTGAATTTGAACTTCATGAGCAGACTAATGCACAGCCAACCGAGAAAGGTATTGCGTTGGTTGCAGGTACAAGCCGAACCCGGGAACCGAGACCACGACGGAGAACCGAACCAGCATCGGAAGCTGAACCAGACTCTGACGATGAAGAAGGTGACATTACAACCGAGCTGGTAAACCTCGTGAAGAAGCTCTACAAGACGAAAGGATTCGACAAAAGGGATCTAAAGAAGGCAGTAAAATCAAAGGAAGGCCCACAAAATACAAAGATGAAGTTTGAAGTTACATGCTACGAGTGTAACCAAAGAGGGCACATCAAATCCAACTGCCCTAACCTGAAGGAGGTCAAAAAGCAAAAAAGGAAAAAGGTCCTTAAGGCAACATGGGACGAATCTTCATCAGAGGACGACGAGGACGAGCTCGAACAAACGAGTCTACTCACATTAATGGCCTGGGACCAAGTCGTCGAATACGGATGCGAGAGCGAGTCTGAGGCAGAGTCCGAGCAAAGCCACGGATCCGTATCCGTTTCCGAAGGACCAGACCCCGCTGTAAGTATCTCCCGGTTGAACATTTTAGTTAGCTATTTATTGCGCAAATTAGCTAAGTCAAACCTGAAAGTTAAGTCACTTCTAAAGGAAGTAAGTGTCCTTAAAGAAGTGGTTAACACCAAACCCATACCTGACCAGAGTCAGACTGAATTTCCGACTCAAGTTCAAAAACTTGAGGAAGAAAATTCAAGTTTAACAAATAAGGTTAAAGATTTAGAAAATACCTTAGAACGGTTTATTTTGGGCTCCAAGAATTTGGACTTGATTCTTGGGACACAAAGAGCCGTCTACAACAGAACTGGGTTGGGATACAAAAGTAAATATAGATCTTATTTATCACTAATAAACAAACAAAGTATTAAATCAGTCCAAGCATGGGTCTCCAAGTCTAACTTGGTCAATCAAGTTGGACTTGGCCAATACTGGGTTCCGAAGGATCAAATATACTACCTCGAAAGACCATATCGAGGCCATGATCCAGGGGGAGCAAAAAGAAAAACAATCCTAAAAATTTAAAATTCAAAATTCAAAATTTAAATTAAAAATTAAAAATTAAATTCGAAATTGAAATTCAAAATTCGAAATTAAAAATTAAATTCGAAATTGAAATTCAAAATTCAAAATTAAAAATTAAATTCGAAATTAAAATTAAAGTTAAATTCAAGATTCGAAATTGAAATTAAATTATGAATTCAAAACTCAAAAATAAAATAAACTTCAAAATTAAGTTAAAATTCAAAATTCGAAATTGAAATTAAAAATTAAAATTTAAAATTCTAAATTCAAAATTTAAATTAAAAATTAAAAATTAAATTCGAAATTGAAATTAAAGTTAAATTCAAAATTCGAAATTGAAATTAAAAAATTAAAATTAAAATTCAAAATTGAAATTAAAAATTTAAATTTAAATTCAAAATTCGAAATTGAAATTAAAAATTAAAGTTAAATTCAAAATTCGAAATTAAAATTAAAAAATTAAAATTAAAATTCAAAATTCGAAATTGAAAGTCAAAATAAAATCATAAATTAAAACTCAAAATAAAGATGGAGGTTCCAGACTCGCTGGCACCCCCAACTAAACTACCCGGCAGGGTAACTGAACCTAATCTACCCGAAATGGGTAAAACAAGAGTAGATTACCCGGCAGGGTAATTAAGGTTAGATTAAAACGGACTAAGGTTAACTTGAACCACAGTACTGGTGAAGTTTTTGGATGATAGTACGTTAGGGAAGCTTGGGCATCGCATGTCTAGGAAGATATGGCTTCGACCTGGTGCATTTGGCCAAGTGGAACTGACCGAAGCTACCCTTAAATAGATCCTGACTAGTTAGACCAAGGATTGGTATTAAGTTCAATGGGTAGGACTATTTGGAAAACCTCAAAGGCATGGTTACTTTAATGAGCTCCTTGTGACTCACCATAGCCCAGAAGTTTATCCAAAGAATGCTTACTTGTTGAACCCAAAGCCAAATCTGAATCTAACACAAAGTTAAACCAAAACTCCTGAATTCAACAATAAATCATCTCACATCAATCATAGGATTCCCTGATTGAAAATTTAGATCGGGTGAGATGACTAAGTTTTAAAAAATATTTTAAAAACTCAATTTCAAAATTATTTTAAAACTCAATTTCAAAATTATTTTAAAAACTCAATTTCAAAATTATTTTAAAAACTCAATTTCAAAATTATTTTAAAACTCAATTTCAAAATTATTTTAAAAACTCAACTTCAAAATTATTTTAAAACTCAATTTCAAAATTATTTTAAAACTCAATTTCAAAATTATTTTTAAAAATTAATTTCAAAATTACTTTTAAAACTCAATTTAAAATTATTTTAAAACTCAATTTCAAAATTATTTTAAAACTCAATTTCAAAATTATTTTTAAAACTCAATTTCAAAATTCCTTAAAGTTTTTTTTCAACTTTAAAATTATTTTTAAAACCTCTTCAAAATTTATTAATTAAATTAAATTTAAAAAAAAAAACACGTGGAACTTATCGGAGGCGCCTCCCATCAATAGGAGGCGCCCTAGCAAGCGGCGGGAAAATTCCCGCCGCTTCGTCTTAAGGCGCCTCGGATCCATCCAAGGCGCCTCCAACATATATAAGGCGCCTTAAACCTTGTTTTAAGGCGCCTTCAACACTTTATATCAAAACGAACAGAAGCCTTTCTGTTCGTTTTCTGCCGACGCCGAGCACGCGTTACTCGTGCGTTTTCTTCCCAACTAAGGCGCCCTCAACCGTTTTTTTCCCTTTCTACGTGACAATGCCTCCTAGGTATAATCCTAATCCCTTCCGATCAAGTTTTATTTAGAATTTTTGCTTATTTCTGTCAATTTTTGGCAAATTCGTTAAAAATAGGAAACGCCGACATGTTGACCTTAATCCAGCTAGAATTCCATCAGCAGATATCAGATTCCCGACTATACATCTTAGGGACACCTTTGCTAATTACATCTTTGAACCTATCAAACCTAGATATGTAAATAAGACTTTTTTTACCCAGTATTGTCAACCAACTATTCAAATGATAGAGCACTATCAACTGGATCAATTGGTTTACTGCACCGATACGGTAAACCAGGAGTTATGTGCACAGTTTTATCACAACCTTGAGAGGGTTGATGATAATAGGTACAGCACTAGAGTTTCTGGCGTGGACATTGAGCTTACTCCCACTCTGCTACGCACCACCCTAGGACTTAGGGCTTCTGAGTCTACCTTTCTATGCTACCCCAGTAGGGATCTGCCATTTGGCGATCCTTACTCCCACATTACGTTAGATACTATCTATACGTATTTCCTCGGGGAAGCGAGGCCTGCTGACTTGACTGAGGTCAGGTCAGTTACTCTTCGGCTTCAGGACTACGTGATGTATAGGGTCCTGACAGCATGCATTCTGCCGATCTCATCTCGGGATGTCCCGAAGATGAGATCTTCACACTCATTCTTCTTGTACGCCCTGTGTCATCGATTTGATATCGATATTGCCCTGCATATGTTCCAGAACATTATCTGTGCATCTGGGACAGTCACCTCCAAGATAGTCCATATGCCCTATTGTCATATTCTGACACGTTTCTTTACGACCATAGAGGGTATAGATGTGACCAGAGGAACAGTCATTCCTCTTACTATATATGATGAGCTAGGATCCCGTAGTTGTAGACTAGCCAGTGCTGATATCACAGCTGATGGAGTTCTAGCGTGGATAGGCCGACCACGGCAGGCAGCTGCCCCTATCGCTCCAGCAGCCGAGGATTTACCAGGTGAGGGAGAGGAGTGGGCTGATTTCTTAGCTGAGGATCTTTTCGCAGATCCCTCCCCGTCTGCCAGACCATCCACCTCAGCTGGACCTTCGACCTCTTCCTCACTCTCCTTCGAGGACAGACTTGCTCGACTCGAGGTCGAGTCCATCCAGACACGACGGATAGTTCTATCTATTCGATCCGAGATGGCTGCCGGATTTACGTCCCTTCGTGACGAGATACGACGGCTAGGTCAGCCAGCATCGGAGCAGCCCCATGATCCTCCAGCTATTTCTCCTCGAGCAGATGACCCTGCTATTTGATATGACTCTGTTATGCATTTTTCTGTGGATTGTGTCTCCCTTGTTTAGACTTCCTTGAAGTATTATTTGCATGCTTATTCAGTTTCACAAAATCTGAAGTAATATATACTTATTCAGTTTCACAAAATCTGAGTTTACTTATCACTCATTCAAATTCTAGGAAAAACAGTTTTCAAAACTCCAATTTTGTTAGACTTTTAAAATTCGAATTACACCTAGGTTTTCCCCTAGATATCATGTACCCTTAGATTAAAGCTAGAGCATCTCACAATCACCTAGGTATACCTTGCTTGTGTTTGACAAACTTAGAATGGCGTGAGATGCATAGGGCACAGCCTGGACTCAGGAATGCTTATATTTGTGCATCAATATGAGTCTGGGCGTTAAACCCATCATAAATAATAATCAAGTCAAGTCTTCCAGCTCTAGCCAACTCTAACTGGACCAAATGGACTTAATTTGACTAACCATGTGAAAACTACTGCCCTCTAGGCAATCAGCAAGTAGCTAAAGGTTTGACAATTGGGAAAAGTGTGTTTCAATTTAAGTATAATTGTACTTTAAGGTTCTAATCAAATTACCTTACCTGATTATTTTAAGGCTCTGATACTTAATCAAATTAAACTCAATAACTTAATTTGACTCATGCTTGGACTAGAAAACAAACTACTGCTACTCCCTCTGTCCTAAAACTAAATATTTTTCTTTAATATCAAAGTTTCTTCAAAATGAGTATTCAAATATTTTCAAATCTAGTCACCTTTTTATAACATTTTAAAGTTATTTTTTTAATGACCCTCATATTTTATAACTAAGCAAATCCTTTTATTGAAAATTCAAGTACTCATATTTTCAAAGTTAGTTAATTTTAAGACTATTTTAACTAGACTTAGTTAGATTGTACTCTAAACTTAGTTATTTGGCAAAATATTTTTTCAATACAAATCATTTCGAAGCTGAGTATATAGCTAAGTATTTTCAAATTTGGCAAATTCCAAAACTCAAAAAGCTAAGTCGTTTTTGCTAAGAAGAAAATTGTTCTTTTTCCCTCTTTTGAAAATTTTCCTTCAGAAAAATACAAATCTACTTTCAAACTGGTTTATTTTTTATTTATGGCAAAGGGGGAGAGTAGGTAAATTAAAGTTAAAGGAAAATTCAAAGCAGAGAGTAGGTAAATTAAAGTTAAAGGAAAATTCAAAGCAGAGAGTAGGTAAAGTAAAGTTAAATTCAAGTATTTAATAAAAGGAGGGCTTTTATTAAGGGGGAGTCTTATATTACAAAGTTAAAAGTTTCCAGCTTAACTGTTATTGCATTTGAAGTTTATTTACTTAAGCTTGGTTAACTTTATACAGTTATTACATATGTTGTTTTTCTTAACTTTGAATTACGTGTTGCCATAATCAAAAAGGGGGAGATTGTTGGTGCGGGAAGCATCCGACGATCGAACCTAAGTTTTGATAATGGCAAAGGATTCAAAATTAAGGTGCTTTGTTATCGGCAGCGTTTGCTGAGTGTTTCAGGAAGTCCTAAGGTTAGGCAGGTAAAACCCTAGGGGGTGGTAACCCTAGGTCATAGGGGTGGTAACCCTATGCGGAAAGTCTTGGTAGGTCGATGGCTTCAGGCAAAAGTCCTAGGGGTGGTAACCCTAGGTGGAAAGTCCTGGTGTCGCGAACCGGTGAAAGTCGGGGAAGCGGATGTTCAGCAGAAGTCCCAAGAAGTCCAGTCAGTCTGGAGGATCGGACTGGCATCAAGTAAATCTTCCGAGTGGAGTAGGTGAGGACGTTCCCCGAGGAACAATGGCGGCGGGTCGACCTAGGGTTTCCGGTTGGAAACCCAAAGTCGGACTCGGATGCTGTCAAATCTTTTATTATTATCATTCATTATGTTTCTGTGCTAACTTTGTTTTGCAGGGTATGTGTTTGGGACTAACACATTTTGCAGGAACAAAGGAGCAAGTTACAACTCGGATGAACAGTGTCCGAGGCACCTCCATGGAGCTTGGAGGCGCCTCGGGTGCGAGCCAGGAAAAGGCCAGCGCAGCAGACCTTGAATGGAGTTCAAGGCGCCTTGGACCGGAGGTTGAAGGCGCCTTGGATAGGCTGAAGGCGCCTTGAACCAGATAGAGTTCGACCAGGTCCGTGCTGATCCACGCGGGTGACTCGGCTCGTCCAAGGCGCCTTGGTGAACAGTTAAGGCGCCTTGGACCCCCTTTATAAGGGGTCTCGACCAGCAGCTTCAAGACACAACTTCCAAGCGATCTTTCTGCTACAAGCTGCTCACGAGACGATCCCGAAGTGCTGCTACGAGACACCGACGACCCGGAGCTCCGAAATCTTCAGATTACGATAATGTCGTCGGTATAACTGTACTTTTTCATTATACTTAACTGTAATACTTGTACTCTTGTCGAGCTTATAGTTGTTGCCCACGGAAAGCGATCAAGGATCGCGGGCCTTCGAGTAGGAGTCGTCACAGGCTCCGAACGAAGTAAATTCCCTTGTCTTTCTGTGTGTTTGTTTCTTTCCACTGCGTTAATTACTCTACGAACATTTTACGATTCCGATAATCGAACAAATAGCCACGAGCGCTATTCACCCCCCCTCTAGCGCGTCTCGATCCAACAGATAAAACCCTTTTATAGGCTAGGGCACGACTGCAACGGCACGGCCGTGTAAGGATGGCACAGTCGTGCCCTTTCTTGTCTCTGGTCGTGTTGCACGGCCGTGCCAATTGGCACAACCGTGTGAGCTTCGAGCTCGGTTCCTGGGGCACGATCGTGCAGGGTTGCACGATCGTTCCTTGCTTGGCTTCGGTCATAGGGGGCACAACCATGCAAGTATGCACGGCCATGCTCTAATCTGCCTCTGGGTTGGTCGCACGACCGTGCAAGGGTTGCACGGCCGTGCACTTCTCCTCTCCTGTTTAGCCACACGGTCGTGCAAGGTTACACGGTCGTGTTCTCTAGCTCATTCTGGTGCGTCGACAATCGCTATTTTTGCTTCAAAAGTTGTTCCTGTCAATACAAAACCAAACAAAGAGCAGATATCCGAACAAAAGAGTATATATGATGAGTACATGATAAAAGAAGCGATCGTGCAAATAATATATATGTATAAAGCAAGTGAATTGTGTTAAAATATGTATAAATGATCATAATATTTACGCAAATCACACCCCCAGACTTAAACCTTTGCTTGTCCTCAAGCAAAATGTTGCAAAATATATTCATGAGCGTCTGTCAGTGTTTCATAATCCCTAGTGCATTCGCCTAACTCTATCAACTAGTTTCATTGATAAGCATGATTGTGGAGTAACCTAAGTATGACCTAATCAAAAGTTCTTTGTGCTCGGTGCAATAAGTAACTCAAACTTTTCAAGTTTCAATTTTCTGTCCTAGTTAAGTCGTCATACAATTGAGTTCCTAATATTCCCGGTGATAAGCACTTACTTGCCACACACTTGGTTCGTTTTCCTTAAATTACACAAGGTCTCAAAGGATACTACTCGAAATCAAGAGAAACATAACATTCATTTCCCCAATAACCTAACTCGGTCTCAAAGGGGTGAATTGTTAGTTTTCACTCACAACAACTATTTTTTTATCACTTATTCAAAAACTTTTTGGTGCTAAAAAGGTGTAGCACTAGTTACAAATGCGAGATGCATATGTTGGGATTTAGATTTTTCCAAATGAGCTTCCATAATCCGAGGTCATCCAGTAACTAAAATGTAATTAAGAAATCACCATGGGAATAAAAGTACTAAACAATTTGGTTGAATCATAACTATTTCAAAAATATTTCTACTATTCAAGCTTAAGTACTTAAGTGTAGTGAAAATAAGATCCTTAAGGTTAGGCCAAAACTTATACCAAACTCCATATAATACTTAGCTTATTTCATGCTACTAAAGATAGAGAAAGGAGATACACCAAACATACTAACACTATCTTGACAACACATGAACATGAAAATGCTAGTCATTTTGGTATCGGACAAGTAACAGAAAAAGTAGAAGGTTTGATGTTCTCAAGTATGCCTCAAAACTAGTTTTTTTTCTTCTTTGTTTTATATAGAAACATGAAACGAATAAACAAAGCAAAGTACAAATAAGATGCAAATAGAAATATGAAACTAATAAAATACAAATAGAATATGCAAAGAGAAAAGAAAAACTCGACTCGACTTAGGTTGTGCAGATAGACACAACACCCCCCCCCCCCCCCCAAGACTTAGACTTTTCATCGTCTCGATGAAATCAATACGGTGGCGGGGGTGGGGGATAAGGGGGTCCCCGATGTGTGCCAGGGGGAAATCTAGGCATACCAGGAAGATGACCAAGGTGATGATGATATTGATAAAGGGCATCTACTTGTTGTCTAGTAATATCCATATCATCCATAAAATTTCTCATTCTTTCCTGGTCAACCTCATAGTCCTGAATGAACCCTGTCACCTGACTATGGAAGTCTCTAGTGAACTGAAAATGATCCTGTAGCTCCCTAAATTGGTGGTCAGATAACTTGAAGCGACCCTCCAACAATCATTGTTGGGTATTTTGCTTCTCATAAAGGGAGTCTAAAGAGGCACGGAAGTCAGAAAAATCAAATCTAGAGAGTCCCGTACCATAGGCAAAAGAGTGCCTAGGAGGTTCCGGATGTTCGGAAGGATGCGGAAATCTTGATAACGAGGGCTCTTGGTGGTACTCGATTTTTTCTATAATGGAGGGGACAGTCTCGGGGTGTAAATCAGTAATCACCCAGTTCGCGGGGTTGCGAACTGAAGTGTGCTCGGGGCAAGGAAAGGGTAATGAAAAACCATTGTTCCTAGGGAAAGCAAACTCATTCTCATCTCGACAAATCATCTTCATAGCAAGACAAGAATCGATATCGATCTTGTCATTACCATGAATCACCTCTAATTCATCAAGCTCACAACCCAGATTGAATACTATTTGGGTGATCAATCTACCAAACACTATCATCCCCGAAGATACCTTAGCTGCCCTCAACAATGTTTGCAAAAAATGAAATCATGAATCAAAATCTACTTTATTCAACATTGCCCAAAGAGAATAGAGTTCTACCTTTCTAACCACCCCATCACTCTCTCCTCGACCAAAGATCATTTTGCTCATCACTCGGTGAAGGTATCTAAAGGTCGGGTTTTGCATGCGGGATGCCTTGGCTCTAGAGGGTTCATAAGGGTCTTTTGATCCGGTTATTGATATCCAAAATTCATTCTATCTAATCTCATTATCAAATCCACGGGCACCACCAATGGGTAAACCAAAATAATTATTAAAATCACTAAAATCCCGCCGAACTTCTTTATTCATCATCCTAAAAGTTATGACCCTACGTAGTTATCCTGAGAAGAAAATTTAACATCAATCGAGCTCAAAAATTCAAGGATTAGGCGGGGGTAAGTCGGTGCATGAGCGTACATAATATCATTCCAATCTAAAGAACTAATCATCCAATCTACATCATCCCTAATTCCTAGCATATCCATAGTAATGGGATCCATATACTTAGTGCATATAATTTTTCTAGCGACAAGGATATCATATCTAGCTTTTTGTTCATGATTTCTAAAAATAATATTGAACTCATTTTCGTTACCTTCGCCGCGTGCCACCCTTTTTTCTTTGCCTTTTGAAGAAGACGCCTTCCCTTTACCTTTGTCGCCTCCTGATGCATCTCCTTCACCAGATCTACTGCTTCCTTGATGAAGTCTCTTCAAGATCTGCGACATTGTATGTAAGGTTTTGAGGAATCTCTTGTGGAGATGGGTCTTGAGGATGGGAGAGGATGAGAAGGAAGGAAAATAGGGGAGTTGCTTCTCTCTTTCCAAATTTGTGGCTTGAAGAAGTGTTAGATCTAGATGTAGATCTAAGCAAAAATGAACTCTAGAGGTGGCAATTAGGGTTTGAGGAGGTGTAGTGGGGAGGAGAAGGCTTTTTGGGAGAGAAAAAGATGGAAATTAGGGCTTTTGGAGGAGTAGGCAGCGCACACGGGTAGGGGCACGGCCGTGTCTTATAGACACGGCCGGGTTAGGTAGGGTTCTGCACGGTCGTGCCGATTGGCACAGCCTCCTTTTTTCTCCCCTCGGCTACAAGTCACACAGTCGTGCCGGTTGGCACGGCCCATTCCTCCTTCTTCTTTGCATAGGTCGCACGGTCGTGCCAATTGGCATGGCCTGAGTCCTCTTCCTCTCTGGCAGCATTGCACGTCTGTGCCAATTGGCATGACTCGTGTTCTCCTCTTCTCTGCATAGACCACACAACCGTGCAAGGATGCAAGACTCGTGGCCTTTGTTCCTCTGTTGGCTTCGTACGGTCGTGAGAGGTCACACGACCGACTCCTTTAAGCGCACGGTGACTTGCCATTCGCCAATTTGGTTCCTATGACGCCTCCACGCCCATGAAACACTCACGGCTAGCTCATGGAGGCTCTACACATCCTGAAAACGAATACCCAAAAATAAAGAAATAATAAAAGTACTCGACTCGAACTTACTAAAGAAATAAAACAATAAACAAAATGGTAAACTAAAATGAAAACCCCTTGGGTTGCCTCCCAAGACGTGCTTGTTTTAGGTCTTAGCTCGACCCCGTTTTAGTTAATGTGGACTAAACCCGTGGAAGTACGGATCTCCTCCTAGGGTTAATGCTCTAGTCTGCGTCTTTAGTTTCGCTCATGCAGGACAAATATATTTCTTATTGCTCGCTGGAGGGGAACTCTCATAGAAACTGCACTCCTCGACTTTGGGTATGTTGATCTTGCTAGAATTTCCCTGAGAAGAGGGGTCACAGATAAAGGAGTCAGATAAATCAAATTCAATCTTTTCTTTACCGATCTCCAAGGATAACTTGTGACTTTTCACATCAATGAGGGCTCCAGCTGTGACAAGGAATGGTCTTCCAAGGATGATCGATATCTTGGGATCCTCCTCCATATCCGAGATAATGAAATATGTGGGAATGATACATCCACCCACTTCTACTGGCACGTCTTCCACTATTCTCATTGGGTATCTACATGAATGGTCAGCTAATTGCAATGTGATAGTAGTCAGTTTAATGTTCTAGAGTCCCAACTTCTTACATGAGTATGGAAGTAGGTTAACGCTGGCTCCCAAGTTGCAGAAAACTCTCTGTATGAGTTCAAAACCAATTTTGCAAGGTATGGAAAAACTTCCTGGATCCTGAAGTTTCGATGGAATATTTGCCATAAGTAGAGCACTGCAGTTTTCTGTTAACGCTACAGACTCGAAGTCACCCTTCTGCCTCTTGTTAGACAAAATACCCTTTAAAAATTTTATGAACTTCGGCATTTGGTGCAGTGCATCTATCAGTGGTACTTCTACGCAAATTTCGTTAATCTTCTTCAGGAATCGGTTGAACTCTTCATCCTTTTAGGATGTTATCAGTTTCTTAGGAAAAGGAATTGTCTGACTTAGCGGGGGAATTTGAAGAGTTCCTTCAACTTTTTTGGTGATCTCCTCTCTATCCCTATTCTGGATCTGATTGGGCAGTGGGGTAGAGGGCTCTTCCTATGAGTCAGGTCCTTTCTGAGTAGTGATTTGGGGGTCTCCTAAAGTTTGTCCGCTCCTCAGCTCGATGTGGTTGCAGTGTTTCACTGGGTTTATATCTAGCTTTCCTGGAAATATTCTCTGTGCTCTTGAGAAGGACTGGGCTATCTGGGCTATCTAGCTATCTTGCATCTTTTAATGTTTCTCAGAATTTTCCATTCTTTGAGTCAATTGTTTGATCTCATTTTTCATCTCTTTTTGCTCTGAGAGGGCTTCTTCAAGCATCTTTTCGATTCTGGATAGCTGTGAAGGTTGCTATTGATAAGTCTGTTGTCCAAATGGGTAGCTCTGTTGCCCAGGTTGATAGCTTTGTTTTGCTGGCCCTTGGTCCTGGTTATTCCGATATGAGAAATTTGGGTGATTCCTCCATCCAAGGTTATATGTGTTAGAGTACGGATTATTTTGCTTCTGATTGTAACTGACTATTGCATCGCATTGCTCCAGTTGGTTTATCTGTGCTTGTATTGGCCCTAGGGGGCAAGTATCTTGAGCGTGATCCATACTTCCGCAAGTTTCACAAACACAAACTATTGCATTTGCCGTGTTGTTTCTCATGGCCTCAAGCTTCTTGGTCAGAGCGTCCAGCTTCGCAGACATGAGTGTGACTACATCTATGTCGAATTTTCCTAACGCCTTTATTGAATTTCCTGAGAAAGAGCCACCATATCTTTCAGTTGCCCAATGATGGTGGTTCTGTGCCACATTCTCTATGATCTCTTCAGCTTCATCAAGGCTCTTGTTCATTAGTGCTCCTCCTACTGTAGAGTCGAGGGATACCTTCATGTGATAGTTGATTCCATTGTAAAAGGTGTGTAGAACCAACCATTTCTCAAGGTCATGATAGGGGCACTGTCTTAGCATACTTTTGAATTTGTCCTAGACTTCAAATAATGATTCTGAGTCTATCTGTTTGAAGCTTACAATCAAATTCCTCATATGAGCAGTTTTGCTTGGTGGATAGAATTTGTTCAGGAATTTCTGCTCATACTGCTCCCAAGATGTAATGTTGTTTGCTGGAAGGGAATTTAGCCACTGCTTGGCTCTATCTTTCAGGGAAAATCCAAAAAACAATAACCTCACTGATTCTAGAGGGACTCCGTTCACTTTCATGGTACCACAAATCTCGTAGAAAAGCTCTAAGTGGTGGTTTGGATCATCGTGCAGTCCTCCTCTAAATTGATTCTGCTTAACCATGTGAATTACTGCAGGCTTGATTTCAAAATTGTTAGCTTCGATTGACGGTCGAGTGATGCTAGACCGAACCCCTCGTGCATAAGGTGTTGCGTAATCCTTCAATAATTTATCAGCCATCTCTAAAGATTCTTGTACTGCTTGAAATGCTTTCTGAAGGGTTTTTCTTCTCAAGTAAGTCTTATCAATCTCTGGATCGAAGTTGTCCTAAAAGATTAGCTCTTCGCATGCAAAAAAAAAATATATATGAAATATAGTAAAGAAGAGAGTGAAATAATATAAATTTTTTTGGTTTTTTAATAAGAACGCAAAAAATAAAGAGAAACAAAAATAAAACTATTTATCTCTAAGTGCAAAATATTAGAAAAAGAAAAGATAAAGGAAAAAAATCAAAGTCTAGTCTAATCTAATCTAATATGATTATCACTAATGTTATAGACGCAGTCCCCGGCAACGGAGCGAAAAACTTATTACGATTCCGCAAGTGCACGGATTCGTCGTCAGTAATAAAGATTATCGATCCCACGAGAATTGGTTATAAGCACTAGCGATGGCTCACTTAGGATTAGCTAAACTACCGATGGTTGTAAGTTATCTAAAGAAAAGGGATTTGGAAACGGAAACGAGAACTAGCAAAGAGGAAGTAATAGACTTGCTTTACGAAGAGTCCTAGAAGTTCAGTTTCATTGTGGTGGTATTGATGTATCACATTCTATTCTTTACTCATTATCCATCAACATGCATTCACTGAAATATGAAGTATCTAATCTTAGGTACCAAATAAAAAAGATCCCTATGAAATCGTGTTATGGTTAACCCCTGTCACTAGGGCGCCTCGGTAGATCACAAGAACACTACTCTAATTGGTGTCACTAAGGATAGAGATAAGGAGCTTAGTTTTGTCTCTTACTTTCTTGTGGATGAGTTGTCTCTCTTTTCAAGGAAGTACCATAGATGTCCGTGAACGGGTTACCCCTGTCACTAAGGCCCCTCGGGTGTACGATCTAGGATATTCTCTCTACGAGATAGGCAATTCCTACACAATCAATTAACATGATATCGAGATCGAGTAGTCGAAACAAAGCAAGCGAAATCATCCAATGAAATAGAGGCAAAAGTATGAGCCTTACATCAAACCAATCCACAACTACTCTCTCATCCTAGAACAAAGAATATACTCCATAAACGCCGGAGAAAAACCCGAAGACATAATGTTAAGCATACAATTCTCAAACAAGAAGAGAGAAAGAGAAAAGATGCTTATCCAACGATGACGTGTGATCTTCGGATCCAATCCTTTGCTTTTGGAGTTGATGTGGTGATGAAGGATCACTGGACGGAGGTCCTGGACAGAGTAGAATGGCACCAAGTCAATTCTCTCCCTGACGGCTCGCTTCCCGGGCCCCCCTATTGAGGAAAAGGGTTAAAACCCTTTTATAGGCTAGGGTACGGCTGCGGCGGCACGACTGTGTAAGGATGGCACGGTCGTGCCCTTTCTTGTCTCTGGCCATGTTGCACGGTCGTGCCAATTGGCACGACCGTGCAGGGTTGCACAACCGTTTCTTGCTTTGCTTTGGTAATGGGGGGCACGACCGTGCAAGTATACACGGTCATGCTCTGATCTGCCTCTGGGTTGGCCGCACGGTCGTGTAACCCTTGCATGGTTGTGCACTTCTCCTCTCATGTTTGGCCACACGGTCGTGCGAGGTTTCACGGTCGTGTTCTTTGGCTCGTTCCGGTGCGTTGACAATCGTTGTTTTTGCTCCGAAAGTTATCTCTGTCAATATAAAACCAAACAAAGAGCAGATATCTGAACAAAAGAGTATATATGATGAGTACATGATAAAAGAGGTGATCATGCAAAGAATATATACGTATAAAGCAAGTGAATGTGCGTTAAAACATGCATAAATGCTCATAATATTTAAGCACATCAATAGCCCATAGAGAATTTACCACTTCTTGCGAAGAGACGTATAACCTTTGGCCACTCGTTAGGATTATTACTCAAAGTCTTTGGTTAAAACATCACATATTAAGATTATAGGACTCTTGTATACATATATGAGTAATTTGAAAGGAACGACATAGTCAGCCTAGTGGGGGCAGACACATAGACCATGTTCTGAACTAAGTGGGTATTAGACAAGTGAAAGGAACAAAGCACAACTCATTGTAGCTGCTGAAAGGTTCAGAATTAGTTCTAATATCAACTATAATTTTCTAGTTAATTGGGGATCGTGATATACTACTAGGTGTCACTCATAGTCGTTCCATAATTAAGTAGTTAATTATGGACAACCAAGATAAACCGAGAACCTATTGGGTCACACGCACTACTAGTCTGTAAAAGATATGAAATAAGTTAGAGAATAAGATTCTCAAATCAAGAGATAAATATTTGTTGGACCATACATAAAACAAATATGAAAATATTTGTCAGAACAAAAGCGTAGATGAGCCACATCTCTTATGAAAGAGTTAGACCCAATTTGATTTATCTATGAACTAAGTTAATTTAGTTGTGAACCAAACCAAGGGATTAATGGGCTAATTTTTAGTTAAGGTATAAAGGGTTGGATTTAGGTCTTCTAATCCAACTCATTAAAGAGGACTATATATTGATATGGTTAAGAGAGAATTAATACACAATTTATTATTGACTTGATTAGGTTTTGGAAATCTAAACCTAATACCTTTCGCTCCCTCTCCCTCTCTCTCACCGTCAACCACAACAAGAGGGTCTCCTCTTGTTGCCATGAGCCAACCAAAGGAAGACGATCTTCCTTTTGCTTCTTCTTCTTCCTCTTCTTGATCCTTCTCCTTCGCTCGTGGCTAGTACCTTTTGAAGGCAATGCTTGTTCTATTAGACTTGTCTTGAAGAGGACAGTGTGGATACGAATAGAGACGAGGTTCGATAACGTCACAAAAGATTGATACCCTTCTTGTTACAGGTCATCCGTAAGGTATACCTAGAACAATTGTTATTTGATTTCATTTTATTTGATCTTATCTGCGTGATTGTATCTTGCATTTGTGTGGTGTGTGTGATGTAATAAATTAGTTTATTTATCGTTAAGTCTTCCGCCATGCTTGTTCATGAAACGTATTTTTAGCACATACTGCATCGGGTATATCCCAACAGTAGGTGTTCAAACTAAAGGATAGGCAAAGAGTTAAAGGATGTCGTGGTTAAATCATAGGAGTACTCATCTGCCATCACCGTCGGGTGTGATTCGTCCAACCGACTCATAGTTAGCTCCTAGGCCTCCATTAACTAGACTCTCAATAACACTAGACCACTGAACGATGGGGGAGCTGAGGGGGATGCTATGGCCTGGGCGGATGGTATATCATAAGCGATGGAGAAGTGGTAAATACACTTTGGTTTGGTGCTGGGAGTTAGAGCAGGCGGAGCTTCAGTGAGGGGAGTAACATGGAGAGCAGTAGGAAAAGGTGAAGTGGTAACCGGAGAACTAACTGGCTGAGAGGTGACCTCATGGATTGGACTGCTTGAAGGGAGAATAAATATGGAGGGATGAGCGAACAGAATCCGCTTGGAAGATTAGGCTGCGGTTTCTTCCCAGACTGGATGATAGGGGTCGATCAACCCTCAGGAGCTTGGGTAGAGAGAATAAATCAGTGCCTCTTGCATCTCCTCTTCAATGGCACCTCGGCTTTGTCAGACGAAGAATCTTTAGAAGCTGAGAGAGGGTCGGTCGACAATTCTTCCTACGTGGCCATCTCATCGGATTCTGGCACCCAGCTACCGAATGCCTTGCCAGAGGGGTCGACCAACTGTTGAGCTCGCTCAGCTAATAGTATTTGCTCTTGCCGGAGTAGCTCATTTTCTTCCAGCTGAATATCCTCGGCAGCCACAGCCTCAAAGAAAGCATCCACTGCATGAAACAAGAAAGATTTTAGTTAGTATCAACCTAATGGATAGGTTGATAAGACTTACCATAGGAGCAAGGAAGCTTCGCTCGAATTGGACTTAGTACGAACAAGTAGGTCCTCGCACAACAACTTGGGAACCTTGAATTGAATGTCACCTAGCTTCTTCAAGTAGGAGATGAAGGTCAGGTCAAGCTTAAAATTTACAAGGTCAGGAAGGGGGCAAAAGGGTGGACCGCCATTCAATTGGCCATGAAGCAGGCTCAGGAAGTTCAACAAAAAATAAATAGGATTTCCAACCCTTATTGGAAGAGGGCAGTTCCTTGAAGAGCACTGCCTTAGGGTGAGATTGAAATAAAAATCATTGACTCCGATTTCTTGGGATACAAAAATAAATGAAAATTATGAAGAGTGGGAGCCTGAGACAAATGTCATATAGGCGAAATAAAATGAACATCCCGTATATGGTGCGGAATGCATTCGGAGCAAACTATGAGAAAGGGATATTGAAGTAAAGACTTTTCTGGGAAAGGAAACGCGTGATCAGAAAATGCAAACCTACTTTGAGTGGATTTTTAAAGAATGTAACACAGCCTGACGGAGGGCTCTAAGGGTGATCTTGGGGGTTGGAAGGTGAATACGGTAGTTTTTAGGGACTTTATGTTAGTACCCCGTGGTTATTTTGATGTGCTCAACCAAATTAAGTTAGGTTCTATATTAGTAAAGTAGGTCCTCGCGCAACAACTTGGGAACCTTGAATTGAATGTCGCCGAGCTTCTTCGAGTAGGAGATGAAGGTCGGGTCAAGCTTAAAATTTCCAAGGTCAAGAAGGGGGCAGAAGGGTGGACCACCATTCGATTGGCCATTAAGCAGGCTCAGGCAGTTCAACAAAAAATAAATAGGATTTCCAACCCTTATTGGAAGAGTGCAGTTCCTTGAAAAGCACTGCCTTAGGGTGAGATTGAAATAAAAAATCATTGACTCCGATTTCTTGGGATACAAAAACAAATGAAAATTATGAAGAGTGGGAGCCTAAGACAAATGTCATATAGGCGAAACAAAATGAACATCCCGTATAGTGCGGAATGCATTCAAGGCAAACTGTGAGAAAGGGATATTGAAGTAAAGACTTTTCTGGGAAAGGAAATGCGTGATCAGAAAATGCAAACCTACTTTGAGTGGATTTTTAAAGAATGTAACATAGACTGACGGAGGGCTCTAAGGGTGATCTTGGGGGTTGGAAGGTGAATGCGGTAGTTTTTAGAGACTTCATGTTAGTACCCAGTGGTTATTTTGATGTGGTCAACCAAATTAAGTTAGGTTCTATGTATTTGATCCTTGTGTCTAAGTATATAGGAGATTAGGAACACAATAACTCGAGCGAAAGATGTAGCTAGCGAGAAGGATGGCACGGGAAGGGAGTCGACGAGCTCAGTGCATCCGAGGGACAAGGTGCTGTGGAAAAGTACACCGGTAGATGAGAAGGACGTGCGTGATGTTCGAGGGACAAGAAGCCGAGGAGAAAGCCTGCTCGAGGAGAAAATTGGAAGATAGGTCTAAGTGAGCCCAATTCCGGATGGACAAAATCACCTAGGTGAATGGAGCAGCATAAGAGAAAAACGGAGTTGCTGGAGCTGCTAGAGGCTCCTCCAATGCTACTAGAGCCGCCCTCGCGCCTTTCTGGTGGAAGGCACCTTCAAGCTACTGAAAACACCTCAAGCCTTCATGGAAGGCACCTTCAATCACTTGAAGGCGCCTTAGACTGGGCAAAAATTGGTCATTAGCGAGGATAAAGTTTTATCTTCGTTTGCCTCGCTAGAGGCGCCTTCCAGACCTGGATAGAATTTTTCAAGGACTATAAAAAAACTCTTAGAGCTAGGAAATAGATATCAACTCTTGTATTTATTTTCTAGCAACTGCCTCAACATTCAAATAGTGTAAGAGGCTTCTCCACCTTCATCGAAGGAGACCTTTAGTGCTTTTTCATTTATCTTAGATTAACAACCACCTATGCTATAACCAAGTAAATTTCTTTGCCTCTTCTTCCATTTTGTAGTTGTTCAATTTACTTGTTATAATTATACTGTTGCTACTAATCTGAGTTGAAAGTCGGCAAAGGTTCATTTTTTTATAGGCAATTCACCCCCTCTTGCTGGCCCACTTGAACTAACAAGTGGTATCAGAGCAAGGTCGCTTCAGAAAGGACTAGCCGCCACTGAAGCAACGAGACGATGGTCGGTGCAAGCATTCATTCACCAAAGTTCGAAGGAGACTTCACGCAATGGAAATGCCGAATGGAGGTATTTTTTAAAAGAGACTTTGAGATCCTGTTAATTATGAAATATGATTTTGTAGCCCCCAATGACCAACATGGAGTTGGAAAGGAAGAGTATTTATGGATGAATAAAGAACAAGCTGACTTCATGGCTAATGGTAAAGCAGAGTTCCATCTGCTAAGCGCCCTTCCACCCCCAAGAGGTCAATCGAATTGGTAGCTATAAATCTACCAAAGAGCTCTGGGAGAAATTCCTGGAACTCCACGAAGGTACTTCGGAAGCAAAGTTAGCAAGGTGAGACATCCTCCGAACACAGCTAATAAACCTACGAATGAACCATGGAGAAAAGGTAGTGCAACTCCAAGCACGGATCGAATAACTCATCACTCAGCTCAATAATCTCAGAGAATCGGTAATGAACCGAGATTCAATCTGGTATCCGATCAACGCCTTCTCGAGAACTCCAGAATGGTCATCCTTAGTAGATGTATACTACATCTCTAAGGACTTTGAGGTAAGAATTTGTTTTCTACTTTTGAACTTCACGAAACTCGATGTGAGGATCCTAAAGAAATTGAAAAGTCGAACAACAATCTTGCCTTAAAAGCCAAGAAGGAAGATCCAAACTCCGAAGCATCAATCGATGAAGACGAAGCAGTCCTAATGGAAAGAAAATTTAACAAATTTATTAAATCTAATAAATTTAATAAGTCGTAGGAAAAGAAACAAACTCGAAGCAAAAGGAAGGCCCGGTGTTATAACTACCAAGGAGAAGGGCACATCAAAGGTGACTGCCCAGAACTAAAGGAAAAGGATAAGGATAAGGGCAAAAAATCAACGAAATCTAAGCTCAAAACCCTGAAGGCGACGTGGGACGAAACGTCGTCATCAGAATATGAAGTTGAAGTCTATGTCAAACTAGCCCTAATAGCAAACCATCAAAAGGAAGATGAAAGCAGCTCAGAAATGAGCATTGATGAAGAGGGAGGATTATCAAAGGAAAGCTACGATGAAGGGGAGTATTAGAATACAAGGTAAGTCAGGTACGTGCTTTATCTCCTGAAAAGTCATTTCAATTTATTAAAATTCTTTCCAATGATTTAGTAAAATATGAAAAAGATAATATAGACTTGAAAAGACAATAAATCAATGCACGCCCCTTAGATTTGTTTAATAATTTAAAATTAGAAAACAATAAATTGAAAATACAAATCGAAAGTTTAAGAAATGAACATGCATATTTAAAATTGAATAACTTTCAAAAATCAAAATTTAGAAAGTATGGTAGGCTAAATTGGTACATTAGAAAATACCAGGGACAAATTAGAAAAATCCTCAGAAGTTACGTACCTCCCAAATTTTTAGTAGATCTAGTAGGTGGGAACCTGTACTGGGTTCCAAGATCTTGCTTAGATTAAAGTGTTATCATTCAATTTTTTTAAAAAAAAACTTAGAAGTTTCAGAAAAAAAAATTAAATATTTATTTTCTTTAAAAGACTTTGTCTAGAAGTGGTTGTTGTTCCAATACCCAAGAAGGCCTAGTACCTCGTCACAACCTGGAAGCCAATTGTTGAAATTAATATTTAATTATCCAACTATTAAGACGGATAATGGTTATAAATTTGTAAGATACCCTTAGAAAAGTGTTTCATATTTTTTGATGTGATAAAACGAGGAGATAAGTATAAGTTAAGGGGGAGTAAGAACATTTTTACTATTTTTGCTCAAATTTTTATAATTTTTGTTAACTTGGTTAATTCTCTATATTGTAAAAAAAAAATTGCAACTTGTTATTATTCTGTTAGACCCTAACCTTAACTTGGATTGATACACATCAAAAAGGGAGAGATTGTTAGTACACCGTGATTATTTTGATGTGGTCAACCAAGTTAAGTTAGGTCCTATATATTTGATCCTTGTGTCGACGTGTGCAGGAGCTTAGGAACACAAGAAGTCGAGTGGAAGACGCAGCTAGCGAGAATGATGGCATGAGAAGGGAGCCAACGGGCTCGGTGCATATGAGGGACGAGGTGCTACGAAAGAGTACACCGGTGGACGAGAAGGACGTGCATGATGTTCGAGAGACGAGAAGATAGGGAGGAAGCCTGCTCGAGGAGAAAACTGGAAGATGGATCCGGGTGAGCCCAATTCCGGATTGACAAAATCGCACAGGCGAACGGAACAACTAAAGAGCAAAACGGAGCTGTTGGAGGCGTCTCCAACACTGTTGGAGGCACCCTCACACCTTTCTGGTGGAAGGCATCTTCAAGCCTTCATGGAAGATGTCTTCAATCACTTGAAGGCATCTTAGACTGGGCAAAAATTGGTCGTTAGCAAGGATAAAGTTTTTATCCTCGCTTGCCTCACTGGAGGCGCCTTCCAGCTTGTTGGAAGCGCCTTCTAGCCCCGTATAGAATTTTTCAGGGGCTATAAAAATACCCCTAGAGCTAGAAAATAAACATCAACTCTTGTATTCATTTCCTAGCAACTATTTGAGCATTCAATGAGTGTAAGAGGCTTTTATGCCTTCATCGAAGGAGACTTTTAGTGCTTTTTCATTTGTCTTAGATTAACAACCACCTAGGTTGTAACCAAGTAAATTTCTTTACCTCTTCTTTCATTTTGTAGTTGTTTAATTTACTTGTTATAATTATACTATTGCTACTAATCTGAGTTGAAAGTCAGGAAAGGTTCATTTTTGTTTACAAGCAATTCACCCCCTTCTTGTTGGCCCACCTAGACCAACACTTCAAATGAAGGATGAAGAACTTCTTGATCACTTCTGTTGAAATACAAGTGAGTGAGAGTATACCAAGGAGTAATGGATTCTTGGGCCATGAGAGAATGTAAGAAATATAGCAAAGAGTCTGAGGAAGAACTTACTGATTCAGATTGAGAGAAAGACAAGTTTGTCGAAGGAAATTGATGGAGAGAGGATCGAAGAAGACGAAACACAAAGTGACTTGTCTATGCACCACTTAGGGGTTTTAAATAAGAGTCATGAGATAAGACCCCACCATAACCGTTTGATCAAAATAGCATGCCCACTCGTAGTTATTGATTTGCAAAGGAGAAGTGTTGTTGCTCCATATGAAAAGGCATGCGTCAACTGTCGCTTCAAAGAATGTGTTAGTGGGACATTTGACCTTCACCCATAAATGAACATTTATGATGGATGAGACAACTAAATCATTACGCTGAAAAATGTCTTCTCGCATATCAGTAATACATTACTGGGCATATTAGCCCTCTTACAACCAGTTCATCAAAAAATATGACTAAGAATAGCCATAACGAGTGGACAGGCACACGTTTGTCCAGTTGAGCCAATAAGTTGGGCAGTCGAGTATGTACAGGACAGGACTTGGGTCTAGTCAATCGACTATAAGCCTCCTTTGACTAGATTTAAAGGGGAGACTATTGATATGGGATGTTAAGGGTAGACCCAAGTATGACATGGCAGTCAAAGTCAATATGATGTGTAAGTCAAGGTCAAGGAGAGATGGCAATCAATGTGTCACTCTCCATAAGGCTTTGTTATTCGCCCAGCACTAAGACCTTTGGTATGAGCACGGTTGTCCTATAAGCCACTCGGACTTAGAGAACCTAGCGCTCAATGGACTCGGTGCATTCGAGGGATGGGGTGTCGTGGAAGAATACACCGACGGATGAGAAGGATACAAACGACGCTTCCGAGGGACAAGAAGCCGAAGTGGAAGTCTGCTCGAGGAGAAGGCCGGAGTTGGGTTTGGGTGAGTTCAACTTTAGATAGTTGGAATCACCCAGGCGATCGGAGCAACAGCCAGACAAGTCAACATCATGTTGACTTGTCCAGGCGCCTAGACAAGGTCCGGATGCTCGAACCACCCTGGCACAACAGGGGCACCTTGTCGAAGAGACATTATTGTGGATGACATTCGGGTCCATGTCAACAACACTACAGGCGCCCGAGCGAGGATAAAGTCTTATCATTAGACTGTTGCATAGCAGTTGCGAGCACAGAAGGTGCACCGCTGGGGGCGCCCAGACTAGGTCCAAGTGCTCGAAGATACCACATCAGCAAAAAGGCTAGTTCGACCAATAGGTTATAAATAGAGTCATAGTCCTCTTCATTTATACACAACACTTTCTGTACTATCATTTCCATATTTTGCACTCTCTTTTCTGTTCTTTAACGTGTGTATGAGACTTCTCCACCTCTGATGATTCACTCATAGAAGGAGATCTTCGTGAGCTTTCATTGCCTTAGAGTAGCAATCTTCTGCTTGCAAACCAAGTAAATCTGATTGTCTCATACTTTCTTTTTATTCCGTTTTACTTTAATTAAGTGTTTGTCTAACTTAAATTGAAAGAACGAGAAGGGTATATTTGTAAATTCAAGGTAATTCCCCCCCCCCCCCCCCTCTTCTCGGTTGTAATAGGACCAACACTTTCTTTGTCAACGGATCATCAAGGATTCTCTCCACAATAGTTGTTCTCTGGTGACTCATGTCCGAGAGCGATCTCAGATAGAAACATATATAGAGAGAGAAAGAGTTTTGTTATCTTTCTCACTCATTTATAGGCAACTCACGACACCTAGACTGCATTTGGTGAGGAGTAATCGACCTTGTAATGTAATCAGGATTATATTATAAGATTGATTACTTTGTTTGGCACAATTTTAAACTTGTAATGTAATGTAATCTGGATTACAAAAGATAAACTTTTGTAATCTTGATTACAAAGCTAATAGCATGTAATCTATATTGCATTCCAACCCGAAAATTTAATATGCCAAATATACCCATAGTACATTTCCTGCACCAATTGAGTGTGACCGTCGGCTGCCACCGCCTCCACCGACAATCGCCAACAGAGGTCGTAAAATATTTTTTTCATTTTATAATAATATGAATTACATTTTTTATAAAAAATAATGAATACCAAACTAAAGAATGTAATCACACTTGTAATAAAAAAATACATCCTTAATATACAACTATTTCACCAAATAAAATAATGTAATACTAATTACATTACCTTATAAATTTTATAATATTACAAATTTAATTACATTATTTTAACCAAACGCATCATATATATTCTCTTCCATAATTCAATTATTATTTCCTAAATTTTTATCCAATAAACATTAAAGAAAAAGTAAATATTAATAAGTTAAAACTTATTAGTAGAATGAATATATTTAAATCTTCATCACAAAATAATATATAATACAGTTAAATTAATTTAAAAACTATTTGATTGAGAAAAAAAAAATTGGTACAAAATTATAAAATAAAATATTTTTTTATCCATTTTAAAAATATATATAGTAACTTAAAATTCAACAATTCTCCGTTAATAAATCTAATACTTTTATTATAATTGTTAAAAGTAATCCCGAAATAGCATGGCTGCATGGGGACTATATATGAACTTATAATCTCAAGTTCTAATAATATTGATAATAGATTAAACTAAGTAAATCAATATTGTTAATTCTAAAGTTACTCTATTATAAATCTAGAATTGCATTCTTAAAATTATAAATTTAAAATTACTCAAGAATAATGAATAGTCCATTGATATAGTCATTATAGACAAATCGATTCTCCATAAATGGTTCATAATCACAGCTAGGTAATTTTCACTAACATCTTTAATTATATCTTTTTCCTTAAGTCTCATTGATTCTCTAATGAATAATGTATTTATGATATAATCATAAATTGAATATTCTTATTATTCAAGTCTCAAATCAACACAGAGAATTATTTATCTTACTTCTTTACGAAAGAATAGATTTCATCTGGTACATCAATATTTTGAACTATTTATTTTATTGTATTTCCTATAATACCAAGAATTTCTGAAACTATTTTATTTGTATGATTATTTGATAAGTAAAAAAATATACCATATTACAAATAGAAGTCTATTAATTACTCAGAATTAAGATATATTGATTATATATAACAATCATTGATTAATAACTAATGCTCTAATTGTCATGAAAATTACTAGAGTTTCAAAATTAATAGTCATATATATAATCAAATTATATAAAACATTTCATTCTAATAATCTCATTATTAACAATTCAGATAAGATCGTTTCATTTAGAATATAATGAACCATATTAGTAATTTTAAATTAAAGATCTCAACTTTAATTTATAATTACGTTTAAATTTATATTATTATATTTTAAATATTATCCTTCTATTTACAATGCTTATATACAATATTTAAAGTCACATATTAATAATTTAGAAATTTTTGACATTTCCAAAATATCTATAATATGGATGCAAACAAAATATATTATTAAATTTTTTCTCAAATAAAATAATATATTTCTTTATGGGCATATATCACAAAACTACTACCCACAAAGTAGGTCTTAGAACCACATGTGACCCCGTAAAATTTACTATCCTGCAAGGGAAGTTTGGAGAATGAACTATGTGCCACCTTCCTCAAAGTAGTTAGAAACATCCATCACATTGCCATCTCCCTCAAAGTAGTTAGAAATATCCATCATATTAATGTGTCAACAGTGTGCCACCTTCCTCAAAGTAGTTAGAAATATCGATCACATTAGTGTGTCAATGACCTTATAGAAAGACATCTGAGAAATAGAGATGTAGACGCCTTTTGATGGATCAAAATGATTTGCGGTTCTATTATACATGTCCATATTAGGCCCTTGAAAATTTTTTAGAGTGTTCCTTCTATACTCTTATGATAAATAAAATTCAAATGAGTAGCTTTCTTAAACCCAACCTATAATTATTTTGCTTCTACCTTTTGCACACATTTTTTTCTTCGTTCCTTCTGCATCAAGATTATAATTTTCCTTCAAGACTTCTATCACTCCAACTCTTGGTTTAGTAACTTCACATTTTTATTCTGTTCTCTCCAATTCTAAGGATACCTTTTGCATCATTTCATTATCTTGTATATTTTCGTATTCAATTTCTTAAATATTAGATTGTTGAGATCCTATTATTGCTTATAACTTTTCGTTAGTAGAAGAGAAATTGTAGACTCGTATCTCGCTTGCCTAGCCATCCCCCTTGCTTGCCTAGTCATCCCCCTTGATATCCTTTTCAACAATTAATCAAATAAATTCATCGTACGTTATTCTCTTCTGTTTTTTTTTTTCTCGATGCTAAGTGCTATCTTCTACTTATAGCAACAAATATGTTATGAGAAAATTATAGCAAATTATAAGAATCTAATTAATTGTCTCAATTTGAGAGCATTGGGCACATTACTAGGAAGATTAAAGGTGTCGATCAACTAGAATTCACTCGAATCGAGCCAAAATCAAAGCCAAGTTGAGTTGAAGCGAGCTTAACGTGCCAAATTAAAGGGAGGCATCATACAGACGCAAAGCATTGGTAAATTGTCTTTTCTCGACAATACGTGCCAAGATAATACAATTATTTTGGTTATGTTATTAAGAATGCACAAATGGGCAAGATTTCAGCAGAATCTAACCAAAACACGAGATTTTGATCTGAGCTTTATCATCTATTATCCACCATCGAGATTGAAATCTCCCTGTGCCACTGGTCACTTGTACTACAATTGTCCACAAAACTCCGTTCTGACTCCTGAGTACTGTCCTAATATCACAATAAATCTAGTGCCATGGCACTTGTAGACTTCCGTGCCCGGCCTACAGTGCGTGGAAAATGCCTGCGGATAAATCGAGCGGTACCGGAGGGAAAAAAAATAAAAATCTATGCAGTGCGTCACAATTAGGATTCAAACCACTTGAATGCCTAACTGTTGCACTATATAGCTCCAGGGGCAAAATCTGGAGAAGATGCCTACTCCTTGCATGCCACTGTAATGACATTTAGGACTACAAAGAACAATGATACAAACTATAAGATCGATGACATTCAGACAGCACAAAGCATTGTAATAACGAAGAGCATTCATCCAAGGGATGAGCATCCAGCGCCAGCATGACATGACCCAGCTGTGACAACCCATGTAATATGATCCGTCTTGTTTGCACCGGCAAAATGGCCTAATTTGGTAGTTTGCTCAGTACTTCGCTGCAAACTTTGGGAGGACAGTGTTTCAAACTGTTTCTATTTAACGAGAGTTATTGGAAGGTTGGATCCTGTATTAGGAGAGAATAAAAAGTGAAATAAGTTTTATTAGATTTGGATTGCGAAGGTTACTGCCCGTTGACTACAAAAGAACTTTCCATCTTATCCAAAGAAAATGTTGGGGGAGAGTTCAAAGGTGAGAAGAACATGTCGTCGTTGTTGGATGGTCTTGCAGGCTTAAACTCGTAAGGACCAGCCTTCGGACCCCAGACCTGCTTAAGTCAAAAATATAACCAGTAAGACACCTTGGTAGGCGTTCTGACACGCATTTTAATAGTGGATCCGACTGATGCATGAAGGTGGTATCACAATTAAAGATCTCACCTGATTTCCCCCCTCGTCGTATCCTCTGTCCCAAGTATGTATTTCGCCATTTTTGTGAATAGTGAGTTCAGACGAACAGTATAATGCACCACCCTGAAAAGGAAGAGCAGTGTTTAGTTTAATTGATTATGTATAGGTGAAACTAAAATTTTGTAAATCCCTCTAGTTCGCTATTTGTTGCTTTTTTTTTCAATTCAATAAACCACTGGAATTCATTAAATCTACATGAAATTAAGATAAAAGTTGAAGAGAAGTTCTGAGGATACCCATGTGTTAGGAAAGCCACCCGGCGGACATGTGCCTTCATACAGGCAACGCTTTGCACGTTCACAACGCGAGAGGTGAATAGTTGTCAGATGTTCTGCAATGTCCTGAAAAAGAGAGCGATGACAAAATGCAAAAATATTATTGAAACAAACAACTATTGTTCCTTCTCAGAGCATGTGGGATGTGGCCGATGCTTAACAACATTATAGGAAATAAACTTCTATAATAAATATCTACCATAAAAATTTCCAGTTGGACGGGAATCATAGCCTGATAAGTTAAAGGATACTACACTGCATATGGCTTTTCTCCTAAAAAATCAAGTTTCCTATCAAAGGTAAAGGTTAGCCACTAAATGAAGGTGTAAAGTAATACTCCTAGGGAGAACAATTAAACAGAATATAGTTACTAATTGCAATATGGCGTTAATAATTAAAAACCTTTGGCACCATGGTCCCTGTCTACTACGATTAGCTATGTGAATTTAACCATATCCATCAAGAACATCTGGTGAGATAATTGTAAATCTTCACTACGAAAGGGAACCTCTAATTTAGATCCACAGAGCTCCCCATAAGACACACAAAAATCTGTTGGCTCAAACCATCATGAATTTTTCTTTAACTGCCACGATTAGTGCATAGAAACTGGGTAATGACAACAAATATCTTCACATTTCTCCAGTAGAAAATTTGATTGCACAGAATAAATTTTAGTCGTCAATGTAGAGAACTAGTCAACAAAATTATTCATTACCCAGAACCTGTAGATTACATGATAAAAATAGGACATCCAAACATGATGATTATACTTGGCTTGTTTTTCAGGATTAATCTTTTTATACACAACACAAGCAATAATCATGCTAAAAGACAGATCGAAGCAAAAAATTACAGTAAAGTAAACCATACCCCAATGACCTCCTCAGGCTGTGGCCTTTGATCCCTTGGACGGTCACAAAAGTTTTTGTACTCCTCCACATCTCTTATTGCATATGAACTCAACTGCCCATCAAAAATATTTTAAAGAGTTAAAACCAAAAAAGATGAGTACATGAGCTTATTTCACTCTTTCTTAGCCCTCAACTTTCATTTGGCCCATTTTAGTCCACCTAGTTTAATTAGGTGTTCTATTGGCACTCAAAGGACCGGTTTGAGACACAATGATAAACTTCTGAGATAGCAACAGGAGCAAAATGACATATCTAATTGAATTAAAGGCCAAATTGAGAAAGAAAATTTGAGCTCCATGTCAAAATGAAACTAGTCCTAAGAATTGAGAACACAAATCAGAATATGTTAAGCAAGCAAAACAAATAAGGGAAACACAACTGTTTCTAACCTCAACATCACATTTCATCTCTTTTGGACAAGGCTTCACCATGTAAAATCTCTGTAGCAAGTAAAAAAATGGCAATCAGTTGACAGGTAGCATGTTAGTAAATTCTTAATCAATACCATAGCCTAGAGAAGGGTAAATGATGGATCAACTCATGAAATGCAAGAATTATCAACCTGGCATGCCATCTGTTAATTATAGTCATTCAAGCAAACGGATGCCTCTTAGAGACATTGGGGGTAAAAACTGTGACAAAAGTCAGTTGTACAGTATACTTCAAGTTAATTAACCATTTCAGACTTCCAAAACGTGACAAGGCAGAATCAATTATGCCAGTTTAGAAACCACCTATTATACCTTTGAAATGGTGACTACCTTGACAAACACCACACTAACCATGTAGATCTGAAGAAATGGAGCAACAGTCTCTACTAGAGAAATTATAATTGCAAACATTTTGCAGGAGGAGAAATACAGATTCAGGTAGAGCTAAAGAACAAAGAAATATCATGAAGTGTTTAGCATGACTCGAGGGGGAAATGCCCTGTAGAACAAGTCAAAAAGCTGTCATAGAAACAGATGCTTAAAATTCTTCTGGTGCAAATAATCAAGACGCATACTCAGACAAAAAATGAACTAGGTGAAGAAAGATTAGTATTCCTATGTAGCATGCTTCCAAACAAAGATTTAGCTTTCAATTTCCCTATAGAAGTTATCTTACTTGCTTGAGCAATTACCATTCAGCACCTAAACTCAGGTAGAATATTAATGGTAGATACAGTTATTCTCATCACCTATTTCAACCCTATGTTACTCAGACACAAGCATGAGTATCCGACATGAATCCAAGTGTCTGATATATCAATCTTAAAAAACTTTACACATGATCAATAAAAATATTAATTGTCCACTTACAAGGTAGGTGTCCAAGTGTCGTATATCAAAGCTTCAAATTCATAATGTTGTCAAATGGCAATTGACAAGAAGATAAGTAATCCAATCAACGTGCAACATCTATTTAACTAGCAAAGGAGAGATTTGAATGAACTAGTTAAAAATTATATACTTAAGAACATAGCACGTTATTTTCAAGAAGCAGTCAACATACTTGTCGAAAAGGTTTCTGGGGAGTCCTCCAAAATGCCTGTGGAAAGAAATTCAAGGAAAAAAAACTAATTTCAGTTTGAGAATATATGATAGGGGAAATAGGAAAAAAACATAAAGAAAATAGGTTGCAGAACATCAAAGAAAAATTAAGTGACCTGCTCAAAGTACAAAACCTTTGATCCATCTACCATCTCTGTCGCTGGGCATGTAATCATTCTGTTTTGGAGAAGTGTTAAAGAAGACTTAGCATAGTTAGGGTTGTAAACTAGCATAACCTGATGAACAAGATCAATAAGTACTCATTTATGCTTGTTTAATATGAAGGAGTATAAAATAAAATAAGCTTAAACACATGTTTAAGCTAGGAATGACTAAAAAAAGCAACCTTGAATGCTAGAGCGCTAGTCTCTTTAATGTCCATGAACAAAGTTTGTGAAACATACTTGTATACAAACTCATCTAAGACTCATCGATGATCTGATTTCTTTATGTTTATTCAAACATATAAAGAACAAAATACATTTATGTATTCATGACACTTTGTGTATAATAATTTTGATAGTCTACAAATTGTAAGGTTGTAATGTATTTTAAAAAACAATATATTATATAAATTCATAATAGTGTACATTATTTTCTTTGATAGATGACAAATTTTAAGGTCCCAAGTTATTCTAATAACAAATAATATAAATTTCATCTATTGGATCAAGTTTAAGATAACTTACAAGGACATCCTAATCTCTAATTGAGCTTAGTAAAAGCTCAATCTCAGTTTAAGGCTTTAAGCTTAGTAAGCTTTTAGTAAACAAGTCTGAACACAAAATACTATGCTTGGTAAATAATGAACCTGGTTCAAGCTCAATTATCTTTTTAAATGAAAAAGCATGAACATAATCAAGCTTCATTCATCTCATTTATAGCCATAGGCATGATCCTTGAAAATGATAATAGTGATATCTTTTCCAATAGGCAAGACTTAGCTTGCCAATTCTCATTGTCATTCACTTGTTTTGAACCATTTCTCAAAAGGAAAATCTATAATACAATTAAATCCTCAAAAAAATACGGTCTCAAATTAGTTCATGTTAAAAACAAGAAACGGATTTTTCTTTTCTTTTGGTATCTTACCTATTTTTTTCTTTTATGTTAACTCACAGTGGAAAGATAAGTAATTTGGCAAGGGAAGTGAACGAGGTTGATAAATTTGACCATTACAGAAGGGATTTGACAATCCAAACTATTTTAACGACTTGAATTTTAATGCACAAGATTAAAGAATGAATTCATGAAAAACACTGGATAGCAATTCAAGATTCACAGTCTCTTGGCCCAGACAAATAAACCGATCATGATATTGATAAACGAAACGTCTATGCGACTGGACGAAGACAAAGACATATGTGATTGGCCGTTAGTAGTATTCTTAAATTTCAGTGATCCTCACTTCAAACGTAATCAGGGGAGATAAAATGGTAAGCACAAGTTCACGATACGTGCTACTGGAACAGGAATTCGAATAAACATAAAAGGATAAAAACGAGGTAGAGAAATCTTGCCCGCACCTTATGTTGAAGTAATTGTCAGGATCCCTGCGAGCCTGTTCCCGAGAAAACTTCACAAGGAAGAAAAGGTCAAAACCGACCAGTTACCACGCCTTGCATATTCACCGTAACACAAAAAGAACCCCAGAAAGCAAGAAAGGGGAAACCGTGAGGGAACCTTCTCCCCGACGAGGGAATTCGTGACGGCGCCGGCGTGATCCCATCTGGTGGTGGACTTCCTCAGCCGCTTCAGCAAAAGGACGCCACCCAGTAACACCAGCGCCTTGAGGACCAGCCCGCGAGCACGACCAGGCCCAGTACCGGCGCTGCTGCTGCTCGACTCCGCGCTCGAGACCATCCTCCTTCTCCGGTGGCTCCAGAGGGTTTTCGGTTTGCTCTGCGAATTTTGATGTTTTCAAATCTGATCACGTGACAAGAGCCAGAGACGGAGATTGGAGAAGGATAAGGCCTTCTTTCTTACTGGGATTAATTCCCCTGCATTTTACTAATTAAGGAATTAGCAATAAGCATGTTTATGATTTTTTTTATCTTTATCAACGTATTTTAAAAGTAGAAATGAATAAAATATGACTATAATTTAACCATAGAAATAATTTTTCCTTTAAAAAAAACCTCACTTTCTTTATTATAATACTTGATTTCTAGATAACGATTGTCATCTAATTGATTATTATTATTGAAGGTGAAAATGATGGAATGCATATCTTTTACATTGTTTATATCCATTATAAAATAATAACAAATTGCAATTCCTCCGTGGAAAGTTTTCTACCCGAATAAATTTATTCTCATTCCTGTAAACTTTAGTTTACTTCACCTCCTTTTCAACCCTCTAATGCACAATAATTTACTTAATTATCTATATATTTTTTTTAGATAAAAAAATTTAAAATAAAATATAATTCCTTCAAAATTTAACAATAATTAATTAGAATCTAATATATTTTATATCAATTAGATAACTCCGATTAATTAAAAATCGATCGACATCAATCGATTTGTCATGAGAGAACATAAACGCTTATTATTTTTTATAAGTACAAAAGTTTCAAATAAAGTATAATTTTTTAAAAATTCAATACTATTTAACTAAAATTAAATATATATTTTCTATTAAATTAAGAATGATTTATTTACTACCTACCAATCGATTGAAAGTCATACTAATCAATTGACTTAAGTTGAATTGATTGGGAGTCATACTAATCGATTGACTTAGGTTGGATCGATTGGGAGCCTAAGTTAATTGATTGGTATGAGCTTTCAATCAATTGGTATGAGCTCTGAATTGATTGGTCAGACGGAAAAGAATCGTATTCAATTTGATAGAAAATACTATATGTTAGGATCTAGAGCGCTAAACACGCGGAAGCGCAGCGGAAAAATTACTAGATCCTCTTATCCAGCAGATCCATGCGAAGGAAATAAACATTGCATACAAACAATCTATATTAAGTTAGATGATAGGATTATACCCTTGATGCATGCACACGATCTCCCGACAGCTTGGATCTCAGCATGATCACACGTCCGCGCCTCTATGGTATCCACACGAACAAGCCTTGTCTTTGCTTGTCTCACAAACAAAGCAAGATGAAGAAGAAATCACAAGGTTGTACTAGCAACCACAATGGTGATTTCAGCCAAGAGGGGGAAGGAAGAAGAAGAAGAATGCCAAGGGTCTCAACACATGAAAACTCTCTTAAAAATCTTGAAAAATATCATCCAAAATGATATTTATAACCATCCCATAGTATACCAAGAGTCTCCACCCTTTCATCTTCTAATCTAATGGCTCAAAATTAACCATTCAATCCAATGGTTCAATTTTGACCATTCAACTTCCTTGGTGAACTCAAGTTCACCCAATGAGTCCAACCCATTGATTCTCAAGCAACTCGACTCAATCCAACAATTGGATCCCTTTGAGTCTAACTCAATTAGTCAAATTCGGATTACACTTAATCCATTGATTCATCACATGAACCCATCTCCATATCAACTTGTTCTTTGTGTGCGACCCTGTAGGTTCTCGTAACGTTGGCAATGCACTCAAATCAATATTTGCGATACATAAACAATGAGTGGCATCTAGCAAAGCATCATTGCTACCCAAGTGACAAGAAAGTCGAGATCCGACCTAACCTGTCCGTGGCTATTATCTTGTATGACTTGATCCCTTTATCCTTGATATCCAGATTGATCAATGAATCATAGACTGTGTCATTCTCTTATCGATCTTTGTGTTTATTGATCTCCAAGTAGACACACTTAAACAAATGAGCTCAATATCTCATATTGACTGATTTACGTATGGTGTCCTACTAATCAAGGGGCCCACAGATATCGCTTCCGTCATATGAAAGGGATAGATCTCATCTACATCACTCACATCCGTCTGCATAATTTATTGCATGCCCAGTGATCTATTTTATAGTCCATTCTGTTACGGGTGACGTTTGACGATACCAAAGTATACAACTCCTTATGTAGGGAACCGTAGTGGCTTCAGTCTAAGGTCTATTCATACCAATAGTCGCATGAGAATATTTATGGCATTCATACGACGATCCATGAAACATTCTCATAGCGGATCATTTAGTGTATATTCTTTAATATATACGTATGTGTCAACCTGATATCTCATATTCATGACTTGTGATATCAAGTCATCCGTTGACCTACATGCTAGTCTCAACACATTAATATTGTCTTTGTATATTAATGCTCGGCTAGGAATAGTTAAGAGTAGTGTTATTTACAATATCTCACTATCAATTCAACCAATTAATATACTGTAGATAAAAATATACTACCTAAGGATATTATTATACTTATTCAATTGACACTGAACTAAAATAAATATAATAATCATCTTTGTCTTTTATTAATAATGATATATGATACAAAATGAGTCTTTTACAATCATCTCATAATTGATATAAAGTTAATACTAACAATATATTCTAGTTTGAATGTGTTGAATTTAGATGGAATTGTATCTCATTTTAGATTTTTTTTTATCTAAAAATAGAATAATTTGATGAATCAATGTACATTAAGGAGTTGAAGCACATAAAAGTTTGTATGTAAAGAGTGACAATAAATTTTGATAGGGGAGGAAGTTGAATTTACATGTAAAAAGTATAAGGTAATTTGTCCATAAAATAATAGATAGACGGTGATTATTTATTATTTATTTTTTTATTCGATTAAAATTAAATAAAATAAAGTTTCCTTTTCTTCCTCATTCCTCCCCAACAAGCTCATAAAGGGCATTTGAAGCAAAAAATTAGAACCATTCGAATTAATCTTGAATTTAAATTATTTTGAGTTATAGTTTAATTCTACCAACTAGGATTGAATTCGAATTTTATTTCAAACCGAGTCAAAAATTACTTATATTTGTGAAATTCGAATCGAATTAGAAAATCACGTATATTTTTTAAACTCGAACTCGAATATTACTATTTTTATACTATTCTGGTCCATTTGATTCACATTCCCACTAAACCGATTGGGAAGAATAGATCGACAAGACCTAAGGGCCAAACGAAATGCTTGATCTTGTCGTATCAAATGGCTCGATTGGACTGATTGATCAAACCAAACTTGTTCCAATCTTAATCACGTCACAGGCATGATACAAATTTAAAATTTTCATTCTTGAACTGTGTGCTAACCTAACAATTGGACCAAAATCATGTAGAACAACAATGAGAGGCGGATTTACAGTAGGGACCGGAGGACCACATCCCCTCGACTCAAAACACAACCTCAACGTAAGTCTCTGACAGTGAGAAGACGAGAAGGAATTTGGGAGAGAAGGGTACAGAGAAAGGGAAGAGTCAAGAGGGAGGAAAAAAACATCTTGTCCTTTTTTTTTTTTTTGCTTATTTATTTGTTTAATCGATTAAATAATTTAATCATTAAATAAATTATTTAATTTCAAAAATTGAAATTTCTAGAGAGAGAGAGTAGACGGAGAGTGCGTAGGGCGAAGAAAGAGACATTTCTCTCACTTTTCTCTTTTTTTTATCAATTAAATAAATTATTTAATTTTAAAAGTTAAAATATTTTAAAAGGATTTGTGATGATGAAATAATTTCAGCACGTGGTTATCTGTATTTATGCCCAATTTCATATTCATCCCTTACATTTCAATAAATTGTCTAATTTTCATCATAAATTATATGTCCACGAGATCTGTTTGTTGTGTCAATTGATTTGAATACTTTTGCATCATGATAAATTTAAGAATTCTTTAATCTTCAAGGGCAATTTGAAAAACAACCCTACAACCGAAGAATTTATCAACATAAAAATAAAAGACAACAATTAACATAAACTTCCATACAATTGCATAGCATAGAGAATTAAGAACCAGAACTCGTTAATTTAATATTATTTATGTTGACTTATAGGAAGAAACCAATGACAAAAACAGGCTTTCAAAAGGCCAACTACTTACATAAGTTCATAAAGAGCAATTATTCTTAATTTAAAATTAAGAAAAAAGAAATCTCCAGCATCATATAAGAAATCCATAATTTACTCCTTCAAACCTTACATGATTTTCTCCAATCTAAGATTGCCACATGTGGTGGGATATTTGCCACATGATGTCGCGGAATCGAAACTTAGGGTAGTCGGGGCGTAAATCTCCGGTCCCTGTGTAACTCACCCCACCTACCACATGCTTGCTCAGGATGTTGTGATTTACCTCCCTCGTGATGACCTTGGGTCGGGTGCGACGGGGGCGCTGGGGGCGAACGATTTCACCTTTTTATCACATGATTTTCTCCAATCTAATCAACAGATTTCTTCTTCCATATCTACCCTAATGTGCTATGAAAACCTTTATTTCTCCCGATTTCTCAAATTGAAACCACAATCAATGCCGTCGAAACATAAAACAAAGTTTTGAAATCTTTTTCATGATATAGCAATTCAACAGGAAACGAAAGCCATGACATCAACAAATAGGGGGAAAAAAAGTAAGATGAAATACAAAAGTTGCCTACTTTACAAGCTATAAAAACAAGTGACAAAGAGATGAATTTCTTTTGATGGAAGAAATAGAAAGATCTCTATCCTCTAAAGAGGAGACGATAACTAAAGAAGAAAAAATCTTGATAACTCTAAGGATGGTCACTCTCTTTATAGTCCATCAACTCTCCATGGAAGATGAAGAGATGAGTGTCTCTTCATCTCTCCAAGGAATATAAAGAGATATGTGTCTTTTCACGTCGCAAAGGAATATGAAGAGATAAGTATCTCTTCATCTCTCCAAGGAAGATGAAGAGATATGTGTCTCATCATCTCTTCAAGGAAAATGAAGATATGTTAGTCTCATCATAATCATATTAATAATAACATTTGATCTTATCAAACTTTAGTTGTCAATTCACTATTTGATCATATCAAACTTTGTTCGCTAAATTCAACTACTTGGATTTTGTCTTTCTCAACGGGAAATAAGGAAATGAATATTTGTGTGACCCTCAATGGTTCAGAGATACAGCTAATCAAGAGTTCACAACTCTTTGTGATTCAGGACTATACTCATCCTGTATACGGACATATCCTTAATAGCCTCATCCTATGATCAACTACTTGATTATATGATGTCAAAACTAATTTTGATTAACATCCAACGAATCATGATAAGAGTGTCTAGTAGCACCGCCCCATGACTCCCTAGGTTTCCTTGAATAGTGCTTGCATGAAACAATCGATTATGGTTAATGTACAGTCCAATTTCTTCATCTCATATATCCTAGTCGTATTTACAACTATTGGTACATCGATGGTTATATATTGATTTGATAACCATATGATGTTTCTTATAGTGACATCGTATGTGCAACTAGAAAACTCCTTTCTTAAAGTATATCTTACAACTCTGATCAGAAACTTTATATACTATAGAACAATACATTACATAAGATATCCACACCCGCGGATGTGTGGTGAATCCCTGATTACAATGCACTAACTCCTATATATTTCATTACTACACCCAATCTCACCACCTAGTGACCCTAATAGAGTCGGTAAATGAGTCAAAGTGCAGCTCGAATATATAGAGCCTCAGTGTTGCCCCAGGTTATAAGGATTACTAGTACAACTACAACCAAGGACTTATCCACTTAATAAATGATAACCACTTGAAAAGTCTGTGTGAGGGTTGTTGGATGAACTCATCGTATAAGAATCCATCTATATGCTTAAACATCTCTATGTCATTATCAATGAAACATAGTACACTACATCACAGATGCTAGTCTTTAACTTGAGTGACCTTTTATCCTTATTTATTAGGCACCCCAATTGACTAGGAATATGTTTAGAATATCTATAAATATTGATGTATTTCATGATGATCATCATATGTACCACTACATCTCACTATAATATATTCAAGGACTTTATCTATGCATCTAACATGAGTATAAAGATAAAGTAAATGTCATATTGAATTGAATTATAATAAAGTAAAGAATATTTATTTACAAGAGTTAATAAAACCTTAGCCAAAAGTTGGCTTGTAGGGCACCTACTCTAACAAACTCCCACTTGCCCTAATGCCAACTACTTACGAGTCTTAAACCCATCAATTCACGATGCTTTTCAAATGACAATCCTGGCAAGGGCTTTGTAAGTAGATCAATAATGTCATATGTAGAGGGAACTTTCTCGACTGTGATGTCACCTCTTCCCACAATCTCTCGGATGATGTAAAATTTTCTTAGTATATATTTGGTTCGATGATGAGATCTTAGTTCCTTTTCTTGTGCAATAGCAGCAATGTTATCACAGTGAACAGGGATTTGATTAATTCCATTTGGAATAACACCCAGCTCTTGAATGAAATTTCTCACCCAAACTGTCTCCTTTGCTGTTTTTGAAGCTGCAATGTATTCTGCCTCAATGATGAATGTAAGTACCTTGGGTTGGTTTTGATGTGGTCAACCAAGTCAAGTTAAATCCTGTTATATTTTGATCATTGTATCTAAGTGTGCAGAAACTTAGTGTAAAATACTAAAAAAAATATTTATAAGGATTAAAATTCAAACATAATTTAATTTATTTAGAAAAAATAAATTTAATTTGATGAGAATTAAGAGTGAAATATTTTATATGAATTTATAAATTTTTGTAGAATTTTAAAATGAATATTTAGATATTTCATATGGATAAATGAATTAGGTTTTTTTAAAATCTACTTTGAATATCCATTTAAATGAGACAATGTTTAGTTTCCTAAAATAAATCCATTTATATTTTTCCTTAAACCTAACTTCGCCTGTGCCCTTCTCTTGGGCGTCGCACCTCTTCCCATGCCTCTTCTCAGTGCCTCACTGCTATGACATCGTAGCCGCCATCATCAGCCGACCACTGACCCTGTCTAACGTTGACGCCTCATCCCTCGCCTCCCACTACCCCATCCTTGCTAGCGTCGCTTGATATCCTCCATCTTTGTTTATCCCCATTAGAGTTCGGCCTCAACACGATGACCAAATCGCGGTTGCTCTCTTCGTGCTATCAGGGCGCAATCTCTACGCGTCATCTTCGTGTTTTCTTCCACAGCAGACTGTCATTAGGACCCCACCGTGAGTAGATCGTCAACACCGTCTGCTCACCGCCCCCGCCTTCCTGCTCATCGTTACCTCCTTCCTGCTAACTATCGTCACCTCTAGCCTCGGTGGCACTGCAGACCACCTGCCACCTACCGTGGGGAAGCCACCGTCGCTTAACAGCTGGAAATCTAGTAAAGCTCAATTTAAAGAGATTTATTGTTTGAATAAGTAGGTATGGATTTAATCAGTTCTGATTTAATGGATTAGGGTAATTGATCAATTTATTGACCTGAAATCTTGATCGCAGGTTAAGTGAAATTATTTTATTTAAATTCTGATCATGCGTAGGTAGGTTGATGAGTAGTTCATGCTTAATCAATTAAATTGATAATATTGCTAATCAGATTAGGGATTACCTAATTAAATTGTAGATTGATTAATGAATGAATCAACCTATGAGTATATTAATGGGCTAATAAATTGACTTAATTGTATTACTAGAATTATTCCCGTATTTAGTGTTATCTCATGTCTTGTACTTGTAAGATTTGAGCATGAGGCAGACTATTGACGTGAAGATTATTAGAATGATCTACAATCTAGGTGGATAGTTTTTTCTTGTTCTCTTTTAAATTCTTTATACTTGGTGCATGTTTTTTTTATTGTTATGATAGTATACATAACTTACCTTGACCCTATGTTTGATTGATCCCTGATAATGATACTTATTCTGCTTGCTCTTACACCTTGTTTGTAAATAACTTAAGTCATGGAATTGAATTGAATTCCATTATGAATTGAATTCCATAAGGAATTGAATTCAATTCTCATGTTTGGAATGAATTGCAACTTAAGTTATGGAATTCTTATGTTTTATCATTTTATCCTTCTCTCTTTTTTCTTTTCTTTTTTTACAAAGAAGAGAGAATGAGGGCACAATGGACATAATATGGAGAATTGAATTCCCTATCTAAATCACACATAAAGAGGTGTGATTTACTTTTGCCTTGTTTGATGGAATTGGAATTGAATTCCATATCAATTCTTAGCTAAAAAATCATTCCAAAGCATGGAATTCAATTCCAATTCTAAAAGGAATTGAATTCCATATCATTCCAAACAGGCTGTTATATTTATTCTATTGGGCATCTATGCAGTCTCCTTGTTATTATGTTTGATTGTTTATACATGTACAATACCTTTAGACAGTGATATAACTAGTGGCGTGTACGCTAGAATATGGTAATGTTTATTCCTTGTCTTTATTAGTTGGATACTTGTAGACTTTGACTACCTACGGAACCATCCGTGGTAGTGTGTTCACCCATAGTCCATAGCTAGATAGCTATGTGCATGCTCTGTCTATCCACGGGATCATCCGTTGTAGAGTATTCTCCCGCAAGCAGTGGTCATGAGTCTACCCATGGGATAATCCGTGGTAAAGTATTTTCCTACAGACTGTGACGTCTTACATGCCCTGACTAACAGTCCAATTGCAGACACTAGCTGTTGCACAATTGTTATATGTATAATGTAATGAGCTTTGAGACTTAGTCTCTCCACCTAAAGCAAATCAGTACTAAGCACCAAATGGATTTTTTTGGAATAAGTTAGTAATAAGTACCAAATGATAAAGGTAAAATAATAAGAAATAAAGGTAGATTAGTGTTAAGGGGTTTAGTCAAGTAGAAGAGTTAGATTATAACAAAACTTATGCTCCAGTAGCTAGACTTAAATCTGTAAGAATGCTACTAGCTTACACAGTATATAAAAGATTCAAGCTCTACCAAATGGACATTAAATCCACATTTCTAAATGGACTAATCAAACAAGAGGTCTATGCAGGTCAACCTCCAAGATTTGAAAACTTAAATTATCTTAATCATGCTTTTAAACTTAAGAAAGCTTTATATGACCTTAAACAAGCTCCTAGGGCTTGGTATGAAAGACTATCGACATTCCTAATATCAAAAGGGTTCAAACAAGGTCGAATTGATTCAACCCTTTTCGTAAAGACCCTTCAAATAAAAATTTTCATAGCCCAAGTATATGTCGATGACATATTATTTGGCTTAACCAGTTTAGGATTTTTAAAAGAATTTATAACCTTAATGGAAAAAGAATTCGAAATGAGTCTAGTCGGTAAGTTAACATTTTTCCTAGGTTTACAAATAAAATAATCTAAAGATGAATTATTAAATTTTTCCTTTAGCGACATGATCCCTAACAAAATGATATTTAATTTCTATGTATTTGGTTCTTGAATGATATACTGATTTTTTAGTTAAATTGATTGAACTTATATTGTCAATAAAAATTCAACATTTTCATATTCTAAGTCAAAGATTTTTAAAGTATGCATCATCCATAGAAGTTGTGCAACACATTCACCCATAGTTATGTACTCAGTCTCAATAGTTGATAAAACAACATAATATTACTTTCTACTAAACTAGCTGACTAATGATGATCCCAATAATTGGCACTGCCACTTGTGCTTTTTTTTTTGTCTAGCTTACAGTCGACATAATTTGAGTTAGAAAATTCTAAGAGTTCAAAACTAATTATTCTAGGATACCACATGCCTACATTGATTGTGCCTTTCAAATACCTAAAGATTCTATTGACACTTATCAAATGAGATTCTTTTGCACAAGTTTGACATCTTGCACACATATTAATTGCAAACAAAATATCTAGATGAATTGCAGTTAAATATAGTAGACTACTTATTGTATTTCTATAATATTTTAAGTCAACAAGTTTTCCATTTGGGTCACTAAGTTGGTATTAGTTGTCATTGGTGTGTTTATTTCTTTAGTGTTTACCATTCTAAAATTTTTAAGTTGCTCGTTTCTATATTTTTGTTGATGTACATAATTTCCATTTTTTATTTGTTTTATTTGTAAACCTAAGAAAAAGGTTAACTTGCCGACTAGAGTCATTTCAATTTTTTTTCTATTAAGGTTATAAATTCTTTTAAAATCCTAAATTGGTTGAGCCAAATACTATGTCATCAACATATATTTACGCTATGAAAAATTTTGTTTAAAGGGTCTTTACGAAAAGGGTTGAATCAATTAGACCTTGTTTGAATCCTTTTGATATTATAAATGTCGATAGTCTTTCATACCAAGTCCTAGGTGCTTGTTTAAGATCGTATATATAAAGCTTTCTTATGTTTAAAAGTGTGGTTAGGATAATCTAAGTTTTCAAATCCTGGAGGTTGATCTACATAGACCTCTTGTTTGATTAGTCCATTTAGAAATACAAATTTGACGCCCATTTGGTAGAGCTTGAATCCTTTATATACGACGAGCGTATTCACCTTTTGACACCATGAATTCTTTATATACTACATAAGCTAGTAACATTCTTTTAGATTTAAGTCTAGCTACTAGGGCATAAGTTTTATTATAATCTAATTCTTCTACTTGACTAAACCCCTTAGTACTAATCTATCTTTATTTCTTATTATTTAACCTTTATCATCTAACTTATTTAAAAAAAAATCCATTTGGTGCTTATTACTGATTTATTTTTAGGTGGAGATACTAAGTCTCAAAGCTCATTACCTTTGAATTGAGCTAGTTCCTCTTGCATGGCTATAACCCAATCTGGATCGGGTAAAGGCTCATCTATAATTTTTTGTTCTATTTTCGATATTAGTACAATTTGACTTATGTTTCTAAGGGCTGATCTAGTTTGAATCCTTAGACTTGGTCACCTAACACATATTCGATTGGGTGGTTTGGATTAGTTCTTAATGTTTGTGTATTAATTAGATTGGGTCGCATAATGTTTGAGTGTTAATTTCTTGTTGTTGTGGATTTTGTTCATCTTCTTCTTGATTAATAATTGATGTTTCATTAACTCCCCCTTATCATTTCCAAGTGAGTCAAAAATTATTTTTTGATTTTGATTTAGATTGAGATCTTTAGAATTAGAATTTTTATCAAATGTTACATTCATTGTTTCTTCTATTCATAATGTACTATTGTTATAAATTCTATAGGCTCTACTATTTACTGAATAACCTAGAAAGATTCCATTTATGGTTTTAGAGGTAAATTTGCCTAAGTTTTCATGTGTGTTTAAGATGTTTACATTACATCCAAATACTTTAAAGTATTTAATGTTTGGAATTTTATTAAGATAAATTTCATAAGGTGTTTTATTTTGTCTTTTGTTTATTATAATTTTATTATGGACGTAGCATGCCGTGTTAACATCTTCAGCCTAAAAATAGTTGGGTAAGTTAAATTCATTTAACATTATCCTAGTGGCTTCTTGAAGTGAATGATTTATTCTTTCTATTATGATATTTTGTTGAGGTGTTTCGGGACACGAGAATTCTCTATGATAGCTAATCCTGTCTGAGAACTTACGGGATGAAGCGCTGGGGGACAATGAATGATGGTGAATAATGACCCTGTTGTCGACGAACAAGAGAGGATCTGAGAAAACCACAACGGACCTCACTAGAGCCTAAAAGAGAAATGATAGATCCGAGAAAATCAAAGCGGGTCTATAAAGAATGCCTCACAAAAATGAACTCCAGCGAGGTGCCTCTGTGAATCTGTGGAGACTCAGCAACCCAATAGATGATCTCTTTTTCCTGCGCACAATGAGACCAACCAACAAAGCGTTAGTGATCTAAGGCTGGGGTGGAAATTCCTAACAAGGCCCTCCGACGCTCATGTTAGTCTCCGGCGAGAAGAAGAAGTAGCGTGGAAGAAGATGAAAATTAGGGTTTGATTTTGATGCAATGTGTATGTTTGTGTACCTTGCCAGTGGAGAGGATTCCCCTTTTTATTCCATCTTATTTAACCTCCACAGTCATGAGGTGGACCCCGGTTTGTTAAAGTTTGTTAAGAGATGACGTAAGCCAGAACTGTAATAATAGTTTAAGGAATCTTTTTTTTACCCCAGATGTACCTTCTTTGTCATTTAGCATATCTGTGGAGACATCTAGAAGTTATTTGCTGCCAAATTAATTAAGCTATCATATGATCAAATATTACTATGGTTCACCTGTTACATACAATTGGTTAGTCACATAAACCCATTCTGTATATATGAGGAATATCTTCTATATGTACTAGTCTCAACCGATGTTTTCTACTCGATTGATTATTTATACCCGACCAGGACTTTACTATTATAAATATGCCAGAAATCATGTAAGGTTGAAGACCTTTATGCTCGATCTACTTTTCATACTCAGCCGGGCTTTGCCTACCGAACTTAGATGTTTGGTCGGTCTATTATGTTCGTTCGGTCTCTATCTGTTGTGCACAAGGTTAAGAACTTCTACATTCAACCGACTCTCTATGCTCGGTCGGTTATTTATGCCCAACCAAGCACTCGTATTTGATTGATCTTTGCTTACCAAACTCGTATGCTCAAATGACCCTACCATGCCTCGGATCGCCTAAGGTTAAACTTTCTTTATACTGAGTCGATCCTTTATACCCGACCAGCCATATATACTCGGTCGGTCTTATATATTCGAACGGGCTCCGTCTGCCGGTCTCATATGCTCCGCAGATCCACTATGCTCGACCGGTCTATGGAGCTTGGCCGGTCATGCCTTACCAATCGATGTTAATCAGTCAGGCGCATACAAGTCTTCTCGCCCGGTCCTCCCTCGGTCGGTCTTTACTTGCCGATCTTATATGCTCGGTCGGTCTATTACATTCGATCGATTTTTGTCTGTCATACGTGTAGCGACCCCCTTACTTGGTCAGACCCTTTCCAGGCGGCCCGTCATCTCACTCTTTTCATCCTTCCTTGTCCTTATTGCCTCCTTCCTTTCTCCTGCAAAGGGTCCACTTATCATAACCCATATCACTAGTCTTTCCTTCAAGTCTAATCGAAGGAGGTATAGCTGATTGATTAGACCTAAGTCTATTTCTGACCTCTGTTGAATAAGTGTAAATGGAGAAGAGATGGAAGAGAAGAGACTCCATTGTGAATGAGACTTTAGTCCCACATTGGAAGTTTCAAGGTATTTTTGTTAGTTTATATTGAGGATGTGAACAAATGCATGGGGAGAGACTCTCTCTTATGCGTGGGTGCGCAGGGGGGGTGTAAATCCAGGGTCCGGATTGCACTGAACCATGTTGACTGGTGTGCGGGCACGATCTGCGTGCGTCGAATGTCAGACCGGTCGGGGTAAAATTCGCCAAAGTGGAATAACTAACATTTTGCTACATAAACCTTTTGCTGCTGTGTAACGGATGCATTAAATTTGAGATTAATGCAGAATCTAAACGTTCGAGTAATAATAAGTGAAACGGTAGACGTTTCACTGCTCGGCTGGTAATGGTCATTAACGCCTATATAAGGAGGCTGCGATCACAGGCAGAGAGTACATGCAACGAAGCAAGCAGAAGCTCTCCGCCTCATTTCCCTCCTCTGTCGTGCAACTCCTGCTCGGCGAAGTGCCCGTGGTAGCGATCGGGTGCCACTCAGTTCGCCGTGCCCGCTAGTGCTTGGTGGAGTTCACGGTTAGACCGTTGTATCCTGCGAAACATACGACCCGAGTAAGTCTCGAAGCACAACCGGAGGTGGGGGTGAATCTATTTCAAGGAAACTGCTACTCTTGCAGGCCTCGGTCAATCCGCTCTTTGCTCAACTGATCCGCCATTTGCTCGGCCGACCTACCCGCTCGGCCGATCCGCCATTTTCTCGGCCGACTCGCTCGCTCGGCCGACCCGCCCTCTGCTCGGCCGATCCGCTCTCCTCTCTACTGACCTGTCTGCTCGGTCGATTCGCCTTCTGCTCGGTCGATCCGCTCTCCTCTCTGCCGACCTGTCAGCTCTGCCGATCCGCCATCTGCTCGGTCGACCCATCTGCTCGGCCGATCCGCTCTCCTCTTCGTCTACCTGTCCGTTCGTCCTATCCGACATTTGCTCGGCCGACTCATCTGCTCGGCCGACCCGTTTGATCGGTCGATCCGCTCTCCTCTTTGCTGACCTGTCAGCTCGGTCGATCAACCCGCTCGGCCGATCCGTCGTCTGCTCGGTCGATCCGCCCTCTGCTCGGCCGACTTGCCCTCTTGGTCGATCCGCCATCTGCTCGGTTGATCCGCCCTCTGCTCGGTCGACCTGCCCTCTTGGCCGATCTGTCCTCTCGTCCGACCTGCCCTCTCGGCCGATCCGCCCGCTCGGCAATACAGACTAGCGGCTCGGCCAATCTTCTTGCTCGGCAATTCTTCGACTTGTAGCAGAAACCAGCCCCTGCTGGCAGCCTAAGATTATCCTCTCAGGTCATCTTTACTGTAAGTTGAATTTAATTCAGAGCAGTTTAAATTCAGCTAATACCCTGTATATCTCCGACAACAGATTGTTTGTGTCCAACAATCTTGAAACAGATTTGATTATGTTGAGATGGCCACGGAACGAAATGTTGAGGTGCAACAGACTCTACACGTGCAGGCCTCCTCCACCCCGATTGGAATTGTGCCAATCAGTCATGGGGAAAAGCTAGAGAAGTTCAGTGGACTGAACTTCAAGAGGTGGCAGCAGAAGATGTTCTTCTACTTGACCACGCTCAATCTAGCTCGGTTCTTGACCGAGGACCCTCCCAAGCGTGCTGAGGATGCTGATGCGTAAACCATCAGTACAGTAGAGGCATGGAATCATTCTAAATTCCTTTGCCGAAACTATATCCTCAACTGCCTTGCCGACTCTTTGTACGCCGTGTATAGCATGAAGAGAATAACTAAGGAGTCGTGGGAGTCCCTGGATAAGAAATACAAGACGGAGGATGCAGGAGCAAAGAAGTTCATCGTGGGTCGATTCCTGGACTACAAGATGGTTGACTCTAAGACGGTGATCAGCCAAGTCCAGGAGCTTCAGGTGATCTTACACGAGATCCACTTAGAAGGGATGGTTCTGAGTGAAACCTTCCAAGTGGCTGCTATCATTGAGAAGCTGCCTCCCGGATGGAAGGACTTCAAGAACTACCTAAAGCACAAGCGGAAGGAGATGAATGTGGAAGAACTCATTATTCTACTTCGCATCGAAGAAGACAACAAGAGTTCAGAGAGAAAACTGTTCTCTCAGGCTACTGTGAAAGCCAACGCCGTCGAGCATGGTCAAAGCTCGAAATGGAAGAACCCCAAATCTTCCAAGATGGGGCTCAAAGGAGGCATCAACAGGAAGTTCTCTCTAGGAAGTGCTTCAATTGTGACAAAGTGGGTCACAGATCTTCGGAGTGCAGAAAACCGAAGAAGAAGCAAGAGGCCAACCTGATTGAGGGACCAGAAATGGACGATCTCTGCGCTGTGGTCTCTGAGTTGAACTTGATCGGTTCAAACCCGTGATAATGGTGGATCGATACTGGAGCTACCTGACATATCTGCTACAATAAGGAGTTGCTCCACAACTTTGAAGAAGTCACTGGAGATAAGCTGTTCATGGGGAACTCAGCAACCGCGAACATCATGGGCCAAGGAAAGATGGTGTTGAAGATGACTTCGGGTAAGGATCTCACTCTGAACAATGTGTTGTATGTTCCGGAGATTCGAAAGAATCTAGTGTCCGGATCACTGTTAAGCAAGCATGACTCTCGCATTGTCTTTGAGTCGGACAGAGTTGTATTGTCCAAGAATGGAGTGTTTGTAGGAAGGAGCTATGTATCTGATGGGTTGTTTAAGCTCAATGTAATGACGATTATGCTTAAGATAAATAAAACTGAAAGCTCTTCCACTTATATGCTTGAGTCTTCGTGTTTATGACATGGTAGACTAGGACATGTTAACTACGATGTATTGCGTATATTAATTAATATGCAAAGCATGCCTACATTCCACCTTGACCCAAAATATAAGTGTGAGATTTGTATTGAAGCGAAAATGACAAGGTCATCCTTTCAACATATTGAAAGAAGTAATGAACCACTTGACCTAATCCACGCTGATGTGTGCGACCTAAAAGGTACGCCAACACGTGGTGGTAATAAATACTTCATCACTTTTGTAAATGATAATACAAAATATTATTATGTGTATCTTCTCAAAAGTAAGGATGAAGCTATAGAGAAATTTGCTTTCTATAAAAATGAGGTTGAAAATCAACTTAATAGGAAAATTAAGTTGGTTCAAAGTGACCGAGGCAATGAATATGTGTTACCGTTCACTGAGTTATGTGCTGAACATGTGATCAGACACGAAACAACAACTCCTTATACTTCTCAGCAAAATGAAGTTGTTGAGCGAAATAATTGAACTCTAAAGGAGATGATGAATGCTCTTCTATTGAGCTCTGGATTACCAGAGTTTATGTTGGGGGGATGTGTTAATAACTAATTACCTTTTAAATAAGGTGCCCCGAAAGAAAATAGATAAGAACCCTTATAAGTTATGGAATGGAAGACAACCGTCCTACAAATATTTACGAATGTGGGGGTGTCTTGCCAAAGTGTTGGTGCTTGATCTGAAAACGATTAAGATAGGAGCAAAGACTATTAATTGCATATTTATTGGATATGCACAAAACAACACTGCATAAAGATTTTGTGTGTATGAGTCATACATACCGGAGATACACAAGAACTCGATAATCGAATTGAGAAATACCTCGTTTTTCGAGCATGTATTTCCGTATAAGACCCGAGAGGATGTTAGCTCCTCAAAACGGGTAAACGAAATACAAGGCGAAGAAGAAGATGATGATGATGAGGAGCCCATGGAGGTTGAGCCTAGATGGAACAAAAGAGCTCGGGTAGAAAAATCCTATGGATCAGATTTTATCACTTTCACGTTGGAAAGTGAGCCCCGAAGTTACTCAGAAGCTGTAGGTTCTTCTGATGGATCTCATTGGAAAGAGACAATTGCATCTGAGATAGAATCTATCTTGTAAAATCACACTTGGAAACTTATGGATCTTCCTCCGGAAAGTAAACCACTAGGTTGCAAGTGGATCTTCAAGAAAAACATGAAATCAGATGAAACAATCAATAAATACAAGGGCAGATTGGTAATCAAAGGATACCGACAACGAGAAGACCTTGATTACTTCGATATATACTCTCTAGTGTCGAGAATAACTTTCATTAGAGTATTGTTGGCTATTGCCGCTCTATGAAATCTCGAAATACATCAAATGAATGTAAAGACAATATTTCTAAACGGGGATTTAGAAGAGGAAATCTACATGAACCAACCTGAGGGGTTTTTTGTGTTAGAGAGAGCCCTAGAGCCAATCATATGATGATTGTTGTATGGACTCGATGTATCATATTCCTATATATTTATAAAGGTATTTCTTTATAATTATTATATTTATTTGTATTGGTGCCAAATAACTAAGTATAATAGCGTCCTTGAGTAGAAGGTTCTTATCTATATCAATCGATTGATTGAATTGATAGTGAGATGATATAGAAAACACTACTCTTAATTATTCCTAGTCAAGTATTAACATTCTGGGACAATGTTAATGCGATGACACTAGCATGTAGGTCAACTCGATGACTTGATCTCACAAGTCATGGATATAGAGATATCAAGTTGACACATGGGTATGCATTGGAAAATGTATACTGAATGACTCGCCATGAGAAAATATCATGGATCGTTATATAAGTGTCATATACTTTCTCATGTGACTATTAGTATGACTATCAATTCTTGGACCTGAAATCACCATGGTTCCCTATATAAGGAGTTGCATACTTTGGTTTCGTCAAACGTCACCCGTAAATGGGTGGACTATAAAGACGACTATTGGGTATGTAACAAATTATGTCGAGGGATGTGAGTGATGTAGATGACATCTATCCCTCCTATATGACGGAAGTGACATCATGATTCTTGATAAAGTGAGACCACTAAGTGCATGACCATGCCCAAATGAGTCAATATGAGGTATTGAGCTCATTTGATTAGAGTGAGTCTACTTGAAGTTCAATACATAGATTGATTAGAGAATGACACGGTCTATGCCTCAATTAATCAATCTAGATGTCAAGGATAGAAGGACATTGTCACATATTGTGAGAGTCACAATTAGTAGTCACAAAAGTGATGTTGGATCTCAACATTCTTATTACTTGGGTAGTAATGATGTGTTGCTAGATACCGCTCATTACTTATGCTTTTAAATGAGTTTATGAGCATTGTCAACGTTACAAGAACCTATAGGGTTACACACAAAGGGCAATTAGATGGAGATTAGGTTCATATGATGAACCAAGAAGATTAAGTTCATGTGATGAACCAAATTGGATTAAGAGTAATCCAAATTAGACTAATTGAGTTGGACTCAATTTGATTCATGTGTCCAATGAGTCTAATTTAGATTATGATTTATTGAGTCAATTTAAATTAATGAATAGAAATTCATTAAATTAAATTAATTTGAATCAAAGGTTGGATTTGATCAACCATTAGAGATAAGAGGTCAAGTTTGACTTGACTTGAGAGGGAAGATGAAGGGTCAAGTTTGACTTGCCAAATGCCACCTCATTGTGACTTGGCATGGGGCCGACCAATGATGATGATCCACATCATCAAGACTACATCAAGTGTGTGCTACCTCATGAGGGAGACCAAGAGTCATGACTCTTGGTATTTTACATGGAGGTTTAAAAGCCTCTAAAAGTGGTCGACCACATTGTGGGTGAGTGAATGCATTTTTGTGTGCTCATTCAAGGCATCATCTTCTTCCTTTCTTCTTCTTCTTTTTCTCTCCCTCTCCTCCATTGCCGAAACCCCTTGAGAGTGCTAGCACACTCTATGTGGGTTTTCTCCACCATTTGCCCGTGTGGATACTTGTAGAGTAGTGTTCACTTGACACTCTACGAGATTCAACAACTTTTGGACGAGCGGGATAAGCGAAGGGCTTCGCTATAAAGGTATAATCTCTACCATGTAGATCTTGTGTAGATCTAGGAGAAAACTATGTATATGTAAATTTTTATCTTTGCACGGATCCGTGGCAAGAACTTCGAGATTTTTCGCAACGCAAAAAGCGGTTTTTGCGGCTCGAAAGTTCTAACAGTGGTATCAGAGCCACGTGCGAAGCATATACTAGTTTTATTTGCATTTTTATATAAAATTTATAAATCTGTAAATTTCTATAAATTTACTAAATTTTAACATCTTTATGAGTATATTTCTCTTGGGGGCAAAACAACAAGTGTATAGTCACTTGGAGGTTTCGACCACTAAGAGAAAATTTTCCGCAAACGAGTTGGTCTCTGTCAAATCGGTGATCTAAATGATTTTAGGTGCTGTAAGGTCTATGTAACACTCACAAAATTAATTTTGTGAGTAGGAGTGCTGGCCCTAACCCCGCAAGGGGAGTTGTTACTTGACCTCGGCCGAAAAATCAACAAACTAGACCGCCGCGAAGTTGCGGCTCATAAAGGGTTGTTAGAATAGTAATAAATTTATGAAAAAAATGTATATTTTGAATATGTGTGTGATGTGCTCATGGTTATGGCCCAAAAGACCAAATATGATTGGAAATTATGTGTTGTAATTCATAATACGTCCTGTGAGCCGTCATTTGGTTGAGTGTTGTATTTTGTTACACGACCTGTGTGCCGTGCCCTCCTTCTTTTAATATTCCTGTTGTAAAATAGTTTTAGACTCGAATGTAACTCGAGTTTCACTTTTGTAATGTACAATCGAAGATGGAGTTACATTAAGGAAGCCGACAACACAAGGTGGTCAAATGAAGACCTTAGAGAAGGTGCTATCCCTAGGTTGACCATTCGATCTTCTCTTTGGCTAGAGAGGATCATAGTAGGGCCAAAACCATGTCACATTATCTTTGAATATTGTTATATTCTTTGTGTGTATGTGATGCATGCTATTATAGGGTAATTAGTGTCTTGATGCGTATATGATACACATTAATAATTAGATTAGATCTTAATCAAGTCAACTCGAAATGTCTACCATGTTTTAATACCCATCACTACCTTGATCATTTGTTGTTGTTGAATCTGTCAAAGCAGAGCAACGCATATTATCTTGGTAGGGTGCGGAGGGACAATCTTGGTCCCGCCTATCAAAGCTTGGGTGAGTACAAACTCAATTAGATTGAGTATACCTAGGTAACTCAATTGGATCGGGTAAAACTATAGGCATATTCCAATGGTTGGGAAGATAGGATAAAGATCACATTTATACTAAATCTTGGGCGATTTAGCCAAAGCTAACTCAAGTTTTAATATAATTGAGGATCTTGATTCTATAAACAAAAGTTGCATAAAGATGTAATTGATAATTAGTTATCTACCGATCATACTAAGTCTTGGGCGATTTAGCCAAAACTAACTCAAGGCATAGTATGATGTGGATCTTATCCCGCGTGAATTATAGCTCCTTAGTATGAATCTAGTAGTGTGGTTTGACCACATCCATGACTTGATTCTACAAAAACCCTATAATTCAGTGGGAGCATCATTTAGTTAAAGACCTAATTAAATGATAAATGGAATATGATATTTACTTTCTGCATTATTTCTGTTGTAGATTGTCATGTCGACAAACACGAACACTTTCTCCTTGCGTTCTGTCCTTGACAAGGACAAGCTCAATGGAGCTAATTTTCTGGATTGGTACATGAATCTGATAATCGTTCTCACATAAGAAAGAAAACTGTACGTCCTGGAGCAGCCCATTCCGGAGGCACCTCCTGCCACTGCCACGCGAGCTGACCGAGATGCTTATAAGAAGAATCAGGATGATGCATTAGATGTGTCATGCCTCATGCTCGCAACCATGAACTCTGAGCTTCAGAAGCAACACGAGTTGATGACTGCATATGATATAGTTGAACATCTTCGTTAACTATATCAAGGACAAGCGAGGCACGAGAGATTCGAGATCTCTAAGGCACTGTTTCAGTGCAAGATGCAAGATGGGACTCCCGTAGGTCCATATATACTTAAGATGATTGGGTACATAGAGAACCTACAAAGGTTGGGATTCCCACTTGGCCAAGAGATGACCACAGACTTGATCTTGCAATCCTTGCCAGAGAGCTACAGTCAATTTGTCATGAATTACAACATAAACGAAATTGACAAGCCACTACCTGAGCTGCTAAGCATGTTGCGAACTGCTGAGCTTAACCTTAAGAAGCTAAAGCCCAACTCCATTTTGATGGTGCAAAAACATAAAGGCATGGGCAAACATAAAGGCAAGGGCAAATCTAAAGGTAAGGGAAGGTCCCAAGCCAAGGGCAAAGGCAAGGTAATGAAATCGAAAGGAGGGGTTGCCAAGGATTCTACTTGCTTCCACTGCGGTCAGACCGGACACTGGAAGAGGAACTGCAAAGGATACCTGGAAGATCTTTAGAAGAAGAGAAGTGAGACTTTACTTCAGGTATATATGTTATAGAAATTAATCTATCTATTTCTTCATCGTGGGTATTGGATACCGGATGTGCTTTTCACATTTGTACTAATGTGCAAGCGCTGAGAAATAGCAGCGCATTGACGAAGGGCAAGGTGGACCTACGAGTAGGCAATGGAGTGTTGGGACCGAAAAGTAGCTAGAGGGGGGTGAATAGCTCGTCGCGTGCTCGTGGTCGGCGTTGCTTGTTTCTTCAAAGATGTGTAGCGGAAATATACAAGAAACAACACACACAACGCTAACAAGTAGATTTACTTGGTATCCACCTCCAAAGGAGGTGACTAGTCCAAGGATCCACACACTCACACACCCTCCACTATGAATAACACTCCTTTATGGTAACTTCCAAAGGCGGAGAAGCCCTACAAGTTCACACTACAAGAAGAAAGGGAAAGGATACACAAATACAAGCAAAAACTTACAATGAGTATAGAAAACCCTAACCCTAACTTTCTAACTCAGCTGTAGAGCCGCCTCTTGACTTGGAAGACCTCCAAGAACCCTCAAGAACTGGCGATCTGAACTTTGTGGAGAAGCTTTGGAGGAAACGCTACTGAAGGAAACGCTCGCCTGCAGCTAAATACGACGTCAACGGTCGGATCCCGATCGATTGGATTGCTCCCAATCGATCGGGGAGGCTTTGGATCGATCAACCGATCGATCCAGAGCGCCTCTGTGCTCTCTGGAATAGCTTGGATCGATCGGCTGATCGATCCAGGGCTTATCGCGCACAAACAGCAGCTCCCAATCGATCCACTGATCGATTGGGAACTCTGGATCGATCCACGGATCGATCCAAAGGTGTTCTGTTCGTGGGGACTCACCCGATCGATCAACTGATCGATTGGGTATGATCCAATCGATCGGCTGATCGATCCAGATCTGCTGGATCAATCAGCTGATCAATCCAGATCTTGGTTTTTGCCCAAAAGCAAATCTAAAGTCCCCTAAACCAACATCCAGTCAACTATGACTTGTTGGTACATAAAACCTAGCATCCGGTCACCCTTGACTAGCTAGGACTCTCTCATCAAGTGTCTGGTCAATCCCTTTGACCCACTTGGACTTTTATCCTTTTGCCAAGTATCCGGTCAATCCCTTTGACCTACTTGGACTTTCACCAGATGTTTGGTCAACCTTGACCCATCTAGATTTCACCGTGCCTGGCTTCACTCACCAGGACTTCCCTTCTGCCTAGCTTCACTCACTAGGACTTTCACCTGGCTTCACTCACCAGGATTTCCCTTCTGCCTAGCTTCACTCACTAGGTCTTCTCATCTGCCTGACTTCACTCACCAGGACTTTCACCTAACTTCACTCACTAGGGTTTCCTTCTGCCTGGCTTCACTCACCAGGACTTTCACCTAGCTTCACTCACTAGGATTTTCAGTCAAGTATCCAGTCAACCTTGACCTACTTGACTCTTCTTCACAATCTCCCCACATGAACAATTGCACCTGCAATGTTCATGTGTTGTCTACAAGTATTGTCAAACATCGAAACCAAATCATCAAGACTCGAACTTGACTCACTTCAAGCCCAATCAAATAGGTCAACCTTGACCTAGGGAATATTGCACCAACAATCTCCCTCTTTTTTATGTTTGACAATACCACTTGTAAGTTAGACTAATCCTATAGCCTAAACCTCCTTCATGCCACTAGATAATGAAGACATAAGTTAAACCCTCCATTCTCCTACTTAGAGGGCAAACTCCCTCTAGGTAATGAAGTCCTAACTTAAACCCTTCATTCTTCCCCTATTGGCACACATCAACAACATGCTCCATCCTTGGGCACACATCAACAAATTCACTTGTTGAAAACTCTCCCTTTTGAGACTCTCCCCTTTGAGACTCTCCCCCTGAAGAGTTGCTCATCGTTGTTCACAACTTTCCTCGTTGTGATCAACACGATAATGAAAGCCCCATACCCTTCATTATCCTTAACCCTACATTCTCCCATCAACGTAGTCAAATGCCCATCCGTGAGCCTTTTTAACTTAAACCACTTGAACAATGAGGATATCCACTCCCCATTAAAGTTCAAACGCTCACCCTTGAGCATGTTCTGAAAAGAAGGTTAACCACCTTCCAAGGTTCATGAAAAAATAGTTTTCATGTCTTTAAAGAGTCCCTCCCCCTAAAGACATGGTGGTAATTTCTGTCATTGCACCAACAATGACTTGGAATCCCTAAATCTTTAGGAAACTCAAATTTAGAAGTTTGAGGTTCAAAAATTCAATATTGAAACAAACCTCAACCTAAACTTCAATTTAGTCTTCCTTAACCAATCCATCCTTGTTTTCAACATGAAAACACCCTTTTTATGTATACACATGTATTTTGAGGGGTTAGGAATGGTTACCTAGACTAAAATAGGTTCAAAATGTTGAAAATAAGCTTTCCCAGCCCAAAATTAGCATCTTCGATCGATTGGAGTTGGGTTCTAATCGATTGAACCCTGCTGAATCGATCCACTGATCGATTCAGTCTTCTTGGATCGATCCACTGATCGATCCAGCGAGCTTCTGCTCGCGAGAAATGCCTTCTCAATCGAGGCACTCCAATCGATCCACTGATCGATTGAAGGCCTGAAATTGCTGAAATTCAATTTCAGCCAATTTCAGAAACCCCTACAAAATTCTACAAAATTTCAAAAATCGTGAAAATTTGTGTAGACATTATTTAGGGTATACTTTATCATAGAAAAATAGTTTTCTATGAAAATACATCATATTTTCAAAGATTGACACAAACTTGAAAACTTGCATAAACTTTAGTGTTTTCTTCAAGTTCGTGTCTAATTATTTAATGGTGATTACTATCAAAAGATAGCCTTCACCAAGGTTTTCCAAAATCATTTTAAAAACCTTTTCAAAACCAATATCCCATCATGTTCCTTGGGCTTAATGCACATGACTTGTACATTAGTTTTCCCAATGATGGGAAAACACATAACTATGTGTTTTGATGAACTCAAAACTTAAAAGAATGCACTAAATCAACATCTTGAGTTTTGTTCATCATCCTAACATCTCACTTGTATCTACAGTGCACAAAACACATACAAGTCATCTTATAGGTCTTTGTGAGATGTAAAGTTTAGTTTTGCCCTAATCTAGGGATCATGCATATTTATCTAGGTATTTTGTAGATATTGGACATCCACCTAGGATGTCACTTGTTGATACACTTGTACCACTTGTTACCACTTGTTGGTACTACTTGTTGATAAATGTCATTTGCCCTTAATTTTAAGGAAATAAACATAATGCATGATAATGTTATGACATACATCAAAAAAAATTATTTTTCAAAAGAAAATTTCCTATAACTACATGATGTATGTATGTCATGACATGATATTTTTGTGTTTTTCATCATAAGATATGAATGCAAAACTAATCATGATGTTATGGCATATAATGGGCAAGCAAACATGGCAAGGTTTATCATAAATAAAATATACCTAGATTATCTATCTAAGTATCCTTAAGCACATAGCTAAACCTAAAACTTAAACCCTAGATTGCCCAATTTCCTCAAGAAAATGCCAAGAACCTAGATTGACATTTCTATCTCTCTTGATTAAATTTATGCCAATTAAAATTAAGCACATTTCTCAAATGTTGACATATCTATTATTCCAAGAGAGTAATCACTAAGAAAATACCACAATCCCAACTTGGTATTTCCTTAAGTTTTCCCAATATGTGCCATTTTAAAATAAACTCAATACTTCTCAAATTTGGTACATTTTACTCTTTCAAAGAGTAAATCATAAATCCATTTCATTTTCAAAGGTTAATAATACCCTCGAAATGCTCGTTGAGTGTCAATTTCTTCAAAGTTGGGTTAACTACCCTTCTTCTTAGAGTTGACACTCTCTAACCCATCTATGGGGTAGAGAAAATGCTCCTAGGAACCCAAAACCTATTGGTACTCCTTGGATGCTCTAGGTACTCAGTAGGGATAACTTCCCTAGATACCTTCCTAGTGACCTTGTTTGGTTTCTTAGAAGCCTTTGTCACCTTTTCTAGGTCAACCCTAGAGATTTCTTCCCTTGTGATCTCCTTAGTGACTTTATTAGACTTCTTAGAAGTCTTAGTCACATTTATTGCAAAAATACTCTTAGGGATGACCTCCCTAGTATTTTTTGGCTTGCCCACTAAGCCTAGGGTTGGTTCCATAGCTATATGGAACCTTATGGTAAGAGACTACATCCTTCTTAGCCTTTGGTTTGTATCCCAAACCTCTATGACCATTGGATGACTTTGATACTCCTAGCCCTAGATTTTTACCCTTAGACCCTTGTGTTTCATTTTTGATTTTTCTAAGGGTCTTCTCTAATTTATCAAGTCTTGACCTCAAGACTTGATTTTCCTTCCATAATCTCTCAACCATAGATTTTTCACTAAAATCATGACTTTTCTTTTTCTTAGACAAATACCTAGAATCCTTAGGGTTCTTGCCTAAATTCTTATCTACCTTTCTAAAACTAGGTTGGGAGGTTTTAGCATGATAAGCTACATGATTTTCCTTAACTTTATCATGCCTCCTATTTTCATGGTAAATAGCATTGAAATGATACAAATTTGAACTATCATGCTTTTTACCATTATTTAAAGGAGTAGGCTCAATAAATGTTATCTTCATTTTTACCTTGGAGGCTCCCCCTTGAGTTGAGCTTCCTCCTTGAGCCTTGACCGCTTTCTTCCCCTTGGGACATTGACTCCGATAATGTCCCTTTTGATTGCATGAGAAGCACACAATGTGCTCCTTGCTCTTCTTTGTTCCGGGAGCGGTCTCCTTGGGCTTCTCTTTGCCCTTTGATGCCACTTGGCCCTTCTTCTTGGCCAAGTTGGGACACTTGCTCTTGTAGTGTCCATTCTTTCTACACTCAAAACATATAATATGTTTTTTATTATTAATTGAAATATTTATACCTTCTTGTGTAGGGGTGACACTTTCTCATTTGGATCTGGAGGTAGAAGTTTCCTCTTGATCCGCAAATGATTTTCCTCCCATTGATTTAGCTTGACTTGTGGAGGTGGAAGCTTCTTCCTCCACTTCTTCTCTTGACCTGGATGTAGAAGCTTCTCCTTCTTCTTGATCCGGTGTCACCAAAGATTGCTCCCCCTCAATCCTAGAGGTGGAGGCTTCTTCATCTTCATCTTGTATATGGAACAAGGAGTATGCTCCCTCCTTGCCCTCTTCATTGCATTCCTCTGAAGATGAAGCTTCTTCTTGACTTCTTCTTCGGAAGTTGAACATCTCTCAACTTCGGAGTCCTCCTCTTGGTCTTGCTCCATTGAGTCGCCCTTTTGGATTCCTCTTGATTTTGTACAGTGGAGGGGATCTCATGAATTGATGTCAATTTGCTTCAAAGCTCCTTGGCATCCTTGAATTCTCCAACTTGAGCCAAAATATTGCTTGGCAATAAGTTGACCAAAAGCTTGGTCACTTTATCGTTTGCCTTGCTCCTTTGAACTTTCTCTTGACTCCATTTTCTTTTCTTGAGAGGCTTGCCCTTGGAGTTTGTTGGAGCTTCAAATCCTTCCATGAGAGCAAACCATTGCTCTATCTCCATCATCAAGAAATTTTTGATTCTTGATCTCCAAGAATCGAAGCTTGTAGATGTGTACGGTGGAGCCACCCTTGTGTCAAATCCAAGTCCATCTTGGAATTGCATCTTGAAGTTGAGCTTCTTGAATTCTTTGACTTTGATAATTCTTGCTCCAACTTCTTCACCCTCTAGCTTTGCTTGTTTTGTTTTTCCCCTTCCGGCGATGATTCCGGTGAAGAGCGACCTTGATCTGATACCACTTGTTGGGACCGAAAAGTAGCTAGAGGGGGGTGAATAGCTCGTCGCGTGCTCGTGGTCGGCGTTGCTTGTTTCTTCAAAGATGTGTAGCGGAAATATACAAAAACAATACACACAACGCTAACAAGTAGATTTACTTGGTATCCACCTCCAAAGGAGGTGACTAGTCCAAGGATCCACACACTCACACACCCTCCACTATGAATAACACTCCTTTATGGTAACTACTAAAGACGGAGAAGCCCTACAAGTTCACACTACAAGAAGAAAGGGAAAGGATACACAAATACAAGCAAAAACTTACAATGAGTATAGAAAACCCTAACCCTAGCTTTCTTCCTCAGCTGTAGAGCCGCCTCTTGACTTGGAAGACCTTCAAGAACCCCCAAGAACTGGCGATCTAAACTTTGTGGAGAAGCTCTGGAGTACCTGTGAAGATCTGAGATGAATCGTATATCACTACTGAAGGAAACGCTCGCCTGCAGCTAAATACGACGCCAACGGTCGGATCCCGATCGATTGGATTGCTACCAATCGATCGGGGAGGCTTTGGATCGATCAACCGATCGATCCAGAGCGCCTCTGTGCTCTCTGGAATAGCCTGGATCGATCGGCTGATCGATCCAGGGCTTATCACGCACAAACAGCAGCTCCCAATCGATCCACTGATCGATTGAGACCTCTGGATCGATCCACGGATCGATCCAAAGGTGTTCTGTTCGTGGGGACTCACCCGATCGATCAACTGATCGATTGGGTATGATCCAATCGATCGGCTGATCGATCCAGATCTGCTGGATCAATCAGCTGATCAATCCAGATCTTGGTTTTTGCTCAAAAGCAAGTCCAAAGCCCCCTAAACCAACATCCAGTCAATCATGACTTGTTGGTACATAAAACCTAGCATCCGGTCACCCTTGACCAGCTAGGACTCTCTCACCAATTGTCTGGTCAATCCCTTTGACCCACTTAGACTTTTCTCCTTTTGCCAAGTATCCGGTCAATCCCTTTGACCTACTTGGACTTTCACCAGATGTCTGGTCAACCTTGACCCATCTGGATTTCACCATGCATGGCTTCACTCACCAGGACTTCCTTTCTGCCTAGCTTCACTCACTAGGACTTTCACCTGGCTTCACTCACCAGGATTTCCCTTCTGCCTAGCTTCACTCACTAGGTCTTCTCATCTGCCTGACTTAACTCACCAGGACTTTCACCTAACTTCACTCACTTGGGTTTCCTTCTGCCTGGCTTCACTCACCAGGACTTTCACCTAGCTTCACTCACTAGGATTTTCAATCAAGTATCCAGTCAACCTTGACCTACTTAACTCTTCTTCACAATCTCCCCACATGAACAATTGCACCTGCAATGTTCATGTGTTGTCTACAAGTATTGTCAAACATCAAAACCAAATCATCAAGACTCGTGCTTGACTCACTTCAAGCCCAGTCAAACAGGTTAACCTTGACCTAGGGAATATTGCATCAACAATCTCCCCCTTTTTGATGTTTGACATTACCACTTGTAAGTTAGACTAATCCCATAGCCTAAACCTCCTTCATGCCACTAGATAATGAAGACATAAGTTAAACCCTTCATTCTCCTCCTTAGAGGGCAAACTCCCTCTAGGTAATGAAGTTTTAACTTAAACCCTTCATGGAGCACGTGTTGTTGCTGTTGTTGTAGGAACTTACTTTCTATCTTTGCTCGCTTGTACTAGAATTAGATGAATATTGTTATGTGTCTGCTCTCACAAAGAACATCATTTCAGTTTCTTATTTAGACAAGAAAGGCTTTTCTTTTATAATAAAGAACAATTGTTGTTCAGTTTATTTAAATGATATGGTCTATTGTAGTGCATCTCTGATGAACGAACTCTACATTCTAGACTTAGAGAACCTCATATATAACATAAGTACCAAAAGATTCAAGTAAAATGAAATGAACCGAACCTATCTTTGGCATTGTCGCTTAGGTCATATAAATGAGAATCGCCTATCCCAGTTCCATAAAGATGGTTTGCTGGACTCATTTGATTTTGAATCATATGAGACATGCGAGTCATGCCTTCTTGGCAAGATGACCAAGACTCCCTTTAGTGGACACAGTGAGAGAGCGACTGACTTGTTATGTCTTATACATAGTGATGTATGTGACCCTTTCAATGTCATTGCTAGAGGTGGTTATAGGTACTTTATTACATTTACTGACGACTTCAGTAGATATGGTTATGTGTATCTGATGACACATAAGTCACAATCCTTTGAAAAGTTCTAAGAATTCAAGAATGAAGTACACAACCAGCTAGACAAGAGTATTAAAATACTTCGATCAGATCGAGATGGTGAATACCTTAGCCATGAGTTTCATGACTATCTAGCTGAGTGTGAGATTCTATCCCAACTCACTCCTCCTGGAACATCACAATAGAATGGTGTATCCGAAAGGAGGAATCATACCCTATTAGATATTGTACGATCTATGATGAGTCACACAGATCTTCCTATATCTTTTTGGGGATATGCTCTAGATACATTAGCTTTCACACTTAATCGTGTTCAATCCAAAGCTGTGATAAAGACACCATATAAGATATGGACTGAGAGAGATGCCCAGATGTCTTTTATGATGATTTGGGGTTGTGAGGCTTACGTTCGACGTCAAGTCTCGGACAAATTGGGACCCAAATTTGATAAGTGCTATTTTATAGGATATCCCAAGGAAACGAAGGGATATTACTTCTACATTCCCAGTCAGCACAAAGTGTTTGTGGCTAAGACTGGGGTATTTATAGAAAGAGACTTTGTTTCTAAAAAAATTAATGGGAGTACGTTCGATCTTGAAGAAGTTCAAGATATGGACCATAACACTGAAGTCTTGATGGAAGTTGAACTGGAACCACAAAATATTATTGATGATGAGATTGTTCCACAAGGAGTTGAGGGACAACAACCAGTTCAAGTAGACCTACCTCTTTGCAAGTCTGATAGCGTACGTCGTCAGCTTGAGAGATACTCATTTCTCTTGTCTGACCATGATGACGTTATGCTCGTTGAGAATGAGCCTACCTCCTATTAGGAAGCTGTGATGAGACCAGATTCTGAGAAATGGCTAGAGGCCATGAGATCCGAGATGGAATCCATGTACACCAACCAAGTATATGGACTTTGGTTGATCCACTTGAAGACGTTAAACCAATTGGGTGTAAGTGAGTCTTTAGAAGAAAGACTGACATGGATGGACTTATTACCTATAAGAGGCGCTTTGTAGCTAAAGGTTTCAAGCAAATTCATGGTATTGACTATAATGAAACTTTTTCTCCAGTAGCGATGTTTAAGTCCATTCGGATCTTGCTTGCTATTTCAGCATACCACGATTATGAGATCTGGCAGATGGATGTCAAAATCGCGTTTCTGAATGAAAACTTGCTTGAGGATGTGTACATGACAACCTGAGGGTTTTGTAGATCCATTGCATACTGGCAGAGTATGCAAGCTACAAAAGGCCATTTATGGACTAAAGCAAGTTTCTCGGAGCTGGAATCTTCGATTCGATGATGCGATCAAATAGTTTGGTTTTATCAAGAATGAAGATGAATCCTATGTCTATAAGAAGGTTGTTGGGGACACAGTTGTCTTCCTTGTATTATATGTGGATGACATACTACTCATTGGAAATGACATCCCTTTGCTACAGTCTGTAAAGACTTGGCTGGGGAATTGTTTCTCAATGAAGGACTTAGGTGAAGCAGCCTATATTCCAGGCATAAAGATCTATAGAGATAGATTTAAGAGATTGCTTGGCTTAAGTCAAAGTACATATATTGACACGGTTTTACTACGGTTTGCCATGCAGAATTCTAAGAAAGGATTTCTGCCGATGTTACATGGTGTGAGTCTTTCGAAGACTCAAAGTCCCTTTTCTAGAGAGGAGAGAGACCGCATGGATAAGATCCCTTATGCTTCAGCCATAGGATCTATCATGTACGCTATGCTATGTACTCGTCCTGATGTTTCGTATGCTTTGAGCATAACGAGCAGGTACCAGTCAGATCCAGGTGAGCGTCACTGGATAACAGTCAAGAATATTCTTAAGTACTTGAGAAGAACTAAAGAATATTTCTTGATATTTAGAGGTGATGGTGAGCTAGCTGTAAAGGGTTACAGTGATGTCAGCTTCCAAACTGACCAGGATGATTATAGATCGCAGTCTGGGTTCGTGTTTTGCTTGAATGGTGGTGCTGTGAGCTGGAAGAATTCGAAGCAGGACACAGTTGCTGATTCTACAACAAAGGCTGAGTATATTGCTGCATCAGAAGCAGTAAAGGAGGCAGTTTGAATCCGCAAGTTCATTACTTAGCTTGGGGTGGTTCCTAGTATAGCTGATCCTATAGAGTTCTATTGTGACAACAATGGAGCAATTGCGTAGGCTAAGGAACCTCGCTCACACCAGTGGACCAAACACATACTACGGCGCTTCCATCTCATTCGAGAGATCATCGATAGAGGATATGTGAAGATTTGCAGAGTACTCACAGATGCTAACATCGCTGATCCCTTGACCAAGGTTTTGGCACAGAGAAAGCATGATGGTTACACTAGGTCATTGAGCCTTAGAGCCTACACTGATTGACTCTAGTGCTAGTGGGAGATTATTAGTGAGAGCCCTAGAGCCAATCATGTGATAATTGTTGTATGGACTCGATGTATCATATTCCTATATATTTATAAAGACATTTTTTTATGGTTATTATACTTACTTGTTTTGATGTCAAATAACTAAGTATAATAGCGCCATTGAGTAGAAGGTTCTTATCTATATCAATCGATTGGTTGAATTTATAGTGAGATGATATAGAGAACACTACTCTTAATCATTCCTAGTCAAGTATTAACATTCAGGAACAATGTTAATGCGATGACACTAGCATGTAGGTCAACTCGATGACTTGATCTCACAAGTCATGGATATAGAAATATCAAGTTGACACATGAGTATGCATTGGAGAATGTATACTGAAGGACCCGCCATGAGAAAGTATCATGGATCATTATATGAGTGTCATATACTTTCTCATGTGACTATTAGTATGACTATCAGTCCTTGGACCTGAAATCACCATGGTTCCCTACATAAGGAGTTGCATACTTTGGTTTCGTCAAACGTCACCCGTAAATGGGTGGACTATAAAGGCGACTACTAGGTATGTAACAAATTATGCCGAGGGATGTGAGTAATGTAGATAAGATCTATCCCTGCTATATGACGGGGGTGACATCATGATTCTTGATAGAGTGAGACCACTAAGTGCATATTCATGCCCAAATGAGTCAATATGAGGTATTGCGCTCATTTGATTAGAGTGAGTCTACTTGGAGTTCAAGTTATAGATTGATTAGAGGATGACACAGTCTATGCCTCAATTGATCAATCTAGATGTCAAGGATAGAAAAACATTGTCACATATTGTGAGAGTCACAATTAGTAGTCACAAATGTGATGTTGGATCTCAACATTCTTGTAACTTGAGTAGTAATGATGTGTTGCTAGATACCGCTAATTACTTATACTTCTAAATGAGTTTAGGAGCATTACCAACGTTACAAGAACCTATAGGGTTACACACAAAGGACAATTAGATGGAGATTAGGTTCATATGATGAACCAAGAGGATTAGGTTCATGTGATGAACCAAATTAGACTAATTGAGTTGGACTCAATTTGATTCATGTGTCCAATGAGTCTAATTTAGATTATGATTCATTGAGTCAATTTAAATCAATGAATAGAGATTCATTAAATTCAATTGGCTTGAATTAAAGGTTGGATTTGATCAATCATGTGAGATAAGAGGTCAAGTTTAACTTGACTTGAGAGGGAAGATGAAGGGTCAAGTTTGACTTGCCAAATGCCACCTCATTGTGACTTGGCATGGGGTCGGCCAATGATGATGGTCCACATCATCAAGGTTACATCAAGTGTGTGCCACCTCATGAGGGAGACCAAGAGCCATGACTCTTGGTATTACATGGAGGTTTAAAAGCTTCTAAAAGTGGTCGCCCACATTGTGGGTGAGTGAATGCATTTTTGTGTGCTCATTCATGGCATCATCTTCTTCCTTTCTTCTTCTTCTTCTTCTCTCCCTCTCCTCCATTGCCGAAACCCCTTGAGAGTGCTAGCACACTCTAAGTGATTTTTCTCCACCATTTGTCCGTGTGGATACTTGTAGAGGAGTGTTCACTTGACACTCTACGAGATCCGACAACTTTTGGACGAGCGGAATAAGCGAAGGGCTTTGCTACAAAGGTATAATCTCTACCATGTAGATCTAGTGTAGATCTAGGAGAAAACTATGTATATGGAAATTTTTATCTTCGCACGGATCCGTGGCAAGAACTTCGAGGTTTTCCGCAACGCAAAAAATGGTTTTTGCGGTTCGAAAGTTCTAACATTTTGTGCCAGGACAGAAAAACAAGGTCTGTAGATTGGTCAAGTCATTATATGGCTTGAAACAAGCACCAAAGCAGTGACATGAGAAATTCGATAATGCCATGAAGGAATGTGGATTCAAGATCAATGAATGTGATAAATGTGTCTACATAAGAGCCATAGAGAGTGACTATGTCATCTTGTGCCTCTATGTAGATAACATACTTATCATTGGGAGTAATGATAAGATAATCAAATGCATTAAAGATATGTTGAACTCAAGATTTGACATGAAAGACATGAACCTAGCTGATGTGATTCTAGGAATCAAAATTCTTAGAACAGCAGCAGGACTTGTTCTTAGTCAGTCCCATTACGTGGACAAGATTATCGAGAAATTCACCAAGGGCGATACTGCGTTGGCACGAACACCAATAGATACGAGTCAACATCTATCGAAAAATTGAGGTGAAAGTATCTCACAGATAGAATATTCTCGAGTGATTGGAAGTTTGATGTATCTGATGAGTTGTACACGACCAGACTTGGCTTACGCAGTAAGCAAACTGAGTAGATACACGAGTAATCCCGGTGTTGAACACTGGAAAGGGATAATAAGAGTACTGAGGTACTTGAGGTATACTCGTGAATATGGATTGCACTATACAAGATATCCTGCTGTGATCGAATGATACAATGATGCAAGTTGGATATCTGATATAAAAGACTCTAAGTCTACTAGTGGATACGTATTCACTCTAGCAAGTGCAGCTATTTCTTGGAAATCTTCTAAGCAAATCATAATAACCAGATCCACGATGGAATCTGAGTTTGTAGCTCTTGACAAATATGGTGAAAAGGCTGAATGACTACGACAATTCTTAGAAGATATTCCTAGATGACCAAAACCTATGCCGACAGTTTGCATACATTGTGATTGTCAATCAGCAATTGGTCGGGCACAGAGCCATCAGTATAATGGTAAGTCTAGACATATACGTTATAGACATAATACCATTAGACAACTACTTTCCACGGGAGTTATCACTGTTGACTATGTGAAGTCGAAGGATAACCTAGCGGATCCGCTAATCAAAGGGTTAAATCGAGAGTTAGTTGCAAGTTCATCACGAGGAATGAGCTTGATGCCGTTGTCAGCGATCAGTGCAGAGGACACCCAACCTATGCTGACTAGAGATCCCAAGAACTAGGTTCAAAGGGACAACTAATCTGCACTGACTAGACACACTATGGGGAACAACCTAATGAAACAGTGACTAGATGAGGGTAAGCTGATGGGATTTTAATGATCAAGAAGAGTAGATGACAACTCTTGAGGGATCACCTATGTGAAAAAGAAGTGAGACCGCTTCTAAGAGAATTGGAGACACAATTCTTAAAGCTTCTCACAGAATCAGGCGTGTTCATGGCAAAAAACGAACATACTCAAGACAACTGAGTTGTATCAGGGAGAGTCTTGGGTGAGATTTGTCACTGCTTACACAGACGACAGTATAGTTCAAGGACATCGTGTCTACTATCAGCTAGTAAGCAACCAGATCTTCACAAGAGAGGGTTCAAAGGATAAAACCTACCTATCCTATACTTAACTCAACTGCGGAGTACTATCACATACCCTATCTTCATTCATGTGGGGGATTGTTGAATAAGTGTGAATGGAGAAGAGGTGGAAGAGAAGAGACTCCATTGTGAATGAGACTTTAGCCCCACATTGAAAGTTTCAAGGCATTTTTGTTGGTTTATATTGATTCACATACATTGAGGATGTGAACAAATACATGGGGAGAGGGTGCAAATCCAGGGTCCGGATTGCACTGAACCATGTTGACTCGTGTGTGGGCACGACCCGCGCGTCGAATACTGGACTGGTCGGGGCAAAATTCATCCAAGTGGAACAACCAACGTTTTGCCACATAAATCTTTTGCTGCTGTGTAACAGATGTATTAAATTTGAGATTAATGCAGGCAGAATCCAAACGTTCGAGTAATAATGAGTGAAACGGTAGACATTTCACTGCTCGGCTGGTAATGGTCATTAACGCTGCCGTTGATATGAGTCCTATATAAGGAGACTGCAATCACAGGCAGAGAGTACACACAGCAAAGCAAGCAGAAGCTCTCCACCTCATTTCCCTCCTTTGTCGTGCAACTTCTGCTCGGCGAAGTGCCCGTGGTAGCGATCGGGTGTCACTCAGTTTGTCGTGCCCGCCAGTGCTTGGTGGAGTTCACGGTTAGACTATTGTATCCTGGGAAACAGACAACCCGAGTAAGTCTCTAAGCATAGCCGGAGGTGGGGGCGAATCTATTTCAAGGAAATTGCGACTCTCGCAGGCCTCGGTCAATCCGCTCTCTGCTCGGTCGATCCGCCATTTGCTCTGCCGACCTGCCTGCTCGGTCGATCCGTCATCTGCTCGTCTAACCTGCCCGCTCGGTCGATCCGTCATCTGCTCGTCTGACCTGCCCGCTCGGTCGATCCGCCCTCTGCTCGGCTGATCCGCTCTCGTCTCTGCTAACCTGTTAGCTCGGCCGATCCGCCATCTGCTCGGCCAACCCATCTACTCGGTCGATCCGCCCTCTGCTCAGCCGATTCGCTCTCCTCTCTGCCGACCTGTCCGCTCGGCCGATCCGCCATCTGCTCGGCCAACCCGTATGCTCAGCCGACCCATCTGCTCGGCCGATCCGCTCTCCTCTCTACTGACCTATCAGCTCGGCCGATCCGCCCGCTCGGCTGATCCGCCGTCTGCTCGGCCGATTCGCCCTCTGCTCAGCCGACCTGCCCTCTTGGCCGATCCGCCATTTTCTCGGTCGATCCGACCCCTGCTCGACCGATCCGACCCCTGCTCGGCCGACCTGCCCTCTTGGCCGATCCACCCTCTCGTCCGACCTGCCCTCTCGGCCGATCCGCCTGCTCGGCAATACAGAATAGCGGCTCAGCCGATCTTCTTGCTCGGCAATTCTTTGGCTCGTAGCAGAAACCAACCCTTGCTGGCAACATGAGATTATCCGCTCAAGTCATCTTTACTATAAGTTGAATTTAATTCAGAGTAGTTTAAATTCAGCTAATACCCTGTATATCTCCAGCAACAGATTGTTTGTGTCCAACAACCTCTTGATACCTTCTGTGGCTATTCTGTGATAACTTTTACAATAATCTTGTGATATTTTTTACAGTGATCCTGTGACTCCTTTTATAGTGATCCCGTGACCTCTCTTACAGTGATCTCGTGACTCCTTTTGGCTAGTTAAATAGAGTTGTGCTCTTGCTTCCTTCCACACCCATCCTCATTCCTCTTTGTTCCATTTTATTCTACAGATTTGTTGAGACTCATGGCCTCAGACTCTTCCCTCTGGGATCAAGTGTTGCGAGAGAAGGAGAAATCTTTGGCTGACGTGATATGGGCTCTAGACCGGCATCGTTCCTCGCATAGAGAACCGGAGGTGCTATTGTCGGCATCCCAGTCCCAAGCTCAGTCCGAAACTTTTTTGAGGGATAATGTTTATCGGGTTCTAGAACACAAGACTAAAGAGTTAAATGATTTGAAGGCCCGTCATGCTTTAGAGATAGCTGCGCTAACCAAGAAGGTCCATACAGACAGTCTGCTAATATCACAGCAACGACAAGAGTTAGATCGGCTACAAGCTAAGGTGGATATTCTGCAAGCCGAGTTGGATCAAATTAGACTGGAGGTGGACCCTTCAGTCACATATTTGAGGGGGTAAGTCACACAATCGCCTGGAGAATAGGGCAAATTGCTCCTATGTGCCCAAGTTGTCATTCTACTTTCCATCATACTACAATCTGACATCTATAGATGGAAAGTACTGGGCAAAATATTCTCCTTCCCCCTACTTGATCAGGAACAGTTCGAGTGAGGTTGATATACTTATGGCAACCCCATAACTATATTTGTAAAACTACTGGTGATAATGTTAGGGTTTGATGTTTGAGAAGAACATGTAATGTAATGTGTCTGGTCATACCCAGAATGAAAAAATGGGCAATCCCTTGTATGCGATTAAATGAACCTTTGAAGTCCATCCTGTCTACAAGACCGGGCAGGCTTATGAATTATTCAGTGATCTTAACTTTTTTCCACACTATAATTTAGTATTGATCCCTTCTATTTATTACACCTAGGAAACCATACACCTTTTTGACATCTTCTGCTCGCCGATTGGTCCTTCAACGGTAAGAGAACATTATTAGTGTGGGATACGACGGTGCTGATATGAGTATGATTTTGGCCTGTTGTGTCTATTATAAATGCTTGCTTACGGCTTCCTGACACGTGTTTGCTAATTTCTCTTTCCTAACGTAATAAGCCGCACGCTCTTGTGGTAACGTCCTGTCGCGTCTTTTCTTTGCGAGATCCACGTTTCCCTCATGGGTGCTCTTTACATCCAACGGTGCTTCTTGTCACTTAATATTTTCAAAAAACCCTAAACCCTCTACCTCTTCGTCTTCTTCCTCACGCTCTTTGCTGATATTACTGTCTGGATTTTTTCGCATTCTCCGCTGACCTCCTTTCCTTTCATGTCTCTCCGTGTTGTTCCTTCTCCTTCAAATCTCAGTAAGTTGTTTTTCTTGCATTGTTCTATGGCTGAAGAGTCATTCTTGGCTTGGTATGTTCAAATCCGCTTTATTTTTCACAAATCTGATAGGTCTGCTCTTCGTTTTTTATATGATATCCCCAAGACCTATCGCATTACCATTCCTGATTCTGATGCTCGCCCTCACCTTCCCCCTAAGAATTGTGTCACCTTTTTCAAAGACCAACTAGTGACGGGCTTGCGTTTTCCTATTCCCCCCTTTTTGGTAGAAATTAGCCAGTATTTTGGCATTCCCCTACAGCAATTCACCCCCAATACTTTTCGCTATCTTTGTGGTCTGTATATGCTCTTCTGTCTTCACGACATCCCTCCAACCCCGTCAAATTTCTTCATGTTTTCATACCCAAAGAAATCAGATCTCGGTGTCTTCCTATTTCAATCAAGACCTAAGATGACCTTCTTTGAGGAGATGCCTTCTTCCATTAAAGGATGGAAATCCCGCTTCATTTTTGTGGAGCTTCCGGAGCCTGCCCCTTGGTCTTCTTCCTGGAAATCTTCTCTACCTGCTCTTCCTGACATAAAAGAAATACATAGACTCTCTTCCTTTGTTACCTACTCCAAGAAGCTATCAGGTTTTCGTTTGTTCATTCATAAATGGATTCGTGATGATCTCCTCTATCTTTTCGGGTTAAGTCCTGTCAAGATAGAGCTTCATGGCTCCCTTGGTAAGTCTTTATTCATCTGCCCTAATCCTTTTTTACTAACTAAGATAGTTTTTATTTTGTGTAGTGGACGTTGTGTATGCAGCTACGATCGATGATCAATTGTGCCTGGTGGAGGAATTAGTTACCGCTATGGAGCAAGAACTTCTTGCTGCATTGGGTCAGTCCACTTCGTCAGCAGTTCCTACTGGCACAGAGGGTGCTTCTGGCTCTCAAAATGTAGCTCTGGAAGGAGCCTCTGTTAATCTTCCTTCCGTCGATGAGCCCACTTCTTTGCCGGATTTGGAGCAATCCCTCGAAACAGCCCCTGCCAAGAAAAAACGTAGGCTGACCCTTGCTCCATCCCTAAAACAAACCATTTCTCATTCAGAAGGCCTTCCCCCCTTGGAGGCTACTCCTTCTTCTCCCGATCTCCCTCTTTCATCTCTCTATCCTTCTCTTATTCCTTCTTCGTCTGCCACCCCAACTATCCCCATCGGTAGTTCTTCGCCTCCTTTTTTTTATGAATTTTCTTGAACAAATGACCTTACCCCCTCACAACTCACCCTACATTATTTACTACCCTCCTTCGATTCAAACTTCTTTGTCTTCCACATCTTCCCTTACTGCTACTTTACCCATACTCTTGGGCGGGTCTTTTACCATAGCTATGGGGAAAAAAGTTAGGAGGGTGATTCTTCACTATCCTCCTCGTGTCGGGAAAGCTGGGGGGAGGATCCGCTAAGAAGAGCTCAGCAAGGAGAGGAAGACCCGCCCAAGAGCTAAGAAGCAAGAAGAGCTCAGCAAAGCTCAGCAACAGCAAGCTCTTACAGAAGCAAGAGGTAGCAGCTAAGGAGAGGAAGAAGAAGAAGTATTGCTGTAGAAGCCCTCGATCTCCTTTTATAACCTGCACTGCAAAGAAGACAGCGAAAAAGACGGAGATAGCCGTAGTCACTCATAACGGCTATACCTGGACCGATCAGGCTCCACCCTGATCGGTCCGAGGCCTCCCTGATCGGTCTTGGGGACCGATCAGGACCTATGCTGATCGGTCCCCAGACCGATCAGCACTCTTCACAGAGAACTCGCCCAACTCTCTGATCGTCTCCTGATCGGTCTGTGGACCGATCAGGGTGCATGTGGATCGGTCCACAGACCGATCCCCTCCTTTTCTCTTTGCCTTCTGTTCGCTTTCTGATCGGTCTGCAGACCGATCAGATAACATACAGTAGCATACTGTTTGGTTACTGATCGGTCACCAGACCGATCAGATAACCCAGTGTATCACTGGATCGATCCACTGATCGATCCAGCTCTTGGTTTTTGCCCAAACCAAGTCCAAACCAATATCCGGTCAACCTTGACCTCTTGGTACATCATGCTTAGCATCCGGTCACTCCCTTGACCTGCTAAGACTCCTCACCAAGTGTCCGGTCAATCCCTTTGACCCACTTGAACTTGTCTCTTCGTGTCAAGTATCCGGTCACTCCCTTGACCTACTTGACCTTCTCAACACCAGATGTCCGATCACCCTTGATCCATCTGGATTTTCCCTCCGGCTTCACTCACGGGACTTTCACCTAGCTTCACTCACTAGGATTTTCACAGCCTGCTTCACTCACCAGCCACTGCCCCGCTTCACTCACCGGGACTTTCCAAGTGCCTACATCACTGCCAGGCTTCACTCATCGGGACTTTCAACTGCCTAGTTAGGACTTCCCGATCAAGTATCGGTCAACCTTGACCTACTTGACTCTTCTTCATCCAACTGGACCTGCATTGTCATATCTCCGCATGGACAACTGCACCTGCATTGTCCATGTCTACATGTCTTTCTGTATTGTCAAACATCGAAACCATAACCAAGGTTTACGCTTGGTCAACTAGGTCAACCTTAACCTACTGGAAATTGCACCAACAATCTCCCCCTTTTTGATGTTTGACAATACCTTTAAGTTAGGTTAATCCAATAGCCTCAACTTTCTTCATGCCACTAGGTAATGAAACATAAGTTACAACCTTACATTCTCCTTCTAAGAAGGCAACCTCCTTCTTAGATAATGAAGGCCTAACTTAAACCCTTCATTCTCCCCCTATTGGCACACATCAACAAACTCTCCCCTTGAAGAGTAAGTTATCGTTGTTCACAACTTCATTTGTTGTGATCAACAAACTCTCCCACTAACTCCAATGTTCTTCCTTGAACATTCTCTAGACATTCTCTCCCCCTTTTTGATACACATCAAAAAGAGTGAATCAAGGTCAAGAGTTTCTTCCTAATGAAAGTCCCATACCTTTCATTGAAACCCTTAATTTCCCCCTTGATACTAATGTCAATAGTCAATTTAGTGATAATCCCATATCACTCATGACAACTCCCCCTAAAGGTCAACTCCCCTTGACCAATAGGTAAAACTCCCCCTAAAAGTCAACTCCCCCTTGACCATTGCATCAACAGTGTCTTGGAGAGTTTCAAACCTTTAGAACTCTAAAACACCAATTCCCGAGCTGAAATTTCAGACAACCAGTCGAATTTCAGCAACTTGGCACGCCCTGATCGGTCACCAGACCGATCAGGGATTCCCTGGATCGGTCACGGTGACCGATCCAGGCACCCCTGGACCGATCAGAATCCCCTCTGATCGGTCCACAACTCTGATTTCTGATTTCTAATTTCTTCTCCCGAAATTCAGAAACCTCTAGAAAATCACAGAAAATTCTAAAAATTGTAAAATTTTGAGGATACACTCCTCATAACATATACTATCATGGAAAAATAGTTTTCTATGAAAATAAGTTCCCTTTTCAAATCTTGATACAAAGTTCAAAAGTCTTTGAAATAGCTTAAAGTTAACTCCTCTTTGTATCACTTTGCTCAATGATGAATGCTATCACTAGAAAAGTTTCATCAAGGTTTTTCAAATCAATTTTGAAATGATTTTAAACCATTTAATTTAGGACCACAATCTTTGGGCTAAATGTACATGACTTGTACATAAGCTTTTCCTATGATCCCCAATTAGAATTAGGCTCATCTAGGTACAAGAACTATGCACCTTGATCCTAACTCACAATCCTAATATCTCACACACATCTAAGGTGTATCAAACACATCCAAGTCAATTTTGATGTGAGATATGGGTTTAGGTTAGCTTAATCTAAGTTCTCATGCATTTTTCTAAAAAATAATTTGATCTCCATATCAAATTGTGTTTTAGTCCTTAAATCAATTTCATTGATCATTAATGCACAAGATGATGACATGACATATAATTGTATCATAAATGGAAACATGTGCCAATGTCATGATGTCATGGCATAAAGTATGAAACTTAAATAAAGCATGACATTTAATTAACCTAAGCATTATCATGACATTTTAAATGATCATAAAATAAATATGATGTCATGACATGGCATATGGCAAACAATATATGACAAATAGCACATAAAGGTATAGAAAATACCTAATTCTAGCCTTAGTTGTCATTTTTGATAATTTTGATCATTTTGCCATAAATTCTATATTCCTAAGTGTAATAGACCTAAAATCATATCCTCAAGACTTTTAGATCACTGTGTGCCAACTAGATTGACTCTAGAAAAATTCCTCAAATGTGGTTGGCACATCCTAATTATCTTAGGAATAATTTTCACTTTCATTTTCAAGGCTTGATTAGACCTTGAAAATTCCTAAGGTGCCACCTTTTGCCATGATTAGGTTAACTACCTATTCAAGTAAGGTTGACACACCCTAAACCATCTAGTGTGATGAAATCACGCTCCTAGGAACCCAATACCTATTGGAGCTCATTGGGTTCACTAAGTATTCACTAGGGATGACTTTCCTAGCAACCCTTCTAATGACCCTCCTAGGCTTTGAAGCCTTGGTCATTTGGGACTTATCAAGATCAACTCTAGGGGTGACTCCCCTTGTGACCTTGGTGATGGTCTTCCTTACCCTAGATTTTGTTCTATAATCTAATGGAACATTGTGATAAGTGGGTTTGACCACTTGGGACTTAGGTTTGTGACCCAAACCTTTCATGTCCTTGGGCTTTGGTTTTTGCCCCTTAGACCCTATATTTGACTTTTCCAAATTTTTAAGGGTCTTTTCTAAAGAGTCAAGTCTTGACCTCAAGACTTGATTTTCCTTTTCTAAGGCCTCAAGTTTTAACTTGTCATTTGTCTTTGAGGTATTCCTAGGCATATGTCTAGTTGTTTTGGGATTTATACCTAGGTTATCCTTAACCTTAGATGAGTTGATCCTAGGGTTGACTTTCCTAGTGTTATCCTTATCTAGGCTCACATGTTTGGCACCTAAGCATGTGTATCGATTTCTATAATTATCATGCTTATCATTATTGTCAATTGCAATCAAACTACTAGCATGCATCTTACTAGTATTACAATAATGTGCCTTAGAGATTATCTTAGGATTTGCCTTAGCTCCCCCTATCGATGTGCTCGTCTTCTTGTCCTTGTGAGGTTGCCTCCCCCTCGGACATTGGCTCCGATAATGTCCCCTTCTCTTGCATTGGAAGCACACCACGTGCTCCTTGCTCTTGCGTATCGGGACTCCGGCTTCCTTGATCTTTGGCGCCGGTGGAGTCTTCCTAACCCTCTTTGGACATTTACTCTTGTAATGTCCAAGTTCCCTACACTCAAAGCATAATATATGCAATTTACTAGAACTTAAATTGCTTGAGTTACCTAGGGTTGAGGTGGGCTGTAAGCTCTCTCTTTCATCCCTTCCGGAGGTAGAAGCTTCTTCTCCTTGCTCCGAACTTGAAGAGGAACTCTCCTCCTCTTCTTCTTTAGATGTTGAGTAACCCTCAACTTCTAAATCCATCCCTCCGTGATGTGAACTCCTTGGCTCACTTTACTCCTCTTCATGGCTTGAAGTGGAGTTCCCCTCATGGAACTTAGCCAAGTTGTTCCACAACTCCTTGGCATTGTTGTATCCACCTATCTTACATAGAATGTCATTAGGTAATGAGAATTCAAATACTTTCATTACCTCATCGTTGATTGTGGAATGGTGGATTTGTTCCCTTGTCCACTTCTTCTTCTCGAGTGGTTTTCCTTCCTTATCCATTGGAGGCTTGAAACCTAATTGAACACAACTCCAATTTTCAAGGTTAGTCATAAGAGAATACCTCATTCTTACCTTCCAATACGCGAAGTCGTCGCGGTCATAGAAAGGTGGAATGGTGATGTCTTCTCCGAGTTGATCCATCTCTAGCTTGTGCTCCCTCGGGTGTTAATCCGGCGAAGAGCGACCTCGCTCTGATACCACTTGTTAGGATCGATGGTCGCGGCTAGAGAGGGGGGGGTGTGAATAGCCGACCCCAAATCTTTGTTTCTTTCTACAAGTTGACGTTAGCGCAGCGGAAAATAAAACAAAGAAACAAAGACAAGAAGATCAAACCTCAACACGCAGCGATGTAACGAGGTTCGGAGATAAACTCCTACTCCTCGGCGTGTCCGTAAGGTGGACGAAGCCTATCAATCCGTCGGTGGATGAGTCCCCAGAGAACCGGCTAATATATATACTCCTTCTGGGTGGAGAAACCTCGCCACAATCTTTCTTGCACCAGCAAGAATAGGAGTACAAGAATATACAAGAAGAAGCAACAATATGAATGTAAAAAACAAACAATCTTGCCTTCTCGTCGGCTGTTGATGAAGCAACAACTTCACGGGCCAAATACAGCATCAACTGTTGGAGACCCCAACCGAGGAAGTTCACGCGAAGCTTCAGCTAAGAAGAGCTCAGCAAAGCTCAGCAACAGCAAGCTCTTACAGAAGCAAGAGGTAGCAGCTAAGGAGAGGAAGAAGAAGAAGTATTGCTGTAGAAGCTCTCGATCTCCTTTTATAACCTGCACTGCAAAGAAGACAGCGAAAAAGACGGAGATAGCCGTTGTCACTCATAACGGCTATACCTGGACCGATCAGGCTCCACCCTGATCGGTCCGAGGCCTCCCTGATCGGTCTTGGGGACCGATCAGCACTCTTCACAGAGAACTCGCCCAACTCTCTGGTCGTCTCCTGATCGGTCTGTGGACCGATCAGGGTGCATGTGGATCGGTCCACAGACCGATCCCCTCCTTTTCTCTTTGCCTTCTGTTCGCTTTCTGATCGGTCTGCAGACCGATCAGATAACATACAGTAGCATACTGTTTGGTTACTGATCAGTCACCAGACCGATCAGATAACCCAGTGTATCACTGGATCGATCCACTGATCGATCCAGCTCTTGGTTTTTGCCCAAACCAAGTCCAAACCAATATCCGGTCAACCTTGACCTCTTGGTACATCATGCTTAGCATCCGGTCACTCCCTTGACCTGCTAAGACTCCTCACCAAGTGTCCGGTCAATTCCTTTGACCCACTTGAACTTGTCTCTTCGTGTCAAGTATCCGGTCACTCCCTTGACCTACTTAACCTTCTCAACACCAGATGTCCGATCACCCTTGATCCATCTGGATTTTCCCTTGCCCGGCTTCACTCACCAGGACTTTCACCTAGCTTCACTCACTAGGATTTTCACCTGGCTTCACTCACCAGGACTTTCCAACTGCCTGGCTTCACTCACTAGGACTTTCCAACTGTCTGGCTTCACTCACCAGGACTTTCCGAACTGCCTAACATCCCAGTTAGGACTTCCCAGTCAAGTATCCGGTCAACCTTGACCTACTTGACTCTTCTTCATCCAACCTGATCAGACCCTGATCAGTATCTCTCCGCATGGACAACTGCACCTGAATTGTCCATGTCTACATGTCTTTTTGTATTGTCAAACATCGAAACCATGACCAAGGTTTACGCTTGGTCAACTAGGTCAACCTTGACCTACTGGAAATTGCACCAACAATAATGACCGGGCAAACCTATTCAACCGATCTACCTTTTATTTTATATGTCCTATGACTCTGATCTCACCGAAATCTCAAAAGATTAATCTTAACTTACCTCGGGATCTCGCAACTTTTTCAGTTTGAACTTGTACTTAGGGAATCTAGTCATCACGGTTATCCAGGTAAGTATATCCCTTCTTGCATACCCAATATTCTACTTAGATGCTTAATGACTTGCTGTCAGTTTACCCTTTTCTAATTCTACTGTTTACCCTTCTCGGTAATAACATCGAGGGTTTTAGAGACGAACCAAAGGGGTTCATCCCGTCGTCTTCTTCCTTTGCTGCATTTATTCCTTCTTTGTTCCAGTAAGGTTCTCCTTCCTCCCCTGATTCTTTGTCCACGATGGCCTATTCTTCTCCCCCCTCTGAGTGGTTCATTCATTGCTCTTCCAGTGCCAATGAGTCGGAAGTTTATGCAATGGGCAGATTATGGGTTCCCTTCCTATTTAGTCCTTCCTACTCTGGAGGACCACCCTCATCTCCCTCCTCCAGGGAGCGTCGATGTCTTTTGGAAACAAGCAATTTCCGGCTTTCGACTTCCTCTCCATCCTTTCTTTGCTGCTGTAAGTCAACATTTCAGCGTGTCCTTGAATCAACTTATCCCTCAATCTTTTTTCATATTATTTGGCTTTGTCGCTGTTTCTTAGCTACTTGACTTTCGGCCTTCTTCTCGTTTGTTCCACCAATTTTTTGTTCTCCGTCAAGTAGAAGATAACCTTTTTAAGTTTCAGAGTCGTGCCAAGGCTATCTTATTCAACAAAATCTCAGTACAAGAAGAATGGAGACAAAAGTTCTTCTTTTTGCGTCTTCCTTCTCCTCCTCCACACCCTATTACTTGGCAACGGACTCTTCCCTCTTTTCCAAATCCCCGAGATGATACTGCCGACTTGACCTTTTATACGTCCATGTCGAAATTGAAAGGGGCTAAATTTTATTTACCTGCACTAATTGTTGAAGGTTTGCTTTTTTATCTTCGGAATAAGCTCTGCAGACACAGAATTGGAGGCTCCTTTTGGTGAATTGTATATTCCTTGCTATGTTCATTTGCTATCCTTAACTTGCTTTCGCTTAAAAGCCTATGGTTTTTTATCATTTTCAGTTGATGCCATTCTCCCAGCTCTAATGTATAAGAACACAGGGTTAACTAAACCAGTTTTGGCTAGGCTAGGAGAAAAGTTATTAGAGAATCGTCGTCTCAACCCGACCCCTTCGTCTCTCGGCTTGCTCCCCCCCCCCCCCCAAGAGGTCCCTGTTGAGGCACCTGAATCTTCCGAGGAAGATAGTCCCTTCACTGCTCGACGAGAGAGCACATTTGTTCCAAAGAATAGCTTGGCTTCGATCACTATCATTGAATTGGAGCAAATTCCCATTGTTACTTCTGAGATGTCTCGTGAGAGAGGTAAGGAACGTATGTCTTATACTCGTATCCATCCCAACATTGCTCTTAACATGATGCGACTAAGTTTATTGATTTCGCCCATTCTCCTAGTCGTTCCTGCTTCCGGGTAACTCTGGGTGAGCCGGTGTCCTCCCCGTCTCCCTCGATTTTATCTCCTTCTCTTCCAGTAGTGAGGGCTGGAAGGATCCCTTGTAAAAGGTCTCTGGAGTCCGCCTCACAAAGTGCTGATGTTGAATCCACTATTGGTTCCTTGTCTCATATTACATCACTCAGTATTCCTATCTCTGTACCAAGCCCCCCTATTGCTTCCAATATTAGGCCTTCTTCTTTCTTTCCGGGGTCACTACCTGCTCCTTCTATGGGACCTTCAGCTCCGGCCCCTCCCCGAGTGCTTTTCAAGCTGGCCCAAGGTCTTCCCTCTTCGTTGAGGCGCGACCCTTTTCCTTCTTCTATTGGCATCCTTCAGCTAAAGGATTCCGAATCTTGGGTATAAGGTCAAAACTCTCTGAGAGGCAAAAACGTTTCTGATCAAGCTAACGCTTACAATCGACAAGCTTCCGCCGTAAGTATTACAGATATATCTCTCTAATTCATGTCCACAGATTCTAATTATGTTATTGTATCCATTCAGTTTTTCGCCCCAAGCTTCTACATGGGCAACTTGGCTGTTGACTTAGAGAGGGAGAATAAGGAGTTGAAGGATCACTTAAGGGCCCTGAAGGCAGCCTCCCCTACTCTGAGCAATGAGGTCGCCCAACTCCAAGAGAAGATAAGTTCTCAAGCCAACCAGATGACCCTTTTGGAGAAGGATTTGCAACATCATTGCTTAATGTTAGGGGTTACAGGAGAAGAGAAGAAGACTCTGGAGCTGCAAATACAGAGCCTATCATCTCAATTAAGCATTGAAGTAGCTAAGAAAGACAAAGCTATCTCAGATGCTGCCCTCAGATTTCTATCTTAGAACAGTTTCAGACCTCCATCCCTAGATCTCCAGATTTAGCTCAAGAATTGGCTTCTCAGAATTTTGAGCTATTACAACTACAGGAGAAGTTAAAAGCTCAAGACTCAGAAGTAGATTTCCTCACTAAAGAGTTAGAACGTCTCAAAACTAAAAAGGGTAGTTTCCAAGAGAAAGCGGAATGCCTTGAGTCAGATTTACAGACGTATAAGGCGGTGGAAGAGGGAAAAATGGGAAAATCATTGTCTAGAGTACCTGACTTCTCCTGAGTTCACGAATGAGTTCGCTAGTCACATTGTGGGGACCTTAATTCATTCAGTCGATGGGGTCCTGACACAATTGCGAGAAGGAGGGTTCTTACCTCAAGAACCTCCTCCTCGATTCATAGACCGTCGACGACTTAACAAGGAGCTAGCTAAGAACCTTATCAGTAGTTTTAAGTAGAACTCTGGTGGATAGGTGAAACTATTTGTGTTGAATTCTTTTGAGACTATATTCGTGCAGCTTACCTACTACTTTAAGTATACTTGTAAATGAATTTTCAAAATGAACATATGTTAATTAAAGAATGAAAAGGAAAACTTGTGAAGTAGTTGGATGTGTTGGAACCCCAAGGTTGTTTTGGTGTGATCAACCAGTTAAGGTAGGTCCTGTTTGTTTTAACCTTGTGTCTAAGTGTGCAGGAGCTTAGGAACACAGGTAGTCGAGCGGAAGACGCAGCTAGCGAGAAGGACGGCAGTCCGAGGGATACCGACGGACGAAAAGGAAGCGTGCGGTGGTTCCGAGGGACGAAAGCTAGAGCGGAAGATTGCTCGGGGAGCAAGAGACGCAGCTAGCGAGAAGGACGACACGCGGTGCATCCGAGGGACGAAGACTGCTGATGAGTACGCCGGCGGACGAGAAGGAAAACGCAGCGATTCCGAGGGACGAGAAGTCGGAGGGAAGCTCGCTCGAGAAGACCGGAAGTTGGGTTCGGGTGAGCCCTTTTCCGGATGGCAGAGATCACCCAAGCGAGCGGATCCGGAGGAGAAGAACCGGACCGAGGAGGGATTGAACCAGAGAAGAGGTCCCGGACGAAAAAGTCAACGCTGTTGACTTTGGGCTCCGGGGCGCCCGGACCCTGATTTTGACCAGGATCGCGATTTACGCGATCTGAACGTTGGGGGATAAAGTTTTATCCCCCCAGGGCGCTCGGAACCCTTCCAGGTGCCCCGACCAAGGCTATAAATATAGCCTTGGTCCAGAAGCTTTTAATCAACTCAGTAATTAGCATTCCAAACACTTGTGCGCTCACTGTTCTAGTTTAGCTTCTGTTTTTGTGCTTTCACCGGTGTAAGAGGCTTCTCCGCCCGAAGGAGTTTTTAGTGCGATCACTTTCCTTGGATTAACAACCTCCCCGGTTGTAACCAAGTCAAACACGGTGCCTCGTTTCTTTCTTGTAGTTCTGCTTAGCTAATTTTATACAAGTGTTAGTTTAAGAGTTCGAGAAGGTTTGCTTTTGGTTTTTTTTACAGGGTTATTCAACCCCCCCTTCTAGCCGGCCCAACGGTCCTACAAGTGGTATCAGAGCCGAGGCGCTTCAGGAGGACTAACCGCCGAACGAAGCAACGCAATGGCCGGACCAAGCATCCACCCACCGAAATATGAAGGGGACTTCGCTACCTGGAAAAAACTGATGCATGTATTTCTTACAACAGATATTGAATTATTTTTAACAATGAAATTTGGCTTTGAAGCTCCAGAGGACAAAGAAATAGATAAATGGACAAAAAAGGAGCAGGCCGACTTCGTGGCGAACGGCAAAGCAGAGTACCATCTGCTAAGCGTTTTTCCGCCTCAAGAAGTCAACAGGATCGGTAAATACAACTCCGTAAAGGAACTTTAGAGGCGAAGCTCGCGAGACGAGATTTGCTCAGAAACCAGATCACCAACATTCGACTGGAACAAGGCGAAATCGTTGCATACCTGAATAAAAGAAATCATCACCGGACTCACGAATCTCGGAGAAAAGGTAAGTAATCGAGATTCGCTCAGGTACGCGTTAAATTCATTTCCGAGAAATTCAAAATGGGCATCACTAGTAGATGCTTTTTACATTTCTAAGGACTTAAAAAAAATTTCATTAGAAGAATTTTTTTCAACATTTGAAGTCCATAAGTCAAGATGTGCAGGAATGAAGGAGCCCAAGAACAACGTCGCCCTCAAAGCTTCGAGAGACGAACCTGAGTCGGAATCCTCTCTCGACAACGAGGAAATGGTAATGATGGTAAGAAGATTCAAGAAACTCTGTAAATCTAGATCTACTAATCATCCGCAGGGGAAGAAGAAAAGGACGATCCGCTGCTACCACTGCGACGAAGAAGGGCACGTCAAGGACAACTGCCCCAAGATGAAGAACAAAGACAAGGAGAAGGGTAAGAAGCCTATCCAGAAACGAAAGGCCCTGAAGGCGACGTGGGACGATACGTCGTCCGAATCGGAAGTCGAAGCATTCTCCGGACTCGCACTGATGGCGAGCCATCAAGACGACGACTGCGATTCAAGCTCTTCCGAAATGAGCATCGAGAGCATCGATGAAGGGGGAGACACGCCGGAAGAAAGCAGCAGCTCAGGGGGAGAAACGGACAACGAGATCAACAAGGTAAGTCAGGTACGATCTCTTCCTCCCGATAAAATGTTTAAGTTCGTTAAATTTTTAACAAAAGACTGCTGCAAATTAGAAAGTGAAAATAAAATTTTTAAAGTAATTCTAGCTAAGTCTTGTCTCTTAGAAGAATTAGATAAATTAAAATTAAAAAATGAAAAATTAGAATTAGAAAATCAAAATTTGAAAATTCAAATAGATAACTTAAAAAACTATGCATGTTCATCTAAAATCAATTTTAGAAGATTTAATAATTTAAATTGGTACTTTAGATATCACCCGGGACAAATTAGGAACATTTTAAGAAAATATGTCCCTAAAAACTTTTTAGTTAATCCAGTACGTTGGAACTTATATTGGGTTCCTAAATCATGCTTAAATTAATTTTAAAATTAAAATTAGCGCTTTAAGTGAGAAAATTAAACAAAGAATTTCTTTATGAGGCTTTGTCTAAGGAAGTGGTTGTTGTTCCAATAACCAAGAAGGCCTAGTGCCTCGCCACGACCTGGAAGTCAAAATATTGAAATAAATGTTTAATTAACTTACTAATGAAGCATTAATACAAGAATTAATTAGTGCTTGAAAAAGGTTATTCAAAACATTTTATTTCAAATTAAAAATTGACTTACTTAGAAGTTTTTTTTGATTTTTTTTTTGAAATATTCTCAAAAATTATTTTTTCCTAAGTTAAGAAATTTTTTCTTGAAACTAGAAATCTCAGCTTAAATTACTTAGAAAAATTTTCTAAATTTCTTACAAAAAACTTAGAATTTTTTTAGAAATACTTTTTCTAAGTCTTTAACCCTTAGATTTTTTTTTTTTGGAACCCCATTTTTTTGTGATCAAAGGGGGAGAAGGGAAAGTATAAGTCTAGGGGGAGGTATGTAGATGGATTTAATTTTTTCTATCTTTTTGCACTTAAATTGCAATTTAAGTTAATTTACTTAATTCTATTTTATGTCTATTTTAACCCTATCTTAACTTGGGTTGATCACACCAAAAAGGAGGAGATTGTTGGAACCCCAAGGTTGTTTTGGTGTGATCAACAAGTTAAGGTAGGTCCTGTTTGTTTTAACCTTGTGTCTAAGTGTGCAGGAACTTAGGAACACAGGTAGTCGAGCGGAAGATGCAGCTAGCGAGAAGGACGGCAGTCCGAGGGACGAGGTGCTGCGAAAGAGTACACCGGCGGATGAAAAGGAAGCGTGCGGTGATTCCGAGGGACGAAAGCTGGAGCGGAATATTGCTCGGGGAGCAAGAGACGCAGCTAGCGAGAAGGACGGCACGCGGTGCGTCCGAGGGACGAAGACTGCGGATGAGTACGCCGGTGGACGAGAAGGAAACACGCAGCGATTCCGAGGGACGAGAAGCCGGAGGGAAGCTCGCTCGAGAAGACCGGAAGTTGGGTTCGGGTGAGCCCTTTTCCGGATGGCAGAGATCACCCAAGCGAGCGGATCCGGAGGAGAAGAACCGAACCGAGGAGAGACTGAACCAGAGAAGAGGTTCCGGATGAAAAAGTCAACGCTGTTGACTTTGGAGTCCGGGGCGCCCGGAGCCATCCGGGGCGCCCGGAACCCTTCCGGGCGCCCGAACCCTGATTTTGACCAGGATCGCGATTTACACGATCTGAACGTTGGGGGATAAAGTTTTATCCCCCCAGGGCGTCCGGAACCCTTCCAGGTGCCCCGACCAAGGCTATAAATATAGCCTTGATCCATAAGCTTTTAATCAACTCAGTAATTAGCATTCCAAACACTTGTGCGCTCACTGTTCTAGTTTAGCTTCTGTTTTTGTGCTTTCACCAGTGTAAGAGGCTTCTCCGCCCGAAGGAGTTTTTAGTGCGATCACTTTCCTTGGATTAACAACCTCCCCGGTTGTAACCAAGTCAAACACGGTGCCTCGTTTCTTTCTTGTATTTCTGCTTAGCTAATTTTATACAAGTGTTAGTTTAAGAGTTCGAGAAGGGTTGCTTTTGTTTTTTTTTTACAGGGCTATTCAACCCCCCCTTTTAGCCGGCCCAACGGTCCTACAGGATGCACATAATATGTTTCTGAATTATGAATGACTAATCGAGAGTTAAGACATACCAGCTTGTCTTCAGAACTATCCTTGTTTTATCCCTACATTTAGAGTAAGTCATTAGTATTCTGGTTAGGTTCTGTGCCGAAGGATGAACTTTGCCAGAACTTGGGGGTTGTTTCAACTGTAAATGTACTCTCGGGCGAATGTAAGAGAACCATCACATTGACCTTTTTCGATCAAGAATATACTCCCAAATGAATTTGCATTGATGTAAGAAAGTCAGAATATCGATATATTTCGGTCGGGCATATAATTTCGAACAAATTTATATTAATATATGGAGGCTAGAAAATTGATATATTTCAATCGGGCATATACTCCCGAATGAATTTGCATTGATGTAAGAAGGCTAGAGTATCGATGTATTTCGGTCGGGCATGTAATCCTGAGCGAGTTTATATTAATATATGAAGGCTAGAAAATTGATATATTTCGATCGGGCATGTCCTCCCAAGCAAATCTGAATTAATATAGTTCGATCGAGAAAATACTCCCGAATGAATCTGCCATAATACTTGAAATCCTGAAGATTGATATATTTTGGTCGGGACTATGTTCCCGAGCAAATCTGAATTAATATGAAAAGGCCAGAATATTATCACATTTCAGCCGGGCATGTATCTCCGAGCGAATCTGAATTACTATGAGGAGGTCAGAATATTCTCACATTTCGGTCAGGTCTGCCCTCCCGAGCGAATCTGAATTACTATGAGAAAGTCAGAATATTCTCACATTTCGGTCGGGCCTGTCCTCCCGAGCGAATCTGAATTACTATGAGAAAGTTAGAATATTCTCACATTTCGGTCGGACCTGTCCTCTCGAGCGAATCTGAATTACTATGAGAAGGTCAGAATATTCTCACATTTCGGTCGGGCCTGTCCTCCCGAGCGAATCTGAATTACTATGAGAAAGTCAGAATATTCTCATATCGGGCATGTCCTCCCGAGCGAATCTGAATTACTATGAGAAGGTCAGAATATTCTCACATTTTGGCCGGGAATATTCTTAAGATTTCCTGATTGACTGACGTCGAGCGGAGGAAACCTGCTCGAACTTTGAGGGTTTAAAGTCTCCGGTTCTCCTTAAGGAAGTTAGGTCGATCATTCCTTAAGGTCCCCGATCGACTGTTGTCGAGCGGAGGAAGTACGCTCGAATGGCAATGAGCGGAGGAGGCACACAAATTATCACGGGTTTAAAGTCTCTGGTTCCCCTTAAGGAAGTCAGACCGGTCACTCCTTAAGGTCCCCGGTCGACTGTTGCCGAGCGGAGGAAGCCTATTCGAACTTTGAGGGTTAAAAGTCTACAGTTCTCCTTAAGGAAGTTAGGTCGATCATTCCTTAAGATCCCCGATCGACTGTTGTTGAGCGGAGGAGGCACGCTCGAATGACAATGAGCGGAGGAGGCACGCTCGATTACCAAGGGTTTAAAGTCTCCGGTTCCCCTTAAGTAAGCCAGACCAGTCACTCCTTAAGGTTCCCGATCAACTATTGTCGAGCGGAGGAAGCACGCTCGAATAGCAATGAGCGGAGGAGTCATGCTCGATTATCAATGAGCGGAGGAGGCACACTCGATTATCAAGGGTTTAAAGTCTCTGGTTCCCTTTAAGGAAGCCAGACCGGTCACTCTTTAAGATCCCAGATCGACTGTTGTCGAGTGGAGGAAGCACGCTTGAATAGCAATGAGCGGAGGAGGCACGCTCGATTAGCAATGAGCGGAGGAAGTACGCTCGATTATCAAAGGTTTAAAGTCTCCGGTTCTCCTTAAGGAAGCCAGACCGGTCACTCCTTAAGGTCCCCGATCGACTATTGCCGAGCGGAGGAAGCACACTCGAATGGCAATGAGCGAAGGAGGCATGCTCGATTATTAAGGGTTTAAAGTCTCCGATTCTCCTTAAGGAAGTCAGACCGGTCATTCCTTAAGGTCCCTGATCCATTGTCTTTGAGCGGAGGAAGCACGCTCGCAAAGAGAATCGACCTGTCTGTTCTAGCGAATATATGTATTGATTAGAGAGTAGGTGCCTGCATTTTTTCATTATATTATAAAAAATTAAATGAAATACATGGATGATTTACAGGCATACTTGTTAGGCTCTATATGGTTGTAGGTGATTTACACTCCAAGGCCTCTCGAGATTTCTCCCTTCTGAGTCTTGGAGGTAATAAGAACCAGAAGCAAGCTTTTGTATAACTTTATATAGTCTTCCCCCCATTGGGGTGCTAATTTAGTAACGTTTCCCACAGGTTTAACATGCTTCCACACTAAATCCCCTACTTGAAAGAATCGGGGGATAACTCTTTTGTTGTAGTTCTGTCTCATTCGTTGTCGATAAGATATAAGACGAGTTGAGGCGTTATCCTAAGCTTCTTCGATAAGATTGAGTTCCATAAGACGTCAACCGTCATTGTCTTCATCATAAAACCATCTCCGATCAAATTCCACCCCAACCTCAATGGGGACTACTGCTTCTCCCCCGTATACTAGCTGAAATGGAGTTATCCCTGTAGCTTCTCGAGGGGTGGTACGGTAAGCCCATAGCACACTCGGTAACTCATCCACCCAACTACCACCAACATGATCTAACTTAGTCGTAAGTCCCCTGATGATTTCTCTATTGGTCACTTCTGCTTGCCCATTACTTTGTGGATATGCTACAAAGGTGAATGCCTGTATAATGTCATATCCTGCACACCATTCTCTAATTTTCTATCCCTGGAATTGTCTCCCATTATCAGAGATTAACTTATGGGGAATACCAAATCTTTAAATAATGTGTTGCCACAAGAATTTGATAACTGCATTCTCAGTCATTCTTGCTAACGATTCAGTTTCCACCCATTTTGAGAAGTAATCTATAACTACCAATAGAAACCTTCTTTGAGTCGTGGCTAGGGGGAATGGACCTACTATGTCCATACCCCATTGATAAAAAAGGCAAGAAACGACGGAAGTCTTTAGCAGCTGAGTAGGATGATGTGAGATATTTTAATGCTTTTGACAAGACATACATGTTCTCACGAGTTGAGCCGCATCTTCCTGTAGAGTAGGCCAAAAATACCCGGCCAATAATATCTTGCGTGCTAAAGATCTTCCCCCAATATGACTACCACATGAACCTTGATGAACCTCCTGTAAAATATATTGCATATCTTCTGGTCCAATGCATTTGAGTAAGGAACTAGAAAAATCCTTTTTGTAAAGTTTATCTCCTATCAAAGTATACCGGGTGACCTTCTTCTTAAAGACTCTATCTTGTTCTGCATCTGTTGGTAGGACACCCTATTGTAAGAATGATATGATTGGCGCTCTCCAGTCGCCCTGTATTTCTACGTTAGCTTGTCTCTCAATACAAGACACCAATAGTGTTTGTTCCACTGGTCGGTCTAGGTTCCAAGGTACCATTGCTGACGAAAGCTTTGCTAGTTCATCCGCCACTTGATTATCTGATCGGGGGATTTTCTGTATATTTACCTCCTGGAATGTATTTTTCAATTTATCAAAAGCTTCTGCATATAACTCAAGTCGATCACTGCTAATCTTGAAATTGCCCGATAATTGTTGTGCTACCAGCTGAGAATCAGAATAAATCCATACTTGAGCAGCTCCCACATGTCGAGCTGCTTGTAAGCCAGCTATCAATGCTTCATATTCTGCTTCATTATTAGTGGCTCTGTAACTTAGCCAGACAAAAAGTTGAACCCGATCCTCTCTTGGAGATATAAGAAGAATACCAATACCGCTACCTTGTCTAGTAGAAGACCCATCTACATAAATTTTCCAAGTCCCTTCTTCTTCAGGACCTTGCACTTCTATTATAAAATCTGCTAGAGCTTGTGCTTTAATTGCCGAACGGGGCTGATATTGTATATCGTATTCACTAAGCTCGGTCGTCCACTTGATCAATCACCCTGATGCTTCTGGATTAAGGAGCACTCGACCGAGAGTGCTATTAGTTAATACTATGATTGCGTGCGATAAGAAGTAAGGACGCAATCTTCTAGATATCAAGACCAAGACATAAGCTAATTTCTTGAGTGTAGTATATCTACACTCAGCTCCTTTCAATAGATGACTTAAAAAATACACTGGTTGTTGTTCCTTACCCTCCTATCTCACCAGTATTGAGCCTACATCATGCTCATTTGCTGAAAGATAGACCCATAAAGTCTCCCCTACTACAGGCTTAGCTAATACAGGTAAGGTTGACAAGTAATCTTTTAATTCTCGAAACGCGTTGTCATATTCTTCATCCCACTGAAATTTATTGGCCTTCCGAATTATCTTGAAGAAGTGAAAACTTCGGTCGGCTGATCGAGAGATGAAGCGGGATAACGCAGTGATTCACCCAGTCAATCTTTGAGCTTCTTTCATATTGCGTGGGGGCTCCATATCCTGGATTGCTCGAACTTTGTTGGGATTTGCTTCTATCCCTCGCTCTGTCACCATATAACCTAGGAATTTGCCACTTCTGGCTCCAAACAAGCACTTGCCAAGATTAAGCTTAAGTCTATATTGTCTTAAGGTCCGGCATGTTTGCTTTATATCTCTGCACAAATCAACAGCCTGAGGAGATTTAATCAAGATGTCATCCACATATACTTCCATATTTCTTCCTATCTATTTCCGAAAGACTTTGTTCATAAGTCTCTGATAGGTCGCCCCTGCATTCTTTAGTTTAAAAGGCATAACCCTATAACAATAGGTACCTTCAGTTGTAATAAAACTAACCTTTTCCTGGCCATCCTTAGCAAGAGATACTTGATGATAGCCCTGGTAGGCATCTAACATACAAATGTACTTGCATTCGGCGGTAGAGTCCACCACTTGGTCAATGCACGGTAGAAGATAGTAATCCTTTGGGCAAGTTTTGTTGAGGTTCCGGAAGTCAATACATACTCTCAACTTATTTCCTGGTTTAGGTACCAGGACGACGTTGGCTAACCAGCTAGGAAACTGTATCTCCCGAATATATCTCGCCTCCAGTAGCTTATCTACTTCTTCCTTGATGATCTGGTTCTGGTCGGCCCCAAAGTCTCTTTTCTTTTGCTTGACAGGCCTAGCATCAGGATAAACATGTAATGAATGTTCCATTACTAGAGGAGAAATACCTGTGACCTCCTTGAGAGTCCATGCAAACACATCGCTATTCCGGCTTAAACATTGTATCAACTCAGTCTTGAGTGGAAGGTCTAAGTCGGCCGCCACATAAGTTACAGCTTCTCATCGCACGACCTGTATTTGTACCTCCTCCATTTTTTCGTATATCAAATTGGGCGGTTTCTCCTGGATAGCATTAACTTCCATTCTCTGAGCTTTGCGGGCGATATTAACTTCCGTTAAGATGATCTCCATGTTGGATCGAGAAGAAGCTAGAGAGGGGGGGGGGGGTGAATAGCGCTCGTGGTTATTTCGTTCGATTTAAAAACAGAGTCAGAATACGCAGCGGAATTAAGTAAAGAAAGAAAGAAACAAAGCAAACACAGAAGACACAGATCGTTTACTTGGTTCGGAGCCTATGACGACTTCTACTCCAAGGCCCGCGATCATTGATCGCTTACTGTGGGCAACAACTATATCACGCAAAGAGTTTGTACAAAGGTAAGTTACAATAAGTGCAATAATTAAAGAAAACTTATACCGGCGACATAATCTTAAAGAAGCGGAGCTCCGGGTCGTCGGAAACTTGTAGCAGCACTTCTGGGTGTTTTTGAGGCAGCGCGTTGTAGCTTGATCACTTAGAAATTGTTGTTCTGAGCCTCTGCCTCGAACCTCCTTTTAAACAGTGCTGGAGGCGCCTCCAAGCCTGTCCGAGGCGCCTCCAGGCCGCCGAGTCGCACGCGTGGATCAACTCTGATCTGGTCGCACCTTATCCCATTAAAGGCGCCTCCAAGCTGCTCCAAGGCTCCTCTAACGCCTGGTACAAGGTGCCTTCAGCTTCCTTCGAGGTGCGTCCAGCGCCTCTGGACAGCTGGCTTCGGCTAGCACTCGAGGCGCCTCCAAGCCCCATGGAGGCGCCTCGGACACTGCTCATCCGAGGTCAAATGTGCTCCTTTGTTCCTGCAAAATGTGTTAGTCCCAAACATAAACCCTGCAAAACAAAGTTAGCACAGAAATATGATAAATGATATCGATAGTCAGCGGACTGTTCGGGTCTGACTTCGGATTTCCAACCGGAAAACCCTAGGTCGACCCGACGCCTACTGTTCCCTCTACGGGGAACGCGTACTCACCTACTCCACTCAGGAGATTTACCTATTGCAGTGCGATCCTCTAGATCGACTGGACTTTTGCTCAGCGTTTGAAGCTTCCGGACTTTCTGCTGGATTTCCGCTTCCCGACCCATCCAGTCTTTCACCTGGTTCGCGACACCAGGACTTTCCACCTAGGGTTACCCCATAGGACTTTTGCCTGAAGCTCTCGACCCGCCAAAACTTTCCGCATTGGGTTACCACCCCCTATGACCTAGGGTTACCACCCCCTAGGGTTTTTCACCTGTCTAACCACAGCTAGGACTTTTGCCTAAGTATCACTTAGGACTTTCCTGCAAGCTCCATGAACTTGTTAGATCACAACACTACTTAACTTTGAACCCTTTTTCATTATCAAAACTTGAGTTCGATCGTCTGATGCGTCCCGCACCAACAATCTCCCCCTTTTTGATTATGACAACTCAAATTCAAAGTTAAAAAAAAATGCATAAATAAACGTAAGCATGCTTTAAAATAAGAAGTTTAAGCACAAACATAAGCATACTTAAGTCACATGTTAAGTACAAGCTAAAGACATTTTAAACTTTACAAAATTTAAGATATTAAAATTCTTAAATTAAAATTCTCTTATTAGGGCTCCCCCTTAATAAGAGAACTCTTTTCCTTAATTTTTTTTTAACTCTTATCCTTAATTTGAATTTTTTGTCCTATTCTCCCCTTTGTCATATATCAAAAACTTTGTTGGAAAAACTTAGTAAAAAATGTTTAAGTCAAAAGTAACATTTAAAACACCTGGCTTTTAAGTCATTGTAGGGAAGATTTTATAGGGAAAGCTTAGGAACATTTTGCTAAGTAAAAGTAGTTTAAGTATAGAACAATTCAGTTTAGCCAAAATTTTGAAAACTTAACCTTTTTTGAAGACATAATTTTAAATATTTTTCATTAGACTTAAAAGTCTTCAAAAAATTATTTTCTTTAAGTATGAAAATCAAATTAAGTTTGGAAAAACTTTAGCTTTAAGAACTTTTTCAAACACTTAGCTTTTTATAATTAATTTTCATTGGCAGCTAAATGTCTAGGGAGATAATTTTCTTTCAACTAAATTTGAAGATTTAGTAAAAAGTTTACTTAAAAAAAATAACTTTAGTAAATTTTGAAACTTAGATGAAATCTTTGGGAAAAAGTAAATTTTCAAACTCTGTTAAAAAAGCTTTGTTAGTAAATATTCTTTTAATTTTGAACAAGTTTTTTTTAAATAATAATTTGAAAAGAACAAAATAAACTTTACTAAATTTTCAAAGGATTTTGAAAAAATATTAAAAAGTTTGAAAAAGTATTTAAATGAATAATGAATTTCAAAATACTTAATGGCCAAGGAGGAGCAATAAGTTTAAACCTTAAAGTCCAAGCATGAGTTGAGTTGATTGCAATTTAATTAGGTTCTTTTGGTAAGGTATCAGAGCCCTAATGTGCAAGTTGAGTAACCCTAAAAACATTAAATACTTAATTTCTTGGCCACATGTTTAACCATCTAGTTACTAGCTGATTGTCTAGAGGATAATAGCTTTCACTTGGTTAGTCAAGTTAAGTCAATATATCCAGTTAGATTTGACTAGGGCTGGATGACTTGACTTAATTACTGTATATTAGGTATTTAACGCCCAGACTCATATTGATGTATAGATATAAGCATTCTTGAGTCCAGGCTATACCCTATGCATCTCACACAATTCTATGTTTTTCAAGCACAATCAAGGTAGGCCTAGGTGTTTGTGAGATGCTCTGGCTCAATTCTAGGGGAGCATGATTTCTAGGGTAGAGCCTAAGCTAAGTCCATATTTTAAAAATCTAGTAAAATTAGAATTTTAAAAATAAATTTTTCCTAGAATTTTTAAATCACAAGATGATTTTGAAAATAAGAATAACATTTAAGAGTAAAGGTAGGAAACTGATTTGAAAATTAATACCTATTCTACCCAACACATTCCTATTTGCCTTCTAAGTGCACTGAACTCAAGTTCAGGTAAGAGTTTTGTGAAAATATCAACTAGGTTTGATTTGGACTCAATATAGTTGAGTACAATTTCACCCTTTGCTACATGATCCCTTACAAAATGGTGTTTTACCTCTATGTGTTTGGTTCTTGAGTGATGAATTAGATTTTTGGTTAGATTAATTGAGCTCATATTGTCAATTAAAATTTTTGTATTCTAGTTGATAGCCTTTTAATGTATGAATCATCCACAAGAGTTGAGAGACACACTCTCCTAGGGCTATGTATTCAGCTTCAGTAGTGGATAGAGCAACACAGTGTTGCTTTCTGCTTGACCAACTTACTAGGCACTGACCTAGAATTTGGCAGCTACCACTTGTGCTTTTTCTGTCTAGTTTACACCCGACATAGTCTGAATCAGAATAGCCAAAAAGATCAAAGGTGCAAGTTCTAGGGTACCAAAGTCCTACATTGAGGGTACCTTTAATGTACCTAAGTATCCTTTTAACATATGTTAGGTGCGACTCTTTTGCACAAGATTAATATCTTGCGCACATACCTACTGTAAATAATATATCGGGTCGACTTGCAGTTAGGTAGAGTAAGCTACCTATTGCACTTCTATAGTATTTTGGGTCTACAGGTTTTCCTTCTGGGTCAGAGTCAATGTTAATGTTGGTTGCCATTGAAGTATTTATAATTTTTGAATTTTCTATGCCAAATTTTTTAATTAATTCTTTAGCATATTTAGTTTGATAAATATAGATTCCATCTTTGGTTTGTTTGATTTGTAAGCCTAAGAAAAAGGTAAGTTTCCGAACCAAAATCATTTCAAATTCATTTTCCATTAGTTTAATAAATTATTTTAAAAGTTTAGAGTTGGTTGAGCCAAAAATTATATCATCAACATAGATTTGGGTTATGAAGATGTCTTTTTTTACGGTTTTTACAAATAAGGTTGGATCTATTTGACCTTGGTTAAAGCCTTTGGATATCAAGTGATTGGATAACCGTTCATACCATGCCCTAGGTGCTTGCTTTAATCCATATAATACTTTTTTAAGTATAAATACATGGTTTGAGTTGTCTAGGTCCTCAAACCCTGGAGGTTGACTTACATATACTTCTTCCTTAATAAACTCATTCAAAAGGCCGACTTGACATCCATTTGATATAATCTAAACCCTTTATGTGCTGCATAAGCTAGTAGCATCCTAATGGATTCGAGCCTAGCTATTGGTGCATAGGTTTCGTCATAGTCCAAACCTTCAATCTGGCTGAACCCTTTGGCTACTAGTCTTTCCTTATTTCTCACTATATCACCTTGATCATCTAATTTGTTCCTAAATACTCATTTGGTGTCAATTATGGACTTATCTACGGGTTTAGGTACAAGTTCCAGACTTGGTTTCTATCAAACTGGGCTAATTCTTCCTACATGGCAATGATCCAGTCTGGGTCAGGTAGGGCTTCTTCAATGGTCTTAGGTTCAATTTTAGATATAAGGGTAATCTGACTATGATTTCTATAGAAGATCTGGTTCTTGTTGGAGTGTATACTGAAAGCCTAAGCTTTGTAAACATTCATTATGAATAAAGAATCACATTTGGTCAAATTGTCTACATTTAGTTGTAGTTGTTCAATTAATTTATACTGTAGATAACATAGTATGTGGTGCCACATGCAGAAGATAATGTTATCAGTACCTTATAAATTATAAACAGTAGCTCACGACCAAAATGGAAAGGAACAAACCATTAAAATGTTGTAGTGTAATTAGGTATCAGTTTATCTTGACTGTATAATTACACTAGTACACTTAGAGTGTAATGAGTAGGACCATGAGGTCATTTCTTTTATACTGACTATATAAAGAAACAAAGACCTCGGTTATTATGGAAGTGTGTGCTCTTAATCCTAATATAATAACAAGCACATATATTTGATATTTATTTCTTTAATTTATCAATGAGTGAGATTTAGTTCGATGAATCAATAAGCCCGATAAGTTGGGAAATGATATCACTTATAGTGTGTGTTGTTGATTATAGAAGGAAACTATGTCCTAGAGATACTAGGTTGATAATGTCCTCAAGAGAAGCTCACAAGGATTGTCATGTTAAACTCTGCAGGTGGACTTAGTCCGACATGATGATAAGGTTGAGTGGTACTACTCTTGGATTAAGATATTAATTAAATGAGTTGTCAGTAACTCACTTAATTAGTGGACATTTGATATCTTAAACACAAGGAGACTAATACACTCATAATAAGAAGGGGCCCAAAAATGTAATTTAGGATTGGTGCGGTAGTTCAATAATAGTTCTCTAGTGGAATAAATTATTATTGATAAAATTAAGTTGTGTGTTCAGGGCGAAACGGGATGCTTAATTTTATCGGGAGACCAAAACTAATTCCTCCTCTCGGTCCCTATCGTAGCCTCTTATTTATAGAGTACTATACCCACCTATACCCACTTTCTATACCCACCTAATAGGGGCCGACCAAGCTAGCATGGGAACCAAGCTAGGGCTGGCCTAAGCATAAATTGGTGTGGCTGGCCCTAGCTTGAACCCAAGCTAGAGGGGCCGACCATATTAAATTAAAAAGGATTTTAATTTTAATTTTTATTATGTGGAAGATATAATTTATTAAAGAGAATTAAAATTAAAATATCTCTCTTGTAAAAGATCTACAAAAGATTAAAGAAAGAGATTAGATCTCTTTCCTTATTTGTAGATTGGTGAGATATTTTATTTTCTCTTTAAAAATTATTCACATATTGTTAAATTAAAATTATAGAAATTTCTTTTTATCAACCATGAAGAGATTTTTGAAGAGAAATTTTATTTTTAAAATTTCCGGAAACAAATTAGGAAGTTTTAATTTGTTGATTGAAACTTGTCTAATTTATTTCTTTTGATGTGGCCGGCCAATATTGTTTTAATTGGAAATTTTATTTTATTTTTCTCAATTAAATCATGTCAAGGAAATTAAGGAAATTTTATTGTAATTAAATTTTCTAATTTGCCTAGGCCAAGGAATATAAAAGAAGGGGCGGGGGTGCCTTCATGAGATACAACAATCTCTATTATTTCTCTCCCTCTTTTGTTCCTTGTTGTGGCCGACCATCATCATCCTCTCCCTCTCTTCCTCTTGTGGTGGCCGAAACATCCCTATTGCTTGGAGTTTTTGTGGAGGCCGGATACTACTTGGAGAAGAAGAAGGAGAGAAAGCTAGCATCTCTTGGAGCTTGGTTGGTGTTTTGATCTTCTTCCTTGGTGAAGCTTCCTTGTTGTGGCCGAACCTAGCTAGGAGGAGAAGAAGGTGGTTGGTGGTTTCTCATCTCGGAAGATCGTTGCCCACACAACGTCCGAGGTTAGAAGAGGAATACGGTAGAAGATCAAGAGGTCTTTCTAGAAGGTATAACTAGTAGTTTTTCCTTTTCTGCATCATACTAGTTATTTATGGAAATAATACCAAATACAAGAGGCTTACGTTCTAGTATTTCGAATATGTTTTTCGAAGTTGTGTTTTTTTTTGTTTTATTTTTCCTTGTGATTTGATTGTTCTTTTCGGTTAACCTAAAGTTATTTTAGGAAATTAAATATTAGATTTCTATAAAAGGTTTTGTCTAGTCGGTGGTGGTTGTTCCCATATCCAAGAAGGCCATGTGCCTCGCCACGTCAGTACTGGGAACCAATTATGGAAATTAATATTTAATGGAATTAATAACTTAAGGTGATTTGGGTCGAACATGTTAAGTTCCGCAGGAGATCCAAGTCAAAACCTAAAAGAACAAATAGATTAAGTTTTGGATCAAACGTGTTAAGTTCCGCAGGCGATCCAAAATTTAATTTAAAAGAACACATGGTAGCTAGGAAAAGGTTCAGACCTTTGTACAAAATTTTTTTACAGTGGAACCTCTAGGTTTTCCGAGTAGCAACCAACAGTTCTGACTCCTAGGTTTGGATCACCCAAAATTTGGTCAAGTGGGTGAGAAGTACTTACTCTTGTTGGTCTTATATTTGGGTTAGAGGTTTGTTCCTCTGGTTTATTAGAGTTAGATTGAATATCATCATCTTCAATAATTCTTGGGTTAAGATTTTTTGTGTTATTTTCATTTGTTATTTTATCATTTTCATCAAATATTACATTTATTGTTTCTTCGACTTTTAGAGTATGTTTGTTATACATCCTATATGCCTTACTGGTTGTTGAATACCCTAAAAATATTCCTAGAGTTGTTTTTGATGAAAATTTTCCTAAGTAGTCTTTAGTGTTTAAAATGTGTACTTTACATCTAAAAACTTTTAAGTAATTTAGATTAGAAATTTTATTGTAATATATTTCATAGGGTGTTTTATTATGGGATTTGTTAATTAAGATTCTATTTTGGATATAACATGCTATATTTATTGTTTCAACCCAAAATTGGTTGCATAGTTTGTATTCATTTAACATAGTCCTAGCGGCTTCTTGTAGGGTTCGGTTTTTACGTTCTACTAGGCCATTTTGTTGGGGGGTCTTAGGGCAAGAGTATTCATGTTGATACCAATTAATTTCACAAAATTCAGTAAAATTGTGATTTTCAAATCCCCCCCCCCCCCCCGTGGTCACTTCTAATTCTTTTTCTTTGGGTGTCTTTTTTCATTTTCTATTAGTTTACAGAAGATTTTAAATACTTCAAAGGTTTCATTTTTATTTTTTATAAATTTTACCTAAGTAAATCTTATTGGATTTTTCAGAAATTTTTAGAAATTTTTCAGGATTTAAACGGAGTCCGTATGACCCGTTTTGAGGGGATGGATTTGGGATACAGTGGAGGCCTGTTTGAATACCCCATTTAAGTTGGGAGTTGATGGAGAAATTAACTTAGGGCTTAATTAAATATAACCTAAGTATTTAATTTAAAACCTAATCTCTAAATTCCCAATTTTCTCTCCCGAACCCTTATTCTCTCGCGACCTCTTCTTCCCCGACAACCTCTCTGCCGAAACCTCTTCTCCGGCGATTTTCCTTCTCACCGACGCTGAGCTCGCGATCGCCGGCTACTGGTCGATGCCGCCGGCTGAGTCTCTCTTCTCCTTGTCTGCTCGTGCGTCTCTCCTTCCCTCGCGTCTCTGCTCGATGTCACCAACGCCGATCTCTCCCTCTATCTCGATTTCTCTCATGCGCACGGGCGACCCCGACGCCGACGGGTTCCTTGACAGTCTCGGCCTCACAGCGCCGCCTGAGGACCTCACCGGAATCTTGAAGGTGCTAACCAATTGATTCCTCGTCGGTTCTTTGTGCGCGATGGGCTGCGGTTCGACATCTAGGGCACGGCGTGAAGAGGTTGATGCATATCTATTCCGGCCGATTGAGCCCCTTCTCTTCTCCTCTTCGATCTGCTCACTGGAGGACAAACTGGATCATCGCTAGAGGAGGTGGATTGTGCGACACCAGTGGTAGGTGATCGATTGAGGTAAGGTTTTGTCGGGTAAATCTGGTGGATTCAAGGTTTCGAGTCCTATGGATTCCAATTTAGATATCCTTCTGTTTTTGGCTAGGGGAAAGCTTCCGATCAACCTAGTGATGGATTTTCCTTGAACAGGACTTCATCTTCTCCATTTCTTGTGGCTGTCAGGGCCTTGGGTGAAGAAGTGGAGGGTTGTTGAGGTGAGTTTGGTACTGTGAGTTAGGGTTTCAATAAATCCTTTGCTATATGATTGGATTTATGGATTGAATTTTGGAAGAATTGGCGTAGGTATTCTGTTGTAGCTCCCGGATAGTGGATGGCTGGATGTTAGCTATTGGATTGCTGCCCTACGTCAAGGTAAATGCCTTACAGTGATGTATTGTTGGGTTACTCATTTGTAGGTTGCTAAATTAAGTTTTTCTAATGGGTTGTAGGGTTTTGTGCTTGCTTAGTTTATGAGTGGTGTGATGTGGATTGGTTGATATTGTGGATTAAGGATTAAGGTTTTGCCTCTAGTGGTAAGTATTGTTTTGGTTGATATAGATTATTATGTGATCATTTTTAGGAGCATTGGATTGGTTGCTGATTGGATTATCAGATGAGGTAGGTTGATGATTTGGTTGTTTGGTTGATGTGGATTTATGATGGAGATTTGAGCTTATGATAGGTTTTATGGTTGATATCATTATGTGGTGGGTTGGTAATTAAGAGAATAGATTTATTATTGGATTAAATGTGTTGTTTTGGGGGAGTTTTGGAGGTGTATCATCTATGACCTAATCTAATTAGGTTATATTATGATTAAGGTTAGTTGGAGGATTAATCCATAATCATGTTTGATGAGGGTTATCCTAATTAGGTGGGGGAAAGTTGTTTAGTTATTTACTTCATATGTAACTGGCTAAATACATTATATGATTGCAGGACTTTGGTTTGAGACGAGTGTCTCGACGTGGGATTTCCGGATCACGATCGACAGATTTAAGGCGGGTATTTCTTCCTTGGCCTCTATGTAGATTTTCTTGTACTTAGTGCATGGTTATTATTGGATGAATTAGGCTGCTTTATCTTATATCATGATCGGTTGTTGTTTTCCTGCATGATACTTATGCTTGACCCTTGTGATGATCTATTTAATTCATATACAGTCTCCACTCTTGATATCTACTCTGTTGTGATTACACGTGTAGAGTATGTCTTGTAGGGATTGTTGGGTTGTTAGTATTCCCATGTTAATTGTGTATATGATGTACACTGTACATATGTGGGTATGTATTATAGGAGTCATCTTGTTGACCGTGCATTTACATGTGGTATGTACATACGTATCTGTCATGTACTTTTGGAGGAGTTGTGTTGATTGTATGTTCGGAGTATATACACATGTCCGTTGTGTTTTTAATGGAGGATACATGTTGATTGTACTTATCTTTTGTGTACATGTGTGGTGGGATTATTGGAGATTTATGGTTGATTATACATATATAGTGTGTACATATGTCTGGTGGGATACGTGGAGGTATCATGACGATTATACTCTTGTTGGAGGTATTTTTGAGGTTTGGGGTTATTGCATGGATGATGATTATATATATATATATATATATATATATATATATATATATATATATATATATATATATATATATATATATATATATATATATATATATATATCATGTTCATCATTCATTGCATCTGATGATCGTTGTCTCCCTTGTGGTTGAGAGAGTCATCAATTGGTTTGGTTTAGCACCGCACACTCGGCCACTCATGGGTAGTGGTAGTTGGAGCAGTTGCTGCTAGTCCTGTCGTGCCACCCGATCACAAGGTTTAGTGAGATCCGGCGTTGTGAGCAGTCAGGGACCCTGATGCTATGTAGTTAGATAGCTACTAGTGGACTGTCCGCCTCGACCACTATATAGTGGGATGGAGGGTAGTACAGTCGTCACAGACCCAAGCCTCTCGGCCATACAGGGGTCGTGGTGTTCGGAGAGGTGGCGGGGGTGACCATGGAGCATGCATGCACGTTTGCATTTGATGCGCGGTGCATCTTTGGAGATATATTTGCATACATGCCTACTAGATACTAGTTGCATGTGTTTGTGGTATGTTGCATTTGTTTGCGATATGATTGTTGCATTTGGTTGCTATGCTGCATACATGTCATTTATTTTACATGTATATGCAGTCGTACTTATATTGCACAGGTGTCACGGGTATATCTGTTGCAGATCCGGTGAGTTTACTGATCATTGTACCATGTGTCGATTCCAGATTGGGTATGTATCTGTCATTATGTAGTTGTGGTTTGTACAGTTTATGTCAGGTATGTTTAGATGCATTGATTATGATAGTATGATCATGTTCTTATTCCCTACTGAGACTGTATACTTGTGATCTCCATGTTGTTTATGGACTATGCACTATCTTTTCTATTACCCGCTGAGTTACCTATACTCACCACCGCATGTATACATTTATGTTTTCAGGTAGCCTGTAGATGGTTGGTGTCGCTCGGAGTATCCTGTCTGCCGGGTCCTACGTCACATCCGAAGATCGTGATTGTTTTCTTTTGTATATTCTTTTCTTATATTTGGCATTGTATTTGTGTATAGCCATGTGGCTATCCTATGGTTTTGGTGTTGTATTTGTGTTTAAGCCGTGCCGGCATGCATTGTATTTATTTGTGTTTTGTGGGCTTTCGTATCGTTTTTCCGCTGTGTTTTAGTACAGCCGTGTGGGCTGTTTTATATATAACTGCGTGGTTGTGATTGTTTCATTCCAGCCGAGTGGGCTGTTATTATAACTGCGTGGTTGTGTATATAAATATTCCAGCCGCATGTGGCTGATGTATATTTTGTTTGTAGTGATGTTTCATATTGTCACCGGTACGTGGGAGATGCTGTCAGATTTTTGTCTGGCAGGGACTTCTTTGGGGGCGTGACATAGGGCAAGAGTATTCATGTTGATACCAATTAATTTCACAAAATTCAGTAAAATTGTGATTTTCAAATCCCCCCCCCCCGTGGTCACTTCTAATTCTTTTTCTTTGGGTGTCTTTTTTCATTTTCTATTAGTTTACAGAAGATTTTAAATACTTCAAAGGTTTCATTTTTATTTTTTATAAATTTTACCCAAGTAAATCTTTAGTAATCGTCGATTATCACTAAGCAATATTGATTTTTACTTAGTGACTTGGCTCCATGTGAATCAAACAAGTCTAGGTGAAGGAGCTCAAGTATTGAGGTTGTTCTATTTAGGTTGGTTAATTTATGGTTTGCCTTGGTTTGTTTACCTTGTTGACAAGCATTCCAGGTTGAGTTTTCAATAAATTTTAATTTGGGTAAACCTCTAACTAGACCATTTTGACTCATTTTTACAATGAGTCTAGTGTGAGTGTGTCCCAGTCTTCTATGCCACAACTCACTTTCCTCTTGTTGTGTTAGAAAACACTTTATTGAGGATGTTGGTAAGTTAATGGTGTAGACATTATCTTTCCTAGTGCCCTTAAGTATGATTTCAGGATTATCAATATTTTTAACTATACATTCAGATTTTGTAAAATGAACTGAATAACCACTATCACATAATTGACGTATACTGAGTAAATTAAAGTTAAAGTTTTCAACTAGTAACACCTTTTGAATAATAAAATCAGATTTGAGTTCGATGTTACCTCTTCCGATTACCTTAAGTTTGTCGTCGTTGCCGAATGCAACAGACCCTAAACTCTTTAAGTTGAGCTTTGTGAACTTTAACTTATCTCCAGTCATATGTTTGGAGCATCCACTATCCAACATCCACTGATCCAATTCTTTATGTTCCTACACATAAAGTGTTTGAATTTGATTCTATTTGATGAAAAGAAAGTGAAGTGATTGAGTAAGTATTAGGATTGTAAAAGTTAAATAAATTTTTAAAAAATATTTTAAGTTAATTAAATTTTTGAAAATATATTTTAAGTTAAATAATTTTTAAAAATTATTTTAAGTTAAATAAATTTTTGAAAAAAATATTTTAAGTTAATTAAATTTTTGAAAACTATTTTAAGTTGATTAAATTTTGAAAAATATTTGAAAACTATTTTAAGTTGATTAATTTTTAAAAACTATTTTAAGTTGATTAAATTTTTTTAAAATATTTTAAGTTAATTAAATTTTTTGAAAAATATTTTAAATTAATTAGATTTGAAAAAATATTTAAGTTAGTTAGGTTTGAAAGAAATATTTAAGTTAATTAGATTTTGAAAGAATATTTAAATTAATTAAATTGCGAATTTAAATTTCGAATTTTAACTCGAATTTTGAATTTCGAGTTTGTATTTGAATTTCAAATTTGATTTTCTTTTAATTTCTATTCCTTAGTCATCTCACCCGATCTAAATTTTTAATCAGGTAATCTTATAATTTTTGTGAGATGAATTAGGTTCAATTTTAGGGTTTGGTTTAACTTTGTGTTAGATTCAGGTTTAGATTTGGGTTCAACAAGTAAACATTCTTTGGATAAACTTCTGGGCTATGGTGAGTCACAAGGACATCATTAAAGTAACCATGCCTTCGAGGTTTTCCAAATAGTCCTACCCATTGAACTTAGTACAAAACCTTGGTCTAACTGGTTAGGATTCATAAAAGGTAGCTTCGGTCAGTTCCACTTAGCCAAATGCACCAGGTCGAAGCCATATCTTCCTTGACTTGCGATGACTAAGCTTCCCCAACGTACTATCATCCAATATACTTCACCAGTACCGTGGGTCAAGTTAAACCTAGCCCAGTTTAATCTAACCTTAATTACCCTGTCGGGTAGTCTATTCTTGGTTACCCTTATCAGGTGGATTAAGTTTGGAGGTGCCAGCTATTCTGGAGCCTTCCCTTGATTTTTAAGATTTTGTAAGAATAAATTTGAATTTGGATTAATTTAATTCAATTTAATTTTAATTTTAATTTAATTCGATTTAATTTAAATTTTAAGTTAATTCAATTTAATTTAAATTTTAATTTAATTTGAATTTGAATTAATTTGAATTTAATTTGATTTTAATTTGATTTTATGTTTATTGTTTTTCTTCTAGCTCTCCTTGGATCATAGTCTCGATATGGTCTATCGAGATAATGTATTTGATCCTTATGGACCCAATATTTACCAAGTCCAACTTGATTAACCAAGTTGGACTTGGGTACCCATGCTTGGACTGATTTATTATTTTTTCTATTTACTAAGGACAGGTAAGATCTATATTTTCTTTTAGTTTTATAACCTAGCCCAGTTTTGTTGTAAACGGCTCTTTGTGTCCCAAGAATTAGGTCAAGCTTCTTGGAGCCTAAAAAGAACTGTTCTAATGTATTTTTTAAATCCTTAACCTGAGTTTTCAGACTGGAATTTTCTTCCTCAAGTTTTTGAACTTGAGTTGAATTTCCAGTCTGAACTGGGTCAGGCAAGGTTTTGGTGTTAGTCACTTCTTTAAGGACTGCTACTTCCTTTAAAAGTGACTTGACCTTAAGGTTTGATTTAGCTAATTTGCATAATAAGTAATTAACTAAATTGTTTAAGCGAGGTACACTTACAGTGGTGTCAGGCCCTTCGGAAACGGATACGGATCCGTGGCTTCGCTCGGACTCGGTTTCCGACTCGCTCTCGCTCTCGGACAGATTGATCTGGTTCCAGGCCATTAGTGCAAGTAGACTCGTCTGATCGAGTTCGTTTTCGTCGTCCTCTGAGGAAGATTCGTCCCATGTCGCCTTTAGCACCTTCTTTTTCCTCTGCTTCTTTGCATCCTTCTGATTAGGGTAGTTGACCTTGATGTGCCCTTTCTGGTTGCATCCGTAGCAGATCACTTCGAGCTTGACTTTTGAACTCGATTGAACCTCCTTGGATTGTACTGCCTTCTTTAGATCTCTCTTGTTGAAGCATTTCTTTTTCTTGTAAAGCTTCTTCACTAAGTTCACGAGCTCGGAGGTTAATTCGTCGTCTTCATCGTCTGAATCAGGTTCGTCTTCCTCCTCTTGTTCAGTTCTTCGACGTGATCTTGGTTCGCGTGTTCGACTGGTACATGCAACCAAAGCAATACCCTTCTTGGTTGGCAGTATATTAGTTTGTTCATGCAGTTCGAATTCCGAAAACAATTCATCTAATTTAATGGAAGATAAGTCCTTGGAAACTTTGTAGGCATCTACCATCGATGCCCATAATGTGCTCCTCGGAAAAGCGTTTAGAGTGTACCTTATGATGTCCCGATTCTCGACTCTTTGCCCAATCGCATAGAGAGAGTTGAGAATGTCTTGTATGCGAGCATGGAGTTGACTTGCGGTTTCTCCGTCCTGCATTTTCAGGTTATATAATTTATTAAATAAAAGATCTCTTTTACTAACCTTGGTGTCGGAGGTGCCCTCGTGGAGTTCGATCAGCTTCTCCCAAAGCTTTTTTGCGCTGGAGAACGGACCAACTCTGTTGAGCTCCTCCTTGGTCAGTCCGCACTGGAGGGTGCAGGTCGCTCTAGCATCAGCTTCCACCTTCTTGATTAGGGTCGGTTCCCATTTTTCACAGGGTGTTGACTTGCCGTCTTCGTCGGTTGGCAGCTGTATTCCAGTCTTAATGATCATCCACGTGTCGAATTGTATCTTGAGGAAGGTTTCCATTCGCCTCTTCCAATATCCGAAGTCTTCTCCGGTGAAAAGCGGGGGGCGAACGGTGCTGAAACCCTCTTGTTGGGCCATTGATAATATGCAAAAACAAAGACAAAGTAGAAATGTCCCAAGACTAGGTCTTGGATTAGCAGTGCAGAAAATAAAATTTTTAGATTACGAGCTCGAGTAGTGTTGCACCAACTTCGAACTAAAACCGATTTGAAAAAATAATTAGAATGTAGCTATTAAGCTAGATTCTAATTGACTCCGTAAAAATTGAAAATCCACGAAAAAAAATTTGCGTGATTGGTGGTTGCACCAGATCAACGCGACCCCGCTTTGATACCAATTGTTGGATCAAGAAGCGCTAGAGGGGGGGGTGAATAGTGCTCGTGGCTATTTCGTTCGATTTAAAAACAGAGTCGGAATGCGCAGCGAAATTAAGTAAAGAAAGAAAGAAACAAAGCAAACACAGAAGACACAGATCGTTTACTTGGTTCGGAGCCTGTGGCGACTTCTACTCCAAGGCCCACGATCGTTGATTGCTTACTGTGGGCAACAACTATATCGCGCAAAGAGTTTGTAGAAAGGTAAGTTACAATAAGTGCAATAATTAAAGAAAACTTATACCGACGACAGAATCTTAAAGTAGCGGAGCTCCGGGTCGTTGGAAACTTATAGCAGCCCTTCTGGGTGTTTTTTAGGCAGCGCGTTGTAGCTTGATCACTTAGAAATTGTTGTTCTGAGCCTCTACCTCGAACCCCCTTTTAAACAGTGCTGGAGGCGCCTCCAAGCCTGTCCGAGGCGCCTCCAGGCCGCTGAGTCGCACGCGTGGATCAGCTCTGATCTGGTCGCACCTTATCCCATTGAAGGCGCCTCCAAGCTACTCCAAGGCGCCTCCAACGCCTGGTCCAAGGCGCCTTCAACTTCCTCCGAGGCGCCTCCAGCGCCTCTGGACAGCTAGCTTCGGCTAGCTCCCGAGGCACCTCCAAGCCCCATAGAGGCGCCTCGGACACTGCTCATTCGAGGTCAAATGTGCTCCTTTGTTCCTGCAAAATGTGTTAGTCTCAAACATAAACCTTACAAAACAAAGTTAGCACAGAAATATGATAAATGATATCGACAGTCAGCGGACTGTCCGGGTCGACTTCGGATTTTCAACCGGAAAACCCTAGGTCGACCCGACACCTACTGTTCCCTCTACGGGGAATGCGTCCTCACCTACTCCACTCAGGAGATTTACCTGTTGCCAGTGCGATCCTCCAGATCGACTGGACTTTTGCTCAGCGTTCGAAGCTTCCGGACTTTCTGCTGGACTTCCGCTTTTCGGCCCGTCCAATCTTTCACCTGGTTCGCGACACCAGGACTTTCCACCTAGGGTTACCCCCTAAGACTTTTGCCTAAATCTCTCGATCCGCCAAGACTTTTTGCATAGGGTTATCACCTCGTATGACCTAGGGTTACCACCTCCTAGGGTTTTCGACCTGCCTAACCGCAGCTAGGACTTTTGCCTAAGTATCACTTAGGACTTTCCTGCAAGCTCCATGAACTTGTTAGATCACAACACTACTTAACTTTGAACCTTTTGCCAATATCAAAACTTGGGTTCGATCGTCTGATGCTTCCCGCACCAACACTCCATATTAGGACCGAAATGTAGCTAGAGGGGGGGGGGGGGTGAATAGCTCGACGCGATCTCGTGCTCATTGTTGCTTGTTTCTTCAAGATGATAGCAGCGGAAAATATAAAGAAACAACACTCAACGCTAACACTAAGGATTTACTAGGTATCCACCTCAAGAAGAGGTGACTAGTCCAAGGATCTACACACTCACGTACCCTCCACTATGAAAACACTCCTTTACCGTAACTACCGAAGGTGGAGAAGCCTTACAAGCTCTCAGTACAAGAAGAAAGGAAAGGGAAACCAAATACAATAAGATTTTACAAGTTTTCACAAGAAACCCTAACCTTAAACTTCTTCCTCGCCTCTTGACTTGGACGTGCACCAGCACAAGCCTCCAAGAACCTTTAAGAACTGGCGGTGAGAACTCTGTGGAGTAGCTGTGAAGATCGCTGAAGAGAAGGATCGAAGCCGTGGAAGTTCTGCCGAGAGAAACGCTCGCCAATGGCTAATATCTGCGCCAACGGTTGAATCCCAATCGATTGGATTGCTCCCAATCGATTGGGGAGGCTTTGGATCGATCGATCCAGAGCGCCTCTGTGCTCTAGGAATTACCTGAATTGATTGGCTGATCGATCCAGGGCTTATCGCGCGAAATCGTTGCTCCCAATCGATCACCCGATCGATTGGAGGCTCTGAATCGATCGACCGATCGATCCAGAGCTGTTCTTTGCGATCACGAGCTTCTCCCAATTGATCGACCGATCGATTGGGAGGAGGCTTGTCGCGGGGACTCACCGAATCGATCAACCGATCGACTGGACATGAGCCAATCGATCGGCTGATCGATCCAGCTCATGGGTTTTTACCCAAAACCTAGTCCAAAGTCCCCTAACCCAACATCTGGTCAACCATGACCTGTTGGTACATTATGCCTAGCATCCGGTCACCCTCGACCTACTAGGACTCCCTCACGAAGTGTCCGGTCAATCCTTTTGATCCATTTGGACTTTTCTCCTCATGCCAAGTGTTCGGTCATCCTTGACCCACTTGGACTTATCCCGTGCCTAGCTTCACTCATCAGGTCTTCCATTCTACCTAGCTTCAATCACTAGGACTGCTCATCTACCTGGCTTTACTCATCAGGACTTTCCTTCTGTCTAGCTTCACTCACTAGGATTTCTACTCGACCTGGCTTCACTCACCAGGACTTTCCTTACTGCCTAGCTTCACTCACTAGGACTTTCACCTGGCTTCACTCACCAGGATTTTCTTCTGCCTAGCTTCGCTCACTAGGTCTTTCACCTGGCTTCACTCACCAAGATTTTCTTCTTCCTAGCTTCACTCACTAGGACTTTCCACAACTGCCTGGCTTAGATTTGCCTTTAACTTCCCAATAAAATGCCAAAATCCCAACTTGACATTTCCTTACACTTGATTTCTTGTGTCAATTAAAATTATATTCAAATACTCAACTTATGACACATTTTACTCCATTTAAGAAGTAAATGATAATCCTTTTCATTTTCAAAGATTAACAATAACCTTGAAAATGCTCTCCGAGTGTCAACTTCATCATGATTGGGTTAACTACCCTTTCAATCGGAGTTGACACTCTCTAACTCATCTAAAAGGTAGAGAAAATGCTCCTAGGAACCCAAAACCTATTGGTGCTCTTTGGATGCTCTAGGTATTCACTAGGGATAACTTCCCTAGATACCTTCCTAGTGACCTTGTTAGGCTTCTTAGAGTCCTTAGTCATCTTTTCTAGGTCAATTCTAGAGATTTCTTCCCTTGTGACCTTCCTAGTGACTTTCTTAGACTTCTTAGAAGTCTTAGTCACGTTTGTTGTTGCAAAAATACTTCTAGGGATAACTTCCCTTGTATTTTTTATTTGACTACTAGGACTAGGGTTAGTTCCATAACTATATGAAACTCTATGGTAAGAAGGCACATCCTTTTTAGTTTTAGGTTTGTATCCCAAATCTCTATGACCCTTGTTGTCTTAAACCTAGATTTTGCTCATTTTGTCCTATTTTCCATCCTTTTTAGAGTCTTTTCTAATTTATCAAGTCTGGGCCTCAAGACTTGATTTTCTTCCCATAAATCCTTAGATTTTGATTTTTCCTTAAATCCTTGAGCATTTTTATTTCTAGGCTTATAACTATGGTCCTTAGTGTTATTGCCTAAACTTTTACCTACCTTCCTAACCTTAGGTGTGATAGTCTTAGCATGAAGAGCTACATGTTTTTCCTTAATGCTATCATGCTTCCTATTTTTATGGTAAATAGTATTAAAATGATATAAATTAGAACTAGCATACTTTCTACCATTATTTAAAGGAATAGGTTCAATAAATGATACCTTGCGTTTTACCTTAGAAGCTCTCCCTTGACTCGTGCTTCCTCCTTTGACTTTGACCGCTTTCTTCCCCTTAGGACATTGACTCTGATAATGTCCTTTTTGTTGCACAAGTAGCACACAATGTACTCCTTGCTCTTCTTTGTTGTGGGAGCAGTCTTTTTGGGCTTCTCCTTGCCATTTGGTGCCACTTGACCCTTCTTCTTGACCAATTTAGGGCACTTGCTCTTGTAATGCCCTTTTTCCCTACACTCAAAGCAAATAATATGATATTTATTATTAACAATTGAAATTGGTATACCTTTGCTTGTAGGGATGACTTCTTCTCCTTTTGATCCGGATGTAGAGGCTTCTTCTTGATCCGACAATGATGATCCACGCTCCCCCTCAATCCTAGAGGTGGAGGCTTCTACCTCTTCATCCTCGGACGTTGAGTATCTCTCAATTTCCGAATCCTCATGCTCATGAAATAAGGAGTATACTCCTTTGCTTGTATCTTCGTGCTCCATAGAGGATGGATCTTCTTCTTCTTCCTCCAGTGTTGAGCATCTCTCAACCTCGGAATTCTCCTCCTCTTGGTCTTGCTCCACCAAGTCGCCCTCTTTGGATTCTTCATTATTTTGTACAGTGGAGGGGATCTCATGAATCTCGGCTAACTTTCTCCATAATTCTTTCGCATCTTCAAATTCTCCAATTTTGCAAAGAATTGTGCTTGACAATAAGTTAACCAATAATTTGGTTACCTTGTCATTCGCCTCGCACCTTTGAATTTGTTCTTGACTCCATTTGCTTTTCTTGAGGATCTTGCCTTTTGAATTTATTGGAGCTTCGAAGCCTTCCATGAGAGCAAACCATTACTCTATCTCCATCATAAGAAAGTTTTCGATTCTAGATTTTCAAGAATCGAAACTCGTGGATACATATGGTCGAGGCACCCTCGTGTCGAATCTGAATCCATCTCCGAATTCCATTTGAAGTTGAGCTTGATGATGAAGTCTTTGACTTGATAGAATTTGCTCCAACTTCTTCACCCTCTAGCTTTTTGCCCCTTCCGGCGATGATTCCGGTGAAGTGCAACCTTGCTCTGATACCACTTGTTAGGACCAAAATGTAGCTAGAGGGGGGGGGAGTGAATATCTTGGCGCAATCTTGTGATTGTCGTTGCTTATTTCTTCAAGATGATAGCAGCGGAAAATACAAAGAAACAACACTCAACGCTAACACTAAGGATTTACTTGTTATCCACCTCAAGAAGAGGTGACTAGTCCAAGGATCCATACACTCACACACCCTCCACTATGAAAACACTCCTTTACAGTAACTACCGAAGGCGGAGAAGCCTTACAAGCTCTCAGTACAAGAAGAAATGAAAGGGAAACAAAATACAATAAGATCTTACAAGTTTGCACAAAAAACCCTAACCCTAAACTTCTTCCTCGCCTCTTGACTTGGACGTGCACCAACACAAGCCTCCAAGAACCTTCAAGAACTGGTGGTGAGAACTCTGTGGAGTAGCTGTGAAGATCGCTGAAGAGAAGGATCGAAGTCGTGGAAGTTCTGCCGAGAGAAACGCTCACCAACGGCTAATATCTGCACCAACGGTTGAATCCCAATCGATTGGATTGTTCCCAATCGATTGGGGAGGCTTTGGATCGATCGACCGATCGATCCAGAGCGCCTCTATGCTCTGGGAATTTCCTGAATCGATCGGATGATCGATCCAGAGCTGTTTTGTGCGATCGTGAGCTTCTCCCAATCGATCGGCCGATTGATTGGGAGGAGGCTTGTCGCGTGGACTCACCCAATCGATCAACCGATAAATTAGGCATGAGCCAATCAATCGGCTGATCGATCCAGCTCATGGGTTTTGCCCAAAACCTAGTCCAAAGTCCCCTAACCCAACATCCAGTCAACCATGACCTATTGGTACATCATACCTAGTATCCTGTCACCCTCAACCTGCTAGGACTCCCTCACCAAGTGTCCAGTCAATCCTTTTGATCCACTTGGACTTTTCTCCTCGTGCCAAGTGTCTGGTCATCCTTGACCCACTTGGACTTATCCCGTGCCTGACTTCACTCACCAGGACTTCCATTATACCTAGCTTCACTCACTAGGACTTCTCATCTGCCTGGCTTCACTCACCAGGACTTTCCTTCTGCCTAGCTTCACTCACTAGGACTTCTCCTCTACCTGGCTTCACTCACCAAGACTTTCCTTACTGCCTAGCTTCACTCACTAGGACTTTCACCTGGCTTCACTCACCAGGATTTTCTTCTGCCTAGCTTCACTCACTAGGTCTTTCATCTGGCTTCACTTACCAAGATTTTCTTCTTCCTAGCTTCACTCACTAGGACTTTCCACAACTGCCTGGCTTCACTCACCAGGACTTTCTAGTCTGCCTAACCTCCCAGTTAGGACTTTCACCTCGCTTCACTCACCAGGATTTTCCAGTCAAGTATCCAGTCAACCTTGACATACTTGACTCTTCTTCACAATCTCCCCACATGAACAATTGCACCTACAATCTCCATGTCTTGTCTCCATGTATTTTCAAACATCGAAATCCAAACATCAAGACTCGAGCTTGACCCAATTCAAGCTCAGTTAACCAGGTCAACCTTGACCTAGGGAATATTGCACCAACACTCCACATAGCATTTCCTTGTGAGTAATTGATCTTCACGGACTTCTCCCACTTGGTCGTCAACAGGGAACTTCACCTTCTGGCACAAAGTAGAAACAACCACCCAAAACTCGTTCAAAGTCGGTCGACCCAGTATAACGTTATATGCAGAAGGCGCTTCCACCACCATGAAATAGGATCTCCTGGTTCTCATTAGGGGCTCCTCCCCTAAAGAAATGACCTATTTTATCTGGGCGAGTGGTTGCACTTCATTGCCCGTGAAACCATAAAGAGAGGTTACCATGGGTTGGAGCTCGCTCGGATCTATCTACAATTGGTCAAAAGCTTTTTTGAAAATGATATTGACAAAGCTACCAGTATCAATGAAAGTACGGGAAATATTATAGTTAGCTATGACAGCTTTTATTATCAGAGCATCGTTATGGGGTACTTCTACCCCCTCTAGATCTTTAGGACCAAAACTAATCTCTGGCCAAGCTTCTATTTCTGTGCTACATCCTACCGCATGGATCTGCAATCGCCGAGCGTGTGTCTTCCTTGCCCGATTAGAATCACTATTAATGGATCCGCCCGTTATCATATTAATATTTCCTCGGGCGGCCTTGCTCCAGTTTTCTTCCTGTCGAGCAATCGATATCTCGGGTTGTGTTGGCTCGTGCGCCCGGGATGGCCCGCCCGGTAATTGCAATGCCCCCTGTTGTGTCTCCGTCGTCTGATATTCCCGCTTGGGCGGACTATTCTGCCTTTGGTAGGGCTATCGGTTGGGAGATCGCCGGCGATAACGATTGCTATTTGTCCTCTAGTTCCTTAAGGCAAAGCAATCTTCAGTGTAATGAGTACTCGACATATGATAGGTACACCATCTTCAAGGGACTTCTTGTGACATCTCCACATGCTGGACTACTTGAGGTCTTTGCTCAGGCTGATGGTGTGGAGGGGGAGCTCCGCGAGATCCCCTTGGCGGATGAACAGGAGCTACAGCTCCATCGTGAACTGTGGTTGAGACAGACACTATATTTTCCTTCTTGCGAGCTGCTTGAGCTTCTTCGACATTATTGAATTCAGTAGCTTGCTCAATCAATAAATCAAATTGGTTGGGGGATTACGCACTAAGTCTTTGAAAAAATCGTTATCGTTGAGTCCTTGAGAGAAGACACTTACCAAGATTTCTATAGTAGCATTAGGGGCATCGATAGCTACCTGATCAAACCTTTTAATATATGCCCGGATGCTTTCCTTGGACCCCTGTTTGATAGAGAAAAGACTCCATGAAGTTTTATGATACATTCGGTTGCTAGAGAAATGATGCAGAAATAATTTTCGAAAATCCTTGAAACACCGAATAGAGCCTTCTGGTAATCGCTTAAACTATCTTTGACCCACTCCCCCAAGGGTAGTAAGGAACATTCGACGTTTAACCCCATCAGAAAATTGCTGTAACAGAGTAGCGTTCTCAAATTTAGTGAGGTGGTCTTCTGGATCAGTGGTTCCAGAGTATTCTCTGATAGTCAGATTCTGATAACGCTTCAGCAAGGGATCATCAAGAACTCTCTGAGAGAATGGAGTAACAATTCTTTCAGGAGAACTATCACTAGTTACTATTTTTCCTTTGCGTTTTTCTTTTATTGGTGCTTCATCGGAGGATTCTTGCAGCACCGATTTTCTCCCTCCTTGTTCCGCAGGGGTGCGAAAGAATGTTCAAAGATGTCGAGTGGGAGAAACGGGAATAGGAGCTATATAAGCCACATCCTCCTCCTCCATACCTCTGTTTTTGCAGCGATCTGTAGTCGAGATTGCCGGATTTATTGCTACCGGTAAGGTGCCTCCAGTGTTTGCTTGCTGTTGCTGTTGCAATGCCTTTTGAACCTTGGAGTTGATGAGCAACTCCAAGTCTTCTTGGGTCAGAGTAATAGTGTTGGGCTTTCTAGCGTCCTTCATCACGTAATCTCAGATTCAGGTGAAATTTCTCACAGACGGCGTCAAATTTGATCTTGTCTGAGAACTTGTGAGATGAAGCGCTGGGCGATGATGAATGATGGCGAATAATTACCCTGTTGTCGATGAACAAGAGAGGATCCGAGAAAACCACAGCGGACTTCACAAGAGCCTAAAAGAGAAATGATAGACCCGAGAAAACCAAAGCGGGTCTATGAAGAATACCTCACAAAAATGAACTTCGGCGAGGTGCCTCCGTGAATCTGTGGAGACTCAGCAACCTAATAGATGATCTCCTTTTCCTACGCACAATGAGACCAACCAACAAAGCATTAGTGACCTAAGACCGGGATAAGAATCCTTGGCAAGGCCCTCCGACGCTCAAGTTAATCTCCGACGAGAAGAAGAAGTAGCGTGGAAGAAGATGAAAATTAGGGTTTGATCTTGATGTAATGTGTATATTTACGTACCTTGCCAGTGAAGAGGATTCCCTTTTTTATTCCACCTCATTTAACCTCTACAGTCATGAGGTGGACCCCGGTTTGTTAAAGTTTGTTAAGAGATAACGTAAGCCAGAACTGTAATAATAGTTTAAGGAATCTTTTTCTTACCCCAGATGTACCTTCTTTGTCATTTAACATACCTGTGGAGACTTCTAGAAGTTATTTGCCACCAAATTAATTAAGCTATCATATGATCACATATTGCTATGGTTTACCTGTTACATACAATTGGTTAGTCACATAAACTCATTCTGTATATATGAGGAATATCTTCTATCTGTACTAGTCTCAGCCGATATTCTCTACTCGATTGATTATTTATACCTAACCAGGACTTTACTATTATAAATATATCAGAAATCATGCAAGGTTGAAGACCTTTATGCTCGATCTATTTTTCATACTCGACCGGTCTTTGCCTACGGAACTCATATGTTTGGTCGGTCTATTATGTTCGTCTGGTCTCTATTTGTTGTGTGCAATGTTAAGAACTTCTACGTTCAGCCGACTCTCTATGCTCGGTCGGTTATTTATGCCCGACCGAGCACTCATGTTTGATCGGTCTTTGCTTACCAAACTCGTATGCTCAAATGACCCTACCATGCCTCGGACCGCCTAAGGTGAAACTTTCATTATACTGAGTCGATCCTTTATACCCGACCGACCATATATAATCGATCGGTCTTATATATTTGAACGTGCTCCGTCTGCCGGTCTCATATGCTCCGCAGATCCACTATGCTCGACCGGTCTATGGGGCTTGTCCAGTCATGCCTTACCGGTCGAAGTTAATCAGTCAGGCGCATACAAGCCTTCTCGCCCGGTCCTCCCTCGGTCGGTCTTTGCCTGTCGATCTTATATGCTCGGTCGGTCTATTACGTTCGACCGATTTCTGTCTGTCATACGTGTAGCGACCCCCTTACTTGGTCAGACCTTTTCCAGGTGGTCCATCATCTCGCCCTTTTCATTCTTCCTTGTCCTTGTTGCCCCCTTCCTTTCTCCTGCAAAGGGTCCACTTATCATAACATATATCAATAGCCATTTTCTAAACAAAGGTTATTAAACCTATGATTATTTTAATTCTATTCCATTATCACTCTTAATTCTTTTAATTTTCATACTTTTTTCATTTTCAATTTGTTTAGAGAAATTTTTAAACATTTCAAAGATAGTTTTATCTTTATGTTTTAAAAATTTTACCCATGTATATGTAAAATAGTCGTCTATTATGATTAAAAATATAAGTTTTCATTTATTGATTTAATTCCATGTGAATCAAAGAGGTTTAGATGCAAAAGTTCAAGTATATTATTGGTTCAATTTTGGTTGGTTAGTTTATGTGTAGATTTAGTTTATTTTCCTTGTTGACAAGTATTACAAAACTTATCTTCTAAGTTAGATATTTTTGGTAACCCTTTAACTAATCTAGTGAGTTTTTTTAAATTTCTAAGATGAGTATGAGATAGTCTCCTATGTCACATCTAAGTTTTCTCTTGTTGTGTCAAGTGACACTTGATTGAGAATTTTGATAAGTCTATTGTATAACTGTTGTTATGTATAAAACCCTCAAGTTTTATTTTTTGAGTTTTTAATATGGTTTATTGAGCATTTAGAGGGTGTTTGACTCAGCTTATAAGCTCTACAAAATAGCTTATAAGCTCTTCAAATTTGTTTGGTAAAATTTTTTACAAACAACTTATAGCTATCAAAATAAATTGTTTGACAGCTTATAAGCTATTTTTAAAAAAGTAAGGGAGACCTTATTTTTTAAAAAAAGATCTTATTTTAATAATTTTTTCTCTAAAATATCCTTAAATATTTTCATTAATCTCCATCTTATCCTCCATAGATTTTTACAAACCTAACAACTCTCTCTCTATGTCGACTTCTTTTCCTAGTGCACAAAGTCTTTGACACTACCTTCCATATCTTCTCTCCTCGGTGCACAAATTCTCTGACTCGATTAGAATTTGATTTTTTTTTTCTACCTAACTTTTTTTTTAGGATTTAGAAAAACAAAGTGCCAAATATATTATTGATCAATTTTTAACTATAATTTTTATTTGAAATATTAATGATATCATTAAATCTGAGAACAATTCTAAATTAAAATATCAAATAATTTTTTTGATATAAGTTTAGCATATTATAAAATTGTAAACTAGTTTTGTTTGTTTATATATATATATATATATATATATATATATATATATATATATATATATATATATATATACCCTTTTTGATAATTTTGTTAATAAAAATATGTTATAATACCAAAAATATCAATATCTTTAAGTTGTTTAAAATAAGTTCATCCAAACACTTTAACTACTTATTTTTAAAATAAGACCTAATTGCTTATAAGCTCTTAAAACAATTTATAAGTGGTACGAGCTTATAAGTTTTTTTTAATAAATTTAGCCAAACACCCTTTTAGAAGATGAAACTTAATTTCACAATCAACATCACATAATTGGCTAATACTTAGTAAGTTAAAATTAAAGTTTTGAACAAGTAACGCTTTTCTAATAATAAAATTTGATTCAAGTTCAATATTACCTGAACTTATTACCTTAAGTTTGTCATTATTTCTAAAGACAAGTAATCCTAGACTCTTGAATTTAAGTATTGTGAATTTGGTGCAACCTCTAGTCCTTTGTCTAGAACAATCAGTATCCAAAATTCACTTGAATTCCTACACGTAAAGTAGGAATTGATAGTTAGTTTAAGATTTATAATTTGCTCAAAGATTAAGTTAAATTTGATTTGAGTTAATTTTAGAATAAATTTAATTTAAGATTAATTAATTGAGTTAGAATTTAATTATTTTGATTTAACTACTAAAGTTATTATTTTTAAATTGTCCAACTTTATTTAAGGTCAATTATTTTAAGTTGTTGATTAAGTTAACTTTTAATTTAAGTTGAAATTAAGATTATTGATTCTGAGTTATTAATAATTAATTTTGATTAGGTTTCTAATTAATTAGAATTAAGATCAATTACAAATTATTAATGATTTAATTAATTAAAGTTTAATTTAAATAAGTTGTTTTTTAATTAGTTTGGATTAAGTTAAATTTAATTTATTTAATATAATTAATTAATTTAGTATTAATAAGAGTAATTGATTAATTGATTTCGAATTAAATCAATAATTAATTAACTTTTAATTTTGAATTAATATTAATTGATTAATTTTGAATTTATTTCATATTATTTAATGTAATTTATTAATTAATTTAGAATTAATTATTTTTGAATTAATATTATTATTATTGATTCATCAGTGAAAGATACTTCATATAACTTAGTTTTTGAAGTTCTATTTTAGAATTAACTTAGATTTATAACTTAATTTGATTTAATTTAGTTTAAATTTAATTTAGTTTAATTTTAATTTTAATTTTAATCATCTCACTCGGTCTAAGTTTTAAACCAAGATAATCCTATAGCTTTTGTGAGATGAACTTTGATTGATTTTGAAGGGATAATTTTAACTAATGTTGGATTCAGACTAAGTTTTGGGTCCACCAAGCATGCTTCTTTAGAATAAGTTTTCAGTTAGTGGCGGGACATATAACCTTCTTAAGTATCACGATGGACCACTTTCTGAATATTTCTCAAAATAGTCTTGTCCAAAGAACTTAGTATGAAATCTTGGTCCAACTAGTTCCACTAAGTCAACTGCACCAAGTTAAACGCCTATGATTCTCGTAGACATACTTTCAATTTAGTTTCTCTAGCCTACTATTATCCCAGTCTTTTCTAGAACTAAGTTAAAATTCTTCCTAGTATTACTGGTTCTAAATATCCAGACGGATAGGTCAAGTTTTTGATGTGATAATTAATTTGCCGCCTTCCTCTGGAGTACAAATTTTATGTTTTATATTTAAGTAATGAATGCCAATTTTAGGTAAATAGTAGTATTGGTTTGGTCCTACCTGCTTTGTTAGGTAACTTTTCGGAATCCATGCTTTGACGTGTTTCTTATTTTGGATAACTAGTGATAGGTAAGATTTATTAGTTGATTTTGATTGATATCTAAGACCGAACTTATTGTACACGTCTCTTTATGATCCAAGTATCATGTCAAAGTTCTTGGGTCTCAAAGTGAACCTTTCCAACATTTCCTTGAGTCTCTTAACTTCATCTTTCAATATGGAATTCTCCTCAAGTTTTGCAACTTGATTCTGTTGGTGCAGGTTGCATTAACAGTCTGGTTTTGATATATGAAAAATAGGTTAAAGTTAGATGGGTTGTTTGTCTAATGCTTCTACCAAGTGTGCAGGAGTTGACTGGTCTAAAGGACCTAACACTAGGTTGAAATCTAGCTAGGTCTGCAGGGCCCGATAGCTGGTGGGAAATCCAGCTAGGTTCTTGGGGTCCGATAGCTGGTGAGAAGTCTAGATAGGTCTGCGGGGCTCAATATCTGGCCAGAAGTCGGGTTGGGTCGCAGAACCTGACAACCGGGCGAAGTCTAGTTGAGTGACTATAAGTGGTAAGTAAAGGTAAGCAATTGGAGTAGAGATTCAGTGAGGATGCATTCCCCAATGAGGGAACTGTAGGCGTCGGTCCAGCTTAGGTCCATTTGGGAAACTTGAGCTAAGACCTTGACTAGATCCTGGTCTCAGGGAGACAAGATCTAATTACTACTATTACGATTCCGCAAGTGGACGGATTCATCGTCAGTAATAAAGATTATCAATCCCATGAGGACTGGTTATAAGCACTAGCGATGACTCATTTAGGATTAGCTAAACTACCGATGGTTGTAAGTTATCTAAAGAAAAGAGATTTGGAAATTGAAATGAGAACTAGCAAAGAAGAAGTAATAGACTTAGTTTATGAAGAGTCATAGGAGTTCGGTTTCATTGTGGTGGTATTGATGTATCACATTCTATCCTTTACTCATTGTCCATCAACATGCATTCGTCGGAAACTGAAGTATCTATTCTTAGGTACCAAATAAAGAAGATCCCTATGAAATTATATTACAGTTAACCCCTGTCACTAGGGCGCCTCAGTAGATCACAAGAACACAACTCTAATTGGTGTCACTAAGGATAGAGATAAGGAGCTTAGTTTGGTCTCTTACTTCCTTGTGGAGGAGTTGTCTCTCCTTTCAAGGAAATACCCTAGATGTCCGTGAACGGGTTACCCCTATCACTAGGGCCCCTCGGGTGTACAATCTAAGATATTCTCTCTACGAGATAGGCAATTCCTACACAATCAATTAACACGATATATAGATCGAGTAGTCGAAACAAAGCAAGCGAAATCATGCAATGAACCGGAGAAAAACCCGAAGACATAATGTTAAGCATACAATTCTCAAACAAGAAGAGAGAAAGAGAAAAGATTCTTATCCAACGACGAGGAGTGATCTTCGGATCCAATCGTTTGCTTCTGGAGTTGATGTGGTGATGAAGGATTGTTGGACGGAGGTCCTGGATGGCGTGGAACGACACCAAGTCGATTCTCTCTTTGACGGCTCACTTCCCGGCTCTCCCCTCCCAAAGAAGAAGGGTTAAAACCCTTTTATATGCTAGGGCACGGTTGCGGTGGCACGGTCGTGTGAGAATGGCATGACATGTGCCCTTTCTTGTCTCTGGCCGCGCTGCACGGTCGTGCCAATTGGCACCGTTGTGTGAACTTCGGGCTCTGCTCCTTGGGCACGACCGTTCCTTGCTTGGCTTCGGTTGTGGGGGGCACGACCGTGCACACGACCGTGCAAGTATGCACGACCATGCTCTGGTCTGCCTCTAGTTGGCCGCACGACCGTGCAGGAGTTGCACGGCCATGCACTACTTCTCTTTTATTTGGCCACACAGTCGTGCAAGGTTGCACGACAGTGTTCTCTGGCTCGTTCCAGTGCATCGACAATCGCTATTTTTGCTCCGAAAGTTGTCCCTGTCAACACAAAACTAAACAAAGAACAGATATCCGAATAAAAGAGTATATATGATGAGTACATGATAAAGGAGGCGATCATGCAAAGAATATATACGTATAAAGCAAGTGAATGTGCGTTAAAACATGCATAAACGATCATAATATTTATGCACATCACACCCTCAGACTTGAACCTTTGCTTGTCCTCAAGCAAAACACTGCAAACTATGTTCATGAGTGTCTGGCAGTGTTTCATAATCCCTAGTGCATTCGCCTAACTTTATCAACTAGTTTCATTGATAAGCACGATTGTGGAGTAACCTAAGTATAACCTAATCAAAAGTTCATTGTTCTCGGTGCAATAAGTAACTCAAACTCTTCAAGTTTCAATTTTCTGTCCTAGTTAAATTGTCATACAATTGAGTTCCTAATGTTCCCGGTGATAGGCACTTACCTGCCACACACTTGATTCATTTTCCTTAAATTACACAAGGTCTCAAAGGACACTACTTAGAATCAAGAGAAACATAACATTCATTTTCCCAGTAACCTAACTCGGTCTCAAAGAGGTGAATTGTTAGTTTCCACTCACGACAACTGCTTTTTTATCTCTTATTCAATTTTTTTTGTGTCACAAATGCAAGATGCATATGTTGGGATTTAGATTTTTCCAAATGAGCTTCCATGATTCAAGGTCATCCAGTAACCAAAATGTAATTAAGAAATTACCATAGGAACAAAAGTACTAAACAATTTGGATGAATAATAATTATTTCAAAAATATTTCTACTATTCAAGATTAAGTACTTAAGTGTAGTGAAAATAAGATCCTTAAGGTTAGGCCAAAACTTATACCAAACTTCATACAATACTTAGCTTATTTCATGCTACTAAAGATAGAAAAAGGAGATACACCAAACATACTGACACTATCTTGACAACACATGAACTAAGAAAATGCTAGTCATTTTGCTATCGGACAAGTAGCAGAAAAAAGTATAAGGTTTGATGTTCTCAAATATGCCTCAAAACTTTTTTTTTTTAGAAACATGAAATGAATAAACAAAGCAAAGTGCAAATGAGATGCAAATAGAAATATGAAACTAATAAAATATGAATAAACAAAGCAGACTAATAAAATATGCAAAATAGAAAAAATAAAATATGTAGAAGGAAAAGAAAACTCGACTCAACTCAGGTTGTGCAGACAAACACAACACCCCCCCAAGACTTAGACTTTTCATCATCCCGATGAAATCAATACGGTAGCGGGGGTGGGGGATAAGGGGGTCCCCGATGTGTGCCAGGGGAAAATCTAGGCATACCAGGAAGATGACCAAGGTGTTGATGATATTAATAAAGAGCATCTACTTGTTGTCTAATGATATCTATATCATCCATAAAATTTCTCATTCTTTCTTGGTTAACCTCATAGTCCTGAACGAACCCTGTCACCTAACTATGGAAGTCCTTAGTAAACTGAAAATGATCCTGTACCTCCCTAAACTGGTCGTCAGATAGCTTGAAGCGACCCTCCAAGAATCGTTGTTGAGTATTTTACTTCTCATGAAGGGAGTCTAAAGAGGCACGGAAGTCAGAAAAATCAAATCTAGAGGGTCCCGTACCATAGGCAAAAGAGTGCCTAGGAGGTTCCGGATGCCCGAAAGGGTGTGGGAATCCTGATGACAAGGGCTCTTGGTGGTACTCGGTTTCTTCTATAATGGAGGGAATAGTCTTGGGGTGTAAATAAGTAATCAGCCAGTTCGCGAACTGAAGTACGCTCGGGGCAAGGAAGGGGTAATGGAAAACCATTATGTCTAGGGAAGGCAAACTCATTCTCATCCCGACAAATCATCTTCATTGCAAGAAAAGAATCGATGTCGATCTTGTCATTGACATGAATGACCTCTAATCCATCAAGCTCACAACCCAGATTGAATGCTATTTGGGTGATTAATCCACCAAACACTATCATCCCCGAAGATGCTTTAGCTGCTCTCAATAAATTCTGTAAGAAATGAAATCTGGAATCAAAATCCACCTTATTCAACATTGCCCAAAGATAATAGAGCTCTACCTTTCTAACCACTCCATCACTCTCTCCTCGACCAAAGATCGTTTTGCTCATCACTCGGTGGAGGTATCTAAAGGTCACGTTTTGCATACGGGATGCCTTAGCTCTAGAAGGTTCGTAAGGGTCCTTTGATCCAGTTATTGACATCCAAAATTCATTCCATCTAATCTCATCATCAAATCCACGAGCACCACCAATGGGTAAATCAAAATAATTATTAAAATCACTAAAAGTCCACCGAACTTCTTTATTCATCATCCTAAAAGTTATGACCCCTACGTAGTCATCCTCAGACAAAAATTTAACATCAAGCGAGCTAAAAAATTCAAGGAATAGGTGGGGATAAGTCGGTGAATGGGCGTACATGATCTCATTCCAGTCTAAAGAACTAATCATCCAATCTACGTCATCCCTAATTCCTAGCATATTCATAGTAATGAGATCCATATATTTAGTGCATGTAATTTTTCTAGCGACAAGGATATCATATCTAGCTTTATGTGCATGATATCTAAAAATAATATTAAACTCATTTTCGTTACCTTCGTCGCGTGCCACCCTTTTTACTTTGCCTTTTGAAGAAGAAGCCTTCCCTTTGCCCTTGTCGCCTCCCGACGCATCTCCTTCGCCAGATTCACCGCTTCCTCGATGAAGTCTCTTCAAGATTTGCGACATGATGTGTAAGGCTTTGAGGAATTTCTTGTGGAGATGGATATTGAGGATGGGAAAGGGGGAGAAAGAAGGAAAATAGGAGAGATGCTTCTCTCTTTCTGGATTTTTGGCTTGAAGAAGTGTTAGATCTAGGTGTAGATCTAAGTAAAGATAAACTCTAGAGGTGGGGATTAGGGTTTAGTGAAGTGTAGTGGGGAGAAGAGAGCTTTTGGGAGAGAAGGAGATGGAAATAGGGCTTTTTAGAGAGGTGGGTGGCGCACACGGGTAGGGTCACGGCTGTGCCTTATAGACACGGTCGGGTTAGGTATGGTTTCTGCACAGCCATGCCAATTGGCATGACCCCCTCGCTTCTCCACTCGGCCAAAGTTGCACGGTCGTGCCGGTTGGCACGGCCAGCTCCTTCTTCCTCTCTGCATTGATCGCATGGTCGTGCCAATTAGCACGGCCGGTGCTCCCTTCTCCACTGGTCTTCTTGCACGGCCGTGCCAATTGGCACGACCGGGGTCTTTCTCTTCTCTGCATAGGCTACATGGCCGTGCAAGGTTGCATGTCCCATGGCCTTTGTCTCTCTGTCAGCTTCACACGGTCGTGTGGGGTCACACAACCGACTCCTTTAAGCGCACGGTGACTCGCCTTTCACCATTTTGATTCCTCTTACGCCTCTACGCCCATGAAACGCTCACAACCAGCTCGTGGAAGCTCTGCATATCCTGAAAACGAATACCCAAAAATAAAGAAATAATAAAAACACTCGACTTTAACTTACTAGAGAAATAAAATGATGAACGGAATGAAAAAAAAAACCCTTAGGTTGTCTCCCAAGCAGCGCTTGTTTTAGGTCATTAGCTAGGCCTTGTTTTAGTTAATGTGGACTAAACCCATGGAAGCACGACTCTCCTCCTAGGGTTAATGCTTCAGTCTGCACCTTTAGTTTCGCTCGTGCAGGACAAACGCACTTCTTATTGCTCGCTGGAGGGGGCCTCTCATGGAAATTGCACTCCTCGACTTTGTGTATGTTCATATTGCTAGAACTTTCCTGAGAAGAGGGGTTGCAGATAGAAGAATCAGATAAATTAAATTCAATCCTTTCTTTGCCAATCTCCAAGGATAACTTGTGAATTTTCACATCAATGAGGGCTCCAGCTGTGGCAAGGAATGATCTTCCAAGGATGATTGGTATCTTGGGATCCTCTTCCATATCTAGGATAATGAAATCTGTGGGGATGATGCATCCGCCTACTTCTACTAGCACGTTTTTCACTATTCCCATTGGATATCTACATGAATGGTCAGCCAATTGCAGTGCTATAGTAGTTAGTTTAATATTCTGGAGTCCCAACTTCTTACATAAGGAGTATGGAAGTAGGCTAACGTTGGCTCCCAAGTTGCAGAAAGCTTTCTGTATGAGTTCAGACCCAATTTTGCAAGGTATGAAAAAACTCCCTGGATCCTGAAGTTTCAGTGGAATATTTGCCATAAGTAGAGCGCTACAGTTTTCTGTTAATGCTACAGTCTCGAAGTCGCCCTTCTGCCTGCTGTTAGATAAAATACCCTTTAAAAATTTTACGAACTTCAGCATTTGGTGCAGTGCATCTATCAGTGATACTTCTACGCAAATTTCCTTAATCTTCTTTAGGAATCGGTTGAACTCTTCATCCTTTTGGGATGTTATCAGTTTTTGAGGGAAAGGAATTGTCTGACTTTGTGGGAGAATTTGAAAAGTTCCTTCAACTTTCTTGGTGATCTCCTCTCCATCCCTGTTCTGGATCTGATTGGGTAGTGGGGGAGAGAGCTCTTCCTCTGAGTTAGGTCCTTTCTGAATAGTGATTTGGGGGTCTTCCAAAGTTCGTCCGCTCCTCAGCTCGATGCGGTTGCAGTGTTCTACTGGGTTTATATCAGACTTTCCTGGAAATGTTCCCTGTGCTCTTGAAAAAGACTGGGCTATCTGGTTGTCTTGCATCTTCTGATGTTTTTTTTGAATTTTTCAGCCTTTGAGTCAATTGCTTGATCTCATTCTTCATCTCTTTTTGCTCTGAGAGGGCTTCTTTAAGCATCTTTTCGATTCAGGACAGCTGTGAAGGTTGTTGTTGATAAGTCTGTTGTCCAGATGGGTAGCTCTGTTACCCAGGTTGATAGCATTGTTTTGCTGGCCCTTGCTCTTGATTATTTCAGTATGAAAAGTTTGGGTGGTTCCTCCATCCAGGGTTGTATGTGTTGGAGTACGGATTATTTTGCTTTTGATTGTAACTGACTATTGCATCGCATTGCTCAAGTTGATTTATATGTGCTTGTATTGACCCTAGGGGCAAGTATCTTGAGCATGATCCGTACTTCCACACGTTTCGCAAACACAAACTATTGCATTGGTCGTGTTGTTTCCCATGGTCTCAAACTTCTTGGTCAGAGCGTCCAGCTTTGCAGACATGAGTGTGACTGCATCTACGTCGAATTTTCCTGACGCCTTTATTGGATTTCCTGAGAAAGAACTACCAGATCTTTCAGTTGCCCACTGATGGTGGTTCTGTGCCACATTCTCTATTATCTCTTCAGCTTCATCAAGGCTCTTGTTTATTAGTGTTTCTCCTACTACAGAATCGAGGGATACCTTCGTATGATAGTTGATTCTATTATAGAATGTGTGTAGAACTAACCATTTCTTAAGGCCATGATGGGGGCACTGTCTCAGCGTACTTTTGAATCTATCCCAGGCTTCAAATAATGATTTGGAGTCTATCTGTTTGAAGCTTGCGATCAAATTCCTCATGTGAGTAGTTTTGCTTGGTGGGTAGAATTTGTCCAGGAATTTCTGCTCACACTGCTCCCAAGATGTAATGTTGTTTGCTGGAAGGGAATTTAGTTACTGCTTGGCTCTTTCTTTCAGGGAGAATCCAAAAAGCAATAACCTCACTGATTCTGGAGGGACTCCGTTCACTTTCATGGTACCACAAATCTCGTAGAAAAGCTCTAAGTGGTGGTTTGGATCATCGTGCGGTCCTCCTCCAAATTGATTCTGTTGAACCATGTGAATTACTGCAGGTTTGATTTCAAAATTATTATCTTTGATTGGCGGTCGAGTGATGCTAGACCGAACCCCCCTTGCATAAGGTGCTGCATAATCCTTCAACAATTTGTCAGCCATCTCTGAAGATTCTTGTGCGGCTTGAAATGCTTTTTGTAAGTTTCTTCTTCTCAAGAAGGTCCTATCGATCTCTGGATCGAACGGTAGAAGTTGTCCTGAAAGATTAGCTCTTCGCATGCAAAAACAAGATATGGAATATAGTAAAGAAGAGAGATGAAGTAATATTTTTTTTTAGCGTTTTAATGAAAAATGCAAAAAAAATAAAGAAAAGCAAGAATAAAATTATTTATCTCTAAAATGCAAAATATCAAAAAAAGGAAAGATAAAGGAAAAAGAAACTAAGTCTAGTCTAATCTAATATGACTTTTGCTAATGTTATAGACGCAGTCTCCGACAACGGCACTAAAAACTTGTTGCGATTCTGCAAGTGCACGGATTCGTCGTTAGTAATAAAGATTATCGATCCCACGAGGACTGGTTATAAGCACTAGCGATGGCTCACTTAAGATTAGCTAAACTACTGTTGGTTGTAAGTTATCTAAAGAAAAGAGATTTGGAAACGGAAACGAGAACTAGCAAAGAGGAAGTAATAGACTTGGTTTATGAAGAGTCCTAGGAGTTCAGTTTCATTGTGGTGGTATTGATGTATCACATTCTATTCTTTACTCATTGTCTATCAACATGCCTTCACCGGAAGCTGAAGTATCTATTCTTATGTACTAAATAAAGAAGATCCCTATGAAATCCTATTACGGTTAACCCCTGACACTAGGGCACCTCGGTAGATTACAAGAACACTACTTTAATTGGTGTCACTAAGGATAGAGATAAGGAGCTTAGTTTGGTCTCTTACTTCCTTATGGAGGAGTTGCCTCTCCTTTCAAGGAAGTACCCTAAATATTCCGTGAATGAGTTGCCCCTGTCACTAGAGCCCCTCAGGTGTACAATCTAAGATATTCTCTCTACGTGATAGACAATTCCTACACAATCAATTAACATGATATAAAAATCGAGTAGTCGAAACAAAGCAAACGAAATCATCTAATGAAATAGAGGCATAAGTATGAGTCTTACATCAAACCAATCCACAACTACTCCCTCATCCTAGAACAAGGAATTTACTCCATAGATGCCGGAGAAAACCCCGGAGACATAATGTTAAGCATACAATTCTCAAATAAGAAGAAATAAAGAGAAAAGATGCTTATCCAATGACGACGAGTGATCTTCGGATCCAATCCTTTGCTTTTGGGGTTGATGTGGTGATGAAGGATTGTTGGACAGAGGCCCTAGATGGCGTGGAACGACACAATCGATTCTCTCTCTAACGGCTCACTTCCCGGCTCTCCCCTCCCGAAGAAGAAGGGTTAAAACCCTTTTATAGGCTAGGGCACGGCTACGGCGGCACGACCATGTGAGAATGGCACGTCCTGTGCCCTTTCTTGTCTCTGGCCGCGCTGCACGACCGTGTGAATTGTTGGAACCCCAAGGTGTTTTGATGTGATCAAACAAGTTAAGTTAGGTCCTGAGTTGTCTAACCCTTGTGTCTAAGTGTGCAGGAGCTTAGGAACACAGGAAGTCGAGCGGAAGACGCGGCTAGCGAGAAGGATGGCACGGGAGAGAGCCGATGGGCTCGGTGCGTCAGAGGGACGAGGTGACCGCGGAAGAGTACACCGGTGGACAAGAAGAACGTGACCAGCGTTCGAGGGACGAGAAACCGGGAAGGAGCGCTGCTCGAGGAGAAGGCCAAAACTTGGGTTCGGGTGAGCCCTATTCCGGATGACCGAGATCACCCAAGCTAGCGGAGCTAGAGCGAAAGACTCAGACCGAGACGAGCTGAACCGGAGCAGAGGCCCTGGACCGAGAAAAGTCAACTCTATTGACTTTCTTGGTCTGGGCGTCCGGAACCATTCCGGGCGCCCGGACCATTCCGGGGCGCCCGAAACCACTCCGGGCGCCCGGACCCGGATTTTGACCAGGATCGCGTCAAACGTGATTTGATCGTTGGGGGATAAAATTTTATCCCCCCAGGGCGCCCGGAACCCCTTCGGGGAGCCCCGACCAGTGCTATAAATATAGCATTGATCTGCACAGTTAAATCAACTCACTTATAATAAGTTTTATCTGTGCTTTCATTTCTGTTCTTTTTATTTGTGCTGTCAACGCTGTAAAGAGGCTACTCCACCCGAAGGAGATCATTAGATAATGCGCTTACTTTCCTTGGATTAGCAATCCCTTGATTGCAAACCAAGTAAATCTATTATGTCTGATCTTCTCATTTAGTCTCTTCTTTTTATTATTACAAGTGCCTATTAATTAGTTGAATATCCGAGAAAGATTTTTTTGGTTTAATTTTTATAGGGCAATTCACCCCTCCCATCTTGCCGGCCACCAAAGGGACCAACATGAACTTCGGGCTCGACTCCTGGGGCACGACCGTGCAGGGTTGCTTGGCTTCGGTCATGGGGGGCACGGTCGTGCAAGTATGCACGACCATGCTCTGATCTGCCTCTGGTAGGCCGCACGACCGTGCAGGAGTTGCACGGTACGGTCGTGCACTGCTCCTCTTCTGTTTGACCACACGGTCGTGCGAGGTTGCACGACCGTGTTCTCTGGCTCATTCTGGTGTGTCGACAATCGTTGTTTTTGCTCCAAAAGTTATCCCTGTGAATACAAAACCAAACAAAGGGCAGATATCTGAACAAAAGAGTATATATGATGAGTACATGATAAAAGAGGCGATCATGCAAAGAATATATATGTATAAAGCAAGTCAATGTGCATTAAAATATGCATAAACGATCATAATATTTATGCACATCAACTACTCATATTCTATTATGTTGTGCTAACTCTGTTTTGCAGGGAAAAATCTATTTTTAGGTTGCCAAGGACTAACCTTTTTCTGCAGGGGAAAGCTGCTGAAGAAAAGGGGTCCGGGTGCCTAGAAGGAGTCCGGGCGCCCGGAGCTAGTCCGACGCTCGGACCAAGCTCACTCGGGTAGGCCGCAGGCGCCCAGGCGGTCCGGGCATTCGGAGTCGGTCCAGGCCCCCGAACCCGAAACTTCATTCACAAGCTGACATGAAGCGCATCGATTGGCCGAACCACGTGGTCCAGATGCCCAGAAGGGTTCTAGGCAACCAGAATGAACCTATATAAAGGCCTTCGACTCAGAGCTTCAAGACAACAACTGCGATAAGTTTTCTTCTTGCTCGGTGCTCTGAAAAGGCTCCCGTAATGATGCTGTTAGAATGCATACTAAAAGTCTAGTTTTTTGTATAAACATTTATTTTGAAATAAGAATCACATTGGTCAAATATTTACATTTATATACTAAATGTAGTTGTCCATTTAATTTATATTGTAGATAACATGGTGTGTGGTGTCACACAAAAGATCATGTTATCAGTTCCTTATAAATTATAAATAGTAGCTGACAACCAAGATGGAATGGGACAAACCATTGGAATGGTTGTAGTGTAATTTGATATTAGTTTATCTTGACTATAAAATTATACTAGTACACTATGAGTGTATTGAGCAGGACCATTTGAGGTTGTTCTTTTTATACTGACTGAAAAAAAGAACAAGATCTCTCTTATTATGGAAGTGCGTACTCTTAATCATGATATAATAACAAGCACATATATTTAATATTTATTTCTTTAATTTATCAAAAGGTGAGATTTAGTTAGTTAAATTAATAGGCCCGATAAGTTGAGAAATGATATTATTTATATGGTGTGTTGTTGATTATAGAATTAAACTATGTCCTAGTAATCTAGGTTGATGGTGTCCCCTTGAGGAGCTCATAAGGATTGTCATGTAAACCCTGCAGGTGAACATAGTCCGGCATGACAATGAAGTTGAGTGGTACTACTCTTGAAGCTAGATATTAATTAAGTGAGTTGTCAGTAACTCATTTAATTATTGGACATTCGATATCTTAAACACAGGGAGATTAGCGCACTCATGATAAGAAGGAGCCCATATTGTAATATGAGATTGGTGCGGTAGTGCAATAATAACTCTTTAGTGGTATAAGTTATTATTGATGAACTTGAGTTGGGTGTTCGGGACGAACACGGGAAACTCAAGCTCATCGGGAGACCAAAACCAATTCCTCCTCTCGGTCCCTGTTGTAGCCTCTTATTTATAAAGCTTTTTATCCACCAAAAGTCCAGCCTCTTACACAAGTTTAGGAGCCGGCCAAGCCAAGCTTGAAGTCCAAGCTTAGTGGCCGACCAAGCCAAGCTTGGAGCCCAAGACTAGGGCCGGCCAAGTCATGCTTGATGGCCAAGCATGGGGCCGACCATGATAAAAAGGAAAAGAAAGTTTTGTAAACAAAATTTTGTTAAATCTTTCCTTATTTGTAGTAATCTACAATGGTTAAAAGAGAGATTTTATTTTGTTAAAATATTTCTTTTTTTTTTGTAGTTATCTATAATGGTTAAAAGAAAGCTTTTAATTTTGTTAAAAACTTTTCTTTTATAACCATCCTCATGGTTTTATAAGAGAATTTTAAAATCTTTCCTTTTATAGATATCTACAAAGGATTAAAGAGAGATTTTAATTTTGTTAAAATCTTTTCTTATTTATAGTTATCTATAATGTTTAAAAGAGAGATTTTAATTTTTGATAAAACTTTTCTTTTTAACCATGATTTAAAAAGAGAAGTTTTAATTAATCTTTCCTTTTTGTAGTTGTCTACATGTTTTAAAAGAGATAGATTAATTTTAAACTTTCCTTTATTACCATGAATAATAGAAAATTTACAAAAGAGAGATTTTAATTGTTGTTAAAATTTCCTTTTTAAAGGGAGGCCACAAATAAGGAAGTTTTAATTATGTTTAAAACTTTCCTTTTTTGCCTTGATCAAGGATTATAAAAGAGAAGGAGAGGGTGCCTCATGAGAGAGACAATTCTATTCTCTCCTCTCTTTTCCTTAGTGTGACCGGCCCTTCCTCCCTCACTCTTCCTTAGGCCGGTGGCACACCATCCTTTCTTCTCTTCCTTTCTTCTTTCTAAGGTCGGCACTCATCTCTTCTTGGTGGCCGAAACTTGAAAGAATTGGAGAAAACTATATCTTGGTGGCCGGTTACTTGGAGAGGAAGAAGAAGAGAGAAAGTTTCCTATTTTGGCATCCCTTGATGGCTCGAGAGTTTTGGAGGAAAAGAAGTGATCCGGGTGGATTCCATCTTGGTATATCGTCACCCACACGACGTCCAAGAGGAGGAGAGGAATACAACAGAAGATCAAGAGGTCTATAATCTATAAAGAAAGGTATAACTAGTTATTTGTTTCCACATCATAACTAGTTCATGTTCTTTGTATAGATCTTGAAAAACCAAACACAAGAGGCTATCAATTTTATGCTATCATTTTTTGTTATCAATTTTGAGTTTCGATTTCATGTTTCGATATTATGTTTCTATTGAGGTCTCTGTAGTTAAACCTAGTTTACTGTAAGAAGTTAAATATCCGATTTCTTTGAAAGGCTTTGTCTAGGAATTGGTGGATGATCTCATACCCAAGAAAGCCTAGTGTCTCGCCATGTTTAACCTGGAAGCCGATCTTTGAAATTGATATATAATCAACTTCTGTAATATGGTTTAACTTAGGAAGATCACATCAGTTAAACTTGGAGTAAAAATGGTAAGTATCATTTACAATCCAAGTTTAACTTCTGAAGAGCAACTTTGATTAATAATGTTAAGCATCATTTGCAATCCAAGTTTAACTTCAGTAGAGCACATGAGTAGCTAGGTTAAGTTCTGTGCTTGTACAAAATTTTATACAGGGAAACTAGAATGGTATTCCGAGTAGCAACCAACAGCTGCTACACTCCACCGACAATCGACAACCAAGACTTTTCAATTCTATTATTGTTGTTGGTAACTTTTTCAGTTCTTGTACTTAACTCCTGTAATCTTTTATGAACTGTTAGTGGATTGCCCAACGAAAGCACTCGACGAGTGCGAGCCTTGGAGTAGGAGTCGTCGAAGGCTCCGAACTAAGTAAAACTCGGTTTGTTAGCATTGGTTCATTTTTCCTTCCGCTACATACTTCGATTAATTCGCTATCGATTTTCGCGATCGCTATTCAACACCCCCCCCCCCCCACACACACACGTTATTTTCAATCCTACAGATTTGGATTTCCATTTTGAATTTGGTCAGTTTAGAGTTCAGTGTTAACTTGCTCCTTAAGATCTTTGACTTCTTTAATGAGCAATTCAGTTTGTTTTTCATATTTAACTAATTTCCTATTTAAGCATGTGATAATTTTAAAAAAAATAGTTTATAAATTATATGTTACCTTAGGGGAACCTTCGAAAATGGATACATATTTGTGGCTTGATTCATTGTCGGATTCGGTTTCGTCTTCTTGACTTAACTCCAACTCAGACTCAGATTCATCAGTTTGCTTTCTTGCCATTAGCTCCAAGAAGTTCTTTTGTATTAGTTCATTCGTGTCTGATTCCTCTAATGACGACTCATCCTAAGTCACCTTTAGTGTCTTCCTTCTTGATTTGGGCTTTCCTTCTTTGATATTTGGGCAATTGGATTTCTAGTGCCCCTTTTTGTTGCATCTGTAATAGGTCACTTCGGATATTGATTTGGTTGGTGCAGATTGTATTACCTTTTCGTGATCGTCTTTTGAAAATCTTTTCTTTTTCTTAGTAAACATCTTTCGGACCATGTTTACTAATTGTTCTTCAGTTGAATTGGGGGCAGACTCATCTTCGGACTCATGCTTGAATCAGGCTTTTGATTTTGGCTCCTTACTTGGTCTTACAACAAGGGCAATACCTCTATTGGTTTGACTTGAGTTAGATTGCTCATGTAGTTCAAGTTCACAAAAGAGTTCATCTAATCATATTTTAGAAAGATCCATTGGGACTTTATAAGAATCTACCATAGATGTCCATAAAGAATTTCGAGGGAATGAGTTATTGTTATACCTGATTATGTCATGGTTCTTAAGTTCATTGTTGATGAGATGTAGTCCATTGAGAATGTTTTTGATCCTTGTGTGTAGTTGGTTTGCCGACTCTCCATTTAACATTTTAATATTTAGCAAAGAATTTAATAGAAGATCATGTTTTGTTACCTTTGTGTTGTTTGCCCCTTCAAGTTCGTCTAACTTATCCCACAATTCTTTTGCATTATTGAAAGGGCCAACTCGGTTGAGTTTCTCTTTCGTTAAGCCACATTATAAGATGTTGAGTGCCTTTGAGTCAATTTGTACTTTCATCTTTATTTCAGCTGTACATTTTTATGGGTCGGAAATTTCTCCAATTTTGTTAGTCGATGTTGTGTGACCACGGTGAATAGCAACCATTGGTCGATGTCCATCTTGAGGAAAACTTCCATTCTGCTTTTTCAGTATGGGAAATTGTTCCCATTAAACAATGGAGGGCGCACACTGGAATATCCCTTGGACTATGTCATTGTTCTTGAAAAAAAATTATAGAAAGTTTTTTGAAGATTTTGCATTGGGGTAAGTAGTGTGATAGAAAGTAAAATAAAATTAAAAGAAAAGTAATTCCTTGATTGGTGGTTACACCAAATTCAAGAGTTTTGCTCTAATACCAATTGTAGGACCATTGAGAATGAGAGAGAGGGGTGAATCTCGTCGCTTAAAAACTTTTCTTTTTAAAAATATTTCAAAAAACTTAAGTATGCAGCTAATCCTGTCTAAAACCCGCGAGGTGGTGTGCTGGCTCCAGCGAATGATGATCTCTGATGAAGATGACCTTCTGAAGATCCGGAAGAACCCCTCAATGATCCTGCGCACAGTGAGACGAGCCGACAAAGCGTTAGTAACCTAAGACCGGGGTGGGGATCCCTAGCTAGGCCTTCCGACTCTCAAGTCAGTTCCTCTTTCAAAGGTGGAAAAAAAGAAGAAGTGCAGTAACTGAAGTACTTAGAAATAGAGTTTGGATGCTATAATTTACTTACCTTGCCAACGGAGAGGATCTCCCTTTTTATACTACCTCGTATAACCTCCGTAGTCATGAGGTGGTCCCGAGTTTGTTAGAGTTTGTTAGAAGATGAAGTCATCTTCTAGGCTTCATATAATAATCCCTTAAGGAATCTTTTTTTGTACCCCAGATGTACCTCTTTTATCGTTTGTGACTCATATTCCTGATGAAGTATGCACACGGGCACGTCATCATAATTGAAGAAGCTTCTAGAGAATATTTCCCGCCAACTTTGCCAAGTTGTCATACTTGTGTGCTATCTTCTGTTAAACATGTCTCTACCGGTCATTCGAGTCGACCGTATATATATTAAGAATGCCTTCTGTTAAGCATGTTCCATCCAAGAATGTATTATAAACTTTATAAGGCTGAGTAACTTTACACTAGGTCGAGCTTCGTCTGGACGAGCGCATGTGATCACATTAGTGCTCGCTCGGCCTTCACTCGACCGGTAATATACTAAAAGTTTTACAAAGTTAAATACTTTTACGCTCGGTCAGGCTTTGCCTGACCGGGCGCCTATAAGCACATTAGTGCTCGCTCGACCTTCATTCGACCGGTAATATACTAAAAGCTTTACAAGGTTAAATACCTTTATGCTCGGTCAGGATTTGCCTGACCAAGCACCTGTAAGCACATTGGTGCCCGCTCGACCTTCACTCGGTCGGTAATATACTAAAATCTTTATAAGGTTAAATACCTTTATGCTCGGTCGGGCTTTACCTGACCGAACGCCTGTAAGCACATTGGTGCTCGCTCAGCCTTTACTCGGTAGGTAATATACTAAAAGCTTTATAAGGTTAAATACCTTTACGCTTGGTCGGGCTTTGCCTGACCGAGCGCCTGTAAGCACATTGGTGCTCGTTCGGTCTTCACTCGGCCGGTCATATACTAAAAGCTTTACAAGGTTAAATACCTTTACGCTTGGTCGGGCTTTGCCTAACCGAGCGCCTGTAAGCACATTGGTGATCGCTCGATCTTCACTCGACAGGTCATATACTAAAAGCTTTACAAGATTAAATACCTTTACACTTGGTCGGACTTTGCTTGACCGAGCGCCTGTAAGCACATTATTACTCGCTCGGTCTTCACTCGACCGGTAATATACTAAAAGTTTTACAAGGATAAATACCTTTATGCTCGGTCAGGATTTGCCTGATCGAGCGCCTGTAAGCACATTAGTGCTCGTTGGGCTTTCACTCGACCAGTAATATACTAAAAACTATATATAAGGCTAAATACCTTTACGCTCGGTTAGGCTTCGCCTGATCGAGCATGTGTAAAAAGCTTTTTATTTGGTCGTTCATCATCCTATTAATCATGCATTTGCCCAGCTATTAGTCCCACCTATCTTTCTCGACCATGACCTCTACTTCATTTGCCAGGCCGCTCTATCATAACACATATCACTAGCCTCCCCTTCAAGTCTAGTCGAAGGAGGTATGACCGACTGACTAGACATGAGTCTCAGTTTTGTTTGTTTATTCTACTCGTATAACTTATTATTCTATCCATAGGCTTCCTTGGCTACACCTGAACTTCCTCCTTTTTCACCACTTACAACTTCCACCAGCCCCTCCATCCTCTTCAAACAATATCATGGGTTACTATCCCAGCTTGGTCAGACTTCTATTCCCACCTCATATGGGCTATTTCAGCTGAAAGGCTTACTAATTGAGTCCTGGCTACAGTCACAGGCACATATGAAAAGAAATATCGTATCTGAACATGCCGATGATCATAGTCGTCAAGCTACTATGGTAAGTCTCTAACCAAACTTCCTTAGCTTGTAACTACAAAATGTAACCATGTTGTTATCCTATCTAGTTCTATGCCTCAAACCTACATTTGAGTCAACTAGCTACAGATTTAGAAAGGACTAATCAAACTTTAAAAGACAAAGTGGAGGAATTACAAGCTACTTCCAACCTCCCTTACAATAAACTCCTTTAACTACGAGATAAGGTAAATTCACAAACTGAACTCAATGCTGGCCTAGAGAAAGCCCTACAAGATTGTCGTCAACTACTACAATTTAGAGAAGAAGAAAAGAACATATTAGAACTACAGTTACAAGGGCTTAATTCTCAACTTAGTGTTGAAAAGACCTTAAAAAGATAAAGCTCTCTCAGACGTTGCTCATAAACCACTCTTTTAGACCAGCTACAATCATCATATAGCTCAAGGTCTCCTGAGCTAGCCCCAGAATTAGCTTCTAAAGATTTTGCCCTATTTCAGCAACAAGAGAGACTATGAGCTCAAGATTCGCAGATAAGCTCTCTTTTGAAAGAACTAGAGGATGCTAAAGAAGAGAGAGCTACCTTACAGGGACAAATGGATAGCCTGCAATCTAAATTCTAAATATATAAGGCAAGTGAGGAAGAGTGCTGTTAAAGTAGGCGCAGATCCTATTTAGATTCTCCTGAGTTTGGTAAAGAATATGTTCGGCGTATTGTAGGAACTCTCACCCATTATATTGAAGGGGTAGTCCAACAATTAAGAGAAGGGGGTTACCTATCTGAAGAACCTCCTACCTTATTTGTAGATCGCCGACGACTTAATCAGGAGCTTCTAAAAGACTTTCTAAATAGATTTGAATGAACTTGGAATATTATATTTATACTTTATTATCATTTCATCACTACTGTACACTACTTGTTATTTATCAAATGTTAATGAAAATTTGTAATTACCTATCTTTCCTTGTGTAGCTTCCTCTGTCTTCGGAATCACCCAAGTATTCATATAAATTAACTCCTTCAATATATTCACCACATATATCTTGTAGAAAAATCTCATAGAGAAATTATAATCAAAAGAAGTAGACCTCATAATTATCTCTTGAGTGATATATAATGCTGAATGAATTTTTCCTGATGATCTCAGGATTTTTATGATGGGTTGAATGCCTCAATTATAAAGAATCCTTGACCCATCTAATAAGTCGATCGGGCATATATTCCCGGACGAAATAACTCGTTGAGGGTTTAAAGTCTCCGGTTTCCCTTAAAAAAAGTCTGTCCAGACACTCCTTAAGGTCCCCGATCGACTGTATGAGGGTTTAAAGTCTTCGGTTCCTCTTACGAAAGTTTGTCTAGTCAATTCTTAAGGTCCCCGATCGATTATATGAGGATTTAAAGTCTCCGATTCCCCTCAAGGAAACCTATCCGGTCACTCCTTAAGGCCCCCGATCAACTATGATGGCTTAAAGTCTCTGGTTCCGCTTAAGGAAGTCTGTCCGGTCACTCCTTAAGGTCCCTGATCGACTATATGAGGGTTTAAAGTATCTGGTTCCCATCAAATAATCCTGTCCGATCACTCCTTAAGGTCCCTGATCGACTATGATGGTTTAAAATCTCTGGTTCCCTTTAAAGAAGTCTGTCCGATCACTTCTTAAGGTCCCCGATCGACTATATGATGATTTAAAGTCTCCGATTCCCCTTAAGGAAGCATGTCCGGTCACTCCTTAAGGTCCCCGATCGACTGTGATGGTTTAAAGTTTCTGGCTCCCCTTAAGGAAGCCTATCCAGTCACTCCTTAAGGTCCCCGATCGACTGTGATGGTTTAAAGTCTCCGATTTTCGTTAAAGGAGCATGTTCGATCACCATTTAAGGTCCCTGATCGACTAGATGGAGCCTTAAAGTCTCCAGTTCCCCTTGAAGGAGCCTGTTCGATCACCCTTTAAGGTCCCTGATCGATTAGATGGAGGTTTAAAGTCTCCGGTTCCCCTTAAAGGAGTCTATTAGGTCACCTTTTAAGGTCCTCGATTGACTAGATGGAGGTTTAAAGTCTCCGGTTCCCATTAAAGGAGCATGTTTGGTCACCCTTTAAGGTCCCCAATCGACTGGATGGAGGTTTAAAGTCTCTGGTTCCCCTTAAAGGAGCTTGTCCGACCACCCTTTAATATCCCTGATCGACTGGATGGAAGTTTGCATGACCTAATCTCATTGTTTCGTTAACTAATCAACCTAATCTGTGGATGGAACATTTACTCCTTCCTTGTATGCTGTGATACGGTTTGCCTAATTTCATAAATCAAGTTGTTCCATCGACAGATCTAACTTATCCGTTGACCGAACCTCACTTTCCTTGTTTCTCTATTATGACTCGTTGAATGAGCTTTATCCGTCGACTGATCACTTTGTTCCATTAAGTAAACAAATTGAGGATCCGTCAATTAAACCTTTTTTTCAGTTGACGGAACACCTGTAAATAGAGTTAGAGTATTTTATCCTGCAAAACAATGTTAAAATAGATATATGCATGATAAATATAGTTAGAACTATCTTGATTTCAACTTAGAAACCTCTGTTAGTTTCGTCAGTTGGATCAATGCCTAAGATTTGTCTTTATTGAGACACAACCTTACTACACTCACTTTAGGAGCTTACCTTACTTACCATATGTCAAACTTCCATACTTGACGTCTGATCTCTGACCTACTAGGTCTTTCCTCGACTTGATGTCTAGTCTACAATGACCCACTGAGTCCTCTTGCCAGATATTCGGTCCTTCTGATCTATCTCGACTTTCTACCAGTTCGGTTCTCCCTATCGATCTCGTGTGGCCGACAAGAGGGGGGTGAATTATCTTGCAAAGAAAACTCACACCTTTCTCGAATCATTGCGCTTAAATAATTACACACTTAACAAAAAGATAATAGAAATAAGAAGAGTACGAGACAAATAAATTTACTTGGTTTGCAATCAAAAGATTACTACTCCAAGGAAAGTAGACTCACTATGAAGATCTCTTTCTTGAACAAAATATCGGAGGCGGAGAAGCCTCGTACATGAAAATAAAGCTCGAAAATAAAAAGAAGAATGAAATTCGAAATACAGAAGTGTGTTGTTGTAAACCAATGTGACCAGAGCTTTATTTATAGCTTGCTGGTCAAATCTAATCATTTGCTGATGTGACGCGATCCGAGTTTGGGCCTCCCCCAGCATGACAAAACTCTATCTCCGCGTAACGACTATGCAATGACTAAGTGATAAAGTTTTATCCACTTTTCGACGCCGGACCTGCTCCTAGCGTCCAGACCGTTATTGACGTGGACCCAAAGTTGATCCACTATGTCAAGGTGCCCTTTCGACATCAAAGTGGTCCAGGCATCAAGACGGTCCAGGCACCTGGATCAGTTAGACTTGTGTTGACCATCCGGCGCCTTCTTCAGTCGCTTGGGTGATCTTGGTTATCCAGAATTGGGCTCACCCGAACCCATCTTCCAGCCTTCTCCTCGAGCAATCTTCCACTCTAACTTATTATTACTCGAAAATGTCGAGTGTTTCCTTCTCATCCGCCAGCGTACTCTTCCGTAGCACCTCATCAGATGCGCCGAGCCCGTCGACTCTTTTCCGTGTCATTCTTTTGTATTTTTCACTCTACTTCTTGTGCTCCTAAGTTCATGCATACTTAGACACAGAGATCAAATACAACAGGACCTAACTTGACTTGGTTGATCACACCAAAACTACTACTACATACTTAAAATCTCTCCCTTTTTAATGTGAGCAATCCAAGTTAAGTTAGGGAAAAAAATAAAACAAAAATAATAAAATAACAAGTAAATCATTTGCAATTCATAAACATGCTATGTAATGCAAAAAAATATATCTCCCCTACACTTAATTTACAATTCTCTCCTTTTGATCACATTAAAAATAGAGATATTCTTTGAAAATAAATTCTAAGGGATACAAAAACAATGACTAACATTCAGAAAAATTATGAAGTTTATATTTTTGAAAATCTGAACTTTTATGATTTATAAATCAGTTTTGGAAGAAATAATTTTAAAATTATTTTTAATTATTGAAAAATTCTGAAAATTTTAAAACGGTTAAACAGACATATCCAAAATAGTGATAAAATTTTTACGAATAAAATAAATTAATATAAATAGTAATAAATTATTTTCTAAAAAAGATGTATTTTAAAAAAAATGCTTAACAAGTAGATTTTGAGCTAAAAACTTCTTCCATCTGTTTCTCAATATATAAAACAGAAGTTATATCTCTTTAAAAAATAAATTTTTAAAGATTGACTTTTTAAGAAATTTTAATATTAAAATTAATATTTTTTTAAAAAATTCATAGGAAATTTAATAACGGTAAAAAAAAATTTGAAAAAAAATATTTGACGGAGAACATGATATTTTATCACATAAAAATAAATTTTCTAAAAATAACTATATGAAATAATTTAAAATTTAAAGATATAATTTTTGTTGAAAAAAATAAAAAAAAAAATACATCGGTCAAAAAAAAATCTTAAAATTTTTCTTACCGATAGATAATAAAATCCTTTTCCATGGAAAAAATTAAGATTTAATTAATTTCAAATAAAATGTATATAAAATAATTTTTTTGAAAATTTTGAAAAATTTAAACGTGAAAAAAATATTAAAGTAAATTATAATTAAAATATGCATAAAGATTTTAATCTAAGTATGATTTTAAAATCTAATATAAGTTCCTTACTATTGAATTAATCATATACTTTCTAGAATAAATTTTCATAATAATTTTCTAATTTGCCACTTATAATATTTAAAATACCAATTTTGTCCTTGATAATCTAACCTATTGACATGTGAGCATGCATCATCCTTGTTTAGTTTTTTAAATTGTTCTTTTAACTTTTTATTTTCAATTTATCAAAATCTTTCTTCTAATGACGCTCCTGTAGGATCGTAAGGAATTTAAATATCTCTATAATTGCATGATATTATCCACTTTGGGCCTAGGCCCTCATGGTTTTTCTCTTGGGCTCTACCCAAAAGACCTCAAGCCAATGAAGATATCTTTCTCTTATAAACCCATGATCTTTCCCATGTGATTTCAATGTGGGATTATGTTTGCAACCTTGCAACCCCAACAATCCTCCCTCAAACAAAAGACCACAGACTTTCCACATTCAATCCTTGACCCACTAGGTCTTCCTGCCCTTCAGTCCACCCGACCTACTAGGACTTCCTTGCCTAGCCGCAACTAGGACTTTTTACCTGGTGTCTGGCCCTCTTGATCCAAACATAGGAGCCCCCACTTTCTTTGTTAGAAGTCAATATTATACCCACATGGCTCAATCAGACCATAGCTCTTATGCACAGTCGCCGGTTAAACCTTCTGGCAGTCCGAGCTTTGATACCAATTGTAGGATCGTAAGGAATTTAGATATCTCCACAATTGCATAATATTGTCCACTTTGGGCCTAAGCCCTCAAGGTTTTGCTCTTGAACTCTACCCAAAAGGCCTCAAGCCAATGGAGATATCTTATAAACCCATGATCTTTCCCATGTGCTTTCAATGCGGGATGTAACGACCCAATTTTCCCTATTTCAAGTTCTAAAAGTCCATAAAAATATTTGGAAATACTTTTAAAATATTCTAGAGATTTTTAGGAATTTTTAGAGTATTTTTATGTAATTTTTTTGAGGTCGTTTAGTAGGGTTACAAAAAGAAAGAAAGTTTGACAAAAATCGTTGAAGGCGAGGTTCGAACCCACGACCTCGGGTCGGACTGACCCAAGCAAAACCGGATCAACCAGCTGAGCTACACGATTTTGTTAACCTTATATGGTGAGAACTAAGTTTATAGCATAGTTAATGATTAGGGAATAAATTAGGAAGAAAAATGGTTACAGCCGAGACTTGAACCCGTGAGCTGCGCCTTAAGCAAAACGCAGCCAACCAACTGTGCCAGCGAGTTATGTTAATTAAGGAAAGAACGGATTATATTTAAGGTATAGTTAGTAATAGAAAACCGAGTTATAAAGGGATTAAGTTTTCCCTTTCTCGCCGAAAACCCTATTTGCCCTTTCTTTCTCTCGCGACGGCGCGCGACGGTCTCGGGCTGAAACGCAGCAAGGTTAGGGTTCTTCCTCCGGCAGCCGGCGAGGGGTTTTTCCGAGAATCCTTCTCATCCTCGTGATCTCCCCGACGTGGAGAGCCCGTGGACGCGTAGAAGGTGCTGTGATTTCAAGTCTCGCCGAACCCTAGCAACCCTTTTCTTCGGTTGTAAGTCCAAGAACGCTCGGTGAGTTGCTTCTCACCTGCAGTAGGAGTAGTTCCCTTCGATTGGTTTTCGAAAGAGTTTTGTCTTTGAAGATTTCTGCCGTGAATTGAGGATTTGGATTTCTACACGAGTTTTGTGTTTTGTGCTACTTCTTCTGGGTAGTTTGGGATTCCAGATTAAGAACGTGAAGGATTGGGCAATTAACTTGAGATAGTATAAATTTGTTTGTTGGTTTAGCATGAAGTTTGATTTGAGTAATGAAAAGGGCACAAGTAGTTTTCTTTTTAGGTTTGCTGTGCAGGTTGGTTTGTGCCAATTAGCCCTAGCTGTTTTTCAATTGGCACATTAGTTTAGACTTCCTTTTCTTGCTGCAATGGGCACGAACAACCCTCATTGCCCAGTTTCGGTTGGTGCATATGAGGAACAGAAATGATGTATATAAATGTAGCATGTAGAACAAGTATAGTTTTGAGTTTACAGTAGCAATTCCCATTAGATTTATTGGATTGATCCCTCTTGTTAATAAAAGAGTATACCATTAGCTGTATGTGTAAGTTGACTCTCCATCTCGTATATCTAAGGTTATGGCTTTTCTTTAGTCACATATCAGTTATTTCACATGCACCTATTGACCAATTTCATTCATGCCCAACCAAGGTATTAGAGTATGATATGGCACATTCACAGTAGAAGCAACAGCAATTTAGTCAAGTAACTCCACCTTTAGGGAAAAGTCTTTAAGTACGACCACGCATCCCCAATAGTCTTTTGGTTAATGACTTAGAACTACATGAACAGATTTAGATTTCTTGTCCCCTTGCTATTAGAATAACATATGCAGATTTTGTTAAGCATTGTAGTGCAGATTTGCTTAAAGTATTTAGTTTCTTTAGCAGTGCAGATTTTAGTTTTGTTCATTGCTATTTCCAGTAAGCATGAAAAGGGTTGCATTAGTTTAGCATTGCAGGTTGTGACTTTTTCTTGTTACTGCCGAACATGTTTAGGCCATATATTGTACATTGCATATTTAGTTCCTCTACTATTTCTTACACATGAACAACCCTTTCAATTTAGTATGCTACTTAGTTTTCTCAGCCTGTTCTTTGAGTTTAGATCTGCTAAAAGGGTAATCATATTATGATCCTTAGTATGTTTAGCATTTTTAGTCTTGGATTCCTATGCTCAACGAACATGAACAGCTTAAGCTTAAAGTATGCATAGTTGATTCTTTTTTTTAGCAATTCAGAATCTATTTCTTGAGCATTTTACAAGTACGAACAGCACCTTGTAGCATTTTAGATTTAGTACTTATTGTTGATTTAGTAGCATGAGCAGCCTTGCCATTTTTAAAGTATCAGTTGAACATGAATAGTAATGATTCCTATCTTTAGTCTTTTGCTATTGGACTAATATGAGAAGTTATAAGCTAAGAAAGACCAAGACTTTAACTTGATCTCAATTTCAGAAGTTTAAGATCAAAAGCGCACACAAGGTGTTTAATATCAAAAGCGCACACAAGGTGTTTGCTTAAATGCCAAGTAAGGGCAAGTATAAAGAAGTTATAAAGAAAGTATTTTACTTTTAAAGGGCATGTACCGGACACAAGATCCAAGGGATGGGCTCCAAGTTGCCCCTAGGCACATGGCCTAGAAGTATCTTAGTAGTTTCGGGATTAGCTACCTCGATTCTTATTAAGAATGCGCGCAAAGTGGTACAATGCCAGGCCCAAGAGAAGTTGATTATTATTTTGAAGTATTAAAGTATAAGTTTTGAAACAAATGAAACAAGCTTCAAATATGTTTAGAATTAGAAAGTTTAGTTTCTTGTTATTTGAAGCATGCAGTAGTAGTTTCAATTGTTTCCTTGCTACTAGATTATTCAGCATGTTTAGTAGTTTTACATGTTTAGTAACTTTACATGTTTAGTATTTCAGTTAGTATGATTCCTTCATTGGATTATGAGCATGATTAGCTATACATGTTTAGTATTTCAGATAGTATGATTCCTTTGCTATATATGAGCATGAGTAGTTTTATATGTTAGCATTCAGTTTTAGCATGTTTTTGTTTATATACATGCATATCGAGTTTTTGTGAGTAGATAGCGCTCACTAAGCTTTATGCTTATAGACTGCACTTCCTCCTACTGCAGATAAAAGAAAGGAAAAGATTTAGTAAGGAATGCGACAAGGTGGTGGTGATGAAGGTGTGTGATGGCTGGACTATGGGGAGATCAAGAGTTTGCTAAGGAATTGTTAAGACTTTTCTGTTTAGAGTTCTTTAGTTTTCTTTTAATGCTATTATGAGTCAATATTGTAATTAAGTTTATTCCGCATTTGTAGTTGGGTTCTATTGATGGAGTGATATTGATGTTTGCTACTGTTAGGGTAGTTTTCTTCTTTTATTTGTGATATTATACTGCGTGGTTGTGAAGATATATGTTCCAGCCGCCTGTGGCTGAGTATAGTTTGTTTGTATTGATGATTTGGTCACCGGTACAGGGGAGATTCTGCCAAAATTTTTCGGTAGGGATTTCTCGTAGTTAAGTAGTGTACCGGTTAAGTAGAGTTAGTAGTTAAGTAACGGTCACTCTTAGAGAGTAGTAGTAGTAGTAAGAAGGGTGGTCGTTACACGGGACTATGTTTGCAACCTTGCAACCCCAAAAGCTCCCCCTTAGTTGATGCTCTCCCTTCATCGATGCTCATTTTTGATGTACTTTCTTTATCCCTCTAATAGTTCACCACTAGTGTCAGTCCGACATAGGCCTCGATCTCATACTCAAAGGGTGATGATTCATCCCATTTAGCTTTTAAGTTCTTGTGTTTTGTTCGTCTTGTTCCTTTTTCTTTTTCTTTTTCTTTTTCTTTTTTCCTTTCTTTTTAGTTTAGAGTAGTCGTCATTGATGTGCCCTTCTTCTTGGTAGTTGTAGCATCGAACCTTCCTTTTACTTCGAAGGTGTTTCTTTGCCTATGATTTGTAAAATTTGTTAGTTTTAAGAAATTTCTAAGGTTTCTTAGCATTAGTGTTGCTTCATTTTTGTCGATGGAAGTTTCAGAATCTAGTTCATTCATTTTTACCTTTAAGGCAATATTCTTATATGACTCCTTCTTTAGTTCTGCACATCTAGATTCATGAATTTCAAAGGTAGAAAATAATTCTTCTAGATTACTTTTTTCTAAATCACTAGAGATGTAGTATGCATCTACTAAGGTTGACCATTTTGGTGTTCTTGGAAAAGCGTTAAGTGCATACCTTAGCGAATCTCAGTTGGTTACCTTTTCTTCGAGATTTTTGAATTCAGTGATTAGCTCCTTTAGCTTGGCATACAGATGAGGAATTGTTTCACCTTCCTTCAATCAAAGATTTGTCAGTTGATTCCGAAGTAGATCTCTTCTTGCAAACTTGGCTTCGGAGGATCCTTCGTAAAGCTCTAGAAATTTTTTCCAGAGATCTTTTGCAGACTTGTAGTCTCCAATCTTGTTGACCTCTTGTGGTGGCAACGCACTCAACAGATGAAATCCTACTTTTCCGTTAGCCACAAATTTGGCTTGTTCCTTCTTTGTCCAGTTGTCCTCTTTCTTTAGATCACCGTTGTTATCGTTAGGTACTATAAAATCATTTTTCAAAATTAGAAAAATATTGAAATCTATTTTGAAGTATACCTCCATTTTGTTCATCCAGTGGAGGAAGCCTCCCTAGAACTTAGGTGGGTGGATACTTGTTCTGGCCATCATTTTTTATGTTTTAGTCGGCAGTTAGTCCTTCTGAAGCAACCTGGCTCTGATACCAACTACGAGTCTCATGCGGCTGGTAAAAGGGGGGTGAATTGCCTTGTAAATAAAACTCACACCTTTTCAAACTATTGGGCTTAAACAATTACACACTTAACAAAAAAATAATAGAAATAAGAAGAGTACGAGATAAATAAATTTACTTGTCTTGCAATTAGAGATTGCTACTGCAAGGAAAGTATGCTCACTATGAAGATCTCCTTTTCGAACAAAACATTAGAGGCGGAGAAGCCTCGTACATGAAAATAAAGCTCGGAAATGAAAAGTGGAATGAAATCCAAAGTACAGAAGTGTGTTGTTATAAACCACTGTGACCAAGGCTCTATTTATAGTCTGTTACTCGAATTTGACCATTTGCTGATGTGACACAATCTGGGCACCCGGACCCTTTCCAAGCGCCCCAGCGTGGGAAAACTCTATCTCCATGCAATAGCTATGCAACGACCAAGTGATAAAGTTTTATTCACTTCTAGACGCTCGGACCTGCTCCAAGCACTCGGACCCACTTCGCTGCCTGGATCATTACTAACGTGGACCTAAAGTTGATCCACTACATCGAGGTACCCTTTAGGCACCAAAGTGGTTGAGGCACCCAAACCAACTGGTCCGGGTGCCCGGATCAGTCATCCTTGTACTGACCATTTACCGCCTCTTCATTTGCTTGGGTGATTGATAGTCGTCATTTTGCATGTCACGAGGCGCTTCAAATTAATCAAGATAGGGAACAAAGTAAACTCAAGAAAAGAGATGTAGTAACGAGTCCCAAGTCGAATTTTTCCAAGGATAACTAGTAAATGTGTGTGAATTCTAGAATTGATTCATATTGAATTCTTATATCAACAAAGAAAATTCAACTCTTCCATTTGATTCACATTTCAACTTGAATATATCTAATTCTCAAAAGTGCACTAAAACAATTTAAAATGGGATCAAAGAAATGTTGTTCTAATCTAAACATGATCCACTTTCTTTTCATCAAATTAACATCAATTAAATTTGGATTTTAATGCATCATTAAATCAAATAATTCAATTGTCATATTTTCAATTCCCAATCCTAGTAACAAGGAAACTCAAAAGTTCAAACAAACTTGTAGGTACCGAAGTGTCATCCAAGTCACAATTACAATCTAATTTAATAATTAAACTCAAAAGCTCATTCTCAATATCATTAAACAGAGGTAAACAATCAAAACCTCAAGTTTAAGCACTCAACAATTAAACTCAATCACAACAATAATAGATTTAGTGAATAGATCAAAAGTCTTTCTAAATTCAAGCATTGAAACTAACACTTGTAGGACCGTTAGATTCGATAGGGGGTGAATATCGATTCGAAAACTTAGAGTATAAACGCAGCGGAAAAGTAAAATAGACACAAATGTTTTTTACTTCGTTCGGAGCATGTGACGACTCCTACTCGAAGGCCCGTGGTCCTTGACCACTTTCGTTGGGCAATCACTAACAAGTCGAAATATGATTACAGAATGAATACAGGAAATGCTAGTGAAAATAAAGCAATACCGACAAGGAAATTAAGAAAAAACCGAAGGAGCACTTTGTCGGAGCGTTGTTGGCGTCGCATTGAATGTCGAGCAGCAAGACCAGCAGTAGAAGAGTTCTCAGATGAATTGCATTCTGAAGCTCCTGCCTGGGGCTTCTTTTATATACTGTTCCGGGCGCCTGGATTCCTTCCGGGCGCCTGGAATGCGACGTAGCTGCACAAACCGTGATGCTCCACGTGGCGACGACTCGGCTGGATATAATTTGCCTTCCGGGCGCCCGGACCTCCGAGCGCCCGGACCACCTTGTTCCAGAAAGCTCCCTTTTCCTGTAAAACAAAGTTAGTCCAAGGCAATATATACCCTGCAACATAGATTATTAGCACATTTATAATAGTATGAATTAGCATAAGTTAGTATGACTTAGATTCCGTCTTTCCGAGACCGGAATCTAGTCACGATCTCGACTTAGACATCCAAAATGGATCTAAGCCGGATAGACGCCTAATGTTCCCTTCCCGGGACGCTCCTCACGATCACTCCCCTCCGGTGACTTACCTCACTTACGCCGGACGTCCGGTCGGCCGTCGACCGTCTGGACTTCTCACAGCGTCCGGTCGGCCCGTCGACCGCTTGGACTTCTCGCCACTATCCGGTCACCTGTCGACCTGACTTCTCTCAGCGTCCGGTCGGCCGTCGACCGGACTTCTCGCCAAGCGTCCGGTCGGCCCGTCGACCGCTTGGACTTCTCGCCACTATCCGGTCCGTCGACTGTCTGGACTTCTCACGCACACTCGATCAAAGTGTCGGACAACAACAAAACTAACTTAACCTATTTGTCATTCATCAAAACCTAGGTTAGACCGTTAGTGCTACCCGCACCAACAATCTCCCCCTTTTTGATGGAATGACAACCTGGTTAAGTTAGTGAAAGAACGCAAAAAACAGGTACATCGGTTTTAAAGTTAGTTTTAGTGTTTTCAATTTGGTTTATCTAACTTAACCGCCTAACCCTCCCCCTTTGGCATTCATAAAAAAAAACAAGGGTAAACAATCATAGTGTAGAGTTACTGTAAAATAACAGCTAATCTTGAAAAATATCTGAGTTTGGTTCAAAATTCAAAGAAAAAAGTATAATTTTTAAATCCAAGGAAAAAATCAAGTTGACTTGGGGGAGACAAGTTTAACTTTTCAAGCGTGTAAAAATTTTCAAATCAGGTTTTTCAAATTTACTTTTCATGTTTAAGTAACTTTTTACTTTTCAAAAAGGTAAATTTTCAACTTCGATTTTTCAAAACAAAGCAAAAATTAAACAAGTAAGAATAAATTTTCAAGAAGTAAAATTTTTGCCAAAATAAATTTTTAAGGCTAATTTGATAAAAGCTAAGTTTGGAAAGTTGAATTTTCAAGCATATGTTACAAAACTGAATAAGTTTAAATTTGCAATATTCAACTTTTAAAATCAGGTTTAAAAATTAGGTGGGATTAAACTTAGTTAAATTTAACTTTTTTGAAAACTGGTGTTTTAAAAATAAGTTAGTTTTTAAAAAACATTTTTTTTTTTAAACATACAAAGTTAATTTCTCCCCCTGAACTTGATACTTAAATTTAACCAGCTGTCTAACCAATTAGGTACTAACTAACTATCAGAAGATAGTAGCTTTCACTTGGTTAGTCAGATTAAGTTGATTATAAGCAGTCAATGTTTGACTTGACTGATGAACTTTAATCTGATTAATATCTGAGTTATATTTAACGTCCAGACTTATGCTGATGCACTGAAATAAGCATCTTAAGTCCAGACAGTTGGCCTATGCATCTCACCCCTTTCTATGTTTGTCAAACACAAGCAAGGTAAGCCTAAGGTGTTGGTGAGATGCTCAAAAACTAGTCCTATGGGTACATGCTTTCTAGGGATTCAAAACTAGTCTAAGGCCAAAGCTATTTTTGAAAATCTAAAAATGGAAAGTTTTGAAAACATACAGTTTTAACTTATAAGTTGAAAAAACATTATTTTAAAAATAGTCTTTTAAAAAAAATCCTAGTCTATTAGGCACATCCCTAATTTTCGCCGTAAGTTGCTAAATTCACTTTCAGGGAGTGGTTTTATAAAAATGTCAGCTAAATTTGATTTGGACTCAATGTACTTGAGTTCAATATCACCTTTAGTAACATGATCCCTGATGAAGTGGTGCCTAATTTCAATATGTTTGGTTCTTGAATGGTGCACAGGATTCTTGGTTAAGTTAATTGAACTTATATTATCAATTAATACTTTTACATTTGTGATATTTAAGTTGAAATCTTTTAGAGTATGCATCATCCATAATAATTGTGCAACACATTCGCCTATAGCTATGTATTCTGACTCAGTTGTAGATAGAGCAACACAATGTTGCTTTCTACTAAACCAGCTAACAAGTGATGAACCTAATAATTGGCATCCACCACTTGTGCTTTTGCGGTCTAATTTACATCCAGCATAATCTGAGTCAGAATACCCTATTAGTTCAAAATTATTTGTCCTAGGATACCAGATTCCTACATTTGTTGTTCCTTTAAGATATCTAAAAATTCTTTTAACTTGTGTCAAATGGGATTCCTTAGCACAAGTTTGGTATCTAGCACACATACTAACTGCAAATAAAATATCAGGTCGGCTTGCAGTTAAGTATAGTACTTCTATAATGTTTTAAATCAATTGGTTTTCCATTTGGGTCACTGTCTAAGATTGTGTTTACTGCCATAGGTGTCTTTATTTCTTTTGTATTTTCCATTCCGAATTTTTTAAGTAATTCTTTGGTGTATTTATGTTGATAAATATAATTTCCTTCATTTGTTTGTTTGATTTGTAATCCTAAGAAATAGGTTAATTTTCCCACTAAGATCATTTCAAATTCTTTTTCCATTAGATTAATAAATTCTTCTAAAAATTCTGAATTTGTTGAGTCAAATATTATATCATCTACATATATTTGTGCAATAAATATGTCTGTATTTAATGATTTAACAAACAAGGTTGGGTCAATTTGACCTTGTTTGAATCCTTTAGATGTTAGGTAAGATGTTAGCCTCTCATACCATGCCCTGGGTGCTTGTTTAAGTCCATATAGTGCTTTCTTTAATTTAAAAACATAATCAGGGTGTTCTAGACTTTCAAACCCAGGAGGCTGACCTACATAAACTTCTTCTTTAATTAGTCCATTAAGAAAGGCAGACTTAACATCTATTTGGTATAGTTTGAATCCCTTATGGGCTGCATAACTTAGTAACATTCTGATGGATTCTAATCTGGCTACTGGGGCATATGTTTCATCATAGTCAAGTCCTTCAACTTGACTAAATCCTTTGGCAACCAGCCTAGCCTTATTTCTAGTCATTTCCCCAGTTTCACTTAGTTTGTTTCTGAATACCCATTTTGTTTCTATTATTTTCTTATTCTTAGGTGGTGGGACTAGGTCCCAAACCTCATTACGCTCAAATTGGGCTAGTTCTTCTTGCATAGCTATAATCCAATCTGGGTCTAGTAGGGATTCATCCACAGTTTTGGGTTCAATTTTTGAAATTAATGAAATTTGACTTAGGTTTCTAAAAGATGATCTGGTTTGAACTCTTAAGTCTGGGTCACCGATTATTTGATCAATTGGATGATTTAGGTTGACCCTTATTAATCTAGGGGGTTGACTCTCTTGATGTTGTTCCTCTTCTTCATGACTTAGAGTTTGGTTGGTTTCTGGAACAAACTTAGGTGTTTGTGTAGGTTCTATGTCTTGTTTAGTTTCTTCAAATTTTACATTAGTAGTTTCTTCAATTTTTAAGGTAACCTTATTGTAAATTCTGTAGCCTCTACTATTTAGGGAATATCCTACAAAAATTCCATTTTCAATTTTAGAGGTGAATTTTCCTAAGTGTTCTCTTGTATTTAAGATAAAGACTGGCACCCAAATACTTTAAAATATTTTATATTAGGTTGTTTATTATAAAACATTTCGAAGAATGTTTTGTTATGAGTTTTATTTATTGTTGTTCTATTCTGTACATAGCAGGCTGTACTAACGGCTTCTGCCCAAAAGTATTTAGGTAGGTTATACTCATTTAACATTGTTCTAGAAGCTTCAAGTAAGGTTCTATTTTTTCTTTCTACAATTCCATTTTGTTGGGGGGTTTTAGGGCATGAGAACTCATGATGGTAACCGTTTTCTAGACAAAAACTGTTAAAGTTGTGATTTTTAAATTCTCCCCCGTTGTCACTCCTAATTCTTTTAATTTTAATATCTTTTTCGTTTTCAATCTATTTGCAAAAATTTGTAAAAATTTCAAAAGTTTCATCTTTATGTTTTAAGAATTTTACCCAAGTAAACCTAGAATAATCGTCTATAATTACTAAGCAATATAAGTTTCCATTTATAGATTTGACTCCATGGGAGTCAAAAAGGTCTAAATGTAGTAGTTCTAAGATTGAGTTAGTTTGTGGTTGATTTGTTTGTTTGTGGGTTGATTTAGTTTGTTTGCCTTGTTGACAAGCATTACATATAGTTGAATCTAAGTTAGGTAGCTTTGGTAAGCCTTTTACAAGTCCATTTAGTTTACTTATATTTCTAAAGTTGGTGTGAGACATCCTCCTATGCCATAACCAAGTTTCTTCTTTTTGTGTTAAATAACACTTAATGGAAGAAATGGTTAGGTTGATGGCATAGATGTTGTCTTTTCTAAAACCTTTTAGGCTTATGGTAGGATTATCTAGATGTTTGATTAAACACTCTGTAGATAGAAATTTGACCTTATACCTAGTATCACACAATTGACTTATACTTAGAAGATTATATTTAAAATTTTCAACAAGTAAAACATTTGTAATTATAAAGTCTAATTTTAATTCAATATTACCTATACCAATTACCTTGAGTTTGCCGTTGTTTCCAAAGGCAACTGTTCCTAGGCTTTTGTAAGTGAGTTGAGTGAACTTGGTGTGATCTCCAGTCATATGTTTGGAGCAACCACTGTCCAAAATCCACTTGGTTTCCTACAGTAAGTAGGATTTAAAGTTAGCCTTTTGAGCATGCATTATTTAAGTGTAAAATTAATTTAAGTTTTAATTTTTAAGTTTAAAATTAATTTTTAAGTTTTTAAGATTAAAATTTTGAAATTAATTTTTAAGTTTTGAAATTAAAATTTTGAAAATAATTTTTAAGTTTAAAATTTAAAATTTTTAAATTAATTTTAAGTTTTAATTTTTTTAAGTTTAAAATTTTGAAAATAATTTTTAAATTTAAAATTAAATTTTGAAAATAATTTTTAAGTTTAAAATTAAAATTTTTAAGTTTAAAAATAAAATTTTTGAAATTAATTTTTAAGTTTAAAATTAAAATTTTGAAATTAAAATTTTAAGTTTAAAATTAATATTTTTGAAATTAATTTTTAAGTTTAAAATTAAAATTTTTGAAATTAAAATTTTTAAGTTTAAAATTAAATTTTGAAATTAATTTTTAAGTTTAAAATTAAAATTTTTGAAATTAATTTTTAAGTTTAAAATTAAAATTTTGATATTAATTTTTAAGTTTAAAATTAGAATTTTGAAGATAATTTTTAAATTTAAAATTTAAAATTTTGAAATTAATTTTAAAATTAAAATTTTGAAGCCTTATTCATCTCACCCGATCTATATTTTCAATCAGGGAATCCTATGATTTCGTGAGATGAAATTGGATTTTTAATTATGGAGTTTTGGTTTAACGTGTGTTAGATTCAGATTTAGTTTTGGTTTCCACAAATAGGCATTCTTCGGATAAACTTCTAAGCTTGGTGAGTCACATGGACATCATTAGAAGTAACCAACCTTTCGAGGTTTTCCGAATAGTCCTATCCACGGAACTTAGTACTAAATCTTGGTCTAACTGGTTAGGATTCATTTAAGGGTAGCTTCGGTCAGTTCCACTTGGCCAAATGCACCAGATCGAAGCCATATCTTTCTAGACATGCGATGCCCAAGCTTCCCTAACGTACTATCATCCAAAAATTTCACCAGTACCATGATTCAAGTTAAACTTGGTCTCTTTTTAACTAATCCTAATTACCCTGCCGGGTTAGTTAGTTTTGGAGGTGCCAGCTATTCTGGAGCCTCCCCCTGAGTTATTGTCCTTTAATAAATTTTGATTTTAGGCTTGTGTCGATTCTTTTTATAGTTATGGTTAACTTGGTGATAATTTTGTTGATTTTTAAACTGTTTAGATTTTGAATTTGATTTAGGTTTGTATTTTGGATTTTGGTTTGGTTTATTCGATTTTATATAATGTATTTTTTCTTTAGGTATATAATATTGATTAAGTCCTACTTGCGTGGTCAGACACGCTTTCGGAACCCAAGCTAGATTGGTTGATTTGTATTGGGTAATTAATGATTTGAAGGTTTTATTTGAATTCGACTTATATCCTAGTCTGGTTTTATTATAACATGATTTTTGATTATTTAGGATTAAGTCTAAATTTTTTGATCTTGTTGTAAATTTTTCTAGCATTTCTTTTAAATTTTTAACATCATTTTTTAATGATAGATTCTCCTCCTCAAGTGTTAGATCTTGAGTTGGATTTGAATTTTTGATTTGTTCCTTGAGGTTTTGATTTTCCTCAAGAAGTGATTTGTTTTCATTTTCTACTTTAGTTAATTTACTATTTAAACAAGAGATGATTCTAAAAAACTTTTTGTTTAAATTAAAATATACCTCATTCGAGCCTTCGGAAACGAGTACGGACTCGTGGCTTGTTTCGGGTTCAGACCCGTCTTCATCTTCCGACTCATTTTCTGTTTTTCTGTTTCGGCTTCGCGGGCCATCAGTGCGAGGTGGTTCTGATGTTTCTGCTCTTCTTCCTCCGATTCGTCCGAGGAGTCGTCCCACGTTGCTTTGAGTGCCTTCTTTTTGGTTGGCTTTGGTTTGTCGAACTTCAGTTTTGGGCATTCGTTCTTGTAATGTCCCTTTTTGTTGCAGCCGTAGCAAGTCACGTTCTTTTGTTCTGAGGGAGAGCTGATCTTTTGAAGGTCCTTTTTACTGAAGCTCCTCTTTCTCCTGGTGAACATTTTTCTTACCAAGTTCACCAGGTGTTCTTCGTCTTTGGAGTCTTGGTCAGATTCTTCTTCAAATTTAGGCTTGCTTTTCTTTTCTTTGGAGGAACCTGCAAATAGAGCTATACCTTTCTCGGCTCCAGCATTAGTTTGTTCGTGTAATTCTAATTCACAGAAAAGCTCGTCTAATTTTAATTCAGAAAGATTCTTAGAAATTTTGTAGGCATCCACTATTGATGCCCACAAACTATTACGTGGAAAGGCGTTTAATGCGTACCTTATTAAGTCTCTGTTCTCCATCTGGTGGCCTATCGCATGAAGCCCGTTGAGGATGTCCTTGATCCTCGCGTGGAGTTGATTCATTGTTTCTCCTCGCATTTTTATATTAAAATTTTATTTAAAAGCAGGTCTCGTTTTGTTACCTTAGCGTCGCGCGTTCGTGCAATTCGATCAACTTGTCCCATAGATCTTTAGCGTTTGTGTGGACCGACTCATTCAGTTCTTCTCTTGTCAATCCGTAGAGTGTTGATTGCTTTATTTTTGTTGATGCTTTTTCTTGAGATCTGCCGGTCTTCAGGATCCACTAGATTCCCGGAGTTGTCCACTGGAATTTTGTAGGGTCTCGTAATGCTCATCCACTGGTCGAAGTCTGTTTTGAGGTAGATCTCCATGCGCTTCTTCTAGTACGGAAAGTCGTCCCCGTTAAAGAGTGGAGGTCGCACTGTGCTGAATCCTTCTTGTTGGGACATTCTGTGCACAGGTAAATAACCGAAAAAAAAATCCCAAGACTTGGTCTTGGATTAGTAGTGCGGGAAGAGAGAAATAGTAGAAAAATCTAGATTGGTGTTGCACCAATTTAGCTCAAAAAAAATAATAGAAAATTATAAACCAGTTTGGAGTTTTGAGTGTAAAACTGAAGACCGAAAAAAGAAAGAATTTCACCCCCAGTCTGATTGGTGGTTGCACCAAATCAGAGTGGTACCTGCTCTGATACCACTTGTAGGACCGTTAGATTCGATAGAGGGGCGGGGGGTGAATATCGATTCGAAAACTTAGAGTATAAACACAGCGGAAAAGTAAAATAGACACAAATGTTTTTTACTTCGTTCGGAGCCTGTGACGACTCCTACTCGAAGGCCCGTGGTCCTTGACCACTTTCGTTGGGCAATCACTAACAAGTCGAAATATGATTATAGAATGAATACAGGAAATGCTAGTGAAAATAAAGCAATACCGACAAGGAAATTAAGTAAAAAACCGAAGGAGCACTTTGTCGGAGCATTGTTGGCGTCGCACTGAACGTCGAGCAGCAAGACCAGCAGTAGAAGAGTTCTCAGATGAATTGCATTCTGAAGCTCCTGCCTGGGGCTTCTTTTATATGCTGTTCCGGGCGCCTGGATTCCTTCCGGGCGCCTGGAATGCGACGTAGCTGCACAAACCGTGATGCTCCACGTGGCGACGACTCGGCTGGATATAATTTGCCTTCCGGGCGTCCGGATCCCTTCCGGGCGCCCGGATCCCCTCCGGGCGCCCGGACCACCTTGTTCCAGAAAGCTCCCTTTTCCTGCAAAACAAAGTTAGTCCGAGGCAATATATACCCTGCAACATAGATTATTAGCACATTTATAATAGTATGAATTAGCATAAGTTAGTATGACTTAGATTCCGTCTTTCCGAGACCGGAATCTAGTCACGATCTCGACTTAGACATCCGAAATGGATCTAAGCCGGATCGACGCCTAATGTTCCCTTCCCGGGAACGCGTCCTCGCAGTCACTCCCCTCCAGTGACTTACCTCACTTACCTGCCAGACGTCCGATCAGCCCGTCGACCCGTCTGGACTTCTCGCCAAGCGTCCGGTCAGCCCGTCGACCCGCTTGGACTTCTCGCCAGCTATCCGGTCAGCCCGTCGACCTAGCTAGACTTCTCGCCAAGCGTCCGGTCAGCCCGTCGACCCGCTTGGACTTCTCGCCAAGCGTCCGGTCAGCCCGTCGACCCGCTTGGACTTCTCGCCAAGCGTCCGGTCAGCCCGTCGACCCGCTTGGACTTCTCGCCAACTATCCGGTCAGCCCGTCGACCTAGCTGGACTTCGTGCCAGACATCCGGTCAGCCCGTCGACCTGTCTGGACTTCTCCTGCACACTCGATCAAAGTGTCAGACAACAACAAAACTAACTTAACCTATTTGTCATTCATCAAAACCTAGGTTAGACCGTTAGTGCTACTCGCACCAACAGCACTAACTTGTGTAAACCGAAATAGGGAATTCAAAATGGAAAGTAAATGACAATCTAAACTATCAGATCACCAGATCTGAGCAAATGTATGAAAAATGAAGAGAAAATAAGAAGAAATTGCATTCCACAACCCTAATCCGGAACTAAACCTCTCCTCTCTGTCGTGAAGCAAAGATGCCTCTGGGAGCGCCCATCAAGCAATCACTGGCGAAGAATCAAGCTCCCAGCTAGTGCAGCATACGATCACAGCTTCTGGGAACGCCCTTCGAGCTCACGATTAGCGGGCACTCTCATCGCATGAAGAATAGATGATGAATTTAGGAATTTTCCTAACTCGATTGATTGATCAGATCGATTCGAGTGCAGCGGATGAAGAGGAATTCGGATTGAAATCGGAAGCTTCTGGGAATGCCTTTCAAGCTCCGTTGGCTGATGGAAATCGCAAATCTGGAGAACACCCTCTGATCTAAATTGTAGGAAGGGAAATAGAGATTCGAGCTCACGGACTAGGGAATGCCCTCTGCCACTCTCTGACCTCGGATGACGAACACCAACAGCTAAGAGATCGTCAGCGATGAAGAAATTCAGCTCACAGATTTGGGTTGTGGAAGGGAAGCTGCGGTCGGAAGAAGATGATGAACAATGGAATATCGCGAGAAATGCCGAGCTCGTCGAAGTCATTGTAGCTTCTCAAGTTTTAAATCCTTCTCACATCTGATCGGATGGTCCATATTGTTTCGAGTCTTGATCAACGGTGAGAACATCTCAGATCTGGATCAAAACCTCTGGATCTTCATCAACGGTTGAAATCTGATCCTCATTAGGTTGGATGGCCTGGATCTTCAGCAGATGACTTAGATCTGCTCCGATCTTGGATGAACGGTCCAAATCGCTCCAAGGTTTGATCGTCTTGTTTAGCCCTAGATTTAAGCTCAAATGTGGTCTAATCTGATCGGATCCATTACCCTTTTGATGCCTACAAAGAATATATCAAATATTAGCATCTAATACCATGATTATAAGCCAATTTGCAATTAAGTCCAAGATTAAATGTAATTAATGAAATATGATGTAAATATAAGTTCAATCTATGAGAAGATCATTCAAAATATGCATTATGAATTAAAAAATTATAGCAAAATCATGGTTATTAGTGATCTCAGCCATCTAGAATTGAGTTCACCCGAACCCATCTTCCGGCCTTCTCCTCGAGCAATCTTCCACTCCGGCTTCTCATCCCTCGAAAATGTCACGTGCTTCCTTCTAGTCCGCTAGCGTACTCTTCCGCAGCACCTCATCCCTCGGAAGCACCGAGCTCGTCGACTCTTTCCCATGCCATCCTTCTCACTAGCTGTATATTTCGCTCGACTTCTTGTGCTCCTAAGTTTCTGTACACTTAGACGCAAGGATCAAATACAATAGAACCTAACTTAATTTGGTTGATCACATCAAAACTACTATGGGGTACTTACACTCCCAACCCATCTAAACTTTCTACCTGGTGTCTGGTTAATAGGCATATCAAAATACATGTGTTCTGACTTTAAACTCTTTGTTATATATCAAAATATAAGTTTGGCTATCAGTGCATTCTGATGGTCCTTGGTCGGCCGGTAAGAGGGGGTGAATTTCCCTGAAAAAGTAAATAGAACTTTCTTGATCTTTTGAAATAATTTAGACAAACACTTGCATAAAAAAATAATAAACTAGTTAATAAAAAAAAAGAACAAAATTTTACTTGGTTTGTAATCAGAAGTTTATTAATCCAAGATTATGAAAAGCTCATTAGAATTCTCCTTTGGACGGAGTAGTTTCTTACAACGTTGATAACTCACAATTAAAGTAGTAGAACAAAAAATGAATTCATGTACAAGTGATTATCTAAACCACTGAGACCAGAGCTCTATTTATAGCTTGTTGGTCGAATCTAACCGTTTGCTAACATAGCAGGTTCGGGCACCTGGAAGGGCTCCGGGCGTTTGGGTGTAGATAAAACTTTATCCACGTCACAATGGTTCGCAATGACTTGATTTGGATAAACCATATCTGGTCCAGGCACCAGGAGCACCTCCTGGCGCCCAAACTGTGTTGATGCAGCCCATTCAAAGCTCACCAAGGGAGGCACCCTGGGCTGGCCCAGGGGGTTCGAGCGCCCGGAGCATCCCAGCGCTTGGAGTTTCTCATGGCACCCGGAGAGTCAACCTTTGTTGACTACTCGTTTCTCCTTCGTTCTGACTCAATTCGCTTAGGTGATTTCGGCCATCCGGAATAAGGTTCACCTGAACTCATTTTCCGCCTTCTCCTCAAGCAAGCTTCAGCTCCGGCTTCTCATCCCTCAGAAACGCCGCACACTTCCTTCTCGTCTGCCAGCATACTCTTCCGCAATATCTCATCCCTCGGATGCACTAAGCCCATCAACCCTCTCCTGTACCATCCTTCTCGTTAGCTGCATCTTTTGCTCGACTTCTTATGCTCATAAGTTCCTGCACACTTAGACACAAGACATCAAACACACATAGGACCTAACTTAACTCGATTGACTGCATCAAACTACCTTGGGGTACCTACACATTCTTCACTAATAAGGTTGATATCTGGCAAGAAGTCTAGTTGGGTCTGTGGGACCTAACGAACCTAACAACTAGCTGAAGTCTAAATGAGGCATCTAGCAGGAAGATTTGTTGGGTCAAGAGATCAAGCTTAAGTTAGCAGTAGTAAGTGAGGTAATCAATTGGATGAGAGATTCAGTGAGAACGTATTCCTAGTTGAGGGAACAGTAGATGTCGGTCCAGCCTAGGGTTTTAGAGAAATCTAAAGTCAAGATCAGACAATATTGAGACTGTCAAATTTTTTTTTTCATATTATGTTTGTGTAAGGAATTAGGGTGCTAAACACGCAGAAAGCGCAGCGAAAAACATCTAGTTCCTATCAAAAGATTCATACAAAGGAAGAAAAAACATATACTAAGTTTTAACATGATAGGGAGTTATACCTTTGATGCATGTACTCGATCTCCCGACAGCTAGGATCTTGGCACGATCATGTGTCCGTGTCTCTTTCAGTATCCACACGAACACAATAAAATGGAGAAGACCAACACTCAAGGTTGTGCTAGTAACCCTCTAATGAGTTTCAGCCAAATAAAGTGAGGAGAAGAAGAAGAATGAATTCACACTCAAAAATAAGAGAAAAATACTTTTATACTTCATCCAATGAAAATACTTAATGAACATTAATTCACTTAATGAGACTTAATGAACATTAATTCACTTAATGAGACTTAATGAACATTAACACTCCATTAAGGCAATTTTGAACTCTTCATTTTTTTAATTCAATTTCAAAATTGAATGAATTTTGAAATTAACTCTTCTAATGTTTCATTAATCTCTATTAATCATCTTTACTGAATGAATTCACTTGAGTCTAACTCAAGTCTAATTCGGATTAGATTAAATCCATATGGTTAGATTCACTTGAGTCTAACTCAATGATTTTAATCCGGATGTGTCAATCATCTCATAATTGACTCTTAGAGCTAATACTAACAATCTCCCACTAGCTCAAGTGTCAATCACTAAAATAATCTCATCCAATGGTTCATCACCTTTTAGTCAAACTAAAATGAACCTATCTTCAAATCAATATGTTCTTTGTGTATGACCCAATAGGTTCTCATAATGTTGGCAATGTTTCTAAAACCATTTTAGATACATAAGCAATGAGTAGCATCTAGTAAGGCATCATTGCAACCCAAGTGACGAGAATGTCGATATTCGACTTAACCTTTCCGTGGCTATTTCTTGTATGACTCAATCCTTCTATCCTCGATATCTAGATTGATCAATGAGGCATAGATTGTGTCATCCTCTTATCAATCTTTGTGTTTCTTAATCTCTAAGTAAACATACACAATCAAATAAGCTCAATATCTCATATTGACTTATATGAGCATGGTCATGCTTTCTTGTGTCCTACTAATCAAGGAGCCCACATATATCACTTTCGTCATATGGAAAAGATACATTTCATCTAGATCACTCACATCTCTCCGCATAACTCATTACATATCCAGTGATCGACTTTATAGTCCATCCTGTTATAGATGGTGTTTAACGATACCAAAGTACACAACTCCTTATATAGGGAACCGTAATGACTTCAGGTCTAAGGATTATTCATACCAATAGTCACATAAGAATGTTTATGACACTCATATAACGATCCATGAAATATTCTCATAGCGGATTATTCAATATATATTCTCTAATATATACTCATGTGTCAACCTAATATCTTATATCCATGACTTGTGAGATTAAGTCATCCGTTGACCTACATGCTAGTCTCAATACATTAATATTGGCTTTGTATATTAATACTTGACTGGGAATAATTTAAAGTAATGTTATATATATCTACATATCTCACTATTAATTCAACCAATCGATATGTTGTAGATTAGAACCTACTACCATAGGGCATTATTATGTAGAATTGAAAAGTGCTGGGGGGAGGGTGAATAGCGCTCATGGCTAATTCGTTCGTTTTAAAGAATCGATCAAAGATACACAGCGGAATAGTAAACATCAAACACAAACACCAAGATTTTACTTGGTTTGGAGCCTATGACGACTCCTACTCCAAGGCCCACACGTAAGAGTGTTTTCGATGGACAATCACTATAGCTTCGGAAATTTACAAATCAAAGTACACTTTAAATGCAATAAATAAAAGTATACCAACAAATAAGAAAAGAGAATTTAAGGCTTCCAGTTGTCAGAGTCGAGTTATGGCTTTGTCAGATCGTCCTTTGAGCAGTGCGCAGTAGAAAGATTGCCAAAATTAAGTGTTTCTTTGCCTCTGCTCGAACCAGTCTTAAGTAAGCCATTGAGGGCACCTCCAACCTCCATATGAGGTGCCTTCAGCGGGGATACTTATCCCCATTTTCGGGGTGCCGATAAGCGGTGCAGGCAGTGGAGTTCCACTTCCTGCGCCGCTTATCCACCCGAAGGTGCCTCTAAGCTCCATGGAGGGTGCCCTCCATCCAGGGTTCAAGGTGCCTTCCATCTCCTTGGAAGGCGCCTTCATGCCTTGCTGTGCAAGGCTTTCGACCAAGACACCCGAGGCGCCTCCAAGCTCTATGGAGGGTGCCTTGAGAACTGTTCATCCGAGGCTTTTACGTCCTTTTCTCTCCCTGAAGATGTGTTAGTCTAAAATACAAAACATATCCTGCAAAATAGAGTTAGCACAATAAAATATGAAATAATAAGTTATTTTGATAGTCTCCAGACTATCCAGTCCTGACTTCAGATTTTCCTCCAAAAATTCTAGGTCAAACCGACGCCTACTGTTCCCTCACCGGGGAGCGCATCTTCACATACTCTTCTCAGGAGAGTTTACCTATTGTTAGACCGGTCCTCTAGCCCGACTGGACTTTTGCTCAATGCCCGAGGCTTTCAGTCTTCATACTGGACATCCGCTCCACGACCCGTCCAAACTTCCACCCGGTTCGCGACCACCAGGATTTCAACCTAGAGTCTCCAACTCTAGGATTTTGCCCGAAGCGCTCGACCCGCCAAGACTTTCCGCCTAAGGTTACCACCCTCTAAGACCTAGGTTTACCACCTCCTAAGATTTTCCACCTGTCTAACCGCAACTAGGACTTTTTCCTAAGAACACTTAAGACTTTCCTGTAATCTCATTCAAACTTGTCAGACAACAAATGACTTTAACTTTAAACCCTTTTGTCATTATCAAAATCCAGGTTCGATCGTCTGATGCTTCTTGTACCAACATATTATACTTATTCATTCTACACAGAAGTGAAATAAATATAATAACCAACTATGTCTTTTATTTACTAATGAAATATGATACAAAAGAAGCCCTTTGCAATCATCTCATAATTGGTACTAGGGTTAATACTAACAATCTTCCACTAGCACTAGTGTCAATCACTAAAATATCTAATATCCAGTGACCTAGTATGACCATCATACTTCCTCTATGCCAAAGCCTTGGTCAAGGGATCTACAATGTTAGCATCAGTTGGTACTCTGCATATCCTCACATCTCCTATATCGATGATCTCCCGAATGAGATAGAATCACCGTAGTATATGTTTGGATCTCTGATGAGAGCGAGGCTCCTTAGCCTATGCAATAGTCCCATTATTATCACAATAAAAGTCTATTGGGTTTGCTATACTAGGAATAACACCAAGTTCTGTAATGAACTTCCGGATCCAAACAGCCTCTTTAACTGTAGCTGAAGTGGCAATGTAGTCGACCTCTATTGTAGAATCAGCGACTATGTCTTGCTTGGAACTCTTCTAGCTCACAACACCACAATTTAAGAAAAATACATACCCTAATTGTGATCTATAATCATCTTCATCAGTTTGGAATCTAGCATCAGTGTAACCCTTTATATCAAGCTCTTCATCGCCTCCAAAGATCAAGAAATAATCTTGAGTTTTTCTTAAATACTTAAGAATATTCTTGACTGTTGTCCAGTGACTTTCACTTGGATCTGACTGGTATCTGTCGTCATGCTTTGTAACGCCCGAAAATTCTCAAAACTGTTTTAGAAATATAGTATGATTTTTCTGGAATTTTTAGATATTTTTTCGGAATTTTCCGAGTAGCGGAAGTAGCAAAAATAATTAGAACCGCAAATAGCTTAGGCGGGAATCGAACCCGAGACCTATGGTGTAAGGGATAATGTTAGTAACCGGTTGAACCCAGCAGGGCCGTGCTGAGAGAAAGGAGAAACGTTTATATTTATATTAGAGTTGGACCGGAATTACCACTTGATATAAATAGGAGGTTTAAGTGGGTTTGGGTTATTTTGATTAACTTGGTTCGGCAATATCAATTCCACCGTGACCTATCCCTCTCCCAAAACCCTTCACCGCCGCCCACTCCCCTTCCTCCTCTTCTCTCGGCGCCCAAGCCCCAAGGGCCCTCGGTTCACCTTCCGGCGACGACTCCAACACGAAAGAGGTTCTTCTCCGCGAGAGGAACGCGAAGACGTGATCGGATCGTCGAGAGGATCATCTCCACCAGAACTCTAGCGAAGAGAATCGTAAGAAATTACGATCAAGAGGTAAGAAACCCCTCACCTGCAGTATAATAGCTTTCGTTTGATTGCATACTGTTAGATTTAGCTATATGCAGGTTTTTCGGCACATAGGGTGTGTTTTAACCCTCCTCGAGGATTTAGGGATCTAGTTGAACACCTCTAGACGGGCCGGACACGTTGTTCCCCTTTAGTTGGAGATTCTAGACGTTGTCGGGTGCCTAGAGGTGATCTCCCCATTAGAGGAGAGAGTTGGAGCACACCAAGTGTTCGGTAAAATGTTAGTGTAGCTAAATACCACCTCAGTTATGTTTAATAGCTCAGTTAGATGCATTAGAGGCATTTAAACCAGCACATTAGTTTAGTTCAGTTTTATGGGACTACGGTCCAATGGGTGGGCTCCCACAGTCGCCTCTAGGTTCAGATAACCTAGCTCTAGGTTCAGATAACCTAGAAACAGCATGTTATATCAGTTAGCTATAGATATCAGTATTTTATTTTCAGTGGCACTGTACTGGATTAGATATCCATTGGGTTGGACTCCCACAGTCGTCCCTAGGTTCAGATAGCCTAGACAACCCTGCTAAATTCGGGACTTGCAACCCCGGGTCTAGTAGGGATGCGCGCACAGCAAGTACAGTTGCCGGGCCCAACAGCATGTTTAGTATTTTCACTTATTATGTATTAGATTTCAAAACTCAAAATCAATTATGCTAGTTGAGTTTGTTTCTAGTGACAGATTTAGTTTCAGTTAGTTTAGCTTATGTTCAGTTCAGTGCTTTTATTACTTGCTACGATATGATCAGTGCTTATGCCATGCTCATGTGTTATGCTTTATGATTTCAATATACCATGACTTAGCAAGTTCAGTGCATAATTTCAAATAGCATGCTTTAAAAACCATATTGCACCGAATGCATGTTTTTGTGAGGTAGATGGTTTCTTACTAAGCTTTAAGCTTACAGATTCTACTTTTCCTTATACTGCAGATAAAGGTAAAGGAAAGATGGACTAACAGAGGAAGCTGGAGGGCAATGCAAAGATGGTGTGTGTGGCAGGAACTGGAATCAAAGATCTTTAGGGGACTTAAACATTCTAGCTTAGAATTATGAACTTGAGATTTTGCTTTTATGCATTTTAAGTTGTTCAATGCTAGAAATTAAAGAACCATGCACTATAACAAGTTAGATTGCTAGTCATATGTTATTAGAGTGTTTATTATGCATTAGATAGTTGTAGTGTGAGGTTTTGGCACGAACCAGTGCTGAAATTAGAGTTTCAGTGCGAAATCAGACACCCCAATCGATCGGTGGATCGATTGGGGGGTCCCAATCGATCAGCTGATCGATCGGGCAACTTGCTCCGCGAACAGTAGGTTTCTAGATCGATCATCCGATCGATCCAGCAATTTCTGTCGCGAACAGAAGGTTCGGGGATCGATCCCTGGATCGATCGGTCAATCTGGATCGATCAGCCGATCGATCCAGAATATCGTCCCGAGCACAGTAGCGTGCTGGATCGATCACTGGATCGATCCAATTTATGTCCCGCGTACAGTAGCCGGCTGAATCGATTCCTGGATCGATCCGACGTTCCAATCGATCAACGGATCGATTGGGAGGTCTGATAATAGCCGGAGAACGTTTATTTCAGCTCCTTGACCATAGGGGATGTAGTATATGTTAGGTATACTTTAGATTACATCCTTCAGTGCATGTAGAACCAGGAACAGTTATCAGTTAGCAACTAAAATTTAAATTAGATCAGTTTTCCGCACAGTTAGCACAGCATAACTGTAGCGATCGGCCTTACAGCTTAGTACCTAGAAGGCGGGTCGTTACAGAGTGGTATCAGAGCAGTGTTCCATACTTCCTACACACACATCAGCATTGTGCCTACAGCTTCCAAGTAAGAACACCTCTACTTCATTTATGCTTCTTGTTATTATTACAGTTCATGTTTATATACCTACTGCTTGTTAGTACGTGATAGTTTAAACATGATATCAGTAGTTAGATAACTGTGATAGTGTTAGTTATACCTATGTTCTCCATGTCTTTAGAAATGGCACGAGGACGCCCAGCTAGAAGGGCACTAGCTACTGAGCCCCAGCAAGAGGCAGGCAGTTCAGTGCCTCCTCCAGACCTTACAGCACTAGTGGCTCAGTTACAGCAGCAACTAGCTGAACAGCAGCAGGAAATAGCCACCTTAAAGGCTAATCAGCAGAATACCCCCACAGTCACCCCGGAACCGAATCTGACGACTCCAGTAGTCTTAGAGGTTCCACCAGCTCAACCTGCAGCACCAGCCTCAGCACCAGCAGTCCCAGCAGCTGAGCCAAGGAAGGAAGCCTATCTGATCCAGTGGCAGCGAGTCAAGCCAGAGAACTTCTCAGGCACTAGTGAACCATGGGATGCACAAGCATGGTTCAAGACACTGGAGAGCACGATGGAGCTTCTGGACTGGCCGGAACACGAGAAGGTGAAGTGTGCCTCCTTCTGCCTGACAGGAGACGCACGCATGTGGTGGGAAAGAATCAGAACGAAGCGCCCAGTGAACCAGATGACATGGGCTGACTTTGAGAAGGAATTCTTTGAGGAGTTCTTTCATATGCGGGTTACAAATCGCCACTACGACGAGTTCACTGAGTTTCGTCAGGGCAACCTATCAGTTGAGGAAGCCGTGAAGAAATTCAACAGGTTGGCTCGTCTGTGCCCAGAGCTAGTCAGCACAGAAAAGGAACGGATCAGGTTGATGCTCAAGATGCTGAGGCCAGAGATAGCAGTAAACGTGGCTGGTGGCATACATAGGCCACAAACCACAGAGGAATTGGTGAGCAGTGCCTTGACCACAGAGCATTACCAGAACAGCATGAGGCAGCAGAAGCAAGTCTTCTCAGAGTCCAAGGGCCAAGGAAACTCTCACACTCAAAAACAGCAAGGCCACAGCTCTAACTGGAAAGGGAACTCCAACAGCAAGCGCAAATCAGGGAGTGACTCAAAAGGAGGGCCATCTAGCAAGCGACCCAGTTATCCAAAGTGTGCCACTTGTGGGAGATTCCACCCCGGGGTTTGTCGCAAGGGCACACGAGGATGCTTTGAATGTGGACAAGAAGGGCACATGGCCAAGCAGTGCCCGAACAAGACCGGTCTTCCTCAGCCACAGCAGATCCAGTATGCAGGCCAGCCAGCTCAGTTACATCAGATGCAGGTCGCTCTAGAAGGTCCACTCATCAGCCAGGGCCGATTAGAAGCCCCTCCAGCTATGGCGAATGCGAGGATCTACTCACTCACCAGAGAGGACGTAGAAAATGCCTCGACAGTCGTCACAGGTCAGATTAGCATTTTTCAGTATAGTGCTACTGTTCTATTTGATACTGGGGCAACCCATTCATATATAGCCAGGATGTTCTCCGAGAAATTAGAAATACCTCCAGAGATACTCAGTGGTCAGTTTCTGACGGCACTACCTTCGGGAGAGGTCATGGCATCCACGCACTGGCTCAGAGCAGTGCCAGTCATTATAGCAGATCGGGAACTCTTTTGTGATCTGATCCTGCTAGAAATGGCTGACTACGACGTCATCCTTGGGATGGACTTTCTGATCAAATATGGTGCTTCCATAGAGTGCCGTAAACAGAAAGTCGTATTCCAACCCGAAGCATAGTTCGAGTACATCGGAGAACCAAAGAGGAAAGCCGAAAATTTCTCTCACTATGAAGGCACGTGGTTGATGGATTCGGATGTGCGGGTACCTAGCACATGTAGTCACTACCGGCCAGGAACCAACAACCAGCAGAGGTCCGAGTTGTATGTGACTACCAGTCTTCCCTGAAGAGTTACCAGCCTAGCACCAGGGAGATTGAATTTGAGATAGAGATCTTCCCGGCACCAATCCTATTTCCAAAGCGCCCTACCGCATGGCTCCAGCAGAATTCAAGGAACTTCATGAGCAGCTACAAGAGCTACTTGACAAGGGCTTCATACGCCCTAGTCACTCACCATGGGGAGCGCCTGTGCTATTCGTGAAGAAGAAGGATGGAAGCATGCGGCTATGTATAGACTACAGAGCACTGAATCGGGTCACGATCAAGAACAGGTATCCTCTTCCCAGAATAGATGACCTGTTCGACCAGTTAAAAGGAGCAGCAGTGTTCTCTAAGATTGACCTCGGATCGGGATATCACCAAGTCGAGTCAAGGAGGGTGATATACCAAGACAAGATTCGGACCAGATATGGACATTACGAGTTCGTAGTCATGCCTTTTGGCGTGACAAATGCTCCTACATTCATGGATCTTATGAACAGGGTATTCAGGGAGTATTTAGATAAGTTTGTTATTGTGTTTATCGATGACATTCTTATCTACTCAGGAACTCAGGAAGAACACTCAGAGCACCTGAAACTAGTATTGCAGACCCTTCAGCAGAACCAGCTATACGCCAAGTTCACGAAATGTGAGTTTTGGCTAAATCAGGTGTCCTTCCTGGGTCACGTCATCTCAAAGGATGGTATTATGGTAGATCCCAACAAGATAGAAGCAGTAAGTAACTGGAGGAGACCTAAGAACGCCAGCGAGATCAGGAGCTTTCTGGGATTAGCAGGATATTACGGACTTCTCCAGAATAGCCTCCCCACTGACAGCTCTCACCAGGAAGAACAAGAAATTTCAGTGGACAGAGGACTGCGAGAACAGCTTCAGCGAACTCAAGAGGAGATTGACTAGTGCACCTATTCTGACACTGCCAGAAAATACAGACAGCTTCGATATATATAGTGACGCCTCTAAATTGGGATTAGGAGCAGTGCTGATGCAAGATGGCAAGGTGATCGCCTATGCCTCCAGACAACTCAAGGATTATGAGAAGAACTACCCTACTCATGATCTTGAGCTTGCAGCAGTAGTGTTCGCTCTCAAAATTTGGAGACATTACTTGTATGGAGCTCAGTGCAGAGTGTATACAGATCATCAGAGTCTGAAGTACTTCTTCACTCAGAAGGATCTGAATATGCGACAGCGCAGGTGGCTAGAGCTAGTCAAAGATTATGACATAGACATCCTCTACCACCCAGGGAAAGCCAATAGGGTAGCAGATGCCCTTAGCAGAAAATCCAGCGCTACTTTATTATCTCTAGCAGCCATGTCACCACCCCTACAGAAGGAGATCGCGGATTTTGGTCTCGAACTCATCGTCGGACAGCTCTCTACTATGACCTTAGAGTCTACCTTGCTTGGTGATATTCAGTCAGCTCAGGATCCTGAAATTCGAAAATCAAGCAAGGGCTAGTATAAGAAAGTAGAGAATTGAGTGTCCGATAGCGGGTGTTGTATTTTGGTGATAGACTTGCGTTCCGGATCGAGGGACTAACGAGGATGATTTTAGATGAGGCTCACAGGACTCCCTATATGCATCCGAGCTCCACCAAAATGTATCAAGACCTGAAGAACGTTTTGGTGGCCCGGATGAAGCGAGACATCGCCAGATATGTTAGCATCTGCCTCACCGCGGAGGGTCAAGGCGGAACATGCAGGAGGAGTTCTGCAGCCTATTCAGATCCCGAATGGAAGTGGGAGGATATCTCGATGGACTTCATAGTGGGGCTACCAACCACGAATAGTTTTGATGCCATCGGGTAATAGTCGACAGTTGACTAAATCAGCCCACTTTTAGCTATCAAGATATCCTACTCCATGGAGAAGCTAGCTCAGTTGATCTCCAGATCGTCGGACTACATGGAGTCCCACGAACCATCATTTCGGACAGAGCAGATTCACATCACACTTCGGGAGTGAGTCAGTCAACATTGGGCACCAAATTGAAATTCAAGACAAGATTCCATCCTCGATGGCCGGAGCGAGTAAATCGGTACTCAAGATATGCTCCGGCGTGTGCCCTAGACTTCAAGGAAGTTGGTGCAAATACCGAGTTAGCAGAATTTACATACAACAACAGTTATCAGGCCACTATCGGCATGGCACCTTATGAGGCACTCTATGGGCGGAGGTGCAGATCACCAATCTGTTGGTATGAGAGTGGTGAACAGAAGGAACTAGAGATTCAGACAGATCTAGTGGCAGATACCACAGCAGCCATCCAGCAGATCCGCCAGAGGATAGAGACAGCGCAGAGCCGCCAGAAAAGCTATGCTGATACACGACGCAGACCCCTAGAGTTTTCAGTTGGGGATACAGTTTTCCTCAGAGTAGCTCCCATGAAGGGAGTCATGCGTTTTGGGAAGAAAGGCAAGCTAGCTCCCAGATATGTGGGACCATACCGTATCACGAAGAGAGTGGGCAAGGTAGCATATGAACTAGAGCTACCTCAGGAGATGTCAGCTGTCCACAACGTATTTCATGTCTCCATGCTGAAGAAGCATATTCCAGACGCCACCCAGGTGATTGAGCCCCAGTTGGTACAGGTCCGTGATGATCTCAGCTATGACAGTCGGCCTATTCAGATAATAGACCGAGCAGTAAAGAAATTACGGAACAAGGAAGTACCATTAGTCAAAGTCAGCTGGCAAAATCACACAGCAGCAGAGGCGACTTGGGAGACAGAGGCCAGCATGAGACAGAAGTACCCAGAATTGTTTTAAGTTCGGGGACGAACTTTTTATAAGGTATGGGGGATTGTAACACCCAAAAATTCTCAAAACTGTTTTAGAAATATAGTATGATTTTTCTGGAATTTTTAGATATTTTTCCGGAATTTTCCGAGTAGCGGAAGTAGCAAAAATAATTAGAACCGCAAATAGCTTAGGCGGGAATCGAACCCGAGACCTATGGTGTAAGGGATAATGTTAGTAACCAGTTGAACCCAGCAGGGCCGTGCTGAGAGAAAGGAGAAACGTTTATATTTATATTAGAGTTGGACCGGAATTACCACTTGATATAAATAGGAGGTTTAAGTGGGTTTGGGTTATTTTGATTAACTTGGTTCGGCAATATCAATTCCACCGTGACCTATCCCTCTCCCAAAACCCTTCACCGCCGCCCACTCCCCTTCCTCCTCTTCTCTCGGCGCCCAAGCCCCAAGGGCCCTCGGTTCACCTTCCGGCGACGACTCCAACACGAAAGAGGTTCTTCTCCGCGAGAGGAACGCGAAGACGTGATCGGATCGTCGAGAGGATCATCTCCACCAGAACTCTAGCGAAGAGAATCGTAAGAAATTACGATCAAGAGGTAAGAAACCCCTCACCTGCAGTATAATAGTTTTCGTTTGATTGCATACTGTTAGATTTAGCTATATGCAGGTTTTTCGGCACATAGGGTGTGTTTTAACCCTCCTCGAGGATTTAGGGATCTAGTTGAACACCTCTAGACGAGTCAGACACGTTGTTCCCCTTTAGTTGGAGATTCTAGACGTTGTCGGGTGCCTAGAGGTGATCTCCCCATTAGAGGAGAGAGTTGGAGCACACCAAGTGTTCGGTAAAATGTTAGTGTAGCTAAATACCACCTCAGTTATGTTTAATAGCTCGGTTAGATGTATTAGAGGCATTTAAACCAGCACATTAGTTTAGTTCAGTTTTATGGGACTACGGTCCAATGGGTGGGCTCCCACAGTCGCCTCTAGGTTCAGATAACCTAGAAACAGCATGTTATATCAGTTAGCTATAGATATCAGTATTTTATTTTCAGTGGCACTGTACTGGATTAGATATCCATTGGGTTGGACTCCCACAGTCGTCCCTAGGTTCAGATAGCCTAGACAACCCTGCTAAATTCGGGACTTGCAACCCCGGGTCTAGTAGGGATGTGCGCACAGCAAGTACAGTTGCCGGGCCCAACAGCATGTTTAGTATTTTCACTTATTATGTATTAGATTTCAAAACTCAAAATCAATTATGCTAGTTGAGTTTGTTTCTAGTGACAGATTTAGTTTCAGTTAGTTTAGCTTATGTTCAGTTCAGTGCTTTTATTGCTTGCTACGATATGATCAGTGCTTATGCCATGCTCATGTGTTGTGCTTTATGATTTCAATATACCATGACTTAGCAAGTTCAGTGCATAATTTCAAATAGCATGCTTTAAAAACCATATTGCACCGAATGCATGTTTTTGTGAGGTAGATGGTTTCTTACTAAGCTTTAAGCTTACAGATTCTACTTTTCCTTATACTGCAGATAGAGGTAAAGGAAAGATGGACTAACAGAGGAAGCTGGAGGGCAATGCAAAGATGGTGTGTGTGGCAGGAACTGGAATCAAAGATCTTTAGGGGACTTAAACATTCTAGCTTAGAATTATGAACTTCAGTATTTTGCTTTTTATGCATTTTAAGTTGTTCAATGTTAGAAATTAAAGAACCATGCACTATAACAAGTTAGATTGCTAGTCATATGTTATTAGAGTGTTTATTATGCATTAGATAGTTGTAGTGTGAGGTTTTGGCACGAACCAGTGCTGAAATCAGAGTTTCAGTGCGAAATCAGACACCCCAATCGATCGGTGGATCGATTGGGGGGTCCCAATCGATCAGCTGATCGATCGGGCAACTTGCTCCGCGAACAGTAGGTTTCTGGATCGATTATCCGATCGATCCAGCAATTTTTGTCGCGAACAGAAGGTTCGGGGATCGATCCCTGGATCGATCGGTCAATCTGGATCGATCAGCCGATCGATCCAGAATATCGTCCCGAGCACAGTAGCGTGCTGGATCGATCACTGGATCGATCCAATTTATGTCCCGCGTACAGTAGCCGGCTGAATCGATTCCTGGATCGATCCGATGTTCCAATCGATCAACGGATCGATTGGGAGGTCTGATAATAGCCGGAGAACGTTTATTTCAGCTCCTTGACCATAGAGGATGTAGTATATATTAGGTATACTTTAGATTACATCCTTCAGTGCATGTAGAACCAGGAACAGTTATCAGTTAGCAACTAAAATTTAAATTAGATCAGTTTTCCGCACAGTTAGCACAGCATAACTGTAGCGATCGGCCTTACAGCTTAGTACCTAGAAGGCGGGTCGTTACATGCTTAACGCAGACGAGACATTTGGGCGAGTACAAAGCATGACGTGCATGATAGATCCTATAGCAGATGCATAAGGAATCTGATCCATGTTGTCCCTTTCTTCCTTAAATGAAGGGTATTGAGTCTTCGAAAGACTCACACCATATGACATTGGTAGGGATCCCTTCTTAGAATCCTACATGGAAAAATGTTTAAGCACCTTGTTAATATATGTACTCTGACTTAAACTAAGTAATCTCTTAGATCTATCTCCATAGATCCTATTCCTAAAATGTAGGTTGCTTCACCTAAGTCCTTCATTGAGAAACAATTCTCAAGCCAAGTCTTCACTGACTGAAGAGTAGGGATATCATTTCCAATGAGAAGTATGCCATCTACATACAATATGAGAAAGATGACTGTGCTCCCACTAACCTTCTTGTAGACACAAGGTTCATTTTCATTCTTGATGAAACCAAACACTTTGATTGTATCATCGAATCGAATATTCCAGCTTCTAAAAGCTTTCTTTAATCCATATATGGATCGTTGCAACTTACATACCTTTCCAGCATTCTCTGGATCTACAAAACTCTTAGGTTGTGTCATGTACACCTCGAGGAGATTTCCATTAAGAATTACAATTTTGACATCCATCTTCCAGATCTCATAATCATAGTAAGCAACAATAGCAAGCATGATCCGAATGGAGTTTAACATCACAACTGGTGAAAATGTTTCATCATAATCTATACTATTAATCTGCTTGAATTCTTTATCCACCAATCTACCTTTATAGGTATGCATATGACCATCCATGTCAGTCTTCACCTTGAAGACCCACTTACACTCAATAGGTTTGATCCGTTCAAGTGGATCAACCAAAGTCTATACTTGGTTAGTGTACATGGATTCCATTTCAGATCTCATGGCCTCTAGCTATTTCTCAGAATCTAGACCCTGTACAGCTTCCTAATAAGATGTAGGCTCGTTGAGACCAACTAGCACTACATCATCGTTGTCAAATAAGAGAAAAGAATATCTCTCAGGTTAACGATGAGTCATATCAGATCTGCGTAAAGCTTGTGCTACTTGAACAAGTTATTGCTCCACAACTTCTTACGATGTAATAAAATCATGATCCACAACATCTTATAGTACATGTTCAATTTCAATCAAGGCGTCAGTGATAGTTTGGGTATCTTAAATTTCTTCAATATTGACTTTACTCCCACTAGTTTTTTTAGAAACAAATTCTCTTTCTAGAAAAACACCATTTTTGACAACAAACACTTTGCCATATGTGGGATTATAAAAGCAATATCCCTTTGTTTCCTTGGGATATCCTATAAAATAGCACTTACCCGATTTGGGTCCTAGTTTATCTGAGACTTATCGTCGAACGTAAGCCTCATAACCCCAAATATTCATGAAAGACATCTTGGGACTCTTCCCAGTCCATATCATATATGGTGTCTTTATGACTGCCTTAGATGGAACGAGGTAAAGTGTGAAAGCGACCGTCTCTAGAGCATGTTCCCAGAAGAAAGTAGGAATATTTATATGACTCATCATTGATCGTACCATATTTAATAAAGTACGATTTCTCCTTTCTAATACATCATTCCATTAAGGTGTTCCAAGTGGAGTAAATTGAGATATGATCCCACATTCAACAAGATGGTCATGAAACTCTTGACTAAGGTATTCCCCACCTCTATCTGATCGAAGCATCTTAATATTCTTACCAAGTTGGTTTTGTATTCTATTCTTGAATTCTTTGAACTTTTCAAAGGATTCTAACTTGTATCTCATCAGATACACATAGCTGTATCTACTGAAATTATCAAAGAAAGTAATGAAGTAATGATAGTCTCCTCTAGCTGCTATTCTAAAAGGGTCGCATACATCAGTATGTATGAGTCCTAACAGATCATTAGCTCTTTTGCTATATCCACTAAATAGAGTCTTAGTCATCTTTCCTTGAAGACAAGATTCACATGCCTCATATGATTCAAAATCAAATGAGAAAGAAGTCCATTCTTATGGAGTTGAGATATGTGACTCTCATTTATGTGACCTAAACGACAATGCCAGAGATATGTTTGGTTCAAATCATTAGACTTGAACTGTTTGGTATTTATGTTATAGATTGGGTTTTCAAAGTCTAAAACATATAGTCTATTTAGCAGAGGTGCACTACAATAAAACATGTCATTTAAATAAATAGAGCAATATTTATCCTTTATTATAAATGAAAACCCCTTCTTGTCTAAACAAGAAACAAAGATTATGTTTTTGGTTAAAGCAGACACATAATAGCACTCTTCTAGTTCTAAAACAAGCCCAATAGGCAAATATAAGGAATATGTTCCTACAGTGACAGCAGCAACTCTTGCACCATTGCCTACTCATAGGTCCACTTCGCCCTTCGTCAATACTCTACTGTTTCTCAGCCCCTGCATATTAATACAAATGTGAGATGCACACTCGGTATCTAATACCTATGAAGAAGAAATAGATAGATTGACTTCTATAACATATATACCTGAGGCAAAAGTCTCAATTTTCTTCTTTTTTAGTTCCTCTAGGTACAACTTGCAGTTCCTCTTCTAGTGTCCGGTCTCACCACAGTGGAAGCAGGTTCCTTCGTTAGCAACCCCGCCTTTGGGTTTCAATGCATGAGTCTTGCCCTTGCCTTTGGTTTGGGTCTTACCCTTAACTTTAGGCTTCCATTTGCCTTTTCCCTTTTGCACCATCAAAATGGTACTAGGCTTTGCCTTCTTAAGGTTGAGTTCAGCAGTTCTCAATATGCTCAACATCTCAGGCAGTGGTTTGTCAATTTCATTCATGTTGTAGTTCATGAAAAATTGATTGTAACTCTCAGGCAATGATTATAGAATAAGATTAGTGGCCAATTCTTGGCCTAGTGGGAATCCCAACCTTTGTAAATTCTCCACATACCCGATCATTTTGAGCACATAAAGCCCTATGGGACTTCCTTCTTGCATTTTGCACTGAAATAGTGCCTTAGATATCTCAAATCTTTTATGTCTTGCTTGTCCTTGATATAGTTGTCTAAGATTTTTAACCATATCATAAGCATCCATGTTCTCATGTTGCTTCTGAAGCTCAAATTTCATGGTGGTGAGCATGAGACATGATACATCTAATTCATCCATCATCTTGATGCTTCTTATAAGCATCCTTATCAGCTCTAGTGGCAGTAGTGGGGGTGCTTCAGGAATGGGTTGCTAGACGTACAGTTTTCTTTCTTATTTGAGAACTATTCTCAAGTTTCTATACCAGTCCAGGAAGTTAGCTCTATTGAGCTTATCCTTATCAAGGATAGATCGCAAAGAGAGGGTATTCGATGTATTTGATGATATGGTAATCTACAATAATAAAATACAGAAATAAGTATCATATTTAGGTCATTCAATTAGGACTTTAATTAAATGATTCTCCCACTAAATTATAAAGCTTGGTAGGAGCAAGTCATGGATGTGGTTTTACCCACACTACTAGCTCCAAATCCAATCGCGATGGCATTCATGTGAGACAAGATCCACGTTATACATCATCTTGAGTTAGCTTTGGCTAATCTCCTAAGACTTAGTATAACTTAGTAGGTAACGTTTATCAATTACATCCTATGTAACTCTTGTATCATTCGGTGAACAAGACTATTTATTCATTTGCCCATCTTATAAAATCCACATTATAGCTTATCTTGAGTTAGCTTTGACTAATTGCCCAAGACTAGTATAACTTGAATTTCATTATATGGGATATGCCTCTAAGTTCTCAATCTAATTGATATAACTTAGTTAAGTCACACACAAAGTTTAATAGTCGGACATCACAATTATTCTATCGTACTCTAGCAAGATAAATCGAATTACTTTGCTTTGGCAAAACCTGACTACAATTGATCGATATAGAAGTGAGTACCAAACTTTGGTAGACATATATTAGAAGGATCTAATTATTGTTAAACTATACATGTATCACATACAATCATGACACACATCAACATATATGATAAAATTAAATGTGACATGGTTATGGCCCCATAACTATGATCTTCTCAATCTAATGAGAAGATCAAAAAGGCAACCTAAGTCCAAGTATCTTCTCTAAGTGCTTCCTTGATTGTCGTGTGTTGTTGTCCTTCTCTCTTTTTCACCATCATCCAGTAGACTAATTTCTCTCTAATTTGTGCATTACAAAATATAATAGAAACCTCGAGTTACATTTGAGGGTAGTCTAAATTTACAACTAGAGTGATAAAAGATGAAGGCACGACACGCAGGTCATATTATGAATTGCAACATCACATGTATATATACAATCATATTGGAAAGAGGGTCATAGTCATGCACCATGTCATATATATTTACAATATCCTTATGACATAAATCTACTATCATTTCAACAACTAATTATGAGTTGTAACGCCACGGTTCACATACTCATTGTATGAGTTGCTGTCATACCTAAGACCTTACTGCCTACAATACCAACTATGTTTCATTCCCAACAAAACATCAATTTTTGGTCGAGACTCAGACTGTTGGCCAAGACTCACAATCTGATCAAGACTCATAGTCTGGCCGAGACTCATAATTTTACAAATCATAGTAATCCTATCATGCAATTTCTATATCACATATAAAATTCTAACAACTTAGTATATGCCTTTACAAGTGGCTCTGATACCACTGTAAGAAACTCGGATGCTAAACACGCAGAAAGCGCAGCGGAAAATATCTAGTTCCTATCAGAGGATCTATACGAAGGAAGAAAAACATATACTAAGTTTTTACATGATAGAGAGTTATACCTTTGATATATGCATGTACTCGATCTCCTGACAGCTAGGATCTCGGCATGATCATGTGCCCGTGCCTCTTTCAGTATCCACACGAACACGAGAAAATGGAGAAGACCAACACTCCAGGTTTTGCTAGCAACCCTCTAATGAGTTTCAGCCAAAGAAAGAGAGGAGAAGAAAAAGAATGAATTCACACTAAAAAATGAGAGAAAATGCTTTTGTACTTCATAAAGTGAAAATACTTAATGAGCATTAATTCACTTAATGAGACTTAATGAGCATTAACACTCCATTAGGGCCATTTTTGAACTCTTCATTTTTTTAATTCAATTTTCCATTAAGGCTATTTTTGAACTTTTCATTTTTTAATTCAATTTCAAAATTGAATGAATTTTGAAATTAACTCTTCTAATGTTTCATTAATCTCCATTAATCCTCTTTAGTGAATGAATTTACTTGAGTATAACTCAAGTCTAATTCGGATTAGATTGAATCCATATGGTTGGATTCACTTGAGTCTAACTTAATATTCTAATCCGAATGTGTCAATCATCTCATAATTGACTCTTAGAGCTAATACTAACAGTTTGTTATGCAAACTCGGTGGTGCAAGATAGTGAAAGCTAGAAAAAGGACATCTAGGTGCCTGGGAAGGGTCTAGGCACCCGGAGGTCTAGGCGCCTGGAGTAGGTCCAAGCATCTGGATTGGTCCGAACTCAGCCACTCATGTAGATGAGTTGGCGTACTCCGATTGGTCGGCATACATCAGTGTCCATGTGCCTGGGGGTAGTCCAAGCGTCCAGGAGTGGATAGAGGCAAGGTGTATAGAGCTTCACCAAGGTGTGACCGCATCACCGGTCCAAACACATGGAGGTGGATAATTTAGTGATAAATTAGGATCGGATAGGCCTCAATACAGTGCCCAGGGTGGTCCAGGCACTCATAGTGATCCAAGCGCCCAGAAATGCCTATAAAAGGAGCTTCAAATAGCAACCTCAGACATCAATTTTCTACACTCTTCATCGATCGTCCAGCTGCTTCGACTTAGTACAAACTACTGTGTTGCGGCTGTACAACTACTCTACTTCATCCAATCGTTGCCAGCAGACTGACACCAATACATAAGTACTTCCATTTCGACATTATTGTGTTGGATAACGATTTAATTTAAAGTTATTTGCTTTATTACTAAGGAAGTGTATGGTTGTTATACTCTCATATTCTTTTCATTGTAGTTGATTATTCTACTAAGAGTTTACCGATAGAGAATATTAGTGGATTGTCCATCGATAAATCCAGGAGGCCTGGGTCTTGTAGTAGGAGTCGTCGAAGGCTCTGAGCTAAGTAAATCAACTGTGTCATTGTTTTCGATTTTCTATCCCTATTTTTCTTGTTTTATTATTTTCTTCCACTACACATGCATGATGTGTGTAGATTGTATACACTTGTTTAGCATGTTTTGACGCACATTCACATACTTTGCACATTCTTTGTCTACATATTTTTATACTTCCAGCTTTCCTTTTAGTATATTTACTCTTTTTGTTTGGAGATCTGCTTTTGTGCATTTTCTGTACACAGGAGTCGAAATTGGTGAAGGTTTCGTGTTTAAGGCCAAATCCGCAAGCGAAGCAAAGGAGGAAGGCACCATTCTTGTACCTCACACGGCCCTGCCATGGGGGGTTGCCCAAGCCGTGTGGAGTTCCTTGGTCGTGTGGATGCAGCAGAGATGGAAGTTGCCACGGCCGTGTGAACCTCACACGACCATGTAAAGATTTGAATCCAGATGGAGCCCTGACCGTGTACACCACACGACCATGTGAGATTTCTAGAGACCAGGAAGGCCTTGGTTGTGTACATCACGCGGTCGTGCAGGATTTCCAGTGAGCAAGAGGGCCCTGGCCGTGTACACCACACGGTCGTGCCAGGTTTCCAGACGCGGAGGCAGTGCAGGTCGTGTTGATCTACACGGCCGTGTAAGGGGAGCATTGGCAAAAGCAAGCCACGGTCGTGTACCACACACGATCGTGTAAGGTTGGCAGAGAAGGGAATGACTATGGCCATGTGAACTTCACACGGCCATGTCTCGGGGCCGTGTGGCGCCCGAACCTCACCTCTATATAAAGGTTTTCTTCAAGATTTGAAAGGAGATCTTCTCCCTTTTGGGGGAAATTGAAGATTTGGGCGTTCCTCCACCTTCTTAGAGGGATTTCTGGCGATTCTAAGGGCAGATCTTCAACGTTTCGACTCTGGGGAGCGAGGATTGGATCTGAAGACGGTTCTTCATCGTAGATAAGCTTTTCTTCCCTTTCTTTCTTGGATTTGGGGATCAAGATGTTTATCTTTTCTTCTTCTTTTGGATTCTTTCCTTGTTCCATGGATTAGATCTCTTGTTCTAGGATGGAGGGAGTATTTGTAATGGAGATTTGATGTAAACTCTTGTGGATATGCCAACATTCCTATTTATATGATTTTGCCTTGTTTGTATCTATTCTTTCTTGTGTGGATTGTTGTGATTAGGACTTAATTACCCTACTTGATTGAATGTTTGAATATCTTGTGAATCTTATATGGATTGCCTCTTATTCGATTTTCCGAGGGACGTTCGTGACAGGAACATGCCCGTGTAAGGACGTTTGAGGGGTGATATGTTGGTTGCTACTCGGAAAACCTAATGGTTCCACTGTACAAAAATTTTGTACAAAGGTCTGAACTTTTTCCTAGCTACCATGTGTTCTTTTAAATTAAACTTGGATCACCTGCGGAACTTAACACGTTTGATCCAAATTTAATCTATTTGTTCTTTTAGGTTTTGACTTGGATCTCCTGTGGAACTTAACACGTTCGATCCAAATCACCTAGGTTATTAATTCCATTAAATATTAATTTTCAAAATTAGTTTCTAGTACTGACGTGGCGAGGCACATGACCTTCTTGGATATGGGAGCAACCACCACCGACTAGACAAAACCTTTTAAGGAAAACTAATATTTAATTTCCTAAAATAACTTTAGGTCAACCGAAGAGAACAATCAAATCACAAGGAAAAGAAAAACAAAAGAACATTACATCGAAAACAAATTCGAAACACTAAAATCGTATGCCTCTTGTATTTGGTATTATTTTCAAAAATAACTAGTATGATGCGGAAAGAAAAATACTAGTTATACCTTCTAGAAAAACCTCTTGATCTTCTACCGTATTCCTCTTCTAACCTCGGACGTTGTGTGGGCAACGATCTTCCGAGATGAGAAACCACCAAAACACCTTCTTCTCCTCCTTGTAAGATTCGGCCAACTCAAGTGCACCTCCAAGGATGAAGAAAAAACACCACCAATGCTCCAAGGGATATAAGCTTTCTCTCCTTCTTCTCCAAGCTTGTATCCGGCCACAACTTGATCTCTAAAAGGAAGAAGAGGTTCGGCCACAACAAGGAGAAGAGAAAGCTTGAAGGGGCCGGCCACACCAAGGAAGAAAAGAGGGAGAAGAATAATAGAAGTTGTATCTCATGAAGGCACCCCAACCCCCTCTTTTATATTCCTTAGCTTTGGTAAATAAGGAAATTTAATTACAATAAAATTTCCTTAACTTTCCTTGACATGAATTAATTAATAAAAATTAAACAAAATTTCTTAAAACTCCATCTCTTGGCCGGCCACATCAACAAGACCAAACAAAGCAATTTCAATCAACAATTAAAATTCCTTATTTGTCTTCGGAAATTTTAAAAAATAAAATTTCCATTTAAAATCCCTTCATGGTTGATAAAAAGAAATTTCTATCATTTTAATTATTCTACATGTGAATAATTTATAAAGAAGAAAAATAAAATATCTTTCCAATCTACAAATAAGGAAAGAGATCTAATCTCTTTCTTTAATCTTTTGTAGATCCTTTTAAAAGAGATATTTTAATTTTTAATCTCTCCAATAAATTATATCTTTCACATAAGAAATATTTAAAATTAAAATTCCTTTTAATTTGATGGGGGCCGGCCACCTAAGCTTGGGTTCAAGCTAGGGCCGGCCACCCATGAACCACAAGCTAGCTTGGCTGGCCCCTACATCATGGGTACGAAGGTAGGTATAGGTGGGTATAGTACTCTATAAATAAGAGGCTACGATAGGGACCGAGAGGAGGAATTGGTTTTGGTCTCCCGATAAAATTAAGCATCCCATGTTCGCCCCGAACACACAACTTAATTTTATCAATAATAATTCATTCCACTAGAGAACTATTATTGAACTACCGCACTAATCCCAAATTACATTTTTGGGCTCCTTCTTATTATGAGTGTGTTAGTCTCCCTGTGTTTAAGATGTCAAATGTCCACTAATTAAGTGAGTTACTGACAACTCATTTAATTAATATCTTAGTCCAAGAATAGTACCACTCAACCTTATCGTCATGTCGGACTAAGTCCACCTGCAGGGTTTAACATGACAATCTTTATGAGCTCATCTTGGGGGCATTATCAACCTAGATTACTAGGACCCAATTTCTTTCTATAACCAACAACACACACTATAAGTGATATCATTTCCCAACTTATCAGGCTTATTGATTCATCGAACTAAATCTCACCCATTGATAAATTAAAGAAATAAATATCAAATATATGTGCTTATTATTATATTAGGATTAAGAGCACACACTTCCATAATAACTGAGGTATTTGTTCCTTTATAAAGTCAGTATAAAAGAAACAACCTCAAATGGTCCTACTCAATACACTCTAAGTGTACTAGTGTAATTATATAGTTAAGATAAACTAATTCCTAATTACACTACGACCTTCCAATGATTTGTTCCTTTCCATTTTAGTCGTGAGCCACTGTTTATAATTTATAAGGTACTGATAACATCCTCTTCTGTATGTGGCATCACATACTATGTTATCTACAATATAAATTAATTGAACAACTACAACTAAATGTAGACAATTTGACCAAATGTGATTCTTTATTCAAAATAAATGTTTACAAAAGCTTAGGCTTCCAGTATACACTCTAACATGATCTTGAAAGGGAAATTAGATATTTCAAGAGGGTAGGATATATTTGATGCATTAATCTTTATATCTTAATGAGGTTAAGAAGTAGTGGATTTCTACGTTGATTTTCGGAGGGATGCACGTGACAGGCAAGCCCGTGTAAGGACAACATAGGGTTCATTCCTAATTGATCACATTTAGATATATTTTAGTCCTAGGCCAGTTGTCTATTGCAAGAGGGAACCGACAACCTTCTACAAACGGTGGACAATTGAGAAATAAGATTTGGTAGATCATTACATTGAATAACATTATAAAGAAACCAAAACTCTTAGAACATACCTTTATCATTGCCCTTATTCTTGTTTCCTATTATTTTATTTCTTTGTTTACCTTTCATAGTTACAATTAGATTTTGTAAGTCAATTGATTAGTTGTTTAGCTAACTCACTTTGAGACATCTTTAGTGCTTATTCCAGTCCCTGTGGATTCGATATCTTTTATTATTATTTACGACATATCCGTACACTTGCGGAGGTCAACAAGTTTTTGACGTCGTTGTCGGGGACTGCGCTATAACATTAGAGATTATCAATTGAGTTAGACTAAACATAACTATCCTTTTCTTTTCATTAGCATAATTGAAACTAATCTTTAGAATTCTATTTTCATCATTTGCATATCTTTCTAATTCTTGACAATTATTTTTGTTGCAATTCTAATTCTAATTCTAACTTTGCATTCTTGATTTCTAGCACTCTAATCTAACTTTTCTCTGTTTTCTCTTTTGATTTAATTTCTTTCTTCTTTTCTTTTGTAAACATATCTTGCAATCTTTAGCATATGAAGTATTCTATACATTTTTCTTTTTTCCTTTTATCTTTTCTTTCTTGTTTTCATTATGCACTTTCTTTCTTGCAATTTTAATTCTGCATTGTTTTTCTTGCTTCTCATATTGCATTTTATTTCTTGTCTTTGATTCTTCAATTTTTTTCTTCTAATAATTTTTTCTTGAATATCCATGAGCACTAACATGTCAAGCAGGCCCATGAGAAATTTTTCTATACACTTTTCTGCAAGATTTTTATCTCCCATTGTGCAACCTCAAATTGAAGCAGAAAGTTTCCAACTAGACCCAGAGTTAATTTTTATGATACAAGGTCATAAATTTGGAAGAGAAGTATCAGAAAGTCCTTATTTGTATCTTGAAACATTTTTAGAGATTTGTGATATGGTGAAATGTGAAGGAGTGTCAGCAGATGCAGTTCGATTGATGGCATTTCCTTTCAGTATCAAGGATAAAGCAAGAACTTGGTTATATTCTCTCCATCCTCAAAGTATCACAAGTTGGGAGCAATTGGAGAAGCAATTTCTGAATCATTTTTTTCCTCCAAGCAGAACAGTGTATATGAGGAATTGCATAACAAATTTTGCTCAGGCATATGGAGAATCATTGTTTGAAGCATGGGATAGATTCAAGAGCCTTCAAAGACAGTGCCCTCATCATGGTTTTGAAAAATGGTTGATTCTGCACATATTCTATGGGGGAGTTTCTTTCTCAGACAAGAGTTTATTAGATTCATCAGTTGGAGGTTCTTTTATGGATAAAAGTGTAGATGAAGTATATATATTAATTGATGAAGTGACATTGAACCTCCATGAATGGTCGAACATAAGTTGGATGAAATCTCTCTTAAACATTCAAGAAGTGCAAGCCATAAATGTGATAGATCCTGTCAAACAAAATGTAACTCAACCATCTATGAGTTTTGAAAATCACAAGTCACAGAACGGGGAGTTCAAACATTTAGGGGCAAAGATTGAAAGTATTGTTTCAAATTGGTTTAAAGAATATCCCCCTCCTTCGTAGACAAGATCTAGTGAAAAGTGTGATGATGTTGGGTTGAGAATTGAAAAAAATCATGAAGAACTTCTGAAGAATGACATGTTTAGAATTGAGGAGAAGAACAATAGAAGACCACATGAACTCAGTTCCATTATTCCAGGAGGTTCCCAAATGCCACAAGTACCTTTCCCTCAACGATTGATCATACCAACACTAGATAAGCAAGTTGAATCTCCTCCACAAGCTAAAAGGGAATATGGGAAATTAGAAGTACCTTTCCCAAGACCTTCACTAAGGGTACCTTTTCCACAAAGGTTAGTGGGGGTCAATGAGAACTATGACTTTAAAAAATTCTGTGACACTGGTAAGGTTGAGTGCAGATTTTTGAATTTGTATAAAGATGAAGACTCTTCATATGAGGATTGTGAAGATAATGTAGTGGTAAATAAGTTTTCAGATCTACCTCCAAATTTTATAGGGTGTTATAGTGACATTGAACTTTCAAATGATAAATGTGATGTGGTAGATCAACTTAAAACTGCAAGTGAAGTTATTGATCCTCTTGTTATTGATTCTCCTATTGAGGACATAGATGTTGGTTTATTTTTTGATGTTTGTGTTGATGATGATGATATGAAAAAAAATGTGTAGGGAGATATGTTGTGGAAGCAGCATCTCAAGGATCACTACCTTTGTTCATACAACCCTTAGAGGTTGTAAAAATTGATCATGTTGTGGAACAATGTGTAGGGACTCATGTAGATATGGTTGAGTCTCAATAATCGCCATCTTTGATATCGCCAACACCTGAGCCAGAGCCAGAACCATCTTTTGATTCAGAGGAAGTCACATCTACATGTTTAGAAATTTCAGGTATTTCTCAGCAAAGTAAGGATAGTATTTCTTGTGATCTTTTGGAAAATTTTATAGAGGTACCTATCATTGACTTTGTTGGATGTGATTCAATTTTTATTTCTTATTCTGCTTATCTTAATATGGTTATGGCTCTATCTTATGTAATATGTTTGTGGGAGATTTGTATTTTCTTTACATGTGCAGATTTCACTTGGGCTAATAATTGGAAGCTCAATTTGAACCGTCTTCGACCACCCGAAAGAACTTTAAAGAAGACGAAGATGGAGAGAGCGATACTTCATTTTTTTAACTCCTATATTGAAAGCTCCCTCCATAATAAGAGCCCTTGGTAGGAGGGTGTTGAAATATCTTACCCCTCTAAGAGCGAGATTTAGATGAATCTTATGAGGTGGTCGAGCTAATGACCTTAAACAAGCGCTTCTTGGGAGGCAGCCCAAGTTCATTTTCCTTGTTTTCATTTATCTTTAGTTCTTTCTACTTTCATTTCATTCTTTATAATAAACATGTATCCTCTACTTAATTTTTATTGTCAATCTTCTTTTATAGGACTCAAAGATTAGGAGGAGTATAACTACATGATGGAGAAGTTAATGACATGGGTATTTGGCATGCATCATTTGGTAACTTCTCTTACTTTTTATCTCCTCCGCATTGTTTTTAGTTTTCATTGGGACAATGAAAAGTTTAAGTCTGGGGGAATGCATTAGATGCATTTGAATTGCTTTGTTTGTTTTTGTTTTTGCTTATGTCTTACATTTTGTTTTAAAAATCTTGTGGCATACATCTTGAGAACATCAAAACTTCACTTATATGCTTTCTTGTCTTCAAGATTAAATGTTAGCACGTTCATTATCTAGATTCATGATGTTTTATGTGATGCTAGTAGTATGCTTAATGTACCTCTTTTCTCTATCTTGGGTAGAATGAAATAAGCTAAGTATCTTATGGAGATGAGTTTTAGTCTTGGCTTGACCTTAAGGATCTTATCTTTACTACACCTATATTTGATGCTTGAATGATTGATATCGTTGAAATAGTCATGATTCATCTTGTTTGTTTAGTACTTGGTTTCCATGGTGATTTCTCAAACTTCATTTTGATTACTGGATGAGGCTCAACTCATGTAAGCTCATTTGGAAAAATCAAAATATCCCAACATTTGTGATAAAAGTACATTTGTGAATAAGATTTGCACAATGCAAATACTTATGAAAAAAAAGCAAAGAAAAAAAAATGAATAAGGGATATAAAAAACAGTTGTCATGAGTGGAATCTAGCTAGTCACCCCTTTGAGACCGAGTTAGGTTACTGGGGAAATGACTGCTTAGCTTCTCTTGAGATTGAGCACGCCTTTGAGACCTTGGGTTGATTGAGAAATATGAACCAAGTGTGTGGCAATTAAGTGTCTATCACTGGTTACTTGTCTATCACTGGAAACATTAGGAATTCAAACTTGATGACGACTTGACTAGGACATAGATTGAAACTTGAAGAGTTTTGAGTTGTTTTATTTGCACTGTGCACAGGGTACTTATGCTTGAGCCAAACTTAACTTGTTTTCATAATCATGCTTACTAATAAAACCTTTTGATAGAGTTAGGAGAATGCATTAGGGATATGAGAGCATTGTAGAACATATGAATTTAGATTACAGCATTTTTCTTGAGGACAAACAAAGGTTTAAGTCTGGGGGTGTGATGTGCGTAGATTGTATACACTTGTTTAGCATGTTTTGACGCACATTCACATACTTTGCACATGCTTTGTCTATGTATTTTTATACTTCCAGCTTTCCTTTTAGCATATTTACTCTTTTTGTTCGGAGATATGCTTTTATGCATTTTCTGTACACAGGAGTCGAAATTGGTGAAGGTTTCATGTTTAAGGCCAAATCCGCAAGCGAAGCAAAGGAGGAAGGCACCATTCTTGTACCTCACACGACCCTGCCATAGGGGGTTGCCCAGGCCGTGTGGAGTTCCTTGGCCATGTGGATACAACAGAGATGGAAGTTGCCACGACCATGTGAACCTCACACGGCCGTGTAAATATTTGAAGCCGGATGGAGCCCTGGCCGTGTACACCACACGATCATGTGAGATTTCCAGAGACCAGGAAGGCCCTGGCCATGTACATCACACGGACGTGTAGGATTTCCAGTGAGCAAGAGGGCCCTGGACATGTACACCACATGGCCATGCCAAGTTTCTAGAGGCGGAAGCAGTGCGGGCTGTGTAGATCTACACGGTTGTGCAAGGGGAGCATTGATAGAAGCAAGCCACGGCCGTGTATCACACACGCCCGTGTAAGGTTGGCAGAGAAGGGAATGACTCTGGCCATGTGAACCTCATACGGCCATGCCTCAGGGTCGTGTGGCGCCCGAACCTCACCTCTATATAAAGGTTTCTTCAAGATTTGAAAGGGGATCTTCTCCCTTTTGGGGGAAATTGAAGATTTGGGCGTTCATCCACCTTCTTGGAGGGATTTCTGACTATTCTAAGGGCGCATCTTCAACGTTTCGACTCCGGGGAGCGAGGATTGGATCCGAAGACGGTTTTTCATTGTAAATAAGCTTTTCTTCCCTTTTTTTTCTTGGATTTGGGGATCAAGATGTTTATCTTTTCTTCTTCTTTTGGATTCTTTCCTTGTTCCATGGATTAGATCTCTTGTTCTAGGATGGAGGGAGTATTTGTAATGGAGATTTGATGTAAACTCTTGTGGATTTGCCAACATTCCTATTTCTATGATTTTGCCATGTTTGTATCTATTCTTTCTTGTGTGAATTGTTGTGATTAGGGCTTAATTACCCTACTTGATTGAATGTTTGAATATCTTGTGGATCTTATATGGATTGTCTCTTATTCAATTTTCCGAGGGGCGTTCGTGACAGGAACATGCCCGTGTAAGGATGTTTGAGGGGTGATCTTGAAAGGAAAATTAGGTATTTCAATAGGGTAGGATAGATTTGATGCATTAATCTTTATATCTTAATGAGGCTAAGAAGTAGAAGACTACTACGGTATAAAACGTGAGCTTTGAGGGGTGAATTGATAGATTGTTTTGGTCGTCCCTCACCACTGTCTTCTGGTTATGTTATTTTTCAACAACTAGTGCACACTGATAGGCTTCAGACACCTGTGAAGACTGCTACGATATAAAATGTGAGCCTTGAGGGTGAATTGATCAATTATTTTGGTCGCCCCTCACCACTGTCTTCTGGTTTTGTTATTTTTCAACAATTAGTGTATGATGGTAGGCTTCAGACATTGTCAAACAGGATGCCCTCAGCTTTCATTTATTTTTGATGGTGTCTGAAGTCTACCAACATGCACTAGTTGTTGAAAAATAACAGATCACGTGGATGTGAATGATAGATCACGTGGATGATGGTAGCGTGCATCGATGATGAGGGATGTACATCGATGATGAGGGATGTACGATTATGATTATGTATTGTGATTGTTGGGTTTGTGATGTGTTTGACGGTGATGTAAGTTGGTATTTCTATAGACATGCCAATCCATTTGACGATATTGCATGAGTATCTTATATGATCTAGTTGATGTCGGATATGACGAGCGGGGACCGATGGTATTATTGGTTTTTTATATTTTTATGAGCCCAATATAATTAACCTTTCATGAAAATAAAAAATAAAACATAAAACAAAATTATTTAAACTTAATCTCAATAAAAATACATAAAGTATTATATTATTATATGATTAAAATATTCTTTACCAATTTAGTTTTAGTTAGTATAATTGGGACTGTATTGGCCTTCATCTTCTCTATTTGCTCTACGAGTGTCGGTTCGCATGGGTCCATTCAAGTGCTGAAACTTCTGATATCAATAATTTAGTCATCCTATTGTTTTATAACTCTCCAATTTCTTCTTCGACAACGACTGATTACTTGCACGTACTAAGGCCAACAGTGAAATTGATTAAGGTCTCTTTCTTGTTAATACAAGAGTTAGAGCTAGCACCGACGCTACACGTACTTAGTAGTAAACAAAGATCAAGCAAAATTCAAAGGACAAAGACAAAATTAGGACTGATGAGAGAGATACTGCATGCCTTGCTTTTAACAATATTGAGCAACTTATGTGATTAATGAATGATCTATCTTAACTAATTAATTAAGATGGGTATAAAGGTTATATATAAATGGGTAAACTTTTATTAGTATAACTGCAGCTTAAAAAAATAAATAAAAACTATCGTGGACGTCATTTGCAGCGGACATGTTATATTACATGTAATATAATATATGAATATATATAAATTAATATTTTAGGTCTATAAATTAAATTTAGTAATGGTGTATCAGTCCAGGGACGTTCGAGAATCATAACAATAAGTTAATGCAACATATTTTTTTTCATAAAGAATTAATTTAAATTTTTATATCAAATATTAAACTAATAATAACAGATACTATACTTAATTTTAACCAAAAGATCCAGAAAAATATATTTTTTAACATTGTCAATTTAAAATATTTATAAAAAAATTTCCGTTCACAATATTATCAATCTTAAAATATAGGACTACTAAAAAAGAATCATGAAAAAAAATTACAAATAAAAATTAAAATTATTTTTAATGAAAGGAAAAAAAATATTAATATAATTTTATTCTAGACTTTATCATAATTAATTTAATTAGTAAGGAATCATATTATTAATAGTAAGATATATAATTTCACCTAGATATTGACACATTGCAAACGTGTTGGAGAAATAATTGGATGCATGCATGCAGATCATGGCTGAGGCATCTGTGTCATAGAGTATTAATTGATCTGATAACAACAAATATAATTAAGACTCCACCTTCTTAATAGTGTGGTTAAGTACAGTGGGCCGGATTTAATAGTATTGCTTGCACAATGAAAGTTCTTGGTTCGATCGGTAGTAAGTAGCTAGCCTTTTACATTAGAGCATTCATAGGGGTAAAACTATGTTCATGAAATCCTTCAATATCGCATAAGTATCATGTTAAAATTAAAAAATTCTATATATCTTTTAATTAATAAAAAAATAAAAGAGCGGCTCAGTAACACGGAGCCGATCCTTTGTTAAATCAAAAGTATGAGAGGGAGCTCCGATCCGCCCCCTTAGCCACATAGACAGTGAGAGTTCCGAAGGAGCTTCTACTATGGATACCCTTATTGTTTGAACAGAACATCTGTATATCAAGTGCTTTTGAGATTTGGCAGTGTATTTTATATTTCATTTAATAAAAAACAAAGATACATTTTCATGAAAATCATAATTAAAAATGATAAAGATGAGTTTAAAAATTTGATGCAGACCTTAATTTGGTTTTTCAAATATTTATAGTTAATTAAGGGGACACTATTAATGCAAGCATTAATCAAGTTTGTTTAGATTAGTTAATGTGGTTGTTAAATGAGTTAAACTAAACGATATTGTCTTTCTCAATAATTTTATGCTGCGGACGTCCTGCAGATCTGTGCATTTGTTTTTTACTTGCAAGTATGCTGTTTAGGGTTTTGTCGGTAAGATTTAAGGTTTTATCTATTTTAATTTTTTATTGATAAAAATTTAATTTACCGAGCAAAATTAAGTTTAATTAATAAATTTAAAATATTTATTGGTTATACTTATTCCTAATGGATATTTTTTATAAAAATATTTTTAAAATAAAAAATATATTTAATATTATACTATTATTTCTCTTTAAATTCATTTTTTTCCTTTTTATTCTCCTTCATTATCTTTTTCACACTCTTATTATTGTGTCCTTGCCACAAATTATTATGCATGTTTTTTTTAATAATTCACTATCAATGTATAATAGCTAAATATTTTTACATAAATAAATTTGATTGATAATTTATTGAAGTTAAAATTTATTAAAAAAAATCAATAATTATATCTACTATTCGAATATGTTACTTCTAGCTTGTATAACAATAATTTATCGTTAGATCAAGACTTCCGATCAAAGATAAAATTGATCAATAATTTTTTAAAAATATATAATTAAAATATATGTTAATAGTATTAAAATAATTTATTACTCGTTCCAAATTAGTTAGTATTTTTAATATTTTATTGGATAAATTTAACTTTATGTATTTCATTAAAAATATTCATTAAATAAATATATTATTTTTTAATAAATTATGCTAGAAAGTTTAACATAAAATAATTTTTATTTTTTAAAATTTTACAAATAAATAAGTAAATGGTTTATGAAACCTATATATTTTAATTTTGTTCAATTAAGCGATCGAACTCTTTATCAAAACGTGCACTTAAATTATTGACGTGCATGCCAAGGCCAACGTTTGCAAACGCGGGCTGCGGAAGGATTATTTTAGCAATGTTTTAGAATATCGGGAATCTAAATTCACGTGCACAACACGACGACGAGACGACTAATCTTTTCAGGGCGTTGACTGCTCAAGATTATTTTACAACGTTTGAAGAGTTTGGGAATCGATTTGATTCAGGTTACTGAAACGATCGATAAATTTCTCGTCCACTATTATTTAATCGAATTAATCGAGTGAAGAATTCCAAAAATTAAGTTGAGTGTAGAGCTCTACAAATGATTAATTAATACTATTGATTTTAATATTAATATTCATTATTTAGGGTCTACTAATCATCTTTATTCTTTAAATATTATATTATATTACTGTTTAAATATTAATATCGCACATTAACATAAATGAAAATCCCTTAATTAGTACGGGTCCACTTAAAATAAGATAGTACTTAATGAAATTGGAAAATTTCTCCGTTGCCAATAAAACGCCAAGGAAGAAATAACCCAGCGGTAATCACACCGCATTCTCTTAACCACCGCCATGCACCGCCATGAGGTGGAACTCCTCCTCCTCCTCCTCCTGAGTCTTCCTGCAGGATTGCGATTCACGGAGACGACGATGATCCACCACCGACGCCAGGAGGAAAGCTGACCGATCGACTCCTCCATGGATGAAGCGCCACAGCGGCTACCAGAACAAGAAATAACTGAAGCGGAAAAAGGAGAAGACGACGACGACGCCGATTGGCTCCAACTGCGCCTCGCCAGGACCCCGCCGCCTGCAGCACTAGAAGGGAGAAGAAGTACTCCACAGACGCCGGCAACGACAGAGCTCCCTTTGCTCGACGGCGGCGGCCCGTCGTCTTCATCGAAGGCCGTCGAGCCTCCGATGAGGGTGGTCAGTCCGGCGAGAAGTCCAGCCGGCCTTTGGTTCATGCTGCAGGTCGACCGAACTCGGTAAGCTTCGAGCATCACACAGTAATTTTAATGGATCTAGATCGACCAATTAATTATATGTGGAATTCACACAGAGGAGATCAACACCCTCCATTGCCTCAGATCGCGAAGAGCTACCTGAGAATAAGGTACAGATAATTCAGATCAATGCTAGAGCTCAATTAGCATTATTCTTTGACTTAGCTTTCTCATTAATCGCATTTCACATTAATTGAAGGGACGGTGGAATGACAGTGAGACTGCTCATGAAGTACATAGTTAACAAGCTACGTCTAAACGTAGAGGAGGAAGCTGAGGTACGTACACATGCATTATTGATTTATTTCATTAATTAGTTTTCTCTAATATAATTACGTCTTGATTGCCTCTTAATCTTCTACACATACTATATGTGGTTGTGGTTGTGTCATGGTTGGTGGTTTGGGGATTTTTTTTTTTTTTTTGATATATATATATATATGTATTCTTGAAAACAACCTGGGAACTGAAAGAGTGCCTGCTAGTTATAGGCATTAGGCAGTAGTGATGCATGGTTTAATTAGGTAGGACATACATGTCTGAGTAGCAAACCAGTAGTTCTCAGCTCGATTTAAAGCTTGTTTAGGTACAGGCTGATGAGGTGATTGGGTGACGACCTAGAGAACCTAATGATATGATATGAGGGGTACGTTGGACTTTTCATGTCTTTTGGATCAGAAATTAATATATAAATACTCAAGACCACAAAATGAATTATATTAACGTAGGGTCAGCCGACACGCCATGCACGAAGGAAGAGAATATACGGAATGGTGGAGGACAAATTTTAGAGTTCTAAAGAAACAAGGAAAAAAAAATATATAGTGTGTATATATATATTTTGTATTGTCTTCGGGCCACACGGTGAAAGGCCACTGCTCACCTAACATTGACATGCATGCACGTACCATGTATACGAGCATCTATAGCAATCATTGCTCACCAATCGTAACTATATGCGTCCGTACATTGATGCTCATATTAGGATGTTAGTTTAGATGGATCAATCGGATTAAATCGGATTGATTTTTTATTTTTTTTAACTCAATTTGAATCTGGTCCGAATCTAAATTTAACCTAAAATTTTTAAATCTAAATTTGAATCTGACCAACTCGATCAACCCAAACTTGATCGAGATAATCCGAAAATCTTACTCAAAATGATTTTTTCAACTATTTTTTCTATAATTCTTTACTTTTATCTCAAAATCTTACTTTGGTTCTTTCCTAGGAATAGGAATCGGAATGAGAATCATTGTATTGTGTAATGGGAATGGGTATGAACATGGATATCACTCTTAAAAGCAATGTTTGGTTAGTTGTATATCTTCTATCGGAATAAATCAAAGTTTCCTTTTTTACCCTTAAAGGAAAATAAGAGAAAAAATTATATGTGAGAGAAAGATAAATGTGAGAGAAAAATATGATGAAAGAGAATGATGAGAGAGAAAGTATTATGAGAGAGAAAGTGTGATAAGAAAGAATGAACAGAGAGAAAGTGTGATAAGAGAAAATGAAAAAAGAGAGTGTGATTGGAGAGAGCATGATGAGAGAAAATATGATGTGAGAGAAAGTATGATAGGAGAGGATGAAGAGAGAGAAAATATAGTGAGAAAAAATGAGGAGAGAGAGTGTCATGAGAGAGATTGAGGAGAGAGAAAGTATGGTGAGAGAAAAAGAGAACAGTGAATATAATGGGAGAGATTGAGGAGAGAGAAAGTATGACGAGAGAGAAAGTGTGTTGAGGAAAAAAGGAGTAAGTGCAATAAGAGAGATTGAGGAGAGAGAAAGTATGATGAGAGAGAAAGTATGTTGAGGAAAAAAGGAGGAAGTGTGATAAGAGAGATTGAGGAGAGAGAAAGTATGATGAGAGAGAAAGTGTGTTGAGGAAAAAAGGAGGAAGTGTGGCAAGAGAGATTGAGGAGAGAGAAAGTATGATGAGAGAGAAAGTGTTATGAGAAAAAAGAATGTGATGGGAGAGATTGAGGAGAGAGAAAGTGTGATGAGAAAAAAAAGAAGGAAGAGAGTGTGATGGAAGAGATTGAGGAGAGAGAAAGTATGATGAGAGAGAAAGTGTAATGAGAAAAAAGAGGAAAGAGAGTGTGATAGGAGAGATTAAGGAGAGAGAAAGTGTGTGATAAAATGATGAGAGAGAAACTATGATGAGAGAGAAAATATAATGAGAGAGAATAAGGAGAGATAAGTGATATGAAAGAAAAAATAAATAAATATATTTTGATATTTGATATTAATGGAGAAAATTTTAGTTTTAAGTCAAGGGTATTTTTGGAATAAGGGAATATTTTGATTGATGAAAATAGGGTAATGGCTCATTGAAGGGGAGGTACATGGGAATGAGTTATTACCCAATTTCAAGGATTCATTCCCTTATTCCTATTCCTATTCCTATAATCCAAACATTAACAATGGGAATCAATGATTCTCATTCACATTCCCCACTCCTATTACCCTAAACCAAACGCCCCCTCAATGTTCCATCATTATCATACTAACATTGATATTAATATACATAAAAATATCTTAATTTTTAAAATAAAATTTAATTTAATTCTAAAAAACCCACTAAATCTTATATTTTGGTTAACCTGGGTCAACCTAAACCCGACTCGACCCAATCCAAAAAATTTCAACCCGAAAACCCTCCAACCCGAACCTGACCCAAATCCAAAAATACCCAACTCGAACTTGATTTTTTTCGGATCAACTCAGGTTGGATCATCGGATCGGATTTATTTTTAACACCCCTATCTCACATAAATCGAGTTCATTATCATATTATAAATTTATAGAATTACAGCATATCAAATTTTGATACAAATTGAAAAATTATCTTTCCATGTGATAACTAATTTTAGTTTACTGGTTTACTCTCTCCCAATAATATAAAACAGTCAGGGGAAGAGAGTCATTAGGACGATGAATTTTACCATTTTACAAAATGCATGCATACATCGGCACGGGTGCATATCTTCGGAGAAAAAAATCTCTCCCATCCCATAGTTAACTTAGCGGACAGCTGACTCCGTGATTTACCTCCTTTACATAACCTAGGATGGGATGTGAGGGGTGCTTAGGTGAATGAAATCACCTTTTGCTATAATACATGGAGTAGGTTTGTTAGAGGATAACAAATTAAATCCTAACGGTTGTATGCCCTTGGGGAAAAATTTCTTTTACCTCCTAGCCACTTAGCGATCAACTATAAGTTGACTTTGCAATTTACCTCTCTTCACATTACTTGGAGATGGACTATGAGAGGCATCTGGAGTGAACGTAATCACCTTTTACTACAATGCATGCATGCATGACGACTCCATGGGCTGACGCAATTAGTTCATAACTATTAATAAGTCTGGGATCGATTCCTAATAGGTGCGGAATGTCCTGTTGATTGCCTTAACCACTCTTTACATGCGCTGTTGTTGCTCTGTGAAGCCCCATGATTTGCCTCCCTTCCAGACAGTGGGGAGCCACTCTGGAGGGGCCGCTAAAGTGACGGTTTCACCTTTTTCTACCAATGCACGCTTGCATCGCGCTCCCACGGGTTAGGGCAATTGGTACATAAGTGTTTGCTCCAATAGGTATTTAGATCAATTTCCAGCGGGTGTAAAATGACTCGTTGGATATCTGACCTCCTCTATACAAAGGATCCTTGTGCTAGGACAAAAATATCCCCTGTGATTTACCTGCCTATATCTTGCCATGGGGTGACGATACTAGGCCGCTTGGGGTGAGAGATATCACCTTTTTACTCCAATGCATGCATGCATAGTGCCCTACAGGTTGACGCAGTTGATATCTATATGGGTGTTTACTATAATAAATCTTGAGATCAATTTTCAATGGTGCGAAAATACCTCACTAAGTGCTTGACCTCTCCGTGTAAAAGGTCACTGCGATAGGACAAATGCCCCCAATCATTTACCCCTTTACAGAATGTATGGAGTCACCCTGGAAGAGCTACTACCATGCATACATGCATGGCTCTGGGTAAGCAGTAGAGGGGCATGTGAGGTAAGTGTTATCGTCTTTTTTTTTATCACATGCATGCATGACTCCTCTAGGGTGGTAAAAGATGGGACGAACTTGTTAAATAATGAAGATTCAAATTTTACCTATAACATATTACACTTGGGGATTTTGAAAAACTCGTGATGCTAGAGCATTCGTAAGGATCCATCTACGTTTCTCAATTTATGTCGTTGACTGGTGTGTTAGGACACTCCGGGAGCTGGAGGGGGTGATTAGCTCCAATTGATTTGTCTTGTTGATATGTTGTAATGGAAAACTCAAAGCAATGCTAACACTAGAATTTACTTGGTATCCATCTCCTTGAGATGACTAACCCAAATATCCACACAGTGCACATACTTCACTATGAAAAATAATCCTTTTTGAAAATAATCTAGAGGTGGAGAAATCTTGTACAAACTCACATACAAGAACACAATGAAAAAATAAGATATAAATACACACTATAATTGAGAACCTTGCTTTCTTGATCTCTTGTTGTTTGAAATGCCTCTTATAGACTTAAAAATGTAGCAGTACTCTCTCGGAGTCTTCCAAGAACTGGTGGTGAAGAGTGGAGAAGAAGAGTTGTTGATTTGAATCCTTCGAACGCCTTATATACCGTGGATTAGGGTTCCCGATTAGCCTTACTCCCAATTGATTACCATGTTAGATCTGAGCAAATCTAGCTGTCTAAATCTCATAACGGTTATTTTATTCTTCTCTCAATCGATTAGCTAATTGATTACACAACTTATATCGATCACCTGATCAATTAAGAAGCCCACTGTTTGTCGCAAGTTTCTTCTCCCAATCAATTACTTAATCGATTGGGAAACTCACTGTTCATCGCAAAGAAACTCTCTCAATCGATCACCTGATCGATTGACAGCTTCAATCGATCACCTAATCGATTTAGAAGTTATTATTTACTTATAAACTCTCCCAATCGATTACCCAATTGATTGGGGAAGATCTTGATCGATTACCCAATCAATCACGACACTTTCTGTATTGTGCTTTATCAACTAATTGATTATTTGATCGATTAACCTCCTAAATCTATTATCTAATCAAAAGCCTATTGGACTTATAACCACCAAGTGTCTGATCAACCTTTAACTAGATATTCCTCTTGCCTAACCTCAGTTAGGACTTTCCCTTGCTAATGTACGGTCCTCCCTGATTCACTTAGACATTCCTTTGCCAACGTGCGGTCTTCCTTGACTCTCTTGGCTTTCCTTTGCCTAACCGCAGCTAAGATTTCCTTTTACCAATGTGCGACCCTCCTTGATCCACTTAGACTTTGTTTTACCTAACCCTCAAGTTAGGACTTTACTTTGCCTAACCTCCAGTTAGGACTTTCCAGTCAAGTATTTGGTTAACCTTGATCTACTTAACTGTTTCTCACATATTAACTAAAATATATTGACCAAATATCAAAACTCAAATCTGAATCCACTCAAGCTTAGTCAATTGGTCAACCTTAACCCGAGGACGATTACACCAATAATCTCTCCCTTTTTAATGTTTGATAATATTTTTAAGTTAAGCTAACCAATTAGCCCAATTTCATCCCATGCTAAAGCATGAATGAGGATTTTTAACTTAAACCCTATATTTTTTTCCCTATTTGACACACATAAAAAACTTTTCACCTTAAGAGTCAATTTTGTCAAAGGAACTCAATGAAAATCTCATATCTTTCATTCTACCATATGCTCAACTTTGAGCATACATTCATCACAATGAAAATGTCTAATATTCCATTGTCTTCAATACTCAACCTAGAGCATTCATTACAATGAAGGTTCCCTATCTTCCATTGACTCTTCATCCATATATATAAAAAAATCATGTTTTTAAGGAAAACCTATTAGGGATCGGTGGCTGGCTAGAAGGGGGTTGGATAGCTTGTTACCCCAAATTGCTTTTTTATAATTCGTTAGGACAATAAAATACAAAGAATACAAATACGAATACAAAAACTAAAGACAAGAAATGAAATGCAAACAACTATACATCGATTTACATGGTTCGAAGATAACTAGCTCTTACTCCACGATTATCCGTAAGGTAAACGATCTCTATCCGTCGGTGAATTAGCTCCCAACAAACTCTAGCTACCTCAAGTCTCCTTGTGAATGGAGAAACCTCACTATAACACCAACCAAGACCTCTTGAATTACAAAGAGAATTTGAGAACTTGTTGACTACTAATTAGGGTTAACCACCACTAATTTCGTCAAATCTAACCAAGCTCCAAAGCCTTGGTTATATAAGCCATGGGTTGGAAAACCCCCGCCCACCAGCCGACCAGTAAGTGTACCAGTCGACTACCCTTTGTTGAAATTCGACCATTACACCTCAACGGCTCGATGCCAGTCGACTTATGACTTTACCAGTCAACTACTCCACATTGGCCAAGCGAACAGAAGCATTCTGTTCACTCCCAGTCGATTGTACAGTCAACTGAACTAGTCAACTAGCAAAGTCACCAGTTGACTGATAAACCATAAACCTAGGATTTTACCCCGAGTATAATTTCTCAGCACTCGGACTCTCATGACTCACTTGACTTATCCTCATAGTCTTGACCTCTTACCTTCAAGCTTACTTTTTTTGGCTCTCGTCCCTCGAATGCATAATGCATTCAAGCTCGCGGCTTGTCCCAATGTCATCCTTTGTGTATGCCTCGAAGTGTGCTTCCCTCGGCTTATCCTTGTTGCCTTATCCACAGTCCATCAGATGCTCCATCCTTCACCGGATCCGAAACAATCAAGCTAAGTCATATGTGAATCATACAAACCTACACAACTCAAATACATATATCAAATACAAGGGTAAACCTAACTTAAACCCTTTGCCCAAACATCAAAACACATGGTCACACCAGACCCTCAAGATTGGTTTCAATGATCTCTCCTTTTTTTATGTTTGACAATACGTTTAAGTTAAGGAAAATATAATAATAATCAATCATGCTAATGAAACATGCAACATGTATTGGAACATATCACAAGGCTCCTCGTACACCTAAGCTTCCCATTGAGTTAGGAATTTTTCACCACAAAGTTATTTAAGGTTTGCCACTTAGACCTTACTTCTCCCTCTTTGCCTGATATCAAAAAGCTTCCAACAATATCCCAATTGTCGAAACTTGATCATCCAAATTGACTATAAACTCATGTATTTATCTCCCAAAGATCTCATACACCTATACGAGTGGTCCTGAACAAACCCAATGCTGAAAAATAATTTCAGATTTATATCAGTCGACTACCTTAGATCTCAGTTGACTGCCCTTATCAAAATAACCTCACATAACCATTCTGTATTTGATAAACACTATTACTAGTCGACTAGTATCTTCATCAATCGACTGACATCCTATTTTCGACCCAAATAGTATTTCTGACCCAACTTTAGAAATGTATTAAAAATTCTATAGACATCCAAAAATCTCTAAATTTTATGGTAAGGTCTATTTTACTCATGATACTTGGGAAAAATATATTTTAAAATGTATATACTTCGAATCCCAAGATTGACACAAAATCTAAAACTATCTAAATGGTTCGATTGAACTTTGACCTAAAGTTCTAGTTTTGGCTTTCTCTTGATGTGTCTACATATACTAAACCATAATGCATCCCTAGCATTAGTTTATATGGAATTTATACTTCTAAAACCAATTTTCATGCACTATGAATCCAATTCATATTTTTTTATGCATGAAACTAAACCCGATTATGCTAATTCCTTGAATTTGAGACTCAAGTTCATCTCTAAACCACTTTGGCACATTCCATGACTCATCTAGAATCCCAAGTAATATCCACTTGAGATCCATTGGCTATGAGTCCTAAATTGACTCTTTGAACTTCCCCTAGAGCTCTTAACCTTAGCCATCTTCTTAGATGCTTTCTCCATTATGGCTAAACCACAATGGTGCACCTTGGACACCTCATCCTAGCCATAATCATATGCAACCCTAACATATTTCTTCTCATTTACCTTGGATGGCTCTCCCTTTCCCTTGGTTACTCTTCTCTTGCAATTATCATATGTCACCCTAGCATATGATCTTTTCTTGGCCTTGGAGGAATTAGATCGGTATCCCAAATTTGATCTATCATTGTTAAATTTTTAGCTACCCAACACCATACTTAACCTCTTAGATCTAACATTGAATCTTTCTAGGATTTTCTTCAAATTATCAAGTTTTACCTTCAAAGCTTGATTCTCCTTTTCTAGATTCCTAACCCTAGAATTGACTTGTCCACCATGGACATTCCTAGACCTACCCATCTTTCTAGGCATGCATCTCCCCTTCTTAGGATTTTTGCCTAGGTTCTCCATTACCTTCTTCTCCTTAGGTAATGAGAATCTAATTTATCTAAGTTTATCATGCATAGGTACCTTAGGATTAATTCTAAAATTTACTCTACTTCTATCATGATACTTAAAGCCAAAATTCTTTATTGCTATATGATGATAATCATTATCCATCCTAGCATGCATGGAAAAATAAAAATTTAAATTATAATTCAAATTAGGGTATACCTCCCTTACCCTTGAAGCTCTTCCTCGACATGACCTTTTCTTCTCTCATTTCTTCAAATACGCTAGTTTCTTGATTTCCCTCTTCTTAGGGCATTTGGTGTGGTAGTGTCCTTTCTCCCCACATGTGAAGCACACAATGCGCATTCTCCACCTTTTGGTTTCTTCATTCCTACAACCCACATTAACATCTAAAACAACTTGAATGAATTTAGGATTTACCCTTTTCTTACCCATTGGACACATACTCTTGTGGTGTCCCTTCTCATTACAACTAAAGCATACAATGTGGTCCTTTGACCTGATTTTGGTGGAGATGCTTGGAAGGTTAACTTCCAAGACTTCTTCTTCACTTGTCTTGGATTCTTCTTCAACCCTTGAAGATGTGGATGATACCTCCTCATCTTCCTTCTTCTTTAAAGTTGAACATATGCCACCTTTGGGTTGCTCCTCCTCCACTTGAACCACTTCGTCCCTTTCTTTGGGCTTTTCTTCTTTGTGTGTAGGCTTAGGTTCTTCGCTTAGAACCATATTTACCTTGCTCCATAAATCATGGGCGTTCTCATACTCACCTACATCACTCATCACATAATTAGATAAAATATTGATTAAAATTGATATTACCTTTGATTGTAAGGTTTGCTCTTCTGTCCAGTAATGTGGTCAGAGTCTCTTCCCTTTCTTGTCTTTTGGGACTTTGAATGACTCCTCGACAACCACCATAGTGTCCTAATCAGTCTCAAAGAAGTTTATCTTCATCATTCAAAATGTGATGTCCTATAGACTTCCTCCTTCATACTTTGATGATTCAATCAAGTCGGTCATCCGTGAAAGTTGCTCTTCCTGGCAGTTAGTTCGGTGAAGTGTGACCTTGCTCTAATACCACTTATTGGGGATAGATGGTTGACTCGTAAAGGGGTTGAATAGATCATTACCCCAAATAGCTTTCCTACGTATTCGTTAGCATAGTGAATTACAAAGAATATAAATATGAATATAAAAGCTAAAGACAAGAAAAGAAATGCAAACCACTACACGTCAATTTACGTGGTTTAGAGATAATTTGCTCCTACTCCACTACTACCTGAAAGGTGAATGATCCTTATCTGTTGGTGGATTAGCCCTCGGCAAACTCCATCTACCTCAAGTCTCCTTGTGGGTGAAGAAACCTCACCACAACACCATTCAAGACCTTTTGGATTACAAAGAGCACTTGAGAACTTGTTGACTACTAATTATGGTTAACCACCACTAATTTCATCAAATCTAACCAAGCTCTAAAGCCTTGGTTATATAGGTCATAAGTTGGAAAACCCCGCCTACTAGTCGATTGGTAAGTATACTAGTAGACTACCTTCTGTGGAAATTCGACCGTTACATCCCAACAACTCAATACCAGTTGACTGGTGACTTTACTAGTCGACTGCTCAACATTGGCCAAGTGAATAGAAGTATTCTGTTCACTTCCAATCGACTTGTAAAGTTGTCAATCGACAAATAAATCCTAAACCTAGGATTTTACCTCGAGTATAATCTCTCAACAATCGGACCCTCACGACTCACTTAACTTTTCCTTGTAACCTTGACCTCTTTCCCTCAAGTCTACTTCCTTTGGCTCTCGTCTCTTGAATGCATTCAAGTCCACTGCTTGTCCCAATGTCATCCTTCGCATATGCCTCAAAGTGTGATTCCCTTGGATTGTCCTTGCTGTCTTATCTATAGTCTCTCGGATGCTCCATCCTTCACTGGACCCAAAGCCATAAAGCTAAGTTATATATGTGTATCCTACAAATATGCACAACTTAAATACACATATCAAATACAAGGGTAAACCTAACTTAAACTCTTTACCCAAATATCAAAACACATGGTCACACTGGATCCTCAAGATTGCTTCTAACAAGACCTCTCCCTCAAAACATGTACTAACTCTTATCATTGCACCAACAATGACTTGGAGTTCCTAAAGTATTAGTAAACCCAAAATTGAAGTTTTAATGTTCAAAATTTAACTTTGAAACTAAACCTCCTCCTAAACTCTAAATTAGTCTCTTTTAACCATTCCTTTCTTATTTTCATCGAAAATATTACCCTAATATACTTATACAAGTATTTCAGAGGATTAGGGATGGTTAACTTGACTAAATGTGGCTTTAATGGACTAAAATCATACCACTTAAACAAAAAAACAACCTTCCTAATCTATTGGTTTCAGCTACCAATCGATTTTGTCATGTCTTAATCGATTGAAGTTGGGCTTTAATCGATTAAGTTACTCTTAATCTCACCTGATTGATTTGAGGGGTTCTGCTCGTAAAAATCCATCAGCAATCGATCACCCGATCAATTAAATCAAGTCCCTATCAATCACTTGATCGATTGGGATTTCTAATTTTCTAAAATAAATTTTAGATCGAAGTTTAAAAATTCCTATATAATTCTACAATTTTCCAAAATTTATGAAATTTTATGTAGATATTATTTATATCATATACTATCAAGGAAAATAGTTTTCTATAAAAATAACTCTCATTATCGAAGATTGATACACAATTAAAAGCCATTAAAAAAAAACTTCAATGTTTCACTCTACTTTGTATCTAACTAATCAATGGTGATTACTATCAAAAGATAGACTTTACGAAGGTTTTCTAAAATAATTTTGAAATGATTTTCAAAATTAAATTTCCAACCATGATATTTGGGCTAAATGCACATGACTTATAAACTTACTTTCCCTATGATTGGACTTCACATAATTTTATATTTTAATGATACTATAACTCCAAAAAGATACACTAAAATAATATTTTGAGTTTTGTTCATCTTCCTAACATCTCATTTATATCTAATGTGTCTCAACGCACAAACAAGCCAACCTTATAATTTTTGTGAGATGTAACAAAAATTTTCCCTAAACTAAGGGATCATACATTTCTAAGTAAACATTTAAACTTTGATTAGCTAACTTAGGATGTCAATTTATGTCATTATCTTTAATTTTAAAATATTAAAATAATGCATAAAAATGATCATGACATACATCTAATGTATATTTTTCAAAAGAGAAACATCATGGCTAAATAATGTATGTATAACATGGCATGCGATATTTTTCATAACAATATGAATGCAAAAACAATGATGTCATGATATGTGATAGGGCATGCAAAATATAGTAATTTTAGCATAAATAAAAATACCTAAATTAACTATCTAAATATCACTAACTAATCGCTAAATCTAGAAATAAACCTAATTTTGCCTTTTTCTCCCTAGAAAATGTCAAAATCTCAACTTGACAATTTTTAGATTCTATCCTATTTGTGCCAATTTGAATAAGCCCATATTTTAAATTTTTGGCACATTTTACTCTTTTAAGAGTAAAAATTAACTTTTTATTTTCAAGGTATATAATACTTTGAAATACCCTAAAGTGTCAACTTCACCAAGATTGGATTAACTACCCTTCCAATTATAGCTGACATACTCTAAACCCATCTAGGGTATAAAGAGCACATTCTTAGGAACACAAAATCTATTGGTGCTTTTTGGGTATTATAGGTATTTATTAGGGATAACTTCCCTTGATACCTTCCTAATGACCTTTCTAGACTTCATAGAAGTCTTAGTCATCTCTAGGTCAACTCTAGGAATAACCTTCCTTGTGACTTTCTTAATGACTTTTTTAGTCTTCTTAAAAGCTTAGTCATACTAGTCATCTCAAGGTTACCTCTTGGGATAACTTCCCTTTTTTCCTTAACTCGACTCTTAGACTTAAGGTTAGTTCCATAACTATATGGAACTCTATGATAAGATGACACATTCTCTTTGACTTTTGGTTTGTATCTCAAACCTTTCTTACCATTGAATGAATTTTACCGATCTACCCTTCGATCTTGTTCATTTGACCCCTTAAAGATATTTTTTATTCTTTTAAGAGTCTTTTCCAATCTATAAAGTCTTGACCTCAAGACTTGATTTTCTATTCTTGAATTTTTACATTTGGATTTTTCTTGATTTCCTTGAGCATTTTTCTTTTTAGGCATATATCTAAAAATCTTAGATTTCTTGCCTAGACCATTTTCTACCTTCCTATCCTTTGGTAAGGTGGTTCTAACATGAAATGACTTATAATTTTACTTAAATTTTTATACTTTCTATTTTCATGATAAATAATATTAAAATAATAAAGATGGGATCTAGCATGCTTTTATCATTATTTAAATAAATATCATTAACTAATAGTACCTTAACTTTGTTCTTTGAAGTTTCCCCTTGAATTGAGCTTCCTCCTTTCTTCTTGGTTGGATTTCTTCCCTTTGAACATTAGTTTCGATAATACCCTCTTTGATTATAAGAAAAACACAATGTGCTCCTTCCCTTTTTGTATTATGGGCCTGACCTCTTTTGGCTTCTCCTTCAACTTGAGAGTCGCTTGAGCCTTCTTCTTCATCAATTTAGGATACTTACTCTTGTAGTACTCTTTTTTCCTACACTCAAAGTATATAATGTGATTTTTATTTTTGCAACTTGAAATTGATATACCTTGACAATTTGTGCTTTGTTGACTTATGGAGGCACCACCTCTTCTTTCTCATTGACCTCGATGATGAGGCTTCGTGTTCTTCTAATGTCAATGATCTCTCTCCCTCAATTTTTGAGGTGGATGCTTCTTCAATTCCTTTCTCAAATGTTCAGCATCTCTCAGCCTCTGAATCCTCTTGTATTTAGAACAAAAAGTTTCCCTCTTTGCCTTTCTCCTTAAATTCCATTGAGAGTGGAGTTTCATGGAGTTTGGCCAAATTTCTCCATAATTCGTTTGCAGTCTTGTAATCGCCTATTTTGCACAAAATATTGTTAGGAAATAAAATAACTAAAATTTTGATTACCTTATCGCTTGCCTCAGATATTCTTAATGTAGGACCGTTGGGCCGGCTAGAAGGGAGGGTTGAATAGCCCTGCAGAAATCAAAACACAAACCAACCCTTCTCGAACTCTTAAACTGACACTTGTAAAATAATCAAAGCAATAAACTAAGATCAGAACAGAAAACGAGGCACCAGGTTTTGACTCGGTTACAACCGGGGAGGTTGTTAATCCAAGAAAGATGATCGCACTAGAATTTCTCCTTCAGGCGGAGAAGCCTCTTACAAAGTTGAAGTGCACAACAGAAGCTAACTACAGGAAGCGTACAAGTGTTTGAAAGAAATGCGTGAGTTCTGAATTGATTAAAAGCTTCTGGACCAAGGCTATATTTATAGCCTTGGTCGGGGCGCCTGGAAGGGTTCCGGGCGCCCTGGGGGGATAAAACTTTATCCCCCAATGTTCAGATCACGTAAATTGTGATCCTGGTCAAAATTAGGGTCCGGGCGCCCGGAAGGGTTCCGGGCGCCCCAGACTATTCTGGGCGCCCCGGAGCCCAAAGTCAACAGCGTTGACTTTTTTGTCCGGGACCTCTTCTCTGGTTCAGTCCCTCCTCGGTCCGGTTCTTCTCCTCCGGATCCGCTCGCTTGGGTGATCTCTGCCATCCGGAAAAGGGCTCACCCGAACCCAACTTCCGGTCTTCTCGAGCGAGCTTCCCTCCGGCTTCTCGTCCCTCGGAATCGCTGCGTGTTTCCTTCTCGTCTGCCGGCGTACTCATCCGCAGTCTTCGTCCCTCGGACGCACCGCGTGCCGTCCTTCTCGCTAGCTGCGTCTCTTGCTCCCCGAGCAATCTTCCGCTCCAGCTTTCGTCCCTCGGAACCACCGCACGCTTCCTTCTCGTCCGCCGGTGTACTCTTCCGCAGCACCTCGTCCCTCAGACTGCTGTCCTTCTCGCTAGCTGCGTCTTCCGCTCGACTACCTGTGTTCCTAAGCTCCTGCACACTTAGACACAAGGTTAAAACAAACAGGACCTACCTTAACTTGTTGATCACACCAAAACAACCTTGGGGTTCCAACACTTAATTGCTCCTTGGTCCATTTTCTTTTCTTGAGAAGCTTCCCTTTGCTATTCATCGAAGCTTGTAATTCCTCCATTAGAGAAAATCATTGCTTTATTTCCATCATAAAGAAATTTTCATCCCTTGATTTTCAAAGGTTGAAGCTACCGATTCTGAATGGTGGAGGTGTTTGTATATCATATCCAAATCCATCTTGGCACTCCATTTTAGAACTTGTACTCTTTGAAAATAAGTCTTCAACTTGTTGAAATTAGGGCTTCAAGCTTCAATCTCTTCTTCTTCCTCTAGCTCATTGCTCTCTTGGTGATTAGTCTAAAGAAGAGTGATCTCGCTCTGATACCACTTGTTATGACAATACGGGAGCTAGAGGGGGGGATTAGCTCTAATCGCTTCATCTTGTTGATATGTTACAATGGAAAACTCAAAGAAATGCTAACACTAGGATTTACTTGGTATCCATCTATAGGAGATCGGTGGCTGGCTAGAAGGAGGGTTGAATAGCTAGGTCACCCCCAATTTGATTTCTTCTCTACCAGGTTAGTTTGCACAAGTGAAAATGAAACTAAAACAATGAAAGCAATAAGTAAAGAACACAAACGCTAACACGATTCCTTTACGTGGTTCGGAGATTGCTTGCTCCTACTCCACGGCTTGTTCTTGAGGTGGGCGAACCCTTAATCCTTCGGTGGATTAGTCCCCGGCAATCTCCAGCTAGAGCTTTCTCCTTCTCGGTGGAGCAAACCTCTCACAATGGTCTCTTCCTCTTTAAAAGATGAAACTTAGGTTTGGAGAGGAAGAGAAGACTTGGAAGCTTTAGGCAAGAACTTAGGAGTTATTCAACAAGCATGAATAACTTCCTTCATGCCCCAAAGGTACCTATAAATAAGATGAGAGAGTTGATCATCATATCAATTCAACCTGACATCAGTCGACTGGTCCATGCACCAATCGACTGATGTAGCTGTTAGACACAGCCAACGGCTTTCTGCAGAACTCATTTTCTGCCAACGATCATATACCAGTTGACTGATCTCCATAGCCGATGAGCATAAAACCTTTCTGTGCTCTTCATGAATTTGGACCAGTCGACTGGTCCAGAGTACCAGTTGACTGGTACCTTACATTCACTCACACTCATCCTTTCCGGAGTCGCCCTTGAAGCCCTCTTCCTCGGCCTTCATCCCTCAGATGTACCCGAGCCTGTGGCTCATTTCCATGCACCCTTCGCGTTGCCTTAAAGTTCACTTCCCTCAGCTTTATTCCATTGCTCTTCGTCTGGCGGTCCCTTGGATATCTTCCACCATCCTTCACCGACTCAAGGATCTGAGCCCTAAGATGAGCTTCCCAAACTTGGCCGCACCAAGTTCCTCATGTGTTTCATCAAGTCCTACAAGACTCAAATACATATCAAACACATATGAAAGTCTAACTTAAACTTTTTGACATACACATCAAAATCATGATCATACCGATCAAACCTAGGTCGATTACACCAACACCACCTCCTTGAGATGACTAACCCAAGGATTCACACAATGCACACACTCCACTATGAAAACACTTATTCTTAAAAATAATTCGGAGATAGAGAAACCTTATACAAGCTCACATATAAAAATACAATGGAAATAAGATGTAAATACACAATACAATTGAGAACCTTACTTTCTTGATCTCTTGTTTCTTGAAATACCTTTTGTAGACTCAAAAATATAGTAGCACTTCTCTCAGAGTCTTCCAAGAACTGGTGGTGAGCGGAGAAGAAGAGTTGTTGATTTGAATCCTTCGAACGCCTTATATCCTACAGATTAGGGTTCCCAATGATTGACCTTACTCCTAATCAATTACTACGTCAGATCTGAGCAAATCCAGTTATCCAAACCTCACAATGACTCTTTTCTTCTTCTCTCAATCGATTAGCCAATCAATTGCTTGGCTTCAATCGATCAGTTGATCGATTAAGAAGCTCACTGTTTATCGCGAGTTTCTCCTCCCACCTAATCGATTGGGAAACTCAGATTTCATCATGAAGAAACTCTCTCAATCAATCACCTGATCGATTGACAACTTTAATCGATCACTTAATCAATTCAGAAACTTACTGTTCACTTACAAACTCTCTCAATTGATTACCTAGTCCATTAGGAAAGATCTTGATCGATTACCCAATCGATCAAGACACTTTGTGTACTATGCTTCATTAACTAATCGATTACCTAATCGATTTACCCTCCCCCTCTAATCTATTACCTAATCGATTGGTAAATAGAAAAATGTGTAGACCTCTAAAGGAGCTTCATTTTCCATCTGAGATCACCTTATTTCAATATTAGAGTCAAAAGTTATGACCTTCGAAAATTTGCTACGTCAGAACTTCCTCGTTTCATGCCAACTCCCTATTGGACTTACGACCTCCAAGTGTCCGATCAACCTTTGACCCACTTGGACTTTCTCTTTGCCAACTTCTCATTGGACTTCCGATCACTAAGTGTGGTACTCCTTGATCCACTTGGATATTCCTCTTGCCTAACCTCAATTAGGATTTTTCCTTGCCAATGTGTGATCCTCCCTAACCCACTTAAACTTTCTTTTACCAATGTGTGATCCTCCTTGACTCACTTGGACTTTCCTTTTCCTAACTATAGTTAGGACTTTTCTTTCCTAACGTGCAGTCCTCCTTGATCCACTTGGACTTTACTTTGCCTAACCCTTGAGTTAGGACTTTACTTTGCCTAACCTTGAGTTAAGACTTTCCCAATCAAGTATCCGATTAACCTTGACCTACTTGACTGCTTCTCACATATTTACCAAAACATATTGTCCAAACATCGAAACTCAAATCTGAATCCACTTTAGCTTAGTTAACTGGTCAACCTTGACCCGAGAATGATTGCACCAATAATCTCCCAATACGGTGGAAAACTTCTGTATAGTTGGGTTGGTCACCTCTAAAATTAATCAGATAATAAGAACTGAATATCTAGATTACTAATAAAAAAACATGCATTAATGGATAAAATTTTTTATATCCCTGCATAAATATCTTCAAAACATTGAAAAATGTTTTATATCCATGCATAAGAATCTTGCAAACATTGAATTCCAAAATATCGTGGACGGTCAAGCCACCAATCAACAAACTCACTTACATGCACACTCTTTGAAAATCATCGATAAAGGAAATGAAAAGACCTTAGACACTCAAATAGAGGGTTAGACTAAACAGGGAATGAATCCTAGGTCACTCTAATCCTCAAATTAGGGTTTCTTTGAGATGGTATATTGAAGAATGAAGATGGAGAAGAAAGTTAAAACCTGGTGGAGTTGAAGAGAATTTAGAATCTCCTCTCATTACCTTTGAGAGGGGTTATATAGTTGTCAAGAGAGCACCTCCACACCACCCCAAATATCATTATTGTAAGAGTTGGTGAGGAGACTGGATTTGACAGCCATTGATTGCTTCCCTACTCATCCAGTGCCACATGCTAGTAAAGAGTATCTAAGAGATCAGATATGATAACCTAGCAATTGTTCCTCCATTCTTAGAATGTCATGTCCTGAAATATTCATAGTCAATGTCAATGAGCTTATGTAGGGCAGGAGTCCATCTTGAAGGTGAAAAAAGGTGATGTTGGTATGGAATAACCTTGAGAACAAACAGAGTCAATTGCTGAGCTTGAGATTGAGAGATGGTACAAGGGCCTAAGACTGAGCAAGAAGGTAAGTCAGTCATTGAGACTAAGACTGAGAGAGAAGGTATGTCAGTTGTTGAGATTGAGACTGAGACTGTGACTTAGAAAGAATTCAGGGGCTTGAGACTAAACTAGAAGATGAGGCAGTCGCTGAGATTGAGACTGAGAGAGAAGGTGATTTAGTTGCTGACACAGAGACTAAGACTGAAAGAGGGTGCAAGGGCCCGACACTAAGCTAGAAGGTGAGTCGAGATTCATCTCGAGATAGGGTCCATGGTAACTGGCTTGCTCTTGGTTAGCCTTGCCTCTTCAGAATAAGTGTATTGGGCTCATTAGACTTAGCTTGAGTTCCTTCTATGATGAGCTTTGACCCTCCATAAGTAACCTCTTCTGCATCTTGATTTTGACTAACAATTTAGCAAGAGTTTCTATCCTATGTGACACAGTGTAGGCCCGCATTAGGCTAGCTACAGGGGGTAAATAACCTACAAATTAAATTTAAAACTATCTCTTGCTATTTGAACTCGGTAAAGATGAGCAAACGTTAGTTGAACAAATAAAAACATAAACTAAATAAAGATATGACAAAGAACTTTACTTGATTACAACAAGAGAGTTTGTTAATCCAAGGTAAATAAGAGCTCACTAAACTTCACATTCGGTGAAGGTGGAGTAGCCTCTTATAGACATTTAACAGTGCAAATTTATAAAGCAGAGTAAAGAAATGAAAGTACAAAGTTGTTAATGAGTGTTGTATTGAACTTCATAGATCAAAACTCTATTTATAACCCATTGGTTGAAACTGGCCATTTGCCGACGTGGCGCATTTTGGGCGCCTGGACCTAATCAGTGCCTGAACATTGTTGTTTTGATCCACTTTGTAACGGTTCTTCGTCAATGAAGTTATTGCTTTTCAGGTGACTAAACCCAGTCCGAGTGTTTGAAACCTTGCTGATGTGGACTCCAGTCTGATCCTCGCTGCAATGGCTCCAGTACTGCTCCAGGCGCCTGGACACAGCCAACTTAGTGTTGACTTGTCCGATCACTTGGGTGATCCTCTGGCCGTTTAGAGTTGAGCTTATCCTAACCCAACTTCAGCCTTCTCATCTAGTAGTCTTCCTCTCTGATTTCTCATCCCTCGAAAGTGACGCACGAGTCCTTCTCGTCTACCACTATACTCTTCCATAGCATCTTATCCTTCGGATGTACCTGTTGGTACCCCAAGGTAATTTTGATGTGATCAAATAAGTTAAGTTAGGTCCTGTTGTATTTAACCCTGTGTCTAAATGTGCAAGAACTTAGGAGCATAGGAAGTTAAGCGAAAGACGCAGCTAGCAAGAAGGACGGCACAAGAGAGAGACGACGAGTTTGGTGCGTTTAAGGGACGAGGTGCTGCGGAAGAGTACACTAGAGGATGAGAAGGGAGTATGCAGTGTTTATGAGGGACGAGAAGCCAGGAGCGGAAGATTGCTCGAGGAGCAAAAGGCGTAGCTAGCGAGAAGGTCAGCACGGGAGAGAGCCGACGTGCTCGGTGCGTCCGAGGGACGAAAAGCTGTAGAAGAGTACGCTGATGGGCGAGAAGGAAGCACGTGACGATTCTTAGGGATGAGAAGCCGGAGTGGAAGATTGCTCAACGAGAAGGCCGGAAGTTGGGTTCGGGTGAGCCCTATTCCGGATGGCCGAAATCACCCAAGCAAGCGGAGTCGGAGCGGAAGACCAGGACCAAGGCGAGCGGAACCAAAGAAGGAGACCCAGACCAAAAGTCAGCAAAAGGCTGACTTCTGATGCCCAGGGCGCCCCGACCAGGTCGGGGCGCCCGGACTAGTCCGGGGTGTTAAGACCCTTGGCAGACAGCTAGAGGGGGGGTGAATAGTCCCTGCACAAATTAAGCAAAACAAATACCTTTCTCGGACTTAAAACTTAGAATAAAACACTTGCATAGACAAAATAAGAAATAAACTAAAAAGACGAAGACACAGAGAACTTTACTTGGTTACAATCGGTGAGATTCCAAGGAATAAAGTTGCACTAATTTATCCTTCAAGCAGAGAAGCCTCTTTACAGCAATGAAGCACAGAAAGATGAAGCAAAAACAGACAAAGAAGTGTGTACAAGTGTTGCTTGAATAATTCTTGTTCTCCTTTAGCTTTGGGAGCAGGGTTGTTTATAAAGCCCTGCTCGGGTCACCTGGAATGATTCCAGGCGCCTGGAGGGGGATAACATTTTATCCCCTTCGTAACGGATCACGGTCAAATGCGATCAGGATAAAATCTGATTCCGGGCGCCCGGAAGGATTCCGAGCGCCCGAAGTCTGGGCGTCCGAACCGAGTTCACCCGGGTACTCTTCCGCAGCACCTCGTCCCTCGGACACACCGAGCCTGTCGGCTCTCTCCCGTGCGGTTCTTCTCACTAGCTGCGTCTTTTGCTCGACATTCTGTGCTCCTAACTTTCTGCATACTTAGACATAGTGTTAAACACAACAGGACCTAACTTAACTTATTTGATCACATCAAAATAACCTTGGGGTACCAACAATCTCCCCCTTTTTGATGTGAGCAACTTAAGTTAAGTTAGGGTAAACCGACATAAAGTAAAAGAAATAAATTTTGTAAAAAGTACAAAAAATTAGAAAAGGCTACACTAGCTCCCCCTAGACTTAATTTTCCCTTCTCCCCCTTTGATCACATAAAAAAATGGGGTACAAAAAAAATCTAAGGGTACATTTTAAAAAACATCTATTTTTATAAAACTCTGATTTTCAAATAATTTTGTAAAACCTATCAAGTTTTTTAAAAACTTTGAAAATTTTTAAAAATTATTTTGATATCACTTAGAAAAATTTACAATAATTTTAGAAACTTTAAGTTTTGTAAGAAAAAATTTCTAAGTAAAAAAAATTCTAAAAAAATGTTTGAATAACTATTTTAAAGCATTAATTATAATTAAATTCTTTGTCAGTTAGTCAATTAAATAATTTATTTCATTAATTGGCTTCCAAGTTGTGGCAAGGCACTAGACCTTCTTGGTTATTAGAGCAACAATCACTTTCTAGACAAATCCTCTTAAGGAAATCAAACATTTAATCTACTCTCTGAAAACCCTAAGTCCATTTAAAATTTTAATTTATACAAGTTTTTGGAACCCAATATAGGTGTCTTCCTACATGATTAATCAGAAATTTTGGGGGCACATAACTTTTGGGAATTTTTTTAATTTGACCCCTGTGAAATCTAAGATACCAGCTTAGTCTTTTAAAATTTTGAGTTTGAATAGTTAAACATGTATGATTTTTCAAGTTTTCTACTTGTGTCTTCAATTTATCATTTTCCAATTTTAATTTTTCAAAATCTTCTAATAAATAAGATTTGGCTAGAATCAACTTTAATTCTTTATTTTTTTCCTAATTTGCAACAGTATTTAGATAATAATTTAATAAATTTAAATAACTTATCAGAATGAAGAGATTGTATCTGACTTATATTGTCGATATCGTTATCTGTAGCTCCCCCTGAACTACTGTTTTCTTCCGATGTCGCTCCCCCTTCATTGATGCTCTCGATGCTTATTTTGGACAAGCTTGCTTCGTTTTCATTGTCTTGATGACTTGCCATTAATGCAAGTCAAGAGGAAGCCTCAATCTTTGATTCGGACAACGTTTCATCCATGTCACCTTCAGGTTTTTATGCTTGTTCATTTGGATGAGCTTCTTGTTCTCACCCTTGTCCCTGTTCTTCAATTTAGGGCAGTTGTCTTTAACGTGTCCTTCTTCATTACAATGGTAGCATCTGATTGTTCTTTTCTTTCTACCCTACAAATGGTTAGTTTTTCTAGATTTAAATAATTTTTTAAATTATCTTACCATCATTACCTTTTCGTCGTTGTCGAGAGAAGATTCTGAATCTTGTTCGTCCATCTTAACCTTAAGGGCAATATTGTACTTTGGCTCCTTCTTCGAATCTGCACATCTTGTTTTATGGACTTCAAATGTTGACAACATTTCTTCTAAGGTGACAACTTCTAAATCTTTAGAAATATAGTAAGCATCTACTAATGATGCCCACTCAGTAGATCTAGGAAATGTATTTAGCGCGTACCTTAGCGAATCTTGGTTGTTTACCTTTTCTCCAAGATCCGTGAGTCCGGTGATTAGTTCCTTCATTCTTGAGTGAAGATGTGCAACAGTTTCTTCTGCTTCCAGTTTTATGTTGCTTAACTGATTCCTTCGCAGATCCTGTCTCGCGAGCTTGGCTTCGGACATCCTTTCGTGTACCTCAAGGAACTTCTCCCAAAGCTCCTTTGCTGAGTCGTAGACGTCGATCCGGTTAACTTCTTGTGGCGGTAGGATGCTCAGCAGATGGAACTCTGCTTTACAGTTTGCCATGAAGTCGACTTACTCCTTCTACGTCCGCTGGTATTCTTCCTTGCCTTCGGCTGCTACAAAACTGAATTTCATTATTAAAAGTAATTCAAAGTTGGTTTTAAAGAATACCTCCATTATCTTTTTCCATCTCGCGAACTCACCCTCAAACTTTGGTGGGCAAATGCTCAGTCCGGCCATCTCATGTGCTTCATTCGGCAATTAGTCCTCTTGAAGCGTCATTCACTGATACCACTTGTTAGGACCTTTGGCGGTCGGCTAGAGGGGGGTGAATATCCCCTACACAAATTAAGCAAAACAAATATCTTTCTTGGACTTATAACTTGGAATAAAATGCTTGCATAGACAAAATAAGAAATAAACTGAAAAGATAGAGACATAGAGAACTTTACTTGGTTAAAACCGGGGAGGTTGTTAATCCAAGGAATAAAGTTGCACTAATTTCTCTTTCAGGTGAAGAAGCCTCTTTAAAGCAATGAAGAACAGAAAGATGAAACTAAAACAGACAAAGAAGCATGTACAAGTGTTGCTTGAATAATTCATGTTATCTTTTAGTTTTGGGAGCAGGGTTGCTTATATAGCCCTGCTCGGGGCGCTTGGAAGGGTTCCAAGCGCCTGGAGGGGGATAAAATTTTATTCCCTTTGTAACGGATCACGATCAAGCATGATCCAAATAAAATCCTATTATGGGGATCCCGGATTAAGAAAGTCAACTAAGTTGACTTTTTTCAATCCAGGCCTTCCGCTTCGGTTTCGCTCACCTCGGTCAGTGTCTTCCGCTCTAGTTCCTCTTGCTTGGGTGATCTCAGCCATCCGGAATAGGGCTCACCCAAATCCAACTTAAGGCCTTCTCGTGCAAGCTTCCGCTCCTGGCTTCTCGTCCCTCAGAAACACAGCGTTCTTCCTTCTCATCCGCCCGCGTACTCTTCCGCAGCAACTCGCCCCTCAGACGCACCGAGCCTATCAGCTCTCTCCCGTGCGGTCCTTCTTGCTAGCTACGTCTTTCTCTTGACATCCTGTGCTCCTAACTTCCTGCACACTTAGATACAGGGTTAAATACAATAGAACCTAACCTAACTTGTTTGATCACATCAAACAACCTTGGGGTATCAACACGGGGTGCCCGGACCAGTCCGACATGCCCGGAGCAGGTCGGGGCACCCGGAGCAGGTCAGGGTGCCCGGAGCAGGTCGGGGCGCCTAGACTAGTCCGAGGCACCCAGAACCATTCCGAGCGCCCATAACCTGAATTTCATCCATATCAACGTGGTCTTTGACCGTTGCATTATAGATAGATTTCTATCCCATTCCAGGTGTCTGGAATGCCTCTAGGCGCCCCGAGCAGGGTTATATAAGCATCCCTACTCCCAAAAGCTAAGAAGAACAAGAAATACTCAAGCAACACTTATAGACGCTTTCATTTCTATTTAGCTTTATCTTTTCTGTGCTTTCATTGCTGTAAAGAGGCTTCTTCACCTGAAGTAGAAATTAATGCGACTTCACTGGCTTGGATTAACAACCTCCCCGGTTGTAATCAAGTAAACCCATGTGTCTCTATCTTTTCATTCTTTTTGTATTTCTTATATGCAAGTGTTATTTTAATCAAGTTATTTGTTCGAGAAAGGTTTTGTTTTATTTAATTTGTGCAGGGACTATTCACCCCCCCTCTTGTCAGCCACCAAGGGTCCTAATAAGTGGTATCAGAGCAAGGACACTTCAGGAGGACTAACCGTCGAACGAAGCACACGAGATGGTCGGACCAAGCATCTATCCACCAAAGTTCGAGGGGGAGTTTGTGAGCTAGAAAAAGAGAATGGAGGTATTTTTCAAAACATATTTCGATTTATTATTAATAATGAAATTTGATTTTGAAGCACCCGAGGGCAAGGAAAAATATCAATGGACAAAGAAGGAATATGCTGATTTAGTGGCAAACGTCAAGGCAGAGTTTCATCTGCTGAGCATCCTACCGCCACAAGAAGTCAACCGGATTGGAGCTTACGAGCCCGCCAAGGAGCTTTGGGAAAAATTCTTAGAACTTCATGAAGAAACCTCGGAGGCAAAAATTGCAAGACAAGACTTACTTCGTAACCAGATCAACAACCTCCGATTAGAAGAAGATGAAACTATAGCACATCTTCACTCGAGGATTAAGGAGCTTATCACCAGACTTTCGAATCTCGGAGAAAATGTAAGCAACCAAGATTCACTAAGGTACGCTTTTAATGCATTTCCTAGAAATACAAAATGAGCATCATTAGTAGATGCCTACTATATCTCTAAGGATTTAGAATCTGTTACCTTGAAAGAGTTATTTTCAACTTTTGAAATCCATGAAACAAGATGTGCAAATTCAAAGAAGGAGCCAAAGCACAATATTGCCTTTAAGGCAAAAATGGACAAACAAGATTCAGAATCCTCTCTCGACGATGACGAAATGACAATGATGGTAAGGCGATTTAAAAAATTATTTAAATATAGAAAAACTAACCATATGTAGGGTAGAAAGAAAAGAAAAATCAAATGTTACCACTGCAATGAAGAAGGGCACGTTAAAGACAACTGTTCTAAGTTGAAGAACAAGGACAAGACCAAGAACAAGAAGCCTGTCCAATCTAACAAGTACAAAACAATAAAGGCTACGTGGAACGAAATGTCGTCTGAATCAGAGATTGAGGCTTTCTCCGAACTTGCGTTAGTGGCAAGTCATCAAGAAAATGAACGCGAAGCAAGCTTGTCCGAAATGAGCATCGAAAGCATCGATGAAGGGGAAGCTACATCGGAAGAAAGTAGTAGTTCAGGGGGAACTACGGATGATGGGATTGACAAAATAAAGTCACGTACGATCTCTGTCTCCCGATAAATTATTCAAGTTTGTTAAATTATTATCATAGGATTGCTATAAGCTAGAAAAAGAAAACCAAGAGTTAAAATTAATTTTAGCCAAATCTTGTCCATTAGAAGAATTTGACAAAATAAAATTGGTAAATGATAATTTGCAAAAAAGAAAAATAAAGAACTTGAAAAATCATACATGCTCATATAGTACAAGTATTAGAAAATTTAATAGTCTAAATTGATACCTTAATTACCACAATGGACAAATTAGGAAAAAATTTCAGAAATATATTCCTAAAAGATTTTTAATCAACCAAGTTGGAAGGAACCTATATTGGGTTCCAAAATCATTCTTGGATTAAAACTTTAAAGTTAGGGCTTTCAGAGAGTAGATTAAATGTTTGATTTCCTTAAGAGGCTTTATCTAGAAAATGGTTGTTGCTCCAATAATCAAGAAAGTCTAGTGTCTCGTCACAGTCTGGAAGTCAATTAATGAAATAAAATATTTAATTGACTAACTAATAAAGCATTTAATTGTAATCAATGCTTTAAATAGTTACTCAAACATTTTTTTTACTTAGAAATTTTTTTTACAATTGATTTTTTTCCACAAAATTCATTTTAAGTTTAATTATTGTTCAAAATAAATTTGATCTAAATTTTTTTTTTTTGAGAAAGAGGAATTCAATATTCATCTATAGAAAAATCCCATTTTTTTAACATTTGAATTTTGTTATTCAAAACTTTTAATTATTTCGCAAGAGTTATCCCTACTAATTAAGAAAACTTTTTCTGAAATTTTTTTTCAAGTTATTTATCTAAATATTTTTTTAAAAGAATTTTTGAAATTATAAATCTTGAAAATATATTTTCTTCTGTCAAAATGCATGCTCTATTTTTTAGAAAATATTTCAAGATTTCTAAAATTGTTTTAAGGATTTCAATTTCTATTTCTTTCTTAGACTTGTGTTTAGGATTCACTAAAGGTTTTTTAATTCATTTTAACCTTATAAATTCAGAATTTTGTTTGTTAAATGACTTAAAATTCTTGACAAGTTACCCTTAGACTTTTGAAGTACCCCACTTTTTTATGTGATCAAAGGGGGAGAAGGGAAGATTAAGTCTAGGGGAGGTAGTTTATACTTTTTCAAATTTTTTACACTTTAATTGCAAATTTATTACTTTTACTTTATATTGGTTTGCCCTAACTTAACTTGGGTTTCTCACATCAAAAAGGGGAAGATTGTTAGTACCCCAAGGTAGTTTTGATGTGATCAAACAAGTTAGGTTAGGTCATGTTGTGTTTAACCATATGTCTAAGTGTGTAGGAACTTAGGAGCACAGGAAGTCGAGCGAAAGATGTAGCTAGCGAGAAGGATGACACGGGAGAGAGTCGACGGACTCGGTGCGTCTGAGGGACGAGGTGCTGTGGAAGAGTACACCGGCGGACGAGAAGGGAGCATGCAGTGTTTCCAAGGGATGAGAAGCTAGGAGCAGAAGATTGCTCGAGGAGCAAAAGACGCAGCTAGCGAGGTCAGCACGGGAGAGAGCCGATGGGCTCAGTGCATCCGAGGGGCGAAAAGCTGTGGAAGAGTACGCTGGCGGACGAGAAGGAAGCACGTGATGATTCCGAGGGACGAGAAGTCGGAGCGGAAGATTGCTCGACGAGAAGGCCGGAAGTTAGATTCGAGTGAGCCCTATTCTGAATGGTCGAAATTACCCAAGCGAGCAGAGCCAGAGAGGAAGACCCGGACCGAGGCGAGCAGAACCGAAGAAGGAAGGTCAGACCAAAAGTTAGCAAAAGGCTAACTTTTGATGCCTGGGGCGCCCGGACCAAGTTAGGGTGCCCAGAGAAGGTTGGGGCGCACGGACCAATCCGGGGTGCCCAGAACCATTCCGGGAGCCCGAACCTCGAATTTCATCCATATCAATGTGGTCTTTGATCGTTGCATTGAGGATAGATTTCTATCCCATTCTAGGCGCCTGGAACGCCTCCAGGCACCCCAAGCAGGGATATATAAGCAGCCCTGCTCCCAGAAGCTAAGAAGAACAAGAAATACTCAAGCAACACTTGTAGACACTTTTATTTCTATTTAGCTTCATTTTTTTCTATGCTTTCATTGTTGTAAAGAGGTTTCTCCGCCTGAAGGAGAAATTAGTGTGACTTCACTACCTTGGATTAATAACCTCCCCGATTATAACCAAGTAAATCTGTGTGCCTTTGTCTTTTATTTCTTTTTGTATTTCTTATATGCAAGTGTTATTTTAATCAAGTTATTTATTCGAGAAAGGTTTTGTTTTATTTAATTTGTGCAGGGGCTATTCACCTCTCCTCGAGCCGACCGCTAAGGGTCCTAACAGTACTGAGTCCATCGACTCACTTCCCATGCCATCTTTTTCGTTAACTATGTATTTCGCTCAACTTCTTATGTTCCTAGGTCCCTGCATACTTAGACACAAGACATTAAACACGCAGAGCCTAACTTAACTTGATTGATCACATCAAAACCAACTATGGGTACTTACACATAGGACTATAGAGTTCCACCGTATCACAAGTCTCCTCCTCGAGTCTAGTTAAAAAAAGGTATAGTTTGAATGATTGGACTGTGATGAGAGAAAATCTTGAATTTAATGGATGTGATACACGAGATTGCGTATTATGCTAATTATTGGTGCCCTATGTTGCGGTATTAATGGGAAATGTTAGGTATTTGTCTCGAGCAGAGCGCTTTATAGTATTAAATGCAATGGCGGTAATGATGTTATTAATGAAGTAACCTTGGATCTAATGTTGGGGATGCATTGGTGCCTTTTCCCATTTTTGCATCCGATGGTTGCATTTGAACGGTCTTAGAGAGGGATGTGTCTTCTCGTAACCTAGCACTATTGCGCCTTGATGGCAAAATCTTTATCGTGATCATGATAATCTCACATAATGATCCGACAGTGGGGAAGAGATCTCACCATTTAACGGTTTGGTGGATTGATGTGACATCACTACTATGTCGCTGCTAAGGTATATTAGATTAGGAAAACGTGAGGTCGTGTTCATTCATCTCCTTTTGCTTTCAAGTCTTTGTCCTCGTCTCCTTCCCCATGTATAATAAGTTTGTCGCTCTTTTCTTCTCTGGCTTTTTTATCTTCTCCCCCTTCTTCTTTCTTTATGAGTCCATGGATGTTGATGATCCATTCGATAAGTGATATGAGTTCCAGCAAATCACCTATACCCAGGGTGTATCCCCATAGCTCTGAGAAACCTTTTGCATTCCTTCCGACCATAAAATTATGATTTTGATGTTGGAGCACTGACCACATGAGTCACCCATAGGATATATTACATGTTTCTTCGGCCAACTAGATGGTGACCTTAGATTTCCCCTCCATCCCTTCCTATAAGAACTAGCCCATTATTTCTAGCTTTCTTTATCTCAACTAACTTTTAACTCTTAATTTTTAATCTGTAGCGCAGTTATCATCTTTTAGTTGTATCAGATTCTACTAAACCCACCATCTTTCATTATCTATTTTACCTTAGGAAAATAGAGCTTGGCATTTTTTGTTAGATTGAGACACGCGTAAGAAGGGGGTGAATCATGTGGTTTTCAAAAATCTTATCTTTTCAATTTTGAAATCAAAGTACGTGCAGTGAAAATACAAATAAAAAAAAGTAAAAAAAATACGGTTTGGTTTTACTTAGTTCGGAACATTCGGCGACTCCTACTCCAAGATCTAGGTTTCGTGGACCTATCGATCGATAATCCACTAAAACACTTCTTCTGGAACCGTTGAAAGAGGAGATCGAGTATAAAAAGTATCAAAAAGTGTAACACACTACACTTTCCATATGCAATAATTAAGTACAAGAATTAATACTTTGTTACCAAACATGTTTCGTAGGCAATCAGCCCGAGCTCAGTGTTTGGTCGGCTTCTCGACGGTAATCGGGCATAGCAAAGTTGTAGCAGGGCAGCAGCAGGAAGCTGGAGCAATCGGAAAGTTAATCAGACGCATAGAAGCTCGTATAGAAGTTATATTTTGAATGCTCCTTGAGACATCCTTATAAAAAGTGTGGAAGACACCTTCCATAACTTTGAAGGTGCCTCCAACGTGTCAAATCAGATCCTAAACTCGTTGCTCCTTATCTGCGATGAAGTTTTAATTTTATCCCTTGAAAGGCGCCTTCTATAGCACTGAAGGAGCCTTCCATGAACAGTGCGAAGACATCTTCCAATGCTCGAAGATACCTCGGGTACTGTTCACCCGAGGCCTTTTTACTCCTTTTTCCCTGCAAGTTAAGTTAGTCCAACACGACAATATTAAACCTGTAAAATAAAGTTAGCACAGTAATAATATAATTAATTTATGACTTAGACTATATCCTCTAGACTAGGATCTAATCAGGATCTCAATTTAGGTTTCTGAAATGAACCTAAATTAGATCGACGCCCACTGTCCCCTCAATCCGAACGTGTCCTCACTTAGTCACTCTCCTCCAATATCTTACCTTCACTTATATGCCAAACATCTAGTCCTCCGGATGGTTAGACCTGTTTGGACTTTCTCTGGTCTTGCTTAATATCTAACCAAGCTGATCTACTAAGATTTTCCTACAACAATGAGTTAGCACAATAGATACAATAGTAAAGTAAAATAGTGTTGACAGATTTTAGGATTCGCTAGTATGGTCGACCACGCATGATCGACTAAAAATCAGTCGGTCACATATAACCTAGGGTTATCTCCCCTAGGGTTGTCCATCTTCACTCATTAGGACTTCCATTATCTGGCTTCACTCACTAGGACTTCCACCACCTAGCTTTACTCACTAGGGCCCAGCTTCACTCAATAGGACTTCCACTACCTAACTTCACTCACTAGGGCCCAGCTTCACTCACCAAGACTTCCACCACCTAGCTTCACTCACTATGACCGACTTCACTTACCGAGACTTCCACTACCTAGTTTCACTCACTAGGGTCTGACATTACTCACTAGGACTTCCCCTTACCTAAGCTTCAGTTATGACTAGTCACTCAGTAGACTTTTCACCTGTCTATTCTTCGATTAGGACTTATCCTTGCTAGTCATCTAGTACTGACTAGATTTCTCTCTTCCAAACATCAAGTCCTATTTGGATCAACCCTTGGTCAGACTGGCTAAACTTAAGTATATTCTCAAACATTAAAACCCTAGAGGTTGATTGTACTAATATTTTTTACTTCATGGCTAAGTTAGAGTGTTACTTCCTAGGCAAGTACCCCGTTCACACTAGGGGTGGAAAAACTATTTTATCTTTGTCAAACCATCTCAACTGTATACCTGGCCAACACTCTAGCAGGACAATCTACCAATTCAGCCATCATTTGATGACTAAGTTGGAGCCTGCATATCTGGACACGACTGATATCCTATTTGGATTGAGGTTCAACGCCAATCTTCTGGTGAAATATGAAGCCATATTGTACTGGACTGTATTAAGCCCTGAGGTCGTGAAGCTCGACAATCACTTGCGTAAGGCACATCTTTAGTTAACTTTTCCTTTTTAACTAACTAACTTTTCATCTGATTTGTGGGTTAAATAATGTTGAACGCATCGCTGAGTAAGATCCTAAAGTAAGACATAATGTCATGGAGGTATGTGGACCTCAGAAGGTATGGCCGAGGGATCCTTTGTGTTGTCGATCCCTCATCTTTCTACCATGGGTGGAATTTTGATATTCCTTCTGAAGCTATGACCAAGGGTGAGACCCTAGCACATACCCTAGTTGAGATCTATCCTCCTCGGTGGAACATTCTTCTAAAAAACTACAACCCTCTAGCTCCGCTACAACGGATAGGAGTGAGGGTTGAAAGTTAGCTCTTGCGATTGGGGAGACATAGAAATGGAAATCAACATCCTTGGGAGAAATTGCAAAGAGGTCAAAAATTAAGGTTGGGGTCTCGAAGAGACAAAAAGCAGCCTAGCCTTCGAAGGGAAGGATCTAAGCACCACCATCATCTATGAGTTGCCCTCAGGATCTTCTAAGCCCATAAGACCTCACCTTGACTCAACCCCCTTGCCTCATGTTCTTGAGGAAGTGCTCGTGGGGTCTAGCCTTTCCTGACTCACTCAACTTCGCACTTATGAGAAAGATACCATGTTGCACCTAGGCATTTTGAATATGGACAGACACTTGGTTTGGTCTAGTAGGAAGGTATGATGTGCTTTCTAATTTGAAGCTCCTATACCATCTATAAACTACCATTTTGATTGTACAATTCAAGGTGGAGGTGAAGGGATTATACTACCTCAACAATCTGACACAAAAATAACACGATATGGAAGATTGAGTAGCTAAACTAAAGAGTCAGTCGAGACAAGAAGTCAAAAAGGACTTGACTGCTGCTTCGCAGAGGGCTAAGAATGAGGTAGGGTGGAGTACAAGGCCAAGACTTACTCTGATAAGGCTCAGATACTGGGAGAGGATCTGATTCAGGCAAAGGCTGCTACGCAAGCCTTGGAGGAATTAGATGAGAGGATATAAACTTCAGAGTCTTGAGCTCATGAGGAGTTACTCAAGCCCAGTGCAAATTGGCCTTGCAGGCAGTGAAGCTGGTCAATGTGGAGGGTCAACATTTGCAGCTTTGATCTGAGCTCCTAACCTCAGACTTAACAAAAGAATGACTAGATCTATAATTGGCTGAAGAGAAGGAATAGAGAGCAAAAGTGTCGATGGAATGGGAGGCTACCAAGGCTAAGATGGCCTCTAAATTGGAGGTTACCAAGACTGAGATAATGGAATATCAAACGAGCCAAGAAAACCATCAAGAAACCCAAAAGAAAGCTATTTTAGCTTTTGAGGAGTTTTATGATTTGCTTGCTCAGAGAAGCATCAAGTTGCCCCAGCACAACTTTAAGGGTGTCATCCACCAATTCATTCGAGCCAAACTGATTCCAAGAGAAAATGATATGTCGTTCCTAGATCTAAAGTAAGTTTGGAATGAACTGCTCGTCTTTGAGAAGGCCGACTAATTGTACCTCTTTTTCTTGATGTTGTCTTTATCTCTTGTCTTTTTAATGTTGTCCCTGTCTCTTGTCTTTTCAATTTGGGAGTTGTCCCTATCCTATCCCTATCCTGGCAACATGTAAAAGATCTTTTGTTATAAATAATCTTTGCTTTTTGAAACTTGTCTTGCTTATGTTTGTGGATTGCATGTGGCTTGCTTGAATGAGAAATGAGGGAGATAGTCACTAAGGCAGCTATATGGATGATGTCAGGATCTGAGGCTGAGCCTAAGCGATGCTGGGATCAGAAATTAGGAATCGGGCCTATCATAGAGTTGAGACATCAGGAGCCCGTGGTAAGGTTGAGACGCTAGTTTGAGACTAGGATGATTTTTATGAGAGATGGAAGGAATGTATTGAATCAAAATTATGTAAAATGGACTATAGACTTATCTGTTGGTATGACTTGAGCTGATAATCTCAAGCAGCCAAGAGGAAAATGTCATCGGTGATTGATGTCAAGATACGGATGAGATTAGGACCTAGGATTTAGCCATGACGTTATCAGGATCCGAGACTGAGTCACTAGTGCAGGGTTATGAATTCTAAGTTTGTCATAAGGTGGAGACCACCAGCGAGGGGCTAGGAAGAGCAAGGGCTCCGCTAGCGTGATGCTAGATTTTCGTAGCCATTGGTTGCTTCCCTACTCATCCAACTCCATGTCAGTAGGGGGCATCTAAGAGACCATATTCGACAATCTCGTAACTGCTCCTCCATTCTTGGGATGTCATATGTCCTAGAATATTTGCAGTCTTTGTTAGTGAGCTTGTGTAGGGTAGAAGCTCTTCTTGAAGGTGAAAAAAGGTGATGTTGATATGGAGTGACATTGAGAATAGACAAAGTTAGTCGCTAAGACTAAGACTGAGAGAGGGTGCAGGGGTTCGAGACTGAGCCAAAAGTGAGTTAGTCACTGAGACTAAAATTCAGAGAGAAAGTGTATCGATTGTTTAGACTGAGATTGAGACTGAGAGAGAATGTGAGGGCCCGAGATTGAGCCAGAATATGAGCTAGTCACTGAGACTAAGAGAGAAGGTGAGTTAGTTGCTGAGACTGAGGTTGAGAAAGGGTGCGGGGGCTGAGACTGAGTCAGAAGGTGAGTCGGGGTTCATGTCGAGACATGGGCCACGGTAAGTGACTTGCTCTTGGTTAGCCTTGCTTCTTTAAAATGAGTATATTGGGCTCGTTAGACTTAGCTTGAGTTCCATGAGCTTTGAACCTCCATAAGTAGCCTCTTCCACATCTTGACTTTGACTAACAACACAACAAGACTTTCTATCCTATGGGACACGTAGGACTGCAAAGCTCCACCACATCCATTGAGCTTAATGATCTTGATCTTTTAACTTCCATCTTTCGACATTCTTAATATACAATCCCCTAGAAAGTCTAGGACTACTTCAATAGCAATGATTAATAGTGTAACGATAGGTTACCTTCTTAGTTTCCAAGATATTTGAGGATTGAGTCTTAGTTTTGGTAAATTAATAAATGAATTTCTCTTAATAGGTGATTAACTTAAGCATGCTAGATTGATGGGGCATTCATCATGATCGCTTCTTGATTTATTCTTATAACCAGTGGAAAATTTCAATGGAACAGAATCGGTCATTCTTAGAATTAATCAGTATAAGTTGAATACACGATGCTAATTAAAAATAATAATATTGCCTATGTCAGATTGTAAAAAAAAATAATAAATAAAAATAATGTTGTCAATGTCAAATCTCATAAACATAGTTTTGATAGAGCTCAGACTTATATATAGGCTTAGCAAAAGAACAATTGTGATCAAACTATTGAAACCTATTGAATTGGATTTTTGAATGTTGAATCATGCATACATTTGGGTTGATGTATGTATATATAAACAAAGAAATTATACTATGTTAGTTTTTATAGGTTACAATTTTCATTTTGAACTTGAAATAGGTGGAGATTACATGTAGAAACCAAGTGCTTCATCCCTCATCGACACTTCAATATGTCCGTGATAATATATGGCGTGCCAGAGAGGCTGTGCTAATACTTCCTGACTCGCCAAACATTGACCATGTCATGAGACTGTTGTACAGGAGAAGAACATCAGGAATGACCAGATGAATGTAATGTGAGTAAACAATCTATTAATTGCTACTTGTAAATTGAGGGACGTCAATTCTTTCTCATTTAATTTGTTGGGCTCCACCAAAGGGTTGATGCTCATATAAGAAATTTTATCATCTCCAAATTGATGGATAACTCTACACTTGCCGTTAAATTTAATGCTGTTGGATATTGAGACCTGAAATTCCAAAAATGAGCACATTGCTCGTGACTCTAATGCATACACTACAAGCTTTTCATTCTGTAGCTTTTACCAGGTCTTGAGAAGTTGAATTTTGCAACTCAAAATCGCAAAGCAACTGCTACTTTTATCATGTACAAACTCATTTCCTAGCTCATGCTTTCTCATCTAGTAACAAAAATAAAAAATGAAAATAAAACGGGACGCTTCACAGTGTTCAAGATCGAATAAAGCTGAATTTCTGGCTGCTACTACCGGTATTCTGGTTTCAAAACCCATCTTGAGACACCAGAAACTTTTTCTAGAGTGGCAATCTCTTTGAGAAGATTTTTGAAGAGAGGCAAATCTTTTGACTGTATTCTGTCTTTGAAGTGTTGTGTTATGCTGGCAGAATCGCTCTGCCCACCTCGCTGCTGAATAAATGTGCAGAGCTGCCTGATCATCACCTCGGGCTGCACTATCATCAGTCTGTTGGAATGCTTTGTCAACTGACTGCTTTCTGGATTTCTTCTTTGGTGACTGGAAGAAGATGCCAAATCCAAATCTTGTTCAAGTGCATCAGTGATGGTTTTTCTTGAGTTCC